>NC_056054.1:277406750-278617202 GCF_016772045.2 Ovis aries
CCTCTTTTTGTTGGGTCAAGGCAGCGTAGACTAGGGTGATGTGACCTGATGCGTCATCACTGCACATACAGTACACACGTGTGCTTCTCATGTGTTGTCATGTGTTCTTCCCAGCAGTTTCAAGCTGAGCACCCCTCCTCCACACCCCCTTATCCGAAGCCCTGGAGGAGAGGTGCATTTTGGAGTGAGGGATTTTTCAGATGTTAGTTAAGATAATATGATGAGTGAACCAGATGTTGCATAACACTCTACTGGAGTCTGGGGTGGCACTCTATAATGAAGTATAGTAATATCTTTCTAACCTGGGAAAAGATTGACCATGTTTTTGTTTCAAGTATGCAGCAAAGTGATTCAGTTATACAATTCTTTTCAGATTCTTTTCCATTTTTGGAGGTTACAAGGTACTGAGTAGAGCTCTGTGTGTTATACAGTAGGTCCTTGTTTATTTTATATGGTAGTGTGCATATATTAACCCTAACTCCTA
This sequence comes from Ovis aries, assembly GCF_016772045.2. Taxonomy (NCBI): domain Eukaryota; kingdom Metazoa; phylum Chordata; class Mammalia; order Artiodactyla; family Bovidae; genus Ovis; species Ovis aries. Next base: position 277,407,235 of record NC_056054.1, read on the forward strand.
ATTTATCTCTACCAAATGTATTAATATTTCTGCATAATAACAAACATTGTTATTCTCACAAATGGGAAACACTGAGAATGTAAATAGCCTCACATCAGTTTAGATAAAGTTTATATACAATAGAATTTATGCTGAGCTTTCAAAAAGTTTCCCATTTTCAGAGCTTTAAAAAAGTTTTGAAATCAAGAGATTTTTACTAAGGAAATAAAAATTTAGAGAATTAAAATGACTTGTTAAATAGTTGGGCTGTAATTTAAACACTGCATTGGCTGACCACAAACTCTGTGATCTTAACTACATTATAACACTTGTACAGAAATGATGAACCTTGCCTATAAATACTTGTCCTGTATACAAAAGCACATACATGTATATTGAGAAATAGATGCTATATAGGAACTATTTAGAATCTAACCATTTTCTGCAGTGAGTATATGCCTATAAATTGTTTTAAGTATACTCTTTCTAACATGATACCAGCCATAATATTAATAATGACAATTATCTTGTAGTGCTTTGAAGATTTAATTATGATAAATCTAATTAATAGCAATTAAATGACTATTTTTGATAAATTATCTAAATTATCATAAATTTTAAGGGCTACATTTTTCCATTATCCTGCTGATTAGCAGAGAAAATTTTGCATAAATTATAGATGAAAGCAATCTTGTTTATTTTAACAGAACTTTGGAACATAAATTCAAGGAGTTGTTTATGCTTGAGGCCATTGTTTTTATTAAGTATCTACTGGAAATCTCCAACTAAACAGCATGAGGGGATGAGGACTTTCTAGGTTAACTAAGAACATCTGTTGTTCAGTAGCTCAGCTGTGTCCAGCTCTTTGCAACCTCATGGACGGCAGCATGCCAGGCTTCTCGGTCCTTCCCCATGTCACAGAGTGTGCTTAAACTCACGTTCATTGCGTCAGGGATGCCGTCCAACCATCTGTCATCCCCTTCTCCTCCCGCCTTCAATCTTTCCCAGCATCAGGGTCTTTTCCAATGAGTCAGCTCTTCCCATCAGGTGCCCAAAGTACTGGAGCTTCAGCTTCAGCATCAGTCCTTCCAATGAATATTCAGGACTGATTTCTTTTAGGATTGGCTGGTTTGATCTCCTTGCTGTCCAAGGGACTCTCAAGGGTCTTCTCCAGCACCACAGTTTGAAAGTGGCAGTTCTTCGGCACTCAGCTTTCTCTACTGTCCAACTCTCACATTTGTACATGACTACTGGAAAAACCGTAGCTTTGACTGTAGGGACCTTTGTCAGCAAAGTGACTTCTCTGCTTCTCGATATACTGTCTAGGCTTGTCCTAGCTTTTCTTCCAGGGAGCAAGTGTCTTATTTCATGGCTGCAGTCACCGTCTACAGTGATTTTGGAGCCCAAGGGGGAAAAAAAGAAATCTGTCACTGTTTCCATTTTTTCTCCGTCTATTTGCCATGAAGTGAGGGACCAGATGCCATGATCTTAGATATCAGTTCTGGAAAGATCTGAAAATGCCAAGAATGTGGTTAGTAGAGCATTTAACTTGTATTTAATGTGGCGGCCAGATGACTGTTTCCTTTCCTAAGAGTCTTTTAAGACTGTTCTCTATCTTAAAAGTTACCAGAGAAATTAATTAAAAAATGTTCTTCCTATTACTGAAAGCTAATATGTATTTTTCATGCTGCTTATGGGGTTCTGAAGGCAAGAATACTGAAGTGGTTTGCCATTCTCTTCTCCAGTAGACCACATTTTGTCAGAACTCACCACCATGACTGTTGTCTTGGTGGCCCTACATGGCATGGCTCATAGTTTCATTGAGTTAGACAAGGCTGTTTTAACTTATTTAACTTATGTGCAGAGTACATCATGCAAAATGCTGGGCTGGATGAAGCACGAACTGGAATCAAAATTGCCGGGAGAAATATCAATAACCTCAGATATGGAGATGACAGTACCCTTTTGGCAGAAAGCGAAGAACTAAAGAGCCTCCTGATGAAAGTGAAAGAAGAGAGTGAAAAAGTTGGCTTAAAACTCAACATGCAGAAAACTAAGATCATGGCATCCGGTCCCATCACTTCATGGCAAATAAGTGGGGAAACAGTGGAAAGAGTGACTGACTATTTTTGGGCTCCCAAATCACTGCAGATGGTGACTGCAGCCATGAAATTAAAAGATGCTTGCTCCTTGGAAGAAAAGCTATGACCAACCTAGACAGCATATTAAAAAGCAGAGACTTTACTTTGCCAACAAAGGTCCATCTAGTCAAAGCTATGGTTTTTCCAGTAGTCATGTATGAATGTGAGAGTTAGACTATAAAGAAAGCTGAGCACTGAAGACCTGATGCTTTTGAACTGTGGCATTGGAGAAGACTCTTGAGAGTCCCTTGGACTGCAAGGAGATCAAACCAGGCCATCCTAAGTGAAATCAGTCCTGCATATTCATTGGAAGGACTGATGCTGAAGCCTAAACTCCAGTACTTTGGCCACCTGATGCGAAGAACTGACTCTTTGGAAAATAACCTGATGCTGAGAAATATTAAAGGCAGGAGGAGAAGAGGACAACAGAGGATGAGATGGTTGGATGGCATCACCGACTCGATAGACATGTGTTTGAGCAAGCTCCAGTAGTTGGTGATAGACAGGGAGGCCTGGAGTGCTGCAGTCCATGGGGTCACAAAGAGTCAGACATGACTGAGCGGCTGAACTGAATGTATACTTAGCTTGACTGAAATATACTGATTTTGAGCAGGCAGAGTTATCAAACTCAAAAAAGTAATTTAAAAACATTACCTATCTTTCGGCTATTTAACTTCATAACTTTGAGACCATGTGCGAGTCTGCGATTGTTTGCGTGTGCATGGTATATTCTCGTTATAGGTGGTAGTTATGCTCTGTGAAGTTGTCATGAGCACTGAATTTGCAGACACCGACAAGTGTTCCTAAGGGAAATTCAGGATCAGGTTTTACTGAGCCTCCAGTCACCACATTTCTGTCAGCAGGTCAATACATAATTTTGTTTTTCAAAACCTCATTTAATGTTTATTGTTGATTCATTTGCATTGAACTCATGACGCACAGCCCTTTAACTCACAGCTGAACACATGTGTATAATGCATGCATTTTCTCCACAAGGCGCCTCCCAGCCCTCTTGGGCTTAGGGGCCCTGGGCAGTACTTCAGCAGTGCATGTGTGTGGGGGTGTCACACTGAACAGCAAAGACACCAATAGAAAGTGCACACGTGAGAAAAACGTGGCAATAGACCATGAGGAGGACACTTGTTTTATCAGACACTAAACAAGGAGGCAGAGAATTGCCCTGTCTCCTTCAGGTGGGAATGGGGCAGGTGGCTCTGTGCAGGTCTGTGAATGACCGTGAAAGCACAGGCGTTGATTTGGTGGAAACAGACGCATCTTGGTGAATAAGAAACTGAAAAATCAGAGACCCACAAGTCCAGAGGTTAGGAATCCACCCGCCAGTGCGGGGAGCGCAGCTTCAGTCCTTGCTCTGGGAAGATCCCACGTGCCACAGAGCAATCAGCTCGCACAGCAAAACTACTGAGCCTGCACGCCTGGAGCCTCTGTTACTTGTGGCAGACTTCTCGGTGTTGGAATCCTTTCTTCTTGCAGCTGTCCGCCTAGGTCAGGTCATGCTGTCCCTGTAAACCTCTGATGAGGTGAATGTTAATGTTCTCTGTTCTGCAGCTTGCTGCCTTTTTATGAATGGAGCCTTTAAGGTCAGAGCCTTGAGATTAGGACACCCTATATGTTCCAATAGGCAGCTTCCTTTTACAAGAGGTCCAGAGCCAGCATGACTAAGCCCAGGGGAAGGAACAGACCGAATATGGAGTCAGATTTTTCCTTCCCTGTTACAACACCTGGTGGGCAGCCAGGCTCAGTCTGTGCCTCCCTTTGTTGTTAGTCAAAGGCAGGTATCTCTGAGGTCAATATTCATCATCTGTATACCTGTGTGTGATATACTCGAGTGTGTAGGAACACGTATTTTATTGTATGTCCATTCCGAGCCAGAGCCGGGGAGAGAGGGAGAGAGAAAGAGGAGAGCCCTGATAAGTGGGTGATGGAAGAAAGCGATTTCTTATAAGGTGATGAATGTCCTAATTATTCACGCGTTAGTGTAGCAGCCTACTTAAAAATTCTTCAAAGTCCATAAAATTGACTTACCCTCTCTTGTTTATAGACAATTAAAATGAAAAGCTTTCATAATTAATATAATCTTAACATTATTTTAAAAGGCAGCTAATGGGAAGCCATCCGTCTTCTGACTTCGTTAATTCAGTTTTTGCCACACTTGTAGTTACTGAATTGGAACAGGTCATTATACATTAGAAGGTGGTGCTTTGTTTTGCTTTTTTCTTTCTCCTTCTTAATATGAAAGTCAGCGGAACATTTGCTTAGTGTGTTGCTAACTCGATTCTTTGTTCATTTATCAGAATTACTTTATGCCTTCTGTCACGCTGAATAGCACAGGAAAGTAAACAGTGATCGGGTGGCCTTTTCCAGGAAATTCTGCATTCGATCGTTAGTAAGACATAGAATTGAAGCCCCTTGCAAAGAAGTAAATTTCCTGCTTTGAATTATATTTTGGACGTAGATATTTTTCACTGCCATATTGTGGGGTCACAGAAATACTTATTCATTTCATTTTATATTTAACTTTTGACTTTTTTTTTTAATTCTCTTTCAGATTCTTTCTCCAATAAGGTTATTACATAATATTGAGCAGAGTTCCCTGTAGGTCTTTGCTGGTTATCCATTTTAAATGGATAACCATGTCAGTCCCAAACTCCCTAACTATCCCTTCCCCTCATTCTCCCCGACTGGTGACCATAAGATCATTCTCTAATGTACGTGTTCATGTTAACGTTTGTCCATTTAAAAAGCTAGCTGGGAATAGGGAATAAAAATGAGTGCTCTGTCCATCCCTTAATCTGTAGGCGCCAACTCAGTGCCTCAGACATGAGCTCAGGACACACTGCTGCAGGACACTGTGTTGTATATGATTGGGAGAGTGGCTGAAGTCTAGGGTGAATCTCCCCTGTCTCCAGACACACTGTAGGCAGGGAGGTCAGACTGACGAGACCACCACACAGTTCAGAATGGAAAGGTCATCTGAGAACTGGCAACCGGGACTAGGAACTGATAAACGAGGCAGGGAGCTTGTAGACTGGGGTTTGTGTCCTGAGTGGCATCTGCTAGGTAGGAGGAGAGCGCGTGGTTCGTCAGCAGATTTTGCTGGAGCAGGACATTCTTGAAGGTGAATTGTAGGGTGGCAAATTCTTGCAAGGCTTCAGTGATGTTTGGGATATAGTAGTTCAGGTCTTGGAAGCCAGGTAATGTGCTGGACTTAGATAAATAGACCAAAAAGAGATATTACAAAGTGTTGCGCTGTTAAAGTCTGTGTGCAGGTCAAGAAGCAACAGTTAGAACTGGACATGGAACAACAGACTGGTTCCAAATTGGGAAAGGAGTACGTCAAGGCTGTATATTGTCACCCTGCTTATTTAACTTATATGCAGAGTACATCATGCAAAATGCCAGACTGCATGAAGCACAAGCTGGAATCAAGATTGCAGGGAGAAGTATCAATAACCTCAGATATTCAGATGACACCAACCTATGGCAGAAAGTGAAGAGAAACTAGAGAGACTCTTGATGAAAGTGAAAGAGGAGAGTGAAAAAGCTGTGTGACTGCCGTGATGAAATTAAAAGATGTCTGCTCCTTGGAAGAAAAGCTATGACCAACCTAGACAGCTCATTAAAAAGCAGAGCCATTACTTTGCCAACAAAGGTCTTGAAAGGTTGTTGCTGAAAGAAAAGACACTGGGATTCTTGGCCTCCAGAGGAGAAGAATTCAATCTGGGGCCAGAGACAAGGCTTGATCGCTCAGAGCTTTTGTGTAATAAAGTTTTATTAAAGCATAAAGGAGATAGAGCGAGCTTCTGACATAGGCATCAGAAGGAGGCAGAAAGAGTACCCCCTGCTAGTCTTCAGCTGTATGTTATATAGCCACTAGCAGTCTGTTAATGAAAGAAAGGAGTGTCTTAAAACTCAGAATGGCACCAGGCCCCCCATCCATAAGATGCATTTTGGGATAATCTTGGCACCAGATGATTCATCCTGGGCCATAAAACGATTGACTTGAATCTTGTAGAAGGGCAGATTACCATACAAATAGTTTCATTTACATAGATTGCTTCTAAGTCCCTTCAGTCGTGTCTGACTCTGTGTGACCCCACAGATGGCAGCCCACCAGGCTCCCCTGTCCCTGGGATTCTCCAGGCAAGAACACTAGAGTGGGTTGCCATTTCCTTCTCCAGTGCATGAAAGTGAAAAGTGAAAGTGAAGTCGCTCAGTCGTGTCCCACTCCTAGTGACCCCGTGGACTGCAGCCCACCAGGCCCCTCTGTCCATGGGACTTTCCAGGCGAGAGTGCTGGAGTGGGGTGCCATTGCCTGATTAGGGGAACAATATCTGAGTATAACATACTGGTTTGTCAAGTAGGTTCTGAGCCATTAGGTGGAACTGACTTGAAGACAGTTTGGGGTAAATTCATAGAACATTAGCATAGCTTAAGACAAACATTTCCATAAGAAAAATGCATTGGTTAACTCAAGGTTTGAGAATAGTTAATTTCAGGTGAAACCAGGTGTCATTATGGCGACACAGTATTTTAAGAGAAACCTCCTTTTAAATTATACAGAGAAGGAAAAAATATCCCTAGTTTGTTTCCTCCTGCCACTTAAGAGAGATAAAAATGTCTGACACTTGCAGCCTATTTCCTCCATTTGGAGACCCCTGGCCTTCGTGCCTGTTACCCTCTCAGTCTGTGTAGTCAAAGCTGTGATTTTTCCAGTAGTCACGTGTGGATGTGAGAGTTGGACTATAAAGAAAGCTGAGCACCGAAGAATTGATGCTTTTGAACTGTGGGGTTGGAGAAGACTCTTGAGAGTTCTTTGGACTGCAAGGAGATCAAGCCAGCCCATCCTCAAGGAAATCAGTCCTGAATACTCATTGGAAGGACTGATGCTGAAGCTGAAACTCCAGTACTTTGGCCACCTGATGCGAAGAACTAACTTGTTGGAAAAGACCCTGATGCTGGGAAAGATTGAAGGCAGGAGGAGAAGGGGACGACAGAGGATGAGATGGTTGGATGGCATCACTGACTCAATGGACATGAGTTTGAGGAAACTCTGGGAGTTGGTGATGGACAGGGAGGCCTGGTGTGCTGTGGTCCATGGGGTCACAAAGAGTCAGACATGGCTGAATGACTGAACTGAACTGAAAGTCACAGGCTTACATCCCTCTAGCAATGGCATTTAGAAGGATTAGAAAAAAATGAGATATTCAGTTCAGTAATTAGAAATAAGAGACAAAAAAGTTAGGATTTGTGTAAGTGGTATCAAGAGATCTGAACCAGAGAAGGAAATTTGGACTAGGAAAATGGAGACGATTGTGAGTGATATTGCTGTGAAAGAATATGTTTTTTAATGTACTAAGTACTGTTCATTTGGCTGAGAAATTCTTTGCCCCAAACACTGAGCTTCTGTAGAGAATTTACTGCTAGATATTGTTGTTTAGATTTTATATTAAAGTGGGGAAAAAAAGCTATGGAAGAAAAGCTTGGACTGCAGAGAAAGAATTTATATTTATATTATTTCTCTGCAGTTTTTCAAGATGTATTTACCCATGCTGTTAGTCAGATATTGTATATTAATGACCTCTTTTTGAGTAACAGGTACAAAATAAACTTGTGTTTAATATATTTAGTAGAAATAGCCCTGTTAAGGGCTTCCTGGTTAGCTCAAATGGTAAACAATCTGCCTGCAAGATGGGAGACCTGGATTCACTCCCTGGGTTGGGAAGATCCCCTGTAGAGGGGAATGGCAACCCACTTCACTATTCTTGCCTGGAGAATTCCATGGACAGAGGAGCCTGTGGGCTACAGTCCACGGGACTGAGAAGAGTCAGGCACAACTGAGCAGGCATGCATATACCTACAGAGTACAGAACCATGAAACAGATCTAGACATGCTTAAAACCTGACATAGGGAACTATACTCAGCATTTTGTAATAACCTAAAAGGGAAAAGAATCTGATTATAGAAAGAGAAGCATTTAAGAATACACAAAGAATGGGAACTATTATAAAGTTTGGCAGATGCAATTAAAGCAAAATTTAAAATTATTTAACAGCAACAATCACACACAGACACACACATGTGTATATATATATAGCTTTTCTGTACACCTGAAACTAATATAACATTGTGAATCACCTATACATCAATAAATATTGACAAATCCTAAAAAAGAAAGCAAAGAGGAACTAAAGAGCCTCTTGTTGAAAGTGAAAGAGGAGAGTGAAAAAGCTGGCTTAAAACCCAACATTCAAAAAACTAAGATCATGGCATCCGGTCCCATAACTTCATGGCAAATAGATGGCGAAACAACGGAACCAGTGAGAGACTATTTTCTTGGGCTCCAAAATCATTGTAAATTGTGACTGCAGCCATGAAATTAAAAGATGCTTGCTTCTTGGAAAAAAAAGCTATGACCAACCTAGACAGCATATTAAAAATCAGAGACATCCCTTTGTTGACAATGGTTCCTATAGTCAAAGCTGTGGTTTTTCCAGCAGTCATGTACAGATGTGAGTGTTGAATCATAAAGAAGGCTGATTGCCAAAGAATTGATGCTTTCCAACTCTGGTGCTGGAGAAGAATCTTGGGAGTCCCTTGGACAACAAGGAGATCAAGTCACTTAATCCTAAAGGAAATCAATCCTAAATTACCATTGGAAGGACTGATGCTAAAGCTGAAGCTCCAATACTTTTGCCACCTGATGTGAAGAGTCCACTGGAAAAGACTCTGGTGCAGGGAATGATGAGGACAGAAGGAGAAGGGGGCAACAGAGGATGAGATGGTTGAATGGCATCACTGACTCAACGGACATGAGTTAAACTCATGTGAAGGACAGGCAAGTCAGGCATGCTGCAGTCGATGGGGTAACAAAGAGTCAGACATGATTTAAGGACAGAACTGTTACAACAAAAAGCAAAGAAAACCTAAGATAGGGCAGAGTTAACATTACAAATGGTCTGGCAAAGGGTGAGGTGATTATTAAATTCTCAGTGGACTAAAGACTTAGATAAATCAATAAGTCACATTCTACTGTTTACAAGATAGGTAACTACTAAAAACCTGTTTACGGTACTCAGAACTCTACTCAGCACTCTGTAATGACTCATATGGGAAAAGAATCTACGGAAAAGAGTTGATATATGTATGTGTATAACTGATTCACTTTATTGTACACCTGGAACTAACGCTACGTTGTAAATCAACTACTCTCCAATAAAAAACTAAAAATGAATTAATCGCACAGCATGAAATGTAGAACAAGGGTCTCCAACCCCCAGGAAACTGGGTCACGAAACAGGAGGTGAGCAGCAGGCGGGCCAGCCAAGTTCCATCTGCTTCTCCCCATCGCTTGCTTTACCGCCTGAACTGCCCCCCGAGTCCCCGTCCCATGGGAAACTTGTCTTCCAAGAGACCAGTTCCTGGTGCCAAAAGGTTGAGGACCTCTGATAAAGAATGTCTTTGTTATTATAGGAAGGGTAGCATTTGAAAATACACAAAAAAAGTGAACTATTATAAAGTTTGACAGATGCAATTAAAGCAAATTTTTAAACTATTTAACAACAATGATCACAACATTTCCCACAAACATGGCTAAAATTCAGGCCGCAGACTAGAAGCAGATATCTGCCACATATGTGATTGACCAAAGACCACATAGAGAATTGAGAAGAGCTCCTTATATCCGTCTGAAAAAGGAATGTGTCAAGGCAAATTAGAGAGGAGGAAGCGTTAATGGTAAGTCAACAGAAGAAAGAAAAAGGAAAAGATGCCCAACCTCACTACTAACCAAGAAAACGCAAATTAAGACACTTTGCATCCACTTGGTTAGTCCAGATTTTGGAAATCTGAGTTTAACATGTATTGGCAAGAATTCCGGGAAAATAGGCTTTAAATATGTTTATGTTACTATGACTTGAAATAGCCTCTCTGAAAGAGCAATTTGACAAGCTGTAATAAACTTGAACGTAAGCACAGTTTTTAGCAGAGCTATGCCAATTTTCAAAATAAGTTCTAGAAAATAATCTGCTACCAGTACATAAAGAGGTATGTCTAGAATGCTTGTTGGCATCATTTTCTATCAGAGTAAAATGTACTATAGATTTGATACGGAAGTTGTGAGTGTGATCATGTAAAGAACTACTCAACACTCATGAAGACGAACATCTTCATTTCAGGAAACATCTAAAAGCACTGTCTTGAGAGAAAAAAAGGCTAGTGCGTCATTGTTCATATAAGGTTTAAAAATATGCAAAAATACCTTATATTATTAACAGGCATATATCTATATAGTAATAGTATATAATAGGCATGGGCATGATAAACACCTGCTTAGTGTAGAGAATACAACTAGATAAGGCAAGATGGAATTTGGATACAGAAATGCTTCAATGTTGATATTTTTATCCAATAACATCAAAAGCAAAAATGGAAAATTTTGAAATTTAATAAAACTGGTTCAGAGATACAAAGACATGTCATTCTCTATAATAGTATAGACAGTGATGATATTTCACTGAAAATGGTGTTAAAACTCACCTGTATTGTTGCTGGATGTGCTAAGACTCTCTACGAGGCAAATGTAGTGTCCAGCTCTCCTCAGACACATTTGAGCAGGGGATGAACATTGAAGGCATATACTGTGACCCGAGATTATTGCAGGAGGAATGGGCAGAAGGGAGGTCTAGAGAGGGACAATAGTGTGGAATTCTTTCTCAGTGCGAGTCTCTGGGAGCTGGGTGGGCATCTGCCTTGCGGTCAGAATATTTAACCAAAATGGGTGAAGCTTTGTTAAATATGGTTTAGTTTGGCGGGGTTAATAGAAAAGCTATTCTACCTTGTGCCATAAAATATCTGCAGAATTTAAAAGATTTCAATAGATAGTTTGTAGTTTTATTGAGTCTAATTTATATTCCATGAACTTTTTTATGAGTGTATGATGACATGCTTTTCAATTTAATGTACAAAGTTGTGCCGCCATAACCATGACGTAGTTTTATCTCATTTCTACCACCTGCAAAATTCCCAACATCCGGTTTGTAGCTAACCTTGGTTGCCACCCCTAGACAACAACTGATTTGCTTGCTGTCTCCCTAAATTTGCCTTTTCTGGATATTTCGTACAAATGAAATCGTATAGTACAGCCTTTTGAATCTGCCTTCTTTCACTTAGTCGTGTTTTTGAGGTTCATCCCTGCTGCAGTGCGTGTCAGTGATTTGTTCCTTTGTAGAACCGAATGGACTGCCGTCAACTGCCTGGATACCCTGTGCTCGATTCATCTGTTCTGCAGTTGATGGCCATTTGAATTGTCTCTAATTCTTGCCTATGAGTAATCCTGCTATGAAATTCGTGTACAAGTCTTTCGTAGACATGTTTTTATTTCTCTTGAGTAGATTCCTAAAAGTGTAGTTGTGTCATTGAATATTTATGTTTAGCTTATTAAAATCCTGCCAACCTATTTTTAGTCTGTTTGCATCACTGTACATTTCGACCAGTAACAGATAAGCATCCTTACTTCCGCACATCTTTGCCAAAACTTATTACTGTCTGTGATTTGATTACAGCCATGCAGGTGGCTATGTTATGCTGCCTCAGTATAGTTCTCAATGTTCACTTTCCTAATGAAAAATGATACTGAATGTCTTATCATGTACTTATTGGCTGTTTGATGTCTTCCTTGGTGAAATGTCAAGTTTTTTGCTGTATTTTAAATTGGATTATTATTATTATTTATTGAGTTGCAAGAGGTTTAGTCTAGGTACAAGCCCTTTACTAGATATAAGGTCTGCAAACTTTTTCTGTATGAAAGAATTTAAAGTGGGGCTTCATTTTCCTGCGCATCATATCTCTCCTATGATCTGAATATAGATAAAAGTACTGCTCGGAAGACAATTTAAAAGAGGATCATTATCACTGCAGCTAATACTTTAGGTAGTTAGCGTTTTTTGCTCCTATGATTTATTTGCCCTTTTTCTTTTCAAAGGCAATTTAAATCTGATGAAAAACATTGACTCTAACTTATTAGAACTCATGCGTTCCAATTACCAGTGATTCTGTCAAAGTAATTGTATTTACTCTCCACATGTATCCAAAAATATAGCCATTATTCAAAACATCCTTTGAGGTTTGCTCATGGTTTGCGTTCCAAGCAAGTGTGAACCGCCTGCACACAAGGCGGACGCACACACTGGCTCTCTCTGCTTCAGGGTCCAAGCTCATCCTCGGCCAGTTGCAGGCTGTAGTTGTGCTACGGGACAGGCCTTCCCGGCCGGAGAGCGGGCTCTCCTCTAAGCTCAGAAATGAGTTACGCGAGGAGACACGTGCTGACAAAGCAGGAGACGTCGCTGGGCAGGGGCCCCGGGCGAGAGCAGCAGGGTGAGGGCCCGGGGAGGACGGCTCGCGGTCCCGGGTTTATGGTGAGAGGGTTCCTTTCGGGTCGTCTGTGGCCGATCGTTCTGACCCAGGGCCCCTCCCGGGGGCGCCCTCACCGCTCAGGCAACACGGATTCCAGCAAGGAGCGTTCTGGGGCGACACGGGGACTGGCGAGTCCTCTCTTTTGCCCCTTTCCCGATTCTTCCGGTTGGTAGTGACTTGTGAGTGCCGTGTTCCTTACCGGGACCTCCTGTTGTAAAATGACTCATGCAGATGGTCACGGTGGTGCCTGGCTAGGGTGGGAGGTTTCAGTCACTGTTTTCCCTAACAGTTGGGCAAACTCCAGTTGGCAAGATGAGTGTTTCATGGAAAATGGGATCTAGTGAGACAAGAATAAAAAATACTCCTAAAAACGCTTTAAGAAACAACAGTAAGTAACAGTTGTAGACTTACCTGCTTCTGAAGGAACTAGGTTCATCCGCATTAAAATTTGCGGGGACAGATAGCTCTCCTCCGGCGTCACCTTTGCAGGTTGTCTGGGAGACATTGCTGCATTGACACAACCCAGTTGGGTGTATCTCTCCCGGTGTTATTTTTTGCAGACTGCTCCTCTTAAAAAAAAAAAAAAATTGCAATTCACCCTTCCTGGCTTGAAATGAATGTCCTTTACACTTGAATATGCCTTTTGTTTCATTTTCAAAAGTCTTTCTAGAAGAAAACCTTGTATAAACACCTGGCATTTCACAAATTATTGTGTTGCTTAAGGGCACTTTTCCTGAGCCTTGTCTTTTATTCATCCGTTGAAAGGGCAGAGCATAAACAGATCACTTTTGTGTGCTGCCCCTCACATGATGTAAGAGGTGGGGCAGGGAGAATAATACATAATCTTTGATGTGTTCTTTTTGTTCTGTTGAAGGATCCATTTGAAAAAGGAGAATTCATAACTTTCGTGCAGATATAAAACAAAACATGTTAAAAGATTTCATTTAACCCGTTTTCAAAAAGGGCAGTATGCTAATGTTGCAGTGTTCAAAGAAGTCAAAGAATCTCAAATTGATATGGAACAAAGACATGTTGAAATGAATTTTCAAGAAGAGGTGAAACTAGCTTCTTGGAGAGGAGGCAGGGTCGATGCATGGTATTTCATTGGAGACATCCAATAAATTTTTCATAGTCTAAACTTCTGTATAGTCTTAAGCAAGGGTTGTCAAATGTTTTCTGTAATGAGCGAGATAGTAAATATCTTACGTTTGTGGATCCACGGTCTCCCTCTCCAATCTGCTGTTGTTCTGTGAAAGCTTCCACAGACAATAAGTGAACAAGTGGATGTGATGGTATTTCAGTGGAACTTCATCTATGATCACTGAATTTCATATTATTTTCCTGCCATGAAATATGCTTTCTTTAGAATTTTGTCCCCAGTCAGATTGGGACTATGAACTGAGTTTGGCGAACCTCTAATCTACAGGAGTAACCTGAAAAGCTCGTAACATTAGCACAGCTTTTACGAAGTATGTATCTTATGGTAATAAATGGCCATACACAGTAGCCTAAATCAGTCTTCCTATCAATCTATCTTACCTAGCAATAAGAGAGCAACAATAAAACTGTATGCTAAAACAGTCAGAAAGAAAAAATAGACCGAGTAAAGACTACTAGACTTTGTTGACTCAAGTTTTATCACTCTTATCGTTCACTTTGGTTATAAGACTCAAAATTGCCTGAATCCTGAAATGATTCTCTTCCAGATAATCCGTACGAAATTGACTTGGAGTTCCAGACATACAGGGGAACTATAGATACGAGTATCTTCATTTTATTAAATAAAATTTTTTAATTGTACATGTAAAACAATCGAAAATCCTTGCAAATAAACTTTACCAACTCTCATCCACTGATGATTCCATAAATCAGGAAAAGTTATAAAATTATATAAAATTATAATTATAAAATTATATTTTTATATAATTATATAAAATTATATTTTTATGTATTTATGCTTCTGTTATCTATTAGTGTGATTTACATCTGCTAGGGCCATCCTATATATTCTTGGGGGTCCATGATTGCGTAATAGGTATTTTTGTGTTTATGAATGATCTAATAAGGTTATAAGCATATTTTCTATTATCTGGATTCCCATTTTATGACCAAGTACTGCCATACAGTTTTTATTTCTATACCTGCATTTATTTTTTTAGTGTGCTTTAGTCATTGTTTTAAAATGTAACCTTTACCATAACATTGGTCCAACTATGAGCTTTGGCTCCTTGTAATGGGGTATACAAATATATTCAGAACAGGGTCAAGGAAGTTTCTATAAACGGCTAGAAAGTAAGTAGTTTAGGCTTAACATCTCCATCACAGCTGTGAAACTTGACAATTATAGGGTGAAAGCAGCGAGACAACATGGAAATTAATGTGTCCCAATAAAACTTTATTTACAAAAACAGGTAAACAGGCAAGAAGTAAAATTTAGCAAAGGGCCTCAGTTTGCTATCTCCTATTCTAGAACCCCTGATGATTCTCAAAAGTCTAAGAAAGCTCTATCTATAGTTATCTATTAATACTTTAACAAAATTATTCTATAAATTAGGAATAATAAATTTAGGAAGCTATTATTTGCTTTATAAAATGATCCTTCCTTTATAGAAGTACAGTTTAAAATTAGAACATTACTGATGCTTTATGTTAAAATAAAGAATTCTAGGGTTTTTTAAAAATTTATTTATTTTAATTGGAGGCTAATTACTTAACAATATTATAGTGGTTTTTGCCATACATTGACATGAATCAGCTATGGGTTTACATGTGTTCCCCATCCTGAGCCCTCTTCCCAGAATTCTAGGTTTTTAAAATTTGTTTTCAATTAAAAGCTCATTTTTGAAGAAAATTGACATGCATTCTACAAGTTTTTTTTTTTTTTAACATAGACAATGGGTAGCTTTTCTTTTTGACTCAGCCATAAGCTGTACACAGAATTGAGTAACCAAATGAATTGCTACCCATATCCTAGATATAAGACATTCCTTTTCGTGCTCATCTTGCAAGTGAAGGAGTTTTAGATGTCAGCCAAATCAGAGCTGTTTGTAAGAAGAAATTTCAATAGTTAAAGTGCATCAGTGGGTCACACTTTGACAGACCAGAAAGAAAGTTTAAAAACTTATCAGTTCCCCAAAAATCTATTTGCTGGATAGCTGATTTGCACAATTTATCAAAATTACCATTTCTTTTTGGATATATCTAATCAGTTCTCAGTCGCTGAGTTGATGAATTTTTATGAATGCATTTATAAGTACATTGTTTTATTTACTATTTTTGATGAATCTACCAAATGTTTCATATCTCTTTTTAATTCTTTCTAAAGTCATTTTTGCTTTTATGTCTTTTAAGGGACCCTTTAAATTCTCAAGTACCATTAATTTAGCTTACTTAATAATTTATAAATTTTATAACAATTCCTACTATAGGACTATGTTAATAGTTTCTAAGTATTTCTGTGAAATGTAGCTTATTGGATTTTTGTCTTCATAGCAGCATTTTTAGGAATTATTAGGTTGAAAGATAATTTTTTAAAGGTCATAGAATGACTTAGTTTTCTTATGATTATACTTAGACTACACATATTTAAAAATAAAGTAAAGTGAAGTGACGTTGCTCAGTCATGTCCGACTCTTTGCGACCCCATAGACTATAGCCTACCAGGCTCCTCTGTTCATGGGATTTTCCAGGCAATAGTACTGGAGTGGATTGCCATTTCCTTCTCCAGGGGATCTTCCCAACCCAGGGCTCGAACCCAGGTCTCCCGCATTGTAGACAGACGTTTTACCATCTGAGCCATTAAAAATATGTAATCCATATTCAGAGGCAACCAAATTTAGATTATGACTTTAATTATAAGGGCCATAAACATGACTTTGCCAATAAATGCTCCAAAGCAAATAAATTGATTCAAAATTTTAACTATTATGCTAGTAATTAAAATTGGATCGTCATTGATACTTTATGTTAAAGAATTCTAGGTTTCTAAAACTTGTTTCCAATTAAAAGCTCATTCTTGAAGAAAACTGATGTGCCTTGCACAAGTTATATCAAAACAACCATATCAAAATTATGGTTGATACAGCATTTGATGAAATAATGGTGAAATAAACTTACTTTAAGTCTGAAAGAATAAAAAAATGAAATTGCAAAGAATGGGAAAGAACTAAAAGAATTAAGGAAAACCAATTTTCACATGTGAAATGCTGAAGTTTTATATTTTAGTTGATAGAAATAAAAAATTAAGGCTCATATATTTATAACAGCTTCAAAAAAGTATAGTTATTGACTGTAATTTTTAAATTTATTAATATTCCTTGAATATTAATAACAGTTGATACATTTGATGAATATTGGTGATAATTGGTTGACTTTTGTCAAAATTGATGTTGAGCCAGCAGAGATGGCCAAGTTAAGTGAAAAAAAAAATACCTTTCCTTGCCTTGAGAGGAAAACTTGATTGAGGACATTGGAATCAATATTTCTGTGAAGTGAAATGAACATTTTAAACCTGGTGTTCACACGTTTTCCTCTGATACAAGAAACTAGTAAATGCTTTATTTTTCACCTATATAAGTTCTAAGAAAAACTGAGTCACTTTCCTTGTTGTGTCAATAGCTGTTTGTCCTGGTGACAAATATGCTTCCAGTTGGAGGAAATCCTCGGACCCTTGTCCTGTGTGTTCCTGGCATTGGAGTGGATGCAGATGCTCTTTGTATTACAGAGTTCAAGGTCATTCTGCTCAGTGCACAAACAGACCAATAAATCAAGAGAAGAGGTGCTTGTGTTTTCCAGCTTTATTTGGAAGGTCAGAAGACTTAGAAGATGGTGAACTAGGGTCCCAAAGAACCATCGAGCCCAGGCTAGAATTCAGTCTTCTTTTATACCAAAAGAGAAGGGGGTGTGGTTAGTTGTTGCAAACTTCTTGGTGTAAGAATTCTTTGTTCTTGAACCTATCCAGTTAGATCAGGTCATGATGTTTTTTGACTGTGTGGATCACAATAAACTGTGGAAAATTCTGAAAGAGATGGGAATACCAGACCACCTGACCTGCCTCTTGAGAAATCTGTATGCAGGTCAGGAAGCAACAGTTAGAACAGGACATGGAACAACAGACTGGTTCCAAATAGGAAAAGGAGTACGTCAAGGCTGTATATTGTCACTCTGCTTATTTAACTTCTATGCAGAGTACATCATGAGAAACGCTGGACTGGAAGAAGCACAAGCTGGAATCAGGATTGCCAGGAGAAATATCAATAACCTCAGATATGCAGATGACACCACCCTTATGGCAGAAAGTGAATAAGAACCAAAGAGCCTCTTGATGAAAGTGAAAGAGGAAAGTGAAAAAGTCGGCTTAAAGCTCAACATTCAGAAAACGAAGATCATGGCACCCAGTCCCATCACTTCATGGCAAATAGATAGAGAAACAGTGGAAACAGTGAGAGACTTTATTTTCTGGGCTCCAAAATCACTGCAGATGGTGAATGCAGCAGATGAAATAAAAAGATGCTTACTCCTTGGAAGAAAAGTTATGACCAACCTAGACAGCATATTAAAAACCAGAGACATTACTTTGCCAACAAAGGTCCATCTAGTCAAGGGTATGGTTTTTCCAGTGGTCATGTATGGATGTGAGAGTTGGACTATAAAGAAAGCTGAGGGCCAAAGAATTGATGCTTTTGAACTGTGGTGTTGGAGAATGCTCTTGAGAGTCCCTTGGACTGCAAGGAGATCCAACCAGTCCATCCTAAAAGAAATCAGTCCTGAATGTTCACTGGAAGGATCAATGTTGAAGGTGAAACTCTAATTATTTGGCCAACTGATGTGAAGATCTGACTTATTTGAAAAGACCCTGATGCTGGGAAATATTGAAGGTGAGAGGAGAAAGGGGCAAGAGAGGATAAGATGGTTGGATGGCATCACCAACTCAATGGACATGAGTTTGAGTAAACTCTGGGAGTTGGTGATGGACAAGGAGGCCTGGTGTGCTGCAGTCCATGGGGTCACAAAGAGTTGGACATGACTGAGTGACTGAACTGATGATTTTCTTGTAAAATTCCAACAACAAAATGTTATTGTCTCTTCTGTAGTTTTTTTTAAATCTCTATCTGAATTGAAAAGTGTTGTATTAATATCTTTAAAGATTACAGGCTTGAGAATGGTGAAAGGGAAGATATACCCATTTGAATGAAGAGTTCCAAAGAATAGCAAGGAGAGATAAGAAAGCCTTCCTGAGTGATCAATGCAAAGAAATAGAGGAAAAAAAATAGAATGGGAAAGACTAGAGATCTCTTCCAGAAAATTGGAGATACCATGGGAACATTTCATGCAAAGATGGGCACAATAAAGGACAAAAATGTTATGGACCTAACAGAAGCAGAAGATATTAAGAAGAGGTGGCAAAAAAACACTGAAGAACTATACAAAAAATGATATTCACAACCAAGATAATCACAACGATGTGATCACTTACCTAGAGCCAGACATCCTGGAATGTGAACTCAAGTAGGCCTTAAGAAGCATCACTACAAAGAAAGCTAGTGGAGGTGGTGGAATTCTAGTTGAGCTGTTTCAAATCCTTAAAGATGATGCTATGAAAGTGCTGAACTCCATATGTCAGCAAATTTGGAAAACTCAGCAGCTGCCACAGGACTGGAAAAGGTCAGTTTTCATTCCACTCCCAAGGAAAGACAATGCCAAAGAATATTCAAACTACCACACAACTGCACACATCTCACACAGCAGCAAAGTAATGCTCAAAATTCTCCAAGCCAGGCTTTAATAGTATGTGAACCAAGAACTTGCAGATGTTCAAGCTGGTTTTAGAAAAGTCAGAGAAACCAGATATCAAATTGCCAACATCCACTGGATCATTGAAAAAGCAAGAGAGTTTCAGAAAAACATTTACTTCTGCTTTATTGACTATACCAAAGCCTTTGACTGTGTGGATCAGAACAAATTGTGGAAAATTCTGAAAGAGATGGGGATACCAGACCATCTGACCTGCCTCCTGAGAAATCTCTGTGCAGGTCAGGAAGCAACAGTTAGAACTGGACATGGAACAGTGGATTGGTTCCAAATTGGAAAAGGAGTACGTCAAGGCTGTATACTGTCACTCTGCTTATTTAACTTATATGCAGAGTACATCATGTGAAATACCAGTCTGGATGAATCACAAGCTGGAATCAAGATTGCCGGGAGAAATATCAATAAGTTCAGATATGCAGATGACACCACCCATATGGCAAAAAAGAACTAAGAAGCCTCTTGATGAAGGTTAAAGAGGAGAGTAAAACAGTTGGCTTAAAACTCAACTTTCAGAGAACGAAGATCATGGCATCTGGTTCCATCACTTTGTGGCAAATAGATGGGGAAACAATGGAAACAGTGTCAGAGTCTATTTTTGTGGGCTCCAAAATCACTGCAGATGGTAACTGCCACCATGGAATTAAAAGACACTTGTTTCTTGGAAGAAAAACTATGACCGACCTAGAGAGCATATTAAAAAGTAGAGACATTACTTTACCAATAAAGGTCTGTCTAGTGAAGCCTATGGTTTTTCCAGTAGTCATGTATGGATGTGAGAGTTGGACCATGAAGAAAGCTGAGCACTGAAGAATTGATGCTTTTGAACTGTGGTGTTGGAGAAGACTCTTGGGAGTCCCTTGGACTGCAAGGAGATCCAACCAGTCCATTCTAAAGGAGATCAGTCCTGAGTGTTCATTGGAAGGACTGACGCTGAAGCTGAAAATTCCACACTTTGGCCTCTTGATGGGAAGAACTGATTTATTTGAAAAGATCCTGATGCTGGGAAAGATTGAAGGCGGAAGGAGAAGGGGCCAACAGAGGACGAGGTGGTTGGATGGCATCACCAACTGGATGGATATGAGTTTGAGTAAACTCCGGGAGTTGGTGATGGACAGGGAGGCCTAGCTTGCTGCAGTCCATGGGGTCGCAAAGAGTCGGACACGACTGAGCGACTGAACAGACTGACAGATCCTGTATATTTTAGGCAACAATCCTTCAGAAGTACCCAAAGTAATAGAGTAAAAATACCAAAGGAAAAGAAGCAAACCCAATATGGAGTCAAATTTGTCCCTCCGTGCTAGGACTGGCTTTCCTCTCGTTGGACTCTGAGCCGGTTCAGGGTCTGGCGCTCCGGCCCACTTCGGAGTTCCGTGGCTCCGCCCTGAAGTTGCGAATTTACTCTCGTGAGCATGTGCTCTCTGCTCGGCGGCTCTTTCTGGGGCTCTCTCCCTCTCATCTTGCCCAGAGCCAAAGTGGAATGGGTGCTTCGCTCGGTACCTTGGCTCCTCCAGGCTGCTTGTTTTCAGTAGATCAAAGATATTTTTTTTTAATCCCAGCAGAAGTGTTTTTAAAAGTGTGAACAACCCAGGTGATATTAATTTGACCTCTGATGAGGTGAAAGGAATATAATGTATAAAACTGGCTTCTCTGAAGGGATTCTTTTTTCCTGGATAACTCTGTGGGGAATAAGATGTCTCCAATCTATTTATAGCCAAAAGAATATCATCAGCATGGAGAAGCAGGCTGATGCTGTAAGGGGGAGGGAAAAAGGATGCTGTTGGAGATCAGCTATTTTCTTCAAGTAACGCGTGGAAATAACACTGTGGCCATAGTTTGGCTTTCCCAATACGAAATGACTGTAGAGTTTAGGACAGGGCACTCAAATGCTTCCTGAAAACCTTACTTCCATGCCCCTACTTAAAATCTCTCAAACTCAGCCTTATAAACGTAGGGTGGCTTCTACAAATGTGCATTGCTTTATTTCAAATATGTTCTTTGAGTCTTGTTTTTGTGAAAAAGTAAATGTATACCATATATATAGAGATATATATAATGTTTTTCTATTTATTAATAAGTGGCTATCAGTACTTTGTCCATAGTTTTATAGAATTACTTTCATTAACCCTGTGGACTCCTTTGAAGAATTTCTGTGATCATATCTTAAAACATTCAAAGAAACTGTCATAATAGTAACAAGCTGTCATGTGTTAAAGTTACAAAGTTAAAACGTGACTACACAATTCAAAAAATAGAGTCCTCCTTGACTCCTGACTGCTGCACACACGTGCACACCCACACACACGCTTGTCTGGTAACCCTGTTCCCCGTCTGCAAAGTCTTTAGTGTGCAGCCTTACGTGTCTTTGCTTTGTATTTGCATTTATGCATATAATGTAAATGGGCTCATTGTTTAACATCCTCTCCAATTTTCTTGCTCAGCCTACTGTGTTCCCACTGAAACTGTGTGGGGATGTCCATTTTCCCATAAGCTTGACGTGTGTATTTTACCACCGTTCTGAACATTATGAACAAAAAGTGATACATCATTATGATTTTGATGTCTGACTAGTAATTGAATCTCTTTCACACGTATGGTTCAATAGCATAGCATTTTCTTATCATTTTATAGCTTTAATTATTGGGCAAATTCAGTCTGTTTATTCTTCCAGTTTTATTCAGGTGTCCTTGACATCAGTTCAGTTCAGTTCAGTCGCTCAGTCGTGTCCGACTCTTTGCAACCCCAGGAATCGCAGCACGCCAGGCCTCCCCGTACAGCGCTCTATAAGTTTAAGGTGTACAGCACAATTATTTGATTTACAGATATCATGAAATGATGACCACAATAAGTTACGGAGTATTTATCATCTCATACAGATATAGATACAGAGCTCCCCTGGTGCTCAGATGGTAAAGAATCTACTTGCATTGCGGGAGACCCAGGTTCAATCCCTGGGCCGGAAAGAGCCCCTGGAAAAGGGAATGGCAACCCACTTCAGTATTCTTTCCCAGAGAATTCTATGGACTGAAGAGCCTGTTGGGCTACAGTCCATGGGAACACAAAGAGTCTAACATAACTGAGTAACTAACATTTATATATACATCAGTTCAATTCAGTCACTCATTCGTGTCCAACTCTTTGCGACCCCATGGACTGAAGCACACTAGGCCTCCCTGTCCATCACCAACTCCTGGAGTCCACCCAAATTCATGTCCATTGAGTCGGTGATGCCATCCAACCATCTCATCCTCTGTCATCCCCTTCGATCTTTCCCAGCATCAGGGTCTTTTCCAAGGAGTTAGTTGTTCACATCAGGTGGCCAAAGTATTGGAGTTTCAGCTTCAGCATCAGTCCTTCCAATGAATATTCAGGACTAATCTCCTTTAAGATGGACTGGTTGGATCTCCTTGCAGTCCAAGGGACTCTCAAGAGTCTTCTCCAGCACCACAGTTCAAAAGCATCAATTCTTCGGCCCTCAGCTTTGTTTATAGTCCAACTCTCACATCCATACATGACTACTGGGAAAACCATAGCTTTGACTAGACAGACCTTTGTTGTCAAAGTAATGTCTCTGCTTTTTAATATGCTGTCTAGGTAGGTCATAACATTTCTTCCAAGGAGCAAGCATCTTTTAATTTCATGGCTGCATTCACCATCTGCAGTGATTTTGGAGATATATGTATTTATCATATATATATATGCAGATCAAAATTAAAGAAATAGAAAACATTTTTCTTTTTCGTGAGGGGAACTCAGGCTTTTGTAACAACATTCATGTATAATATACAGCAATGTTAATTATATTCATCATGGAGTCTGGTACATCCCTGGTGCTTCCTTATTTGTAACTTTTTACCTCCTTCACCCAATTCCTTCTTCCACCACCCCCTGCCTCTGGTAACCACAAGGCTGCTCTCTTTTTCCTATGAATTTGTTTGTTTCTGAAGTATAATCAACCTGCAACACTATGTTAGTTCCTGTTATACAGCATAGTGACTTGATATTTCTGTTCATGTAAAAATGATCCCCACAATGAGACTAGTTACCATATGTCACTGTACAAAGATTTACCTAATTATTTACTGTGGTCCCCACACTGCACAGAGCAACCTCTCTCCATATGTGTGGTTGTTATAAGTTACTGATCTCTTAAGTTCAAGCAGATTTTAACAATCTTGCATTTTTATTCCCCATCCCTCATTTACTGTTTTTGACATCGTATTTTACATCTTTTTGTGTTGTGTATCCCTTATCTCTTCATTGTGAATATAGACGATTGTACCACCTTTATCTTTTAACCTTCCTGCTAGCTTTATACCTGGTTGGTTTACTTATTTAACTGCATATTTGCCTTTACTGATGAGATTTTTCCTTTATGTTTCTAGTTGCAGCCTTTTCTTTTTCACTTGGAGAAGTCTAAAACATTTCTTTTAAAGCTGGCTGGTGGTGCTGAGCTCTTTCAGCTTTTCTTCTCCTGTAAAGCTCTGGTCTCCCCATCAAACCTGTATGAAAGCTTTGTTGAGTAGCATGTTCTTGGTTGCAGGGTCTCCCTTTCATCGCTTTAATAGATTGTGTCACTGCTTTCTGGCCTCCAGTTTCTGTTGAAAAGCCAGGTGACAGCTTTATGGGAATTTCCTTCCCTGCGGCTTTTTCCTTGCACCTTTATTTTAAGAATTTCCCATTTTAATTACAGTCTGTCTTGGTGTAGAGATATTTGAGTTGATTGCGTTTGGGACTTTCTGTGTTTCCTCTCTGTTTCCTATAGGTCTTCAAATATGTTCTCTGCCCCTTTCTCTCTTTCTTTTCCATCTGGGACACTTTTCACACTTAATGTGAATGTCTGTACACTTGATGTTGTCACAAAGTGACTTAACTGTCCACTTATTTTTTTTTTCTTTTCTTTTCGTTTTTCTTTTCAGCTTCAGTGACTTCCACCATTCTGTCTTCAGGTTTGTAAAGCTGCTCCTCGGCATCATTTAGCCTACTGCTGGTCCCTTCTGGTGTATTTTTCATTTTAGTTAGTATGTTCTTCTCTGTTTTTTCTTTATATTTTCCCACTGTGTTAAAAATGTCCGACTTCTCCCGGGGTGCATCTAATCATTCCCTGAATTCGTTGAGCGTGCTTGTGATCATGTCCAACTTCTCCCGCGGCGCATCTAATCACTCCCTAAATTCGTTGAGCGTGCTTGTGACCATTACCTTGGATTCTTTATTGGGTGGATTCCTTACCTCTCCTTCACTTAGTTCTTCCTCTGGGAGTTTATCTTATATTTTCCTTTGGAACACATTCCTCTGTCACCTCGTTTTGCCCAGCTTGCTGTTCCTATTTCTGTGTATCTCAGCCCTGGAGGAGTGGCCGTATGCAGGAGACAGCCTCTGCATTCCAGCGGTACACACCCCTCTTTTCTTCAGAGGAGTGTGATCCAGGATTGCTCTACGTGTGGGCTGCATGGGGCCTTCTGCTGTAGCCGCCGGACGAGTGTCAGTGGTCTGGTGGGCATGACTGGTCCCGTCCAGCTGGTTGCCTGGCCCTCCTTGGGCAGAGGCTGCTGGCCACTGTTTGTAGGACTGGTCTCAAGGCTGCTGGCTGCATGACCCTGGGGTGCTTGGGGGGTGGTGCTGGCCCTTGGGGTGGAGGTGGCTTGTGGAGTGGGTGGTTGTGAGTTAGAGGTCCCAGATGTATTGCTGGTCTACTGGTGGGTGAGGCCAGCTACTGACATGGCTGGAGGCTCTGACTGGGATTCCCCAGAGTGGTGTTCGCCTGCTGGTGAGTTGGGCTTGATCCCAGGGCCGTGGATGAGGAATCCAGAATGTCTTGGAGCTGGTGCTGGATTACTGGTGGGTGGGCATGGGGACCAGGAATTGGTAGGCATGCTGGATCCTGGAATGAGAGGCTGCAGTTATGTGGTAGTCTTTGGTCTGGTGTCTGCCTACCAGTGGGCAGGGTCAGGCGCCAAAGTCTGAGGCTGTAGGGCTCTGGAGGTCCTTACGTTGGTGTGCTGGCCTGTAGGGCTAGGTCCTGAGCCCTCTGGTCGACAGGACAGGGTCCTGGGACAACTGTGAGCACAGGAGTTCTTAAGGCAGCTGACTAGTGGGTCAGGCTGTGTCCCCATCCATTTAGTTGTGTGGTCTGAGCTCGCAGCATTTGTGCCAGATGGCTGGTGGGCTGCTCTGGGTCCAGGTGTCCATAAGCTGAAGGGAGGACTCCAGAATGGCCCTTGTCAGCACCAGGGTACGTGGGGTAGTGCAAGCCCCCCAAATGGCTTCCTGGAGAGTCTCTTCCTCAGAGTGAGCTCTAGTTACCCCCTGCCTCTCCAGGATCGACAGGTGGCTATGACCCTGGCTCCTTTCAATCTGCTGCTTCTGCCCTAGATCTCAGAGGGTGTGAGATTTTGTGTGCTTTTAATGAATGGAGCCCCTTTTCCTTAGCCCCCTGGGTTTTCTGAGAGTGTGCTGGCCTTCAACACCAAATAATCTGGGGGTTTATATTCCCGGAGCAAGACCCCCAGGCTAGGAGCCCACTCAGAGGCTCAGACCCCTCACTCCGCAGGGAGAGCCTCTGCAGCTGGAGCCTCCTCCCCGTCTGTGGGTCCCCCACCCACCCAGGTGTGCGTCCTGCCTGCACCCAGCCCTGCCCTCATGTCTGTCTGATTGAGGTCTCTCCCTCATATCTTTAGCCTTGGGAGACCTTTTCTGCTAGAATCTGGCTTTTACCATCAGTAGGTGCTCTGCGAATAGTTGTGATTTTGGTGTGCCTGTGGGAGAAGGTGAGCTCAGGGTCTTCCTACTCTGCACTCTTGGACATAAGGTAGTACCTTTTTTTTAGGATACTTACATTTGGCTGCTCTGGGCTTTAGTTATGGCACGTGGGATTTTCATTGCTCCATGCAGGGTCTTAGTTTTGGCAGCTGAACTCTTAGTTGCAACATGTGGGACCTAGTTCCCTGACCAGGGACTGAACCCAGGCCCCTGTATTGGCAGTGTGGAATCTTAGCCACAGGACCACAGGGGATTCCAAAGTTGTCTCTTTGCTTTTGTTTTTATCCTTTAATTGGAGGAAATTCCTTTACAATGTTGTGTTGGTTTCCGCCATACAATGAAACCCAGCATAATTATGCAGATAGCACCTCCCTCTTGAGGCTGCCTCCCCTCCCCCTGTCTTACCCCTCTAGGTCCTTCACAGACTGCCAGGCTGGGATCCCTGTGTTATAGCAACTGCTCGCCAGACATCTGTTTTACACATGGTGGCGTATATATGTTGGTGTTACTTTCTCCATTCATCCCACTTTCTCCTTTCCCCACTGTGTCTGAGTCCATTTTCTGTATCTGCATCTCCATTCCTTTCCTGCAGATAGGTTTGTCAATATCATTTTTTTTAGATTCCACCTATATGCATTAATATCTGGTATTTATTTTTCTCTTTCTGACTTACTTCACTGTGTATAACAGGTTCTAGGTTCATGCACCTCACTAGAACTGACTCAAATTCATTCTGTTTATGGCTGAATAATATTTCATTGTATATACGTACCACAACTTCTTTATCCTTCATCTGATGTTAGGCATCTGGATTGCTTCCATGTCCTAGCCATTGTAGATGGAGCTGCAGTGAGCAATGGGGTATATGTGTCTTTCTGAATTATGGTTTTCTTAGGATATATGCCCAGTAGTAGGAGAAGGCAATGGCACCCCACTCCAGTACTCTTGCCTGGCAAATCCCATGGACGGAGGAGCCTGGTAGGCTGCAGTCCATGGGGTCGCTAGGAGTCGGACATGACTGAGTGACTTCACTGTCACTTTTCACTTTCATTCTTTGGAGAAGGAAATGGCAACCCACTCCAGTGTTCTTGCCTGGAGAATCCCAGGGACGGGGGAGCCTGGTGGGCTGGCGTCTACGGGGTCGCACAGAGTCGGACACGACTGAAGCGACTTAGCAGCAACAGTAGCAGGATTGCTGGGACATATGGTAGTTTTGGAGAAGGAAATGGCAATCTTTAGTTTCTTAAGGAATCTCCATACTGTTCCACATAGCGGCTATATCCCACCAACAGTGCCAGAGGATTCCCTTTTCTCCGCATTCTCTCTATCATTTATTTTTGGAGATTTTTGATGATGGCCATTCTGACTGGTATGAGGAGATACCTCACTGTAGTTTTGATGTGCAGTTATCTAATAATGAGTGATGCTGAGCATCTTTTCATGTGTTTATTGGTTGTCTGTATGTCTTCTTTGGGGAAATGTCTGTTCAGGTTGGGCTGTTTGTTTTTCTGATATTGAGCCATATGAGCTATTTATATATTTTGGAGATTAATTCATTGTCAGTTGTTCCATTTGGAATTATTTTCTCCCATTTTGAGAGTGGTCTTTTAATCTTATTTATTGTTTCCTTTGCTGTGCAAAAGTGTCTAAATTTAACTAGGTCCCACTTGTTTATTTTTGTTTTTATTTCCATTACTCTAGGAGGTGGGTCAAAGAGTTGTGATTTATGTCAGAGAGTGTACTGCCTATGTTTTCCTCTATGAGCTTTATAGTTTCTGGTCTTACATTTAAGTCTTTAATCCATTTTGATTTTATTTTTGTGTATGGTGTTAGGAAGTGTTCTAGTTTCATTCTTTTACATGTAGCTGTCCTGTTTTCCCAACACTACTTATTGAAGAGGCTAGCTTGTTTCCATTTCCTCCTATATTCTTGCCTCCTTTGTCTAATATAACGTGGCCATAAGTGTGTGGGTTTATCTCTGAGCTTTCAATCTTGTTCCATTGGTCTGTATTTCTGTTTTTGTGCCAGTGCCATACAGTCTTGATGACTGTAGCTTTGTAGTATAGTCTGAAGTCAGGAAGGGTGATTCCTCCAGTTCTGCTTTTCTTTCTCAAGATTGGTTTGGCTTTCAGAGTCTTTTCTGTTTCCTTACAAATTGTGAAATTTTGGGGGGGAGGTTCTAGTTCTGTAAAAAATACCACTGGCAGTTTATAAGGATTGCACTGAATATGTAGATTGTTTTGGGTAGTATAGTCATTTTCACAATATTGAGTCTTCCAATCCAAGAACATGGAATATCTCTCCATCTGTTTGTATCATTTTTTTTTTATTTCTTTCATCAGCAACATATAACTTTCTCCATAAGGATCTTTTGTCTCTTTAGGTAGGTTTACTCCTAGTATTGTATTCTTTTTGTTGCAATGGTGACTGTGATTGTTTCCTTAATTTCTCATTCTGATTTTCATTGTTAGTGTATAGAAATGAAAAGAATTTCTGTGTTGTTACTTTTATATTCTGCAACTTTACTATATTCATTGATTATCTCTAATAATTTTCTGGTGGCCTCTTTAATGTTTCCTATGTATAGTATTATGTCATCTGCAAACAGTAAGAGTTTTATTTCTTTTTTTCCACTCTAGATTCCTTTCATTTCTTTTTCTTCTCTGGTTGCTGCGGCTATTTGGTTATTCAACATAATCAAAATTATGTTGAATAATAGTGCTGAGAGTGAGCACCCTTGTCTTGCCCCTCATCCTAGAGGAAAAGCTTTCAGTTTTTCACCATTGATAATAATTTTACTGTGGGTTTGTCATTTATGGCCTTTGTTATGTTGCATATGTGTGGCTCACACTGTAAAGAATCTGCCTCCAATGCAGGAGACATGGGTTTGATCCCTGGTTTGGGAAGAACCCCTGGAGAAGGGAATGGCTACCACTCCACTATTCTTGCTGGAGGATTCCATGGACAGAGAAGAACAACAGTCCATATGGTCATAAAGAGCCAGACACAACTGAACAGCTAACACGTGCTCCTATGCCTACTTTCTGGAGAGTTTTTAATCACACGTGGGTGCTGAATTTTGTCAGAAGCTTTCTCTGCATCCATTGAGGTGATCACATTGTTTTCATCTTTCCATCTGTTTATATGGCATATCACATTGATTGATTCGTGTGTGCTGAAGAGTTCTTGCATCCCTGGGATAAAGCCTGCTTGATCACTATGTATGATCTTTCCATGTGTTGTTGGATTCTGTTTTCTAGAATTTTGTTGAAGATTTTTACATCTATGTTCATCAGTGATATTGGCCTGCAGTTTTCTTTCTTTTTTTTATTTTTTGTGGTATCTTTGTCTAGTAACAGGGTGATGGTGGCATTGTGGAATGAGTTTGGGAGTTTTCCTTTCTCTGCATTTTCCTGGAGGAGCTTGAGCAGGATAGGTGTTGGATTTTCTCTAAACTTTTGGTAGAATTTGCTGGTGAAGCCATCTGGCCCTGGTCTGTGTTTTTTGAAAGATTTTGGATTACAGTTTTGATTTCTGATTGATCTGTTCGTATTTTCTATTTCTTCCTGGTTCAGTTTTGGACAGCGATACATTTCTAACAGTTTGTCTGTTTCTTCCAGGTTGTCCATTTTATCGGTATATAGTTGCTCAGAGTAGTCACGTACGATCCTTTCTGTTTCTTTGTTAATTTTCTATCAGGATGATCCGTTCATTGGTGTGAGTGGAGTGGAGTGTTAACGTCCCCCACTATTACTGTGTCACTGGCAATTTCCCCTTTAGTAGGTGTGAGCATTTGCCTAATGTGTTGAGGTACTCGTATGCTGGGTGCATATATGTTATATCTTCTTATCCCTTGACCATTACATAGTATCCTTCCTTGTCTCTTGTAATGGTCTTTATTTTAAAATCTATTTTATCTTGAGATGAGTATTGTTACTCCTGCTTTTTTATTTCAGTTTGCTTGGAATTTATTATTTCTAGCTCCTCACTTTCAATTTGTATGTGTCCCTAGGTTTGAAGTGGGAATCTTGTGGATAGCATATATAGGGGGTCTTGTTTTTGTATCCATTCAACCAATCTATGTCTTTTGATTGGAGCATTTATTCTATTTACATTTAAGGTAATTATTGATATGTATAATTCTATTACCATTTACTTTCTTGTTTGGGGTTTGTTTCTGTAGGCCTTTTCTTTCTCTTTTGTTTCCTGTCTGGTGAAGAGCTGGTATGTTAGTGCTTACTTCTTTTAACTTTCGCTTATCTGTAAAGCTTCTGATTTCTTCTTCAAATACGAATGAGATCCTTTCTGGAGAGAGTAATCTCGGTTGCAATTTTTTTTATCACTTTAAATACATCCTGTCACTGCCTTTTGGTCTGCTGCTTTGCTGTTGAAAGGTCAGCTGTTGAAAGATCAGCTTGAAAGATCATCCTTATGGGGATCCCCTTGTATGTTGTTACTGTTTTCTTGGTGCTTTAAATATTTCTTCTTTGTATTTAATTTTTGCTAGTTTGATGTATATGTGTCTTGACATGTTTCTCTTTGGGTTTATCCTGTTTGGAACTCTTTGATCTTCCTGGACTTAGGTGGCTATTTCCATTGCCATGTTAGGGAAGTTTTCGAGTATAATCTCCTCGAATATTTTCTTACACCCTTTCTTTTTCTCTTTTTCTTCTGGGATCCCTATAATTCAGATGTGGATGTGTTTAATGTTGTCCCACAGGTCTCTGAGACTGTTCTCCTTTCTTTTCATTTTTTCCTTTCTTCTTCTTTGCTTCAGTTATTTCCAGCATTCTGTCTTCCAGCTCACTTATCCATTCTTCTGCCTCAGGTATTCTGCTATTGGTCGCCTATAGTGTATTTTTAATCTCAATTATTATGTTGTGTCCATTGCTTATTTTCTAGTCTGTGTTTTTTCTAGCCCCCTTATTAGATATTTTTTGTATCTTGATCTGCATATCTGTTCTGTATATCTGTGCCTCCATTTTATTTCCCAGATTTTGGATCGTCTTCACTATTGTTACTCTGAATTCTTTTTCAGGTACATTGCCTACTTCTTCTTCATTTGTTTGGTCTTGTGAGGTTTTGCCATGTTCCTTCATCTGCTGCGTGTTTCACTGTCTTTCCATTTTGTTTGATTTACTGTGTTTGAAGTCTCCTTTATGTAGGCTAGAAAGTCATAGTTCCTCTCAATTGTGGAGTCTGTCCCCAGTGGGTGACACTGGACCAGTGCCTAGTGGTTTTCTGGTTTTGGGGGGACTTGTGCCTGTATTCTGGTGGATGGATCTGGGTCTTGTCTCTCTGAAGGGCAGTGTCACGTCCAATACTGTGTTTTGGGGTACCTATAGGTTTGGTATGGCTTTGGTCAGTTTGTCTATTTTGGGGCAGTTTTGTGTTCCTATTTTGCTGAATGTTTGGCATGAGGCATCCAGCACTGGAGCTTGCTGGCCTTTGGGGGTGGGGGGTGGGGCTTGGTCTCAGGGTTGAGATGGAGGCCATTGGGAGAGGTCTGGTTGATTAATGTTTCCTGGGGTCAGAACTTCTCTAGTAGCCCAAAGTCCTGGACCCGGATCTCCCACTTTGGAGGTTCAGGCCCTACCTCTTACCATAGCACCAAGTTTCCACAGGCCACACAGCACAGAAGGAAAAACCCCAAGACTAATGGTAAAAGGAACGTCGAACAGCCAAGAACACTCAAGTGACTCTCACACAAAGAGAAGAGAAGAGAGGGAAAGAAGGGTAACAACAAGAGTCAATAAAGAGAACTGTCGAGCCGAAAACAAACCCGTCAGTGAGCGTGAACGCTAAACGCTAGACTAGCGAAAATGCAAACCAGAACACGGGAAAGTTGCATTATAACTAAAAGGTGCAGTAAAAATAGGGAAAAATTTAAAAAATGAGTTTGTTTAAAAATCAGATGTTCTTAAATGGGGAAAAGTATGTTATAAAAATTAAAGGGACAATAAAGAAAGAACATTAGAATAATGTGAAAACGAAAAAGAAAAACACCTGTGACAAACCTAGACAGCATATTTAAAAGCAGAGACATTACTTTGCTAACAAAGGTCCGTATAGCCAAAGCTATGGTTTTTCCAGTAGTCTCATATGGATGTGAGAGTTGGACCATAAAGATGGCTGAGCGCCGAAGAACTGATGCTTTTGAACTGTGGTGTTGGAGAAGACTCTTGAGAGTCCCTTGGACTGCAAGGAGATCCAACCAATCAATCTCTGACACTGCCCTTCATAGAGACAAGACCCAGATCCATCCAACAGAACATAGGCACTGGTTCTGTGCCTGGAAACCAGGAAATCTTCACAAGGTTCTGGTCCAATCCCACCCACTGGGGAAAGACTCCACAATTAATCGGAACTATGACTTTCTAATAGGTCTTGTAGGTCTTCATAAAACCGTTCAACTTCAGCTTTTTCAGCACTACTGGTTGGGGCATAGACTTGGATAACTGTGATATTGAATGGTTTGCCTTGGAGACGAACAGAGATCATTCTGTCATTTTTGAGATTGCATCCAAGTACTGCATTTCGGACTCTTTTGTTGACCATGATGGCTACTCCATTTCTTCTGAGGGATTCCTGCCTGCAGTACTAGATATAATGGTCATCTGAGTTAAATTCACCCATTCCAGTCCATTGTAGTTCGCTGATTCCTAGAATGTTGACATTCACCCTTGCCATCTCTTGTTTGACCACTTCCAATTTGCCTTGATTCATGGACCTGACATTCCAGGTTCCTATGAAATATTGCTCTTTACAGCATCGGATCTTGCTTCTATCACCAATCACATCCACAACTGGGTATTGTTTTTGCTTTGGCTCCATCCCTTTATTCTTTCTGGAGTTATTTCTCCACTTATCTCCAGTAGCATATTGGACACCTAATGACCTGGGGAGATCCTCTTTTGGTATCCTATCATATTGCCTTTTCATACTCTTTATGGGGTTCTCAAGGCAAGAATACTGGAGTGGCTTGCCATTCCCTTCTCCAGTGGACCACAGTCTTTCAGGCCTCTCCAACATGACCCGCCCGTCTTGGGTTGCCCCGAAGGCATGGCTTGGTTTCATTGAGTTAGACAAGACTGTGGTCCTAGTGTGATTAGATTGACTAGTTTTCTGTGAGTATGGTTTAAGTCTTTCTGCCCTCTGATGCCCTCTTGCAACACCTACCATCTCACTGGGGTTTCTCTTACCTTGGAGGTGGGGGTATCTCTTCGCAGCTGCTCCAGCAAAGCACAGGCGCTGCTCCTTACCTTGGATGAGGGGTATCTCCTTACCGCCACTGTTCCTGACCTTCAAAGTGGGATAGCTCCTCTAGGCCCTCCTGTGCCTGCGCAGCTCCTTGGGTTGCTCCTCCTGGCTGCGGGCCCTGGCCTCAGGGGTGGTTGGCTCCTCCCAGCTGCCGTCCCTAGCCTTGGGCTCGGGGTGGCTCCTGAGGGTCACCACCCCTGGCCTCGGGCGCTAGGTGGCTCCTCCCAGCTGCTGCCCCTGGCCTTGGTGCAAGGTGACTTCTCCCGACCGCCTCTGACCTCGGACGCGGGACGTCTCCTCCCAGCCGCCACTAGCCTCAGACATGGGGTATCTCCTCTCAGCCATCACCCCGACATTGGACGTGGGATGTCTCCTCCAGGCCGCTGCCACTGACCTCGGAGGCAGGGTAGCTCCTCTCTGCTGCTACCACTGACCTTGGACACAGGGTAGCTCCTCTCGGCCGTTCCTGCTGCGTCGCAGCCTGTCACTCTAGGCCGCTGCCCCTGACCTCAGATATGGGTAGCTCCTCTCGGCCACGCTTAGTGAGCCGGCTCTGCCAGCCGCCTGCGCTTGGAATGCAGAATGAAGCCTTGGAATGAGGCCTTGGAATGTGGAATGAAGCAGGGCAAAGACTAATAGAGTTTCGCCAAGAAAATGCACTAGTCATAGCAAATACCCTCTTCCAACAACACAAGAGAAGACTCTACACATGGACATCACCAGATGGTCAACACCGAAATCAGATTGATTATATTCTTTGCAGCCAAAGATGGAGAAGCTCTATACAGTCAACAAAAACAAGACCAGGAGCTGACTGTGGCTCAGATCATGAACTCCTTATTACCAAATTCAGGCTCAAATTGAAGAAAATAGGGAAAACCGCTAGACCATTCAGGTATGACCTAAATCAAATCCCTTATGATTATACAGTGGAAGTGAGAAATAGATTTAAGGGCATAGATCTGATAGAGTGCCTGATGAACTATGGAATGAGGTTCGTGACATTGTACAGGAGACAGGGATCAAGACCATCCCCATGGAAAAGAAATGCAAAAAAGCAAAATGGCTGTCTGGGGAGGCCTTACAAATAGCTGTGAAAAGAAGAGAGGTGAAAAGCAAAGGAGAAAAGGAAAGATATAGGCATCTGAATGCAGAGTTCCAAAGAATAGCAAGGAGAGATAAGAAAGCCTTCCTGAGTGATCAATGCAAAGAAATAGAGGAAAAGAACAGAATGGGAAAGACTAGAGATCTCTTCAAGAAAATTAGAGATACCAAGGGAATATTTCATGCAAAGATGGGCTCGATAAAGGACAGAAATGGCATGGACCTAACAGAAGCAGAAGATATTAAGAAGAGGTGGCAAGAATACACAGAACTGTACAAAAAGATCTTCATGACCCTGATAGTCATGATGATGTGATCACTAATATAGAGCCAGACATCTTGGAAAGTGAAGTCAAGTGGGCCTTAGAAAGCATCACTACGAACAAAGCTAGTGGAGGAGATGGAATTCCAGTTGAGCTGTTTCAAATCCTGAAAGACGATGCTGTGAAAGTGCTGCACTCAATATGCCAGAAAATTTGGAAAACTCAGCAGTGGCCACAGGACTGGAAAAGGTCAGTTTTCATTCCAATTCCAATGAAAGGCAATGCCAAAGAATGCTCAAACTACCACATAATTGCACTCATCTCACATGCTAGTAAAGTAATGCTCAAAATTCTCCAAGCCAGACTTCAGCAATACGTGAACCATGAACTCCCTGACGTTCAAGCTGGTTTTAGAAAAGGCAGAGGAACCAGAGATCCAATTGCCAACATTCACTGGATCATGGAAAAAGCAAGAGAGTTCCAGAAAAACATCTATTTCTGCTTTATTGACTATGCCAAAGCCTTTGACTGTGTGGAACACAATAAACTGTGGAAAATTCTTCTAGAGATGGGAATACCAGACCACCTGACCTGCCTCTTGAGAAATCTGTATGCAGGTCAGGAAGCAACAGTTAGAACTGGACATGGAACAACAGACTGGTTCCAAATAGGAAAAGGAGTACATCAAGGCTGTGTATTGTCACCCTGCTTATTTAACATATATGCAGAGTACATCATGAGAAACACTGGACTGGAAGAAACACAAGCTGGAATCAGGATTGCTGGGAGAAATGTCAATAACCTTAGACATGCACATGACACCACCCTGATGGCAGAAAGTGAAGAGGAGCTAAAAAGCCTCTTGATGAAAGTGAAAGAGGAGAGCGAAAAAGTTGGCTTAAAGCTCAACATTCAGAAAACGAAGATCATGGGATCCAGTCCCATCACTTCATGGGAAATAGATGGGGAAACCGTGGAAACAGTGTCAGACTTTATTTTTCGGGGCTCCAGAATCACTGCAGATGGTGAATGCAGCCATGAAATTAAAAGACACTTACTCCTTGGAAGAAAAGTTATGACCAACCTAGATAGTATATTCAAATGCAGAGACATTACTTTGCCAACAAAGGTCCATCTAGTCAAGGCTATGGTTTTTCCTGTGGTCATGTATGGATATGAGAGTTGGATTGTGAAGAAGGCTGAGGGCCGAAGAATTGATGCTTTTGAATTGTGGTGTTGGAGAAGACTCTTGCAAGTACCTTGGGCTGCAAGGAGATCCAACCTGTCTTGCTTTCTAAGGCCCACATGACTTCACATTCCAAGATGTCTCGCTCTATATTAGTGATCACATCATCATGACTATCTGGGTTGTGAAGATCTTTTTTGTACAGTTTTTGCATGTATTCTTGCCATCTCTTCTTAATATCTTCTGTTTCTGTTAGGTCCAGACCATTTCTGTCCTTTATCAAGCCCATCTTTGCATGAAATATTCCCTTGGTATCTCTAATTTTCTTGAAGAGATCTCTAGTCTTTCCCATTCTGTTGTTTTCCTCTATTTCTTTGCATTGATCACTCAGGAAGGCTTTCTTGTCTCTCCTTGCTATTCTTTGGAACTCTGCATTCAGATGCTTACATCTTTCTTTTTCTCCTTTGCTTTTCACCTCTCTTCTTTTCACAGCTGTTTGTAAGGCCTCCTCAGACAGCCATTTTGCTTTTTGCATTTCTTTTCTATGGGGATGGTCTTGATCCCTGTCTCCTGTACAATGTCACGAACCTCATTCCATAGTTCATCAGGCACTCTATCTATCAGATCTATGCCCTTAAATCTATTTCTCACTTCCACTGTATAATCATAAGGGATTTGATTTAGGTCATACCTGAATGGTCTAGCGGTTTTCCCTATTTTCTTCAATTTGAGCCTGAATTTGGTAATAAGGAGTTCATGATCTGAGCCACAGTCAGCTCCTGGTCTTGTTTTTGTTGACTGTATAGAGCTTCTCCATCTTTGGCTGCAAAGAATATAATCAATCTGATTTCGGTGTTGACCATCTGGTGATGTCCATGTGTAGAGTCTTCTCTTGTGTTGTTGGAAGAGGGTGTATGCTATGACCAGTGCATTTTCTTGGCAAAACTCTATTAGTCTTTGCCCTGCTTCATTCTGCCTTCCAAGGCCAAATTTGCCTGTTAGGCCCGGTGTTTCTTGACTTCCTACTTTTGCATTCCAGTCCCCTATAATGAAAAGGACATCTCTTTTGGGTGTGAGTTCTAAAAGATCTTGTAGGTGTTTATAAAACCATTCACCTTCAATTTCTTCAGAGTTTCTGGTTGGGGCATAGACTTGGATAACTGTGATATTGAGTGGTTTGCCTTGGAGATGAACATAGATCATTCTGTCATTTTTGAGATTGCATCCAAGTACTGCATTTCGGACTCTTTTGCTGACCATGATGGCTACTCCATTTCTTCTGAGGGATTCCTGCCCACGGTAGTAGATGTAATGGTCATCTGAGTTAAATTCACCCATTCCAGTCCATTGTAGTTCGCTGATTCCTAGAATGTCGACGTTCACCCTTTCCATCTCTTGTTTGATCACTTCCAATTTGCCTTGATTCATGGACCTGACATTCCAGGTTCCTATGCAATATTGCTCTTTACAGCATCGGATCTTGCTTCTATCACCAGTCACATCCACAACTGGGTATTGTTTTTGCTTTGGCTCCATCCCTTCATTCTTTCTGGAGTTATTTCTCCACTGATCTCCAGTAGCTAATTGGGCACCTAATGACATGGGGAGTTCCTCTTTCAGTATCCTATCATTTTGCCTTTTTATACTGTTCATGGGGTTCTCAAGGCAAGAATACTGGAGTGTCTTGCCATTCCCTTCTCCAGTGGACCACATTCTGTCAGACCTCTCCACTATTACCTGCCAGTCTTGGGTTGCCCCGTATGCGTGGCTTGGTTTCATTGAGTTAGACAAGGCTGTGGTCCTAGTGTGATTAGATTGACTAGTTTTCTGTGAGTATGGTTTCAGTCTGTCTGCCCTCTGATGCCCTCTTGCAACACTTACTTGGGTTTCTCTTACCTTGCCATGGGGTATCTTTATGGCTGCTCCAGCAAAGCACAGCCACTGCTCCTTACCTTGGACCAGGGGTATCTCCTTACCGCCACCGTTTCTGACCTTCAACGTGGGATAGCTCCTCTAGGCCCTCCTGCGCCTGTGCAGCCT
The DNA here is from genome assembly GCF_016772045.2 of Ovis aries. NCBI lineage: Eukaryota > Metazoa > Chordata > Mammalia > Artiodactyla > Bovidae > Ovis > Ovis aries. The sequence continues at coordinate 277,445,206 of NC_056054.1, forward strand.
CTGCTCCTCAGGTTGCTCCTCCCAGCTGCCCCCCCTGGCCTCGGGTTCTGGGCGGCTCCTCAAGGTCACTGCCCCTGGCCGCGGGTGCGAGGTGTCTCTCCCTGCCGCCCCTGATCTTGGTCGCGGGGTGTCTCCTCCCGGCCCCCACTGGGCTTGGACGCGGGATGTCTCCTCCCGGCCCCCAGTGGCCTCGGTCACGCGGTAGCTCCTCTCGCCCGTTCCTGCGCCATCGCAGCCTGGCCCTCTAAACAATCCAGGGCAAAACCACTGTCTGCTCTCCTCAATCTCTGCAGTGACCCGTTGAAAAAGGTAACATTTCAAGTTTTCCCTTCCTTTCCAAAGCCTCAGTCCTTGACTGGGGACCCTTCTCCGCCCAGTAACAGCCGGTGGCTCCTTGTTTGTTTCATCTGTGTCCTGTCAACATCGCGTGGGCTCGCTGCTTGCCGAGGAATGCAAGTTGTCAGTTCTTTCGTGTGCAGGCAGCTTATTGTCAGGTTCCACTCTGCTATTTAGACTTTGTTTTTTTTTGAATTTTCATCTTAGTATTTACCCTTTTTTATAACAAGTTATTTATGTATGTTTTATGATTTGAATATTTTGTTCTCACTATCCTTTGGGATAGTTTTTAATTCTGAGAACATTAGCTCTACTCATTTTTCATCTTTGTCCTGTCTTATGCTTGAGCAGTTTTTTCAGATTTGTAAAAAGTTTGAAAATGTGAAAATTTTTTAAATTTGAAAATTTTTTTCAAATTTTTTCAGAATTTTTTTTCCAGAAAATTCAAAAAATTTTTCAGTTTTTTTCAACAAATTTTTTCTTCTTTGGGAGAGTAGGTTATTGCCTGTTTTTCAAGTTACTGGATTTCCTCTACACATCTCAGATTGTACAGTCTAAGTAGCTTCAGTGTATTTCCACAGACTGGATGAGTTTTGTTTGTGTACCAGTAAATATACACCTTAAAAATGAGAGGTTTCCTCTAGCTGTTGTTCAGAGAAGAATATGGGTAGAATATTGAACTTCAGCCGGCTTGTGCTTTCCTGAATGTCTCATGATGTGCTTTACTTAGGATTTTGTCTCCTATTTCCGGTACCTGAGCCCACTGTTGGAGTCCCCCGTGTCAGAGTTCCTGCTGTGATAGAGTATGCTTGTGTTCAATTTTAGTTTCATCCAGGCCAAAAAAAAAAATAATAATAATTATTCACCTAAATAGTCAGCCACTGTCATAGGTCTTACAGCACACTATGATTTTCTGTTAACTTCCTGTGATCCAGTTCTCCAAAGAACACCATTATCCCAGGATTTTTAAAGGTATTTTTCTGGTGAAGATAATCACAGTCTGGTTGGATTTTCACATGAGTATATTTCCATCTGCTTTATATCTTCCAGGAAGTCCATAATTGTCCCAGATTTCAGGTGCTCTTTTACTTTTATTTTTTCATTTGTCCTTTTCAAAGGCATTTGAGATATGTTTATTTCACTCTCTTCTGTCGGGATTTGTGGCAGCCACATTTCCTTTATTATTGACATTCAGTTCAGTTCAGTTGCTCAGTTGTGTCCAACTCTTTGCGACCCCATGAACTGCAGCATGCCAGGCCTCCCTATCCATCACCAACTCCCGGAGTTTACCCAAACCCATGTCCATCGAGTCGGTGATGCCATCCAACCATTTCACCCTCTGTTGTCCCCTTCTCCTCCTGCCCTCAATCTTTCCCAACATCAGGGTCTTTTCAGATGAGTCAGCACTTCACATCAGGTGGCCAAAGTACTGGAGTTTCAGCTTCAACCTCAGTCCTTCGAACGAACACCAGGAATGATCTCCTTTAGGATGGACTGGTTGGATCTCCTTGCAGTCCAGGGGACTCTCAAGAGTCTTCTCCAACACCACAGTTCCAAAAGCATCCTCTAATCACATGATGCATTCATTTTGAGTAACTGATTATGTTTTTCCAAGTTACTATTTTTCAGCTTTCTACGAAGTTGACTTGGCTGTGTGGTTGAATTTGTTACCATTATATTTATTTTCACTCAGCCTGATTCCCATAAAAGAGATAACTTCTTATTTTGTTTTCAGTTCAAAATACTTACAGTAGGCATATTTAGAAATGGTCTTCAAACTTGCTGGCATTTTCATCCAGTCAAATATTATTACAAAAGACTTATTCCTTGCCTTTTTTTTTTTTTTACTGTTTTAAATACAGAATTGCAACCAGTTGTCGTAAAAGATTTAAGATTTCCATGTCACCTTTTAGAAAAATTCATTAATAGAGGCACTCAAACTCTATCATTTTAAAGCATCAGTAACCAACTCAAAGGACATGAGTTTGAGCGAGATCTGGGAGATGGTAAAGGACTGGGAAGTCTGGTGTGCTGCAGTCCATGGGTCGCAAAGAGTGGGACGCAACTGTGTGACTTAACAACAACAAGTGAGAAAAAGAGTTTTAATTTGAAAGCTGAGGCTGACTCCCTGCAAGGATGGTTTTCATACCCTATTCGACTGAAAGTTTAGATTCTCAGACATATGCCATTTTTAAAAATAGTAAAGAAGACGCCTCCTAATTCCAATATTTAATAAGTTCCTCCTTACCAAACCTGTAATTTAGTACTCAACCCAAAGTATACATGTGAGAAGTGGATATTAACGTAATTTAGTGGAGTTTCTGCAACAGAGAAAAATAAGAACCTATCTTCTGTATTTCTATGGACACTAATGTTCCCTTATTTTTTATTTTGTATTTCAATTTTTTTTGCATCTTTATTTTTTTAATAGAAGGATTCCTTGCTTTTGAGTCATATCATTCTCTTCCTTTCCTCCTTGTTTTTCTTTATCCCCCACCTGCATATTTAATCTAACAAATATTTATTCAGTATCTCTTTGGACCAGGTGCTTTGCATCCCAAGAGACACAAAGGTGAATGCGTAGGCCCTGATTTTGGCCTTGCCTTTGTGTCTGCAAATTTAAGCGAGACTGCAGGGATGACAAGCGCTATCAGCTGTTAAGTGCTATAGAAGGTGCCATCGAAGTATAGGCAGATGCAGAAGTGATTCAATTTAAATTTGGGATACAGATTTAACGTTTTAAAATTAGCTCTAAAAGCTTTCTGATTGTTGCCTTCAGTACTGAGTATTAAAGTGGAGATAATTTTGCTATTGCAAAAGAAGTCTCTTCAAAGAAAGAACTGTTTTACTAATGAAATTTTGGTTTAACTTTAAAGCTTCAAACATTTCGGGGAATTTATTAAGTATTAGCATTCTTTTTTTGTAGTTTGTGTGTATGCATCTGTGTATGCAAAGATCCAATGAGATAGTATATGTGAAAGTGTTTTAAACACTGTGAAGTGCTGTATAAATGTAAGGTGCTGTTACTGTGAAGGGAGATGATGTCAAGAGTGCAGTTTGCATGGCGAGGGCACAGAGCCAGGCTTCTGTGGCTATACAGGGACAGGAAAAGACAGTACAGTGTGTTTAAGAAAAAGTACGACTTCCTATACGGTATATTTGGAAGCACACTAGAATGGACCCCATTTCCAAAAATATCTTTTTGTCTATAAGCTCCTATGGCATTTGAAATTCATCTAGGGACATTGTTTTTGCTTGTTGCTAATAGTAGTTAATAGCATACATTCAAAAGTAGTCTTTTTATAATGCAGGGGTTTAACATTTGAAAGCAGTTTGCTATATTTTTATTAGTTCATGATAACACATTGAGCTAGGTCTTGGTGGTGGTATTTTTATCCTCATCATCTTTGCCCCTTTTTTATTAATGAGGGAGTAAGGATAGGCAGTTGAATAAAGCATTTATCCCATAACCAACGTGTGACAGACTTAACCCAGACCAGTTTGCAGGTTAAACCCTTGTTTGTTAAGCAACTATATTAGACATGGAGATTCCAAAATCTGACAGTCCAGTCTCTACAGGGCTCCTACGCATTGGTTGAAGAGGCCAATCTTATGGGTTGGAAACAGTTAGGGAAGGTCATAGACAGTGTTTGATTTAAAGTATTAAATTGCCTGGTAACAGCTTTACTAATTTGGATAAGGAAGAAAGCAGTATGGGTTGGTTTAGGTCAGGGGATGCTTTGTTAAGAGGTGGGATTGTCCGGTTACTTTAAAAAGTTAGGTAAAAAAAGAATAGAAGGCCATTTCAGGGTAGTGAAGCGTTGTGAGGAAAGCCGTCCTAACTGAGAGTGATGGTAAAATTAATGACATGATGTGTTTTCAGGGACAATACCGGTGATTTCTACAGTCCAATGTTTCCCCTGAGCCTCCCCAGCTGTGGGAACACTTGAATCCTCTCTTGCCAGCTGGAGTCTCCCCGGGGAGGTACCCCCATGCCTTCTCTCTGCTTTCATCACCTACCCTGGCACCCACTTACGAGCTGCTGCCTGACCTCCTGAAGTCCCAAGGCTCAGTGTGCTCCATCCTCCTCTGGTTGTGAGGGGAAGCCTTTCCCACTGTATTCCGCCTTCTCAGAAGGAATCCTGTGGCAGAACTTCCTGGCTCTGGCCGCATAGGCTTTCCCCCCCTTGACTCCCATAGGGCTCTTCCTCAAGGCGCATTGGAGCTGACAAAGCAGATGCATCAGAGACGGGTTCATAGCTCATCTAGTCTCCATCCCCATCAGAGACCCTCTCTTTGAGCGTTTGCTCTGCTGTTTGACAGTGAAGCATCTGCTGCCCCCTTTGTATTAGTACAGTTCATCATATGAGTACGATGCAATGCTTTACCTTGCACTACAAAAGTGAAAGGGAGAGATATTCCATCTGCCTGATAATTCCCCAGGAGCCAGAGCATAGCATGTAACCCAGGCTCAGCCAGTCAGATACTGGAGTCTGAGACCCTGATTGTGGAGCAAGACGTCCAGGAGAGAAGAGTGAGTTAGCAACCACGATGAATATGGAAGTGTTGGTCGCTCAGTCACGTCCAATCCTCTGTGACCCCGTGGACTGTAGCCCCTTAGGTGTCTCTGTCCGTGGAATTCTCCAGGGAAGGATACCGGACTGGGCAGCCTTTCCCTTCTACAGGGGATCTTCCTGACCCAGGGATCGAACCCAAGTCTCCTGCACTGCAGGCAGATTCTCTGCCATCTGAGCCACCAGGGAAGCCCATGATTACTATAACAAGGTTCAGTCTTGGTGCCAGTGGCTTATACCAGTGGTGATTCCTTTGCAGAGGCACCAGGCTTATAATTGCCTCCTTGGTCCTCCAGCTCCCATATTCCCTGAGTCCTGCTCTTTTTTCAGTTTGTGTCTTTCTCTTGCTTTCTTGCAGATTCTGCCACACCTGATATTGTTCTAGCAAATGTTAGAAAGATAGAAAGAGAATGTTCATTTGCTTTAAAAAAAACTATTTAGCTCAAGTTAGTTTCTTTATTTATTTTTTGCAACAATGCCCTCTGACTCAAAGCAAAAGACGCTCTTGCAGATTTGGCTTATCGGACCATGCTGACTTTTCTTTCCTTGTGCCAGATTCTCCCTAGGAGACCCCGAGTCGGCCCTTTGTTTGGCTTTCATCTTCCTCTGCCTGCAAAAGTGGTATACTTGCAAATGCCTAAACCTCATGAATACAAGCTCCATTTCTTTTCTGAATTTTCCAGCTCACATGTATATTGAGAAAATAATTAGGTACTATTTAAGTCATGAGGAGAAGGAAGGACTACCTAATTCCATGTGTTAGGAATTTTGGATCCCTGTGCTGGTCCAGTTATCACCGATATTCTCAGTTAATGCTCATACCAGTGCCATCAAGTGGACACAGTGGAAGACTTTGAAATAAATTAAAAAAAAATACTGAATTTCTTCAGTGGAAAACTAGGGAAACTTAAGGAATACATCCCTCTTGGTTATCTGATAATTTTCAGATAATTGTCTTTGAGCCATCTTTAATTGTCTTTGAGCCATCTACAACTCCGTAAGCTGTAGGTCACTAATAGCAATGCAAATGATTCTTGTCTATAGATGTACAGATACATTATTTCCTGGTGAGGTAAAATTTGCTTCCTTTGCCCACTGTTGAAGAAGCCAGGTTTTTATTCTATTTCTAAGTTTATTTTAACATTTTTTGCTGCTTTTGTCTGTGGTTCTTTGAGCGAGTTTCAACATCTGACTGTTTGTCTCATCAATTAATAAATTAAATATTGTCTTGGACACCTGCATACTGTAAATTCACATGACAGATTTTATCTTGTTCAATAGAGATCCTTTAACAATCTCGGTTTATGAACTAGGAAATATTACAGTTTTAGCCCCTAGTGCTAATGAATGGCGGGGGTAAAATTTAAGACCAGATTTTCCAACTTCAAATTCAACAATCCGTTTACAAGAAAGAAGGGAGAAGTAAAACAAGCACCTCATCACCTCTGTCCCTGTGAATTTAGTGTTTTCACAAGCTTCCTGCTTCCCATGTCTTTGTCCTTTATTTTGCTTTACAAACTACTGCCGACTACTATTCTGAAACACTGCTTTGTTCCTTTCTCTTTGGCCGTTTCTCTCAATGGCTTCTAGGGTCAGTTAGAATATTTTGAGCTATGGACTTTGGAATTTAATCCTCCCCATTCTAAGAACTGACCCATTGGGAAAAAAAACCCTGATGATGGGAAACACTGAAAGCCAAAGGAGAAGGGGCCACATGGGATGATGGGATGATTAGGTAGTATCACCGCCTCAGTGGACTTGAATTTGAGCAAACTCTGGGAGACAGTGAAGGACAGGGGAGCCTGGCCGTGCTGCCATCCACGGGACTGCAGAGTCAGACACAGCTTAGCGACTAACAGCATCAGCTTGCCCACGCATCCTCCAATGGTATCTTACAGGCAGCACGCCTTGTATTTACTCATCTTTGCTTCCTCTGTTGTGAGACCTTCCCTGAAATCCAGTAAATCCTAAAAAGTCCCTTCCAATCAAAGTTCACTTCTCCCGTGAAGTCTTCCTGGATCTGTCTGTCATGGAGTCGTTGTCCTCTCCCCCAAAGTTCTATTGAGAGCATGTGTCTGTCCAGCCATTTGACAGCCAGTCTTGTGGTTGTTTAGGGGCATGCAGACATCGATGAATCATGATTTTAGAGGCAAAATGGAGCAGTAGGTAAGAATATAGGCTTTAGAGTGCGGCGGCCTGACTCCACACTTGAGCTCCGCCGCTTCCTCCTTCTGCAGCCTTAGGGAAGCCAAATGACTTCTCAGCAGTTTGGTTTCTTCACTTCTGAGAGGATAATGAGATGTCCTAATTAGATCATTGTGACGATTACCTGTGCTAGTATATGCTGAGTGCTTATATGAATACTTTTGGTCCAAAATAAGTGTTGTATAAAACTTTAAGATTATTATTGACATTATTACTGCTTTACTCATTCTTGACCTATTTTCTGGGTGGAATTTAAAATTATTTGAGGGAAAAAATGCTTTTCAGAAACTTTTTAATAGTGCTTGTCATAAATTTGATGCTTGGTACAGGGGAAACTGTGGAAGGTTTGTGAATAGGGTTTTGTGTGTCAAAGGCAGCGTTCAGACACCATGCAGCAAGGTACTGGAAAAGTTATTGAATCAGCGGTTAACTCAGTAATTACAAACAGGCCATAGCTTTTTATTCATTTCTAATTAATAAATGTTTTCTCAGTATTCACCATGTGCCAGACATAGAGATCAATCATAGAGATTCAGAGTGAACAAGTAACGCTTCCAGTCTCCAAGGCACTTAGCACCCAGTATAGGAAAATTAGTAAGTGCATGGGCATGAAGTCTTATTTCCACACTGTAAAAGGGTTACTGACCAGGGTTCTTGGCCTTTCCTAATCATCAGAATGTTGTAAGAGGCCAGACGAGAAATTCAGGCAAGGCTTTATTGGGGCCCTTTCTGCCTTAAAGTTTCCCTTTCTTGCTTCCTGAGGGGGAGGTGAGCTAGTACCTTACAAGGGATGAGCGTAGGGGTGTGTCCAGGGGTTGGGCTCAGGTGATCTGCCTGCCCGTCAGGTGGTGCTGAGTGCAGGAGGCAGGCACAGGACCCTGCTCTTGTTCCCGACACCCTGCTTTTGCTCCTGCACTTGGTGAAAATCATGACGTGTCGGTTGAGTTTTTTCAATCTTTTTGTATCTTGTCCATGATGTGTCCCAACTGCACATGTAACAGTTATTTTTAGTCCCTTACCGTTTGTTTGCATTCTGTTGCTCTGGGAAATGTTCATCCACACACAAGTGCTGCAGCAAAGGGCTGCAGTTTGTGCTGCAGCAAAGGGCCCGGGCCCCAGCCCGTCTCAGCAGGGTATGTGTGAGCACAGGAGACAGTGGGGAACAAAGGCAGGGACAGAATTGGTTTCTTCAGGGAGGTGATTCTTGAGCCAACCTGAAGCGGAAGGCTGTGGAAGGTAAAGGTGTGGGAGTGTTCTAGCAAGGAGGCCGATCTGCAGCGGCCAGACCAACATGGTGGCCTGCAGAACTGCAAGAGGATAAGTCTTGACTATGGCGCAGATAAAGCTGGATAAGTAATAGGGCTCCATCGCCTTGGGTCGGGGAGATCCCCTGGAGAAGAAAATGGCAACCCAGTACTCCTGCCTGGAAAATTCCATGGATGGAGGAGCCTGGTGGGCCACGGTCCATGGGACTGTAGAGTCAGACACAACTGAGCGACTTCGCTCACTCACTGTTGTCATAAAAATAGCTTAGAACTTTTCTTGTGGCTAGTAGAGAAAGTGTGGAGATCTGAATCTCTATAGTAAATGATCAGGAAGATTTATAAACTATTGTGGTTCTAAATATGCTTAATTTTAATATTACAGAAGTAAAGAAACATTGTATGAACACAGCCAGTGTGCTAGTGACCCCACAACACCACATCCCGAACAATAACAACAACTAGTGTTAATCCCCACAGTTTCCACTGTATTCTTAACAGGGTAAGAATGTTTGTTTTGTAGGGTGGCTCCTGAAATGTAGAATCCCAAATACTTTGTAGAATCCCAAGTAGTTTTTAAGATAAATTAGCTGTATCATTAAGAACGAGGGGTCTGTAGAAATAAGGCTTGTTTCAGAAAAGATAGAACAGGGAGAGAGAGGATGAGTGGGGTCCCCAGCAAGGCCACTACTTGGAAGAGCCCAAAGTTGTTACCAAGCCCGTAACTGCTTGCCCCACCACAGGCCGGTGAACCCAGGGATGTACTGGGGCAAGGAACAGTGACTTTATTTGGAAAGCCAGCAGACCAAGAAAGTAGCATCCTGAAGAACCATCTTGCCTGAGTTAAAATTTAGGCTTCCTTTATACTCCAAGGGCAGGAGTTGTTGCAAACAGAAGTTCTTACAGCTATCCGCGTAGGTCTGTTCATGATGTTCCTGTAAAACTCCAAGACAATGGTTATTTTCTGTTACACAACTTTTTATCTCTATATGAATGGAAATGTGCTATTTATATCTTTGAGAATAGCCCTTGATAATGGGCTATTCTGTGTATTTCGGGCTATAGGCAACATTCTCTACTTGTAGCCAATGCAATAGAATACAGAGCTTAAAGTAAGGAAAACGGATCCAATATGGAATCGGATCTGTTCTTCACTATTGCAAAGTCGCCAGAACCTCAAAGCAGTGGCTGGTGGCAGATGGTCTGTAATGAAGACTCACTGGCTGATCAACGTTTGCCTGCTATTGATTTCCTATTCCTATTACTGATATTCCTATTATTGGCCTTGTGTTTATGGCAGAAAATCATAAGATAAGAAATGCTGTGGGGAGGGAAAGCTTGGCATTTTGAAGGCTGTTTTCATTCTTCTCTCAGTGTCTAATTTCCACCATGCTGCGTGTCCTCCTTGCATTGTCCCACTAAGATGTTAAGTCTGATACTTGTTCACCACTAATCAGGTTGAAATAAATCATGTTATGTGTTGAACTTAGCTGAATTCTGCCCTCTCTTGATTCATCTGACAGGGCAGTTCTAGAACAGTAAGTTCTACAAATGTCAGTGCACCAACAAACCCTCATCATAGAGGCGATTCACTAATGCTGCATAAATCACGAGAAGAAACAAAGGACACTGCACCCTAGGAGGCAAACTTTTCAACCATCTAACAAAAGAATATTCCCTCAAATTTGTAAATATGTATTCTCAGCTTGCAGTGTTTAAAGTTCTTGTAGCTGCTGGATAAAAATTGTTATTTATACGATTCATGCAGAAGTGTGCCTAAGTCATTAGTTTCTGGAAACAGTTCAAGTGTATATTATGTATTTATAAACGTACATACAATTTAAAAATTATGTTCATAAATATTCATATGTGTTTGAAACTCTCAATAGTGAATGCTGTAAGTTCCTAACTATCAGGAACTGTCTCTTACCCTCATAAGAAAGGCTGTATTCAGTAAATTATGCAAGTCAGTGACAGTCTTATTGACAAACAGCAGATGTGCTGATAAGGCAAAGTACTGTGTGATGTAGTAGTACTGTTTCTATTTAAAAAGTGCGTAGTCAGGCCTCCCTGGTGGCTGCCAGTGCAGGATACTTAAGTTCGAGCCCTGATCTGGGAGGACCCACATGCTGCAGAGCAGCTGAGCCCGCGCCCCGCAAGTATCAGGCCTGCACTCTAGTGCCCAGGGACCACTGCTGCTGAGTCCATGGGCCACAGCTAGGGAGCCCGCTGGCCACGCTTCACAGTGAGAGAAGTCGCTGCCGTGAGAAGCCGGAGCACAGCTAGGGAGGAGCCGCTGCTCACGGCAACCGGAGAGCCTGTGCAGCAACAAAGACCCAGCACAGCCAAAATTCAACCAGTCAATCAATCGATAGATTACTAATTTTTTAAAAATTAGCAGTCCTTTCTATTCTGACGAACTTGGCTTCATTCAGCTAATTTCATGAGTGTTGCGGTTCATTTGCTCTTCATGCCCAGCTCTCTGTGACCTCATGGACTGCAGCATGCCAGGCCTCCCTGTCCCTCACCACCTCCCAGAATCTGCGCAAGTTACTGACCGTTGGATCCGTGGTGCCATCTGGCAGTCTCATCCTCGGTCACTGTCTTCTCCTCTGCCTTCACTCCTTCTCAGCATCAGGCTTTTTTCCAGTGAATTGGCTGTGCGCATCAGGTGGCCAAAGTGTTGGAGCTTCAGCTTCAGCATCAGTCCCTCCAGTGAACATTCAGGGCTGATCTCATGATCTAGAGCCACAGTTAACAATGAAGGCGTTCAGAGTCGGACCTCTTAAAAAACTATTTCACTATAAACTCTCATGTGATGTGAATACTTTAGTATTTATTTTTATTGTGGAACTGAGGAATATAATATCTTGTTCAATGCATTACTAAGGCTTCTTATTTTTTTAACAGCTAGTTAATCAAATTATTCCTTACATTTTTCCAGAAACTTAATTTGAAACCTCTTTCAGAGATACAAGTAACTGATAAAAATAAAATCAGTTCCCCAGACTCATTCATGGTTGCCTAGGGGGATCAGAGGAGGGGAGGGATGGACTCAGAATTTGGGGTTACTAGATACAGACTATTACGTATAGAGTGGGTAGGCAACAGAGTCATAGCATAGCACAGGGAACTATCTGATCTCCTGTGATAAATGATAGTAAAAAAGAGTGTCTATTAAAAATGTATATATATGTAAAACTGAGTCACTTTGCTCTTCAGCAGAAATTAGCACTGTATAAATCAACTATACTTCAATAAAATAATATAAAATCAGTTTCCATATTAAAATAAAAACTAAACAAAAATGGGTGAAATAAATAAAAATAGAAAATAAGATTAAGCCCCAAGGATCAGCTTGACAGAAAAGATTATCTTGAGAATTTGGTTAATGTGGTTCAAAATTATATCCAGATCATATATTAAGCACAAATAACTTATAAGCTTTTATTTTTTAGATATTTATTTCTAAAGATGATTTAGGAATAATTACTAATAATCTATTTAATGTATAAACTTTACTAAAATCTTATATTCTGAAAAAAAATTGTGTCTGTCTTAAAATCTACTGAAAATGTAAACAATATGGCACCCAAGTAAAGGTACAAATTTTTGTTACACAGACAGTTGAGTTTCCCACTTCATTTCCTTTCTGGAAGAATGAGTAAATGGCGAGGTGTAATCAGTGTTATATTTAGCTATACTTAGCTAGTGATCCTTGTCTTGGTGGCTCAGAGGTTAAAGCATCTGCCTGCAATGTGGGAGACCTGGATTCGATCTCTGGGTTGGGAAGATCCGGTGGAGAAGGAAATGGCAACTCACTCCAGTATTCTTGCCTGGTGAATCCCATGGAGGGAGGAGCCTGGTGGGCTACAGTCCACGGGGTCGCAAAGAGTCGGACACGACTGAGCGACTTCACTTCATTTCAGTGATCCTTTTCAGTTTTACTTAGGGTTTTTAGGCTTTTAAAGTAATATCAGTGTGGATTCTCTGCTGGAAAGCCTAGAAAAACTGAAAAGGAACAGAGCAAACCAGGAGCAGAGATGAAGGATGAAGCATCCAAAGGGGAGCAGAGCAGCAGAAGAGAGACGAGGCTCACGTGAAGATGGAGTCTGAAGATGACTGCGGAGGAGGGGGGCCACTGGGCGATGCTGGTGATGACGGCTGAGCGGCGACCACCGGAGGTGACCTCGGATGATGGGGAGGAGGCCGGAATGGGGGGAATGACCACGGAGAGGGTGTTAGCGGCCAGAGTCTCGGGTACATGGTGGGGTTTAGAAACCATGTCCTATTTTTCTTCACTGGGCGCCTGTCTAGGACCAACATTTTCACCAGGTCCTCTCCCGAGCGCTTTCAGAACACGCTCACTGTTCTCCCCATCCTATCCTTCCGTGACCATCAGTGCATGCTGCCCTGCGCCTGGTCCCGTTTCCATTTCCTTCGGTGTTCCTAGGAGTTACATTAAGTCTTAACTGGTGATTTTTGCTTCGGATTTTGATGCCTCTTTATGACGTAACAGTAAAGAGGATATATGGTTTTTATCAAAATAACCTCCTGTTATGCAGGGAGTGCAGTTCCTCCCGTTCATGCAGTAGTTGAGCAGCTGCTTCCCTGACTGCAGAGATGAGCTCCTTGGCTGATCAGCACCTCAGAGTGACTTTGAGTTAGAGGTGTGTGTGTCAACCTCACCTAACAGTGCTACGTGGCCTTGCTCCGCACAGACGGAACAAGGTGTTTTTTCAGACGCAGCCTCAGAAAAATAAGTGTGACGGACTTAAGATTTGTTTTCGAAAGTTGATACTGTGCGTTATTTTTGTGAACAGACTCATGTTTGGGACATGGTTTATATATATATATATTTTCCCCCTCAAAATACCTGAGTTCTTAATTGGGAGAAAACAGAACAAAAAACAAACAGTAGTTTGCCCTGTAAGTTAAATACAATAAACAAACAACTTTGAAAAGCTACTTTCCCAAACCATTAACTTGCACATTGAAATTTCATTGTGGAAATTCTTTCCCTTAAATTGTGCTGTTTAATCAACTTTTTTACCCTTAGGTTACACACAATAGGACTTCCCTATGCAGGAGACCAGGGTTTGATCCCTGGGTCAGGAAGATCCCCTGGAGGAGGGAATGGCAGCCCACTCTAGTATTCTTACCTGGAGAGTTCCTTGAACAGAGAAGCCTGGCGGGCTACAGTCCATGGGTTTGCAAAGAGTAGGACAGGACTGAGTGATTAACACACATACAGACAATAGGTGTCTAGAACAGCTTCAAGAATGGAAGCAAAAATATAATTAGCAATTATTCTCTTAAAAATGTATATTACATACCCACATGCTGCTAACAATATTTTTATTACAATGCAGTTCTTTGTTTCCATCTAATTAGTTTTCAAATTTTTAAATTCCACAAATATTGTTTAAGGGCCAATTATGCTCCATTGTGTTATTTAATCTTAAATTCCCTCCCCTGAGGATATTAGCATGCTGGTTTTGCAGATAAGAAAATTGGCAATGTTAAAGGATTGTAGTAAGTGACCCGGAGGTAAAGGTAACTGAATGTGAAGCTTTTCACACTTGGTTGGTAAAGAATCTGTCTGCAGTGCAGGAGACCAGGTTAGACCCCTGGGCCAGGAAGACCCCTTGGAGAAGGAAATGGCAACCTACTCCAGTATCCTTGCCTGGAAAATCTCATGGACAGAGGAGCCTGGTGGGTTGCAGTCCGTGGGGTCGCAGAGGCAGGCAGGACAGCATCTAACACTTTACTTCACACTTCAATATAGCATCCCATCAGCTGCTACAATTAGCACAATTCCTCACAGTTTGTCCTTAGTGGATACCCTGTTCAAACCTCAGTTTTTATGTCAACACTCCTAGGCCACATACCTTAATTCAATCTGTTGGGGCCTTGAAGAGCTATGCCCCCTAATACCATCTATTTAGTTCTCGGTACAAGACAGAATAAGTCCAGGATATCTGAACTCTCCCAAATCAAAACACAAGTTTTCTCCTCACTAGGTTCCATTCTTTTAATTTCATGGCTGCAGTCACCATCTGCAGTGATTCTGGAGCCCAAAAAAATACAGTCTGACACTGTTTCTACTGTTTCCCCATCTATTTCCTATGAAGTGACGGGACCAGATGTCATGATCTTCGTTTTCTGAATGTTGAGCTTTAAGCCAACTTTTTCACTCTCCTCTTTCACTTCCATCAAGAGGCTTTTTAGCTCCTCTTCACTTTCTGCCAAAAGGGTGGTGTCATCTGCATATCTGAGGTTATTGATATTTCTCCCAGCAATCTTGATTCCAGCTTGTGTTTCTTCCAGTCCAGCATTTCTCATGATGTACTCTGCATGTGACTGCAGCCATGAAATTAAAAGACGCTTACTCCTTGGAAGAAAAGTTATGACCAACCTAGATAGCATATTCAAAAGCAGAGACATTACTTTGCCGACTAAGGTCCGTCTAGTCAAGGCTATGGATTTTCCAGTGGTCATGTATGGATGTGAGAGTTAGACTGTGAAGAAGGCTGAGTGCCGAAGAATTGATGCTTTTGAACTGTGGTGTTGTTGAAGACTCTTGAGAGTCCCTTGGACTGCAAGGAGATCCAACCAGTCCATTCTAAAGGAGATCAGCCCTGGGTTTTCTTTGGAAGGAATGATGCTAAAGCTGAAACTCCAGTACTTTGGCCACCTCATGTGAAGAGTTGACTCATTGGAAAAGACTCTGATGCTTGGAGGGATTGGGGGCAGGAGGAGAAGGGGACGACAGAGGATGAGAAGGCTGGATGGCATCACTGACTCGATGGATGTGAGTCTGAGTGAACTCCGGGAGTTGGTGATGGACAGGGAGGCCTGGCCTGCTGCAATTCATGGGGTCACAAAGAGTCGGACACAACTGAGCGACTGAACGGAACTGAACTGAACTGAGGAGAGTCATACACAACTGTCAATGGGGAATTGGAAGAGATCTTCACTTCAGTTATTATAAATGAAATCAAGTTGTTTTAATGAACGTCAAAAATAATGAAATATTCATTGAAATGCTCCAAATTCTTTGCACCTGGTTTTCTTAAGGCTTGTCGAAACAGAGGACAAATATACGATATGTATACAAATAGAACAAGTAATGGGGAACTGTAAGTGTTCCCTCCTCTGTGAATAAGTAGATGGCCTAAAGAGATCAAAAGAGAGATCAAGAGAAGACAGCATTTAATCTGTCCACCCACTCTTCTCTCTGCCCATCCCCCCGCCCACCAGTCAGTTTTTCATACGTTCAGCTAATAGCTCATGAGTGCATACTTTTGACATATTTCCTTGGCAAAGAATTTAAAAAACCTGACCCTGATCTTAAGCTTTCAGTCTAATGCAGGGATTCAAATCAAGTAGATATATTTCAGTGTGGCTAGGAGATTTCTGCTTATATGCTAATACCTTGGAGCAAGATGAGTTATTTTCTGAGAACTTGCTGCTAAGTCACTTCAGTCATGTCCAACTCTCTGTGACCCCATAGACGCCAGCCCACCAGGCTCCCCTGTCCCTGGGATTCTCCAGGCAAGAACACTGGAGTGGGTTGCCATTTCCTTCTCCAATGCATGAAAGTGAAAAGTGAAAGGGAAGTCGCTCAGTCTTGTCCGACTCTTCCCGACCCCATGGACCGCAGCCTACCAGGCTCTGCTGTCCATGGGATTTTCCAGGCAAGAGTACTGGAGTGGGGTGCCATGAGAACTTAGATATTTATTATCTTAATAGTTATACTTTATGGTAGTAAAATGCTCATCCTTCAGTAAATATAATCTGCACTTAACTCTTCTACTTCATTTAAACAAATTTTTAAAGTATCTAGCAGTTGTTTGGAGAAGGCAATGGCACCCCACTGCAGTACTCTTGCCTGGAAAATCCCATGGACAGAGGCGCCTGGTAGGCTGCAGTCCATGGGGTCGCTAAGAGCTTTCACTTTCTCTTTTCATTTTCATGCATTGGAGAATGAGATGGGAGCCCACTCCAGTGTTCTTGCCTGGAGAATCCCAGGGATAGGGGAGCCTGGTGGGCTGCCATCTCTGGGGTCTCAAAGAGTCGGACATGACTGGAGCGACTTAGCAGCAGCAGCAATTGTTTTATTTATTTATTCATTGGCCATGTGTCAGGAAGCATTTAACAAGGATTCCTGTGTGCTGTTTTTGCTCTGTCATGCATCCTCTGTTCCTTGTTAATTCCTGAATATTCAGAAGTTACAAAGAGCGGCAAACTGCTCCCGGGGCTGAGAAATGCATGCATTTCCGTCCTTAGTTTTTCCATACGGTGATAAGTAACTATTTATGACCCTCTTCCTTTTTATGAACCGTACGGTAAAAGTGATTATTTACAACCCTCTCTCTTTGATATGGATTGCCTTATGTTTCCCTGATAATTTGTAAGTCTGGACTTTTGATCTTTATCTTTGCTGAACAAAGCTACCTTGTACGACAGTATATAGACCCACACTATGTTAAATAAAACACCCTTGTTCCATCAGAGCTTGGGCCTCGGTGTCTTTCTTTTTCTCTCTCTTTCTTTCTCTCTCTCAGACTAATTCTTTGGAGCTCAGAAGCCCACTGAGCTCACTTTCTTACCCGGGCTTGCAAGACCCTCACAAGAGGGTGCCCTGTGCCTTCGTGGAACAGTGCAAGCCCCACATCAAAGACTTTATTGGTTTTCCACATAAACCAAAAAATATCAACCTCTTTCTCTCTTTTACTTTCTTATTGTTGACTCTGGACCACCATGTTCCAATCCATTAAAAGGTTTCAACAGCGATGCATATGAGATCTTAGTTCCCCAGTCAGGGATTGAACCCAAGTCCATTGTGTTGGAAGCACAGAGCCTTAACCACCGGACCTCCAGGGAAATCCTCATTTAAACAAATTTTTATTGATTACTTGTGACATGGGCACAGGAGTACAGAGAAACCTGGTAAAGCAACATCCTTGAACATGAACAAAGAAGGCGTAACAATAGTAATAGCAGTTATAATCTGGAAAGAGCCCTGCTCCTGCTCTGGGAAGACAGAGAAGGGGCATCTCGTACGGCCCTGGCCTGAGAGCGGGGGAGGGGGTGGCAGTGTTGGAAAGACTTCTGGGGAGGGTCTTTAAGAATGCACGAAAATTAACCATGTAAGAGCAGGAATCAAACAGCCAGCATCCGCTGGATCACTGAAAATTCGAGAGAGTTCCAGAAAAACATATACTTTTCCTTTATTGACCACACCAAAGCCTTTGACTGTGTGGATGACAAGAAACCATGGAAAATTCTTCAAGAGACGGGAATCGCAGACCACCTGACCTGCCTCCTGAGAAACCTGTATGCAGGTCAGGAAGCAACAGTTAGAACTGGACGTGGAACAACAGCCTGGTTCCAAATCGGGAAAGGAGTGCGTCAAGGCTGTGTATTGTCACCCTGCTCACTTAGCCCATACGCAGAGTGCATCTTGGGAAAGGCGGGCGGAGGGAGCACTGAGGAGGGCGCCTGTGCTGTGCAGTCGGTTCTCGTCACTTATCTGCTCTGTGCAGAGCAGCGCATATAGATCAGTCCCAGCTCGTCCACTTCCCCTCCCCGCTTGGCGACCATGCGTTTAGCGGCGCGTATGGATCAGTCCCAGCTCGTCCACTTCACCTCCCCCCTTTTGGCGACCATACGTTTGTTCTCCGTGTCCGTTTCTCCATCTCTGCTTTGCAAATAGGTTCATCTGTTCTTTTAGATTCCACGTATTTGCACTAATACACCTTGTTTGCTCCTCTCTTTCTGACTTACGCTTCGCTCTGTATGACCGTAGGTCCATTCATGTTGCTGCAAATGGCGCGATTTGGTTCCTTTTTATGGCTGAGCAATACTCCATTGTTATCACAGCGCATCTTTATCCGTTCCTCTGCGGACGTTTAGATTGCTTCCCGTGTCTTCGCTGTCGTAAATAGTGGTGTTATGAACACTGGGGTGCATACACCTTTGGGAATTGTTGTTGTTTTTTTTCCTGGATATATGCCCAGGAGGTTGGTTTTTTGAGGTGGGAATTCAAGATGCCTGAATTACCTCCAGGCTGATTGGTCTGGCAGACAAACGCATGTGCAAACCTGAAACTCGGTGAGGAAGTTGGCCTTCAGGGGAGCACTTGAGGTTAGGTCCACCTCATGCAAAGAGACGACTCGCTGGAAAAGACTGATGCTGGGAGGGATTGGGGGCAGGAGGAGAAGGGGACGACCGAGGATGAGATGGCTGGATGGCTTCACCGACTCGATGGGCATGAGTCTGAGTGAACTCCGGGAGTTGGTGATGGACAGGGAGGCCTGGCGTGCTGCGATTCATGGGGTCGCAAAGAGTCAGACACGACTGGGCGACTGAACTGAACTGAACTGAACTGAACTCGAGGATGGAGTTGTACAGACCCATAGCAAGGCAGTTGACAACTGAACCTTTGAGAACGTACAGAAATGGAGGAGTAGAAATCAGGAGAGAAATGATCAAAGATGGGGAATGGTCAGGGGCGGGAGATGAGCTCGTGAAGTGTGATAGCACATCTGCCAAAGAAACTTTTCAGGAAGGAAGCTGTCTTAGTAACAGTGCTGCACAAAGGCATCCTCAAGTATGAAGTGAGAAGTTTGCCTGGGCATCGTGGTTAGTGGGAGAAAAACACATAAGACTTAAGTGGAGGCACTGCTATTCTTCTCTGCAAACTTGATGGCTGGCTGCTCAAAAAATGTTTGTGAGATTAATGAAAGACTAAGCAAGTAACTTACACTGATTTATACTGAATAAAGAACCTTTATTGAGAATATGTTAATATAAGCAGCTCTCCGTGCCTAGACTCTTACAAGGATCATTGGCCCGAGTATTATATCAAATATCATGTCTAAGAAAATAGAGATTATTAGTGCTCCTCCCTTAATTACTTCAAAGTGCTATAAATTAATCTGTTGATGTCTATGAAGTATTTTTGATACTTTCAGACGTAGGCATTGCAGGGATGTATTTTTTGTTCCTTTTCATGCTAATATGCAGAAATAGCTGAATTAGGCCAGTGGCAAAACAAGTCTAATGTGTAAACCAACTCATTTAATTTATAAATGATCATTTGTATGTTCTGAAATATGCCAAGTTGTGCCTACAATACTGTGAATAGCTGTCTCCAAAAATGTAAAACGTAGATATGACGCTCATCACCACCTTAATGCATTCTGGATGCCAAAGAGGAGGGAAAGTTGTTTTGCACGATATTTAAATGTAATTGATATAGATTTCAAAATTATTTTCTTTTACAGGTAGTTCAGGATATTCAACGTATTTAATATCAACTGGCAATTCTACTAAGACTTTTTTAAGAGAATAGTTAGAGATGAATTTAATAAAACTCTAGCCTGTGTAGCCTGTGCCTGTTTATCTTTTTTATTCCACAAGTTAAGAGTTAAATGCTAAATGCTACAGAAATTAATTTCTCTAAATTCAATCACAGTTTAAGAAAATTAGTCATTTATCCCTCTTGTTAATGCAGTGCGAAAGGAATGGTACAAAAATTGCCCAGCTTGAAAAGCTCTAGGTTACATTTTTACTCATAAGGGAATACTTTATTCTTTGAATTTACTCTCAAAAGCATTCACAGTTAGTGATTCACGTGTCATTATTTTTATTCCCATTGTGCACTTGCAGTATAAAGCAAAATATTGTTAATTATTCGGTCAAAAATTTGGATGCTACCAAAGAATAAATTCATTGTCTCTTTGTAGTTAAATTAACACCCTAACTCTATTTGGATGTATGTTTTCGACTTGAAAGGCTGAAAAAAGTGATGTGTGATTGTCAGTCAAGCCAGTCTGACCTGCATGCTTGTCTGCACTAATGCTGCTACAGAGTACCACAAACTACACATAAGCAGAAACTGTAATCTTTATTTTCAGAAGTTTTCAAGAACCATATGCAGATCAATAAGAGAACCACTCAGTGCTGAACCCTCCAGAGACTCATACACACAGAGAAGGTGTCTAAGGTGGGAGAGCTCCGTGGGGTACAGTGAATTCAGAGGCGTCTTCATAGGGAAGGTGTTCTTCTTCCCATTTTGCTTGTGTGGGTCATAGTCCCAGAGAGAAATCTCTTTTCCCAGTTGGTGCTAGAATCCTGTTTTTGATGACTGGGAGGTGAGAAAAGGGGAAGCACATTTGTCGCTCGGAGGAACTCATGGTTAAAGCAAGGGACCAAGAAAGAGCAGATTTTAACATGTTTGGACTGCAGGAGTACTTTTTCCATCCTTTCCTTATTCAGGAAACTCAACCATGGGTCTGCTTTGGGCAAAGTCGTGTTTTCACTCAGTCTTTTGGGACTTGCAGTGGCAGAAAAATACTTCCTTCACGGACTCGTGGACACAATGGAGGCAGGAGAGTGGGCTGAACGGAGAAAGCAGCATCGATACATATTCATGATGTAGACTGTCGTGTGTGACGTAGATGGCTGCTGAGAAGTCGCTTATAACCCAGGGAGCCCAGCCTGGTGCTGTGTGATGACCTAGAGCGCTGGGACGGAAGGAGGTTCAAAAGGGAGGGGATGTTTGTGTAATTATGGCTGGTTCACATTGGTGTATAGCAGAAACCAGCATAACATTGTAAAACAATTATCCTGCAATAAAAAGTAAGCATATATATATGTATATAGATACACACTAATTTTTCCAGTAGTCACGTATGGACGTGAGGGTTGGACTATAAAGAAAGCTGAGTGCCGAAGAGTTGATGCTTTTGAACTGTGGTGTTGGAGAAGACTCTTGAGAGTCCCTTGGACTGCAAGAGGATCCAACCAGTCCATCCTAAAGGAGACCAGTCCTGGGTGTTCATTGGAAGGACTGATGTTGAAGCTGAAACTCCAATACTTTGGCCACCTGATGTGAAGAGCTGACTCATTGGAAAAGACCCTGATGCTGGGAAAGATTGAGGGCAGGAGGAGAAGGCGACAACAGAGGATGAGATGGTTGGATGGCATCACCAACTCAATGGACATGGGTTTGGGTGGAGTCCGGGAGTTGGTGATGGACAGGGAGGCCTGGTGTGCTGTGATTCATGGGGTTGCAAAGAGTTGGACACGGCTGAGTGATTGAACTGATACTGATACACATTTACTTTAAAAGAAAGCGCGTTTTCCTCGCATATACATCTGTATTCCTTCCTGTAGGTATCTGGGCAATAGCAACTTTCTCTTTAGTCTAGCATTTAAAGGAGCTCACTGTGATTGCAGCATAGGCAAGCTAATGATCTCTCCTGTGCTTCAAAGTTCATTTACTAATGAAAATAAATCATTAAAACGTGTTTTTGGTCCATTTAGGAGAATAATTTGTATTTCTTTGGCACAATGTCGTTGTATTTCCTGAGGTCAGGGAAGTAGATTCATTTAGAAAGCAATGCTCATATATTCAAGAAAATACATCAACCATTCGAAAACAGAGCAGGTTCCTGTAAGCAAAGCTAGTTTAACCTTTGGGAGTTTAAAAGGTCATTAACACTTACCCAGAGATTCACTATTCCACTGAAACACATTCAAACCAGTCATGTGGACTCTCTCAAATACTCCAAGAGGTTGAAATTCTCTTGGAGAAGTAAGCAAACGATTGTGTGTTCACGTCTGCTCACAATACAAAGCACGGATCTGTCTGCTGTATTCCAAGCAAAACGCACCTTTGCTTAGGGAGACGCATCGTCGATGGTTGCAGGAGACGCGAGAGAAGGGAGGGCTGCCTGTTCGTTCCAGGTGTCGAGGACAGAAGTCGCAGACGGCAGCTGTGTGCTTGCTACGGACCCGCGCAGACCGTCAGTGGGAGAGCTTTCCTGCTGCGCTGCTGCTTCTCACTATCGCTGCGGCCTGGGCTGAAAGGGAGCAGAGCCCAGGCTCTGAGACCCAGGGAGAGAGCCCCGGTGAGACCCAGGGAGAGAGGCTTCGCTCGGAAGATCTGCCTGCGAGGCCTCCCTTTGCCAAAAGTAACAGGCGGGAGACACTTCACCTTCCTTTCTGGTCTCTTGTGTGTACAGTACAGTTTGAACTAGGCGGTTTCTCAGATCTCTCTCTGTTGTAACAAAAGCCTAGTTTAGGATTTCCCATTTCTTCTTCTGAAAGCATTCTAAACTTGCCATCGTCTTTTAAAAACATTTACTTTTAGTTGGAGGATACTTGATTTATTGATTTGCAGTGCTGTGCTGGTTTCTGCCATCCAGCCGTGTGAATCAGCCGTAATACGCACATATCGTTTCCCCCTTGAGCCTCCCCTCGCTGCGCCCCACCCCGCCCCACCCCCAGGTCATCCCAGAGCGCCGGCTGAGCCCCTGGGTTACACGGCAGCCTCCCACTAGCTGTCCGTTTCTCACGTGGTCGTGCATACACGTCACTGCTGCCCTCTCAGTTCGCTTCACCCTCTCCTTCCCCTGCTGTATCCTCAAATCCTTTCTCTGTGTCTGCATCCCTCTTGTTGTCCTGCAAACAGGTTCAGCAGTAACATTTGCCGGATTCCATATGTATGTGTTCGGATATGACATCTGTTTTTCTCTTTCTGACCGACTTCGCTCTGGATGATGGCTCAGGGTCCGTCCACCTCCCCACCTTTTACAGTGGAGGGAAGGCGGTGGGGAGTTGCTCGGGCTCTCGTTTATGACTCCTTTCCCCTTCTACTTGCTTTCTTTTCCCATGATCTTATTTTCTCTAAAGTGACATTACCCAAATGCACGAAATGAAATTATGTCTTTGCAGAACATGCGCCCAGCTCTGTGATGACTCACGTCTTGGTCATTACCCAGGGCTTCGCTGACAGTAATGCAGGAAGCCTACCACTGGCTGCATAACACCTTCTATTTGTCCTCCCAGTCTTAGGTGAAGTCTAAGAGACGATTCATTTGAATCCTTTACTTTTGTGAAATCCAGTGCTTTTCACATTGCTTTCTTCAAGCTGGTTCTCCTGCTCCTGAAGCTCCCCGGGGTGGGTTCTGCTGTGTTGAGAAATAGCGCCTCCAGTGTTGCAGCAGGCTGGGTTTCATGCACCTATCAGTTAAAAAACGTGATTTAAAAAAAACCCACATATCCAAAGAGGAGTGATTTGGGTTTTCCAGGGAATCAGACAAGAGCTACAAAGGCAAGACTGTGGTAGATTCCTTGGACAGCAGTGCCTGGATGGAGCCCTGTTACTGCCGGACCCTGGAAACGCTGAGACTTCTGTTTTTAGTACTGACGGCTTCCTCTCTCACAGCCACGTGCATCCAGAATCACCTCAGGAAAACATTCCCCTGCTACCCAGTAGGCAAATACTGAATTTGCCAAAGAGTTCGCTCAGGTGATGGAAAACCTCAAGTGAACTCTCTGGCCAACCCAGTATTTTTATTTCAAAAATGCCTCGTTAATGTCAGTATTCTCGGTCTTCATGAAGATTCCCTCCATCCTCCAATATAGCCATAGTGCTCGATGCTCTATTTGACCACACTTTTAAATCACTTATTCTACGCACTTTGCCCCGTTGTGTACCAGTCTCAAGGTACACAGGAGTGAGATGCCATGGGCGGAAAGGACACTCACAGCGATGTACTGGGGAGAGGGGTGAAAAAGCACGCGCAGACCTCTGGTATAGCAGCCATCGCCCGACGGCATGAGGGAAGTGCGTGATGTATTTCCAAATGGGTCTTCTAAATGCCAAGTACTTTGATGCAAAGACTGAGAGCTCAGCTCTGGCACTCAGGGGAGACTCTGGAGAGGAGCTGGGGCTCCAGGAAGCATGAAAAGTCACTAAGGAGTGTGGCAAGTAGGGCACGCTGGTGTGAATGAAGGCAGTGTTTCTCAGGGGCTCTGCACCCATGCTGAGAGGCAAAATATACGGATGTAACATCAAG
The DNA here is from genome assembly GCF_016772045.2 of Ovis aries. Lineage (NCBI taxonomy): Eukaryota > Metazoa > Chordata > Mammalia > Artiodactyla > Bovidae > Ovis > Ovis aries. The sequence goes on from NC_056054.1 coordinate 277,469,461, forward strand.
TATAGTGAGTTTTATACATACGAACCTCCAAAGATGTGAGCGTGTGTCCGCATGTCCATTGACGTTGGTTCACACGGCTGGCATACCTCCCCACGGGCATGCATCCTTGCCAGGCGGCTGTGCTTTGGGGCACTTTACTCTCCAGTACTGCATAGACTAGCCCACTCCAGGATTCTTGCCTGGAGAATCCCCGTGAACAGAAGAGCGTGGTGTGCCACAGTCCATGGGGGGTCGCAAAGAGTCGGATTCCACTGAGCAGCTAAGCGTGCAGGGTGGACTGTGTGGAGTGCTATCGCAGTATCTGTTTCAAGGCCCGCGTGTCCAGAAGCAAGCGTGAAACAGTGCTGATGAAGCTGACACTACTGTGCTTTTCAAGGTACTGTGCTGCAGGATTGAAAGTGTTTCCTGTGCTCTGTGTTTGTTTTCTGCGTGCTGTTTGTGTGGAAAGTTCTATAAGCCTAGCACAGTGCTGTGTGGACGATTGTTTCAGTCGGGTACCTGGGCTGACTTTATCGGACTTATGAACAAATGGGACTGGTGAACGCAATCTCGGAACAGACTCGCTGGTATGTAGGGGGCTTACTGCCCTACTGAGCCACACTGAGAAAGTTTTCAATCGTCTTTCAATACACTATTTAGGAAATGAAGGCCCGAGTCTGATGTGAACACACCTTTAACCACGGACTAAGCCTGCTGGTTAGCCAGTCCCCCTTCCCTGCCCCATCCTATAGCCTCTACCTAGCAGGGCCCCAGTCTCAAAGAGGATGCCGGAGAGGACTTCCCGGCATTGCAGTTCAGTGGCTTTCAGCTTGCATCTGTTTTTCAGTTCTCCTTTTACGGAAAGCTATGTTGGATTTCCATTTCAAATTGTGGTATAAAATATCTTAATCAAAGAAATGTATCTAAGGGAGAACTTGGATAAGTTAAGGAAAAGCAGAGAAAACGTTAGGTTAGCAGAATTTGTTTGGGTGATATGTGAATGCATTTGGGAGAATGTGACTTTCAATAGGTTATTCTTGACTTAGTAAACACCTCTATGTGAGTAACAAGGACATCGTGATGGAAAGCAGCCAAAACAAAGATGAGAAGTGGAGGTTGTGAGCGGGTCAGGGTCAGAGGATATGAGACTCATGAACTTTATGGATGCTGTGTCTTCCATAAGATTCCAAACCGCTTCTTTATCCAGATCTAAAAACTAGGGTTTATTGATTCCTTAAGATGCCAGATATGACATTATCTTCCATATAATTGTCAATTTTCTCATCATAACTATGCGAAGAAGATGTGTTGGTCTTACTAAAGGCACACAGCTAACAGGTTTGGAACCCAGATGTACAGACTTCTTTCTTTCCTGGTTCCCAGAAACCGTATTCACCTCCTATCCCCAAAGAACACTGACTTTTTCTGTCAAAGTCCACCTTTTGAGCACAGTGTGAATTTCCTCTTTATGTTTCCTGCATCCGTCACTGTACATTTCTGGGTAGTAATTTATGTGCTTTGCTAGCCATCTGTGAATGAGATTGTAAGAGACACGGCCTATTCCCATGTCCCAAGGTGCCCAGCACTGTACTTTGGTCAAGGGTCACAGTTCAGTGCAGTAGCCCAGTCGTGTCTGACACTTCACGACCCCGTGGACTGCAGCACACCAGGCCTCCCTGTCCATCACTGACTCCAGGAGCTTGCTCAAACTCGTGTCCATCATGTCGGTAATGCCATCCAGCCATCTCATCCTCTGTCTCCCCTTCTCCTCCTGCCCTCAATCTTTCCCAGCATCAGGGTCTTTCCCAGTGAGTCAGTTCTTCACATCAGGTGGCCAAAGTACTGGAGTTTCAGCTTCAGCGTCAGTCCTTCCAATGAATACTCAGGACTGGTATCCTTTAGGAAGGACTGGTTGGATCTCCTAGTAGTCCAAGGGACTCCCAAAAGTCTTCTCCAACACTACATTTCAAAAGCATCAATTCTTTGGCACTCAGCTTTCTTTATGGTCCAATACTCACATCCACACATGACTACTGGAAAAACCATAGGTTTGACTATATGGACCTTTGTTGGTAAAGTAATGTCTCTACTTTTTAATATGCTTCCTAGGTTGGTTATAGCTTTACTTCCAAGGAGCCAGCATCTTTTAATTTCATGGCTGCACTCACCATCTGCAGTGATTTTGGAGCCCAAAAAATAAAGTCTGTCACTGTTTCCATTGTTTCCCCATCTATTTGCCATGAAGTGATGGGACCAGATGCCATGATCTTACTTTTTTGAACGTTGAGTTTTAAGCCAGCATTTTCACTCTCCTCTTTCACTTTCATCAGGAGGCTCTTTAGCTCCTCTTCACTTTCTGCCATAAGGGCGGTGTCATCTGCATATTTGAGATTATTGATATTTCTCCAAGCAATCTTGATTCCAGCTTGTGCTTTATCTGGCCCGGCATTTCACATGATGTACTTTGCATATAAGTAAGCATAAGCAAGGTGGCAATATACAGCATTGATGTTCTGCTTTCCCAATTTGGAACCAGTCTGTTGGTCCATGTCTGATTCTAACTGTTGTTTCCTGACCTGCATACAGATTTCTCAGGAGGCAGGTAAGGTGGTCTAGTATTCCCATCTCTTTAAGAATTTTCCACAGTTTGTTGTGATCCACAGAGTCAAAGGCTTTAACATAGTCAATGAAGCAGTTCAGTTCAGTTCAGTCGCTCAGAAGTAGAAGTTTTTCTGGAATTCTCTTGCTTTTCCTATGATCCAATGAATCTTGGCAATTTGATCTCTGGTTCCTCTGCCTTTTCTAAATTCAGGTTGAACATCTGGAAGTTCTTGGTTCACATGCTGTTAAAACCTTGATTGGAAAATTTTAAGCATTTACTTTGCTAGCATGTGAGATGAGTGCAAGTGTGAGGTAGTTTGAACATTCCCTGATAGCTCAGTTGGTAAAGAATCTGCCTGCAATGCAGAAGAGCCCAGTTTGATCCCTGGGTTGGGAAGATGCCCTGGAGAAGGGAATGGCTACCCGCTCCAGGATTCTGGACTATGTCCATGGGGTCGCAGAGTTGGACTTGTCTGAGCAACTTTCACTTTCACTTGAACCTTCCTTGGCATTGCCTTTCTTTGGGATTGAAATGAAAACTGACCTTTTCCAGTCCTGTGGCCACTGCTGAGTTTTCCAAATTTGCTGGACATTTTCTTGCTCTGCTGTTGCTTATCACAGAAGTACAGCTGCGTCACCTCCAGAAGGAAGTGTGAACAGGAGCTCTGGCAAAGATAACTCAAGACCTACTGGAAAGGCTTTGCATTGTCCGATCCCAAGAAGCTAGTTAATTAATTTTCAGCAAATCAGCAACTCTTTTGATTTGTTAAATCATTTTGGAATTTTTTTTATTGCTGGATTTTGTAACAAGTGAGTTCAATAGTACAAAAAAGGATACCTGGTAATTATATACTTTTAGCTCTCAGGAGAGAATTTTAAAGAGTATCTCATTCAGCTTATTCATTTTGTCAGTGGGGAAGCTCATGACTTAAGGGAGTTTCAGGAGTTTGCTAGAGGCCACGGAGAATGCTAAGGGTAGGCCTTTAACTGAAGACCTCTCTTGATTCCTGGTCGATTATCTTCCGTGTTGAGGACTTTGCGCTTGAAGGTCACGCGCTCCTCCTTCCCATCAATAGACAGTTCTCTATAGCGTCCCTCACTGCCGTCACCTGGGGCTCCTGGCGAGCGTGGAACAGGACCTGGTTATCTTTGGAAACAATCCATCCCCTTTAAAATTGAAGAGCATCTTTTCCTGCCTCACCCACTGGAGCCTTGCCTCCTCTCTGCTGCCTCCCTGGTTTTCTAAGGGTCCCTTTAAAACAGCCCTCATTTCCATCCAACACGCTCCTTCTGTGCGGCTATCAGGTTTAGAATTTTAAATCTATAAACTGAGAATTTCACTTTATAAACTGTATCTCTAGACCAGCCCTCTCCTTTGAACGCTAGGCTCATGTACAACTACTTATTGAATGCCTTCTTTTAGGTGTCTAGTCGGCGTACCAGATTCAATACCCAGAAGCAAAATCTTGATTGTACCTTCCCACCAGAAAGCTCTCCCCGTCCCCTAAACTTAATGCCATGGAATGGTACTTTTTCCCATTGCCTTGGCCAATGAGTTGAAATCATCCTTATGTTTCCTTTTTGATTTTGTTGTCTGTCTGAACCATCAACTGTCCTATTGGCTATATTTTAAAATAACACAACATTCTTATCAACTATGCTCCAGTACAAAATAAAATAAAAAGTATAAAAGAATCAGAAAAAGTATATGTATATATAGATATATATGTACAGACACCCACACAGACATATCTCTCAATCACTTTGCTATACACCAAAAACAAACCCAACATTATAAATCAACTATACTTCAATTTTTAAAAATTGTCTTTTGATGAATAGAAGTGTTTTTTTTGTCCTTAGCACTGTTAAATACATCAAACTTTTTCTTTAAAATAATAAAATTACTTCCAGAATTCCACCCCAGTGCTCCCATCGTAGTTTAGGCTCCATACTTCTTGCACAGACAGCTAGCCTTGCCCCTCATGGCCCAACAGTCTCTTCTCCCAGCAGTGACTGGAACATAACCCAGATTCCTCTGGGTGGGCAGCAAGTTCCTCACCAGGATCTGAAAGCCCCTGCTTTTCTAGTGACTTTTTCTCCTACGCATCTCCTTCCCACTCAGTCTTCTCTAGATACCTTCCAACATGCCCCAGAACCATCACCCTGGGACTCACTATTGTCTCTAATTAAAACAATCTTCCCTCAAGAAAGCATACCAATTACTAAAAGTTTCACCGTCAATATTAAATTGGTTACCTCGTTAGCCTTTGTTCTTGGCTGAGGTAGCTTTTAATTGAGGATCAAGGTTTTGATCATTAAAAAATGGTGGTGATTTTAAGGTTATAATGATGATCTGTGACTTATTTCTAAAGTTTTCTGTTTTTAAGAACATATTGGAAGTGTTTCTCCATTCAAAAGTATCTGAGCTTTGTTTTTGTTCAGTTGCTTAGTCATATATGACTCTTGGTGACCCCACAGACTGTAGCACACTAGGGTTCCCTGTTCTTCACCGTCTCCTGGAGTCTGCTCTAACTCATGTCCACTGAGTCAATGGTGCCATCCAACCGTCTCGTCCTCTGTCATCCCCTTCTCCTCCTGCCCCCAATCTTTCCCAGCATCAGGGTCTTTTCAAATGAGTCGGCTCTTTGCACTAGGTGGCTTCAGCTTCAGCATTAGTCCTTCCAATGAATGTTCAGGGTCGATTTCCCTTAGGATTGACTGGTTGATCTCCTTACAGTCCAAGGGACTCTTGAGAGTCTTCTCCAGGACCACAGTCCGAAAACATCAATTCTTTGGCACTCAGCCTTCTTTATGGTACAGCTCTCACATCCATACATGACCACTGGAAAACCATAACTTTGACTATGTGGACCTTCGTCGGCAAAGTGATGTCTCTGCCTTTTAATATGCTGTCTAGGTTGGTCATACTTTTTCTTCCAAGGAGTAAGTGTCTTTCAATTTCATGGCTGCAGTCACCATCTGCAGTGATTTTGGAGCCCAAGAAAATAAAATCTGTCACTGTTTCCACTTTTTCCCCATCTATTTGCCATGAAGTGATGGGACCGGATGCCATGATGTTAGTTTTTTGAATATTGAGTTTTAAGCCAGCTTTTTCATCTCCTCTTTCACCCTCATCAACAGACTCTTTAGTTCCTCTTCGCTTTCTGCCATAAGGGTGGTGTCATCTGCATATCTGAGATGACTGATATTTCTCCCAGCAATCTTGATTCCAGCGTGTGATTCATCCAGTCCAGCATTTCTCGTGATGTACTCTGCATATAAGTTAAATAAGCAGGGTGACAACATACAGCCTTGATGTACTCTTTTCCCAATTTTGAACCAGTCCCTGCTTCATGTCTGATTCTGTTGCTTCTTGACCTGCATACAGGTTTCTCAGGAGGCAGGTAAGGTGAGCTGGTATTCCCATCTCTTTAAGAATTTTCCACAGTTGTGATCCACACAGTCAAAGGCTTCATTTCGGTCAAGAAGCAGAATAGATGTTTTTTTTCTTGAATTCTCTTGCTTTTTCTATGATCCAGGAAATGTTGGCAATCTGATCTCTGGTTCCTCTGCCTTTTCTAAATTCAGCTTGTACATCTGGAAGTTCTCAGTTCACATACTGTTGAAGCCTAGCTTGAAGGATTTTGATCTATGCTTATGGGAGTCTAATAATGAATTGATATCTGAATTCCATAGTACATCAGAAAATTACCTCAAGGCAAAATTATATCTTTGCCAATGCTGTGAAAATGTAGAATGCAATAACTGTCCTGTCACTTTTTATTCTGGGGATACAAATGAGAATTAAATTATAAGAAGGCAGATGGCAATAAGTGTGAGGGATAATTTAGATAAGGAAAAATCAACTCAGTCATTTTAGAAACAAGATATGCATTTTCTAGATGATTGTATAAACTTTTCTGACTATTCAGTATTAAAATATAATTATTCAACTGATTATAAAATAAGCCAAACTTCTACACTCTTCCTTCTGACATGCCCACACTCACGTCTCCTCCTCTTATTAGAGAAACTTTCACTGGTCACTCCTCTCACAGATATCATCCCCATACTTTGATTAATTTGTCTTCATACCATTTACCACTATATGACAAACTATGCATTTATCTGTTATTTCATCCTCTGCATATCCCACAAAGACGTGAGCTCAACGAGAGCTTTATTTGATTTTTGTGGTCTCCTGCAGTTTCCTCAGCCTCTCTCACAGTATCTGCAAACTGAAGGTGCAATCAGTAAGCATTTGTTAAATGAGTTTCTGCTTTACTTTGCCATCAAGCCAGGTCTTACACTTGCATCACGATGTTGCTGGAAGCCTTGTGTGAGCATTTGCCTTTGGTCCTAGAAATATCATAATGTTTGTTTGGGACCATGAGGTAAAGTTGGCAAAGTCTTTGGGAATCTGGGTTTTTGCTGTCCTGTGTTAGTTGATGATGATTGTCGACATTAACTACAGTTGCTATTTACTGAATGCATATGCGGCTATCATCCTGCCAAATATCTTACTGTAGTATTTCCCTTAACCCTTACGATGACCCTGTGGGAAATGCTACCGTTGTCCTCATTTTACACACAGGAGTTGAAGCCTGCAGAGTTAAGCAACTTGATCATACAGCCAGGGAATGGCAGAGGAGGGCCTCTGCAAAGCCACGTGCCTGGATTCAAACACAGTGTTGTGATACAGAGTGTGGCCTCCACAAGTGCATGGATCCGAACTGGCACTCACCCACACAGCTGTGTGACACTGAGTGGGTTGTTTCTCTCCCGTGACCTTCCCTATCCCATAAATGAAGACTCCATAGGGCTGTTATGATGATTAGATGACTCTGGTACCATGCTTCGTACAGTTCTGGCACAGAGTTAAAATTCAGTAAGTGTTGTCTGATGACAATATAATAGGACTAAAAAAGATTAATGAATTTTGCTCCTACTAGGCAATGCATGTCCTCTTAATGTTTTTTCATCCCACATCTGTCTATACAGTAAGGATGTACCTATGCATGCAGATGAGTTCTATTCCAAGAGCACGCTCAGAAGTCTAATATGTTCGTTAAGTCCAACAAACTTCGCCTCGGTACCCAGCTAATATAATTGACTGTCGAGTATTGTACTGTAATATGCTTATAACACTTTCCACACAAATAATATATAAAAAACAAAAACAAAAGATAAAGCATTCTGACTTCACAATACAGGCCCTTGGGAAGCACAGTGAGTGGGGCACTGCAGCAGGTGGGTACGGTGGCGAAGTTGCGTCTTCGCAAGTTCCGCCTTGAAGGTTCGTATGCACGGGACTTCCTCTGTTACTTCTCCCTCCAGTCTGTTTATCTACCAAACTTGATAATCTCATCTTACAGTAAACTATTGATAAAAAGTGTTGAGGGAGGTATGGTTCAGTTCAGTCGCTCAGTTGTGTCCGACTCTTTCCAACCCCATGAACTGCAACACGCCAGGCCTCCCTGTCCATCACCAACTCCCGGAGTTTACCCAAACTCCTGTCCATTGAGTTGGTAATGCCATCCAGCCATCTCATCCTCTGTCGTCCCCTTCTTCTCCTGCCCCAAACCTCTCCCAGCATCAGGGTCATTTCCAGTGAGTCAACTCTTCGCAAGAGGTGGCCAGAGTATTGGAGTTTCAGCTTTAGCATCAGTCCTTCCAATGAACACCCAGGACTGATCTTTAGAATGGACTGGTTGGATCTCCTTGCAGTCCAAGGGACTCTCAAGAGTCTTCTCCAACACCACAGTTCAAAAGCATTAATTCTTTCACCCTCAGCTTTCTTCACAGGCCAACTCTCACATCCATACATGACCACTGGAAACACCATAGCCTTGACTAGACGGACCTTTGTAAGGACAAAACTTCAGGCAGTCAGAGATGTCCTTTTGAAACTACCTGAGCTTTGTTTAACGGCAAGAGGGTCCTGGTTCGTGTGGCACCTTCCAGGAACACGATTTCCTTTCACCAGTCTGTTCTGCCCATCTTCTAAAAGGCTAGCACCGATTTACTTTCTCTCCCAAGGGATTCTACTTGGGCTAAATGACTTGTTAGGAAATCCAAGAAGAAACTCTGACATCTACAGCCTTGGGCAGGCTGGTCTCTAATTAGCCCTCTTCTGAGCAGTGCTGGAGGTAACCCGGGTGCTTGGCACTTTTAGAAGAAATGAACAGCACCAAGGTGAGGTTCCTGAGCTTTATAGAAGCTTCCCAGTAGCTGTCGGTTTTACACACGTACAGTCTGTACGGCAACCCTAATCTCCCAATTCGCCCCTCTCTCTCTTTTCCCCCATGTCTGCATGTCCATTCTCTGCATCTGCCATGCACTGGAAAAAAAAAAAATCTCCTTTTATCTGCACAATAAATATATACGGGATGCCACTCCTGTTTTCTAGAGGAGAGAATAGTGCGGAATGGGTTTCGGTCGGTGCCCCTTCCAGATCCCCTCCTTAGGTCAGCCATCATTAGTTGCGACCTCGCAGCTCCCAGTGCAATTCCACAGGCGCTCGGTGATAACGAACTTCCGGTAGAGGGTACCAGGAGCGGGTATGCAGCGGGTGCTGCGGGAGGAAGAAGCTCTGTGTCCGCGAAGGGTGGTCCTGGAGAAGGCAAGCTGAAGCTAGGACTGCTGCTGAAGCTGCCCACCCCACTCCGGCCCCAGACAGGCCCCTGCGCAGCCCGCAGCCCTGGCCTGGCCGTGCCGCCGCGCCGAGCCGCACCCCCTACCCCGCCCTGCCCACGTGGCCCCCGCCCGCAGCCCCCAGAGCCACGGCGCACACACAGCATCAGCTGCCAACCTGGCTCGCTTGCACCTTCACCCCCGAGAGTGGAGGCCAGCTGCTCACAGTCCAGGGCGGACCCTGTCCCAGCGGCCAGATCGGCGTCCGCCTCTGACTGCTGGGCCCCGAGTCCTGCAGAAGCGAATCTTCCTTGGATCCTCTGCCCTCGCCCCCGCGCGCTCCAGGCGCTCCTCTCTCACGGTCTGTGCTTACTTATGCTGAGCCGGACACGGCTGAAGCGACTTAGCATGCGTGCATGCGGAGCCTTCGCGTGTCACTTCCCGCAGGGTTTCCCCACGCAGGTTGGGTCCAGGCCCATCCCGTGGCTGCTCCAGCGCTGGCCGCTGAACCCATATAATTGCTCCCCGCCCGATGGGAGGTGCCTTGCCCAGGAGGTGAGCGCCCTCCCAAACCTCCCCTCTGCCTCTGGGCCGGGATCAGTGACTCACCCACAGAAGCCAGGCCCTGTGACCCCAGACGGGACACCTCTGGTTACGGCTGAACCCTCCAGAGCCCCCAGAGACGACCCAGGAGAGCCACGGGGTTGAAGCGAAGCCTCCGCAGAAACGAGGTCCTTCCTGCGCTTTCTCTCCTTTCTCAACCCTGCCCTTCCTCCTCCTCGCGTTCTCCTATAGGTTTTCCCTGATGATCTGCGCTTGATAAATTGGGTGTGTCCTAATGCTTGTCTCAGGCTGTGCATCGAGCAACCTGTCTTCAGAAATGTTTCCAGGGCACAGAGCTAGGAGATAAGCTGGTGATTGTACTGGATCTGAAGTGTGAAAGTGAAGTGAAGTCAAAGTCACTCAGTCGTGTCCAACTCTTTGGGACCCCATGGATTTAGTCCATGGAATTCTCCAGGCCAGATGGCCTTTCCCTTCTCCAGGGGATCTTCTCAACCCAGGGATCGAACTCAGGTCTCCCGAATTGCAGACAGATTCTTTACTAGCTGAGCCACCAGGGAAGCCCAGGAATACTGGAGTGGGCAGCCTTTCCGTTCTCCAGCAGATCTTCCCAACCCAGGGATCGAATCCGGGTCTCCTGCATTTCAGGTGAATTCTTTACCAACTGAGCTACCAGGGAATCTGACCCCAAATCCTTTTTTTTCTTTTTTTCTTTTTTATTGAAGCATAGTTGATTCATAATGTTGCATTAGTTCAAGGTGTAGAATAAAATGATTCAGTTATTTCAGATTTCTTTCCGCTGTAGATTGTTACCCATATTGAATATAGTTCCCTGTGCTATACAATAGGTCCTTGTTTTTCTCTATTTTGTGTACAGCAGTGTGTGTATGTTAATCCCAGACTCCTAATTTATCCCTCACCACCTCGCTTCTTGTCCATTTGGTAACCCTAAGTTTCTTTTCTATGTCTATGAGTCCTTTTCTGTTTTATAAATAAGTTCATTTGCATCGTTTTAAAAGATTCCACCTATAAGTGGTTGCACGTGGCGTCTGCCTTTCCCTGTCTGGCTTCACTTAGCGTGAGCATCTAGGTCGGCGAGTCCTGTCCTCTTCACCACCACTGTCTTCCTGTTGAGGCAGTCTCCCACCTTCCACATGTCCCCTCTAAGGTAGTGTGCCGTCTGTGCTGAGAACACTGGTGTTGACGAGGGTCTGGCATTGGTCCAGGGTGAAGTTTGTGATTATTGGTTTGACAGTGTCTGAGGCCTGTGCCCGCTGTTAGCAGAGGCTCATATGCCCGCTGTCTGTCCTGTGGAGGCTCACACACCCTTTGCTTTACTGCCTGGAGCTGTATCTCTTCCTCCTGTCCCCCCAGAGAGCGTGGACCAGCATCCTGGTTGCAACTCTGCCATGCCAGTGAGTCTGCTGTTCAGCTGGATCGCGCGGTTCCTCTCCAGGCATGTTTATTTAGGGGAGGTTCATTCTCCACACCCTGGGAAGTATGCACTGGTGTTCACCGAGATTCAGAAACTAAGCCGACAGCTCGACACTTGCGTGCCTGTTAGGTAAATCGCAGTTATTACTGGGGACCGTAGCGGCAGGCCTATTTGTAACTCTCAGCACTGCATGCCGGCATGAGATGGGATTCTCTGTGTCGGGGGACAGGGGTGATTGGAACGCTGAGACGACCCAGGAGGGCTGGGAGGACCTGCATTTACGGGTTGTACGTGTCAATCCTGAAAGGTAATTGGGCCAACACTGTGTGAAAGCAGCTTGTTTCAGCCCATTCTGTTTGCAGGGGCTCAACACAGAGTGAGCGATTCAGCAGATGAGTCAACGTGTCTTGCAGTTAATCGGCTCTTTTCTGTGATCTGAACATGTATGTTGGTTTTGCAGGGGGTCCTCTGACCATCACATACCGATCCCGTTGGGGGGTTTCTCAGCCTAGCCAATGCTCCCTGGTTGCCCTAAGTGACTCCTGTTTTCCTATTTGATAGCAATTACCTGACAGTTACACAACTTTTCTCTCTGCCTCAAAAAACAAACGAGAAACAAAGGGATTAGTGTTGTGGCTAGTTCCTTTTAGTGCCTTTCTTCAGAGAGGGGGCATGGGCCCTTCAGGAGGCGATTCCATGCCAGTTTCTCACCTCTCCTTTGTGGCTGATAGAATAGAGCTGTCGCTCATTCAGTCACATTCTTAGCTGTCCCACCATTAGGTGAGTTTATGAGCCATCCCTACCAAGTGTCAGCAACTGCAAAGAGCAATACGCCTTTGAAGGCAGCAGAAACCAACTGGGAATTGAGAAATTAACAGGAATTTAGAATAATGGACATGCTTGCAATTAACCATTTATGGGTTTGGAAACAGCTCCTCTGGTAATCTGAAAGAGCAGTTTTGCTGATAAAACGTGTCCATGTTGGGCGAGTCTCTTGGATCTGCCTGTCATTCATAAAACAACTTGAGTGACCACTTTCCCATCAAATCTTGCTCTTTCCTTTAGCTTGCTGGCTCTTAGAGCCAATTTTCTCCATTGAAGGCAGGGAATGGAGGAGAAAAACCAAAAAAAGATTGTAACGCCAGCAAAGGCAGGCTGGTCTCTGTCTACACTGGGGATGAAGCTTGCTTCCTTATTACGCAGGTAACTCTGGGTGAACTTCAGGTGGTGCCACGCTGAGTTGAAAGGGCAGACATTCATAACAGAAATTCCCAATGGTGGTCAGTATTCACCAACAGCTCCTGATGAACTTGCAGATCTGTGATCCCCACGCCTCTGACCAAAGTGGGTTTTAGCTTCAGGAAAATGAACAATTGTCACCGAAGCCTCCAAATTTTGAATGATCATTGTAATTTCCCAGACAGTAAAGTCTGTTCAATTGCCTTCCACCTTCACGGCCGTGCTCTTGGCCCCTCTTGGAGAACCTCTTCTGCCGCGTGGAAAAGAAATGCTTGTCCTCAAGGATTCAAAGCCTCAGATACATCAGGAGCCCCTTTGTGTGCCCCCTGCAGTTTCCCCAGCAGTCAGAGTGCTGTTCTCAAGGAAACTGTTATCAGCGGGATTGATCTTTCCGCTGGGCCTGGGCATGGCTGCAGTGAGCGGCGGGCCAGACGGGAGCAGGAGCCTGGGAGTGAAACAGGAGGCAGAGCTGCAGGGCCGGCTGGTGGAGCCTACGGCGAGGCTCGGGCTAGCAAGGCGGTGTGACGAGGAGCTGAGACGCTGCTTCGCCACCACGCACGGCTGTGTGAGCGGAGAAGGAAGACACTCATCCCTGGGGTTGCTTCTTCAGGGTGGTGGTTGCTGTTGCTAAGGTGGGTGGAACTCTTTTCGACCCCGTGGACTGAAAGCCACCAGGCCCCAGGTGTGGCCATCAGCCACGCCTCCGGAGTTTGCCCTGAGGACTGAGTGGGAGACTCCTGTGGCCCCGCGCCGTTGCTCGCCCGAGAAGCCTAATAGTGCTGCCTGCCTACTCTTACCCTCACTGCCAGTTCTCATTGTGAAGTGAGGTCAGTCATGTCTGACTCTGCGACCCCATGCAATATACAGCCCATGGAATTCTCCAGCCAGAATGCTGGAGTGGATAGCCTACCCCTTCTCCAGCGGATCTCCCCAACCCAGGAATCTAACCAGAGTCTCCTGCATTGCAGGCAGATTCTTTACCAACTGAGCTACCAGGGAATCCCCAGTTCCCACTGAGGGGACATCACTTGCTTTTGTTGAGAAGTGGTCTGGTTTAGCTTATTTAGCTATTATGTCTTGAGAAAGTTCATCTTACATTTCTGCAGTCTTTACAAATCTGTCAAACCCAAAGTTTTAAGGTAGGTGAGGATTCTGTGAGCAAGTGCGTGCACAGGTGGAGTCATGACTAGTACACACATTGTTTTGTAAAGGCAACTATTTTTAAAAGCCTGAAGAGTTTCTCTTTACTATGTGAAGTCTTCTTTAGCCCTTTTTATTTTTATTTGGTTTATCAAAATCTTTTTCAATAAAGATACATACTTGCTCTGTATGGATTTAACAAATTTCTATATAACTTTTACTGAGTGCTAGGCATGTTCTCGGAGAAGGCAATGGCAACCCACTCCAGTACTCTTTCCTGGAAAATCCCATGGATGGAGGAGCCTGGTAGGCTGCAGTCCATGAGGTCGCTACAAGTTGGACATGACTGAGCAACTTCGCTTTCACTTTTCACTTTCATGCACTGGAGAAGGAAATGGAACCCACTCCAGTGTTCTTGCCTGGAGAATCCCAGGGACAGAGGAGCCTGGTGGGCTGCCGTCGGACACGACTGAAGTGATTTAGCAGCAGCAGCAGGCATGTTCTAGGTTCATGACAAAGATTAACTCACCAGTTCTGTTATCATTCCAGTTTTGTGTCCAGATTTCTCCTTTTTTCTAAGGACCGGGGTGGGGGGCCCGGCTATTCCAGTATGATCTCATCCTAATCAGCTACTTTCCAGGCCGCATCTGAGAGGCCCTGGCAGGGCTTCCCGGTATGAGTTTAGCTGAGACAAGCTCAAGCCAGAGCGCTGCTGTGTTCTCACGCTGGGAGGCGTCTTACCCGCCTTGTTGTCGGGACTGCTCGAGGCCTTTGCGCTGTCTGTTCCCTGTGCCTGGAACGTCCCCGCACCCCAGCTGCCCATGGGGCTCACACATGCCCCCTTCTCAAGTCCATCTTCAAACATACCTTTTTCAGTAATTTCTTCTTCCCCTGATCGTCCTAGTTAAAATCACGCCTCCCGTTCCCCCCAACCCCCCGGTCTCCCTGGCTCATTGCTTTTCCTTTTTCCATAGTTCTTTCCGTCTTCTAACATACTTGGCAGTTTGCTTATTTACGGGCTTTGCTGTGTGTCCGTCCCCTGCGCTGACACTGGACTGTAAGCCCAGGGAGAGACTGTTCATTTCCCTCTCTGACTTATTCAGCTCGGAGAATGTGTACAGCTTTCTCATTTTCTTAATCTGTTGGTTTAGGGGTGGAGATGTATGCCTCTCATACATTGGTGTAAGGTGTGTGGGAGGATGGCAAAACAGATCTTAAACTGTTTTCTTGAGCACTGTGACACAGCTCTCCTCTACTTCCCTACACCTGGGACCTTTAGGCAAATGTCATGCTCGTGACGGTCGCAGATCCTGGGAGGGTACGCGATGGAACCAGAGCCCTTCTGCTGAAACACTGAGAGGCCTCGTTTGACTTGTTCCCACCGTCATTTGGCTGTTGGAGGAGTGATCACCGAGGCCCCTGCAAGAAGGCGATGGTCAGGCTGAGAACTCAGGCGTCCTGACCTGCTGTGATTTTCCCCTTAGCATCAAACGGCAGAAAGCTCTGAAAGTGACCACAGAGTGCTCTGGGAGACGTTTCCCTGGCTTCTGTAGAGTGAACGAGGTTTCAGTGGCCCACAGATATCATGTCTGATTTCGTGAATAACCACATCAAGGCCCCTCTCTCATGGGCCTCTGGTAGCGAATATCAGCAGTGATTCACAGCAGAACCGCTGAACTAGGCAACTCTCCATGCATTTCTTGGTCTTAAAATCTATCAATTTTTATTAAAATTTTTACATTTGTTGTCATCCTTTGCCCTCATAAGTATTGAGTATTTTTACGAGCCTCTGTCCTCAGCTCAGCTGGTAAAGAATCTGCCTGCAGGGTAGGAGACCTGGGTTCAATCCTGGGTTGGGAAGATCCCCTAAAGAAGGGCATGGCAACCCACTCCAGCCTTCTTGCCTGGAGAACCCCATGGACGGAGGAGCCTGGCGGGCTATAGGGTCGCATTGTTGGACATGAGTGAGCACCTAAGCAACAGCACAGCATCCTCACAGAAGGTGGAGATTCGTGAGGGGAGGGGTGTTGCACACATTCCTGGTTTCCACTGTGGTGCCAGCATGGCTGGCACTTACAGGGTGCCTGAGAGCTGTTCCTTAAGCTTCCAGCTGAAGTCCAGCCTCTGAGCTGCATCACTACCCAGCTTCCTGGCTTAGACAGCACGGTTGGCAGGGGCCATGCCTGGGCCGTTTTGCATTAGTTTATTCCTAGAACTCATGAATGGCTTTCAGAAGTAAAGTCTGAAACCCCACATTAAGCACTGCTTCAGCTGGGCAAAGACTAGAGGTTTGTAGGAAAGTGTCGTCGGACATCAGGAGGTCTAGGAGGTGAGGTGTCTCAACATGGTGCCTGAAACAGTGAGACTTCAAAGAGAAGGCACGGCTACAGAGAGGCCATTGGTTCCTTTTCAGCCACACTCATTCCTGGCTGGCAACATGTCCATGGCCAGCCATAAAAGAGCAGAGGTGTCAGGAAGTTGATGCTGGTTGAGGCCGCTCTGCAGGCCCTCAGTCCGCAGCTAAGAAACCGTCATCCATCATGTTTCCTGCACGGTGTCGGCTCTTCCCTCAGTCCTGCTGTGTTGCCCCCGTGAATCTTCCTGAAAGAAAACACTGGGCATGTTCCACTCCATCCGTTTGCTGGGATGCGTTCTTTCTGCAGATGAGGGCTTATCAGGAACTAAGCAAGCTGAAGCTTCAGGGCCTTTCACTTGCCTTGGTGGGGGCCCCACCCTGTTCCATTAATCTTTTCTGTTGCAAAATTTTCAAAAGTCATATTCTTTAACCACAGTGGATTCATTGTGCTGTCTCTGTTTTAATTTCTCCTCTGCTACACTTCCCTTCTCATGCCTGCAGGCAGTGTTGGGATCCAGCTGAAATGGGAGTTGACTTGAAAACACATCAGTTTGGTTCAGGTTGAACGGAATGTGTTTATGTCCTTTGCAGTAATTTCCAAGCGTGATTATTGCTCGCCGGCCTGGTGCAGGGGTGGCTAGCTCGCGGGAATACTCAGGCTACCCACTCTGTGACTCACCAGGTGTCCAGACACAGAAGCGCAGGATCTGAGATCCGGATGCAGAATGACCCGCTCCTGGGATGCCCTGGAATTCTGTGAACCGCGGAAGGAAAAAGGAGGATTCCAACAGACAGAGCCAAAAATGTTTCTGTGAAAAGTGTCATTAAGAGGATGTCAGGCAGGGGATGGGCATGCCTTTGCTGCTATGCTGGGTTTTACGTTTGTGTTTGTCAGCTTTTTACAATTTGTCATTCTTGTGATGATTGTCATCCTGAATGAGTCTTCAAATTTACTCCTAATGAATTTATATTTTCTTCTTACAAAACTCCCTTTATTTTTTAAGAAGCTTTCAGTTCAGTTCAGTTCAGTCACTCAGTTGTGTCTGACTCTTTGCGACCCCATGAATCGCAGCACGCCAGGCCTCCCTGTCCATCACCAACTCCCGGAGTTCACTCAGACTCATGTCCATCGAGTCTGTGATGCCATCCTGCCATCTCATCCTCTGTCGTCCCCTCTCCTCCTGCCCACAATCCCTCCCAGCATCAGAGTCTTTTCCAATGAGTCAACTCTTCGCATGAGGTGGCCAAAGTACTGGAGTTTCAGCTTTAGCATCTTTCCTTCCAAAGAAATTCCAGGGCTGATCTCCTTCAGAATGGACTGGTTGGATCTCCTTGCAGTCCAAGGGACCCTCAAGAGTCTTCTCCAACACCACAGTTCAAAAGCATCAATTCTTCAGTGCTCAGCCTTCTTCACAGTCCAACTCTCACATCCATACATGATCACAGGAAAAACCATGGCCTTGACTAGACTATGGTAAAAAGCTTTAGGCTGTGAGAGTTGGACTGTGAAGAAGGCTGAGAGCTAAAGAATTGATGCTTTTGAGCTGTGGTGTTGGAGAAGACTCTTGAAAGTCCCTTGGACTGCAAGGAGATCCAACCAGTCCATTCTGAAGGAGATCAGCCCTGGGATTTCTTGGAAGGAATGATGCTAAAGCTGAAGCTCCAGTACTTTGGCCACCTCATGTGAAAAGTTGACTCATTGGAAAAGACTCTGGTCCTGGGAGGGATTGGGGGCAGAAGGAGAAGGGGACGACAGAGGATGAGATGGCTGGATGGCATCACTGACTCAATGGATGCGAGTCTGAGTGAACTGTGGGAGTTGGTGATGGACAGGGAGGCCTGGCGTGCTGTGATTCATGGGGTCGCAAAGAGTCAGACACGACTGAGCGACTGCACTGAACTGAAACCTGAATTATCCTTGCCTCCATCTTCTCAATTCCCTTTGTTACATCTTAACAAGTCTTCTGGGGTCTAATGCATAAAAGTCTCAACATTTAATGTCATTTTTAAGTTAATATTGATAATGACTGCAGCTTCTAAAAATATGTAGATATTAAATAATTAGCACTTATCACATCTCTAAGTATAAGAAAAATAAGATTAGCATTCCATTTTTATAAGACAGGGGTAGTCAGGCAACTTGAGTAGATTTTCATAGCCTCAATGTTTCTATGAATTCCTCACAGTTCTTATCTACCAGCCTTCCAAATAGGAATATGTTCACATATGAACATATTTCTATGTTCATTTACATAGAAAATTACATTTCTACATTAGAAAATATTTTTTCTAATTATTTTCAGATATGAGAGAATTGCCAAATGCCTTTATTCTATAAAAATAGATACTTAAATAAAAACAACTGTTTCATTTAGCCAAAGTATCCTCTAGTTCGGTGCAATGTTTCATCACTTCCACTTGGACTGGAATTGATGAATCGAAGTAAGTGCTTGTGCGTTTGTGTACAGAGGGTAGATTGGTTTGGCATTTCCAATCCTCAACATCACTGCAGCAAAGCCTTCAGAGAACATCAGTAATGCCTTGTAAAGGTGCCTTGGTGTAACAAATAACACCAGATAACATTTTAAATACACTGCATTCCGAGAAAAAGAAATACATAAACCCTTTCATTTGTTTTAATTTTTATTTTACACTGGAACACGGTTCATTAACAATGTCATCTTAGTCTCAACCCAGAGGGATGGGACGGGGAGGGAGCAGGGAGAGGGGTTCAGGATGGGGAACACATGTATACCTGTGGCGGATTCATGTTGATGTATGGCAAAACCAGTACAATATTGTAAAGTAATTAACCTCCAATTAAAATAAATAAATTTATATAAAAAGCTGTGCTGTCTTAGTCCTAGGTGTGCTGTAAGTGGTCCAGTTATACGCACACAGCCATTCATTCTTTTTCAAGTTCTCTTCTCAGATTATTACAGAATATTAAGCAGCATTTCCTATGCTATACAGTAGGCCCTTGTCAGTTACCTGTTTTAAATGTAGCACCGTGTACATGTCCATCCCAAACTTTCAATCTATCCCTCACCCCTACACTTCTCCAGAGGTAACCATAAGTTCTTCTCTGAGTCTGTGGGTCTGTTTCTGTTTTGTAAATAAGCTCATTTGCAATATCATTTTTAGATTCCACATATCATATGCTATTTGTCTTCCTCTGTCTGACACTTCACTCAGTATGATGCTCTCCAGGTCTATCCACATTGCTGCAAGCGGCATTATTTATTCCTTCTTCTTCCTCTTCTTCTTCTTCTTTTTTTTTTTTTTTGGCTGAGAAATGTTCAGCGAATATAGACACCATATCTTCTTTATCCATCCATCTGTCGATGGACACTAGCTTGCTTCCGTGTCTCGGCTATCATTAACAGAACTTCACTAAGCATCAGGGTGCGTGTTCCCTTTTGGACCATGCTTTTCTCCAGACATACGCCCAGGAATGGAATTGCTGGATCATATGGTAGCTCTGTTTTTAGTTTCTTGCATGTGTGCTAGTCACATCTGACTCTTTGCGATGCCATGAACTGTAGCCTGCCAGCCTCCTCTGTCCAAGGAATTTTCCAGGCAAGGATACTGGAGTGGGTTGTCATTTCCAGGATTCTTCTTGACCCAGGGATCGTACCCACATCTCTTGTACCTCGTGCATCGGCAAGCAGATTCCTTACCACTGTGCCACCTGGGAAGCCTTTAGTTTCTTAAGTCTTACATTTAGATTTGTAATCCGTTTTGAGTTTATTTTTGTGTATGGCACAAAAGAATGGTCTCGTTTCACTTTTTACAAGTAACTGACTGTCCAGTTTCCCAGCCCGTTTATTGAAGAGAGTGTCTCTCCTCCGTCGTATAGTTTGCCTTCCTTTGTTACAGGTTAACTGACCATGGGTGCGTGCGTTTTTCCTGGGCTTTCTGTCCCATTCTGCCGATCTATATTTCTGTTTTCCGCCAGCACCATATTGTTTTGGTTACTGTAGCTTTGTAGTATAGTCGGAAGCCAGGGATCCTGATTCCTCTAGCTCTGCTTTTCTTTCTCAAGATTGCTTTCACTCTTTGGGGTCTTCTGTGTCTCCATACAAATTTTAAGGTTTTTTTATTCTAATTCTGTGAAGAATGCCATTGCTAATTTGATATGGATTGCATTGATTCTGTCGATTGCCTTGAGAAGTATAGTCATTTGACAGTGTTCATTCTTCCAAGCCAAGAACATGGTATATCTTTCCATCTGTTTGTGTCATCTTTGACTTCTTTCTTTCTTTCAAATATATATTAAGCTTTGATAACAGCAAGTGGGTCAGAAGAACTTTCCAACTCAAGTATAAGATAGTTGTAGAGACTTTGAAACCTGTAAAACTTCTGCTTTGACCATAGGTAAATCTCAGCAAGGCCACAGGCATCCAGTTTTATTCCAGCTCACTTTTTAGCATGAAGCCCATTTGGGAAATGAAAGGCTCCATCCACATTATGCTTTTCTAATGGAGAAGCACCTGCGCTTTCAGGCCTAAGGTTTCCCAAGTCACTGGGCACGCAAGTGTAGGCTTGTCCCAATTCCCGGAGCTTCTCTGCATCTCAGTTTTCCCATTTTATAATACAGCGACTTGGGGCCGCCTCTCCAGCTCTGTTCCTTCTGGCTCAGATATCCCATGGTCTTTATGTCTACCCACATCTTCAATGGGTCAGATCCATGGAAGAGGAAGAGTTACTGGCACTCTATGTTTCAAAGATGCTGGGGGAGATGAAGACACCTCTGGACCTTTAAGATTCCACTGAATAATTGCTTGACACTTGGCTCAGAGTTACCGAAAGGGAAATTCCAGACATAGGACACCAAATACAGTCACACATTGTTCAGCAGTTCTGTGCTAAGATTAAATTTACATGTGGTCAAAATTACCCCCTGCTGTCCCCTGCGAAGTAAGTCTCATGCAGACACAGTTTTCCCTCCCACTGAACAGGTCACTGACTCCTAACTTGTGCCTCCGATGAAATAGTTGCCTTATGTGTGCAGCCACAATACTTTTTTAAAAAGTAGCTTATCTTGAAACCATCCCAGCTGAATGGTTAAGTTACCTTTCTCCTCTATTTCAAGTTGTTTACTAATTTGTTTACTTTCTCTATGTTCATGCTGACTTTCTTTATTAAGTTTGTATAAGTTAAATGAGCTTCTTTGGGTCTGGGTGCCCCTGTATTACTTTGCATTTGAAGTCTCACAGTTGACTGCTAAGAGCGGGTGTTTGAGTCACCCATACAGTACTAACTCACATCGCTCTAGTGAACCACTTTATAACTGGTCGTCTGTGCCTCGTACCTTTACTTGACCATTTAGGACTGTGAAACCTCAAACTTCTTGCCCAGTTTTTCAAGAGTTCACAATTTACTTGTCATTTTCTTCTATTTTGGGGGGAAATTAAAAAAAAAATAATGTCTTCCTTTTTAAAGGTTGTACTGCTATGTCACTCTCTAATTTGATCTCAATTATTTTAACCTTTAATGTCTTTCTGAGTTAAAAAGGTGTGCAGAGCTAGGATGGAGAAGATGTAAGGGAAGTTCCTTGAAATCATATAAGTCATGCTTGGTGATGCACAGAGCACTTCCTAAAGGCAGATTAAGACCCGCAGTGATGCATCTCCTGTTGATTGGCGCTCCTCTGTTGGAGAATGTGTACACGTCTTAAAAAGCAGAGCCAAGATTTCTGTTAAGACTGACTGGCATGGAGTGGTTATTCTCTTGGTGATCTCAAAGTAAAGCCCTTTTTTAAAAATGGGAAATAAAGTCACTAAACAGGAGACCAATTTTTCTGGACCATTGAATAAAAGCAAATTCTGACATAGTTCAATGGAGAGTATATTTTATGTTCCACCTTAGAAACTATTTTTTATTCCGGTCATTAGAATGTTTAAGCCACTTGACAATGTAAGTCATTAAAAGCTGCTGTGCAGTCTGTGAATAATTAGTCTGGTAACATTTATTTTATTTACCTGAGACATGTTTGCTTTGAAAATGATGAATCCCGGCTAATCTATGTTTAAAGATAAACCATTAATAATGATCTGAAATGTCATTTAATTCTCATTCCTTTTCAGAGCCATTCATTTTGACAAGGGTGAGAGGAATCGAGTTTCCCCAGGCTCACTCACATTTTGATTTTTAACAAAATATATCAGTCATTAAAGTTAAACCAGACCTTTTGTTGTTTTGCCAAGATTAGGATCACGAGTCATTCTCAAGAATCTACTTTGGGGGAAAGTGGTGGCTGGCTACTGCACAGACCCTGTGTAAGGCCCAGCCTCTGACCTCAAGGGGCTTACAGCTTATAATGAGGACAGATACACAGAATGCTAACCCAGAGGTGGCTTTGGAACAGGATCGAATGGAGTAAAGCGCAGCTGAAGTTGCGGGAAGAAAACCAGAAGAGGGAGAGAAAAAGAGTATCTGAAGGGGGTATTGATGTGATTTCAGGGATAGAATATGGAGAATTTAATGCCAACCTGAGGCTGACCTTTATTCTCAGTTCCTGAAATCAAGTACTAATAAGAAGGAAGATTTGAGGAGAGAGATGAGAGATATGGAATGTAAGAGCAGAAAGGGTCCATGAAAATCTAATCCATCGCTCTATAGACAGGGAAACTGAGGCACAGAAGTTTAGGTGACCCACCAGAGGTCGCATGGCATATCAGTGTTAATAGCACACTCAGGCCAAAAGCTTGCCCGCTGACTCCCAGCCTGAAAGTCTTTTTATCCCATCACGTCAGACTATTCAAGGTCAAAGTCTTCAGCAGGTGCTGCTTCTTGAGTATGTGGCAGACTGGCCTAGTCGTCATTTTTTGATGTCTGTTTTTCTGCTTAAAGAATGATAGCTTTCTTCCTGATTCCTGAACGTGGTGTGTGTATTCACCATACGTAAGAACTTACTCCTCATGTGTAAAATTCTTCTTATAAATTCATTACCTTACTCTGTGGCTTTTGGAAGGGAGTGTGTTTTATTGATGCAGACTTGGAATTCCTTGTCATCCTTACCCTCCAGAACAGGCATTGCCATCTATTCTAGAAGCCTTTTTGTTTCTTGTGCTCCCACACGCATAGACGATCAATTTGGACAACGTTTCTGTCCATGACATGAAACTAAAGTCAGTGCAAAATTATGTGTTTAAGATACATATTTTCTCCCATAAAATATTTGTGCTGTTGTGGTAGTTCGGGCAGAGGTACAGGCCAGTGATTTCAAGTGAGGCTTAGTGTTTATTTACTCACAGGTGTTTAGTATGAATTCAGTGCCTATGAAAAGTGATACTTTGAGTAATCCACATTGTCAGGAATGGCATATATGTACCTTGGAGTAACCCTTTTGATTTGAAATTCTTCTTGACCACATGACTCCCTGCAGTCTCAGATATTCCAGTAGTATAAATATTAAAGACTTATCTTGTAAGGCGTAACTTGAAAAATGCTCACAGCCTTCATGTTTCGCATACAGATTAGACTGAGCAGGGCGTCAACATCAGCATGTTGGCCGGGTGACTTGGAGAAAGGCAGTGCCTACTGTGTTTATTTTATAAAATGCCTCTGTGTGTTTGATATTATTATATAGCTCTCTGTGTGTATAAACGTGTGTGTGTGTTGATCAGTCATAGCTGTAATACCCAGAGACCTTTCGCCTCTGCTGTTACAGTGGTGTGCTTGGTATTTTGTGGAGACAAAGTGTGGGGAGTATCACTGACCCCCTCCAGAGCCAACATGACTCTTCGGGTGCCTCGACCCGGTTTTCCCTCTCATCTGAAAACCAGACGAAGCATCTTCCCTCTGTGTTTCTGCCTTAGACTCTCCTGTACTTGATTCTTCCTTCTACTCCTTTCTTCCCAACACAGGCAAAGCTTGTGTTCCCTGTAGCATTAGCAATCTGCACCCACGCTGACGCCATGAGAGGAAGCGGTCCATTGTCCAGATGAGGACCCACATGCGCGTGTGAACGCAGGAGTCCCCAGTGTGGATGAGGAGCCACATGTGCGTGTGAACGCAGGAGTCCCCAGTGTGGATGAGGAGCCACATGCGCGTGTGAACGCAGCAGTTCCCAGTCTAGATGAGGACCCATGTGCGTGTGAACGCAGGAGTCCCCAGTGTGGATGAGGAGCCACATATGGGTGTGAACGCAGGAGTTCCCAGTCTAGATGAGGAGCCACATGTGGGTGTGAACGCAGGAGTCCCCAGTGTGGATGAGGAGCCACATGCGCATGTGAACACTGCAGTCCCCAGTGTAGATGAGGAGCCACATATGGGTGTGAACTCAGGAGTTCCCAGCCTAGATGAGGACCCTCATGCGTGTGTGAACGCAGGAGTCCCCAGTGTGGATGAGGAGCCACATGTGCGTGTGAACGCAGGAGTCCCCAGCAGTCCCCCGGGTTCTGTGTGGACGTGTGTGCTTTGCTGTCAGCACAGAGCTTGGCAGGAGGTGCACCCAGAGGCACACGCAGGCTATAAGTGATTCAGACACAGAAAGTATATCCACTCCTATCCCCAATGGAGATTAGGAAAAAGACTTTAGCCTAAAATAGCAACAACCAAAACTTTTTAAACCTCTTGTTTATGCCAGAGACTCAGTGGAACATTCAGTGCCGAGTCCTGAAGTGCAGGTAACTTGCAGGCTCCCTGTGAGCTGAAACACAGTTAAAAGTCTGCAGCCGAGACTTGGGTGCATCTGATCAGATTCAAGGAGCCTGTGTCTCCGCAGCACCTGATGCCTATGAAAATGAAAATGCTGACGGGGAGGGAGCGGCTGTGTGGGGCAGCCCCCACGCCGATGCTGCGTGTGTCCGTGTGCTCCACATGCAGACCCCCTGAAAGTCACACGGAGCTGGCAGAGGTCACCCTTCCAACTCAGACTCCTGAGTGGAGAGAGGAGACTCGTTTGCTCAGGTTAGCAGAAAGGAAAAGCCAGAATTTGAGTTCAAATAGTATGACTCTGGATCAGGGGTCTGGAAACTTCCCCTGCGGGCTCTGTCTGGCTCATCTTCTGTCTTTAAACAGCTGGTGACTAAGAACAGTGGTTACACTGTTGGATGGCCCAGAAGAATGAAAACAATACTGTATGACAATACTTGTCTATATATTTTCTATGACTTCTTTTGTACTGTCTTAGAGTTGAGGGTTAGTGAGACTAGATGATGCTCAAAGCCTAAAACACTTAAACTCAAGTTTTTACAGATCTCTACTCTGAAATCTGTCTTCTAACCTTTAGGCTATACTTTACTCAATTGTGTTAGGCTCGTATGGTCTACGATTAGAATTTCTAGATCATTTTCCACTATGTGAGAGTTGAAAATAAAAGTGATCGTCATCTGGAACACTTTTATGAGAAAGGCACAGATGTGAAATTTTCAGAGTGTCTTGATGAAATCACAAAATAGATTCTCTATTGTATTGTAGGAAAACAAGATAAATATTTTCCTCAAATCATTGTTAGCTCTGTGACTCATTAGAAAAAACTCATCCCCATTGACAAATAAAACTGAAGTTTAACAATGTTCCACAACACCAATATATTTAGCTAATTTGTATTCATTTATTTTCATTACATTATTTTCCAAAATAGATGAAAAGTAGAATGTTGGCTGGAAAGTTGTGAATAAAGCCCCGCATGAACTGATTTGGCTAATAAGGCCTATGAGAAAGGATACAAGAATGAGCTAACCAATGAAAAAGACTGATATCCAAAAATGCCACCTGTGTGTTATGCCCCTTTATGGGCAATGACTGATTTTATTCCTACATCATTTCATGGTTCAGGGCACCAAGGCTTAGAGGTAAAATAGCACTTCTAAGTCATGCAGTTAGTAAGCAACAAAGCCAAACCAGATCATTCGACTCTAAACTTGGTCTCTTCTTATAAAGCAAATTCCAAGGCCTTTATCACTTCAAGTTGTAAACCACTCTAGAACCACCTTATCCAGTAGGACAACGGATCCTTTCTCAATGTT
Source organism: Ovis aries (assembly GCF_016772045.2). Taxonomy (NCBI): domain Eukaryota; kingdom Metazoa; phylum Chordata; class Mammalia; order Artiodactyla; family Bovidae; genus Ovis; species Ovis aries. The sequence goes on from NC_056054.1 coordinate 277,495,385, forward strand.
GCTCCCCTTGTTTGATTCTATTTCTTGTGTCTGTTATTAGCTGTTGGAAAGTAGTTGAGGCAGTAAATAATAGTGCCATCAATTTGTATCTTACACGTATAAAAAATAGTTGAAAATATTGCTTCAAAAGAATGCGTTTTAATAGTTTGAGAGCTTCAGTGAATTTTATTCCCAGTTTTCTGTAGAATTTGCAGAGTGAACTTGGTTTCTGTATATATGACTAATTTTTACTTGTGATTGGTGGTTTTCACAGTGTTATGGTTGCAAAGGGTAAAAACAGAAGATTAATGAAGTCTTTATAAGCAGTGCTCTATTTCATGTCTCTAAACCAAGTAGCAGAGATACCAGACTCGACGATGAGGGCAGACAGGTCAGCTCCGTGGTTTTAGATGATCGTGATAAAAGGTGACAGCAAGATGCATAAAATGTCGTCGGTTATATGACACCAGAAATCATACCTTCTTTTGCTTTAAAAAAAAAGTTTTAAGTTTGAGATAGCAAAACAGATAAAACCAATGATCATCTCAGGGTCTTTATGTAATATAAACATATATTCACTTTTGCCCAGGAATGAGGAGAGTGTTTGCGTGTGAAAAAACATCAAACTTTGATGAAATCAAGGTCAGCATGAAAATCTACGAGTGTGTACTTGTGTATGTATCTTTTAAGAGGCTCACCTCTCGTGGGCATGTAATTTGGCACAATGCTTCTGTTCTTTGGAAAGCAATTTTGCAAAATGTGCCAGGAGTTTTAGAAATGTCCTTAACCTTTGAACCAAAACTTTTGACTTATAGGAATTTGCCTTAGGACAAATGTGAAAGATGTCTATTACTATATTAGGTATGGAGTGAAAATTTTTAAATAACCTGAACATACAAGTATAAAAAAAATGTTTAGGAAAACTGAAGTATATCCAAAGGATGAACGAGCTTGCAAGCAGCACATGATGTTTAAAACATATATCTTCTATCACAGGGATGTATCTACTATCATATTGCCTAAAGATGAGGGGTCTAAATTTTTTTTTTAGTTGATTATGTCTCAATAGAAGGTATGCATATTTACTTTTATGATGATACTGATGAAAATGTATTTTCTTTTCTACTGATATATGTTCCTCATTAGATGAGGACAGGGATCATGTTTTATTGAGCATAGTTCTCTTATACATAATGCTTGGGATATTGTGCTAAGTTGCTTTAGTCGTGTCCCACTCTTTGCGATCCCATGGACTGTAGCCCACCAAGCTCCTCTGCCCATTGGATTTTCCAGGCAAGAATACTGGAGTGGGTTTCCATTTCCCTCTCCAGGAGGTCTTCCCGACCCAGGGACCAAAACCCCCTCCCCGGTGCCTCCTGCATTGGCAGGCAGATGCTTTACCACTGAGCCACCTGGGAATATAACTTCTGTGGAGTGAATGAGCGGAAGAACACCATCTTGTTGTCTTTATGCGAATCATAATTTTTACATATCATGTTTTATTTGGTTATTTTGTTGCTTGTATGGTCAGAACAGACCATTTTAAAAGTAACAGTAAATTTATATATTAGAAAGGAGAGATGGCATTTCTTTCTCCAGAACTTCTGGAAGCTAGGATATTGCGAAATGGTTCTTTGTAATTTGGCTCTAATTTAAATAACCCTCTCTTAAAGGGCCAACAGATCTACTGCTTGGCTTCCTTTCTACCCCAGGGTATTCTTTTACAGAATAGAAGTACCCAACAATACAATGCTGAATCACTGTTAGCTCTAATTTGGGAGACTGAGCCTTGAGATAATAGGTGTTTGGGGTCTGAGTCTGTGAATGCCACTTATTCTAGGCTCCTGTTTCATCAAAGGGTCTCCTCTTTATCCGCAAACATTCCTTTTCTCCTGGTATCATCTTCCACAGTGCCCTTGTCAGGCAAACACATCTCTGCCCAAGATATTAACTCAGTTCATCAAACTAACTGCGGTGAGTTGAGACTTGACCACCAAAGTAAATACCTAGCTCAAGTCCAAGGTCAAGGTCACTCTGCTGAACTGCTTTTAAAGTCTCAGAGTTCTACGTTTGAGATATTTGCTGCTATATCTCAGGTGGAATTTGTTTTTCTCAAGAGAATCGTTGAGAAGAATCAGTGCTATGAAATTTTTTGCTTTTTGAAGAAAAATACAAGGACAAACGGGAGCCTCTTGCATGATCAGCAAGCAAAACACACCCCACAGGTTTATTATTCAATCAATAGATTGCAAATCTCCTAATGTAACTGGAATACGTCATTTCTGTTTGGTTGCCAAGAAGATAATCTGACTCCTGGTTTTATTTCCTCAACTGTATTCTCTATTTAGACTCTAGAGCTGAAAATCAACAATTTCAGTGAGGGATTTTTGATATGGAAAGGTTTGAGCTACGAGAAAACCAAATGTCCCATCTAAGAGAGCAGTGCCACCATCTGCTTGTGCTACGAAGGCCCAGCTCGCCATCGACCTCCAGCGCAGGTTACGCTTCACTCTGCAGGCTTGCATGAGTGTAGAGATGACCTCCAGTAGCTTCTGTAAAGCACTTTTGTGATAATTTGAAAAAGGCACGCCTGTTGGGCGTGTGCAGTCAGTTTGAATAAGGAGCTTCCTGGGGGGGACTCTGTAGCCTCTGGGGGCCCAGGGTTGGTCACCGGCCCCCTTTCTCCTTTTCAGTTGGTATCCCCTGTGGAGGATGTGAGCACAGCTCTGGAGGGAGTCTTCATCCATGAGTGTGAGGACTGTATAAAGCATTTGAGAGATGCGGTGTGACGAAGGAACACATCCAAATCTCAGTTGCCACAGGTCACAGGTGTTTACGAATCTGTAGGTCTTTTAGAAACAGTTTCTAAAATATTTCAGAAAACATCAGTCCTACTCTTTTCAAATCCGGAAAGCATGAGAAACAGCCTATTTTGATGTAGTGCCAGTATTTCAACTGCAAAATGGCAGTTTTCTGTGGTCCAGCCTAAATAGTTCATCGTATCAGTAGCATCTGGCTATTTTCTGATATTCTGGTTGCAAGTGCTATTTGTCTCTTTTCCATACCTTAGGGCTTGGTCTTCTTTCTCCAAATATAAACCAAGTTGCTGTCTTTAGTGGCTGCCATGCCCATCTGGCTCTGTTAACTCTTGATAGTGCCAAAAAGAGTTTTGATTTTATATTATCATTACTGTCAGCCTGAGTGGGTGCCAATCAGGACACCATAGTAAGTGAATGGTTTTCTGTAAGCAGACAGGAGAGTTCCAGCTGTATTTGCTAACTATACCTAGAAAATAAAAATTATGTAATTAATTACTGGGTAAATATTTTGCAAAATGTATATAGTGCTTTTGTAGGTCCTAATGTCCATTTATAATCTAGCTGTCATATAAAATAAATGAAATCTTGCCTCCTAATGGGAAAAATTTTCCGAAGACTTGTGGATGGCCTACAAACATGAAAAGATGCTCAGTATCGCTAATTAGCAGAGAAATGCGAAAGAAAACTACAATGAGGTATTATCTCACATCAGTCAGAATGGCCATCATTAAAAAGTCTACAAATAATAAATGCTGGAGAGTGTGTGGAGAAAGGGAGCCATTCTACACTGTCGGTGGGATTGTAAATTGGTGCAGCCGCTGTAGAGAACAGCATGGGGGTTCCTTAAAAAACTAAAAATAGAACTACCATGTGACCCAGAAATCCCACTCTTGGGCATATATCTGAAGGAAATTCTTATTTCGAAAGGATAGATACACCCCAGTGCTCATTAAGCGCTAATAAGCAGGGCATGGAAGCAGCAAGTGTCTATCGATAGAGACTGGAAGAAGAAGATGCCGTAACACAACGGAATTTTTTCATTCATAAAAAAGAATGAAATAATGCCGTCTGCAGCGACATGGGTGGAGCTGGTGTCTATCGAATCAATATTAAGTGAAGTCAGACAGAGCACAAGATGCGCTTGTATAAGGGTTCTATGAAAAAGAGATACAAATAAACATTTTTTTGCAAAATAGACTTCAGGCATAGCAAACAGACTTATGGTTACTGAAGGGGATAGTGGTGGGGGTAGGATAAATTAGGAGTTTTGGATTAACAGATACACACTACTATATATAAAATGGTAAACAACAGAACCCGCTGTCTAGCATAGGGAACTAGAGTCAATATCTTGTAATAAGCTATAATGGAAAAAAAATCCAAAAATATATATATACGGAAAGGCAATGGCAACCCACTCCAGTCCTCTTGCCTAGAAAGTCCCATGGATGGAGGAGCCTGGTGGGCTGCAGTCCATGGGGTTGAGAAGAGGCTGACACGACTGAGCGACTTCCCTTTCACTTTTCACTTTCATGCACTGGAGAAGGAAATGGCAGCCCACTCCAGTATTCTTGCCTGGAGAATCCCAGGGACGGGGGAGCCTGGTGGGCTGCCGTCTATGGGGTCGCACAGAGTCGGACACGACTGAAGTGACTCAGCAGCAGCAGCAGCATATATATATATCCATATATCCGAATCAACTTGTTGTACACCTAAAACTAACACAACATTGTAAACAAACTATACTTCAATTTGTAAAGATTTTTTTAAGTTTATCGAATTTACTATTAAAAATGTAAAATAATAGGGGAAGACTCAAGCCGGCAGGAGAGGAAGATCCTGACACATCTCCTCCCAAGGATAAGTGTGAAGTCACTCAATCATGTCTGACTCTTTGTGACCCCTTGGACTGCAGCCCACTAGGCTCCCCCGTCCCTGGGATTCTCCAGGCAAGAGGACTGGAGTGGGGTGCCATTTCCTTCTCCAGTGCATGAAAGTGAAAAGTGAAAGGGAAGTCGCTCAGTCATGTCTGACTCTTCTCAACCCCATGGACTGCAGCCCACCAGGCTCCTCCATCCATGGGACTTTCTAGGCAAGAACACTGGAGTGGGTGCCATTTCCTCCTCCAGGGGATCTTCCCGACCCAAGGACTGAGCCTGGGTCTCCTGCATTGTGGGCAGATGCTTTACTGTCTTAGCCACCAGAGAAGCCCCAAGGGTAAAAGAAATCTATAGCCACATAGGGAATAACTCCTTTGAAAAGGGACCTGAAAACAACCTCCACAATAAAAGGCAAGAGGACAGCACGGGGGCAGGTAGGAGAGGCAAAGAGAAGATCTCACCAGCAGATGGGGGCAGGGGGGTTCTCATCCCAGCTGCCAGGATCCACAGTGAGAGGGACCTCAAAGGACCTCAGACCTTTGCCCTGAGGCATGACGAACGCAGGTTCCAAGCCTGGCGCCGAAACTCTTGGATCCTTGCAGAGGAGCAACGAGCCCCCAAAACAACTGGCTTTGAGAACCAATGAGACCACATCCAGGAAAAGTGTAAAACTGCAAGGAACGGAACACCTATTCTTACCAAGCTTGTGCACAGACATATTATTGTTGTTGCTGAATCACCAAGTCATATCCTACTCTTTGTGACCCCATGGATGGAGGCCCGCCTGGTGCCCAGACATGCTTGGTCCAAAAACCAGGGCGAAAACACCAGGCTGAAAAGCACAAGGATAAAACTGAAGGGAAAGGAAGTGAAGGATAAAATTTTGAAGCATTTGACGGAGAGGCAGGAACCAGATGGGAACTTCTCCGGGAACTGAGACGCTGCTGGAAACCAGTTTTGCAACCTCAGGTGCCCTGCTGGTGCCAGCAGCGGTGGGCATCATTTGGAACATCCCTCTAATCTGTTAGTGCCAATGGGTGTGCCCTGCTAAGGGCCCTGCATAGCCTGGTGCCTTTGCCAGGCCCCACAGTAGGTCTGGGGGCCAACCCTGCCCAGCCTTATGCTGTAGCCCTGGCCCCACCTCTACGGGACGACACGCAGCACACCTCAGGGGACTGCCCCAGAGGGCCTGGTTCTGGTGGCCCGGTGGGATTGCATTCTGAAGCCCTACTTATCTCCTAAATAGGCCAAATCCTTCAAGAATGGGTGGTTCTGAGTAGCTGATTTACCTAATAAGTAGAAACAAACACAGAGGATTAGGCAAAAAAAAAAGGAGATAGAGGAATCTATTTTAATCAAAAGAATAAGACACAACTTCAGAAAAAGAACTAAATGAAACAGAGATAAACCATCAACCTGATACTCAAAATAATGGTGATAAAATGCTCAGTGAGCCTGGGAGAAGACTGTATGGACACAGTAGAAAGTTCAAAAAGGAGAACATATGAGAAAGTAGAAGTTATAATTGTCCTGAAAAATGCACTCAAGGGGTTCAAAACCGACTGGGTGAGGAACATTGGAACTCACCTGGATGGCAGGAAAATGAAAAAAGAAATAAAGGTAAAAACACTTTATGGGAACTTTTGGACAACATCAAGGAGAATAACATTCACGTTATAGGTGTCTCATTAGACGGAGAGAGAGAAAGGACCAGAAATGATTTTTATAAAAAATGGCTGTAAAATTTCCTAATGTGGTGAGCAAAATAGACAACCAGGTCCAGGAAGCCCATATGTTCCAAATAAGATGAATCCAAAGTCACACACACCAAGACACATTATAATTAAAACAATAAAAGTTAGAGAATTCTAAAGGCAGCAAGAGAAAAATGACTTGTTACATACAAGGAAAATCTTATGAAGCTATAACAGATATTTCAGCAGAAACTTTACAAGGCAGAAGAGAGTGGCAAGCCATATTCAATGTGCTGAAGCAAAAGCTGAGTAGAACTCTCTACTTAGCAAGATTATCATTCAGAATTGAAGGAGAGATAAAGGGTTTTCCAGACAAGCAAAGCTAGAGAAATTTATTACCACTAAAATAACTTTATGAGAAATGCTAAAGGGACTTCTAAGGGTACTAATTAGTAAAAAACAAAAAAAGAAAGAAAGAAAAAAACCCCTGAAAGTAAAAATCTCATTGGTAAACGTACATGTATAGCAAAGGTAAAGATTTCTCACTCACAGAGCTGGTGTGTGAAGTTTAAAAGGCGAAAGTAGTAAGAGTAGCTACGACTACAATAGTTAAGTTACTTAAGTTCAGCAGCTCAGTTTTGTCCGACTCTGCGACCCTATGGGCTGCAGCACGCCAGGCCTCCCTGTTCATCACCAGCTCCCGGAGTTTATTCAAACTCACATTCATTGCGTCGGTGATGGCATCCAACCATCTCATCCTCTGTCAACCCCTTCTCCTCCCACCTTCAGTCTTTCCCAGCATCAGGGTCTTTTCAAATGAGTCCGCTCTTCACATCAGGTGGCCAAAGTATTGCAGCTTCAGCTTCAGTATCAGTCCTTCCAATGCATATTCAGGACTGATCTCCTTTAGGATGGACTGGTTGGATCTCCTTGCAGTCCAAGGGACTCTCAAGAATCTTCTCCAACACCACAGTTCAAAAGCATCAATTCTTTGGTGCTCAGATTTCTTTATAGTCCAACTCTCATAGCCATACGTGACTACTGAGCAAACTATAGGTTTGACTAGATGGAACTTTGTTGGCAAAGTAATGTCTCTGCTTTTGAATATACTATCTAGGTTGATCATAACTTTTCTTCCAAGGAGCAAGCGTCTTTCAATTTCATGGGTGCAGTCACCATCTGCAGTGATTTTGGAGCCCCCAAAAATAAAGTCTGATACTGTTTCCACTGTTTCCCCATCTATTTGCCATGAAGTGATGGGACCGGATGCCATGATCTTCATTTTCTGAATGTTGAGCTTTAAGCCAACTTTTTCACTCTCCTCTTTCACTTTCACCAAGAGGCTCTTTAGTTCTTCTTTTCTTTCTACCGTAAGGCTGGTGTCATCTGCATGTCTGAGATTATTGATATCTCTCCCAGCAATATTGATTCATATATGGATGGGAGAGTTGGAGTATAAGGAAAGCTGAGTACCAAAGAATTGATGTTTTTGAACTATGGTGTTGGAGAAGACTCTTGAGAGTCCCTTGGACTGCAAGGAGATCCAACCAGTCCATTCTAAAGGAAATCAGTCCTGAAAATTCATTGGAAGAATTGATGCTGAAGCTGAAGCTTCCATTCTTTGATCATCTAATGTGAAGAACTGGAAAAGTTCTTTATGGTGGGAAAGATTGAAGGCGGGAGGAGAAGGGGACAACAGAGGATGAGATGGTTGGATGGCATTACCAACTCTCTGAACATGAGTTTGAGTAACCTCTTGGAGTTGGTGTTGGACAGGGAGGCCTGGCGTGCTGCAGTCCATGGGGTTGCAAAGAGTCAGACATGACTGAGTGAATGGAACTGAACTGACATCTGCATGAATGTTAAATAAGCAGGGTGACAATATCCAGCCCTGACGGACTCCTTTACTGATTTGGAAACAGTCTGTTGTTCCATGTCCAGTTCTAACTGTTGCTTCCTGACCTGCATACAGATTTCTCAGGAGGCAGGTCAGGTGGTCTGGTAATCCCATCTCTTGAAGACTTTTCCACAGTTTGTTGTGATCCACACAGTCAAAGGCTTTGGCGTAGTCAGTAAAGCAGAAGTAGATGTTTTTCTAGAACTCTCTTACTTTTCAATGATCTAGTGGATGTTGGCAATTTGATCTCTGGTTCCTCTGTCTTTTCTACATCCAGCTTGAACATCTGGAAGTTCTCAGTTGATGCCTGGCTTGGAGAATTTTGAACATTACTTTGCTAGCATGTGAGATGAATGCTATTGTGCCATAGTTTGAACATTCTTCGTCATTGCCTTTCTTTAGGATTAGAATGAAAACAGACCTTTTCCAGTCCTGTGGCCACTGCTGAATTTTCTAAATTTGTTGGGATATTGAGTGCAGCACTTCAAGCATGTCATCTTTTAGGATCTGAAATAGCTCAATAATTAGTTAACCAATTCACAGAATACAAAGATGCACACTGTGACATCAACACATAGACCATTGTAGGCAGGAGGTAATAAAATTTTTGAGTTTTGAATGCTCTCAACTTGAAATAGACTGTTAAATATGCAGTCTGTTCTGTGTGAAAATGATGGTAACCACAAAGCAAAAAAATGCCCTGTACACGAAAAATAACAAGAACGGCACGCAACTATAAACCTAAAGGAAACCAGCAAAACTCAAGGGAAGAGAACCAGAGGAGAAGAAAGGAGCAGAGAGGAGCTATATATAAACAGCTAAGAAGCAGTTGACACAATGGCATAGAGCACATATCTATCAATAATTGTTCAAAACGCAAGTGGGCTAAATTCACTAAAGGGAAGACATACAGAGGCTGAATGGATTTTCTTTCAAAAGGCACATACACGTGCTGCGTAACAGAGATTTACTTAAAAAAAAGAAAGACTGAAAGTGAAGGGATGGAAAAACATACTCCATTAAAATAGAAATGAAAAGGAAGATAGAGTAGCTATTCTCACAGCAGACAAAATGTACTATAAAATACACAGGGCCAGCACAAAAACAGCATTTATCATCTCAGTAATTACTGTTGCTGTTCAGTCGCTATGTCGTGTCTGACTCTCTGTGACCCCACAGACTGCAGCACGCCAGGCCTCCCTGCCCATCGCCAACTCCTGGAGCTTACTCAAACTCATATGCATTCAGTTGGTGATGCCATCCAGCCATCTCATCCTCTGTTGTCCCCTTCTCCTCCCGCCTTCAATCTTTCCCAGCATCAGGGTCTTTTCGAATGAGTCAGCTCTTCGCATCAGGTGGCCAAAGTATTGGAGTTTCAGCTTCAACATCAGTCCTTCCAATGAATATTCAGGGCTAGTTTCCTTTAGAATGGACTGGTTGGATCTCCTTGCAGTCCAAGGGACTCTCAAGAGTCTTCTCCAACACCACAGTTCAAAAGCATCAATTCTTCAGTGCTCAGCTTTCTTTATAGTCCAACTCTCACATCCATACGTGACTACTGGAAAAACCATAGGTTTGATTAGATGGACCTTTTCTGGCAAAGTAATGTCTCTGCTTTTTAACATGCTGTCTAGGTTTGTCATAGCTTTTCTTCTAAGTAGCAGGCATATTTTAATTTCATGGCTGTAGTCACCATCTGCAGTGATTTTGGAGCCCAAAAAAATAAAGTCTGACACTGTTTCCACTGTTTCCCCATCTATTTGCCATAAATGATGGGACCAGATGCCATGATCTTCGTTTTCTGAATGTTGAGCTTTACGCCAACTTTTTCACTCTCCTCTTTTGCTTTCATCAAGAGGCTCTTTAGTCCTCTTCGCTTTCTGCCATAAGGGTGGTGTCATCTGCATATCTGAGGTTATTGACATTTCTCCCAGCAATCTTGATTCCAGCTCGTGCTTCATCCAGCCCAGCATTTTGCATGATGTGCTCTGCATAGAAGTTAAATAGGCAGGGTGACAGTATGCAGCCTTGTCGTTCACGATACTGAAGAGAGCACGCTGTGTGAAATGAGCTATGCGCAGCGAGACACACACTGCATGGTTTCATTCCTACGTGGACTTCAAGAACCAAAAGAAATGATCAAAAAATAAAACTAAGCGAGCCACAGATACAGAGTTTAGATTCGTGACTACCAGAAGATAAGGGGATTGAGGAAAACAGGTGAAGGGGGTCAGCTCTGTGGTGATGAATCGTAACTAGACTTGTGGTAGAGATCAGCTTTTAGAGTGTATAGATGTTGAATTACGGTGCTGTGTACCTGAAACATACGTAAGATAACGATGGACTCTGAGAGACTGGCACACAGGCTTACGTGCTTTCCTTCTTTGTTTATTGTAAGAAAAGACAGGAAGGAAGGAAGGAAACTGGTTAAATATCCATCCTTAGAGCAATGGATAAATAAACTGTGATGTATGCCTACAGTAAAAATGAGGCAATTAGATACACTTTTCTCAATGTGGATAGATCTCAAAAACAAAATTTACTGGGTGTTATGGAACAGACTTCAAAATGATCCACATTAAGAATGATACAATCTTTTGTAAATTTTAGAAACGTGTAAAACTTTTCTACACACTGTGCTCTTTAAGCACACACAAAAATATGATGGAAAGCTGAGTTGGAGACATGTCCACTCCAGAATTAGGTGCGCTTCTGGGGAAGGATGAGAGGGACCAGCATCGAGGAAGGCAGACCACTTGCATCTCTAATGTTGTTAAACGAAAAATCAGTATATGGAAAGATTTTACCATTCATCAGCTGTGGAGAATATGTACTTTGGTGTTATTCAGATTACTGTCTTTAGTTTTTATGTTTGAATACTTAACAATAAAAGCCATATTACAAAGATCATCTGTGTAAGTCTGTTATGACACAGGCTCACACTTTGCACTATAACAAACACAAGAATCTCTTAATAGTGTGATAATGGCTCCACAGATTCTTTAGAGAGACTTTTACTTCCTTTGCTCTCCAGCATGGAACACCAAGGCTGCAGAGGCTTCGCAGAAACTGCTGGTCTCTCTCTCTGAATCACTGGAGAAGTCTTCCTCTGTGTGAGGTTGGGTGTGTCCAACTCTGTGGCTAACAACAAGAGAGGTGTGGATGGACAGAGCTCGGTAAACCGCACGCTGCCTGTGCTTCCCTCTCAGCCTCTAGCCACTCGCCCCTGCAGCACATTTAATGCACGTGTGATGAGCTGCTCTGGTGCCTGTTTTGCTGAGGAGTCAGGAGAACAGGGAAACACCGCTGGGTGCTGCGTGTTTGCGTCTGTTGAAGGTGGAGTGGGGGACCTCGGTAAAGTCTGGTGTGTTTGCACGTGTGATGAGCTGCTCTGGTGCCTGTTTTGCTGAGGAGTCAGGAGAACAGGGAAACACTGCTGGGTGCTGCATGTTTGCATCTGTTGAAGGTGGAGTGGGGGACCTGGGTAAAGTCTGGTGTGTGAGAGATGGAAAACCTGAACCTGGAGAACGCGGTCTGATTTGTGAGTCTCCCAGTGTTTTGGAGAAACAGTCTTGCGATTTCTCCTTTCCTCTTAGACACCTCACTGTGATACCAGAGGTGTGGGATTTTCTACACATCAAGTGATTCTGCCGCTCCCGCTGGGCACCCTGTGGTCTAACATCAGATCCCAGAGGCTGAGGGCACAGTCCACAAGGCTGCGCCTGCTTCCCTGCTCCAGATGCCACCCCAAGGCTGTCGCCTGTTTCTCTGACTCGCTCGCCTCGTACAGGAAGTGCCTGTCTGAACCCGCCCTGGTGGCCGGCTCTGCCACTCCTTGGGCTGTGATCCGCCAGGCTCCTCTGCCCGTGGGCTGTCCCAAACAAGAATCCTGGAGTGGATCGCCATTTCCTTCTCCAGGGGGTCTTCCCGCCCCTGGTCTCCTGCACTGCAGGTGGACTCTTCAGCACCTGAGCCTCCAGGAAAGTTCAAGGCTTCAAGTAACTCGCTAGAGCTAGTGACAGAGCTCAGGAGAACTTTTGGCATCCTAGATTATCCATCTAGTAGATGGTACAACTCAGGAACTGCCTGATGGAAGAGGCGCGGAGGGCACGGAGCCTCCAAAGCTTGCTGGGGAGCTCTCCCAGCTCCTCCAAGGCCCACCAAACCCAAACTGCTTCCAGTCCAGTCTTTCAGGTTTTATGGAGGCATCAATATGTAGGCAGGGTTGCTACTCAATCGTTAGCAATGGGTGAGCGCCGAAGAATTGATGCATTTGAACTGTGGTGTTGGAGAAGACTCTTGAGAGTCCCTTGGACTGCAAGGAGATCCAACCAGTCCATTCTGAAGGAGATCAACCCTGGGATTTCTTTGGAAGGAATGATGCTGAAGCTGAAGCTCCAGGACTTTGGCCACCTCATGCAAAGAGCTGACTCATTGGAAAAGACTCTGATGCTGGGAGGGATTGGGGGCAGGAGGAGAAGGGGACGACCGAGGATGAGATGGCTGGATGGCATCACGGACTCGATGGACGTGGGTCTGAGTGAACTCCGGGAGTTGGTGATGGACAGGGAGGCCTGGTGTGCTGCGATTCATGGGGTCGCAAAGAGTCGGACACGACTGAGCGACTGAACTGTACTGAACTGAACGGGTGGTTGGCTCAATCTCCAGCTCCTCTTCTCTCAGTGGCGATGGGGGTGAGGCTGAATGCGCCAGCCTCCTAACCACACGGCTGGCTCTACCAGCAGCCCGCCCGCATCCTCGGGGGCTTTCTGAAAGTCACCTCATGAACAAACGCAGTGTGTTGGAAAGGGGCTTGTTGAGAATAACGAGGCACTCCTCCCACTTTATCACTCCGTTTACCCTATCACTCTGGAGCTATTTCCCTTTGGCGCTATAAGACCAAATGGGGCCTTCCCTGGTGGCACTAGTGATAACTCACCAGTTAATGCAGGAGACATAAGGGACATGGGTTCCACCCCTGGGTCGAGAAGATTCCCCTGGAGGAGGGCATCGCAACCCACCCCAGTATTCTTGCCTAGAGCATCCCATGGGCCGAGTGTCTGGCAAGCCACAATCCACAGATTTGCAAAGAGCTGGACACAGCTGAAGCAACTAGCAGGCATGCATGGACAGCAAATAGTAGAAGAAAAGATTATCCCATTGCTTTGGAAATTACAAGAATTTTAGGAGCTCTGTGCCAGGAAGACCTAATATGTATTTGTTATTATAAATCACAATATCGCATATGGAGTTAGGTTAAACTATTACACTTCAGCCATTGCATAGGCCATTTCTTAGAATCCACAAATGAAAATTATGGAACAACTTTGAGATGAGAAAATTCATAAAATTATTCACCCAAACTGCATAGTCTCCATCAACAGATTTTCACACAGAACATGACTGAGTGGAGATATGCAAGACAAGATGAGAGAAAAAGGTGAAGTGCTAAACAGAAATTATTTGCATTCTTTTGTAACGTAATAAACCTTAATGTCCTGTGTGCTATACATATATCATGCAAAAAATATTTTAGTAATATTGATTAAAAGAGTCTGTTGGACTTAAAGCTCAGTTGAAGTTTATCATTCCCCTGGTACTAACTGTGATTCCTTTGGAAGTCAGTATATTTCAGTATTTTTATCTGTCCTATAGAACGGTATGAGGCAATAGAATATAGATGTGTCACGGTCAAGTTCAAATAATACATGTTGATGGAGCAAGGAGCTGTTTAGGTTTTTTCATTTGTTTCGGTAATTATTATTCGTGAATCTTCTGGAAACTCATTTGTTGGGAGGTCAGACTACAGTGCTCATAGCCCAGCACCAGGGCTCATGGCTTGCTGAGCTGAGGGCAAGCTGGACTTTGGTCCACAGACAGCCCACAGTCAGACAAACTTATTCAGGACCTGACCTGCCCAGTGGCTTGAGTCAACCTTGGCTCTTCTCCCCAAAAGTCACGATAGCTCATAAAACCCTGACCTTGGCATTAGCACAGAGCCCACACTTGAACATTGGAGCGTGGCTACAGCAGACACGTGCGTTATATAGCCGTGCAGTCCCTGATTTCGGTGATTTGCATGAATTTATGCAGAAGCAAATAACAGCAAATGATTAAGGATATATAAATGCAGGCAATGAAGATCCTGTACTTCACAGACTGAGCTTAGTGGAAATGCAAGCAGCAACACGGAGAAATCTGCACAGTGAACACGTCAGCTCTGCTAGATTGAAATGCATGGACCAGCGTGGAGTGCAGAACAGGATCAAGATATAATGTACATCCAGGGTGTGTGTGTGTGTGTGTGTGTGTGTGTGTGTGTGTGTGTTTCTCTTTTGCTTCAAATAATTTAAACCCAAATAATATCTCTATTACTTAAGAAAAATGTGATTAGAGTCTGTTTTCAGATTACTGGTTAAGGGATAATTACGTAGTTATATTTACAATAATTTATATATATATATGAAAATTTTATAATGAGAAGTTTAGCATATATTTAAATATTTTATTTTCATGTTTTGAAATAAAGATCTCCAGAATTTAGGCCTTGGTTGGAGAAATCCCTTCAACAAAACATGTCACGATTATTTCTTAGACTTTTGTTAATGGGTCTTATAAGCCATCTGGGCCAAGTTTCTGCTGCTCACTGTGGTACCCTTTCTGTAGCGTTTGTGTCCATCACCCATCTCAGTGTAAGTATTCCTGGTAACAGGAGACACACTGTATTTGAGGTAGCTTGTTATCTTTGAGGCAGCCTTAGCTATTAGATACAATCATATTCATGCTGAGATGAAATCTTTTGTCTTACAATGTTGATCCACGAACCTTGCTCCTGCTCCTTGGACAGACCTAGAGCAAGGCTGCTCTCTCATCTGTGTGGCAGTGCTGCGAGTGTGCGAACTGGTGTCATTTTCTCACCGTTAGGCTGAGAAAGCAAGGACTGGAAAACCAGAAAGCGAACTGAAGGCGGAAAGGAAAAAGCAGGAAGCAGAGATTATCCTGGTCTATGTTTCTGCAGACACGTACACCCTTCTCCGAGGATTTCTCATTTGTAAAGAACAAGCCTTTTTGTGATCATATGATCACGTGCTGAGCAAATGTCTTCTGGTTTCCGGTCGCCAGTGAGTAACACAGATGAAGAAGAGCCTTACAAGGGGAGAGGAACCAATTACCTGGCCTCCCTGCCTCTAAAATTGTAGTTAATACTAAGACAGCAAGAATAAAGAGTGTTTGGGGTGATGCTTTATAGCATACTTCATAGCATACTTTATAGCATGAAATAAACATCTTAGTTTTTTCCTTCAGTGGATTTTTGTTGGAAATTATAGAATTTGGTAAAGTATTTTAGGTCATTTGGTATCAGCAAGTGTCTAAGCAGTTGATGGGAAAATGGTATCATAGTCTTTTTCATTCCAGGAGATGTATTCCAAAATACTAACTTTAGTTTTTACTCATGACAAAAGCTTGTAAGGAGCTGACCTAGAAAGTTTTTCCCCAAATAATATTATTCTCAGAATGGAGGATTAGCTAAGTAAGTTTTGATACAATGATTATTGCATCTCCATTAAGTTATGGCAATAAAAACAGGAACAAATGGGGACATATTAATGATAGTGTATGTTGGCCAAACTCCAGGAGATAATGAAGGGCAGGGAAGCCTGGCATGTTGCAGTTTATGGGGTCTCAAATAGTCAGATACGACTTAGCAACTAAACAACAACATTTCAGGAATGTTGTAAATATTTTAGGAATACTTTTAACTTCAAATACCAGAAAATCCAAATATCACGGTTTGAACACACTGGAGTTTATTTTTCTTTCTTGGTAAAAGGTCTTGATAGGCTTTTGCTGGACTAAATTTTCCAATCAAAAGACTGAGAGTGGTGGGATGAATTTTAAAAGAGAGAGACCAGTCTGCATACTGCTGGCAAGAGAGTCCCTTTAGATGTAAAGACACACACAGACGGAAAGTGAAAAGGCGGAGAAGATGCTCCACACACATGAAGTCCAAAAGGAAGCCAGAGTAGCTATGCTTATATCTCAGAAAATCGACTTTAAAACAAAGACTCTAATAAAAGACAGAGACAGGCATTACATAACGATAAAGGTGTCACTCCAACCACAGCATATAACATCTGTAAATATTCATGCACCCAACGTAAAGAGCATAAAGTATAGCAAATAGGCATATATATGTGCATGTGTGATAAGTTGCTTCAGTCGTGTCTGACTCTTTACAATCCAATGGACTGTAGCCCACCAGACTCCTCTGTCTGTGGGATGCTCTATGCAGGAATACTGGAGTGGGTTGGAGTGGGAAGATCCTCCTCCAGGGGATCTTCCCAGCCTAGTGATCAGACCAGTGTCTCTTAATCTCCTGCGCTGGCAGGTAGGACCTTTACCACTGCCGCCACCTGGGAAAGCCATATGTATATATATTGGCTGTTGTTTCGTTTCTAAGTCCTGTCTGACTCTGTGACCTCATGGACTGGAGTACAGCTGGCTCCCCTGTCCTCCACTCTCTCCTGGAGTTTGCTCAACTTCATGTCCATTGAGTCAGTGATGCCATCCAACCATCTCATCCTCTGCTGCCCTCTTCTCCTTTTGCCTTCAATCTTTCCCAGCATCGAGGTCTTTGCCAATGAGTAGGCTCTTCTCGTAAAGTGACCTGAGTATTGGAGATTCAGCTTCAGCATCAGTCCTTCCAATGAATAGTAAGGACTGATTCCCTTTAAGGTTGGCTGGATTGATCTCCTCACAAGCCAACAGACTCTCAAGAGTCTTCCCAACACTATAGTTCAAAAACATCAATTCTTCAGTGCTTAGCCTTATTTATCATCCAGCTCTCACATCCGCACATGACTGCTGGAAAAACCATAGCTTTGACTGTATGGACCTTTGTCAGGAAAACAATGTCTTTGCTTTTTAATATGCTGTCTAGGTTTATCATAGCTTTCCTTCTAAAGAACATGTCTTTTAATTTCATATATGTGTGTGTGTATATCTATATGTGTGCTAGGCCACTTCAGTTGTGGCTGACTCTTTGCAACCTATGGACTGTAGCCCACCAACCTCCTCTGTCCATGAAATTCCCAGGCACGAATACTGGAGTAGGTTGCCATGCTCTCCTCCAGGGGATCTTCCTGATGCAGGACTGAAGCTGCATCTCTTACATTTCCTGCATCAGCAGGAAGGAATTTTTACCACTGTGGCTACATGGGAAGCCTACACATATATGTGTGTGTGTACACATGTGTATGTACATGTATATGTGTATATATATATAATATTAACAGATCCAACGGATAAATAGACAGCAATACAACAGGGGGTTTTAATATCCTTCTTATATTTTATGCATGGATCACCCAGCATAAAATCAATAAGCAAACGGCCTTAAATAACATGTTAGATCAAGTGGATACACACACACACACGTATATCCACACACATAGAGAGAGGAACACTCTATCCAAAAGCAGCAGAATACATACTCTTCTAAGTGCACGTAGAACATATTCTAGGGTCGGTTATATGTTAGGCCACAAAATAGACCTCAAAACAAGTTTAAGAGGTTGAAATCATATCAAGCACTGTTTCTGATCGTGTACTAGGAAACTAGTAATTAACTACAGGAAGGAAACTGGAAAACTCACAAACACTTAGAGATTAATCACTATGCTTGCAAATAACTTGTGGGTCAAAGAAGAAATCAAGACAAATTTAAAAAACACTTTTAGACAAATGAAAATGGAAAAATATGAATATTTGTAGGATACAACAGGAGCCGTTCAAAGGGAAGGTCATAGCAAATAAATGCCTTAACCTGGAATGTCAGGTCCATGAATCAAGGCAAATTGGAAGTGGTCAAACAAGAGATGGCAGGAGTGAACATCGACATTCTAGAAATCAGCAAACTAAAATGGACTAGAAAGGGTGAATTTAACTCAGGCGATCATTATATCTACTACTGTGGGCAGGAATTCCTCAGCAGAAATGGAGTAGCCATCATGGTCAACAAAAGAGTCTGAAATGCAGTACTTGGATGCAATCTCAAAAACGACAGAATGATCTCTGTTCATTTCCAAGGCAAGCCATTCAATACCACAGTAATCCAAGTCTATGCCCCAACCAGTAACGCTGAAGAAACCAAACTTGAACGGTTCTATGAAGACCTACAAGACCTTTTAGAACTAACACCCAAAAAAGATGTCCTTTTGATTATAGGGGATTGGGATGCAAAAGTAGGAAGTCAAGAAACACCCGGAGTAACAGGCAAATTTGGCCTTGGAATGCGGAATGAAGCAGGGCAAAAACTAATAGAGTTTTGCCAAGAAAATGCACTGGTCAGAGCAAACACCCTCTTCCAACAACACAAGAGAAGACTCTACACATGGACATCACCAGATGGTCAACACCAAAATCAGATTGATTATATTCTTTGCAGCCAAAGATGGAGAAGCTCTATACAGTCAACAAAAACAAGACCAGGAGCTGACTGTGGCTCAGATCATGAACTCTTTATTGCCAAATTCAGACTTAAATTGAAGAAAGTAGGGAAAACAGCTAGACCATTCAAGTATGACCTAAATCAAACTCCTTATGATTATACAGTAGAAGTGAGAAATAGATCTAAGGGCCTAGATCTGATAGATGGAGTGCCTGATGAACTATGGAATGAGGTTCGTGACATTGTACAGGAGACAGGGATCAAGACCATCCCCATGGAAAAGAAATGCAAAAAAGCAAAATGGCTGTCTGAGGAGGCCTTACAAATAGCTATGAAAAGAAGAGAAGCGAAAAACAAAGGAGAAAAGGAAAGATATAAGCACCTGAATGCAGAGTTCCAAAGAATAGCAAGAAGAGATAAGAAAGCCTTCTTCAGTGATCAACGCAGAGAAATAGAGGAAAACAACAGAATGGGAAAGACTAGAAATCTCTTCAAGAAAATTAGAGATACCAAGGGAACATTTCATGCAAAGATGGGCTCGATAAAGGACAGAAATGATATGGACCTAACAGAAGCGGAAGATACTAAGAAGAGGTGGCAAGAATACATGGAAGAACTGTACAAAAAATATCTTCATGACCCAGATAATCACGATGGTGTGATCACTCATCTAGAGCCAGACATCTTGGATTGTGAAGTCAAGTGGGCCTTAGAAAGCATCACTACGAACAAAGCTAGTGGAGGTGATGGAATTCCAGTTGAGCTGTTTCAGATCCTGAAAGATGATGCTGTGAAAGTGCTGCACTCAATATGCCAGCAAATTTGGAAAACTCAGCAGTGGCCACAGGACTGGAAAAGGTCAGTTTTCATTCCAGTCCCAAAGAAAGGCAATGCCAAAGAATGCTCAAACTACCGCACAATTGCACTCATCTCACATGCTAGTAAAGTAATGCTCAAAATTCTCCAAGCCAGGCTTCACCATGATGTTCAAGCTGGTTTTAGAAAAGGCAGAGGAACCAGAGATCAAATTGCCGACATCCGCTGGATCATGGGAAAAGCAGGAGAATTCCAGAAAAACATCTATTTCTGCTTTATTGACTATGCCAAAGCCTTTGACTGTGTGGATCACAATAAACTGTGGAAAATTCTGAGAGAGATAGAAATACCAGACCACCTGACCTGCCTCTTGAGAAATCTGTATTCAGGTCAGGAAACAACAGTTAGAACTGGACATGGAACAATAGACTGGTTCCAAATAGGAAAAGGAGTACGTCAAGGCTGTATATTGTCACCCTGCTTATTTAACTTCTATGCAGAGTACATCATGAGAAACGCTGGACTGGAAGAAACACAAGCTGGACTCAAGATTGCCGGGAGAAATATCAAACACCTCAGATATGCAGATGACACCACCCTTATGGCAGAAAGTAAAGAGGAACCAAAAAAGCCTCTTGATGAAAGTGAAAGAGGAGAGTGAAAAAGTTGGCTTAAAGCTCAACATTCAGAAAACTAAGACCTTGGCATCTGGTCCCATCACTTCATGGGAAATAGATGGGGAAACAGTGTCAGACTTTATTTTTTGGGGGGGGCCTCCAAAATCACTGCAGATGGTGACTGCAGCCATGAAATTAAAAGACACTTACTCCTTGGAAGGAAAGTTATGACCAACCTAGACAGCATATTCAAAAGCAGAGACGTTACTTTGCCAACAAAGGTCTGTCTAGTCAAGGCTATGGTTTTTCCTGTGGTCATGTATGGATGTGAGAGTTGGACTGTGAGGAAGGCTGAGCGCTGAAGAATTAATGCTTTTGAACTGTGGTGTTGGAGAAGACTCTTGAGAGTCCCTTGGACTGCAAGGAGATCCAACCAGTCCATTCTGAAGGAGATCAGCCCTGGGATTTCTTTGGAAGGAATGATGCTAAAGCTGAAACTCCAGTACTTTGGCCATCTCATGCGAAGAGTTGACTCTTTGGAAAAGACTGTGATGCTGGGAGGGATTGGGGGCAGGAGGTGAAGGGGATGACCGAGGATGAGATGGCTGGATGGCATCACGGACTCGATGGACATGGGTTTGGGTGGACTTTGAGAGATGCTGATGGACAGGGAGGCCTGGCGTGCTGTAGTTCATGGGGTCACAAAGAGTCAGACATGACTGAGCGACTGAACTGAACTAAAGCTGAGAAATGGGGAATGTGTTTATTTCTTCTCTGGTTTCCTAATGCTTTGTAAACAATATAGCTACATTAGTTTGATAATGAAAGCACACACTCCTAACGAAAGTTCATTTGAACGCCAAGCAATTCGACTTGCCTGAAAGACACGTTGATTTATCTGTAGTTTCCCAAAGCAGGGAAAAGGGCGGACAAGCCCTGCTGGGGCCATTAGGGTCCTTCTTAACTTCAGGATCTGTAGTGTCACAGCCAACACCTTGTTCAGTGTCTTCTGACTCAGAACATGATTTTATCGATTTATTTAAAAATCCATCTTACAAATCATATTTAAAACATAAAACATATCTGTTAGTGACCTGGAAACGTGTTTCATGTTGTCTGGTTTCATGATCTCATTCTTGGGGTCCCTCCTACCTTATCGGTCTGTCCCAGCCTCATTTGATGGTTTCTCTTGCTTTTCCAGCCTATAAATGTGAAAGTCTCCTGACTCAGCGTTCAGACTCCACCTTTGCTTCCATCATACTCATTCCTTAAATGATCTAAGTCCTGCAAGTCCACATTTATATCTTCATCACCGGTGTTGTATTTTGGCTTCAGAGTCACTGACCCACCCACCCCCTTGACACCTCTTCTTGAATGCTTAATAAACCTTGTGTAAATACCAAATGCTTGAAATCCCTCAGAATTGCAGGGTTCTTTGCTTTTTCATCTGATAAAATGTCCCTCTACCTGTCTGATTTCTAACATAAAAGGGTTGGCATCATTCTCTGATCCCTTTTTCCTCTCTGCTGCAGCTGAATCCATTGGCAAACCTTTTCAGCCTTTCCTTCTAAAGACGCCTCCAATCTGACCATTCGCCGTCACCTCCGTTACTGCCACCAGAGAAAGCAAGTGACGTGGACTCAGTCACCCAGCTTAATCCCGAGGGAGTCAAAGCCCCATTCTGAGATATCTCATATGCAGCTGGTGTTCATCCTAAGTATACAATGTCCACCAGATATGTTTCATTTCATCCTGATACCTCCTCATGACTTCAGTCTGGAAGAAACGTGAGAATGAAGGTCACTCTGTCGTGTCCGAGTCTTTGCGATCCCAGACTCTATAGTCCATGGGATTCTCCAGGCCTGAAAGATGTTCAACCTGAAATCTCATCTTTTCATCAAACAGAAATGAGCTTTCTCACGAAAGACAGGTTGTTTATGTTGCAGATTAAGTGACTACCATGGTGTCTGGTCAACATAACTCAGACGTACCAAGAGCTTTCACTCAGGAAAATGTGTGTTTCTGTGTGTGAGTGTGTGTGAGAGTGTGTGAGAGATACCATTTAATTAGAAAAAATACCCCCATAATGCGCTTGATGGTGGAATATCCAGGGACAGGCCATTTCCTTATAGAGTTTAGCATTTATTTATAGTTTTGTGTCTTCGCAAAACTATAGGCTTGGGCTTGAGTGGCTAAGAAATGAATGAATGAACATGTTGAAATTGCATTAAAAGTTGTAATGCTCATACTTAGGGGAAAAACAGGCTGTTATGATAGAAAATAATAGGACATGATCTATTTAGAGAACACAGTCAGGAAATGACTCTCTGAAAAGTGGGCATTTGGTCTGAGACCTGAAACAGAGGGAGACGATGAAATCCAGGAGCAAAAGCCTTGTGGGTGGAGAGAGCCAGGAAGAGCCTTCTTAAATGTCAGAAACCAGTGAAGGAGCAAGTGAAACCTTAGACGAGGTTTCACAGGTCATGGCAGAGACATTTAGTTCCGTTCCAGTTTGCATGGAAAGTCTTTAAAGAATTGGAACACGAGAGTGATCTTTTTCTTTGCAAAGATTATTTTAGGTGATAAGATGAAAGCAGGGGCTAAATGTATGCAGGGAATGTTGACGCTCTTCACTTTCACAACACTGGGGTCACTGTGAAAGAAGGAGGTCCCCCGTGACTACATACTTGTGTAACCACAAGATGAATACTGCGGAGGGGGCCTGTGGGATTATAGGCTGGGCATGAGGTTGTGTATCGACCCTTATTATCATCCCCAAACTTTGAGCTTCTGGGTGCAGCAAGTTCCCTGCATATGAACAAGTTCTGTTCGTAGAGTGCATTCATTAAGCTCAACTTATTCATAAGCCCAGCAAAGTTACCCTAGGTACCCAGCTAACACCATCGGCTACATAGCACTGTACTGTAATAGGTTTATAATACTTTTCACACAAATAATGCATTAAAAACGAACACAGAAATAAAGCAGGCACTCTTAATCTGACAGTGCGGCACCTTGAAAGCACAGTGGGATGGTACAGCAGCTGGCACACGGGCTGGCATCGAGTGGACAGGCAAGGAGAGCTGCTGGCTGCAGGGGAGGGGATCGGAGGCAGCAGAGCTGAAGGGCCCTCAGCACCAGGCGACAAAGAGCGCACAGCAGGGTCGCCCGCGCTGCCAGCACAGGCTCTGGGCCCTTGCTGGGACAGACGCACGTTTGCATCTCTGAAAATTAGCAACTTCAACGTGCGACGTAGGGGACTTACCGTACTATTAACCGAGCTGGGTGTTAAAAGTCTCTTTAGGAATGATAGAAAATCATAAAGGGGTTACTTTTAGAACAGACTTCTCCCTTCTCCAGGGGATGGCAATCAACTCCAGTGTTCTTGCTTGGAGAATTCCATGAACAGAGGGGCCTGGCAGGCTGTAGCCCATGGGGTCGCAAAGGGTTGCTCATACTGAATATATACTCAGCTACAAAGTGGGCATCCCCTGCCCAGGCTGGGGCATATAAGCTGAACCTCTTTCTGTTAGGCTGGTGGTTTAGTCTCCAAGTCGTGTCTCACTCTTGCAACCCCATGGACTATAGCCCACCAGGCTCCTGTGTCCATAGGATTCTCCAGGCAAGAATACTGGAGTGGGTTGCCGTTTCCTTCTCCAGGGGATCTTTCTGACTCAGGAATCAAACTTGGGTCTCCTGCATTGCAGGCAGATTCTTTACTGACTGAGCTATGAGGGAAGCCCTCTATTAGGCTGCTGCTAAGTCACTTCAGTCGTGTCCGACTCTGTGCGACCCCATAGACGGCAGCCCACCAGGCTCCCCCATCCCTGGGATTCTCCAGGCAGGAACACTGGAGTGGTTGCCATTGCCTTCTCCAATGCATGAAAGTGAAAAGTGAAAATGAAGTCGCTCAGTCGTGTCCAACTCTTAGTGACCCTATGGACTGCAGCCCACCAGGCTCCCCCATTCCTGGGATTCTCCAGGCAAGAACACTGGAGTGGTTGTCATTTCCCTCTCCAATGCATGAAAGTGAAAAGTGAAAGTGAAGTCACTCAGTCGTGTCCGACTCTTAGTGACCCTATGGACCGCAGCCCACCTGGCTCCTCCGTCCATGAGATTTTCCAGGCAAGAGTATTGGAGTGGGGTGCCATTGCCTTCTCTGTCTATTAGGCTAGACAGTTGCAACTGTTTTGGAAATACATATCTAATGACTTTGCTTAAAATGAAAATCCAGGGTTCCCACCCCTTGGAGATTCTAATCTGATAGACTTGAGTTGAGGCCTGAGAAACTGCGCCTTTAATAAGCCCCCGAGGAGATTGCAGTGGGTGCTCAGGGCAGCAGGAAGACGGCGACGCCCCCGTGCGGGTCCCAGCCCTCCTTCACCTCCTGTCGCCCACCATGATCAGGCTGCTGCAGCTCTCAGGGGATCTGAGCTTGCCCTGCCACGCTATTGGGCCTTCCTGAATCCTTCATCTACACTCACGGCGTAAGACGCTGTTGTGAGGAAGGGAAATGCGAGAAGCTGACCTGAGCGCCTGGCCTATCATAGCTGCTTAGCAAACAGCGTCCACTCTTGGCCTTTTTCCTGCTTTTCTTTGACTGACTTGGCTGCCTCCTCGCTAGTCACCTTGGTTTCCTACTGCGGAGTCAGCACTGACCCCTGTTGGTTTGTGTCTTTTTTACTGTCTTCTTCCTCTTGCGTCCACCTTTCCCACAGATTCCCAGAGACCTGCAGATATCACCTTCAGTAAAGTTTTGCCCTCTCTCTGCATCGTTATAAAGACACCAGAATAGAAATGCTAATACCACCTTGTGCAGCCGTGGAATACCTGTAACTCCAACATGCTTACTCCTGTTTCCTGTTCCTTGCTCACAGTTTTCTCATGTAAAACCCCTCATCTTTCCTGTTTAATCCAAGCACTGTGAAGCAGAGAAGACTGAGCAGTGGATAAGTGAGATTCCACAAAATGCTAAAAAAAATTATGAAAAATATTTGAATTGCATTAGCTTCCAAAGAATATAAACAATGCTTGAACAGAGAGAGATAAGTCAGTCCCTTCTGGGGCCCTGGGCACACTAATTTGTATACGTTGTCTTCAAAAATTCAAATCTGGAAGGCTCTTAAGTGTACAGAGAATAATAAGGTGACTAAAGTATGGTTGAATTCATCCCTTTTTGGGATTCCCTGGTGGCTAAGATGGTAAAGAGTCTGCCCTCAATGCGGGAGACCCGGGTTCGATCCCTGGATCAGGAAGATCCCCTGAAGAAGGAAATGGCAACCCACTCCAGATTCTTGCCTGGAAAATTCCATGGACGAAGGAACCTGGCAGGCTATAGTCCATAGGGTCTTAAAGAGTCAGACATGACTGAACGACTTCACTTTCACCCTCAATCCCTTTTTCTTGAATCTTCATGTGTGTTTGAAGTAAAGAATGTTTTAATTTGAAATTAAAAGAAAATATTCTTAGAATTAAATATGATTGCATGCAAACTCTAGTTGTACTGGAGGAGAAGCAGGGGAAAACTAAATGGTGTATTTGGGAAATCTGGAGAGACAAATTTGCTAGATTACATTTAATCTACCTTTCAGCAGGTCCAATAACATGTCGAAGAAATAAGTATGTCTTTCAGACCAAAAATACTCTCATGTGGTTTTGTTCAATCACTAATTTGTGGCCAGCTCTTTGTGACCCCAGGCCTCCCTGTCCATCACCAACTCCCAGAGCTTGCTCAAACGCATGTCCATTGAGTCGGTGATGCCACCCAACCATCTCATCCTCTGTCTTCCCTCTCTCCTCCCGCCTTCAATCTTTCCCAGCATCAGGTCTTTTCTAATGAATCGGCTCTTCGCATCAGGTGGCCAAAGGATTGGAGCTTCAGCATCAGTCCTTTCAGTGAATATTCAGGGTTGATCTCCTTTAGGATGGACTGGTTAGATCTCCTTGCAGTCCAAGGGACTCTCAAGAGTGTTCTCCAGCCGCACAGTTCACAGAACCTTTTGCATAGCTCTTCGTGTTCTTCCCTCCGCTACTTAATCTCTTCTGCCTCTGTTAGGTCCTTACTCTTTCTGTCCTTTATCATGCCCATCCTTGCGTAAGATGCCCTTGATCTCGCTAATTTTCTTAAGGGGATCTCGGGTCTTTCATAGTCTATTGTTTTCCTCTTTTTCTTTCATTGTTCCCTTAAGCACAGACATGCGTATATATACACACACACACCAGATCTTCTTCCTTCTCCTTGCTGGTCTGTGTACCTCTGCCTTCAGTTGGGTGTATCGCTCCCTTTGTCTTCTCCCGTACACTTCTCTTCTTTCCTCAGCTGTGTGTAAGGCCTCTTCAGACAGCCACCTTGCCTCCTTGCATTTCTTTTTCTCTGGGAAGATTTTGGTCGCTGCCTCCTGTATGATGTTACAAACTTCCATCCATAGTTCTTCTGGCAGTCTCTACCAGATCTAATCCCTTAAATCTACTCATCACCTCCACTGTATAAGCATAAAGGATTTGATTTAGGTCGTACCTGGATGGCCTAGCGATTTTCTCTACTGTCTTCAATTAAAGCTTGAATTTTGCAATAAAGAGCTGATGATCTGAGCCACAGTCAGCTCCAAGTCTTGTTTTTGCTGACTCTATAGAGTTTCTTCATCTTTGGCTACAAATAATATAATCAGTCTGATTTTGGTGTTGGCCATCTGGTGATGTCCATGTATAGAGTCATTCATGTGGTGTTACTTTGCCTTTAAATAAATTAAGAAAAGTTTTACAAAGGTATGAAATTTAAACCACAGTTAGCTACCTATTTGTTTATTTAAGAGAATAAAATGGCTTGCTCCTCCCCTATTGTTTGCAAAGGCAGGAAAAAAAGCTTGACCTTCCCAAGCAGCTCACATATAGCTCATATTTAATTTGAAGGAAGATAGGTTGGGTGGGCCAGGAATCACGAATGTGAAAATGTAGGAATAATAGAGATGCAAATGCAGGGATATTTGCATCGTTGCTACTCTTTCTCTGTAAGCCCTGCTGGGAGCAAGTCAGCCTCTCCTCACTAGTGTGGTGGCTGAACTAGCCTCCTGGGCTAGGAAATTACACAGTGGCCAGAGAGTCCTTAGTGATTCCCAAATGCCGGACCCAGGTGCACAGGTTTCTTTGCTGAGTGAAGGTGCCTAATGACTTCATTTTATATTTTGGAGAAAGGGCTTTGTTTAGCATTACTTGACTTTTTTTTTTTTTTTTTTTTTGGTTTAATTGGTTTCCTAGTGGAAAATAAAAACTTGTGTTTCTGCTTTACTAAACGGATCACGTCAGGATGAAAACTATGGGCATGAGATAGATTTTCAGGGCAATTCTGACTTCATTTTTTATTTTTCATTTATTTGGCTGCGTTGGGCTTCACTTGCGCCATGCGGGGTCTTCGTTCCTGCACGAAGGCTCTCAGTTCCTGCACGAAGGCTCTCAGTTGTGGCCTATGAGGCTCACTTCCCCAACCAGGGATGGAGCTTGTGGCCCCCGCATTGGGAGCACAGGGTCTTAGCCACTAGACCACCAGGGAAGTCCCTGATTTTAGTTTCAAAATAAAGGTGCTGGTTGTTCAGTGATTCCCGCTGAGCAATGAAACAGTGGATCTAGCTAAAATCAATTTCTCCCATTTGGTGTGCTTTAATAAAGAGTGATGGACAGGGACATGGCGGCCCGCTCCGGTATTCTTGCCTGGAAAATCCCATGGACCGTGGAGCCTGGTAGGCTACCATCCATGGGGTCGCAAAGAGGCGGATGAAGAGTGATAGGTTTCAAGTTTACTTCACTTATTTAACAAATATTTGTTGAACACCTGTTTTGTACCGAATACTATTCCAGAGGTTGTGACTACATCAATCAAAAAGACAAACCAACCTCCGTCATATCCCCGGGAGTGTACACTCCAATGTCAGAGCGAGATAATAATCCTAATTTTCAAGAAAGGAAGCAGATTGCATGAGAGACCATTTTGTCCAAAAGTCGCTTCTCTTCCGCAAG
The DNA here is from genome assembly GCF_016772045.2 of Ovis aries. Lineage (NCBI taxonomy): Eukaryota > Metazoa > Chordata > Mammalia > Artiodactyla > Bovidae > Ovis > Ovis aries. The sequence continues at coordinate 277,523,547 of NC_056054.1, forward strand.
AACCGCAGAGAACCGGGGCCTATTTCAGTGTTGTTTCAGATGTACTTGTAGAGAATCAGTTGTGGGTAAAATGCCACACACATTTTTACTATTGCCTTTGAGATTTTCTAATCTCTCATTCCCTCCTTCATTTTACTTTTGATGAGTTCTGTCCTCCTGTCTTAATTAAAAATCACCCTTTTCCAAAATTGAACTTACTTACTAAATTTTGAGAGACAGTACAGTTGAAAAACATTACCACTCGTCGCTGAAGTTCACACAGCTGAATGATGGAATTTGCACTATTTAACAATAGCTGGGAGCTGGAAGCAACCTAGACGCCCATTGACGGATGGATAAAGATGTGGTACGTGTGAACACAGTAGAATATTACTCAGCCGTTAGAAGGAACACGTCTGACTCAGTTCTAATAGGTGGATGAACCCAGAGCCTACTATGCAGTGATGTGTGTCGGGCGGGTCCAGAAAAACGCAGCATATCAGCACGTACATGGGGATTCTGGAAAGGGGGCACTGATGACCCTCCTGCAGGGCGGCTGTGGGCACGCAGACTCAGAGAGCAGACTGTGGATGCAGGGTGGGGTGAGGAGAGGGTGGGAGAGCTGAGGGGGTCGTGGAGAGACACACGCAGCCCCATGTGCAAAATTAGACAACCAGCAGAAACCTGCTGTATGACGCAGGGAGCTCAGACCCAGTGGAAATCTGCTGTATGACGCAGGGAGCTCAGACCTGGTGCACTGGGACAACCTAGAGGGGTGGGGTGGGGTGGGAGGTGGGAGCGAGGTTCAAGACGGAGGGGATGTATGTATTCAGGCACCCACGGCTTATTCATGTTGATATATGGCAGAAACCAACACAATATTATAAACAATTATCCTCCAATTAAAAATAAATAAAATTTTAAAAGAATTATAAAATGGAATTTGCAAAGCTTACTGATGATTTTTCTAATACCAGATTATGATAGTTTACCAAATTTGCTTAGAATCTATTTATCTTTATTAGCTATTATCTTTGCTTATTAGAAAATTTAAAATTTCTTGATCTTGGTTATTTTACATCATCAGGATAACCATTTTTTATCAAGTTATTTTTATTTAGTCATTCGCATGAATGGTTAAATATATTTTCAGATGTTTCTAAACAGGTATTCCCGCATATAGTACAAAATTCAAACAATAGAAAGGGACTATGGGACTTCTCTGACAGTCCAGTTGTTAAGACTCTGCTCACCCAATGCCGGAGGAGGCGGTGGCACCCCACTCCAGTACTCTTGCCTGGAAAATCCCATGGACGGAGGAGCCTGGTGGGGGTTCCCAAGTGCAGGCCCTGGTTGGGGAATTAACATCCTGCATGTCGTGGCCAAAAAGGAAAAGAAAAGGTGGGGCAAGCGTATGATGCACTCACCCTCCTTTCCAACGTTCAGTCCTCAGTCACTCAGCTGCCGTCCTCCAGCCATTTACTGCTGCTAGGTTCTCCTGGATCATTGAGTGATTTTCTAAAGCAGCTTCTCAAGCTCTAAAATGTGCATATGAATCTTGTTAAAATATAGATTCTTATCCGGGGGTTTGCACTGAGGCGTGAGATTCTCCATTTCTCAGAAGCTCCCGAGGGAGGCTGCTAGCTTCAGTGGCAGCAAGTTTCTCTCTGTCTGCCTCTGTGTTTATTTGTTTATTGGTCTTAAGAGAGCAAGATGTCCTCACACACAAACAGAACTCTCTGCTTCCTACCAGCACTTCAGCCCTAGGGGTCCAGCTTTGAGCTTTGCATTGTTACAGAGTTCTTTCCTAATGTTTGTCTGAAGCAATCATTTACACAGTATTTTAAAAATCCAATTGCAAATTGAAGGATGGAAGGTAGCAATATAACCATTTGAAGCACGCTACTACGTGATGTGAACATGGTAATGACTATGAGAATCCCTCTTTGCAAATCTTTCATCTGTTTTTTTTTAAAATAAGGTTAGAAGTTCTCAGTTCCAAGCAACCTTCTACATTTTGGCAGAGGACTCACTGAGAACTTTAGCTTGCAGCCAGTACCATTCATCTAATGAGGATGTCATCATGCTTGGAAATGATACAGTTAAGCTCCCTGAAAGCAATATGAAGTGCTAAGATCATTTAAATATTTTAAAGTCATAGTCGCTCATATTCTCTGTGCCTGGATTGTCTCTAGCGACATCCTGATCAATATCACAAGGGATAAAGATGTTGGTTTGGTTGGGTCTGTATGTAAATGCAATTCGGAAAGCTTGGGGGGAACTCATAAAAGAAAATTGAAATTTCATGCGAGTTTCTTCCCTTCTGCAAGAAAATGAAGGCCTATAGGATTGACATTTGCCTGTCTATGTTGTCTGCAGAGTATGTTCATATGATACTTGTTAACATAACACAAGATTTGTTTTTAAGAGAGAACCGATATCAGAGGTACTTTTCAGAAATAAAGATTTGGACCGTCAAAGTCTCAGTTTCTGTGTTTTCGGCAGGAACAGCCACTGGGGACGAATTTCTCTTTGATCAGACAGTATCTATCCGTGTTTCCTGTGGTGTGACTGGCTCCAGGGTCTGCGTGTGGAGTGTTCTTAGACTTGGTGCTGAGCTGCTTGTCTTGAAGGACCTAGGGCTGTGAGGGGAGACTGATTTGGATTCTCTTGAGCATGTACCATTCTACCTCCAGTTGTGATTCCAGACCTAGGCCATGTAGAGGTGTACTAAATGGTACACACAGAGTTAGAGAAAAAAAAGCAGCATCTCCTCCTGAAGTTTCCATTGAATTAAAGATTTGGCAGGTCAAATTATTAAAAGTTTTATTATGTTAAAACATAAAAACACTCAAACAAGCATAAATACACAATACAGCAGAATGCAAAATTCTGATGGATTTTAAGTTAAACATGAGATTTCAGTAGATAAAGGTCCTTCTAGGCAAGGCTGTGGTTTTCCCTGTGGTCATGTATGGATGTTAGAGTTGGACTAGAAAGAAAGCTGAGCGCCGAAGAATTGATGCTTTTGAACTGTGGTGTTGGAGAAGACTCTTGAGAGTCCCTTGGACTGCAAGGAGATCCAGTCGGTCCATCCTAAAGGAAATCAGTCCTGAGTATTCATTGGAAGGACTGATATTGAAGCTGAAGCTCCAAAACTTTGGCCACTTGATGCGAAGAGTTGACTCACTGGGAAAGACCCTGATGCTGGGAAAGATTGAAGGCGGGAGGAGAAAGGGATGACAGAGGATGAGATGGTTGTGTGGCATCACCGACTCAATGGACATGAGTTTGGGAGAACTCCGGGAGTTGGTGATGGACAGGGAGGCCTGGTGTGTTGCAGTCCATGGGGTCACAAAGAGTCGGACATGACTGAGCAACTGAGCTGAACTGAGATTTCAAAACAATATCAAGATTAGGTCAGTGACTCCAGGCCCCTGGGAATACATGCTTAGTGGCTTTGGCCAGTAGAAGCCTATTTCAATGGGAAAATTTTAGAAGTACTGTGATGTACGCGAAGAGGTCAGAAACCAGATCATTTGAATGGTGACGACATTCCTTGTCTCCTAAGGGCTCTGGAGTGAGCCTGCGCAGAATGCTTGGGAGCCAAGAAAGTTGTTGCCCTGTTTTTGAAGTGCTGGCCTTCTGAAGGAGACGAGGAAGTGACATAAGGTTGCTGAGAGATCCAGACTGGTTTAGGAGATGTCACCAATGAACTTTTAATAAATGATCTCTGTAGAGAAAAATCTGTGACTCTGAGCTCTTTGCAGACTAGAGAGGCAAAAATGTTTTTCTAGAATTAATCCATCTCTACTGGGAGTAGAGAATAAGTCACTTCTTTATAGAAGGTATCCTTGGTAGTAAATATCACAGAGACTGGGCTTTAGTCCCCGCCTCAAACCTTGGAATGGACACCAAAGTTATCTAGGTCTCCGTGTTCTCATCTAGAAAATGGGCCAAGTATGAGGATGAAAGGCGTTAGCAGTGGATTAATGTTGGCCTTCTGCTCTCCCATTTCCTTCTATAGTCTTCCTTTCCAACCCCGTTCCCTGTGGACCTGGGAGTCTGCAATGAATAGCATGCCTCCATTTAAATGGGAAGCTGGTGCCTTACACTAGAGACTCGGGGAATGACCTGGGTCTCCACCAGCCCTGAGAGCCCCTCTGATGATACATGAAAGCTTTTGGCTAAGGAGGCATTCAGGGAAATAGTCAGCTACCTACAACGTAAACACTTAGATCCTACTGTGTACTGGCACTCTACTGAATTTACACAGAAGGATGACCTAGAAAAAAACCCAGGAAAGCTGTGTGCCATTTAGATGCCTATCACACGTGCACAATTGATTCTTCAAAAGGTTAAACACCCTTGGCATATGTACGCTTAGTGATATGCCCGTGATAGGTTGATAATCATCCTGGCAGCGGCTTTGTTTTACGTAATTCTAAGGTAAATGTCACACTTCTTCTTTGGAGATTCCAGGACTGGTATTCAGAAGAGCATCTGTTTCTCAGCAGATCACTGGGTAGGAGCTACTCTTTCCCAAACTGGACTACTCATGCCGCGAGTACACTGGGCTGTATGAGGCGCCGACTGCCACTGAATTCTCTTAGGAGTTGAAATGCAATTACATATTGAGAACAAGCGCTAAATATAACAGAAAAGGCCAAATACTTTTTCTTTTTTTTTTTGCTTTGTGTTTGAGGGGTATTTGCAAGGAGAATTAACTATCCTGAACACACCATAATCCTTCATTGAAATGCACAGATCAGGCAATTGGATGAATCCTTTAGTGGCTTTTTTCAGATGCTTATTGTAGCTCTGAAACATGGATTTTTTTCTTGTGTTCATAAGCAATTGTAAAGATGCTAAGGAGATTAATAAAAGAAGCAAGTCACTAAAATTATACAGAATTAAATACCATAATACATGCCCTAAGAACTGGAAACAACAGGCCATATGCTGCGTGAGGCAATCATGTAGCTGGGAGTGCTGCAGTTCACGGGGTCGCAAAGAGTCAGACACAACTGACCGACTGAACTGACCTGGGAATGATTATTACCAAGTTCAAGTTGTAGTCTTCTTCTGGAAGGATGGAAATGCAGCTTGATTGGTGCTCACCAGGGTTTTCACTAGAGGAATGATCCACGGGTGTTAGTGTTGTTTCAATCTTTTTTTAGATGTGTTTTACTATTTCCCAACTTTTAAAAATGGAAAAGACAAAACAACAAAACGCAGTGAAGCGAAAGCAAAAATGAAGTCTTTGTAGACGAGCGATATAACACAGTGATCACAGTAAACGCCGGTGGGTCTCAGGTTGGCGGACGCATCTTCTTACTGAGCTTCTGCAAAATTTAAATACATGCTGTCTGCAAGACACAACTATAAAGTACAAGTCCCTACAACGATCAAAAGTAGAAAGAAGAGAAAAGGTTTACCTGATAAATACCAACAAAAGCAAGCTGTGGTGGCTGTTTAGATCACGAGAGGGGCTTCCCAGAGGGTTTAGTGCAAAGAATCCGCCTGCCACACAGGAGACGCTGGTTTGATCCAAAAAGCCTGGTGGGCCGCAGTCCACGGGGTCTCGAAGAGTCAGACACGACTTAATGAGTAAACAGCAACAGCAACAGCAACCGTGGGAGCCCGGTGCTCAGGGCAGGAGGGGACGTTGGTTATCTGTCTCCAGCTCCTTTCGCCGTTGCTCCTTTGAGCTGCTCGTCCAGGCATCTGCGCTGACCTCCCAGGACTTCTGATAATTATCCCCACCTACTTTTGTCTTATTCCTAGCTAGTCATTTTTAAAGCCCAGGATCTTCGCTTTCTCAACCCTCATAGTGCTTGTCTGTGCACCACTGATGTGGTGCTTATCATAGTGTTAATGTTATTGATACTCATGCATTTCTTTAATTAAGCCGTAACATCCTGAAGCTAGAGACTATAACTTGAAGTGAAGTGAAGTCGCTCAGTCGTGTCCAACTCTTTGAGACCCTGTGGACTGTATAGCCTACTACACTCCTCTGTCCATGGGATTTTCCAGGCAAGAGTACTGGAGTGGGGTGCCATTTCCTTCTCCAGAGGCTCTTCCTGACCCAGGGATCGAACCCAGGTCTCCCGCACTGTAGGCAGATGCTTTGCCATCTGAGCCACAGGGGAAGTCCATAAAGGCTGTAACTTATCCATCTTCTAACCTCCGTCAGCTCACCCTAGGACCTGCCATGTGGTAGAAGCTTGTCACCTGGTGTGTAGTAGAAAGTCAATACTTTCTTAGAGTAGAAAGTCAGCATGTCACTGGTCCACTGAAAAATGACTTCTGAAAAGCACATTAAAAGCTCTTTCAGGACGTTTGAGTACTTTGCCAATGCAATGAATTTGCATTTTCTAAGCAAGTTCTCAGCCAGAGTTCTAGAATGGAAGGAAAAGAGATGCCAATGCTTAGAGTTACCGAGAACTGTGCAGAGTTGCTGAGACCAAGGCCGTCGCCTCAGCAAGAGGGCACCCCCGGGACCCAACTGGGAGCTCCCGTGGGCGCATGGCTGATCTTCAAGGGCAGGGATGGCATCTGTCAGTAAAATAGCTTTTTGCCTCTGCACCTCGAACAAAGTCCAGCACGTAGGACACCATCAACAGATGCTTCTGCAAAGTGTGAGAGACTTAAATAGTAGTCTTGGATAATTTAATTCACTGCTCTGGGCTCAAAGCATGTAGCCCTGAAGGGTTCCCAGTGTGATGTAAGCTCCCGTCCTCTGCACAGAGAGGGAGGTGGAGGGGTCAGCCTGGCCCAGGCGGGATGAAGGCGTCAGCCCAGATTTGCACTCTGGGCTGAGGGCTGATTGGAGGACGGCTGAGGAGCATGGGTTCGGTACTGCCGGCTATCGGGGGTCTATGTAAGCATGCAACAGGTGTTTTAACAAGATGGGAAAGCCCGTGGAGCAGATCTTCAGTGCTTGCGCCGCTGGCCACCCAGAAGTAGCTGGAATTCCTCTTTTCTCACGGCATACAACATGTGCTGTCTGCTGCAAACCTCTTTCAAACATCCTAGTATTTGAATAAGCAGTACATAAAACATACGGTATAAAATTCAAAGGAATATGACAAAAATCAGTGTTCTTATCACCTTTGCCCATGGTTACCCTCCCTAAAGACATCTACAATTACCGTTTATCCTGCTTAGTTTTAGATAAACACAAACACTTCCTATTTGGGGATACAGGTAAACATTTATGGGCTTCCCAGGTGGCTCAGTGGTAAAGAATCCAGCTGCCAGTGCAGGAGACACTGGAGACATGGGTTTAATTGCTGGGTCGGAAAGATCCCTTGGAGCAGGAAATGCAGCCTTCTCCATTATTCATGCCTGGGAAAATCCCATGGACAGAGGAGCCTGGTGGACCGCAGTCCATGGGGTTGCAAAGAGTCAGACACGACTAATCACACACGCATGCATAGATATGCATGATTCTATGGGCTCATACATTTTCTGTCAAATAACATATTATACCAAATCATGATTTTTTCATTTAACAACGTATGCTGTAGTTCTTTCCATTTTTCTTTTTCTTATCTTTGAAATCCCAGCCTCTAATATTGTCTGAGACACCGACAATGTTCGACTATAGTTTCATGAACCAAAGAATGAGTGATTTCATAATAGTCTCTAATTCATTCTGAACCTGAAATTCACCCACCAACACATTTTCTGCATGCCTTATCTTAAACATCATCTCCAATATGCATCTTTTTGTCTGTAAACATCCCTCTGATTTAATCTCAAAAAATTTGTACCTTCCCTGCATATTGCCTTCTAGGCTCTCCTTCCGGAGTCATCTCTAAGTACTGAACGACTGTGTCCTGCGTCTTATTGCTTGACTGTTCTTATTGGTTAATATAGCAGCTATAAGCCGTGAACAATACTCTTTAAATTAATTTCTGGTGGAGTATAGTTGCTTTACAGTGCTGTGTTGGTTTCTGCTGTTCAGTGAAGCCGGTCAGATATACGTACCCATCTGTCCCCTCTTTTCCGGATTCCCTTCCTGATGAGGTCACCACAGCCCCTGGGGAGGGCTCCCTGCGCTGCACAGTAGGGTCTCGTCAGCCATCTATGTTATCCACAGCAGTGTGTATATGTAGAGAGTGAATGATCCTCTTAACAATGGTTTTTATTGAGTACTCATTTGTGCCAGACATTATACTAATATTTCTCACAAATCCCTAGAACACACCTGTAAAGTAAGCAACAGTATCACTCTCACAGCCCATCAGTCAGTGCCCCCCACCCGCCCGCCCAGTCCACAGATCAGTGCCCCCCACCCTCCCGCCCAGTCCGCAGATCAGTGCCCCCCACCCTCCCGCCCAGTCCGCAGATCAGTGCCCCCCACCCTCCCGCCCAGTCCGCAGATCACTGCCCCCCACCCTCCCGCCCAGTCCGCAGATCACTGCCCCCCACCCTCCCGCCCAGTCCACAGATCAGTGCCCCCCACCCGCCCACCCAATCCCCTGATCAGTGCCCCGTTGCTCATAGCTGTAAACCTCTTTCTGCCTCACCCTTGATTGCCTCCCTTATTTCTTATTGCCCTGCCCACTTCCTTACTTCCTGTATTCACCAACCGCGTAAAATACTGACACTCCTCATCCTTGTCCCAGAGTCTGCTTTTAGGGAAATCAAACCTAAGGACACTGAGGTTTAGAATGTGAATAATCTGTTTATCGATTGGCAAACTCAAGCTGTCAACCAGAATGCATGCTCAGAAACACCAGCCCTTCCTGCTCCCTGGATGGTAAATGCCTCAAAGCAGGCTAAGAAATACTCTGTTCTTAACATGGTGGGTTTCAAACGCAAGCAAAAGTTAACAGTAGCGTGTACTTCTGCAGGTCAATGCCGGTTTATGTTCTGGGGTGTCTCCTTTCTACCCCAGGACATCAGGACACGCACTTTAGGCACCGGTCGCTAAGTGTCTGCGTCACCCTCCCTTGCTGTGGTGCTCTCATGCGTGCCTCCCTGCTGACTGTGCTCTCCTTGGTGTCTGCAGATAGCAACTTCATCCTCGCCAACGCCCAGGTGGCCAAGGGCTTCCCCATCGTCTACTGCTCGGACGGCTTCTGTGAGCTTGCTGGATTTGCCCGAACAGAAGTCATGCAGAAGAGCTGCAGCTGCAAGTTCTTATTCGGAGTCGAGACCAATGAACAACTGATGCTTCAGATAGAGAAGTCCTTGGAGGAGAAAACAGAATTCAAAGGAGAAATTATGTTCTACAAGAAGAATGGTGAGTCGACCTCCTTTGCTGGGGTCTCCTTGGACAGTGGTGAAACGTCACCTTCTTTCAACTGCTATTGGCGTGAATGCTCCATAACTCCCATTAAGGCTTAATGATCTTAGCAGCATAAACTACTTGAAAATTTAGAAAGTTTATAGTTATACGAAATCAACATATTAACTGAGTTAATATATATTAAAATAGGGTGTATTACTATTATGTTGTGGTCATGCTTAAGATATATATCAGATGTGATGATTGTTAATATAGTAACAGGTGATCTTCTATCCAGAGCTAGTTTGCCATCTTAAAGAACACTTGAAGAATAGAGTCACTAGGGACGGAGATTCAAATGTCTGCTGGCATAAAAATTAGTTTAAAGGACATGAGTGTAGGTATTTTCTTTTCCAGTTTCCTGACCACAAAGCCTTTCTCACCATTCTTATATTCTGGAGACAAGGTAAGAAACACACAGGGTCTCAGGGTGGGAGTAAACCTGCCTGGATTCAAAACTGCCGCTGGGGAAATGCTAAGTATTTTTCGTGGGTGTGGCTTTGTGACTGACTCCTAAATGGAAAAGTATCCAGGGATGGGTATGGCTTTTACTCCCTTCTGCGTGGGACTAGCTATCACCATCCTGTGGTAGGGGAGTGAATCCAGGAGGCGTCATATTGGAGAAAAGCCAAATCAAAACTGAGAGCAAACCATGCCTTTCCAGTTTCTGAAATCCTCTTTCTTTAATAGTCTTCCTTTGAGTAACATAGCCCCCTGAGTTTTATTTAGCTGGGCACACGACCTTCAAGCTAAAGAATATGTTCCCCAGCTTTCTCTGCAGTTAGCTTGGCACGTGACAGGGTTCCCGCCAATGATAGGAAAGAAGAATGACCTCCGCGCTATCTGAGCAAACTCCCTGAAAAATGAAATTGTTTTCCCTCTAGTTTCTCTTCTCCTTTCCTATGGTGTTGTTGGCTGAATTATGTCTCTTTAACTTTCATATATCAAAGCCCTAATCCTGTAAAGCAATCATCAATCAATTAAAAAGAAATATAAGTTTTGAAAAAGCCCTAATCCCTAATGGGCTGTAGAGGTAGGGCCCTTAAAGGTATAATTAAGGTTAAGTGAGGTCGTAAGGATGGGGTCTTAGTCCAGCATGACTGGTGTCCTTCTTCGAGGAGGAAGAGACGTCACAAATGTGTGTATGTAGAGGAAAAGTTGTGTGGAAACCCAGCTGTAAGGCAGCTGTCTACAAGCTAAGGAGAGAGGCCTCACCTTGATCTGAGAAGTCCAGCCTCTGTCTGGAACTATGAGAAAATAAAGTTTCGTTGTTAAGTCACCCCGTTCCTTTGTGGTATTTTGTTATGACAACCCCAGTAGGCTCCTACGTAGGGGTCGGGATGCTCAGGCAAGGCTGGAAAGCCAGGTTTGCTTGTCTGTCAAGGATGGCACCGTAGACAAACGCAGAGCAGCAGCAGGTAAGGCGGCTGCGTGTGGCCACAGGCCCACATTTCCCGTCCTGGACAAAGACAGATCGTTCCATCTGGTTTGAATCACTCTCTTAGGCCGTTTTTTACAACATTTAAATTGTACTCTAATTCAAGGTTTCTCAGCCTTGGCACTGTCAACATTTGGGGCCAGTAATTCTTTGTCGTGGGGTTTGTCCTGGGCATTGTGGACAATTAGCCTCAGCTCAGGCCTCTTTATCACTTAGTGTTGGGGTCATTTTTAGGAGGAGATACTGGAACCTGAACATGGAACTTCATCCCCTTTTCAAGGTCATCCTTGGAGGACGTTCCTCGAGGGTGTGAATTTTGGATGCGCAGTGGTTGTGAAGCATTGGCGAGCTCTCCTCTGGGAGGAGTGGGACAGCCGATTCTCTGGCACCAGGAGGAAGGTTGAGGCCACTGTGTGCGTCTCAGTGTCAGCATATAAGGCCTGCATTGCGAATATGATAAAGCAGAAGCCTGCTAGCTCCCTCTAACTATACCACAATCCTTGGAGAGAGGGCCTGAGATAAAAGAAAACAGAGGCCATCCCTGAGAATGCAGACTCGTAGAAAGTGATAAAAACTGCCATCCGGTGAACGCACGGAAAAGGAAAAGCTTCTTCTGAAATATCTGCTGACTGCAGACTTGTCTTTCTTAAGATAGGTGCCTTGTACTGGTGTCTGCAAATCCATTTATGTTTCTTCCTTTTTATGCCTTCTCACAATATCCAAATGGGGCACCTCTGAGAAAGGTTTAGGCTGAGGAGGAGAAGGTGGCAAGGCCAAAAGATGGAGACCTTTGAGGCCAGATGGGTGGGAACATGGAGGTCAGGTGGGAGTGAGCCCCCAGCAGGGTTTCCTGAACCTGCTTTGTTATAAAAATGCCCACTGCTCTTGGACCTCTTTGGATGCAACAGTTTAAAAGACGAAGAAAGAATAAAGGTTTTACAAATTAAGGAATAATTAAGAAGGATAGCTAGTTTCACAGATAAACGTAATACACAAAATTTTCTTTGGCTAACATAGAGCCATATTTTACATGTTTATGTGTAGGAGTTAACGGTGCTCATTACTTGTCCTCCCTCGAAATTTCCTAGGTTCTACTTATGTACCAGAAATAGTGACACCAAGACATCTTCTCATAAAGCTGTCCCCTTTGGTTCTGCTGATATGCAAAAGGCGTCCGCCATGGCTGATCACACGTGTGGGTGTGCTAACCCGGAGAGATCATTTTGTCGATTTGATGCTTATCCTCTCCTTGTTTCTTTAATATCAGAGATACTCATACCTGTGTGGTTCCCTCCTTTTCATACACACAGCATACTTTGCGCCCTGTTCTATTACTTGCAGAAGAGTATCTTTTACAACAGTGGGTGCCTTGCAGAACAACGCATGCTGAGTGGCAGTCACCTGTCCTTCTCTACAGCATCACATCCTGTGGATCCACCATAGGACTGCGTAGTATTACATAGTAGGACATCATACGCATCCAGCCTGGTCAGTCACAGCATCACATCCTGTGGATCCGTCACAGGACTGTGGAGTATTTCAGAGCAGGACATCATACGCATCCGTCCTGGTCAGTCACAGCATCACATCATTTGGGTCCATCATCATAGTATTACGTGGCGTGATGGCATACACATCCGTCCTGGTCAGCTACAGCATTACATCCTGTGGATCCGTCACAGGACTGTGGAGTATTTCAGAGCAGGACATCGTACGCATCCGTCCTGGTCAGTCACAGCATCACATCCTGTGGACCCACCACAGGACTGCGCAGTATTACGTGGTGTGACGGCATACGCATCCGTCCCCCTCTCACAGTTGTCCATCACGTGGATCCATGACAGGGTCACTTGGTCAATTCAGTAAATCCCCTACCGGATATTTGTGTTCACTCTAGAATGTGATCTCTTTTCTTTCCTCTTTCTCTCTCTCTGAAGTACTGCTGTTGTCATTTGGAAAGTTTTGGGTTTTTTTCCAAGTTATTTTTATATAAGATGTTTGTATTATACAGTCCCGCTTTCTAAAGTGTTTTCCTCATTTCCTGTCATAAGAACGGTCATATCAGCATCTCCAGGAGCCGCTTCTCCCTGCCCTTCTCCCGCTGGCTAACTGAAAGGGATGCACCATCAGGTCCACTTGATGCTAAGCGTGCAGGGCGCGCAGCACTCACGGCCTGCTTATCTTGCTGTCTGCGAGCCCCCCCGCCCCCGTCTCCTCTCTCCTGCACTTATGTTCACATTGTCAGAGCGCTTAGCGCACCTGCACGCGCTTCGTCACGCGCATCTTTCTTCATCCAGCCTTAGTGCTGCAGTGAAATGTGCCCACTGATCACCGTAGCTTCTGTCCCAGTTTCTCTGAGCATGTCTTGGTTATCAGAAGGTTATTCTCTGAGCCGTCTCAGGAAGAGCTCGTGGAAACTGTTTCCCTGAACTCTTGCACGTTAACAGTATGGCTGCGGTCGTCAGGACTTGTAGACCAGTTTGCTGAAAATTAAATCGCTTCGCCATCTCAATTGCGTTTGTTCTCACGGACTTGCACAGAGTGTCGTTTTACTCTAAAACGGCTGCTTATTAAGTGAGTTGGGGTTTTGTCCTGGATGTTCGAGGAAGCGTTTCATTATTTCATTTCATGTCCTGCCATTTCTTTTTGTTTCTTCATTTCATTTTAATCTAATAATTGTGCTAGAATGTATCTTGGCATAGGCTAGGGCCAGCCTATGTGAAGAATCAGCGAGTAGGTATTCCGCATATTCTTGGCATAGGCTAGGGTCAGCCTACTTCTTCTGTGAAGAATCAGGGAGTAGGTATTATGCATATTATGAATTTTATGGTCCATACAGCCTGTGTTGCAAGTACCCATCTATGTCATCATAGTCTGAAAACAACCCCAGAAAATATGTAAATAAATACGTGTTACTGTCTTCCAATAAAGATTTTATTTACAAAAATATGAAGTGGGCTGGGTTTAGCCTGCATCCAGGTTACTGATACCTGGTATAGAATTTCGGGGTCAGATTCTTCCCTCTTGACGTGTGATATGCCCTTAGTGTTTAAGTCCCTTTTACTTGGGAAACTTTTCTGGGACTTTAGTCACGACTGATCTGTCTTCTTGCTTTGATTTTCCTCTCTGTGATCTGTGCTGGGTCCTTGGCTGCCCTCTGTACATGTTATTTTCTTTCTCTTTTTAATTTATTTTTCCTCCTCCATTGTTTTCACTTGTCCAGTACATTTTCTTTCCTTTCCTTTTGTGGTATGTCTATTCTCACTGCATTTCCTCTCTTTAAGTCTTCAGTTATTTTCCTTTCATTTATATCCTCTCCTGAGCTCAGTTAGCTCATACAGTTTCTATCATTTTTTTGCCCACTATCTTAGTTAGGGCTTCCATCACAAACCACAAACTGGGTTTCTTAAACAGCAGACATTTTCTTACAATTCTAGAGGCTAGAAGCCGCGAATCAAGGTTTTGGATGGGTTGGTTTCTTCTGAAGCCTCTTTCCTTGGCTTAGAGATGGCCGTTTCCCCCTCTCTCTGTCTTCCCGCGGTCTTCCCTCTGTGTGTCTTTGTTCCGATCTCCTCTTCTTATAAGGACACCAGTCAGATTGGAGCCACCGTATGACTTCAGTTCAAGTTAGCTGTGACTTTACAGACCTCATCTCCAAATACAGTCATGTTTTGCGATAATGGGGATCAGGGCTTCAGCATATGGATTTTGAAGGCATAGAATTCATCCTCTAGTAATTTTTTCCTGAGCTTTTCTAAGTCAGTGTGTGCTGTTCATGCTGTTGTTTCATGCATAGCATGCGCTGATTCAGTGATTTCCCTCAAACCTTTTACTTTTGAAAATCGCTCCTTCAAATTCCCTTTTACTTTTGAAATAGTTACGCTCTGTGTGCCTATGGAATATTTTGGGGTGTCTTGACTTTCTGTGGCAGTGAATGAAATGGCATCCCACTCCAGTCTTCTTGCCTGGAGAATTCCATGGACAGAGGAGCCTGGAGGGCTACGGTCCCTGAGGTCAGAAAGAGTCAGACAGGCCTGAGCGGCTCTCACTCACTCACTCTGATTTTCTGTATCTGTGTTCAAATAAGCTTCTCTTCACCTCTTCTTCCATCCTGTTCTGCTGTCATGCTTGAATAAGATGCGTTCTTCTCATCTTTAAGAATATTGGAAATAGAGGTGTGCGGGGAAAACACTCCTAAATCCACGGCTCCGTTGCCCCTCCCCCAGAGTTCCCGTGTCGACACCGTCCGCATCTGGCTGCAATTTTTGCTACTTTCTGAGCCAGCTCTGCTTTCCTGGTCAGGCCTCGTTCACAGTGTTGTTTGAACCGTTTCCTTTCTTCACCTTGCTGTTCCTGCTCTGACCAAGTAAAGCTCGGGTTCCAACAGTTCATCCTCAGTATATTAATAGTTCCATACCTTGGTGAATTCTGTACATCCAACAAAAATTTTCTGCTGAATTTTCTGAAAGCGCTGAATGCTCAGACGACTCCAACACCATGCTATCTTTCTGTAACCCATTTTTACTCATCTTCAGACTGGGGCCTGGGAAGCTCTCTGCTAGTTTTAATTGTCTTCAGATCTGTGTGTGGAACCCTCTACTTCCAGAGGATTTCTGCTTTGGGAAGTAAATACCTGCTGACAGATTATGAGGTCCCGCGCTCTAGAGCTACTACTCGCCTTCTTTTTTCCCTTCTTTTTCCCTTTCTCATAAAGCTGCTCTTCCTGCAAGGGTCAAGCTTCTTGGCTGGTGTTGCCCATCATCCAGTATTCTCAGGTTTATGGGGACACACTGTCATACATATATTTTGAGGATTTCTCAATTTACTATCTTAGTCACTTTAATTTTGTGAAAGGATTGGGGATATTTCAAAACCAATGTTTCCACTACCACTGCTGTATTTTAAAAAGTTTCTTTAGATAATGTATAATTGCTCCGGGTATGTGAGCTCACTTTTTAAAAATCATTTCCTTCTCCTTTCTATCTCTCTAAATTTCTGTTTCCATGGTTGGAATGTGAGGAGCTTATCTGAACTCTAGGCATACTGTAGAAAGGGACCCCCTAACTCCGTGTAAATTCCCTGTTTCACGCCTGGCCCATCTGTCTGATGCTCGCCTTTTAGTGTTTACAGCTGCAAATTATGGCTGGTGGTGAGCCCGACATGACTCCACCCTCCCTTTGCTCTTGAAACCACGGTAGATCGCTCTCCGTTTTTGCCTCCCGTTTCATCATGCTGCGAATCAAGGCCTTCATTATTGCTCTCTACACTCAATATTGCTAGGCCTGGGAGGCTTACAGATACTTCAGGTGAGCCCTCCCGTCCTCCGCACGTGGGAGCGAGCGGTGCCTCCGAGTACACATCCTTGAAACTGTCTTGTTTCCTCAACAGTAGGCATCAGGCACTCTCGTGTTGGGAGGCAGATAGCCCGGCAACCAGCTTCTCTCAGGAGTCCCAAAGAGAAAGCAAATGGTCTCTCTGCCTTCAGTGTTTACAAAAACTATCAAAACACTATTGGACATAAGATTGCCTACAAGGATGTATTATACAACAAGGGGAATATAGCCAATATTTTGTAATAACTGTAAATGGAAAGTAACCTTCAAAATGCATTTAAAAAATAAAATAGTAAGAAAACTACAGACACCGCTTCTCCCAGGCTCAAACTGTGGAAACTCACAGAGAGGAGATCATCTCTGCCTCTTCTGCTGCTGAGTTGCTTCAGTCGTGTCCGACTCTGTGCACCCCCATAGACAGCAGCCCACCAGGCTCCCCGTCCCTGGTATTCTCCAGGCAAGAACACTGGAGTGGGCTGCCATTTCCTTCTCCAATGCATGAAAGTGGAAAGTGAAAGGGAAGTCGCTCAGTCATGTCCGACTCTGTGCGACCCCATGGACTGCCGCCCACCAGGCTCCCCGTCCCTGGGATTCTCCAGGCAAGGACACTGGAGTGGGCTGCCATTTCCTTCTCCAAAGGAAGGAAGTTCTGCCTCTTCTACTTGCTCACAATCCCTTCAGCTGAGGACGGACCAGCTGGGATGTCATGTTCTCTTCACCTTCTTCCAGACTCTACCTTCTTGGCTGAATGTTAATGGTGGGAAATCACGTCATGTCTGTGTCATGGAGGATCATCATGTTTGAATCCACAAACCCCGGCCTGAGGATGTGTGTCTTAGCATATCTTCTCTGCAGAACGCTTGCCTTTCAGGCCCATTTTTATGTTAAGTAGACTCAACAGACATGCTGCAAGAGAACAAAGATTTGAGACGAAAATCAAAATGACGCAGTTAGTTTTGTAAAAGTTTCATCCTGATATATTAGTTTTCTAGGGCTGTCATAACAAAGCACCACAAAATGAGTGGCTTAACAACAGAAGTTGTCCAGAATTCTGAGTCCAGGGGTCAGTTGGGGTGCTTTCTCCTGAGGACAAAGAGGAAGAACCTGTCCCACGCCTTCCCTCAGCTCCTGCTGGTTTTCTGGCGTGCTCGGTGTTCTTCACCCTGCAGAAGCATCGCCCTGGTCTCTGCTCTCATCTCCCCACCCTGCTCTCCCAGCGTGGGTGGCTGTGCTGATTTCCCCATTTAACAAGACATCAGTCTTACTGGATCAGTGCCCGTCCTAATGACTTCATCTTGTCGCCATAATAACGCTGTGTCCAAATAAGGTTGCATTTTGAGATACCGTGGGTGAGGATTCTAACTTATTCTTTTGGGAGGGCAAAAGTCAGCCTATAACACGTGGTTATATTTACATTAAGCAGATTA
Source organism: Ovis aries (assembly GCF_016772045.2). Taxonomy (NCBI): domain Eukaryota; kingdom Metazoa; phylum Chordata; class Mammalia; order Artiodactyla; family Bovidae; genus Ovis; species Ovis aries. Next base: position 277,541,025 of record NC_056054.1, read on the forward strand.
GAATTTAAGCCACTTGCCTAAGATTGTGAGTAAAGAGACTAGAACGTATAAAAATCCTCTAACTCAAAATTGGGGCTATTTTTGACATTTAATGGGCAGGAGTTACGGAAGCTAGGCGTATTGTAATGTGTCGGGCGGCCTTGCAGTTGAAGAATTGCCCGTGTGTGGCCTGGCTTTCTCCTTCTCTCCCTTCTTTCTCGCTTCCTGGCTGGCTTCCTTCCCTCTTTCCTCCTTTTCTGCCCGCCTCCTTTCTTCCCTCCCTCCCTCGCTTTCTTCTCTGCCTCCCTCCCTTCCTTCATTTTCTCTCTTTCCTTTCTTTCTGAGTCTTATTGAGGCATAACTGGTAGGCAGACCATTTCAGGTGTTCTGTGTGTCTATCTTGATGAGTTTGGACATTTGCATACACTTACGATATCATCACCACAATCAAGGTACTAAACATATCCATCACCTCTAAAAATTTCCTGTGTTCTTTTCTGATTTTTTTGTTATTTGTTTTGTTTTTTTGTGGCAAGAACACCTAACATGAGGTCTATCCTCTTAACATTATGCTAAATGAAGTAAGTCTATTAAGGTCCCCTTATATGATGTGTCTCAAGTAGTCAGACTTAAAGAAGCAGAGACTAGAATGGCCATCGGCAGGGGCTGAGAAGAGGGGTAATTGGAGAGTTGTTGCTCAATGGACGTAAAGTTTCAGTTACGCAAGAAGAGCAAATTGTAAGGGTCTGCTGTACAGCATGCTGCCTGCAGGGTATAATACAGGGCTGTGCACTGCGGGACCCTCTAGTGCCCCGCCGGGCTTCCAGGAAGCCAAACGACCTGAACTAGGACCTGAACACACAGTGTGTCTGTGGAAGGCTTTAATTTTCTATTGAATCTCTAAGAATAAAACCATCGTGTAACGAGAGAAGATTGAGTTTCATCTTGTTCTGAATTCACCGTTTCAGAAGACTGTCACTGACTCACAATGCTTGTCACGGACGCAGCACACCGGGTGCGTTTTGTGCTTGGAGCCGCTGCTCCCAGTGATCCCACGTATTGGCCCGACTCCTTGACGAGATCTTCTGCTGTAGCCAGTCACACCCGCGCATTTTATGTTGAGGTGCCTACTATTTTATCAGAGACAGCTTCACTTTTATTTATGTTATATTACTCTTAATAATACAGACTGTTGCTTTTCTGAAAATAATGCATATTGTCGGTAGGCAGGGTTTTTTTTAAATTTTAATTTTTCAGTTCTAAATAGAAAAGAGGGGAATGTAAGTGCTTGATATGGAAGGGAGTCTTGAGCCTGACAGAGCTGTGGAAAGCTCTCTTCATTCACAGACTCACGGCACCATCAAGGTTTGTCCTTCATTTCCTTATACCTACTGGAGTATTGCTTGCTTAGCATTTTTCTTTAAGTTGACTCTGTTATTTTTACTCAAGTTGCAAGCAAAAGAAAATGAAATCACTGTTCTCTATGGAAAACAGTGATCTCTAGCTCAAACAGAAGGTAATCAGAAATAAATATACTTTATTTATATTTAAGTTCAATATACCATTATTAAACATTCAACATTAATAAAAATGATACACAAAATCTAAGTAATAATTAATTCATTATATTTCGCCACACAGCACACATGCTGTCTTAATTTTTCTAGTGAGACTTTGAAGTAAACATGAATTACATCACATTTACAGATGGAGAGACTGTGGGGCGGGGAAATGACGTGGACGCAGAACCATACGCTGCACGCTCACCTTGCCGCTGCCCCAGCAGTTCCCTGTTGTTCACTGTCTTCACTCACTGGTACGCTTCGAATCTCTCTAGTTGATTTTCACAAACCGTAGTAAAATGTCTGGAAAGATTAATGCCGAGAAGAGAAGAGTCCCAGACAGCAGCATAGGAAGACGCTGCCCTCACCTCCTTCTGTGGACACACCAGATCGCTGGCCACATGGGGATCGTTTCCCTCTGCAAAAGATCTGAGAGCTGCATGAAACGTTAAAAGGGCCACACTGAGCTGGGTAGGAATCTCAGCAAGTCCCTACCCTGACATAGTGACTCAGTGGGGAGGGACCTCGGGAATCCAGCGCTTCTCCCAGAGGAATGAAGGGTTAGGGCCCCGCATCAGACGTCCTGGGCCCTGGGACGCCACCGGAGAGATGAGATGCACTGGCCCCTAGGGATGCCGCCAGAGAGATGAGCCCAAAATGCCCGGCTAAGAAAGCCGACAGAGGAAATGTCCAAGGGACCGAAAGTGCTGCAGCAAACTGAGGTTCCCTTTCTAAAGAGTTCACATCCAGTCTCACACACCCCAAGACCCAGTGAAAAAACAGCAGTTTGCACAGCATCTAAGCTATGTGATGGGGACAACTGCTAACGTGAAAGCCTCTGCTGAAGGGCTGGGGGCAGGTGAGACTCTTCCTGGAGATGGAGGCTGACCGATGCCATCATCTCACTCTCCACCTGCCCCAGGAGCCCGTCTCTTTCCACTTCATGAAGCACAGTCCTGCTGCCTTGCTGAAGTCAGAGAGCTTGAGCAGCTGCAACACCAGTCTGCTTCCAGACGGGGCTAGCGAGCATGAACCATCAGTGCGCTCTCTCCCTCCCATCCTGAAGCCAGCAAGCCATTCTCCTGCTGCGTCGCTAAAACCCACGGGCGTGTGCAGTCCCGACATCCCTGCTGCCTTTCTGAGGCTGGCAAGTGTGCCCCACCCACGTGCCCTCCAGCTGCCCTGCTAAAGCCACTGTGTCCACACGGGGACACCCCTTAGTCCCCTGGCCCTGGCGGCCGGGGGGTGGAGTTACTGACTTCCACGGGACTGTAACAACTGGGAAGGCTGTTTGCGGCAGCCACCACCCCAGGGAACTGCACACACATAACCCATCTTTCTGTGAAGAGAACACTTATTCACTTGTCCTGGAGCTTCAGCTTGAGAGACAGGCTTCAGGTTCCCCCACACCTACAATCTAAGGAAGTGCTCCCAGGGAATTAAGCAGTGAGAGGTCAGCATGTCACAGTCCCGCAGCATCGGTGAGACCTTACAGAGAAGCATTGCACACTCGTCTGGGGCCCTGACATGCAACTTTCGCCCATGTGACACCTCCAGGTGTGCTTTGGAGGCCATGGAGATCACAGCTGTGGCCCCGCTAGTGCTGTGCACAAGAGTGTGCTTTAAAAGCTGCTGCTTGAGGCTTCGTTTTCTAATCAGCCTAAAACTAGGTGTAAGTGGGAGTCCTCCCTTTGGGACACTGACATCTCTTGGCATAATCTCCACAAAGGAGACATATCAAGGCTAAATTAGAGGATTCAGACAATCACAGAGACTCAAGAGACAAAAGATCTAAGGCAAGTTTAAATAAAGTCATCTTCACAAGCCCACCCCTTTAAGCCTGGGATTCGCCTGATGCATAAAACTAAGAGCAGAGGGCCAGGGAGAATGAAGAAACTGAGAAGTATGTGTCAAGCAGAATTATCAGCAAAATCTCAGAAGAAGGATTTCAATTCTATGAAGAGGAGTAATCTACTTGATAAAGAATTCAAAGTGCTGATCATAAAGACGCTCCCAAGCTCAGGAGAAGAAGGGGTGAACACAGCGAGATCTTCAACAGAGAGATAGGAAATATAAGAAAGAGCCAAACAGAAGTCACAAAGCTGAAGAATCCAGTGACTGAACTGGGAGGCACACTAGAAGGGTTCAGCAGCAGACTGTGATGCGGGAGAGAGTGCCCAGCAGACCAGAAGACAAAATGCCGAAACTCACCCACACAGAGCAGCAGAAAGGGAGACCATGGGAAAGCGGGGATGAGAGGCTTAGAGACAACATCAAGTGAGCAATACCCACACTATGGGAGCCCCAGAGAAGAGACAGAGAAAAATATCCATTTGGAAAAATAACGCCTGAAAATTTCCCAAACCTAGAAAAGGAAACAAACTTCCAGGTCCTGCAAGCCACATCCCAAAAAAGATGAACCCAGAGAGACCCACACTAAAACATACTGTAACTAAAATGTCAGAAGATGCAGATAAAGAGAAAATCTTATAAGCAGCAAGAAGCAAATTAACTGTTATAGATAACGGACCCCATATGACTATCAACAGACATCATCAGAAGTTTTTCAGGCCAAAAGGGAGGGTGTGACATATTCAAAGTGTGAAAGGAAAGAACTCCCAACTTAGAATATTCTGTCCATCACATTTATCATTCAGGACTGAAGGAGAGAGAAGGACTTTCCTCATCAAGCAAAAGCTAAAGGAGTTCATCACGACTAAGCCAGCCTTATAAGAACTGTTAAAGAACATTTTTTAAGCTGAAAAGAAATTGGCATTAGTTAATAAGAAGAAGACACAAGAAACCAAAAATCTCACAGGAAAAGGTAACTATATAGTAAAGGTAGGGAAGTAACCCCTTACAAAACTGCTATGAAGGTTAAAAGACAAAAGGAGTAAAATTAATTAAACCTATAATAATTTGTTAAGAGAATGAATGAAAAAATTCTAAAATGCGATATTGAAAGCATAAAATGGGGACGGAGTGAAGATGAAGAATTTTGGAATGCCTTGTAAGTTGCTGTCAGCTTAAAATGGACTGTTATATACGTAAGCTATTCTATGTAAACCTCATGGCGATCACAAAGCAAACACCTATAGCAAATACACAAAAGGAAATCAGAAAGGAATCTAAATATAGCACTAAGGCAAGTCACCAAATTGCACGGGAGGTGAAAACGGAAGAAGTGAACAGAGGGGAAGCACAATCAGCCAGAGGAAATGGCGCTGAGTGCAAACCCTATTACTGTAAATGTGAACAAACAAAATCCTCCGGTCAAAATACATAGAGTGGCTGAATGGGTAAGAGTAAGACCAGCTACAGGCTGTCTACCGGAGACTCGCTTCAGAAGCAATGAAACTCATACATTGAAAGTGAAGGTGTGGGAGAAGATATCCCGTAGAAATGGAAGCAAAACGAAAGCTTGCGTAGCTTTGTTCATAACAGACGGAAAGGTTAAACCAAGTGTCAGAAAAGATAAACAGGAGCAGCACACGATGATGGAGAGGCGAATCCAGCATGAAGATGCAGCGTTTATAAAGACGAATACCCACCTGGAAGCACCAGAAGACATGAGGCAAGCATGGACAGACCTAGAGAGAGAGACAGAAGTAAAATATTAGCAGGAAACTTTAACACCCTCTGTCAGTTGAGTCCACTTTGGTCGCTCAGTCGTGTCCGACTCTGCGACCCCATGAATTGCAGCACGCCAGGCCTCCCTGTCCATCACCAACTCCTGGAGTCCACTCAAACCCATGTCCATCGAGTCGGTGATGCCGTCCAGCCATCTCATCCTCGGTCGTCCCCTTCTCCTCCTGCCCCCAGTCCCTCCCAGCATCAGAGTCTTTTCCAATGAGTCAACTCTTCACATCAGGTGGCCAAAGTATTGGAGTTTCAGCTTCAGCATCAGTCCTTCCAAAGAACACCCAGGACTGATCTCCTTTAGGATGGACTGGTTTGATCTCCTTGCAGTCCAAGGGACTCTCAAGAGTCTTCAGCAACACCACAGTTCAAAAGCATCAATTCTTTGGCGCTCAGCTTTCTTCACAGTCCAACTCTCACATCCGTACATGACCACAGGAAAAACCATAGCCTCGACCAGACAGAGTTGGCAAAGTAATATCTCTGCTTTTTAATATGCTGTCTAGGTTGGTCATAAGTTTCCTTCCAAGGAGTAAGCGTCTTTTAATTTCATGGCTGCAGTCACCATCTGCAGTGATTTTGGAGCCCAGAAAAATAAAGTCTGACACTGTTTCCACTGTTTCCCCGTCTATTTCCCATGAAGTGATGGGACCGGATGCCAAGGTCTTAGTTTTCTGAATGTTGAGATTTAAGCCAACTTTTTCACTCTCCACTTTCACTCTCATCAAGAGGCTTTTTATCTCATCTTCACTTTCTGCCATAAGGGTGGTGTTGTCTGTATATCTGAGGTTATTGATATTTCTCCTGGCAATCTTGATTCCAGCTTGTGCTTCTTCCAGCCCAGGGTTTCTCATGATGTACTCTGCATATAAGTTAAATAAGCAGGGTAACAATATACAGCCTTGACGTACTCCTTTTCCTGTTTGGAACCAGTCTGTTGTTCCATGTCCAGTTCTAACTGTTGCTTCCTGACCTGCATACAGGTTTCCCAAGAGGCAGGTTAGGTGGTCTGGTATGCCCTTCTCTTTAAGAATTTTCCACAGTTTCTTGTGATCCACACAGTCAAAGGCTTTGGCATAGTCAATAAAGCAAAATCCTACTTACATCAATTTATAGATCACTCAGAAGAAAATCAATAAGGAAGCATAGCCTTAAACAACACATTAGACTAGATGCATTGAATACATATACACAGAACATTCCATCCAAAAGTAGCCGAACACATATAATTTACTTCTCAAGTGCACACGTGCCGGGAGCCAGCGTGAGGAATCCCACCCGTGACAAGGTCATGCGGCAGAGATCCGATGGGCAAGGCGAGTCAGGTCTCAGGTCTCAGGTCTCAACAAAGTCTGCTGGCCTTTGTACTCTGCTTTTCCACTCTTCTGACACACTCTGGAAAAAGTCAAACTCAGGGCTTTAGTCTTCTGCATTTGAAAGGGTGTTTCAATCCAAAAACCCCTCTGATGGCTTTCTAGCCTGCCTGTGGGACTCGTACAGCTGCGCATGTGATTGTTTGAGGCCTCCTGACCTCGCAAGGCACAGGAAGCTTAAAACATCCTAGGAATGTAGGGGCTTCCGAGGAGTCAAAATCATTAGAATAGGACTGACTAAAGGTTTCATTTGTTGAGCCAATACTTGCTGCCAGATTTTCATATCTTTTATTTGTAGATATAGTTGGTATATAGAAAAACAGGTAGTAGACCTGGTATTAGCAACATTAGATCTTTAAGTACTCTCTTTGTTATAACCCACTGCACCTTTGTTCTACAGGAATGTAACTTTATTTAGTACTTTGAGGATGATGCAGAGTAAAGAAAAAACACTTCTCGGGAAAAGGAGTTTTCTGGACAATTATCCAGGAAGAGAGCCATAAAAATGTTAACAGGCCTCTTGGCCAGAAGATAATGTAAACCACCTGAGACCTTTTGTATACGGGAGGGCATGCAAAAAGAAAGCCTGGTCTCAATGAGGGTCAGGACTGCTGCCCCTGCATAACTCTGCATATTCCATTATTTCTTTATGTACGGCTTGGGGTATATAAGCTGATTTTGAAAATAAAGTCTTGAGTCTTGCACCGATGCTGGGCTTCCCCATGTCATTCTTTTCTCCCCTTTTTCGGCTGAATTCCCATCTGGAGCGGGGAGGCTCACCACGTCTACTTGCCCTGGCTGCTAAGATCCACGCAAAAGGGAGCCTAAGGCCGGGCACCCTTCGATATTCAAGCGGACGCCGGTGGCCTAACGTAGATGGTGCAAACCTCTTGTCTCGAGGTTTTATTGGTTTTCCCTGTAAACCAAGTTATTCAGCCTCTTTTTCTCCACCAAAATTTCGTACTATACTATTTCTTCCTAATCTAACCTTATATCTCTAAATACATAAGTTTTCCTCACCTATCCGTCTCCCCTTCGAATTACCCTGGATCCACCAGGGCTGGACCCTGGGACACACAGAACACTCTCAGGATAGATCGTAGGTCAGTGTCACAAAGTCTCAATAAACCCAAGAAGGTTGAAATTATATAATCATCTCTTCTGACTACAGTGGCATGTAATGAGAAATCTATTACAAGAAAAAAACTGGAAAAATATAACTATGTGGAGATTGAGCATCATGTTACTGAACAGCTACTGAGACACAGAAGAAATTTCAGGAGAAAGCAGAATGCCTAGGGGAAATGAAAACTGGAATATGGCATACCAAAATCCATGGGATACAGCAAAAGTGGGAGGGAAGCTCACAGCCATACAGGCCTCCCTCCGGAAACAAGAAAAATCTCAGATAAACTTAATACACCTAAAGGAACTAGAAAGAGAAGACATAAAGCCCAAAATTAGCAGAAGAAAGGAAATGATAGAGTGGAAATAAGTGGAATAGGGACTAAAGGGCAGATGGAAAGATCAATGGAAATAAAGAAGAGCTGATTCCTTGAAAGAACAAATGTAAGTTGGCAAAGTTTCAGATAGAATCACCAATGAAGGGGGAAGGAAGGAGAGAGTGGATCCAGCCGTATTCTTACTCACAGGCTGGCAGAGTCTGGAAGCTCCCTTCGTGTTTCCGTCTGCAGGTGAGCAACAGATGCCTTGGAACCCAGTGGCTGAACATGGCAGCAACCGTAGCTTGCAGCTCTGTAGGCCAGGAGTCCAAGCTGGACTTGGCTGAGCGCCTCCTCTCCCACGGGGGCTTAGCTGAGGCTGGCTGGTAGTGTGCAGACCGGAGGGACACTGCTCTGCACGATCTTGGATGGCGTCTTGAACGTGTGGGATCAGCTGGGACAGAGGATGGAAGTGCCTGCCCGTAGCTTCCTTAACCCAGTGGCCTCTGGGTAGTCTAGGCTCCCAGGAAGCAGGCAGAAGCTGAAGACCTTTCATGATCTATTTTAGGAAATCACTTAGTACAAGGGCTTCCATCCCAAACTGGTACTCTGGGTGGAGAAGACCCAAGGACACCCAGGTTCATGAGGGGCCACCTAGACCCCAACTCAATAGGAAGTGTGCCCCAAAGATTTTTACTATTTTAATTTAAAAACTTTATTGGAATATACTTGATTTGTGATATTATATTAGAACAGTATGGAGGTTTCTTAAAAAAAACTAAAATTACACCTACCATATGATACAGCAATCCCACTCCTGGGCACATATCCAGAGAAAAACATAATTTGAAGAGATGCATGAATCCCAGTGTTCATTGCAGCCACATTTTAAAAACGCCACGTCTAGATTTGTAGAAATGCTTGTGTGTGTGTGTGTGTGTGTGTGTGTGTGTGTGTAGCAAGAAGACATTTAATTTCATTTTTATTTATTTTTTATTTTTTAAATTAATTTATTTACTTTAATTAGAGGATAATTACTTTACAATATTGCAGTGGTTTTGCCATACATCAACATGAACCATCCATGGGTGCCCATGTGTTCCCTCCATCCTGAACACCCCCCACCACCCTCCCACCCCATCCCTCTGGGTTGTCCCAGAGCACCCGCTTTGGGTGCCCTGCCTCATGCATCAAACTTGCCCTGGTCATCTACTTTATATATGGCAATATATACACGTTTCAATCCTATGCTCTCAAATCATTCTACCCCCGCTTCTCGCACGGAGTCCAAAAGTCTGTTCTTCACATCTGTGTCTCTTTTGCTGCCTTGCATATAGGATTGTTGTTACTGTCTTTCTAAATTCCATATATATGTGTTAATATTCTGTATTGGTCTTTCTCTTTCTGACTTACTTCACTCTGTATAATAGTCTCCAGTTTTGTCCACCTCATTAGAACTGACTCAAATGTATTCTTTTTAATGGCTGAGTAATACTCCATTGTGTATATGTACCACGGCTTTCTTATCCATTCATCTGCTGATGGACATCTAGGTTGCTTTCATGTCCTAGCTATTGTAAACAGTGCTGCGATGAACACTGGGGTACACATGTCTCTTTCAATTCTGGTATCCTCGGTGTGTATGCCCAGCCGTGGGATTGCTGGGTCATATGGCAGCTCTATTTCCAGGTTTTTAAGGAATCTCCTCACTGTTCTCCATAGTGGCTGTACTAGTTTGCATTCCCACCAACAGTGTAAGAGGGTTCCCTTCTCTCCACACCCTCTCCAGTGTTTACTGTTTATAGACTTTTTGATGCTGGCCATTCTGACTGGTGTGAGGTGATACCTCATTGTGGTTTTGATTTTCATTTCTCTGATAATGAGTGACATTGAGCATCTTTTCATGTGTTTATTAAACATCTGTATGTCTTTGGAGAAATGCAAGACATTTAATTTTGATGCTTGGGAAATTTGCAGTTTTCATATTATCTGAAGGGCTGCCAAGTAGGGACTGTGCTCGCTACAATTAAGTTATTGGAGAACCATGAAAAGTGAAGTTGCTCAGGCGTGTCCGACTCTTTGCGACCCCATGGAGTATAGCCTACCAGGCTCCTCTGTCCATGGGATTTTCCAGGCAATAGTACTGGAGTGGATTGCCATTTCCTTCCCCAGGGGATCTTCCCAAACCAGGGATTGAACCTGGATCTCCCACATTGTAGACAGATGCTTTACCCTCTGAGCCACCAGGGAGGTCCTAAGAGAACCATGGCTCCAGTTATTTTCGCTACGATCAGCCACTTTCTCCAGCCTGATTTGAGACCTCACTTCAGACTTGGCCTGCTCTGAGATAGGAAGCATTTTATGATGCTTTTATGATGTTCCAATGATTCTCCAGGAAGTCCGTTCACTCTCACAGAAGATTAACGTTTCGTGTTTTCCTTCCATGTCTTCGCACTCAAGAGTGACGCTCGGAAACACAAATGCAGTCAATGACTTCAAAGAGACACTCGCCAAAGCGAAGGGCCCGGGAAGAGCCTGGCTGAGGGCAGCACGCACCACTTGACAGAAGAGTCTGCCCTGCAGTTTATCCTTCCAGTTGCCTGGGTTCACGCTTTGTCCTTGTAAATGGAGATAACATTCCTGGTCTGCTAGTCATACATCTGAACAAGCTGAGAAAGTCTGTTCTTTTCTACACCTACGGCTAAGCATGCATTGTTTAATGAATGAGCAGTTTTACGTCAGACGGTTTATTGAGGGGGCCTGTGCTCACCCCAGCTCTCCAGCCAGGATGATCAGAGCAAAGCGAGGCAGACATGTGGCTCAGGTCTCATTGCATTCATTAGGAAGCACATAGCTAGGCCTGTCCTGCCACAACTGAGCTATCACGATCCTGCCTAGCTAGCTAGATTCCTGGAGACATTCGCTTCCTGGAGGTCAGCCTTCCCAACTTAACACAGACACTGGCATAAAGTAGTAACAGCCCCCACTGACTCAGTGCCCACCACCGGCCAAGCTCTGTGCTCTGCTCCTTGCCTGTGGTGCCTCTCCTGTTCTTTCTCACATCCACCCTTGGAGGCAGATCCTAGTAATACCCCCACTTCACAGTTCAAGAAACCGACTCACAGAGAAGTTGAGGGGGTCGGTCAGGATGTAGGTACAAGCATGTCCACCCCAGCTCCCCATCCAGGACACCCTGGCCCTCCATCCCCTGCCCTGGCTTCTGAGCAGGGAGAGCTGGACTTGCCAGCTGCTATAGGTGCCTCCTGGGGGATAATGGCAGACTTGGAATGCAGGGATCCACTAAGTTGGGGTGGGGATAAATTAGAAGTTTGGAATTAAATTATATATACTACTGTATACAAATATATGTATATATTTATATATGTAGTAATTTATTTCAGTTCAGTTCAGATCAGTCTCTCAGGCATGTCCGACTCTTTCCAACCCCATGGTCTGCAGCACACCAGCCTCCCTGTCCATCACTAACTCCCGGAGTTCACTCAGACTCATGTACATTGAGTTGGTGATGCCATCCAGCCATCTCATCCTCTGTCATCCCCTTCTCCTCCTGCCCTCAGTCTTTCCAAGCATCAGGGTCTTAACAAATGAGTCAGTTCTTTGCATCAGGTGGCCAAAGTACTGGAGTTTCAGCTTCAGCATCAGTCCTTCCAATGAATATTCAGGACTGATTTCCTTTAGGATGGACTGGTTTGATCTCCTTACAGTCCAAAGGACTCTCAAGAGTCTTCTCCAGCACCACAGTTCAAAAGCATCAATTCTTCGGCACTCAACCTTCTTCACAGTCCAACTCTCACATCCATACATGACCACTGGAAAAACCATAGCCTTGACTAGACGGACCTTAGTCGGCAAAGTAATGTCTCTGCTTTTGAATATGCTATCTAGATTGGTCATAACTTTCCTTCCAAGGAGTAAATGTCTTTTAATTTCATGGCTGCAGTCACCATCTGCAGTGATTCTAGAGCCCAAGAAATAAAGTCTGACACTGTTTGCACTGTCTCCCCATCCATTTCCCATGAAGTGATGGGACCAGACGCCATGATCTTCGTTTTCTGAATGTTGAGCTTTAAGCCAACTTTTTCACTCTCCTCTTTCACTTTCATCAAGAGGCTTTTAGCTCCTCTTCACTTTCTGCCATAAGGGTGGTGTCATCTGCATATCTGAGGTTATTGATATTTCTCCCGGCAATCTTGATTCCAGCTTGTGCTTCTTCCAGCCCAGCGTTTCTCAGGATGTACTCTGCATAGAAGTTAAATAAGCAGGATGACAATATACAGCCTTGACGTACTCCTTTCCTATTTGAAACCAGTCTGTTGCTCCATGTCCAGTTCTAACTGTTGCTTCCTGACCTGCATACAGATTTCTCAAGAGGCAGGTCAGGTGGTCTGGTATTCCCATCTCTTTAAAAATTGTCCACAGTTTGTTGTGGTCCACACAGTCAATACTTTGGCATAGTCAATAAAGTGGAAGTAGATATTTTTCTGGAACTCTCTTGCTTTTTTGATGATCCAATGGATGTTGGCAGTTTGATCTCTGGTTCCTCTGCCTTTTCTAAATCCAACTTGAACATATATATGTATTTATGTATTATGTATTTATATGTAACACATCACTTCATGGCAGATAGATGGGGAAACAATGGAAACAGTGACAGACTTTATTTTCTTGGGCTCCAAAATCATTGCAGATGGTGACTGCAGCCATGAAATTAAATGATGCGATGCTCACTCCTTGGAAGAAAAGCTATGACAAACCTAAACAGCGTATAAAAAGCAGAGGCATTACTTTGTCAGCAAAGGTCCATCTAGTCAAGGCTATAGTTTTTCCAGTGGTCATGTATGGATGTGAGAGTTGGACCATAAAGAAAGCTGAGCACTGAAGAATTGATGCTTTGGAACTGTGGTGTTGGAGAAGACTCTTGAGAGTCACTTGGACTGCAAGAAGATCAAACTAGTTCATCCTAAAGGAAATCAGTCTTCAGTATTCACTAGAAAGACTGAAGCTGAAACTCCAATACTTTGGCCACCTGATGTGAAGAACTGGCTCATTGGAAAAGACCCTGATGCTGGGAAAGATTGAAGGCAGGAGGAGAAGGGGATGACAGAGGATGAGATGGTTGGATGGCATCACTGACTCAATGAACTTGGGGCGGAATCTTCCCTCTCTCCACTCACTGTATACTCTAGCTCAGTGACCTTGCTTGTCTGAGCACCATCTTGGATTTCCCTGAAATGGATCGAGCAGTGCCAGCCTCAGAGATGACTAATAAAGGACCAGCTGAGATATCTACTCTTCAGCAGGCCTTGTCAAGACAGGCTACATAGAATTTGCTGTTGTGAAGTGAAAATGCAGAGTGCATTTGCTAAAAAAAGAAAAATTCAAAATCTCAAAATGGTAGCAGCAAGTCTTGAAACCAAAGCTCTAGGGCTCTTGTGGGTGTAGGGCCTTTGAACTACACAAGTTGCAGACGTGTGAGGCAAGTTTTGAAGATTATAGCCATTCAGTAAATATCCCTTTCCCCTCTGCCCCTCTGTTCCCCCAGAATCTCCCAGTTTAGTGCCTGAATCCAAAACCTGGCCCTGGAAAAACTCTTGAGCCCTGCCCTATGGGCTGGTCTCCTGTCCCCCACACCCTACCAAAAAGCCATGGGCGTCGCACCAGCTGAAAGGAGACCCTTGAAGGACTCTGTGATGTCTCAGCTTAGAGGCTTCATCTCTTCTGAGTGTTGTATGAATTACAGAACTAACATCAAAATTTGCAGCACTCTGGGCACGACAGGAGCCTGCTTCCAAGATGAATAGTTATGAAACGCTGACTGCCTACAGGTGGGTGAGAAGAGAGCTGCGCTCTGTGTGTTAGTGCCCCCATCAAGTTCACACAGCAGTTGTTGCCAGAAGCTCAGACCCCAGAGCCCCCACCGAGACCCTTTTGCCTTCTCTTGCTGCTGATTCTGTTCAGACTGTCCTGGTTCTGGGCCCAGGCTGCAGTAGTCCCCTTTCATCAGTACCGATCACCTAGTCTCCAGTGGACCCCCTCAAATCGCTTCTTCTCATCACTTCCAGAGATACCTTCCTATGGGGCAAACTTGATCATGCAGCCTTCCTAGGACAGAGGCTCCGGGGGCTCCACGTGCCTCTCAGGCAAAGTGGATCTTCAGGCAGCAGATGAAGCTCCTGGTGAGCCCTCTCCAGGCTGATGTCTCTGTCTCCAAACCCAGCCTTCTTTTCCACACCCTCCCTGGCCCCCTGCCTCCGGCAAAATCAGCATTTCCACCAAGCATCCCCTACCCCGTCTCAGCCTGATTTATTACTTTAAGCTTTTTCCTTCCCCACAACTTCCATATTCTGACTTGCATCATGCCTTTGAGCTTAACGCTCTCCCTGCCAGGATGGTTCTGCACACCTCCCGGCTCGCGGTGCTCAGCTGCCCAGTCGTGTCCGACCCTCTGTGACCCCACGGACTGCGGCTGCCCGGCTCCTCAGGTCGCTGTGTTATCCAGACAAGAATACAGGAGTGGGTGCCCATGTGCTCCTCCAGGGGGTCTTCCTGACTCGGGGGTAGAGTCCGTGTCTCTTGCGTCTCCTGCCTCAGAAGACACATTCTTTTCCACCGTGCCACCTGGGAAGCCCACTCACGTGGAGCTAATAAAATGACTGAGACTCAGTTCAAGCCTGTTTCACCAGTAAGGCCTTCACCAACTGTGACCGTCTGATCCTTCTCTTTCACATCACACTTCCATTCTTTGTGAAAGTGTGAAGTGGAAGTGAAAGTCACTCAGTCGTGTCTGACTCTTTGTGACCCCAAGGACTATACAGTCCATGGAATTCTCCAGACCAGAATACTGGAGTAGGTAGCTGTTCCCTTCTCCAGCGGACCTTCCCAACCCAAGAATTGAACCGGGGTCTCCTGCGTTGCAGGCGGATTCTTTACCAGCTGAGCTGTGAGGGAAGCCCGTTCTTTGTAGCTGGTACCAACTGAGGGAACTGCAGTGAGCTACATTCATCATGCAACGAACCGAATGTTTTTATTTCCCCTAGAATCCGTATAGTGAAGACCTAATTCCCTTTTGGTGGCATCTGGAGAGGTCTCTGTGAGTTACTGGGTCACGAAGGTGGAGCCTTCACGAGTAGGACGAGTGTCCTTGTAGAAAGGGGCCAGGAGCTCACCATTATCTGTCAACCGTCTGAGGACAGGGTGAGAAGTTGGCAGTCTACAACCTGGAGGAGGGTTCTCACCAGAGCCCAGTGGTCCTGGTACTCTGAGCTCAGATGCCCAGCCCATCCAACCTCCAGAGCTGTGAGGAAAAAAATGTATTGTTCATAAACCAACTCTTTGAAACCCTGTGGACTGTAGCCCATCAGGTTCCTCTGTTCACGGGATTTCCCAGGCAGGAATACTGGAGTGGGTTGCCATGCCTTCCACCAGGAGATCTCCCTGGCCCAGGGATTGAGCCCACGTCTCTCACATCTCCTGCAACGGCAGAGGGGCTCTTTACCATTAGCAGCCCCTGAGAAGCCCACTGTGGGTTATCGCTTTCCCTTTATGTATCTGTCTCCCCCCATGAGACTGGGCACAGCCCTCCTTTCTGGTGCCATGTCATCGTGGTATCTGTATGTCTAGAAGAGTCCTTGATACTTCAGAAACACTTAACAGATAACTTGCCCAGTGAATGTGAATATTTCTCTTGCTGTTTCCAGGGAAGCCCGGTTCTACTCCCACCAGGAATGGCCCTGAGATCCCGTACGAGTCTGTCTCCAAGGAGCTCGTTATCCCTTTTGTTGCAAGCTCATGGTCATCTCTCCTGTGAAGTGTTCCTCCAGCCTCTAACCCCACCCTCCCCGCTTCTTTCTGTTTCTAGGCCGAAATTGGCTCCATTGCTTGGACATATATATATATATATCCAAATATATATATATATATATTTTTAATAAATAGCTTGCACAGAGAGAGGGCGTGCTATCTACCAGGTTACTAAATCAGCATGTTTGCACAGGAAATGACCAGGTTGTCCTTGCTTCGAGAATGCGGGGCTGGGGTCTGCAGGTTTATCCACCCGGGTCCCTCTGATGTTCGTCTTTTCTGTCATAGCCGCCTGGGGGGTGGGCAATGCAGGCAGAGAGCAGGTAAACAGAACAAGGGACCCGGGAGGGATGAGTGCCTCCCCACCCACCTGCTGGCTGGAAAAGGCAAGGGGAGTGGGTTCACTGTACCATCCGTCTAGAGTCCACATGGAAGAGATATCATAGGACACCTGTCTTTGTCTGACTCGCTTCACTCAGCATGACAATCTCTAGGTCACAGAAGTAAACACGGTAGAAAACAAATCATGGTTACTTAGGGGGAGCAGCAGTTAGAACTGGACATGGAGCAAAGGACTGGTCCCAAATAGGAAAAGGAGTGCGTCAAGGCTGGATATTGTCACCCTGCTTATTTAACTTCTATGCAGAGTACATCATGAGAAACGCTGGGCTGGAAGAAGCACAAGCTGGAATCAAGATTGCCGGGAGAAATATCAATAACCTCAGATATGCAGATGACACCATCCTTATGGCAGAAAGGGAAGAGGAGCTAAAAAGCCTCTTGATGAAAGTGAAAGAGGAGAGAGAAAAAGTTGGCCTAAAGCTCCACATTCAGAAAACAAAGATCATGGCATCTGGTCCCATCACTTCATGGGAAATAGATGGGAAACAGTAGAAACAGTGTCAGACTTTATTTTTGGGGGCTCCAGAATCACTGCAGATGGTGATTGCAGCCATGAAATTAAAAGATGCCTACTCCTTGGAAGAAAAGTTATGACCGACCTAGATATTATATTCAAAGCAGAGACATTACTTTGCCGACTAAGGTCCGTCTAGTCAAGGCTATGGTTTTTCCTGTGGTCATGTATGGATGTGAGAGTTGGACTGTGAAGAAGGCTGAGTGCCGAAGAATTGATGCTTTTGAACTGTGGTGTTGGAGAAGACTCTTGAGGGTCCCTTGGACTCCAGGGAGATCCAACCAGTCCATTCTAAAGGAGATCAGCCCTGGGATTTCTTTGGAAGGACTGATGCTGAAGCTGAAACTCCAGTACTTTGGCCACCTCATGAGAAGAGTTGGCTCATTGGAAAAGACTCTGATGCTGGGAGGGATTGGGGGCAGGAGGAGAAGGGGACGACCGAGGATGAGATGGCTGGATGGCATCATGGACTCGATGGATGTGAGTTTGAGTGAACTCCGGGAGGTGGTGATGGACAGGGAGGCTTGGCTGCTGTGATTCATGGGGTCGCAAAGAGTCAGACACGACTGAGCGACTGAACTGAACTGAACTGAAGGCAGGGATAAACTGGGAGATTGGGATTGACACGTTCACATGACCACATATAAAGTAGGTGACTAATAAGGAGCTACAGTTGAGCATAGAGAACTCTAGTCCATATCCTGTAATAACCTATATGGAAAAGAATCTAACATGAGTGGATATATAGATACGTAAAACTGGTTCCCTTTGCCGTACAGCAGAAGCAAATCATAAATCGCAGCCATTCTAAACTGACCGTTACACCACTGTAAATCAACTGCACGCCAATTGTTTTTGTTTTTTGTTTTTTAATAAAGTAAAGGCAAAGGGGTGGCAGCTGGAGAGGTGGCCACTGAGCATGGAGAGAAAGTTGGCAGCCTGCAAACAGCGGCAGCATCACCGTACTTGGTGGCGGAGACAATGAGGCCCCTCTGAATGTGGAAGGAAGAAGTGTTTTCGCTCTCCCTAGAAGCCCTGGTGTGGAGATACCTCTCAAAGCTGAAAGCGCTTTCTAAGAAACAATCCAATTGTCAGTCTTTAGTAACTTGGCAGGAGGTTCAAATGAATTAACATTTTCAGATGCATATTTGAATCAGAAATGCAGTGAAACTCGTCTTATTATAGAGAGCACTTTTTGCCATTTCCAACATGCTTGACTGGAAAAATTGTAAGATTCTTGTGTGAACACTTGAGTCCTGCCTGAGTCACTGACATTCTGTACACGACCTTGGCCAAGGTGTTTCACCTTCAACATCTTATCTTGTCTGTAAGAGGTGAACAGAGACGATATTTATATCTTATATCTTAAAGCTCTTAAGAGGGTCAGATAAAACAAATAAGTGGTAGAAAATATAGCAATGATTCTTCAACTTCCTGAGCCTCAGTTTTCTCATCTGGAATATGGCCATAATAGTGAGAGCATATCCATAATGGGCTTAAGTGAAATATTGCTTGTCCAATGCTGAACACAGTGCCAGGCACACGAATGCTTACTGAATATTAGTGATCAGTCTTGCGACCAGCTTTATTATTGAAAATTGGAGCTCATCTTCTAATGAGGAACTCTGTTCTTTTAACACAGAGTTCTGAGTGCCTCCCAAGTTTAGGCTGGGCACACTGCTTTGCACGTGGGAGAGTGCAAGATAAAAAAGATATAGTTTTTGATCTTCTGTACCTTATACCCTTTTGAGAAAGAAAGACAGCTCAAATAATCACACGACCTGTTAAATAGTTTGCAGGAAAATGACAGTCTGTTGTGGAAGGGAATATCAACGGGATTGGACCATATACAGTGTACAAGGAAGATTTCATCAAGGAAGTGATATTTGAATTGAATTTTGAAGGATGTGGGAATTTACTCCATGGAGGAAAGAATGAAAGCACCCCAGGCAAAGAGAGTTGCGTGTGCAGAGGTCCTGGGAGAGAGCATCTCATGGGAGAAAAGGAGAGAACACCAGGGCCCTTGGAGCGCCACGTCCCCGTGGGGGCGGGGAAGGAGGCAGGAGTTAGGTCGCTGTCACGCTGAGGCCATGACGGCTATAGCTAACGGTCGCCAGGCTCCCAGTGTTCTGAGCAGGGAGTACGGGGTGAAGATCGCATTTTTCAGAGATCACTTCTGCTGCCATGCGAGGCGGGTGGTGCACACGTGTGGCGACGATCCCTCGGACCAGTGGGTGCGCAGAGTGTGGCATGAAGCCTAGTCGCATCGGCGTCACTGGGAGCTGTGAGAAATGCACATTGCCGGGCCTTGCTCAGCCCTACCGAGTCAGATCTGGAGGTATGTCCAAGACTGTTTTTAGGAGCCCTCCAGGGGATTAAAGTTTGAGGAACCCTGCGTAAGTATAGGATGTGCCCAATTAAGATGGGAGAGTGACTGGATTTAGAAGCACTTTCACAAGTTTAGCTCCTGGAAATGACAATGTTGAGTGATGCCTTGATTTGGGGGATAAGAGAGAAGTCAATGTCAGGAATGTCTCTAAAACGGGTATTTGCAGCAGAAGTCACCTTGCCTGTTTTTTGTGCTTTATTGGGTGCATATTTGAGATGAGACTACATGAGTTGAGGTTTTTCTGTCTTTGCTTTTTAATATTTACTAATCTACAGAGTACCGACGAAAGGATCCAAGAGACATCATATCATAACTGACATCAAGTGGAAAAAAAGGATCTTATGGCTTAGAATATCTGTGCTAATGGACAATAAAACAAGCTATAACCAGAAGGCTGATTTCCTCTATGATAAGGAGAACTATTTTTCTTGAAGTCTTGACTTCCCCAGAATTCTTCAATTTCAAGTCTACTAAATAATCTTTCGAAATGTTATGTTCCACTATTTTTTTAGAAAACACTGTTTTAGGAATATAGTAGGAATCAAACAGCGACAGAAATCTTGTTAACAATTCTAAGGAAAGACACTATTGAACAGGGAAATGTTAACCATAGAACATGTTCTGAAGTTAAAAAGAATCCCCTCTGCTTAAGGTTGTTTTATTGTGTAGAGTATAATTTAATGGTTTTAATATATTTTAGTAGTTTGGAAAGCTACCTGTTCTCTTGAATAAAAGAGATTGCCAGAGTAGAAATTTCTTGCACATTTTGGCTTCTTTCTCACATGTTTTAGCTTGCTTTGTCCTGATTCATAGACTCTTTGACCACAATCTCATTTCACTCGTTCAGCCTTCTGATTTGAACGGATTTTGCTCTGTGATGCCACCTAGACATCCCCAAAGTAGCTTCTACTGACGGAACTGGAAGAAAAGCCTTGTCAGGGATCTCTCTGGGTGGTTGACAGTTAAGCCTATTTTTCAGGTGAGGTATCATTAAGTCTATTCTCATTCCTGAAAGAGAAAGGATACAGTTACCCTCTATTCTGGAGGAGGGCTGTCTGGATAATCTTTTATCATGCACCACTATGACATTCCTAATCTCAGTTCTGCCTGAACAAAGACGCTGCCTGATTCTCGCACTAACAAACCATGCTTCTTAAATAGTGCGGCAGGTGAGACTTCCAAAGACTCAAGAGCTAGCCCCTATCGTGCAGTAACCTGCAGGCTTCCGCATGGGGAGCCAGCCAAGTAGCAACTGCAGGCCATATCTGGTGAGATGCCTGTTTTACAAAGGAGAGCAGTCACGTGCACTTTTTATGTGCTATTTATTACTGCTTGAGCACTACAGCTGCAGGCTTGAGTAGCTGAGACAGAGAATGGCAAAGTCAAAATATTTCCCATTGGGTTTGCCAACCTCTGAAGATGAATGTGCCATAACTGTTCGGCTGACTACCAAACTGAAACTCTTATGGTTTAGGAGAATTCCAAACTGTCCTGTTTTAATTACAGATACAGGCTCAAAATGTACTTTTTGAAAAATTTCATAAGTGCATTTTTTAAGAAACGATACATCTACATTTATGTGTATATATTATATATACGTATGCAAAAGCCACAAAATACATTAATAGAAACATATCTTCATTACCCCAGCCCTCAACATGTAGGCGCTCTGGGAAATAGCTGGCACTGCACAGTGCCATCAGCTTGGGCCTGCTTCATTTCTTTGATGTTTCTTCTAGTTGGAGGGTCGCTGCCTTACGGCGCGTTGTTGGTTTCCGCTGTGCAGCGGCATGAATCTGCCATGCCCCCTGTCTCTTGGGCCTTCCCCCCACCCCGCCCCACCCGCAGGTCGTCACAGGGCCGCGGCTGAGCCCGCGTGTCACACGGCAGCCTCCCACTCGCTGCCCGTGTCGCACGTGGTCGTGTATGCACGTCACTGCCACCCTACCCGTTTGTGCCCCGCGTCCTTCCCGCGCTGGGCCGAGTCCAGTCTCTACGCGTGCCTCTCCTCTGTGCTTTTCTTGCTGTGGAGGGAAGCGCCTGCGGTCGTCCGGAAGCGCGCAGGAAACGCGACGCGCAGACTCGTGTTTGTGCAGATGCTGTCTGTCTGTCGGGGCAGGCCCGCGGCTGCGAGCAGCCGGCTGAGCGCGCGGGTCCCGCGAGCCTCCGCAGGCGGCGGGCCCTGGTGAGGCATGGGCCCTGCAGGAGGGAAACGGGCGCCGGGCGAGCGGCGGCTGCTCCGCTCCCGCGCCCGCCCAGCTGCGGCTCGGGCAACCTGGCGCCCTGTTTCCCCTCCTCGCCGGGTCGAGTTCACACAGCGGAAGAGATGCCCAGTGGCTGTGGTCGCCGTGCCCTCGGAGAGGGTCAAACTGGCCCCTAAAACCGCCGTCATACCTTTACGCTCCGGAAAATTGTCGAGAATCTTTACCGAGCTCTTCTCAGTTCCCGTTTCCTTGTTTCCAAATTCTCGTCTCAAACTTTTAGCTTTCTCCCGTAGGACTTATTTTCCATCCATTTTGCCTTACTTGCCCGGGCTTTTAAACACAGATTCTAACTCTGCACCTAATTGCTTAAAAAGGACTTCATTAATGTGGAATTTATGTGTCCTGGCCTTTTTTTAATCAACAACATATATAAGTACAATGTTTCCTTTTTTTAAATCATAAAAACCACATTCTTTTCTCATATGAGAACTATTCATGTTTTTCTTTTTTTAATGTTTGGAGAAATGCCCTGTTTTTTTTAGCACAAAGCCCACGAAAAAGAGAATCATATGACTTGAGGTCTAATTCCACCTCTTTCAACAATAGCATTAGCCGTTTTGCACCGTTTACTCACCCACCCTGAGCTCAGGATCTTCATCTTTACAATAAAGTGTTCCTTGCATCATCTCTAAAGATCTTTTCTAAATCCAGCAATCTGAAAAGATTTTGTTCCAGCTTAATTCTAGATCTGATGTTCAAGGAAGTGCTGAATAATTCTCCTGTTTCCTTAATGAAAAAAAATCATGAAATGTTTCATATATACACAAAATACAGAGATTTTTACAACAAATATCCACCCTGAACCCCCCTAACAAATATTAACACTGAACTGTTAATTAACACTATTGGTTTCCTTGGTAGCTCAGACAGTAAAGAATTTGCCTGCAAAGCAAGAGACCTGGGTTCGATCCCTGGGTCGGAAAGATCCCCCAGAGAAGGGAATGATTAGCCACTCCAACATTCTTGCCTGAAGAATTTCATGGACGGAGGAGCCTGGCGGGCTACAGTCCACGGGGTTGCAAAGAGTCAGACACGACTGAGCAACTAACTCACACAGAGCCATAGTTGCGCCTGACTTTTTTTTTTTCAATGATTAAAGAATCAAAGCATTATATATTCAGGTAAACTCCTTACTTAATAGACAAAAAACACAAAATACTTTTATAGGTATTGACCTCTTCAGAGCTCTTAACCATGAGAAGTAGACATACATCCAGTATGCAAATATAAATTGATTCTGGTTATTGGAGGCAAAAATACTAATTTATTGAAAGCATAGGTTGCAACATATGGAACCAAACACAGGAATGAGCAGCCAGTCTTTGGAAAAACGAGAAGCAGTGGTGATCCATGAGGTCTCGGGAGCAGGAATGATGGGCAAGATTTTCTGGTCTTCACTGTTAAATAAATCTGCTTCCTTCATTTTTGATCTTGGGTCCCACTGTTCAAGACTGCAGTTACTGGAGGAGAAAGAATGACCGTTCAGCAGGAAGGATGGCCCATGCCTCCAGTGAAGGCTGCCCCACACACTGGGCGGGGCAGTCTACCAAGGCGGTACATGGGGAGGAGTCTCCATCTCCCACGGAAGACAGGGGTGCGGTGGCTGGGCAGGGATGCTGTTCTGCTGAACACGTGAGATGTCTGCCATGCCAGCAGCAGCGGCCGTGAGAAAGGGCGTCCCGTGTCTCCGGTTACACGGGCGTGTGGCTGCTACCCCAGCTGCTGTCCTCTGAAGCACATCGCTGTGTTGGCACAGACCAGACTTTGCCAGGGCTGCTACCAGCCAGCGACTGAGCGAGGCAGGGCTGCTGAGACAGGGCAGTTCCGAGGAGAGGCAGTGACGCCCTGATGGTTGGCTTGGCTAGGTGACTCTGGGATGGCCTTGGAGAATTTCCTTGGAAGTGCACTGAGATCTAAGACTCTCACCCAGGTTTCCTTCCTTCTCTCTCGCTTTTGCTTGACCTGAGATCTGCATTGTGGTCTTCCCATCATTTGCTTCAAAGAGGACCAGCAAGGACCCACAGTTTATTTATTAATATTCGAAGATTCATTAAGCAGCACTTAAGAAACTCACGCCAGAGCCTTATTCCACCTTTTCCTACATTCCATATCCCTTTACCCTGTTCTGCTTTCTCTTTTTGTTGTAGCATTTAAAGCCCCCTAATAAACCATACAGTTGTTTGCAGTTTGTTGTTTTTCTCTCCAAAGTAGAGTATAAGTTCTCTCAGGACACAGGACAGAAATCTGTTCTGTGGGCTTACTGATGTGTTTCCCAACAGTCAAAAATAGTTCCTGGCCATTGCAGGCAGTCAGCAAAACTATGCTGAATGAATGAATAACTCTATGTCCAACTGCTTGCAATGCAATCTCCAACTGTTTCCTTTTGGGTCCTAGACTGAGTAGCTCCAGAGTCCCAGACCCCCTTAATCACACTGAGTGTAGGTTGGCATTATGCTTGTTGGTGCCAACAATTGTTCCCCTCACCCTGCAAAGACCATAGATTCATCCCGCTAAAGCCTTGTGCCATTAGAGAGGGCTAGCTTGATCCTCCGATTCTCATTTAATCCAAGTTCTTTTATACCGAACAACTGCAAGTCTAAAGAAATCTTAAATTGCTTTCCTTAAAGTCAGGTATCAAGGGAGTGAGTTTGTCTCAGAACCGTGTTCTCAGAAAGAAGTGGCTTCTGGGGAGCAATCGTGGGGCCAAGCCCGTTGGATGAGACGTCTGCCTGCTTGCTGACAGTGGTCAGGCATGGGTGGCCTTCTTTCCCCAAGGGCCCCCCTGGAGAAAAGCCCAGGCCCAGGGTGGGGTGGGCTTAGTTCTGTTTGTCGTCTGCAGAGAAGAGAAGAGCGCAGGGTACATTGTACGTGTCCTGCCTGCAACTAGAGAGGCACGAAGATCACCATTTCTAGGGAAGAGGCAGAAACACCCTGGGGAGAGGGGTCAAGCAAAGGTTTTGAGAATGAGGTCAGGACATGATGCCGTGTACGTTAACAACTTAGGTGACTGTGCCTAAAGACTGGAATAACAAAGGTTTCATAACTGCATCCTCATTGTCTCAATGAGGGGACTGAAAACAGTACCAGAGGTGGTTTTCAGATCTCATTGTCTATTCGGTTACTGAAGAAAATGTAAAAATTAGGGCCGTATGTGCCTAAGTGATGGATGTATCCCATTCTAGAACTAAAGTAGCTGAATTTTACTGCAAATAGAGTTTCTCCTGTTATTTTTGGGGGGAGAGCGAAATTTGTTGATTATCCACAGGTTTTATTTCGCTTTGTCTCTTCTAATACGACATTTTAAAGAGAATACGTATCCTTGTGTTCTAGAGCACAGGTAGAAAGAAAGATTAAACTCAACTTTTAAAGCGTTGTTCACAGATTGCGATCACTCCCAGAAGACTAGAGTAAACCCACATCAGAAATCAAACTCAGGCCTGGGTTTAAAGCCTGCTGTTTGACACTACTTAACTGTGGGACCCTGAAGAAAATGCCACACGTGGCAGTTTCCCCGGTTGTAAACTGTGGATCAGTCTGTGAAAATGTCGGTCAGGGTGATGGATGAGAAGTTTACCCAGAATGCATAGAGAGCTCGCGGCTCAGTGTCCGGCACATGGTGGTGGTTTATTCACCAAGTCGTGTCCGGCTTTTGCAACGCTGTGGAGTGTAGTCTACCAGGATCCCCCGTCCGTGGGGTTCTCCAGGCAAGAATCCTGGAGTGGGTTGCCATTTCCTTCTCCAGGGGATCTTCCCTACCCAGGAATCGAACCCAGGTCTCCTGCATTGCAGGCAGATTCTTTAGCGACTGAACTATGGAGGAAACCCACAATAGAAGTTAATGAATGAGAGCTGTCCCTGAACATCACATTGTCAGGAATCCCTCAGCTCCGTTTCTCACTGGACTGTAATCAGCTATCTCGGCTCCTCCTCTAAACCTATCCCAGATGAATTTGTGGCTACCCGTACGAGAAAAATTCTTTCAGTTGTAGGTAAGAATTTACCTCTGTCTATCAGAAGCAGTTAGGTTTTCTTAAGGCAAGTAGTAAATAGCTCTACTGGTCAAATCTCCATTAAATGATTTGTTGAGCAAGGTTGTTGGCAATATTGACTAAAGCACATCGTGGAGATATTTTTCAGATCTCAAGCTCCCAGGCTCCTCTTGTGTTTAATTGTTAGAGATTTTTGAGGACCCTGATACATACTCCTGGGAGAGGAAACAGGTATTTGTATTTAAGGAGAGACAGTACTTGGAACAAAATGGAAAGATGAAGAAAAAAGAAAGAAAAACTTGGCACATTCTATGCAGCCAAGATCAGTTGATTTGTATCTACCCCTCTCTCCTTCTTTTTTTTTAAACTTTTCTTTCCCTCTTTCTTTTTTTAAGTTACCCTAACTCAAAACAGAACTTTCCTCACAGTCTGAAATGGGGTATCTGTTAGAAGTGAATCATGGATAATACATGCAGAGTGATCACGGCTTCAGTAGCCCAGTCCTGAACTCTTCATTTCCTACTGCAGATCTCTAGCGTTGCCAGAATTCCACTCTATGTTCCTTTATGCTTATTATAGCAAAGCTGAAAATAAGGATCTGAGAAGGAAAGAAAAGGAAGAAACTATCACCCACACTCCACCGCTGTGCACCGCACGCGTGTGTCCGCCTACTTTTTGTTTGTTTGCTTTTCTCTAAAGAGGCAAGTGCTGTGCTGGGCTTAGTCGCTCAGTCATGTCTGACTCTTGCAACCCCATCGACTGTAGCCCGCCAGGCTCCTCTGTCCATGGGGTTCTCCAGGCAAGAATACTGGAGTGGGTTGCATGCCCTCCTCCAGGGGATATTCCCAACCCAGGGATCAAACCCAGGTCTCCTGCGTTGCAGTTGAATTCTTTACCAGCTGAGCCACCAGGGAAGCCCAAAGAAACAGGCTTTAAACATTTAAAATGCGTTGTTTCCTGAGATCTTCATTTTTCATTAAATGTTGAAATAAAAGGTGTCCTTAGACCCTACCCAGCTCAGCGAGATCTCCAGCTGACTCGGTTCTTGTCCCACCAACCCCGCTCTGCCTTCCACTGCTGCACAAGGAATCCGGGCCCCAGTGTTCTTAAGTTCCGTGCTTTAGGATCCTGGGGCATTTGGAGGAGAGCTGTCCACTCAAGGCAGATTCACTGGGAACGGAGCACAGATCTGAAACACACACGGGGTTGCACCATAGACGGATGGTCCTCGGAAGAGGTGTTTCCTGCAGGGAAGTTGAAGGAAGGCTTCCTGCGGGTTAAAGGTGGAGGCTTTACCTGCTAATCCACCGAAGAATCCTTGCTTCCGTCACTTGGAGGAGCACGGGCGCCCGGAAGCCCTGGAGACGCTGCTGTGGGGCTTGTCTTCCTGGGACTTCTTCCTCCTTCGGAATCTGACCCTTCTCTTAGATCACCTCCTCACCCCACCATCCCATTCCTGTTTTCCTTTCCCATTCCATGAAAATAGATCCTCCATGTTGATAAAGTGTCTGGGATGCTATGCTGATGTTTTTTAAGCAAGCAAGCAGTGAAAAGCCATTGGGTGTTTTTAATCACAGATTCTTTAAGCAGCCTGGGGAGAAAATCTAAGGGTAGAGAGAAGGCATTTGGAGAGTGGGCGAGAGATGATTAGGGCGAGGACGAGGCAGAAACTACGTGCTAAAGAGACTCACCCCTCGCCCCACTCTCTGCTGCAGACCCTGCGGTGCCGCCATTCAGCCTCCGGTAGCAGTGCCTTGTTGACACACCTGCCGCCCTTTGGCAACACCCTCCCCGGTATTACATTCCCTGGCTGGGTTTCTAGGTATTGTCAACCGTGTATCACACCGCTGTTTGCAGCACTGAGACCGTGGCGATAGACAGCGACGCCCGCCAGGTTTGCTGTGAAACACGAGGAGCACCTCAAAATGCTGCACCGCCCAGTACTGACACTGTTCACACAGGGTGTCGTGTTATCGTAGCCCCAATGTCAAAGACTAACGATCACGCCTATTTATCATTAAAAACCCAGTCAAAATCCTGCTTGATATAAGGCTCATGCAGAGGGTACCCGGGCTTCCCAGGTGGCTCAGCAGTAAAGACCTCGTCTGCCAACGCAGGAGACCCGGGTTCCATCTCTGGGTGGGGAAGATCCCCTGGAGAAGGAAGTGGCAACCCACTCCAGTATCCTTGCCTGGAGAATCCCATGGACAGAGGAGCCTGCAGGGCTACAGTCCAGGGGGTCGCAAAAGAGCCAGACGTGACTTAGCAACTAAACGACAAGAGCAAAGCGCCCCGTTCCACTCGCTTCCGCTCTATCTCACTGGAGATGCAAGGCGCGTTCTATCACCGCAACGCAGCTGCTCAAGAGAAGGGAGCAGCTCTCAGCTCAATCTTCTTTACATTTCCGCCTCCTTGTATTGAGTTATTGAACCATGAACTCATACTAGAAACCTTACCGTTAGTCTACACTTATTGCTAAATATCATCTTTTGGGGGTATGTGGAAAGTATATACCTTCTTTCAGTTATAAATATCACCAAGTCAGATTCTCTCGCACCCTTGTTTCCCAGTGAAGTAAAAGAAAGTACCAAAAAGGGAGACGTGGGTCCTTCCACCAGGTTTCAACCCTATGTGATTATTTATGCAATTCCAAAAATACAGTTTCCCATGTAGGGTATAAGCCTTGCTTTCTCCCCATGAATTGTGTTTATCTGCGGAAATCAAAGGTGCTATTAACTTAAATCTTGGCAGAGCCTCATCTGCTTTAGTGCTCACCAACCCACATGCTAATTACTACTGCTATATACAGAGGGGGTTAACACTGACACGATGTCTGTCCTCTAACCCTGCTTTTCAGAACCCTTCCCGTCTTTGGATTGGAGGCCGAGGGGTTTTCTTCCTCGCTTCTTAGCCCTAAGGGAGATTTCTGGTACCAAGTCCGGGTGGCTGATGAGTGAAAGGCATTACGTGACCATCATTGTACCTGTGGGCGAGAAAGGAAGCAGAGCCTGGGGGACTGTGCTGAGTTATCTCAGGCATGCAGGGTTGAAGATTTTGTCGGAGTCAGGGTGGAGACGCTGAAGACAGCAGGGAAGGGGAAGATCACTGAGCAAACTAAGCGACAAGGGTGTTGCTTTGAACCTGATTGGCAGGTTCCGGCACTGGTTCTTTTTCTGGAAGAACGAGCAAATGACTTATGCTTTGCTTTCTAACATGAGGATACCCAAAGCCACATTTGTAAGCAAGCTGGTATGGTTAAATAGGACGGCAGCTGAAGGCAGAAAGGGGGAAGGGAGCGTGGGGGGAAGGAAGGAAAGGAGAAAACAGGCGTATGTGCCGTTTACCCTGTTCCTGATTCTCTCGCCGTGTACACAGTGGGACGCAGACAGTCGCCTAGCTGACGTCGCCTCATTACACACTTTGTATTTAGAGCGACCCGTGTTAATGAAGGGCCTTCCAGCTGGCTCTCGTGCTAAAGAACCCGCCTGCCCATGCAGGAGTTGTAAGGGACCTGGGTTTGATCCCTGGGTGGGGAAGATCCCCCGGAGGAGGGCATGGCAGTCCACTCCAGTGTTCTTGCCCGGAGAACCCCAGGGACGGAGGAGCCTGGTGGGCTGCCATCTATGGGGTCGCACAGGGTCTGACATGACTGAAGCGACGCAGCAGCAGCAGCAGCAGCAGCAGTGTGTATATGTCAGTCCCAGCCTCCCAACTTATCCCTCCTGCTCCCTACCCTCGTTGGGAACCATAAATAAGAAGTTCACTAGTACCTTTTTATTTTCAGATCCCACATAGAAGCGATATCAAAGATACTTGTCTCTGTCTGGCTTACCTCACTCAGTGTGATCTGATCATCTCTAGGTCCATCCACGTTGCTGCAAATGGCATTATGTTGTTCTTTTTTGGGGTATTAAGTATCACTTTTAAGAACATTTTCTTGAAATAAAACATACATACTGAAAAGTACATGCGTGTAGAGTCTGATGAGTTTCAAAACCTGAGTACTCCTGTGTAATCATCATAAAGGTCACAAAAGAGGGACCAGCATCCCAGAACTTCCTGACCTCTGTTCCCTCCCAGCCTCCCAAAGGTAACCACCAACTTGACCTGTAACAGCATAGATTAGTTTTGCTAGTTTTTGTACTTAGTGTAAATGAATTCTACTCCTCCATGCTAGGCTGTTTTAACCCAACAATATGTTTGTCTACTGCCAATTACTATATTATCACTCATTCACACTGCTGAATAATGTTGTGTTATGAAAATGTATCTTGATACTGCCAAACATTTTTTAAAATATATGTACTAATTTGCAACCCCTCAGCAATGTAGGAGAGCTCAGTGACAAAATATCCTCCCCAAAACTGGTATTTTCCATCGTTTTTTCTTTTAGCTCTTCTGGTGCACAAGCATTGATTTTTAAACTGACTAAATAAACCTCTAGGAAGCTCACACCAAACAAAGATCTTCATTTAGGAACCAGTGTGTGCTGGAGGTGGGAAGGGGCAAAGTTTTATCAATTTGAATGCTTCAACATCAATACATTCAAAGAAGAAATACCGCTTGAATATCGTAAGCAGAAAGGTCTCAGCACAGACCAACAGTTTTCTTGAAAATACCGCTTTATTTTCAGAGAAAACCCTTCATATGGAAATGAAGAGATATCTATATGGGCTAGACATGTATGGAATCTGAGCACTGACATTTTTGAGATTTGCAGGGAGAGTTGTGGGCTAGCAGCAAACAGTAAGGGCTTTATGAACTGCATCATGAATGTCGTGATTTTCGTACGGAAGCAGGAGGCGGTGGCTGATGTGTTTCTCTTTTACGGTTGCAGGGTCTCCATTTTGGTGCCTGTTGGATATTGTTCCCATAAAGAATGAGAAGGGAGATGTGGTCCTTTTTCTGGCCTCGTTCAAAGATATAACAGACACGAAAGTGAAGATTACTCCAGAAGATAAAAAAGAAGGTTTGTGCTGTTTTCAGAAAACATTGACAGATGGAATAACATTTTGAAATTGTTTACTCAGAAACTCCAGTAGCAAAAAGGGTGTTTTTAATAACAGCAACTGATAAATATTCATAACTCAGCAGTCAGTATCTGGCGCTTTTCCCGAAATCACAGACTCACGCGAATTTGCTTTCTCCTGTTTGTAACAAAGATTCACTTGACAGGAACCAGAAGTTTGTATTCTGATTCCAAGAGGATGAGGATGGAAAAATTTGTATTAGAGTACACAGATTCATACCACCTGGTTTTATCAGGGAAAAATACAAACTGATAGCAATAAGTGAAGTTAAATGAGGCAATTAAAAATATACCTCTCAGTTTAAACTAATGTACAGCAGCTCAGAACTCAGAACTGCAAGATTTCAGTTTAGGTACAAAACCCAGAACTCGATTTAGCGCTTTGTTAGAGTGGAACATTGCCGATGTATCTGTATCTTGCAATAACAATTTGTGTTGACATAGACAAGATTTTCAATGATTTTTAAAGGATTCTAAGACTTCATATGGCTTACCCTATAGCTTCTGCTTATAGTTTATGAGAAAATTCCCTGAATTTATGTAAGCAGACAAAAATTAACACTGGAAAAATGGCCCATATTGTTTCGTTTAAACAGAAGTAGAGTTGGGTGTTTTGATGACCAGAGAAAAAGCAGTTGTCATCGTAGGCATTTCCTACAAAGCTCTTTATAAGAATCAGCTATTTGACATTTTAACAGCTATGTCTTCTTAAAAATGTATCTGTGTGTTTTATATATATTCTGTCTTTTGAATGACAACACAGACTGAGAGCTATTTGGTGTCCCCACCTCCCAGCATCTGTCATTTGGAATGTTTGCAAATGCATGACTGGTTCCTGTGTGTTTGCAGAGCTGAATATTGTGGGATATTTTACACACAGGAGAGGCAGGCGTTCATGTCAGGAAAGCTACTTGAAGGTCAGAGCAAGCGTAATACTTGCCTAAGGAGAGAAAAGTGTGTCAACAGGTGCCCACGACTTTTGTTTCTGTTTTCAAATTTTTCTTTGCTGTTATAGGAAGAAGAAGACAAGTGTGAGGTGCATTTACTTAGAACACCTCTAACACCAACCGTAGTTTTTTTTTTTTTTTTTCCCTCACTGATGTTGAAGCTGAAACTCCAATACTTTGGCCACCTGATGCGAAGAGCTGACTCATTGGGAAAGACCCTGATGCTGGGGAAAGACTGAGGGCAGGAGGAGAAGGGGACGACAGAGGATGAGATGGTTGGATGGCATCACCCACTCAATGGGCATGAGTCTGAGTGAACTCCAGGAATTGGTGATGGACAGGGAGGCCTGACATGCTGCGATTCATGGGGTTGCAAAGAGTCAGACACGATTGAGCGACTGAACTGAGCTGAACTGAACCACCAGTTCTGCAGCTCTCTGGACACTGCGGGGTACCCTAAAATTTAATTCAGTTCTGACACTATTTTTGCTGTTCAGTCACTCAGTCGTGTCCGACTCTTTGCGACCCCATGGACACACGCCAGGCCTCACTGTCCATCAGCAACTCCCAGAATTCACTCAGACTCACTTCCATTGAGTGGGTGATGCCATCCAGCCATCTCATCCTCTGTCATCCCCTTCTCCTCCTGCCCCCAACCCCTCCCAACATCAGGGTCTTTTCCAATGAGTCAGTTCTTCGCATCAGGTGGCCAAAGTATTGGAGTTTCAGCTTCAGCATCAGTCCTTCCAATGAAGACCCAGGACTGATCTCCTTTAGGATGGACTGGTTGGACTCCTTGCAGTCCAAGGGACTCAAGAGTCTTCTCCAACATCACAGTTCAAAAGCATCTGTTCTGTGGTGCTCAGCTTTCTTTATAGTCCAACCCTCACATCCATACACAAAAACATAGCCTTGACGACCTTTGTTGTCAGGCCTTTGTTAGCAAAATAATGTCTCTGCTTTTTAATATGCTGTCTAGGTTGGTCAGAGCTTTTTTTTCCAAGGAGCTAGTGCCTTTTAATTTCATAACCAGTCACCATCTGCAGTGATTTTGGAGCCCCCCAAAATAAAGTCTGTCACTGTTTCCATTGTTTCCCATCTATTTGCCATGAAGTGATGGGACTGGATACCATGATGTTAGTTTTTTGAATGTTGAGTTTCAAGCCAGCTTTTTCACTCTCTTCTGTTGCCTTCTTCAAGAGGCTCTTCACTTTCTTAGTTCCTCTTCACTTTCTTCCCTTAGAAAGTGTCATCTGCATATCTGAGGTTATTGCTGTTTCTCCCGGCGATCTTGATTCCATCTTGTGCTTCCTCCAGCCCAGCGTTTCTCATGATGTACTCTGCATAGAAGTTAAATAAGCAGGTGACAATATACAGCCTTGACGCACTCCTTTCCCACTTTTGATCCAGCCTGTTGTTCCATGTCTCATTCTAACTGTTGCTTCCTAACCTGCGCACCGGTTTCTCAGGAGGCAGGTCAGGTGGTCTGGTACTTGGGATGAATATCAGTGTCCACAGGTATGAGGGCCCCCACCCACACACAGATGCTGGTCACAGGTACAGGGTCCCCAGGCCCCGCATGCTTCTGTCCATCTTGACTGTAATGTTGGGAAATTCACAGGCCTCCCCTTTCTTGTCAGATTTGAGAATTTGCTAAAACTGCTCCCAGAACTCAGGAAAACACTTCTGTTATGGCGAAGGCTGTAACTTGGGAACAGCGGGATGGCAGAGATGCTGGGGCAGGCATCGGGACGAGCCTGGCGCTGCCACCCCTCCCCTCTCCCCACCCCCACACCCGGATGTGTCCCTTGGGTCTGCTGCTGTGTAATAGTTTTCATGGAAACGTCATCACACGAACAAGGTTGGTTACATCACTGGCCATCGGTGATCACCTTGTTGCTTAGCTCCTCTGCCCTCCCAGAAGGTCAGGGGGCGGGTTCGAGGCCCAGCCTTCTCATCTCCCGTCTTCCTGGTCATGAGCTCCCTGTGGGACCGAGTATCCACTAGTACGGAAGAGACCCAGCCCTCCAGGGATTCCTAGGGTTGTAGGGTTGTAGGGTTGTATGTCTGGAGCAGGGATAACAACAAGCATGTTTCTGACTGTGCCACCGTCAGGATTACTTGAGGAACATTAAACATATGTGTATGTGTAATGTGTATTCACGTACCTGTGCAGACACACAAAACTGCCTTTAGAAATAAATATATGGCTTTGGGGGCGTCCCTGGTGGCTCAGCTGGTGAAGAATCTGCCTGCAACGTGGGAGACTTGGGTTCGATCCCTGGGCTGGGAAGCTCCCTTGGAGAGAGGAAAGGCTACCCACTCCAGTGTTCTGGCCTGGAGAGCTCCAAGGACCGTATAGACCATGGGGTGGCGAAGAATCGGACACAACTGAGCGAATTTCACTTTCACTTTCATTTTCATTTTTTGCTTTGAAGAGGGCAGTTCAATCAGCCTGACTTGCTTTGATCATGAAGATCATCACTACTGCTCTTATATAATTGAGGTCAGCATCTTTGCCCTGGGCTCCTGGTGTCTGTGTGATCGGGCAGAAATCCCCCTTTTGAAAGATGGCAATGGATAAACGGGTAAAATGTACTTGTTAATTTGGGGTTTGAAAGAGCTCAGTACAAACATCCCTCTTCCTGAGAGAGAGAGACTTCAGTAGAAATCTGGTGATTTTAACCATCTTTTAAAACGCCTTCCATTTTTGACACAAACTTCATTTCGATTCTAAAAGTAGTGTGTCAACCAATAGCTTCTACATGTGTTCCTAGCATTTCTGAATTACTTTAATGTGAGATCCTATATACCTCTTCAGTTCAGTTCAGTCACTCAGTCATGTCTGACTCTGCGGGTCTCCCTGTCCATCACCAACTCCCAAGAGGCCACCCAAACTCACGTCCATGAAGTCCATGATCCCATCCAGCCAACTCATCTTCTGTTGTCCCCTTCTCCTGCTGCCCCCAATCCCTCCCAGCATCAGAGTCCTTTCCAATGAGTCAACTTTTTGCATGAGGTGGCCAAAATATTGGAGTTTCAGCCTCAGCATCAGTCCTTCTGAACAATACCCAGGACTGATCTCCTTTAGGATGGACTGGTTGGATCTCCTTGCAGTCCAAGGGACTCTCAAGAGTCTTCTCCAACACCACAGTTCAAAAGCATCAATTCTTTTGTGCTCAGCTTTCTTCACAGTCCAACTCTCGCATCCATACATGACTACCAGAAAAAACATAGCTTTGATTAGACGGACCTTTGTTGACAAAGTAATGTCTCTGCTTTTGAACATGCTATTTAGATCCTTTCCTTCCAGGGAGTGTCTTTTAATTTCATGGCTGCAGTCACCATCTGCAGTGATTTTGGAGCCCAAGAAATAAAGTCTGACACTGTTTCCACTGTTTCTCCATCTATTTCCCATGAAGTGATGGGACCAGATGCCATGATCTTCGTTTTCTGAATGTTGAGCTTTAAGCCAACTTTTTCACTCTCCTCTTTCACTTTTATCAAGAGGCTCTTTAGTTTTTCTTCACTTTCTGCCATAAGGGTGGTATCATCTGCATATCTGAGGTTATTGGTATTTCTCCCGACAATCTTGATTCTAGCTTGTGCTTCTTCCAGCCCAGCATTTCTCAGGATGTACTCTGCATAGAAGTTAAATAAGCAGGGTGACAATATACAGCCTTGACGTACTCCTTTTCCTATTTGGAACCAGTCTGTTGTTGCATGTCCAGTTCTAACTGTTGCTTCCTGACTTGCATACAGATTTCTCAAGAGGCAGGTCAGGTGGTCTGGTATTCCCATCTCTTTCAGAATTTTCCACAGTTTCTTGTGATCCACACAGTCAAAGGCTTTGGCATAGTCAATAAAGCAGAAATAAATGTTTTTCTGGAACTCTCTTGCTTTTTCCATGATCCAGCGGATGTTGGCTATTTGATCTCTGGTTCCTCTGCCTTTTCTAAAACCAACTTGAGCATCTGGATGTTCACAGTTCACGTATGCTTAAGCCTGGCTTGGAAAATTTTGAGCATTGCTTTGCTAGCATGTGAGATGAGGGCAATTGTGCGGTAGTTTGAGCATTCTTTGGCATTGCCTTTCTTTGCCTGTTACCCTATCAGTAGGAAATATTTTAATGTAAGTTAGAAGTGGATTAATAATGAACCAAGCAATTCCACAGATATTTATTGAGCCCCCATTCTGCCCTCGGGATTGAATGATTGCTGACGTCAGAATGCTCATCTAAACCTCAGCACAAACCCCGCTTCCAGGCCTGTTGGCTCTTAGGCCTTAAATGAGCTGCTTACCCTCTCAGAGACTAAGTTTCTACACCTATAAAAGGGGCAGCCATATAGATGTCTACAGTGACTTTAGGTTTATAAGAGATAATATTTGTACCACATGGCAAATCACAGCAGACATTCAACAGAAAGGACTTGCAGTCGCTGTTGTGTTCCGCAGGTTGCATAAAAATAGCTAGCTGTCA
Organism: Ovis aries; assembly: GCF_016772045.2. Taxonomy (NCBI): domain Eukaryota; kingdom Metazoa; phylum Chordata; class Mammalia; order Artiodactyla; family Bovidae; genus Ovis; species Ovis aries. The sequence goes on from NC_056054.1 coordinate 277,576,855, forward strand.
TTGAGCCTCTGCTTCATATTGCCACATTGCCTCATTTGCTTCTCATTATAACTCTATGAAATAAAAATTGTTCTTATTTCTATTACCAGTGATTGAAGTAACCTGACAAGGTATGCATAGTAAAAAGTGGAAGAACCAGGATTTATACTCATGCAAACCCCAGGGTGTACATTTTTCAAGCTGGCATGTTTTCGTTTTGTTTTGTTTTGTTTTCCCTCCAAAGAGCACAGATCCAGCGCTGCAGCAGAGTATGTCCCCTGACGGCAGAGTGGCAGGAATGGTCAGTTCCTCCCAGATGAGCCAGAAGGGTGGGGTGGGGCCCGCAAGAAGCGGAGCAGAGACAAGGAGCCCTTCACAGGGAAAGGCACACGGAAGCGCGGCTGAAGGATGAGTGGTGTTTGATGAACTTCGAGGAAGGAGTGTTGATTTTAGGAGATGCAGTAACAGGTAGCTGACCTTTGTTCAGAAGTAGATTGCAAAAGTCAGGGGATGGAAGTTCAGCTCTAGGCAGGCATGGCTTGAAATGTAAAGATTTTATTGTGTTTTTTAAGGAGCCTAGATGGTGTGGCGATAGAGCTCAGTTTCAACAGTAGACCTTCACAGTTGGAGATGAGTGAATAGGAGGGCTTGATGAATTCCAGGATTCTGCTTTGGGGACTGTTATAAACTTAATTACTCATTACTTTGTCAACAAAGGTCTGTCTAGTCAAGGCTATAGTTTTTCTGGTGGTCATGTATGGATGTGAGAGTTGGACTATAAAGAAAGCTGAGAGCTGATGAATTGATGCTTTTGAAATGTGGTGTTGGAGAAGACTCTTGAGAATCCCTTGGACTGCAAGGAAATCCAACCAGTCCATCTTAAAGCAGATCAGTCCTGGATGCTTATTGGAAGGAGTGATGCTGAGGCTGAAACTCCAAAACTTTGGCCACCTGATGTGAAGAGCTGACTCATTTGAAAAGACCCTGATGCTGGGAAAGATTGGGGGCAGGAGGAGAAGGGGACGACAGAGGATGAGATGGTTGAATGGCATCACTGACTCGATGAAAATGAATTTGGGTGGACTCTGGGAGTTGGTGATGGACAGGGAAGCCTGGGGTGCTGTGGTTCATGGGGTCGCAAAGAGTCGGACACGGCTGAGCGACTGAACTGAACTGTAGACTTCATTGTGTCCCCTCCAAATTCGAGTGTTGAAGCCCTTAGCCCCCAGGAGCTCAGATGCCTGGATCAGATAGAGAGCTGCTGTCCTAGCTGCCGGCCAGCCGCCCGCATGCTGGCACCTCTGGTGGAGGGGTGCCTGCTGAGCATGCCTGTGGCTCACTGTCCATCTGCTCTGGGCCAGCCCGCTTACCCCAGGGCCCCGCAGGGTGGAGCAGTGAGGCTCAGAGCAGTGAGCTGGCCAAGCCTCAGTGTGTGAAGAGCTGGAGACAAGATGGGGCCGGGCGGGTCCCCATGCCCTGGGGTGGCCCATAAGACAGAAAAGAGACAGTCAGAAACAAGGTGGGCACAGGCTAGACTTGCTCATTCCCCCAAGCTCACACAGGTGCCTGCGATGGAAGCTGAGAGCTCCTACCCCAGCTCTTTTTACCATGCTCATTTTTTTTAACTTATTAAAAAACGTTTTTAAATTGAAGTATAGTTGATTTGCAATGCTGCGTTAGTTTTAGGCGTACAGCAGTGATTCGGTTTTATATGTATGCATATTCTTTTTCAGATTCTTTCCCATTGTAGCTTTTACTACAAGACATTGAGTGTAGCTCCCTGGGCTATACAGTAAATAGGCCCCAGTTTGTTTTGCATATAGCAGTGTGTAAATATTAATTTCAAACCCCTAAGTGATCCCTTTCCTCCCCCACCCTTGGTAACCATAGTTTGTTTTCTGTGCCTGTGAGTCTGTTTTGTAAATAAGTTCATTTGCATCATCCTTTAAGACTCCACGTGTAAACGACACCCTGTATCTCTGTCTGACTTCCTTTAGCACGGCCATCCCTAGGTCTCCCCACGCTGCAGCAAATGGCACACTTTAATCTCTTGCATGGCTGAGTGGTATCCCATGATGTATATGCACCACATTTTCCTCCTATGCTCAGCTGTTGAGTCACACTGAGGCCGCGTCCACGCTTTGGCTATTGCGAATAGGGGTGCTATGAACATTGGGGTGCGTGGATCTTTCCTGATTAGACTTTTTGTCTTTTCTAGACATATGCTCGGGAGTTTTACCATTCTCATTTCTTACTCAAAGTCCTTACTATCCCAAGTGTGGTCTGAGGACCTGATGTATTAGTGTCACCTTACAGCCATAAAGAGCTTCCCCTGTAGCTCAGTCAGTAAAGAATCTGCCTGCAGTGCAGGAGACCCGGGTCCGATCCCTGGGTTGGGAAGATCCCCTGGAGATGGAAATGGCAACACACTCCAGCAACCTTGCCTGGAAAATCTCATGGACAGAGGAACCTGGTGGATTGCAGTCCATGGGGTCGCGAAGAGTCGGGCACGACTGAGCGACTAACACAACATAGCCATAAAAATGCAGAACCTCAGGCCTCTGAATCCGAATCCTCCGACCTCTGAGTCAGAATCTGCGTTCTGACGAGATCCCACACTACTCTCAGGCACATGGAGAAGCCGCACGCTGGGCACACCCCTTAGGAGGGTGCCTCTGCCCGTCCAGAATGAAGGGTCCACCCCCAGCCTCTGTTCACCCTTCACCTGTCCACTATCGGCATAGCCTGTACAGTGTATGCACCATCTTTTTAAAAAGTGAGTTTGCACACACCATGATATATAAGACAAATAGCCAACAAAGACCTCCTATTGGCATATGACCGAAGGAAGTCTCCTCAGCCTTCTGTCATACGTACACAGGAATAGAATGTATGTTTAACTGAACTGCTTCGCTGTGCACCCGAAACTAATATGATCTTATAGACAAACTACACTTCAATAAAATTAGAGTCTTTTTTAGAAAGTTTGTATTTCAGTTGTCCTCCACTCCATTAAAATGTAAGCCTAATCAGGAAACAGATTTTGCTTCTCTTGATCAAGATAGTATCCCCAACACAGAGTGTCTGACACTCAGTAAAAACTCAACAAATGATTGATGGGTGGAATGAATGCGTGAATGTGGAATGGATGTTCCGTTTAAGAAATGTGACTAGCGAAATAAAACAGCATCGAGTTCTTCCTTTACCGAATAATCATCACAATTATCAAATGTCTCAGGTGAACATCTGATGAATGCATTTAGTTTAAGTCAAAGGCAGTGTGATGTGTTTGGGTCAAAGTCACCTCCAAGACTCCCAAAACGGGTTCTTACTCCTGGTATGGAGTGGCCTTTGCACTTCAAGCAGAATCTCTGCTGCTGTTAATTGTGTGTTCTTGATAACTCTTTTGTTTGTCCTCCAATTTCTGAGAATCTCAATTTGGTCACATTTTTTTAAGCTAGTGGCAGTTGCTTGTTTAAAATACATATAAAATATTCTCCATAAAAACAGATATTAAGCCACTGATCAGATAGTAAGTCAAAGATGATTTTATTTCAGTTTTTTATTTATTTTGACTATTTTAATTTTCAATGGGAAACATGGTGATAATGTTCCTTTCCCCTGCTGAAATATCCTGCCTGATTTTTTTGTTTGTTTGCATAAGGAAGAAACACATTCCCAAATCCAAATAAAGCAGAGTGGTCTGATGAAAGAACTGTTGTGAAAATTGACGCTTTTACTGAGGAGGTAGATTTCTGCCTTTAGGAGAGCTACACCAATTTTTTGTCAAACGTGTGATGAACTTGAGAATGAAGAGCCCAGGGAGATCCTCAAAGTGATTGAAGAGTTTCAATCACATCCGTAAATTATCATCTTATCTACATTTTTTTAAGGCTGTGGATTTTGCTTACATACTCTCCAATACCATTCTCTCCTAGAATCTTCTAAAGAGCGTAAGCCAGAGTTCATAAACTAAGTTGCCTTTGGAGATGCAGGATAATGTGATGAAGGGAATGCTGTGGTCGGTCACAGTGGAAACCGAGCCTGACGCACCAAGCGTGCCTCACCACCTCGCTCTACTTTAAAGGAGACTTTCAAACATTCTGCAGCCAGTCAAAATATGCCTGTGGACTGAATTTTTCTATTGGTCTGTGATCCTTGGACAAAACTATCAAAGTAATTTCTTTTTTAAAAAGATTTATATATTTCTAGCTTTATAACTTTTGGGAGGGAGACATATTTTTTTCTATTTTAGACAACTGTGACTTTTAAAAACGTTTGACAACTGAAAAACGAATTGAAGCACCAGATAAATATTTATTGGATTGGCCAACAAGGTGGTTTGATTTTTTCCACTACATTGTATGGAAAAACTGAAACAAAATTTTTGGCCAACCCAATATTAAGAGGATAAGCAACTCCAGGCTGGCAGTTTTAAAAGCCGTGTGACTTGACTTCCTGGTTAGACAGTGAGGCCTCTGTGTCTGGCAGAACTCGCTAGACCTTGGCCCCCAATTCCAGGAGTATAGCTGTCCTGCTACTGCCATGAATGATGGCAGCATCCCTTGGGAGTGGCTGGAAACTGCGAACTCAAACGTCTGCAGGCACCTGAGTCTCGAGCTTCAGCATCTTGCGTAGAGGCATGCTGGGGATTGGCTGGACACAGGGCTTGTTTTAGTGGTTGCTGCAGGGGGGATGTTTTCCCTTTTTTTTTTTTAATGTGAGTTACTGTGCCAATGGCTTTGCCAGTGTGAGGAAAACAGACTATTTGGTTCCAAGAACTTAGGTGTCAGCTACCTAGAGAAGTGCTGAGAAACACTGGGTACCCCGAAGGGGAGAGATTGGGTCCCCAGTTTCAAGGGAGTTTGAGTTTCTGCCTCATATTAGTGAAAGTGAACTTTCCATCCCACCTAGCCTGTCTTCATACAGGAAGACTAATCAGGAACCACCATCAAGCAATCCTGCTTATCTTTAAAAAATAATACTTTTCTTTCTTTACTGATTGGGCTGTGCCAGGTCTCAGCTGCAGCGTGCGAACCCATGTGCGCCATCTGGGATCTAGTTCCCTGACTGGGGCTCAAACCCAGGCCCCCTGTCCTGGGAGCACAGTCTCAGCCACTGGGCCACCAGGAAGTCCCGATCCTGCTTATCTTTGCAACCTACATTTGTGTTCAGTAACTCAGTCGTGTCTGACTCTTTGACCCCGTGGACTGTAGCCCACCAGGCCTCCTCTGTCCATGGGATTCTCCAGGCAAGAGTACTAGAGTGGGTTGCAGTTTCCTGCTCCAGGGGTTCTTCTTGACCAGTGATTAAACCCACATCGCCTGCGTCTCCTGGATTAGCAGTTGGATTTTTTGCCACTGTGCCACATAGGAAGCTCATTATTTTTACAATAGGTCTCGCCAAAATTCCATAAGGCTTTTAATGTATTTATTTGACACATTATGTGGGGAATGATTTGATTCCTAGAAAACACAGAAGTCTCACTGGATAAATGTCTCCTAAACTGTTCATATAGTTGTTTCAATCTCTTAAAATTATGCGTGCTAAGTCACTCAATCATGTCCGACTCTTTGAGACCCCGTGGACTGTAGTCCGCAAGGCTCCTTTGTCCAAGGGGTTCTCCAGGCAAGAACACTGGAGTGGGTTGCCATGCCCTCCTCCAGGGGATCTTCCCGACACAGGGATGGAACCAACATCTCTCAAGCAGGTTCTTTATGACTAGCGCCACCTGGGAAGCCTTAAAATTGTATGGTAATTCAATTTCATTTGATCTACTTAAAAAAATACACCTTTCCATTCCTGATAAAAATGTATACACACATAATTTGGCAACTGCTCCTCGGTGTGAAGAATGTCATTTTTGCCTGTGTGTACCAGCATTTTTCAAAGCAGACATTCATATTAAGAGTGTTTACGCATGAAAAGATGAACATATATTAACTAGAAACCTGCAAAAATGGCTGAGTATACTTCCGGGGAACTCTGCAAGTTATGAACGGTCTCAGGAGCGTGCTAGACTGTGCCTTTTGCCCATATGGCCCTTCTCCCTTCTCGCCTCTGAGCTCTGTGAAGGCAGAGGCCGTGTCTGGTTCACTTTTGAGCCTTAGAATGTAAGCCAGGGCAGGCACACGAACGGCTGAGCTGACTCTGGCCAAGAGATGCAGAGTCTTGTGGCTGCTTGGAATTGGTCTAGAATTTGCTTTTTGGAAACTTGAGGAAAAGAACACTGAAAGGGAGTTCTTGAGCTGAGCAGCTCGTGGTAACCTGAGGTCTGGGTGTGCGTGGTGACTGTGGGAGATCATAAGCAGCGGGGCGAAATAAGGTGGCAAAAAGAGGAGAGAGGCGAGAGTATCGGAGAGGAAAACAGTGGCTGCTACTCACCGTAAACAATCTTTGTGACCCCGTGGACTGTACAGTCCATGGGATTCTCCAGGCCACAATACCGGAGTGGGTAGCCTTTCCCTTCTCCAGGGGGTCTTCCCAACCCAGGGAGCAAACCCAGGTCTCTAGCATTACAGCCGGATTCTTTACCAGCTGAGCCACAAGGAAGCACAACAATACTGGAGTGGTTACCCTATCCCTTTCCCAGGGGATCTTCCTGACCCAGGAACCAAACCAGGGTCTCCTGCATTGCAGGTGGATTCTTTACCAGCTGAGCTATTAGGGAAGCCCTTAGAAAAGTTAGACATAGGATATTCCAAGTATATAGATGCAGAGTATATTCATTAATACCACCTTAGTGCAATGATGGGTAAATACGCCTATTAGAGGAAATATGAGAACAAACACATTATAGTAAAGGAGGATATAGACACTGAGTGAGTTGATCTCTCCAGAAAGTGGCCGGGAACACTGCGATCACTGGGATTCCCAGTGCTTAAGACGTCTCCTCCCCATGCTGGGGATGTGGGTTCGATCCCCGGTCAGGGAGCTAAGATCTCTCATGCCTCACGGCCAAAATCCAAAACATAAAAAAAGAAGTAATACTGTAACAAATTCAATAAAGACCTTACAAGTGGCCCACATTAAAAAAAATCTTAAAAAAAAACTAAAAGAATAATGTGATCATGAGAAATATAGTCAGATCCATTAAAAAGAAGCTGATACCCAGAAAAGAAGGGAAAATAGGGCAGAATTCTAAGTCAAATTGCAGCATAGCATTAAGAAGTTGCCATTAGAATAGCTAAGAGTCATAATTTTGTTTGATTTTTCACGTGTATAGTCTCTGATCTTTGTAGGGTGCCTTAGGTATGAGCTGAAAGAAATAAGTGATGGACCCAAAATGAAACACCAGTTGTATTTCATCTTGCAATAGAATTTCAGTGAAACGTAGAGGATATTTTGACGAGATTAGGAGTGAGCAAATGACATACTTATGTACTTTGCAACAGAAGTGCAGAGAATCAAGTCATACCATCAGGTGATGACTTCCTGAGCAGATAGTCTGGCTTTGTGGCAAAAGGTCTAGCTAAATTAAAGTTACAGTGAAAGTTAATCCTCTTAAAGTTCTGCCATTACCTCCTGTGAAGGGACAGAACTTCGGATTAACTCGAAGCCTGGACCTACTGAGAGTAGGTTTCCCTGGAAAGCTGGCTGTTAATTCTCTAGTCCAACTGCAAAGACCTTAGGAATATGGTTGCTGCTGCTGCTGCTGCTAAGTTGCTTCAGTCGTGTCCAACTCTGTGCGACCCCACAGACAGAAGGCTACCAGGCTCCTCCATCCCTGGGATTCTCCAGGCAAGAACACTGGAGTGAGTTGCCATTTCCTTCTCCAATGCACAAAAGTGAAAAGTGAAAGGGAAGTCGCTCAGTCGTGTCCGACCCTCAGTGACCCCATAGACGGCAGCCCTCCAGGCTCCCCCGTCCCTGGGATTCTCCAGGCAAGAACATGGGAGTGGACTGCCATTTCCTTCTCCAGGAATATGGTGGTTCCCAGCATATAGGAAGGGACTAGAGGATATCTAAAAATTCACTCAAAACAGGAAAACAGGTTCTCAGAGGCCTGATGACACCCTCTTCTTAGTCAGGGCAGAGGATCTCACTGGTAGCAGTGGGACAGTGTGAGAACTTGAGAGCCGAGAGCGCTTACCTGACTGTGTGAGTGCCGCGGGCTAGCCGCCTCAGTCTGTGCAGCAGGCCTAGGTGAGTAGGTGGGCGCTTTATCCATTACCTACATTAAAAGGGACGCATATCTTTTGCTGGTGTCTTTCCATGGAGACTATCACCCTTGTGCAATCACACTTCATCATTAGAGTTAAAAGACACACTATTAATCTGTAAGGATAATAAATAATGATGGAAAAAATCTAATGAGTCTGATGACCTAGAGGAGGATGGCAGATAAGAGTTACTATGTAGCCTAATGTCACGGGGTTGGTAATAGCTAGAATTTTATGCTGAAGAGCCTTTTGAGGCGGCATCTTGTCTCAGAGGGTAAAGACAACTGTAATCAATTATTGAACTTTTCCAAGGTCACAGTGATTTGAACAGAAGCAAGCCACATATTTGCTATAGATGCTGTTGAGGAAGATGTTATCATTTTTATAACAAGTAGAAAATTGGAGACCTCAAACTTCTCCTATAGGGTTAGATCACTGATACAAAATTATCTTTCATATATTTTTGAAATGAAATTGATTCCTCCATTGTGGTTTGCTGTTGAGTTCTCAAGAATCTATTATTAGAAATAAATCAATTATATGATTAGCAAGCATATAATGAGCTAGACATGCAGAGGAGAGATCCTCATTTAGAGTATCTAAGACTGATGCAAAATATTAAAAAAAAAACATTTAAAATACGGCTGTGCTGGTGGTAAAGGGAAATAAATAGATTTGCATAGCAAAAAGAAAGTGTGAGCTTTTAAGAAGAGTGTGTTGGAGTTGATGAGGATGGAAAGACGAGGCCTAGGTCCTTAACAGAGCAGAGATCAGACTGAAGTTGTAAGCATGCATGGGACAGTGAAGGACATTGACAGTGTCACTTGCAACAGGGGCTGAGAGGTCCCAAAGAAGAAGCTGTTGCTCAGTCGCGCGGTCATGTCTGACTCTTTGAGACCCCATGGACTGCAGGACGCCAGACTGGCCTGTCCTTCACCGCCTCCCAGAGCTTGCTCAAACTCAGGCCCCTGGGGCGGCGATGCCATCCAGCCATCCTGCCCTCTGTCAGTGTTTCTCCAACTCCCTTCAGCCTTTCCCAGCCTCAGGGTCTTTTCCAAGGAGTCATACATGTCTCAGTGTCCAGTGAGTCGGCACTTTGCATCAGGTGGACAAAGGAGTGGAGCTTCACCTTCAGCATCAGTCTTTCCAGTGGATACTCAGGGTTGATTTCCTTTAGGATTGATTGGTTTGATCTCCTTGCAGTCCAAGGGACTCTCAAGAGTATTCTCCAGCACCACAGTTTGAAGACATCAATAAAGATTTGCTTACTTAACCTGGGCTTCCCTGATACCTCAGTTGGTAAAGAATCTGCCTGCAATTCAGGAGACCCCAGTTCGATTCCTTGGGTCAGGGAGATCCGCTGGAGAAGGGAAAGGCTACCCACTCCAGTATTCTGGCCTGGAGACTTCCATGGACTGTATAGTTCATGGGGTCGCATAGAGTCAAGTTGGACACCACTGAGTGACTTTCACTTCACTTTCACTCACTTAATCTTGGTTCCCAGGAGAGCATGATAAAAGACTGATCTTCATAAGAATTCCTAATTAGAAAGTGAAAGTGAAAGTCACTCAGTGGTGTCCGACTCTTTGCAACCCCAAGGACGATACAGTCCATGGAATTCTCCAAGCCAGATTACTGGAGTGGGTAGCTTATCCCTTCTCCAGGGGATCTTCCCAACCCAGGAATTGAACCAAGGTCTCCTGTATTGCAGGCAGATTCTTTACCAACTGAGCTATCAGGGAAGCCCTCCTAATTAGTACCTTACCTTTATTTAGGTTTGGGGTCTGAATTCACAACGTCTGTCAAATATCAAGTAATCATAGCTAAAAAATTTATTTAAAGTGATTCTGATCACTGGGGCCCCCAGACACATAAGAAAATTAAATGTGAAGGTTCTTATTGGGCATTTTTAATTGAAGTTCTAAAAGAAAGAATCCCCCAGAGTAAAGTTCCAAGGAACACAGTATATGATAAAAATCATGAATGCTGTGAGATAAACTACCACAAGCAAGAATCATCACAAAAAAAATTACAAAATTGAATCTTCAAGGACTAAAACTATTGGAATTCTTAGATAAGAAAATGTCTATTTAATTTGCTTAAAGAAAATTTTTGTGATTTTTAAAAGTAGTGGAGGGACAAAGACAGTTAAAATTAACCAGATATATTTGGAAGAAAACAAAACCTGTCTACCAAATAGAACACCGCAGTGTGAACGCTGTGAGTCAAGTTTTCCTTGGGGCAAATGAGGATCACGACCCGGGGACAGGGTCTCACGTGGCTCTGAGAAACTGTGCCCACGGGGGAGCGGTCAGTGTTCCATGCGACCTCAGCTGGGAGAGGGGCTATGTGTCGTCAAGCCCACGTTTTGTCAGAGGTTTGCTGCTAGTCTGGAGGGGCAGAGGCCACCATTACTGATTTTAGTGCTTTCCTAGATATGAGGAGATGGAAGAACTGGGCTCATAAAATTTTCTCTTGAATATACCTGACTGTCAGAAGGCTTGTTATGCCAGCTTTTCCCAGAGCACAGAGTGCCTCATTTATCTCTGCCCTAAACTCCTTCCCGGAGAAGGAAATGGCAATCCACTCCAGTACTCTTGCCTGGAAAATCCCATGGATAGAGGAGCATGGTAGGCTACAGTCCATGGGGTCTCAAAGAGTCGGACAGGACTGAGCGACTTCACCCACTCACTCACTCACTCAAGCTCCTTTCAGGCTGTATTGGAGGCCAGTGGCTGTGGCGGCTTGCGACTTCATCCTTGTAGGGGCAGATGGCAAGCGCCAGTATTTTTGTTGGCAGATCCAAAGAGAACTCCTATAAATGAGAGAGAGAATAATGAAAAATACTCAATGAGCAGGATAGACAGCAACCTGGTCAAAGAATAAGAAAGAATTAGTGAATTAGAAAAGAAAAGTTAATCCATGCAGTTATTATAAACACATATGAAAATGAAGTTCAAGAGAAATAGTGGTTAGAGCCAAATAATCCAGAATAACCGGCATTTTGGAAAGGGAGAATAGAACGGTAGGGAAGGAAGTGTTGGTGGTTTTCCAGAGTTCACCTGCATCTGAGTATTCTTTTTTTTTTTTTTTTTTTTGCATCTGAGTATTCTAAGGCAATACTTAGAAGGCCCAACACACCTCAAAGGTTGGAATAAAGGTTAGCAAACCAAGACTCACAACTGTTATGCTGTGAAACTAAAGAACAGGGGATGTAAAGAGAATATCTTAACAGCAGGCTTAGGGAAGTGACTTTATCTGCAAAAAAAAAAAGCTGGTTTGACTGACAGCTGTGCTCTCAAAGGCAACAGTAAAAGCCAGAAGACAGTCGGATGCAATTTTCAAAATGTTTATGAGAGTCAGTGACAACTAGAGTGTTTCGTCCGCTTGAGCTCTCGAGAAAATAATAGAGACACGATGCGGAAACTCCATTCAAAACTGTAGATCATTCACTAACCAAAACTTCCCTGTTAGAAACTTCAGTGTTAAAAATGGCTGAAATGGGCAAGACGCCTTAAAAAGAGGGGGTATGTGTATATGACGATTCACTTTGCTGCCAGAAGATACTGACACGGCATGGCAACTACGCTCTGAAAGAGAGAGAGAGGGACGAAAAGGGATCTGATGAGAGCCACAGAAAGAGAAAAAGGAGATGATGTAACAAAGGCCTTACACCAGCGATTCTGAAAAACTACGCAAAATGGAAAGCTTGTTAATTTTTTAAAAACTGACTCAGGATGAGAAATACAACTTGAATTATCTATAATCATTAAATGTACTGAATCCGTTTTTAAAATTTTCCCCAGTATGTTACACCCAAATGATTTTATCAGTGAGTACTCCCACATACTTAATAAACCCAATCTTAAGCAAATTCTTTCAGAGGGGTAGAAGAGTAATATAATCTTGATGTTAAAACCACACAGCTTGAAAAGACTGGGGGAAAAACTGACAAACTCACCATGAGTATAGAAAAAAATTCTAAACGAAACATTAACAAACCGAATCCAGGAATGGAAAAAACAACAGTGTATCCTGGGCAAACGGAATGTCTCACATCAAAGAAAGGCTCCACAGTCTCAAGGCTGTTAATAGGACTTCCCTGTGGTCCCCGGGTTGGAGAAGGCAATGGCACCCCACTCCAGTACTCTTGCCTGGAAAATCCCACGGATAGAGGAGCCTGGTGGGCTGCAGTCCATGGGGTCGCTAAGAGTCAAACATGACTGAGCGACTTCACTTTCACTTTTTGCTTTCATGCATTGGGGAAGGAAATGGCAACCCATTCCAGTGTTCTTGCCTGGAAAATCCCAAGGATGGGGGAGCCTGGTGGGCTGCCGTCTATGGGGTCGCACAGAGTCGCACACGACTGAAGCGACTTGGCAGCAGCAGCAGCAGTGGTCCCCGGGTTAGGAATCCACCTACCAATGCAGGGGACACCAGTTCAACTGCAATTCCTGGTTTGGGAGGATTCCACGCGCCCCAGAGCTACCCAGGCCAGGTGCCATGACTGCTAAGCTAAGGTGCTGCAAGCCCTGCTGAAGCCCCCCAGAGCCCACACCCCAGACAAAGAGACCGAAGCCCCCCAGAGCCCGCACCCCAGACAAAGAGACCGAAGCCCCCCAGAGCCCGTGCCCCAGACAAAGAGACTAAAGCCCCCCAGAGCCCACACCCCAGACAAAGAGACTGAAACCCCCCAGAGCCCGTGCCCCAGACAAAGAGACTGAAGCCCCCCAGAGCCCGCGCCCCAGACAAAGAGACTGAAGGCCCCCCAGAGCCCGTGCCCCCGACAAAGAGACTGAAGGCCCCCCAGAGCCCGCGCCCCAGACAAAGAGACTGAAGGCCCCCCAGAGCCCACACCCCAGACAAAGAGACTGAAGCCCCCCAGAGCCCACGCCCAGATAAAGAGACCGAAGACCCCCAGAGCCCATGCCTGGATAAAGAGACTGAAGCCCCCCAGAGCCCACACCCTAGACAAAGAGACTGAAGCCCCCCAGAGCCCGCGTCCGGATAAAGAGGAGCCGCTGCGTGAGGAGCCCGCCCTTGCTGCAGCAAAGGCCCAGCGCAGCGCAAAGAAATAAATATTGTCTTTAAAAAAGAAAGGCTACTAGTAAAATATACCATAGTCACTGGTTAAAGGAGAAAATATGACCATCTTAATAGATTTACGAGTGCCATAGTGGTATACAGTACACATCTGATAGAGCTTGTGGTGAAAACACAAATAAGGCAATCTTCTACTTTTTGATTAACAGCATGTTCCACTTCCCCCCTCCTAAAAAAAAAAATAGACCAATATAATAGCCAATTGAAACAGTGGAGTATTTCCTCTAAAAATTAAGATCTAGGAAAATAAACCTGTTATTGTTGCCAATTCTGTTTAATAACACAGTAGCAGTCCTGGCCAGTGACCTAAGAAGAGGAGAAGAAAAAATAAAGATTTTAATGAAAGTAACAAAATTACCATTATTTTCAAATCATACAATTCCCCATCGATAGCCCATACAAATGCATAGAGAAATAACAGCTATTTAACGTCAACAAACTGAGAATTACAAGACAAATATCTAAGCCACCTGCATTTCTATAGAATCATAAATGCAGCACTCTAAAAAAAAATCATCTACAATGGAATATTACTCAGCCATAAAAAGGAACGTATTTGAGTCAGTTCTAATGAGGTGGGTGAAACTAGAGTCTATTATACAGAGTGAAGCAAGTCGGAAAGGGAGCGATGAACATCACATAATGATGTGTATGTATGGAACCCAGAAAGAGGGTACGGATGAATTTAGTTGCAAGGCAGCAATGGAGAAGCAGACACAGAGAACAGACTTACGGACACGGGGAGAGGAGGGAGGGTGGGCTGTGTGAGAGCAACATGGCAACTGGCATAACCATAGGTAAAGAGACAGCCAATGGGATTTGCTGTCTGGCTCAGGAAACTCAATCAGGAGCTCTGTATCAACCTAGGGGGGGGGGGGGGGGGGGGAGATGGGAGAGGGGTTCAAGAGGGAGGGGACATACCCATACCTGTGGTTGATTCATGTTGAGGTTCAGGAAACAACATGTGAAGAAGGCTGAGCACCGAAGAACTGATGCTTTTGAACTGTGATGTTGGAGAAGACTGTTTCAAGTCCCTCGGGCTGCAAAGAGGTCCACCCAGTCCATCCTAAAGGAGATCAGTCCTGGGGTGTTCATTGGAAGGACTGATGCTAAAGCTGAAACTCCAGTACTTTGGCCACCTCATGCGAAGAGTTGACTCATTGGAAAAGACTCTGATGCTGGGAGGGATTGGGGGCAGGAGGAGAAGGGGATGACAGAGGATGAGATGGCTGAATGGCATCACCAACTCGATGGACATGAGTTTGGATGAACTCCAGGAATTGGTGATGGACAAGGAGGCCTGGTGTGCTGCAGTTCATGGGGTCGCAAAGAGTCGGACACGACTGAGCAACTGAACTGAACTGAACTGAACTGATATATGATAGAGCTTTGATTGTACACTAATGCAGTAATTGTGGACTGTTAGTCAGATGACCCTGAAAATACTGAGCCTCTATATTTAAATAAAAATGTATTTGGACCGCCACCTCACATCTGTAGTCACAAATCAATTCAAAGAGAACTCAATGCTTAAAAACAGAAATATAGGTAAATATCTTACTGATTTTGGTAAAGGTTTTCTTCAATGTGATACCAAAAATGTGATTTATATTTGACTCCATTAGACTGAGTGTAATGCTCAGTAGGGGATCTAAGCTCCTGGCTTCTGGGACATTCTTGTCATGCCATCACAGCTGCTTTTCCTAGTTTAGGAGGAGACAAATAAACGAACAAAATGCTTGCTTGCCACGAGGAAGCCTGGCCCCTTGGTTAGACATTTATGTTAAAATTTTAACAGAATTTGAGTGGAGATTGCATAACGTTTTACGTTTTCTAATTTTAAAAAAAGTTATCTATCCTAGTGACTGTGAGAATCCTGGGGAAAGACATTTTTAAGTCAAGATATGGGTTTTGAAAATTTATTTATAGATACCATAGTTTTTACATCCAATCACATTTTCCTCTTTTTAATTGAGCTAGAAATCTTATAATAACATTAAATACTATTAATAAACAATATTAAGCTTTTAGCTTTTGAGTTTCATTTCATTATTGTGAATACTTTGCTTAAATTCTTTTTCTTATTTTTAAAAACCTCCCATACATCTATTTTTGTAATCACCTTAAATGTTTTTTGGAATAAAAATGATATCTAACTCTTATTGTTTACCATAAATCAGATATTTTTCTAAATGCTTTCCTTATTTTCATTTATTTAATCCTTTCAACAACCTTATGGTAAAAGCAATATTATCATCAGTGTTTTCGAAACTTAAGTGACATGTGCAAGTCCACAAAACAACTTCGTGGCAAGGCCAGGCCAGAAACCCAAGCTCTGTTTCACTTGAGCTTGCCTCATAATCTTTACACTTTCTCTGTGTTACAGCAAAAAGGAACATATCCACAGTATCAGTTTAATTAAAAGGCAAATAGTGTCCATTTGTAAGCCACTGGAGAAAACATCGCCTGGTCATTGATGAAAAATTAGGTCAAAAAGTAGGGAAATGTGGAAGAAAACCGGAGAAACAAGGATGTGTCTTTCCCAGGCTTGTCACTGAACGAAAACCACCTTCACACAGTTGCTGCCCTAGTTCCATCATCTCTTGCTCTCTGTAAATATCAGTTTTTAAATAAGTAAATTTGTCCTGTAGTAATCCTCACCTGTAGAGAATTCTTATGTTAGCTTAACCCCTTCTGTTGATGTTAAAGACCATTTTATCACGCTTGGATCCTTGAAGATGGAAGGAAGCTAACTCTGATAGGCCTGCTATGAATAAAGCACTGTGCTCACCAATCACCCCATTAAGTTTTCTCAGGAAGAGCTCTTAAAATGTGAAAATGAATTAGTATTGCTTTATGTGCTTCAGGGCCATTAGAAACCATCTCACTCTTCTCTTCTGAATAAACTGTGTGTTCTTCGGCTTCCCGCTTAGATTCTCCCTACTCCCAGCCCTTTAATCATATTTGCCATTTTCCTCTAAGCCCTCTTGAAGTTCATCCTACTCTTTCCCGTCTAGGACAGTACATACTACTGTGTATTATATCTCATTATACGGAGTTTAATGAAAAGATAGCTTTTAAGTGCCTGCCTTTTATGTATCCTACCCCATCAGTACGGCTGTTAAAAATAATTATGACTGTCATTCAAGTCATAAAACCACCATGATCCTTGATATAACGTCCGTGTTTCAATCTATATTCAGTCATTTATATCATCTTGTAATTGCAAAACCTGTAATAACTCCTTCCAGACTGAACCTCTGTCTTATAGCTTCCCATCACTTACTTCCCCAAGAATATATCAAATTTCAAGACACACAATCCCGTTTTTACTCACTCTCCTTTCCTGGCTTAGTGCAACCCGAAAGCTTTAACGATGAGTATTTCTGTTTACTTTACAACACGGCTTGCAAATAAAAATGTCAGAAGTTCTAGATGCCGAGTGACGTCTGCATCAGGAAACCAGCAGATTAAAGGCACGCATTTCCAAAACTTGACTAAAACAACTGGGAAGATATTTTTTTTAAGATATAAGCCGACAGGTCAAAGATAATAAGAAAGATAACAACAAGAAAATTGATATTGGAACTGATTTAATGGATCTGAGAAGCCTAAATCCTAACCAACAGTGGGAAAAGCTAAGAAGCAGTGCAAATGCCACTGGAGGACCTTCCAGTGGTCCTTAAGAATAGAAAGCTTAAGAACAGATACCCCTGAAAGTGGCAATGATGAACACTGAGCTGTGGGGGCTCACAGAAAGATCGTTAGATAATGTGAAAGCATTTTCAAGAAGCGGCTGGACCCAGATTCCCCCCTTCTTATTCGCAACCAGATGACTGCTCTCTTGGAAGCAAGTCTCAGTGGGATCAACATATTCGTGGGAAAGGAAGCAAGCAGGATGGAGCAGAAGACGTTAGGTCCTTGATCATCACAAAAAGACCTTCCGGCTGGGACGGCCTTTCGGAATCGCCCTGAGTCGGGTGAAGGGCATGGACACTGACCAATCACTGTAGCAAGCTGAGCTCCACAAATAGCGCATGCTCATTGCAAGGTGACCCTTCTCAACCAAGGGCACACCCAGCAGCGGGGGAATCTCGTTTTTTGTTGTTTTTTTTTTTTGCTTTTTTTGAGAAGGGGAGTTTGGAGGGCACAGCACAGTCTGCACACCGACTATGAGCCCCCACACTCTGACCTTGCACACCACTGCCAGAGAGAAGTCCACGCACCCCGGAGAAAGACCCTGCGCACCGAAACTAGACTCAACACGGCCAAATAAACATAAAGCGTTTTTAACAAAGATCTAGTAAATAGAAAACAGTATGATCAGTGCGTTAAAGGAGCATCTAGGACTGACTGTCCTGGAACTTTCTGCGATTGTGGAAACACTGTACCCTTTCACTGTCTAGTGTGGCACCCGCTAACTGTAGGTGGCTACTGAATACTTGAACTGTGGCTAGTGGGACTGAGGAACTGAATTTTAAAAATCTATTTAATTTCAATTAATTTAAATGCAGGTATGAGAAATCACGTCTCTAATTGCTGTCTTATTGAACAACACAGATTCAGGAGATTAAACCACTAGATTCAAAAGAGTACCCCAGCAAAAAAAAAAAAAAAATAGAGAGAGGGAAAAAAAATGAAACTAATTAGAAGGGGAAGAATAAATCAATAAACTAACATATTCCTAAGATATGAATTTCCAGACTGTGAAATCTTTTTTTCGTTTGTTTGTTTCCAAAAAGGAAAAAACAGCAATATACAAGGGATCAGAAATCAGAATTTTAGACTTCTCCAGAGGAAGGCTGGGAGCTAGAAAGCAGCAGAGCAGTGGCTTGTACACGGGAGCCCTTCACTGTTGCTGGGATGCGAGGCGGTGGGAGCCCATGGACGCAGCCCAGAGGCTCCTCCAGGAGTGAAGCTGCAACTGCCATCTGATCCAGCTTTCCCCACGTCTGGACATTTATCCCAAAGAAAGAAGCACCTCCAGGAGATGCTAGCACAACTGCGCTCACTACCGTGCTGTTCATAATGGTCAAGATGTAGAAATAGATTAAATCTCAACTAATGGATTAAAAAGTGAGGAATATACAGAGGGTCTCCGGCTAACCCTTTACCACCTGAGTCACCAGGGGAGCCCGATGGGATATTATTAAGCCTTAAAAAGATGGGAATCCTGCAGTGTGTGCCAACACGGTGAAGCTTGCATTATCGTGCTAAGTGAAGTCAGACAGGAGGACAAACTCTGCAAGACTCCACTGATGTGAGGCCTCTAACATAGCCAAGCTCCTGGAAGCAACAGATAGAACTGCGGTCGTCCAGGGTAAGGGGAGGGGGAAGTGAGGAGTTGCTAATCAGCACATATAAAATTTCATTTATGCAGGCTGAGTAAGAGATCTGCTATGCGGCGTTTCACCTGGGGGTAACAATGCTGGATTGGATGTTCTAAATTCCGTGAAGAAAGGAAATCTCATGCTTAGTGCTCTTACCGCACTAAAAAGCTTGTGTTTTTTTTTTTTTAATCTGGATGAGTGTGACTTCAAATTATACCCAGCCAATTGCCAATAAAGTGAAGGATAAATACATATATACATATGTGTATGTACACATATATATATACATTTTTTTTCAGACCTGGAAGGTCTCTAAAGGTTTACTTCTCTCCAATGTACCTTTTCTCAAGAATCTACTTGAGACTCTGGTGTGAAAAATTAAGGCAGGAAGCCAAGAAAAAAGAAGACATGAGTTTGGGAAAATTAAGATGTAATTCGAGAGAGTATATGGTATTTTCAGGATGACAGTCAAGTTCAGGAAGCCGTCCTGCCCAGATTAGAGGAGGCAGAGGGCTCTGGGAAAGGTTCTCAAGATGAGCCGGGATTCCAGTTGAGGCAATGAAAACTGCTGAGGAAAAATTTGCATAATTGTTGTGTGAAACTAGGAAAAAACCTCAGGTAATTATTAACTCCAAAGAAAACAAAAACTTGTCTACTATATTTAAAGCTATTTATTGCACACCAGATGGCCCAGCTTTCACCATATTTTGAACCCTGATTTAACCAAAGGAACAATATAACTATGGATGTGGGTGCCTTGGGGATGTGATATAATGGTGAGTGAAATTCTCATCTATTAACAGTGAGAAAGGCAATGCCAAAGAATGCTCGAACTACCGCACAATTGTGCTCATCTCACACGCTAGTAAAGTGATGCTCAAAATTCTCCAAGCCAGGCTTCAGCAATACGTGAACCGTGAACTCCCTGATGTTCAAGCTGGTTTTAGAAAAGGCAGAGGAACCAGAGATCAAATTGCCAACATCCACTGGATCATCGAAAAAGCAAGAGAGTTCCAGAAAAACATCTACTTCTGCTTTATTGACTGTGCCAAAGCCTTTGTCTGTGTGGATCACAATCAACTGTGGAAAATTCTGAAAGAGATGGGAATACCAGACCACCTGACCTGCCTCTTGAGAAATATGTATGCATGTCAGGAAGCAACAGTTAGAACTGGACATGGAACAACAGACTGGTTCCAAATTGGGAAAGGAGTGCATCAAGGCTGTATATTGTCACCCTGCTTATTTAACTTCTATGCAGAGTACATCATGAGAAACGCTGGACTGGAAGAAGCACAAGCTGGAATCAAGATTGCTGGGAGAAATATCAATAACCTCAAATATGCAGATGACACCACCCTTATGGCAGAAAGTGAAGAAGAACTAAAGAGCCTCTTGATGAAAGTGAAACAGGAGAGCGAAAAAGTTGGCTTAAAGCTCAACATTCAGAAAACGAAGATCATAGCATACAGTCCTGTCACTTCATGGCAAATAGATGGGGAAACAGTGGAAATAGTGACAGGCTTTATTTTGGGGAGCTCCAAAATCACTGCAGATGGTGATTGCAGCCATGAAATTAAAAGACACTTCCTCCTTGGAAGGAAAGTTATGACCAACATAGACAGCATATTAGAAAGCAGAGACATTACTTTGCCAACATAGGTCCGTCTAGTCAAGGCTATGGTTTTTCCAGTGGTCATGTATGGATGTGAGAGTTGGACTGTGAAGAAAGCTGAGCGCTGAAGAATTGATGCTTTTGAGCTGTGTTGTTGGAGAAGACTCTTGAGAATCCCTTGGACTGCAGGAGATCCAACCAGTCCATCCTAAAGGAGATCAGCTGTGAGTGTTCTTTGGAAAAACTGATGCTGAAGCTGAAGCTCCAATACTTTGGCCACATGATGGGAAGAGCTGACTCGTTGGAAAAAACCCTGATGCTGGGAAAGATTGAGGGCATGAAGAGAAGGGGGCAACAGAGGATGAGATGTTTGGATGGCATCACTGACTCGATGGACACGAGCTTGCGTAAGCTCATGGCCAATCAGAGCTGTATACTCCTCTGATGCAGAATAGGTCCCAAGTCAGAGGCATGACCTCACCAGAGCCGAGGAGACATCCGGAGATGCAAGCATATGTACTTTCTGGCTAGATTTGAAACTGAGATGATACAAATCCTTAGAATCTTTTTGAGAATTGAGTTAACTCAGAGACTGGACCAAAATTCATTTCTGTCCTCTTTGGCCAGTTTGGGTGGGATTTTCTGTCAACTTCTGCAAAAAATCCTAATTGTGTAGGGTTGACATAGTTCTAAATTAAATGGTGAATTTTTAGAAGTAAAGACAGCTTTTCAAGCTCTTCTGCAGCGTTTTGCACTTAGACACCATACAACTGAGTGACTGAACTGAACTGAACTATGTAATGTTAATGAACCCAGTTTGGAAATCACCTGAATCTATGCTAAACAAAAATCCTTGCTAAACGTGCTGCAAAGTACATACAAGCTTAGGTTAATTTTACTGTGAATTAAAGTTCTTATTTCTTTATTTGAAATCGTACATTCCAAAAATCCAAGTGCCTGTAGACAAATCTAGGGCTTAAAAAGAGGTAAAGTACTTCTGTCTCTATTCCCTGCACATTCCCTTAATACTTCTTTCCTCTTTTCAGAGCATGAGGGCTATGTGACTGTTTTGCTATAGCAGATTCCATACTATGAAATAACATGTTTTAGTGGAAGGAGCACGGACTTGAAAATGGAAAGCTTGGCAAGTTCCAGAAGCTCAGGTAGACTTTCAATGCTCTCTCAAGCTTGGGCTTGCATTTCCTCACCCGTACTCTGAATATACAAGATTTTTGTCACTTCAAATTCACCTTATTAAAACCGATGGGAACGGTGATGATCTGACGTGTTTCTGCCCCATTAGCCACTTCATAGAAATCCTTCTGATTTCATCAACAGCTAATCAGAGCTTCCGGTTATGTGAGTCTAGTAAATACTATTCTTGGTAAGGTTAGGGGACCATGACAGAAATGTGGCTTTTGTGAATATTATTAATATGATGGGTAACCATGATTTCTCCTTGGTTTCATGCACTATTAGAATTAGCTCAGGGGTTTATCCTTCACTGTGCTTAGATCTGAAATCACGCAGAAACTGGCTAAGATGTTCCGCAAGCCCTTCCAGCCAGCCCCAGCTTCCTGGGAAAAGGCACCAGGCCCTCACCTGGAACAAGCCCTGGGCACTTGGTCAAGATGGGCATCTCCTCTGATCCTAGATGCTTGCCCTTTGGGCCTGGGTGAGTTCTCAGCCCCAAGTTTTCCTGAAGACCATTTTTCTTCAGAGCGGTCACTGGATGCTTGGGCCTCCTGAGGACGGCCTGGCCTGTGAGCTGTTCTGAAGCCTCTCTGGTCTGGGAATGTGAGCGTCTGCCTTCCGCGGGAATGCAGAAGCGCTTCACACCTTCGGCTGTAGGTCATGCTGAGGAGCTTGGCTTTTATTTCATTCAGTGGTGGGTACGCCCTCTCAAGGCGTGCAGTCAGAAGGGAGTTTGGGACTACGTGCAGTTGTGTGAGGCTAGCGTTTCTTTATTTCACAATTTTATCTGTGCCAGGCCAACCTGCTAACTCTGTGAGACAGTCAAAAAGCCCCAGGAGTTACGGGTTAGAGCCCCATCTGTGCCTCTAATGAGCAGCGTCACCGTAGGCCAGGCACTTTCCCCACCTAACTGCTGTTTCTTTAGCTACAGTATAGCATAATTAGTCTAGGCGGTTCTTTGCAGCTTCTTTTATTACAAGGATATGTAATTCCACACAGAAGGCTTGTAGCGTGCTGGATCACAGAGCATCTTTACAGACTCCAACCTGAGGGTCCTGTTTTCTGCATCCCCAGTCTGAACTCATCAGAGAAGGGAACACTCAGTGTGTTTCCACCAGCAGTTTCACCAGCAAAAGGAAAAAAAAAAAAAAAAAGCTACTGTTCTGGCCTAAGTCCTTGAAGTTGAGCTGGACACTTTCTGATGCTTCCACAGATTCAGTTGGAAAAATCTAAATAGCTCTGTGCCTAAGTAATGAAGCGCTTAATGACGATGGTCCTCTGAAGCTTGCTAGGGTCCCTAGTTAACTTATGGTCCTATTTACAGAGGAGAAAGACAAAAATAGAAAAATATATATATATCCATGCTAAGTTTAGTGGGAATTTGCATTTCAATGCCAATTCTTAAATGGTTGGATTCTCATAAACACTACATTTATAGAGTGTTTGATATTATATAATGGTGAAATGAATAGAATTGGGAAATATTTGAACTTTAGTTGTACTTGGTGGTATGCCTTTTTCCCCCTTCAGTTCAGTTCAGTTCAGTCACTCAGTCATGTCCAACTCTTTGCGACCCCATGAATCGCAGCACGCCAGGCCTCCCTGTCCATCACCAACTCCCGGAGTTGACTTAAACTCATATCCATGGAGTCGGTGATGCCATCCAACCATCTTATCCTCCATCGTCCCCTTCTCCTGCTGTCCTCAATGTTTCCCAGCATCAGAGTCTTTTCCAATGAGTCAGCTCTTTGCATGAGGTGGCCAAGTATTGGAGTTTCAGCTTCAGCATCAGTCCTTCCAATGAACACCTAGGACTGCTCTCCTTTAGGATGGACTGGTTGGATCTCCTTGCAGTCCAAGGGACTCTCAAGAGTCTTCTCCAACACCACAGTTCAAAAGCATCAATTCTTCAGCACTCAGCTTTCTTCACAGTCCAACTCTCACATCCATACATGACCACAGGAAAAAACCATAGCCTTGACTAGACGGACCTTTGTTGGCACAGTAATGTCTCTGCTTTTGAATATGCTGTCTAGGTTGGTCATAACTTTCCTTCCAAGGAGGAAGCGTCTTTTAATTTCATGGCTGCAGTCACCATCTGCAGTGATTTTGGAGCCCAAAAAATAAAGCCTGTCACTGTTTCCACTGTTTCCCCATCTATTTCCCATGAAGTGATGGGCTAGATGCCATGATCTTAGTTTTCTGAATGTTGAGCTTTTTTCTCCTTAAAATCCCCTAAATCTAGGATCAATTATATAAAGTTTAATTTTTAAAAGTTTTGTTAAAACAAATAATATATAACAAACAAACACAAAAAATAAAGAAAACATTTTTAAATCTTATGGTACTGTACTCTGAAGGCTTCCCTAGATAAGGAAATGGCAACTCACTCCAGTATTCTTGCCTGGGAAATCCTATGGACAGAGGAGCCTGGTGCGCTATGGTCCATGGGGTCGCAAAAGATCCGGAGACGACTTAGTGACTCAACAGCAAAAATCGGGGCCTTGGAAAGTACAGTAACACGGTAGGACGGTGGCACAGAGGGGCTGGCATCCAGCGGACAGGCGAGAAGCATCATAAATCTATCACAGTGAAGCACCATCCAGTCGATTGTGTTAGCTGGGTACCCAGGCTTAGTTTGACTTACAAATTGGTAACATGATCTCAGAATAGAACTTGTTTGTACCTAGGGGCCTTGTGAAGACGGAGATTAAGGTAGCACTGCTCTTTGGCTTCTCTTTCATCTTTTCCTGATGACTTGCTTTCTCCACTCCAGGTCCCCAAATCTAGGCGCATCAGTTAGCCTTCGCTGCATAACAAATGCCTCCTAAACTCGAAACCAGCGGCAGTATCACTTCTGATTCTTTGGGCGGGCTTCCTTCCCTGGCGGCTCAGACGGTAAAGCCTGTGCCTGCAGTGTGGGAGGCCTGGGTTCAATCCCTGGGTCTGGAAGATCCCCTGGAGAAGGAAATGGCACCCCACTTCAGTGCTCTTGCCTGGAAAATCCCATGGAGGGAGGAGCCTGGTAGGCTACAGTCCATGGGGTCGCAAGGAGTCAGACACGACTGAGCGACTTCACTTTCTTTCTTTCTTGTGGTTCTTCTGTTCCAAATCGTATTGGCTGGAGTCACTCATGTAGCTATTAACTTGCACCTCAGATGGGGCTGGAAAGTTCTAAAGGGCTTCACACCTTTGGTGCCCTAGTGAAGGAGGACAGATGACTGGAAGCTGTCTAGCTTTCCCTCTCTGTCTCTCTCTCTGTCTCCCTCGAGCTCCCTCTTTATCTATCTCTCTCTGTTATTCAGAAGTTGAGCCCTTGCTTATTTGCACAGAGGCTGCATCCAAAGAGGAAAAGTAGAAAAGCTTCATAAGTCACAGGACAAATTAAAAGGAGACTTGTGTTAAAAAATTAAACTGACCTTGTGTTTTGATAGGAAGAGGGGCATGTGTGGGTGAGAATGTGACCCAGCGCTCTCTGGGGAACTGTTCCGTCTCACCCCATCTCCCACCTCTCCTCCCGACTCCCTTGTCATATTTCCCTGTCAGGATCAGTACAATCGGGGGATTTTCAGTTTATAAATTGTAAGTAGTTGCCATCATTCTCTTTAACGCCGTGTGTTCAGTGGCAAACACGCGGGCTTTAGAGCCATGCAGAGCTGCACGTGCTGCTGTGGCAGGTGCTGCTGGTGGTGT
Organism: Ovis aries; assembly: GCF_016772045.2. Taxonomy (NCBI): domain Eukaryota; kingdom Metazoa; phylum Chordata; class Mammalia; order Artiodactyla; family Bovidae; genus Ovis; species Ovis aries. Next base: position 277,601,931 of record NC_056054.1, read on the forward strand.
GATGCAGAGCCAGGTACATCAGCGACCCTACCTGGTCCAGGAGTAAAGGGGACAAAGCTTAGCCGATCGGGTTAACGCAAGGTTTATATCAATGTAGTTTATCCACAGTGAATAGCTGAAATCCAATAGATGTGAGTTCCTGTATTTTTTCCCTGTTTATACCACTCTCTCCCAGTTTTTCTATTTGTTACTTTTATCTGGAAGAGAAAATTTCTTTGAAACTTTCTAGATACTGCTTATAATAATCTAAGGCATCTGTCCTAAGCCCTCTGACAATTTCCCCCAAAATGCTCCAAGCTTTGTAGAGCATTTTGAAGATGACTGTTTTCTTATGCTGATGACCTTTTCTTTCCTGGATTTATCACGCCACTGCTGCCTGTAAGCCCCAACTCGTGTTTTCCTCTTGCCTTGTAATTCATCCTCATTGCCTGATTCTAGATCTACATGAAATCCTTTGTCTTCCAAAAGGTTGTGTTTCTGGTGCCTAATATTTTACAGCCTGGTGTTTTAATCTAGGTTTATCAACTCTTTTCCCATTGATTTTACTCTCCATAATGATTTTGGGGGTCTTTTAAGCCACCTTGCTCCCAACTGCTCACTCCAAATTACATGCACTAAAATTACAGCTAAACCATTGGCACTCTTCAAAACAAACATGTTGACTCCAGTTCTTCTGCAGAACACGCTAAACTTTAAAAACGTGTTTTAAGGGCCACACATGAGAGAGTCCAGTCATTGCATTATTCAATGGCTCGATACATCCTCCGCAGGGGCGGTGGGGGCTGCAGTGCAGGGGAAGAGCAGATAGAAACTAATAGCGCTGATTATGGACAGTTGACTGACTGCAATTTTTGAGAGGACAGAGTTGAAGACAGCACATTATCTTGCGTGATTCATGCATTATTTTGTACAATTAGAATTTTCAGCAAAGAAAATCCTAACCACTGTGTGACTAGGCATTAAAAATAAATAAATGTGAAGGAGAGAATTCTGTTTCTATCATAATACTTGATATATTTAGAATAGTTAGGGACATTTTCCTTAGTGTGGTTGATAGATTTATTTATGTCCTGGATAAATATTGTCAGAACTGTGTCCTAAAAGAGTAAATAATTAGAGATCAGTTCTTACCAATCCAGAAACTCTTACCATTAGAGTTTTTATGGCTGAACACCATTTGTCTGACTTCTCTGCTTTTAAAATCCTCTAACTCCAAAAGCAAAAGTCAGTTTATATATTCTGCTTCTAGATCACTCCAATATTTTTCAAGAGTTAAAACTATGTTTTTCAACATGATGCCAGTAAACTGAGACTAAAGTTTTCCTCCAATCTGTTTTCTTTTAACTGATAATACTCAACGGAAAGAGAGGAAGCGATGCGTGCTCCTCTGGCAGATTGGTGTGTTATTTCTGATTTGTATACACGCAGCTCTCTCATTAAAAGATAATTACCCCAGCCTTGGTCCAGTTATTTGAAATAATTTCTGAAAGACAATTTCATGAATTCAAAGAATCACTCATCAAAGCATTTTGTTTCTATAATATTTTCTGAAAATGTTTCTACCAGTATTGTTAAGAAACATAGACTAAAAAAAATACAAATATTTCTCTTCATTTGCCTCTTCTCCTCCTCTATTATCTTCTTGGTGAATATTTTTTTCTAATTTTAAAGTTTACATATTTTAATTTTCAAATATAGGCAGTGGTCACTTTTAAGATTCAAAATGGCTAGTGGCTTGATACTGACTTAGATTATAACCACAAACATTTATGTCTTTTTAATATGCTTTAAAAATGTTTTGTTATGAAAAATTTTAATGCAGAAAAAAGTAGGAAACACATCACAATAAAATCCCATGCATTTGTAATCCAGCTACAGCAATTTTCAACATTTAAAACAGATAAATATAAATCTGCTGTAACAAATGTTAAAGTGAATAACTCAAGTCACTTTGTAATTTGATTTATCTTCCAAGTTTTGAAAGAAATTTAATCGCTTTCCGTGACAATTTCGGATAACCTTGGTCTTCACACCTAGACTCCATTGTAATTATTAATACTTTAAAAGTTCTCAGTTTATCTCAATGTCCTACTTTATTTCCTGCTGTTTCACTGCTTGGACTTCTCAGACTTTTATTTTAGATATTTCTGCTTCTCAGGCCCAGGCGAAAACTACCTGATCTTGTAACAATCCTCCGGCATTATTCTAGTGTCCTCTGACTCAACAAGGAGTCTATTCAAAGAAAATTGAGGTCCTGCCATTGAATTCTGAAACAATTCTCCTTTTGTCTCTTTACCAGTGCTTGGGTAAAGACTCCTCCCAGACGTTCCTCAGTTACTTAAATTCCTTACACAGAATAACTGAAGTGAATATATGGGCTACGTGGGTAAAGAAATCCAGCTACAGTTGGGAGCTGACCTACCCCTTTCTCGGGACTAGATTTAAGTAACAGGGTTTTTAAACACTTAATAGTGTGTCTTTTAGAACAAAAGATTATCCAGTATACTTCTCTACTCGTACAATTTTTTCCTAGTTTGAAAAAAAGTAGAATCAATTCTACTTTTTAAAAAGTTGACCTTTTCTTTTAAGTTGAAGTACACCTGATTTGCTATGTTGGGTTAGCTTCACGTATATAGCAAAGGAACGCGGTTTTCTGTGTGTGTATATATATGTGTCTTTCCCAGATCCTGTTCCATTACAGGCAGATACTGAATGTGGCTCCCTTGCTGTACGGCAGGTCCTTGCTGTTTATTTCATGTAGATGCTGACCCCAGACTCCTAATTTAGCTCTCCCCTCTTGCCTCCTGCTGTCCCCTTTCGTATACTACTTTTTTATTTTGACTCAAGTTTCAGTTCAGTTCAGTCATTTAGTCGTGTCCGACTCTGCGAACCCATGAATCGCGGCACGCCAGGCCTCCCTGTCCATCACCATCTCCCGGAGTTCACTCAGACTCACATCCATCAAGTCGGTGAAGCCATCCAGCCATCTCATCCTCGGTCGTCCCCTTCTCCTCCTGCCCCCAATCCCTCCCCAGCATCAGGGTCTTTTCCAACGAGTCAACTCTTCGCATGAGGTGGCCAAAGTACTGGAGTTTCAGCTTCAGCATCATTCCTTCCAAAGAAATCCTGGGGCTGATCTCCTTTAGAATGGACTGGTTGGATCTCCTTGCAGTCCAAGGGACTCTCAAGAGTCTTCTCCAACACCACAGCTCAAAAGCATCAATTCTTCGGTGCTCAGCCTTCTTCACAGTCCAACTCTCACATCCATACATGACCACTGGAAAAACCATAGCCTTGACTAGATGGACCTTAGTCAGCAAAGTAATGTCTCTGCTTTTGAATATACTATCTAGGTTGGTCATAACTTTCCTTCCAAGGAGTAAAGTGAACACACTCAGTCATGTCTGACTCTTTGTGACCCCATGGACTAGTAGCCTATCAGGCTCCTCCCTCCATGGGATTCTCCAGGCAAGAGTACTGGAGTGGGTTGCCATTTCCTTCTCCAGGGGATCTTCCCGACCCAGGGATCGAATCCAGGTCTCCTGCATTCCAGGCAGATGTAAACGTCTTTTAATTTCATGGCTGCAGTCACCATCTGCAGTGATTTTGGAGCCCAGAAAAATAAAGTCTGACACTGTTTCTACTGTTTCCCCATCCATTTCCCCTGAAGCGATGGGACCAGATGCCATGATCTTCGTTTTCTGAATGTTGAGCTTTAAGCCAACTTTTTCACTCTCTTCTTTCACTTTCATCAAGAGGCTTTTTAGCTCCTCTTCACTTTCTGCCATAAGGGTGGCGTCATCTGCATATCTGAGGTTATTGATATTTCTCCCGGCAATCTTGATTCCAGCTTGTGCTTCTTCCAGTCCAGCGTTTCTCATGATGTACTCTGCATAGAAGTTAAATAAGCAGGGTGACAATATCCAGCCTTGACGTACTCCTTTTCCTATTTGGAACCAGTCTGTTGTTCCATGTCCAGTTCTAACTGTTGCTTCCTGACCTGCATACAGATTTCTCAAGAGGCAGGTCAGGTGGTCTGGTATTCCCATCTCTTTCAGAATTTTCCACAGTTTATTGTGATCCACACAGTCAAAGGCTTTAGCATAGTCAATAAAGCAGAAATAGATGTTTTTCTGGAACTCTCTTGCTTTTTCCATGATCCAGTGGGTGTTGGCAATTTGATCTCTGGTTCCTCTGCCTTTTCTAAATCCAGCTTGAGCATCTGGAATTCATGGTTCACATATTGCTGCAGCCTGGCTTGGAGAATTTTGAGCATTACTTTACTAGCATGTGAGATGAGTGCAATTGTGCAGTAGTTTGAGCATTATTTGACATTACCTTTCTTTGGGATAGGAATGAAAACTGACCTTTTCCAGTCCTGTGGCCACTGCTGAGTTTTCCAAATTTGCTGGCATATTGAGTGCAGCACTTTCACAGCATCATCTTTCAGGATTTGAAACAGCTCCACTGGAATTCCATCACCTCCACTAGCTTTGTTCGTAGTGATGCTTTCTAAGGCCCACTTGACTTCACATTCCAGGATGTCTGGCTCTAGATGAGTGATCACACCATCATGATTATCCGGGTCATGAAGATCTTTTTTGTACAGTTCTTCTGTGTATTCTTGCCATCTCTTCTTAATATCTTCTGCTTCTGTTAGGTCCATATCATTTCTGTCCTTTATCGAGCCCATCTTTGCATGAAATGTTCCCTTGGTAGCTCTAATTTTCTTGAAGAGATCTCTATTCTTTCCCATTCTGTTGTTTTCCTCTATTTCTTTGCATTGATCGCTGAAGAAGGCTTTCTTATCTCTTCTTGCTATTCTTTGGAACTCTGCATTCAGTTGCTTATATCTTTCCTTTTCTCCTTGGCTTTTAGCTTCTCTTCTTCTCACAGCTATTTGTAAGGCCTCCCCAGACAGCCATTTTGCTTTTTTGCATTTCTTTTCCATGGGGATGGTCTTGATCCCTGTCTCCTATAGAATGTCACGAACCTCATTCCATAGTTCATCAGGCACTCTATCTATCAGATCTAGGCCCTTAAATCTATTTCTCACTTCCACTGTATAATCATAAGGGATTTGATTTAGGCCATACCTGAATGGTCTAGCAGTTTTCCCTGCTTTCTTCAATTTAAGTCTGAACTTGGTAATAAGGAGTTCATGATCTGAGCCACAGTCAGCTCCTGGTCTTTTTTTGTTGACTGTATAGAGCTTCTCCATCTTTGGCTGCATGTATATAAGTTTTCATTTCTCTGGGATAATATCCGGGGAATATAACTGCTGGTTTTATGGATAAGTCTATAGTTAGTTGTTGTTCTTCTTCTTCAAGAAACTGCCAAACTATTTTCCAGGGTGCGTGCATCACTTTACATTTCCACATGAGCACTATGTGAAACACTCAGGTGCTCCATTTCCTCACCGAAATTTGGCGCTGCCACTGTTTCCCGCTTCAGCTCTCCTGACTGGTGTGCAGTGACATCTAGCCACACTCACAGTTTACACTCACAGTTTACACGTCCTCCATCAGTAGTGATGCTGAAGACCTCTCCATGTGAGTATTTGCCATTCTGTATCAGCTTAAGTGAAATACCTTTTCATGTGCTTTGTTCATTTTCTAACTGGATTGCCAAGTTTTCTTATTGTTGAGTTTGGGGAGTTCTTTTTGGATTATGGAGATGAATTTCTCGTTAGATAAGTGATTTGGAAATGTTTCCTCTCAGCCTGTAATTGTGATATAAATGTGCTAATTTTGAAACTTACATGCATTATTAAAATTGAGCAATAGCCACAGCAACTGTTTTGAATCCAGATTATTAAAAGATTTGAGGTTGAGGACTGTTTTGCCAGTGGAATTAGCTTAAATTACCAGCACATAGCAGTAATAAGCAGCTGACCAAATGCAGTTGCATCGCATGCTTTTAAACATTTTCTATAGACAGCACTTCTCCCTGTCGCCTGTGTCTGGTTTGGATGCTCTCACTGCCCTGTCCTGGCACACCAACCCTCTGACGGATCCAGAGACTGGCAGCTTGTGTGACATTCTTAGAGGATCAAAGTCACAATAGACCATTGCAGAGCTCAGTATACGCAAAACCATAGAATACATATCCCCGGAGTCTGCTAACAGACTACCTAAACATGTCTTCCAGCCAGTAGATTCAAAATTGTAAGTCTAAGAATCTCGAAGTTATACATTTGTGTCTTTTGGCAGATATGTTGCCCTTTGACCTTCTTCATACCTATAAATTAGTGATTATTCTGTGTTAATTATTAAGATTAGTTACATGAAATGAGGTCAGTGATGTGAAGAAACAACAAGAAAGCCTAGAACAAGATCAAAAAAGAAAGTCACCAAAAATGTTAAGTTATTGCTGGGAGGTGGTGTTATGAAAGAGAATCATTGCCTGCTTTATATTGTTACATTTCTAAATTTTGTAAAATAAGAATGTACCATTTTTTAATATTCAAGGAATAATTGTGTATATGTTATGTGATTACAATTTAGTAAAAAAATGCAGAAAAAATTTGGAAGGAAATGCATGAAATCACTGATACTGAAAACAACCAGGCATACTTATTATTTTTTAAATTTTTCTGTATTTTCAACACTTTTCATAACGGGTTTACATTGACTTCATTTTCCATTTTGGAGGGGAAATTCTGTCTTCCCCCCTCTCCAAAATAAGAATAAATTGCAAAAACTGTGAAGTTTCTAATGTCATCTCATTAAATGAGTTTTCCCTTGATTACTGATTGATATTTTCTATCAAGCTAAAGATTCCTTTCTTCTATTGCTTGCTTATTACAATTTATTTTTAAAAAGGAAGCATATTCACATCTCTACAAAAGACCCAGTTTCGCTCCTTTTCATGACCTAGTGATGCTCCACTATAAATATGCACCGTGTCTTCTTTCCTTTCATCTGCTGATGGACAGCCGTGTGGGCCCCATGCCCTGGCTGTTGTGGACAGCGCCGCAGTGAACACCGGGCTGAATGTGTCCTGTTGAATTACGGCTTTCTCAGGGTATACGCCCAGGAGTGGGGTGGCTGGGTCATTTGGTAGTTCTAGCTTTAATTTTTTTTTTACGTAAATTGGGTTATTTTAATTTGTTTTAATTGGAGGAAAATTACTTTACAGTATTCTGTTGGTCGCTGCTGTGCGTGTGAGCTAAGTCGCTCCAGTCGTGTCTGACTCTCTGCAGCCCCATGCAGCCCGCCGGGCGCCTCTGTCCATGGGGCTCTCCAGGCAAGAGCACTGGAGTGAGTTGCCATGTCCTCCTGCCGGGGATCCTCCCGACCTAGGGATCGAACCCACAACTCTTAGGTCTCCTTCATTGGCAGGAAGGTTCTTTACCACTAGCGCCTCCTGGGAAGCCCAATTTCTGCTGTACGACCGTGCAAATCAGCCATAATTTCACACATATCGCCTCCTGGTTTTAGTTTTTAAAGAAACCTCTACATTGCTCTCCATAGTAGCTGTTTCAGCTTACATTCCCACCAACAGGGCAAGAGGGCTCCTTTGCTCCACACGCTCTCCAGCATTTATTGTTGGCAGATTATATATATATATATATATAGAGAGAGAGAGAGAGAGAGAGATTATATATATATATATAAATATATATATATATATATATATATAGAGAGAGAGAGAGAGAGTTATGTTTAAAAAAACATTTACTGAGATATTAACATGGATTTTCTTCTTTATAAATCTACTAAATTATATAACGATTTCCTAAAGTGAAGCCATCTTTGGCATGAGTCCCAAATAAGCATGGTGTGTTTTCTCTTAATACACTTCCACACTCAGTTTACTAATGTGCTGCTCAGGATTTTGCGTGCATATTCAATGTGGTATATGGTCATCTGTTTGTATTATACTCACCTAGTTTTGGTATCACAGTTTTCTGGGCTTGTAGATCGAATTCAGAAATTTTCAGACTTCTTTGTTCTCTGAAGCTTTAAAAGAATTTTTTATTCCTTTTGGGCTTGATGACATTGACCTTTAAAACCGCCTGGTGAGCAGGGGTGACAAGCAGTATGGAGGAGAAGGCCGCTTTATCTACTTGTCCCACAGTTGTTGATCTAGTCAAGGCTTTTACCACTTTGGGGACATATTTTGGTAATTAACTACCCACCCCAAAGTTTTCATTTAATCTAGAAAACTATTTGATAGATTTTTGCACAAAGGAATCTCATCACTTTAAAAGTCTTCTAAATTTATGGTGCTCTTAAAACTCTAACACTGTTGGTGTTGTCTCTATCTTGCCCTGGAACACAACTGCCAAAAGGGTTTAATTATTTTATCTTCTTTTGTGTTTATTGATCATACATTTTCTGAACTTGTGTGTGTGTGTGTGATCTTAATTCCCCACCTGGAGATTGAACCTGGGCCCACAACAGTGGAAACGCCGAGTCCTCACCACTGGACTCTCAGGGGTTTCCCTAGCTTTGCTTTCTGCTTCTGTAGCTCTTTCCTGTGTGTGTCCTTCTAGCTTACCCCGACTTGGTTTTCCCTTGCAGAGTCATAGCTGTGGAAGTGACCGTGCAGGCTTACTCTGTGTCTGGGAGGCTCTTGCACGTCCAGCTGTGAACCGCAGGGCACAGGGCTCTTGCGTGTGAACCGCGGGGCACGTGGCTGCCTGGCTGGAGACTGTGTCCCCAGTCTTGTCTGCAGCTCAGTGCGGCCGACACGCTGTGAGGAAAAGCACTGCCTCCAGGTTCTGCTTCTCCTTTTCTTCCCGTTCTCTGTGTCTCAGCCCTCCAGGAATAAGTTTTTCCCCGTCAGCAAGCTCCTTTCTGGCCAAGACTCTCATCTGCTTTACTTGCTCTCAGAGATGGTCTGCCCTCTGCTCCCCCATCTTATCAGCAACTCTTCCACCTTCGGATTTTAACCCTGAGTCATTCAGCAACTGATGGGTCACCCCCAGTCCCACCCCTAACGGAAGAATCTGTCCAGATCTCACTGTTAAAGCGTCCATCACTACTTTAGTCTTTTGTTGTGAGATAGTTTTACATTCAAAATATATACATTATATAACTTTAAAATATTATTTTTAAAAAACCCATACTCTCCAAATCCAGTTTACAAAATGGAATTTCACTGCTTCCGTTTTGTGAGCCGCACGGGGACCCAGCTGAAGACCCTGCTTTCCAGCCTCTTGGCAGTCTGCCCTGTGCGTGGGGCCACGGGTGGCTTTGCGATGTGCACGCTTCCCCCGGGTGATATGCTCCTCCCTTTCACATGTGTCTGCTCAGCCGCTCAGTCATGTCTGGCTTCGGGGCCCCATGGACTGTAGCCTCCAGGCTCCTCTGCCTGTGGAATTTCCCAGGATTTCCAGAATTTTCCAGAGAAAGTTTGACTATGCAGGACATAAAGTCTGGGTTAAACCCCAAAATTAATATATTGATAAGCCTGACCACATAAAATTGTAGATTTTTATGCTACATGAATATAAAATCCAAGGTCAAGGAACAAAATGGAAACAATGTCAGCAGCATATGCGACAAGAAAATGGTGACTAAGACGCAAAAGCTCCTAAAAATAGACAGAAAAGAGCCAAGCTAACTTCAAACTGGCAGAGATAACTTGAAGAGATTTCATAGAAATAAATGCAAATGGACAATAAACATACGCCTGCAGCTTACTCACCTTCATCATTTTAAAAATGCCGCTCCAAACAGCTTCACACATTTCTTGACTGTTCCCGAGAATACTCCAGCGCTGCGCCACCTCCTCTCCAGGGGTCTCCCTACCCTGCGCCTGAACCTGGGTCTCGTGCGTCTCCTAATTGGCAGGCAGACTCTATACCTCTAGCTCCGCCAGGGAAGCGATCGTGCACGTTTGTGAATACTATAAAAACGTTGCCATGCTCTCAGTCCTCGTCTGCTTTTGTACCTGACATTACGATTGTGAGATACTCCTGTGCTAACAGGCAGGCACTATTTCCTTCATGTTCCATTTATCCAAAGTCTAGTTTAATGGAATCTTAACATCCTATGTGGTGACTGTATCAGCATGCATGCATTTTTCTGTTTATGGACATTCGGCTTATTTCTAGTTATGTACATGAACACACGTGTGTATTTCACATGCATATCTCATGTGTTTGTATGTTCATGAAAGTTACGGACATGGCTGACTGGACTGTTTTGTGTGTATCGAGTGGAACTGAAAGTGTTAGTCATTCAGTCACGTCCCCCTCTTTGCGATCCCATGGACGGTAGCCCACTGGGTTCCTCTGTCCATGGAATTCTCCAGGTAAGAGCACCGGAGTGGGTAGCTATTTCCGCTATATATGGATGCAGGGCTTCCCAGACGGTGCTAGTGGTGGAGAACAGGCCTGCCGGTGCAGGAGACGTAAGAGACGCAGGCTCAGTCCCTGAGTCAGGAAGACCCCCTGGAGAAGGTCACAGCAGCCCTCTTCAGTGTTCTTGCCTGGAGAATCCCATGGACAGGCTACAGTCCATACGGCCGCAAAGAGTTGGACACAACGGAAGGGATTTCACACACACACCCACACACACACACACACATATTTTTTAATGAGTTGTTTCCTACTCTGTTTATGATGTTTTCTCATTCAGGAGCTACCAATCCGGAAATTCAATCCTTTGCTTGGGAGATTTTAGATCACCTATGTGGAATGATCTTTCAGTCCCACTCTTGAAGACACTTAAATTGTGAACAAAACTTTTCAAGGAAACCTTTTTTCTTTCTTCTGCTTAGAGCCAACACCAAGACATATTTCTCTGACATTTCCCTTTGAGGGGTCCTCTTTTAGGACTATAAAATCGCTTTTGTTTGATTTGGAAAATCTCACCAATAATTAAACGTCTCCATGGAGATGGGACTTGGCTTGCTGGCTGTCACAGATCTCTAATCTGGCCCACTTGTAGTCAGCGCTGTAACCGCACTGACGGCGTGATGCCGACTGAGGGTACACGAGGAGCCCACTGCGTTTCCAAGTGCATTCCTATAGATGTTACTGTGAAACTCGGGCCGGCATCCAATTTAAGTATACTTAAAGTTGCACCCTGATGAATTAATAATCACATTTTCAGATGCAGTTTATGAGAGTTCTATGCAGATCAAAAAAAAAATGAACACGTGAAGACACAATCTTAACTTTTAGTAGTACAATGAAATGGGCTTTGTTCACTGGCGCTTTGAAAAGAAGGGAACCCCTTTTGATCTTCTGCGTCGTGTTTTGTTAATCTGTTTTTATTGATTCACGTCTATAGTGATACATCACTTCATTTTAATATACCCTCAAAGTTTGAAGCAAAAAATGAGCAATGAAAAAACATGTAACATCAGATTAGACTTTTGCAATGAATAAAACATCTTATTTTCCAGTCATTGAAAGCATCCCAGCGTGGCCTGAGAATGGAGGTCATTAAAGGCCTTGAAACTCCTAGAGATCAGAGTCAGAGGGCTGTGACTATGACACACGTTCACTGTGGGCCACTTCACACCGACCAGCACTTGAATATGGACTTAATTCACTGGCGGACCCGGGCGGCATGTGGAAGTAGAGACTTTAGACCAATCTGGCTTCACAGACTGGCCCTTCCCTGAGTAGCCATGTGGTCACCATCAGCCTTCCAGTACTCTCCTCTGTGAATGGAGGGTAATAATGCTTATCTCACTGAGGATGAGAATTAATTGAAATTTATTTATACTGAGGCTCTAGAATAAGCCCTGGCACGTGGGCCATCAATAATAGTTAGATGACTTCCTCAGTGTAGCAATGAAACCAAGTCATTTTTTTTCCCAAATAAGTTTTACGAAGAGAAATCAGACAGCCTTCCAAGCACTACAGAGATTTGATGATGAAGCTTAGAAAAATACGTTTTCAGTTTTTACATTTTGTAATTATTCTCAGTTCAGTTCAGTCGCTCAGTCGTGTCTGACTCTTTGCAACCCCATGGACTGCAGCACACCAGGCTTCCCTGTCCATCACAAACTCCTGTAGTTTACTTAAACTCAAGTCCATCGAGTCGGTGATGCCATCCAACCATCTCATCCTCTGTCGTCCCCTTCTCCTGCCCTCAATCTTTCCCAGCATCTGGGTCTTTTCCAGTGAGTCAGTTCTTCGCATCAGATGGCCAAAGTATTGGAGCTTCAGCTTCAACATCAGTCCTTCCAATGAATATTCAGGACTGATTTCCTTTTATGGACTGATTGGATCTCCTTGCAGTCCAAGGGACTCTCAAGGATCTTCTCCAACAACACAGTTCAAAAGCATCAATGCTTCGGCGTTCAGATTTTTTTATGGTTCAACTCTCACATCCATACATGACTACTGGAAAAACCATAGCTATGACAATTATTGTCATATGTATACAATTTATATAGCATGAAATTGTATCTTCACCAACTGACCAAATAAAGACTAAATGTTTCTTTAAGTCATACAATCAACTTTTTATTTCTCTTGAGCAGTAGACCTTTGGAAAGAAAATAAAATAGCTGGATACTTACCTAATTTTACTAAAATAGAATCCAATTGAATTCAAGATTTAAATGTTAAAATTTTTTAAAAGACAAACATGTTGGGAGAAATTATTTAATTTTTTTAAAATAATTTTTGCTTCCTTTTTTAATTTTTGAGTGAAGACAGTTTGACTATGCAGGACATAAAGCCTAGACACCACAAATTCATGTACTGATAAGCCTGGCAACATAAAATTGTGAAATTTTTATACTACATAATAAAATCCAAGGTCAAGTAACAAAATGGGAGCATTGTCAGCAGCATATGTGACAAGAAAATAGTGACTAAGATACAAAAGCTCTTAAAAATAGATAGAAAAGAGCCAGGTTAATTTCAAAACTGGCAAAAATAATGTGAAGAGACTTCATAAAAATAAATACAAATGGACAATAAATATATACCTGAAACTTATTCACGTTCATCATTTTAAAAATGCAAGTCCAAACAATTTTATGGCATTTTCAGCTATCAAAATATCAGGCTGCTGCTGCCACTGCGGCTAAGTCACTTCAGTCGTGTCTGACTCTGTGACCCCATAGACGGCAGCCCACCAGGCTCCCCCGTCCCTGGGATTCTCCAGGCAAGAACACTGGAGTGGGTTGACATTTCCTTCTCCAGTGCATGAAAGCGAAAAGTGAAAGGGAAGTCGTTCAGTCATGTCCGACTCTTCGCGACCCCATGGACCGAAGCCTACCAGGCTCCTCTGTCCAGGGGTTTTCCAGGCAAGAGTACTGGAGTGGGGTGCCATCGCCTTCTCTGCAAAATATCAGGCAAAATTCATTTTATATATTTCATAATTTTGATGTGTGTGGTGAAGCAGACACATCTACTCAGCATTGCTGGGAGTATAAGTTGCTGGAATTAAATTTGGAATATGCATACCAAATTTTAAAATCTGCAGAGCCACTGTTAGCAATTTATTTACTGAAAACCTTAGCACATCAATGCACAGTGCTATGCATGTAAGAATTTTCTTTGCAGATTATCTACACAGATTTTTTTTTTTAATGCTGGATAAATCTACATGTTCATGATAGGGAAATAGTAAAGAAAATAACACTAATTATGTCTTTATCGTGGCCCACTTTTAGCTCTAGAAAAGGACAAACTCTAATGTGCACATTAGAAATGATTTGCATTATTTTGACGGGGAAAAGTAATACACAAATAGTTTTATTGTAAATTTCCATTTATGCAAGAATAAATATGAATGTGGTGATACAGCACACAATTGGATATTTTTCTGGAAAAAAAAAATGAGAAAAAAAGTTGAAAGTCAAATTAGGGATAGCAATGTGAAGCAGCAGGCAGGAAGGGGCAGGCTTTTATTCAGTGCTTTCCTGAACTATTTGACAGTTTCTCTCTGCTCTCGTATGTTTTGCTTTCGTTGAAACAATGATGTCAGCATGAAGATAAAAATATATAAATTGTAAAGAACTAAAATTAAATGTCGTTAGAAGGCGGCAGATAATTTGGGGTGTTGAAAACCATGTACTGTGTGATCTTGAGAAGGGACTGCCAAAATGACATTCTTGGGGTCAAATGATACATTCATTGGTGCTTAATGAGTTTTATTTCCCCCAGACAAAGCCAAAGGACGATCCAAAGCTGGAGCCCACTTTGATTCAGCCAGGAGACGAAGCAGAGCGGTCCTTTATCACATCTCTGGCCACCTGCAAAGAAGAGAAAAGAACAAACTGAAAATAAGCAATGTAGGTGGTATGTGTGTACACTGTGAACGCGAGCTCTCCCCTTGGTGGCAACGTTTGATTCACTAAAGAAAGGTTCCAATTACTCATTTATTGACTTTCCCAGATTTTTTCCACTTTGACTTGCACTTTCCTATAAAGAACAAACTGGGAAAGGTCAGCAGTCACAAGGCATTTCCATAATAAACATGATTAATCATAGTGTTATCACAGCCTAGAATATTATTCCAGTCAGTACAATATGGTGCTAGAGAGACTGCAAATGAGGCTGGTTGCATTTTATGAAGAAGTTATATTACACATTCATCGTTTGTTGGTTAAAATTTCTCAAATTTAATTTTCACTCCATCTGTTTTGCACTTTATCTAATTTCACTGAATGCTTTCATCCAAGGGAGCCATGAACAGATCAGTCATTACTCCATTTAGAAATTTACATTTTATGCAACACAGAATTGGGAATTTCACACCTAGGAACATTGGATTTGAAATGACATGCCATATACCTTATAGTTGTTTATTTTTTTTTTTGTAAGTTAACTTTTAGTAAATCATAGTAGGGCAACTTTCTGAAACCTGGTGGTCATCTGGCGAAAGCCACAGCAAATAACTGTGCTTATAAAAGGTTACTCCGCAGAGTTTTAAGTGGCCCGTGTCCCACAGGATTTGCCAGTTAATTTCATCATAGGTTCCTAGGACAAAGAGAATTCACTAGAAATCCAGAACTATACCTGCTTGATTGTAGATACTCAAAGGTGATTTTTCAAATCATGGTAATATCATTAATCTACATGGTAAAATCTCCAGAACATACAGCTTTGGGGATATGCCTGACTATGGGGGTCAGACATCAAGACTCAGCGTCTGACTTGCCAGTGACTTTAGAAAAATCATGTGAACAGCCAGAGCTAGTTTGGAATTGACCTCAGATGCTCAGGTTCTGGGAGTGAGGGACACAGGAGCTTCTTTGGCATCTCAGTTTACATGGAGAACTCAAAACTATCTAATCTGATGTGCACACAGTTTGCTAAAACAGTCTTGCATCAGAGGCACAAAGTATCCTCTTGTCTGAGTTTCATGAACAGAGATTCCGGGGTGGCGTGCCATCCAACATGAAGGGCTGCAGAGCCGGCTCTGCCTCAGAGCAGTTCTCTCTGGAAGCCAAACCGTTTCCACCCATTTGTGCTCCAGGACCATCACCCACGCTGGTGTTGATCTGGAGGTACTGCTGTTAAGAGTCACGCTCCGTTTAGTTTGTCTTGGCTGAGTGTAAAGATTCTCTAGGGAGACCTGTATGTCACATGGATTTCCTGAGAATCCAGGGATACACCTGAGACAGGGCTCACCACTAGATCATGAATCCTTCTCCTGGTTCCTTGTTACACCCGCTTCCATTCACCAAGTCCGCCTTAGTGACAGCATAGGAAGAAACAAATGTAACCACACCTGGCCTTTATTCTATGCAAACCAGCCAGCAAAGCACCTGAACAAATATTAGCCTGAGACTCTGAGATGCTGAAAGAAGACACTCTACTAGCCTTTAGTCCAGAGTCACTTAAATGTACCAAGTCTTAGTGAGCTTAAAAATGCATTCACAGAACGTGCTGTTCTTCCCCTTCTGATTCAACAAAGTACCGAACAGCACTTAAAAATCTTATGTAAAAAATCATAACTCCCACTAATTGGCTAATTTGCTAAATTGCATTTATTTAAGAATTACACACATCAGGATGGAGCATTAAAATACTACATGGTAATGAAGGGTGTCTAATCAACATGGAGACTCTGGCAGTGCAAGTGGTACAGAATTTCTGAAAAGGAAATGTGAGGCAGGACGAGCCCTGTTCACCATCGTATTTCAAGGAGAGCAGAGCCAGAAGGCTGAAAGACGGCAGAGAGACTAGAGACGGGAAACAATGTCCCAGTTTATTGGCTAAACATCAGTCTTCTGGAAATTCTGAATATATTAACATTCAAGTGACCAAAAGAAAGATTTCTTAATATTTTTGTAGGTCTTTGCTATTTACAAATTCCCTTTGCTATTATCATATTATTTGATTCTTACAGCAAGCCGGTACTAGATATGATTTTTATTAGTTCCATTTTAATGATGGAAAAGAACAACTTAGTTGAAATATCAGAAGCGGAACCAGCAGAGGTGGGACGCAACCAGGAGTCCCCTGACCCTAACCCTTCCCCACATCTTCTCTGATACAGTTCTGGGCAATAACAATATGTGATTCAGCTTGGAACAAATTAGCTCATCCGGCCATTAGCAAGCTCTGAGAATCGCATTATTACTAATGCCCTTCAGTCCTGGCTCTAACTTTGGAAACAGCTTTTAATTTCTGGTTTCCTTGACTGGTTATTCTATTCAGTGACATTGGGATGATGCAAGTGCCTTCAACTCAAAAGATGCCATGGCAGGCTTGAGAGCTTGAAAGGACAGTGCTGTCGATGCCCAAATATGACCGACGGGGCTCTGGGCTGGTCGTCATGGAAGGCATATGCTACCCTGCAATCACCCAGCGTGATCACTGTAGAGACATTTTCCCATCCCTTTGTTTATTCAGAAGTTGATTTCAAAGACATGTTGCAGAAATAGTTTATGGAATAGTTAGCCTTGATGAGGTCTCGGCCTGAAGCACTGTGATTTAATAATACATCCTCGAAGAGTCGGGGGCGATCGAGCATGCCGGCACTCCCTGCGGCGTGTGGGATCTTAGTTCCCCGAGCAGGGATCAAACCCTGGGCCGCTCTAGTGGAAGCGCGGAGTCTTAACCGCTGGGTCTGCAGAGAAGTCCTGCTGGCCCAGTTTTTGCCTGTGGCAGCATAGACGATTGAGACGGACCTGCTCCCGTCCTTTCTGCAGCGACCCCAGTTATGCCACTTCCGCAGCAACACAGCAGGTAGCGCCTTCTCTTAGTCAACACGTCGTCAGTCGTAAGAAAGATGGTGGTGCCCTACAACCGATTTTTGTTAGTGGAAGGTAGAGCACCCTGGCCCCTGGTAAAGACTTGGCCTGCAGTGCAGGAGACCCTGGTTCAATTTCTGGGTCAGGAAGATCCACTGGAGAAGGGGTAGGCTACCCACACTGGTGTTCCTGAGCTTCCCTGGTGGCTCAGCTGGTAAAGAATCTGCCTGCAATGCAGGATCCCTGGGTCGGGAAGATCCCCTGGAGGAGGGCATTGCAACTCACTCTAGAATTCTTGCCTGGAGAATCTTATGGACAGAGGAGCGTGGTGGGCTGTTGTCCATGGGGTCATGGAGAGTCAGGCATGACTAAGCGACTAAGCATAGCAGAGGGTAAACAACTCAAACACCATTTCTACTAAAGAATATGATCCAAATTCATAAGTGATAACTGCAATTGAGCATAGTTGGTTGCATTATTCTGTAGGCAAACTTCATATATTTCAGGGTTATAAATATGCCTTTTTCTCCGTACTTGCTAAACGCACACTTTCCAATTGTAAGAAATTTCTTCCATTCCAAAGGTTTTTGATAAAGCTTTATAAATAGAGTAGTGAGAGGAGAAGGATGTCTCTTTTTTGCACTCCTTTTTTCAATCTTGAGTGTGTCAAGATGTATGCAGAATTTAAATGAGAAACCTTTTAAACTTTAAGTCTAAGCTGAGATGCATTAGATTCTCAGTATCTTTTAAAATACTTTAGTGTATTTTGAGTAGCCTATAAAAATGAAGTGGTGTGATTTATTTTCTGATTTTTGGAGATAACCATCACATTGCTGACCTTTGCAACAGCACCACTAATGCTTCATACAGTGCACATACTTCAAACGAAAAAATATTTTCCTTCTTGAGTTTTCACAGCCTTCACTCCCGGAGCTGGCTTCTCTCTGAAACAAAGTCAGAATTTCATTTCTATAACACGATAGAAGAAGACTTATTTGGATGAAGACTGAGATATTCTTCCATGGCTTTTGGTGATGTGTTATTATGGCAAATATTTGGGGAAAAAATCATATTGGACTCTGTCCCGTTCTATCGTAAATACAAGTGCTTATCAGCTTTGAGACTCTAAGTCTGCAACGGCCCCTAAGTCTCTCTTTTCCTCACCTGCATCAGCTCTGATGAGAAGCCCGGCAGGTGCTACTTCCTTCTTCCTCTCTGAATTCTATGGCTTAATCTGCCTTTGGAACTGGTTCCCAAAGCCAAAGAATGAAGCGAAGGAGGCAGGCCCAGTCAGGGGGCTGAGTGGAGCAGAGACACAGTGGCAGAGGGGCAGGAAAGAACCGTCAGGAAGGAGGGACGCAAATCCCCCCTCAGACCCCGGGTTTCTGAAGTGCCCAGGTGGGTGGAGTGGGACCATTACCCGGAAGTAGAAGCTTGTGTTGTAAGCGCCTGCCAAGGAGAGACGCAAGACAGAAGCAGCTTTCGTATTAAGGGAGCAGGAGTGTTTGGCCTCCAGAGAGTCACCGCGAAAGAGCCCATGCTCCTGACTGCTCTGAATCTTTCTTGAATCGCCAGGTACTTTAGGGACCCCTGAACATGTCATCTTAATTTGTTCTTCCCTCAATGCCTGAGAGAAAAACACACTGCACCCTGCAAGTGACATACACGTCAGAGCTTCTAACTGTTCATTCAATGTAACTTTCAATTTTAAGTTTCCATTACCTGGCTTGTAATTCTCATTAACTGAGGTCAAAGCAAGGTGGGCAAGTATCTGGTCATGGACTGTCAAATTTCCCCACGCCCTATTGTTCGGCCTCCTTTTGTCTCGTCGCAATAAAGGGAAGTATTCATCAATTTGGACTGCTTTCAAAGTGGAGTGCTTTTGCAGTTATAAAAACTCCAGCTATTCTTCTGCGTTTAATCAGCTGCACAGTGAACATTGCTTTTCTCCTCCCATGACTTGAATAATAACTGTTAAGTAACTGTTTTTCACTTTGCCATCTTAACAAGGGCGAGCCAGTGTCAGAATAAACCCATGTCCATCGAGGTTGTGAGATTTGGGTTCCCAACTGGAAGCTTCACCAACAACCATAATGCGGGTAGTCACTACAATCTAGTCGTATTTTGAAAGACAGCTGTGTTAACAGCTATTTGCAACCAAATTTGATCATATAGCTTAATCCTTTCTAGAAAAAAAATGGCACCTTTGCTGTTATTAGAAGAATTTCAGGTATTCTTTACATAATGACTGTCTTCTCAAAACTATAAGTATATGGAATGTCCCCACCACTAGCTGTATCTGGTGTTTATAATGTATGTAGGATTCTACTTGCAACTTTGGATGTTTCTAGGTGACATTTTGGGTAATGATCTTTTTACTCTTCATGAACAAAAGTCCAGATTACTCACATATTAACACGGATGACTATGCTCTGCATTTTTCTGCTACTTATGACAAAGATCCTCGCCCAGTTTCAATTTCTACATCTCTATTTTCTTGCATCACCAGCTTCTAAGTGCCTCTTGTAAGGCCTAGTACCATGCATCACCAGCTTCTAAGTGTTTCTCGTAAGGCCTAGTATCATGCATCACCAGCTTCTAAGTGCCTCTCGTAAGGTCTAGTATCACGGTATGTGTTTCTCACCAGTTCTCCCTGCTCCTTATCTCTAATGCTGTGCTTCTCCCGCCTCTCCTCTCTGTCTTTATCCACAGAATGTTTTCGTGGACAAACCAGCATTTCCGGAGTATAAAGTTTCTGACGCAAAGAAGTCCAAATTCATACTTTTGCATTTTAGCACTTTCAAAGCCGGCTGGGACTGGCTTATTCTATTGGCGACGTTTTATGTTGCCGTGACGGTACCTTACAACGTCTGCTTCATTGGCAACGATGACCTGTCGACGACGCGGAGCACGACAGTCAGTGACATTGCAGTGGAGATTCTGTTTATTATAGGTAAGAGCCGATGGCTGTTTTCCTAGATTTGCATGGGGAGGCAGATGTGTTCCAGATTTTTGTAACATGAATTTGAGCTAAGATCCATTTGCATGGGCATAACTCAGCCTCTGATGCAAATTTTGGAGAAGCACATATTTGGATTTCTGAAAATTACCTTTTCCAGCTTTCTCTTGGTTCCTTTTTGCAGAGACCTACACTGATGTTTTCTGTTTCTATCCTTATTTCATCAAAAGCAAGCTGAACAAGACGTAATGGCTGTTCTGTTCTGTGCTCTCAGCATCTGTGATGGTCTCACCTGCACAGGGTCAGAGATGAGGCTTGGCAAGCACACATTAGGGGCGTCCTGGTAATGGGCATGTTCCTTCAAGCCTGTCTGTGCCTTCCGGGAAGCTGATGGTGGTTGCCACAGGTGGCCTAGTTGCAGAAGCAACGGATTACATAACCTTCCTAGTCAATCATCAGAAGCACAGAGTATCTGACTTTACCTAAAGGAGAGGCCCTGAGGGATGTTTGCTAAGAATATTTATCTCTAGAACACTGGGGATCTCAGCTGAAGCTGCATCTGCTCCATGCTTCTCGGCCTTCTCCTAGATTTCTGTCCCTTACAGTTCCATCTTGTGTAGACCACAGCCAAGCTCTTGCTTGATTATTCTAGATCACTGTGAAGGCTCAGGCTGATCCCCTGTGGAGCTTCTGAGCACCGTTAGCAACCCGACTCCTGCACTTCTACCTGGTCATGGTGATGTAGGCTAACACCACTTCTGTAAAGACGAGAGAACTGAAAATGTTTTCAAGCAGTAGGTGAACAAGGAACTGAAAAAAATGGACCCTAAAAGTTCAAAGAAAAGGAAATGAATAAGTGAAGCAAGTCAAAAGCTTGTTTCAATGGTTATGGCACACTTTTCTCTGTGGAACTGGTGCAGTTTGGGGTTCTCCAATGGAATGTCAGCATGAGTTTGCTCTGCAAGAGTGTTATGCCCTTGGTGTGATTTTGGCATCACAATGAACATGCACTTCCCAGGCATGCCCCTCAGACCCCAGCTCCCACCCCAAAGGTGATGACCACAGTACGTTTGGACCACTAGGTGGCAATGTTGTCTAGTTAGGTATCTTGGTAAGGCTAATAGTTTAAATAAATTTATCTTTTTTTAACCTAAACTATTGTTTATTGGAGAAGTAAAACCGTAGAGGAATATTAAACCACTGTTAAATGGCAAATAACATTCTGAATTCACCTGCTCCCGCGGAAACAGCAAGTCCACAGCTGCACAGGGCCCAATTTCCTCGAAAACAGAGCAGAAAACTAGCTGAACAGCTCCTTCATTTAAAAAAAAAAAAAAAAAAGGATAAAAGGCCCACGTCAAGAAGGTAGATGAGGCAGAGATATGGTCTCTCCCAAACCACAATGCTGGTGTGGCCACCTGCAGCTGGAAGCCCAGCAAGCACACGGAGCCTCTTCCTGAAGAGTGAAGGGCTCGTGCTCACCCCCAACAAGCATGTGGAGCTTCTCCCAGCAGAGTGAAGGGCTCGTGCTCACCCACAAGCACACGGAGCTTCTTCTTGAAGAGTGAAGGGCTCGTGTTCACCCACAACAAGAACATGGAGCTTCTCCCAGCAGAGTGAAGGGCTCGTGCTCACCCACAAGCACACGGAGCTTCTTCCTGAAGAGTGAAGGGCTCGTGCTCACCCCCAACAAGCACGTGGAGCTTCTCCCAGCAGAGTGAAGGGCTCGTGCTCACCCACAAGCACACGGAGCTTCTTCTTGAAGAGTGAAGGGCTCGTGTTCACCCACAACAAGAACATGGAGCTTATTCCTGAAGAGTGAAGGGCTCATGTTCAGCACCAGGACCCCAGTTCTTGAGACCTCACCTGAGAGACAAGCCCCTCAAACATCGGACTTTGAAAGTCAAAGGGGCTTGCATCTGGAAGACTCAAATGGCTGTAGGGAACAGAAATGCCACTCTTAAGGGCTCAACTGCAGACCTAGACAGCCTGGGACTGAGTGTCAAGCAGTAGTTTGAAAAGTGCCTAGAACACGTGTGCAGAAGATTTGTTAGCCAACCTAACGTGTCTGATGAAGGCACAGAGGACGGGGGCCTCCAGGGTCTGAGTGGCCGGAGGGCCCCACTTTTGTGCTCCTGCTAGCTAGTGCTTATGGGTGTACCCCACTCCTGCAGTTGGCCACGGCCCTATTAAAGTCGCTAGAGCATGCTCCACGATTGTCTGGTGGCCAGGGGAACTGGTGTCTCTGGGCCCCATGGGACCAAAACAACCTGAGAGGCAGTTCTTGGCAGGCCGAGACCCCTAAGGCACGGCACAGTACAGACTGAAACGCACTCCAGATCTTCCTGTGAAAAATATCCATCTGCTTGTCTAGCGCTTCGACCTGAAGGGCACGCTTCAGGTTTTCTACACATCTATGGATTAAGAGGGATTCCTTCTTTGTGTTCTTCCTTGGCTGTGCTAGAGCTCATTAGTGCTTCCCAGTGAGGAGCTTAAAGATCATCTAAAGCCCTGGTTTTTGCAACTGTCACCAGAGTAATATCGCCAAATTGCCTATTCTAGAGGTCAGCAGGGTTTACAGCTGAAGTCTCAGAGGATGATGTATATTTTCATACTTTTAAAGCTTCTGCCTGAGGATCTGACTCCCAATCAGCCTGAAACTAGGTGTTGAGATCCTCCCTTAGGAACATTGACACTTGGCACAGGTAACAAATGAGATCTGTCAAGATAAAATCAAGATGCAGGGCAAGGCTGAGCAATGCCCTACTCAAGGTATTCATCCCCTACACAAGGTCTCTCCATCAGGACTGGAAGAGGTAGCTGTTCTGACTAATGCATAGAAACAAATAGAATCAGGCAGAATGAAGAAACAGAGGAATATGTTCCAAATAAAAGAATAAGAAAAACACCCGGAGGGGGGGGCGGGAGGTGGGGAAAAAACCCTTAATGAAGTAAAAATGACAATTGATTAGGTGAAGAGTTCAAAGGAGTGTCATACAGATGCTCACCAAACTCAGACAGGAACGGATGAACACAGTGAGAATTTCAGCAAAGAGATGAAAATAGAAGGCATCACATAGCTGAAGAATACGATAACTGAACTGGGAAATATACTAGAGGAATTCAACGGTGGGCTAATTGAAGCAGGAGAAAGAATCAGTGATCTGGAGACAGGGCAGTGGAACTCACTCAAAGAGAGCAGCAAAAGAAAAAAGAATGCCAAAAAGTGGAGACAGCTTCCTATGGGACGACTTCAAGCAAAATAACATTTGCATTACAGAGTCCAGAAGGAAAAGGAGGAGAAAAAGGGGTAGAAAACTTATTTGAAGAAACAATGGCTCAAAGCTTCACTAAGCTGGGGAAGGAAATAGACATCCAAAAAGAGAACCGAGAAGAGCCACACCAAGACACACTATAATCAGAATGTCACAACTTAGAGAGAATCTTAAAAGCAGCAAGCGTAAAACAACTTCTTGTGCACAGGGACAGCCCCATGAGACGATCAGACTTTTCAGATCGGAAGAGAGTAGCATGATATAGTCAAAGTGCTGAAAGAGAAAAACTTCCAAACAAGAATAATCGATCCATCAATCAAAAGAAAGATAGTTTCCAGACATGCAAAAGCTAAAGTTCATACCACTAAAATGGTCTTACAAGAAGT
This sequence comes from Ovis aries, assembly GCF_016772045.2. Taxonomy (NCBI): domain Eukaryota; kingdom Metazoa; phylum Chordata; class Mammalia; order Artiodactyla; family Bovidae; genus Ovis; species Ovis aries. The sequence continues at coordinate 277,625,678 of NC_056054.1, forward strand.
GTAAAGGGACTTCTTAAGAGTATTAATTAGTAATAAAAATATGTGAAAGTAAAAATTCTATCAAGTAAAGGTTTTTCTTAGTGATTTATAAAGCTTATATGAAGGTTAAAAGATAAAAGTGGTTTAAAAATAGCTATAACTATAATAATTAAGGGATACACAAAATAAAAAGATATAAATTGTGACATCAAAAACAGAATACATAGGGGGGTAGTAAAAATAGAGTTTCAGAATGTGCTCAAACTGGACTTGTTATCAACTTAAATAGACTGTGTTTTATTTAGGCCGTCCTATGTGAGCCTCATGCTAACCACGAAGCAAAAGCCTAGAGTAGATACACAAATGGTGATGAATGAGAAAGGAGTTTAATCGTAGGGAAACCACTAAAATGCAAGGAGAGAGAACGGGGAAGAAAGAGCAACTACGAAACAGTTACAAAACAATTAACAAAATAGCGTTAAGTACATAACTATTGATAATCACTTTGCACACGGACTAAGTCTTCCAACCAAAAGACATAGGATGGCTGAACGGATAAATAAATAAGGCCTGATCTTCATACTGCCTACAAGAAAAACTCACGTTAGATGTAACGACACACACAGACTGAGAGCCAAGGAATGGAGATGACGCTTCACACGAATGGAAGCAGAAAGAAAGCTGGGATAACCGTGCTTATGTCAGACAAAACAGACTTTAAAACAAAGATGATGAGAAGAGACAAAGACAGGCGTTACATAATGAGGAAGGGATGAATCCACCAAGAGAATATAACACTTGTATTAATAAATATTTATGCTCTCAACATAGCAGCACCTACATACACAAAGCAAATGTTAACAGACCTAAAGGGAGCAGTAGGAAGCAACACAATAATACTAAGGGACTTTGTTACTCCCCTCACGTCAGTGGATAGACCATTCAGAAAGAAAGTCGAGAAGGAAGCATTGGCCTTAACACATTGGGCCAGATGCAATGAGCACGTTGCACAGAGCATCCTTTTCAAAAGTAGCAGAAGACACGTTCTTCTCAAGGGCACGTGGAATATTCCCCAGGATAGATCACATGTTAGGCTGCATAGCAAGTCTCAATAAGGAGACTGAAGTCACAGGAAGCATTTTTTCCTGAACCCATGGTATGAAACTAGAAATCAGATACAATAAGAAGAAGAAGAAAACTGGAAAAGCCTTAAATGCGTGGAGATTAAACAACACGCTACTGAACAGTGAGGGAGCCAATGAGACGATCGAAGGAGAAATCAAAACATGCCGTGAAACAAATGAGAATACGACACGCCAGAATCTGCTGAATGCAACAAAAACAGTTCTAAAAAGGAAGGGAACTCACAGTGATACAAGACTCCCTCTCGAAACAGAAACATCGCAAATAAACAACCTAACTTTTCACCCTCAAAATACTAGAAAAAGGATAAACAAAACCTCATTTTAGAAAAAGGCAGAAAAGCATTAGAGAAGAAATAAATGAAATAGAGGCTAAAAAGAAAGTGGAAAAGGTCAGTGAAACTAAGATCCAGTTCTTTGAAAAGATAAAATTGTCAGACCATTAGCTAGATTCACTAAGGAAATAAAAAAGGAAAGTGAAGCTCAAATGGAATCAGAAATGAAACAGAAGACACAACTGATGCCAAAGAAACACAAAGGATCAGAAGAAAGTGCTGTGAACAATTATATGCCAACAAACTGGCCAACCTAGAAAAGTGGAAAAGTTTCTAGAAACATGTAATCTTCCAAGACTGAATTGTGAAAAAATAGAAAGCCTGAATAGACAAGTTAGTAATAAGGAGATTGAATCAGAAATCAAAAACTGTCCAACGAACAGAACTCCAGGACCAAGTGACTTCACTGGTGAATTCTACCAGGCACTCAATGAAGATTAAATATGTATTTTTCTGAAACTCTTCTAAAAAATCAAACTCATTTTATGAGACTATCATTACCCTGATACCAAAACAAACAAGGGTACCACACACATACACAAGAAAATTATAGACTAATATTCCTCATAAACGTATACGTAAAAATCCTCAACAAAGTATCAGCAAGACAAACTCAACAAAACATCATAAGAATACACGTGACCGAGTGGAATTTATCTCAGGGATGTAAGAAGGATTCAGCATCTAAAAAACAACCGCTGTGATACACCACACTAATGAAGAGAAATGTAAATCACATAGTCATCATAATAGATGCAGAAAAAGCATCTGAAAGAAGCTGACATTCTTTATGATAAAGAAATACCTCTTAACAGAGTGGGTATAGAGGAAATGTTCCTCAGCCTAATAAAGGCCATATGATAATCCCGCTGCTAACATCGTAGTATATTCACTGAAAGCTTTTCCTCTGAGATCAGGAACAAGACCAAAAAAAACCCCATTTTAACCACTATTTTTTTTGACATAATGTTAGAAGTCCTGGCCACAGCAATTAGGCAAGACATGGTAGTAAAAGTCATCCAGATTGGAAATGAAGAACTAAGTGCAAGTGTTACTTGCACTTGATACAATTTTATGTCTAGAAAAATCTTAACGATCCCACCAAAAGAGTATCAGAGCTAGTAGCTATGCTGGGAAATTTGTGGGGGTACAAAATCAATTTACAAAAATCTGATGTATTTTTATATACTAACAATGAACTTTCAAAAAGAGAAATAAAGAAAACAATTCCCCTTACAATTGCCAAGAAAAAAAAATACAGAATAAAGTATCAAAGGAATAAACTTAATGACGAAATAAAAGTCCTGGTGAATGAAATCCTGGGGCACTGATGGAAGAGCTGAAGAAGACACAATGGCCAAAACTTTCTGCACTCGAGAATCAGAAGATTCAATGCTATTTAAACGTTTATATTATCTAATCTGTCTACAGATTCAGTGCAACCTCTACCCAAATCTCAAGGGCTCTTTTCACAGAAATGGGTCAGTTCAGTTCAGTTCAGTTCAGTCGCTCAGTCATGTCCGACTCTTTGCGACCCCGTGAATCGCAGCACGCCAGGCCTCCCTGTCCATCACCACCTCCTGGAGTTCACTCAGACTCACGTCCATCGAGTCCGTGATGCCATCCAGCCATCTCATCCTCGGTCGTCCCCTTCTCCTCCTGCCCCCAATCCCTCCCAGCATCAGAGTCTTTTCCAATGAGTCAGCTCTTCGCATGAGGTGGCCAAAGTACTGGAGTTTCAGCTTTAGCATCATTCCTTCCAAAGAAATCCCAGGACTGATCTCCTTCAGAATGGACTGGTTGGATCTCCTTGCAGTCCAAGGGACCCTCAAGAGTCTTCTCCAACACCACAGTTCAAACGCATCAATTCTTCGGTGCTCAGCCTTCTTCACAGTCCAACTCTCACATCCATACATGACCACAGGAAAAACCATAGCCTTGACTAGACGGACCTTAGTTGGCAAAGTAATGTCTCTGCTTTTGAATATGCTATCTAGGTTGGTCATAACTTTCCTTCCAAGGAGGAAGCGTCTTTTAATTTCATGGCTGCAGTCACCATCTGCAGTGATTTTGGAGCCCCAAAAATAAAATCTGACACTGTTTCCACTGTTTCCCCATCTATTTCCCATGAAATGATGGGACCAGATGCCATGATCTTCGTTTTCTGAATGGTGAGCTTTCAGCCAACTTTTTCACTCTCCTCTTTCACTTTCATCAAGAGGCTTTTTAGTTCCTCTTCACTTTCTGACATAAGGGTGGTAAATGAACATATATTAATCATATGAGCATAAAAACAGACACATAGATTAATGGAACAAAATTGAGAGCCCAGAAATAAACTCACACATATATGATCAATTATTTTTAAATAAAGAAAGCTAGAATATTCAATGGAGAAATGACAGTATCTTCAATAAATGGTATTAGGAAAATGGTATTCTTCAGCTACATGCAAAAGAATAAAAATAGGCTGCTATCTGATACCATGCACAAAAGTAAACTCAAGTTGATTAAAGACTTGAGTGTGAGACTTGAAACCACACAGCTCCGAGGGAAACCATGGACAATAAGCTCCTTGACTTCAGTCTTGGTGAGGATTTTTTGGATCAGGCACCAAAGGCAAGGGCAACAAGAGCAAGAGTCGGTGAGTAGGACTCCATCAAACCAGAAAACTTCTTCTGCACAGTGAACGGAACCACCAAAAAATAAAAATAAAAAGGCAATCTAGTGAATGGAAGATGTTTGCAAACCATATTTTTGATAGGAGGCTGATATTCCAAAATATACAGAGAATTCATTACAACTCAATAATAGGAAAACAATCTAATTAAAAATAGAGTACAGGATATGAAGAGACATTTTTTTCAAAGACATACAGACGACTAACATCACTAATCATTCAGTTCAGTTCAGTCGCTCAGTCATGTCCGACTCTTTGCGACCCCATGAATCGCAGCACGCCAGGTCTCCCTGTCCATCACCATCTCCCGGAGTTCATTCAGACTCACATCCATCAAGTCCGTGATGCCATCCAGCCATCTCATCCTTGGTCGTCCCCTTCTCCTCCTGCCCCCAATCCCTCCCAGCACCAGAGTCTTTTCCAATGAGTCAACTCTTCGCATGAGGTGGCCAAAGTCCTGGAGTTTCAGCTTTAGCATCAGTCCTTCCAAAGAAATCCCAGGACTGATCTCCTTGGGGAAATGCCAATCAAAACCACACTTGTTAAAATGACTGTTGTCAAAAAGGCAAGAATAGCAAGTGTTGGTGAGGATGTGGATAAAAGGGAACCTCACACACTGTTGGTGGGAATGTAAATCAGTGCAGCCACTGTGGGGAACAGTGCCGAGATGCTTCAAAAAATCTAATTAGAACACTGCTGTGAAGTGAAGTGAAGTGAAAGTCGCTCAGTCGTGTCCGACTCCGTGACCCCATGGACTATGGCCTGTCAGGCTCCTCTGTCTTTGGAATTGTCCAAGCAAGAACACTGGAGTGGGTTGCCACACCCTCCTCCAGGGGATCTTCCCAACCCAGGGATTGAAACCACGTCTCCTGAGTCTCCTATGTTGGCAGGCAGATTCTTTACCACTGAGCCACTGGGAGAGCACCCTGATACGAATCTGAAGAGACAGAGAAGACTAATTCAGAAAGCATCTGTGCCTCTATCTTCACTGCAGCGTTATCTATAATATCCAAGACGCAGAAGTAACCCAAGTCTCCACGGATGGACCACTGGGCGTAAAAAGGTGCTGCCCCTATATCTACGGGTGCCACATCTGCAGTCTCAACCAACTGTGGATCAAAAACATTCGAGCAAAAAAATTTTCTTAGAAATTTCCATAAAGCAGAATTTGAATTTGTCATACACCAGCAACCATTTACATCACATTTACATTGTATTTACAGTGATTAGTCTTTACATGACATTTTCATTATATTAGGTATAGTACTTAATCTAGAGATGATTTAAAGTCTATGGGAGCATATGTGTAGGTTATACATAAATACTGTGCCATTTTTATGAAATATGAGAATCCACAGATTTTAGTATCCTGGAGGTCCTGAAACCAATCAATTCCTTACAGATACTGAGTGAAGTCAAAGTCACTCAGTCGTGTCTGACCCTTTGTGACCCCATGGACTGTATAGTCCATGGAATTCTCTAGGCCAGAATACTGGAGTGGGTAGCCTTTCCTTCTCCAGGGGATGCCCCCAACCCAGGAATTGAACCCAGGTCTCCCGCATTGCAAGCAGATTCATTACCAGCTGAGCCGCCAGGGAAGCCCAAGAATACTGGAGTGGGTAGCCTATCCCTTCTCCAGGGATACCAAGGGGAAACCATTTACACAGTAGAATACTATTCACCCATTAAAAAATGATGAAATATTGCCATTTGCAAAAACATGGATGGACCTTGAGGGTATTGCGCTATGGAAAACCAAACCAATAGAGAACAATTTGGTGGTTGCCACAGACCAGTGGTCCCAACCTTTTTGGCACCTGGGACTAGTTTCCTGGAAGAAAACTTTCCATGGATGGGCAGGGGGATGGTGCGGGGGGTAATGTGAGCCGTGTGGAGCGGCAGATGGGGCTTTCCCAGTCAGCCGGTGCTCACCTCCTGCTGTGTGGTCTGGCTCCTAACATGCTGCAGGCAGGGAGTAGTCCCTGGGCTTGGGGCTGCGGACCCCTGCTTGAGAACGGGGGTGTTGGGAGGTGGGCAAAATATGTGAACAGGGCCAAAAGGTGCACACTTTGTTATAAAATTTAAAAGTCACGGGAATATAATGCATAGCATGGAGACTACAGTCAATGATACTCTATTGTCTGTTTGAAAGGTGCTGAGAGAGTAAATCTTAAATGTCTCATTACAAGGAAAAAAAATTATGGGACTTTGTACCAAGGACTAGATCTATTGTGATCATTTCACAGTATATACAAATACCCAATCATTGTATTGTAGTCCTGAAACTAATACAATATTATACGTCAAGTTTACCGCAATTAAAAAACAAAAGAAAAAATGAAGATTGAAGACAAACGGGGTGTGTCCATATGCCAGCCCATTAGTTTTATGTCCTTCTACTTTGCTAAACTTTGATGCTTTCTGCCACCCACCCAAGAAAAATGTAAATCAGGGCTCTAAAAAGTCTCCTCACCATCACGTCAAAGTGCTCATGGACTTGGGCAATCATTCAACATATCTAAGCCTGAGTATTTGCTTAATGAATATTTATTGCAGCTGGTTTTCAACTCTGTTATAGAGACAAGGCTGTACCTTGAACTTTTTTCCCTCTCTTCCTGGTTCTTAGATATTGGGCATCTCTAGGCTTGGAAGCCATTTCTGCCCCTCCATGCTCACTGATAGACGGTGTCTTGTTTCTGCTCAGGGAAACCGACACTTGTGAGAAAGATGTTGTTTTCTTCTTTTTTCCCAAGCCTGCTTTCCTCTACTAAACTCATGGGGTGCGGCTTACCCTCTGATAGCTGCCCTTAAACCTTCTGCTCTTCTTTCTTACCACCAATTCTACTGTGTTGCAGACAGCGAGAGTTTTTTCTAGGAAAACAATACCTGTCTCTTTCTAGTTGCGTGAGGAAAGAGTGGACACCCACTCCTGTTTTTATGCGGTTTGGCTTCCATAAAGATGACGTTATAGTTTGGTATATGTCCTGCTGAAGCGAGCACAGACTTTATAATTTGGGACTCGCCAACAGCTTTAGTGTGACTTCTGCCTGGAATCCCTAGTTGACTGACTTATTTTTATAAGCACTAAAAACATCTCTGCTCTTTCCCTACTGTGATACTCCTGCTCTTTCTTCTTTTAAATGAGCTTAAATTCATCTATAGTTTATAATAAAATATCTGGAAAAATAGTTTAACCTTTCTTAAAGTACATTCCTCCAGGACCTGTATTCTAAATGTTTCACACAGGGGCCTAAAAATGAACATTGAGAACTCAGTCAAATACAAGGAATAAAAAGTGTTTTGCCTCTAATAATATATTTTTATAATATGAAGGCAGGGTTTATATTGTTTAATACTAAATAAAGTGGTATGTGAGCTTCCCTGGTGGCTCAGCAGTAATCTGCCTGCAATACAGGAGACCTGGATTCCATCCCTGGGTCGGGAAGATCCCCTGGAGGAGGGCATGGCAACCCACTCCAGTATTCTGGCCTGGAGAATTTCATGGACAGAGGAGCCTGGTGGGCTACAGTCCACGGGGTCACAGTCAGACACGAGGTCACAGTCCACAGGGTCACAGTCAGACACGAGGTCACAGTCCACGGGGTCACAGTCAGACACGAGGTCACAGTCCACGGGGTCACAGTCAGACACGAGGTCACAGTCCACAGGGTCACAGTCAGACACGAGGTCACAGTCCACGGGGTCACAGTCAGACACGACTGACGCGACCGAGCATGCGTGCACAGAAAGCGGTGTGTGCGATGAATCTCACGAGCGTGTCTCACATATTGTTCACAGTCTGTTTATGCTGCTGCTGCTGCTGCTAAGTCGCTTCCGTCGTGTCTGACTCTGTGCGACCCCATAGACGGCAGCCCACCAGGCTCCCCCGTCCCTGGGATTCTCCAGGCAAGAACACTGGAATGGGTTGCCATTTCCTTCTCCAGTGCATGAAAGTGAAAAGTCAAAGTGAAGTCGCTCAGTTGTGTCAGCCTCTTCCCAACCCCATGGACTGTAGCCTCCCAGGCTCCTCCGTCCATGGCATTTTCCAGGCAAGAGTACTGGAGTAGGGTGCCATTGCCTGCTCTGCATCTATTTATAGATCAGTGTATTAAATTGGCATCTTATAATCAATGGGTCAGAACTGTTAAAAACTAGTTCAGCAAGAGATTTGGGAAGGAAAGATTTTCATATAGCCAAAAAAAAAAAATGATGTTTTTCAAAATATTCTTTTATTTATACCACTATATATACATGAGATTATTTGCTAAATGGGGAAAAATTAAATGTTCCATGAAAAATAAATATCAATGTATAACCAAATTTAAAGTTGGAAGGTAATATATCCCTTTTGGAGATTCACAGTATACTTCAGCATTATAAATTCTCTGAGAAATTCAGTGTAAAGAAATCTGTTTACCTGTTATTAATCCATCATCTCCTAAAATTATTTTTATTTATCAGCTAATTCTTCTCTGACCACTCAGTAACCCTGTTTTGGGAAATCTCACTCAAAACTATTGTTCCCTGATAGAGTCACCATAAACAAAGTATCTGAGTGTGATTCTGCTTGTCAGAATATAAATGTGAATTATGAGCTTGAATCTCTCCTATCTATCTCCTATCTATTCTCTTCCTCCTCAAATAAATTGTTTGTAAGACACCTTTATGGCAGAAAGTGAAGAAGAACTACAGAGTGTTCCGCAGTTGACCTTAATTATCAGGAGAGACATAGGAAAGAAGGCGTTGTTAGCAGAACAGGAAGCTGAAGTTTTTCACCTCTAGGCTCTTTGCTAGGTCATCTAATACAGTGAAGGCCCGTACATATAAATGATTTTCCTTCTGAGAGCACTTTCATTAAGTCTAATTTTTTCATAAACAAAGTTAGCCTAGATACTCAACTAACACAATTGGGTGTGCAGTATGCACTGCGACAGGTTCATAACACTCTTCACACAAGTGTCGCGTTTTAAAAAGTGCAAAAAAACAGAAACCCTTTTAATCTGACAGTATGGTAGGAAGTACAGCAGGTGGCACACAGGGGCTGGCATCGAGGGAACGGGCAGGAGGAGGAAGAGGGGCTGGGAGACGGCAGAGCTGAAGGACCCTCAGTAGCAGGAGACCCCGGCTCGTCCCTGCTGCTTTCACACCGCCTCCAGACGTCCGGGCCTGAAGTGAAGACACTGAACGACCGCACACGACCCAGTACCACACAGTGGATTGCACAGAAGCACTTGTAGAGGGTGCCTGCACGCGGCAATGTATGCCAGACGTGTGCCCTAACTTACGTGATTTGACGTGTGAACGCACGCTTGCATCTTTGAAAGTGAGCAACTTGTAGGTTTGAATGTAGGGTATTTACGGTAATGCTCCTATTATTGGAAACACTGTTAATTAGATATTCCATTACTGATAGATCTATCACTCTAAAAATAAAATAATTAATTACTCTGCTATTCACCACGACTCCATGTACTGGGCAATATCTGTTTCAAAAAAATAGAGTGCTCTTTCTTCTGACCCGTCATTTTACCGTGAGCCTATCTAGGAAGTGACTTGTGTGTTCTTCTTACCTGCAGTTATAACCACAAAGGCTTAGAAGCATAGGCTTCACCATAAATCTGTAACTCTGACCAAGCTGATCTCTCTAAGAAGTCCTCAGAAAGCTACAGGTCAAAGGAAACAGGGTATGCAACTGTACTCTCTGTTTACCCTGCACTTAACTTTGTCATGAAAGGAGGCTGAGAGTCCTGAGAGCTAACAAGCAGTCCTGCACTGTGTAGTCTCCTCGAGGTCTGAACATCCAGCCTTCTTACCCCCTGCCCACCAGCCACCCTCCCCAGTCATTACAATGCCAAACACCCCGTGCATATTAGAATGGCATTTTTTTCTCAATGTTATATTTTTAAGATTACACTCCGTGCTGATTTAGGTAGCTCTAGTTCACTGGTTCTCAGAGGGGACAGTATAATACATAGATACTATTTTAGAAATATACAGGTTTGACTTTAATACATTAGTCATCGCTACCATCATTTGGTATTTGTTTGGGGCTTTTAGATCACAGTTTATGTATCTCCAAATGAGTTCACCCCAAACCCCGACCAAAAGACCAGAATTCCTGTAAATGCAGTATTTCCTATGAGTGCACGTCTGTATTTTCATAATTTCTGATTAGTTCATTTCTTTCTCCTTTTGTCTGCAGTACTTGTTAGCCACAAGTTCTGTTCACCTCATGTCATCAAATTGTGCTGTCTCAGACTCTATTTCTTCATGCCATTTAATTTTAATTATTACCTTGTGACATAATTTAGGTCTGTTTATAGATAAGAAGGAAAGGGGAGAAAGAGTAAGAAATGTTCCAAGACCTAGCTAATTACTGGCCAAGCTAGGACTGAAACTCACTGGTAAGTTGGGAAAAAACAGTAGCGTCCTTATGAGGATTGAGTTAATTATATCAAGAAACAAAATCACTCACACTTGTGTCAGTAGTGATGAGACTGCCTTGGTTTATTTTACTATCCATTATTTTCGGAAAATTAGCACTCTTTAATACATACTGAAAATCCAGTTGATCATAAGAATAAAATAGACCAGAATATTCCACATCCTTAGCTTTCAGGAACACAGGTGCCTGGGGATCATTTACCACTGAAGGGTGTCAGCTCCTCCTAGAGACTTGGCTCAGCACCCTTTAGAAGAGCTAAGAGCAGATCTCAAATACTGTCACTCTGCTGCTGCTGCTGCTGCTGCTAAGCCACTTCAGTCGTGTCCGACTCTGTGAGACCCCACAGACGGCAGCCCACCGGGCTCCCCCATCCCTGAGATTCTCCAGGCAAGAACACTGGAGTGGGTTGCCATTTCCTTCTCCAATGCATGAAAGTGAAACGTGAAAGTGAAGTCCCTCAGTTGTGTCTGACTCTGTGCAACCCCATGGACTGTAGCCCACCAGGCTCCTCCGTCCACGGCATTTTCCAGGCAAGAGTACTGGAGTGGGGTGCCATTGCCTTCTCCCTATGACTACCTAAATCAAGTATCTTTAATCTGCAGTGTCGTGGCCTGGCATGAATTGAATGATTCCCCGACAACATTAGAGGTGATGACTCCCCTGTCTTTTCCCGATCTTTCATCAGCCCTTCTAGGAACAAGGAATTGAGATGCTCTGCATTTCAGCTCCTCTTCCTTTCTTTCGCCCGGGTCTTATGAGGCTTGAGAACGGAAGCTGGGCTTACAGTACTACAGGCAGGAAGGAAGACCTTAGCTAAAGCCTTAATCACCAGCTTTAGAGGAACAAACTTGTCTATTCAACAACTTCAGGATTTTGTTGGATCTGTGTTCAACTTCTGATAGTATTTCTAAATACATGTTTGCTTTGTGAAACTTCTCCCCAATCGCCTCTCTTCACGTGCCCGATCTGTATGAAGTGAAGTCGCTCAGCCGTGTCCGACTCTTTGCGACCCCATGGACCATAGCCTATCAGGCTCCTCCGTCCATGGGATTTTCCAGGCAAGACTGCTGGAGTGGATTGCCATTTCCTTCTCCAGGGGATCTTCCTGACCCAGGAATCGAACCCGGGTCTCCCGCATTGCAGGCAGACGCTTTACCGTCTGAGCCACCAGGAAGCCTTTTTCTGTTTAATGTGGACCAAGGAATACTGTTCTTATGCCATTCAACTCCAGTTCGCTCCTCTCCAGTAGAAACTCAAGCCTCAACAGCTTTAATTGTTTCAGGATTCTTGAGTGCCTTTTTCAGTTCAGTTCAGTTGCTCAGTTGTGTCCGACTCTTTGTGACCCTGTGGACCGCAGCACGCCAGGCCTCCCTGTCCATCACCAAGTCCTGGAGCTTGCCCAGACTCATATCCTTCAAGTCAGTGATGCCATCCAACCATCTCATCCTCTGCCGTCCCTTCTCCTCCCGCCTTCAGTCTTTCCCAGCATCAGGGTCTTTTCCAATGAGTCAGTTCTTCACATCAGGTGACCAAAGTATTAGAGTCTTTTCTGTTAAGGCAAAATAAATAAATCTCAGTGCAGTTTGAAAGTATATAGACATTTTATTGCCATTTCATTGTACAACTAACCCCAACTTACATTAGCTTTCCTGAAAAGTGCAAAGATGTTATTTCCCCCCTTAGTTAAATGACTGAAAATTGAAAATATAGACTTTGATAGTGGAGGGAAAGACTTTGAAGAGTAAATGAAGTTGGAATTTCATGGAGATGATGGAATTGCAGTAAATTCTGCCGCTGAATGATTTGGGCATCCTGGTGTCCCCAGACTGCGCATTCAGAAGCGTTGGTTAGTTAGCATCTTTCTATCTCTTAGTGTCTGAGTCCTTCCCTCCTATCTCCCTCCCTCTGTTGGACCCATTCTTCCTGTTAATTTCTTTCTGCCTTTTAAATACAGGGTGGCCACGGAAGTCCATCCACACAGCCCTACATCCCCACGTCTGCACAGCTACAGCCCCACAACCCAAAGCCAGAAGCAGGCTGAATTACTCCATTTGGCCATTCACACTGATCTTGAATGGAGTCACAGGGTCTCTTACTAAGAGCAACTCAAGATGACATTCATAGCAGGGCTCAGATTTCACCCTTGTCTCGCAAAGACATTTTAACCCAACTACCAGAGTATTCCCAGTGCCTACATTCACAGGTAACATATTTGGAATATTAGATAAATGAAATGTATTGCACTGAAAATTAGCTGGAAATGAATCAGTACCTGTTTGGCTACTTACCAGCCATTTCCTGCTGAATAAGTCTAAGCCTGAGAACATGGCAATAATTAAACCAAAAAAAGAAAATTACCCTGCCCCTTCATATTCCCAGAGAAATGTACCATACCCTGCACCTTATCTTAAAAGTGGAGAGATTTTATATGTCAGAATGCCTTGGGCAGGAGGGGGAAGACAGTGTCCTGAAAAGTAAGGTACTACTGTTTCAATTTCATCATTGTTATTAGGAGTCCCAAAATAGTTTGGCTTGAAGGTGTGTAATTAAGCACTGAAAAACTAACCTTGCGTGCATTTTGCAAATGGACTATACTTTCATCATTGCTGCTTTGGATGTTCCATGGCCCATGGGAGGAGGCAGTGCTGAGATAAATCAGCTGCTAATAGGTGACCACCGTGTTTTCCTTAATCACGTGAAGCTACAAGACAAAATGTTTCCTCATTTGATTCATTCAAAAATAGCAATTCTTGCTTTCCTTGGGCTCGAATAATAGGCTTATGTCTGATTATTAAAAGTACTTTATTCACCCCCATTTCCTATTAACCAGGTTTTTTGGGAAATATTTTCACCGTTCTTTGCTATGAACAAAATCACCCTCAATGACAGTGTTCTAACAAACCAAAACGCTGCACTTTCAAGACCTTTTCTTTTGATTAGTTTACTTTCTCCTCTTCAGATATATTGTGCTAATTATAGAAACTTTAAATAGGAATAGTGGAGAAAGGCAAGTGGCCTTCAGACACACCCATTCCAATATGGCCATTCCAACAGTAAATATTTCTGGTTGCTGCTTTCTCTCCTTTTCACGTGGTTATAATCATAGTCTGCACAAATTTTGGTGCCGCCTTTTAAAGTCACATTTTAATATACATGTTTCTCTGTGTTTTTATGAGTATTTCTAAACATTGAATAGTTGCGTGATATTCTGCCATGTAAACGAGCTAGTCTGTATTCATAATCACGTCTGATTTGTTACCCATTTAGGAAAATTTTTATTTTCTTGCCCCTCAAATAAAAAACTGCATTGAACATCTCTGTGAAAAATATGCTTAGTCACTAACTATGAGTCTCAGTGAACTCCGGGAGATGGTGATGGACAGGGAGGCCTGGCGTGCTGCGATTCATGGGGTCGCAAAGAGTCGGACACGACTGAGTGACTGAACTGAGCTGAACTGAACATACATCTGTACTGAACGCTTATTGCTTGCCATGTGCTGTTTTAGAAGCTGATGGAGCAGTGAAACAAATGGAGATCCTGCATGTTCTAATAGGAGGCCAGAGAGAAAACAAGCACAGTAACAGCATATCAGAAGCGGTGAACTGATGAAGGCAGAGAGAGCACAGAGTGGGGCAGGGATAGCTGCAGTCCTAAGTGAGGGGGCCAGGAAAGCGACCCGAGAAATGACTTCAGGGAAAGACAGAAGAGGAGCAAGGAACGAATGTGTGTGTTGGTGACCCTTCCAAGGAAAGGAGCGTCTGGCGCAAAAGACCCTACTCCTGTGGTCGGAAGTATTCTGAGGAACAGAATTGTTGGGCCAAAAAGTATTAATATATTAACATTAATTTAACACTTTTAAAGTTTCATTTTTAAATTACATTATCCTTATAGCAAATATTGGTAGTGAAACTCCACTTGCAATGTGATTTTTCATGCTCCTATTTTTTAGAATAATAACCATTGTGAGAAGGCTCTAAGTGCATATGGCCTTCTGAATTTTTTTAAATACTATGCAGTCATTTAATAGAGTAATTCAGACATAATAATGTTACTAATATTGTATTATTGTTCCTTATTCCTTTCTTTAAAGACGTTAGATATGTGGGAAAAATAGAGTTGTATTTGCCAGACACACACAAAACTTATTTTACAATGTACCTGAATTATTTTAAAATCTGAAACATTTGTGAGATGGCACACTTTTAGGAAGCTTATCTTGGCACACATCCGAGAAGGATGCTGCCTGAGCCTCCCAGATTACTGTAAATAGACATGAGAAGGAACACAAGCTCATGAAATATGAAACAACAGTGCTTGTTTCGAGCGAGGCAAGAGAATCAAGAATGGAACATTACTAAAGTTAGAAACCCAGAAGAAAATGGTGCATTCTTGATTTAGAAACTTATTGCAAAATAATGAGGGTTTTTTTTTTCCATTTGTCTCTTACCCAAATGAGAACTCTACTGTGTCATTCTCAGCCCACTTTCCAAGTATATTTTCTTGCAATATAAAAAAAAATTATGTTCTCTAGGTAAAAATGGCATTGTTTATGTGGCTCATGGTCTGCATTTCAGTTCATGCATTTAGCATATGCCGTGGGCATGATCTTTATTCCCATTGCCCCCACTGGTTTTCTTAAATTTACTTTTAATTGGAGGATAATTGCTTTCCAATGTTGTGTTGGTTCCTGCCGTACAACAGCATGAATCGTCCATGAATATGCATACATCCCCTCTCTTGAACCTCTCTCCCACGCCCCACACCCCACCCCCTGCCGTCACACAGCCCCCATGTTACGCAGCAGCTTCCCACCAGCTGTCTGTCTCACGCGTGGTGATGGACATATTACGCAGCAGCTTCCCACCAGCTGTCTGTCTCACGCGTGGTGATGGACATATTACGCAGCAGCTTCCCACCAGCTGTCTGTCTCACGCGTGGTGATGGACATGCTCGGCGCTACTGTCTCAGTGCGCCCCATCCTCTCCTTCCCCAGCTGTGTCCAGTCTCTTTCCATAACTGCATCTGTATTCCTGCCTTGCAAATAGGTTCTTCAGCACCATTTTTCTAGATTCCACGTGTGTTAATATGTGATGTTTGTTTTTCTCTGTATAACTTAGTTTACTCTGTATAACAGCCTCTAGGACCATCCATCTCAGTTCAGCTGACTCAAATCTGTTCCTTTTTATGGCTGCATAATATTCCATTGTATTTATGCACCGCAGCCTCTCTGTCCATTCATCTGTTGATGGACATTTAAGTTGCTTCCACGTCTTGGCTATTGTAAATAGTGCTGCAGTGAAATTGGGGTATGCGCGTCTTTCTGAGTTGTGGTTTTCTCATGGAATATGCCCAGAAATGCGACTGCTGGGTCAGAGAGCACTTTTCTTTCTCTCTTGTTGATGAGCCTCCGTACTGTTCTCCATGACGACTGCACCAGTTCACAGCTGCACCAACAGTAGAGGAGGGTCCCGTTTTCTCAACATCCTTCCAGCTTTTACTGTTTGCAGATTTTTTGATGATGGCCATTCTGACTGGTGTGAGGTGGTGCCTCACTGTAGTTTTGATCTCCATTTCTCGAATAATAAGCGGTGTTAAGCAGCTTTTCACTGGCCATCTGTACGTCTTTGGAGAAACGTCTGCTGAGGCCTCTGCCTGTCTTTTGACTGAGTTGCCTGTCTCTCTGATATGAGCCGCGTGTGCTGCTTGCATCTTTTGGAGATTAATGGAGATTAACCCTTTGTCAGTTGCTTTGTTTGCAGTTTTTTTTCCCACTCTGAGGGCCGTCTTTTCATCCTGTTTCTGGTTTCCTTTGTTGTACAAAAGCTTTTAAGTTTAATTGGGTCCCATTTGCTTATTTTTTTATTTTCATTACTTTAGGAGGACCCCTATCATTTTAATATAAATATATAAATAATTTAGAAAACCAAATACGTATTGAATATTTTGTGAAATTGTTTAAAGATTTTAAATCGCTGAAAACATTATGGTCGCTCATCTAACTCACTGAAGATCAGTGTGATGCCACCCACGCGATTACACTTGGCAGCTCCTCAGCAGAGCACAGAAAGCCCTCCATGGTTTGGACTTCGTATCTCTAACCTTTGACCTATCACCACACGCTCCTCCCTTCTGTGACCCCAGCCACACCGGACCACCGGGGTCCAGACCCAGTTGATTCTAGGGTATCCGAAGCGTGGACAGTGAGGCAAGACAGGTATATAGATATAGATTTATAGACTTAGAGATATATAGAGAGATAAGAAAACAGTTAAGAAAATAGAGGAGAGAAAGAGGCTGATATTCCTTGGTTTACACAAAAAGCCAATAAAGTCTCAAGACAAGAACTTGCTGCGTTCACGTAGGCCACAGGCGCCTGCTTGAATAGCAGAGTGTGCCCCGCCTTGGGCTCCCTCTCACGTGGGTCTTAGAAGCCCGGGCAGAAAAGTGAATGCAGAGAGCCTCTGTGTTCCAAGGGATCAGCCTGAAAAAGAGAGGGAGGGAGAGGGAGAAAGAGAGACAGAGAGAATTGACATGAGGGAGGCCAAGCTTGTGCAAAAACCCCATAACTTTATTTTCAAAAGGTGCTTATATACCCGAAGTTTTACATAATGGAAGACGCAGAGTCACGCAGGGGCAGCAGTCCTGACCTTTGTCGATACCAGGCTTTCTTTCTGCATACCGTTTTGTATACAAAAGGTCTCAGGTGAGTTACATTATCTTCTGGCCAGGAGGCCTGTTAACATTTTATGGCTTTTTTCCTTGATAAATGTTAATCGACCAGAAAACTCATTTTCCCTTGAAGTGTTTTTCTTTAATCTGCATCACCCTCAAAGTACTAAATAAAGTTACATCCTTACAGAACAAAGGTGCATGGGTTACAACAAAGAAAGTGCTTAACTCGAAGATCTAATGTTGCTACTTGTCTTTTCTCTATACCAACTATATTAATTAATGCACTCCTGGGGACACAGCAAATAAAAGATATGAAAACTTGGCAGCAAGTATCGGCTCAACAACGAAAACCTTAACCAGTTCTATTCTACTGATTTTTAACTCCTCAAAAGGCTCTACATTCCTAGAATATTTTAAGCTTCCTGTGCCTCTAGTGGTTGGGAGGCTGTAAATAATCATATGCATAGTTGTAAAAGGTCTGGATAAACCTGTCAGGAAAGTTAGAAAGCTGTCAGAGGGGTTTGAATTGAAACACTCCAATTATGCCCAGGAGACGTATTAACTAGAGCTCTAAGTTAATTTTCTTTAGAGAAAGGTGGTCGGGGACAGCCCCCCGCTAATGTCAGAAGAGTACAGGATCGCAAACAGTAAACAGACGGATTTGGGTTTCGGGGCAGATGCTCGGGCAGACCTAGTGGATCCCTTTGAGTCCTGATCCCGCCTTTGCCTGTCAGGCGCTTCCTCATGACCTTTGTCAGGGTGGGATCTCCCTTGCTGGCTCCCGGCACTGGACCACTCACAGCCCCTCAGCTGTCTCACTCTCCACATCCTCTGTATTCTCACATCCTCCGTACTTTCTACTCTTGGAGGAAAAACGGCAGAAGATCCACGTGGCTCCTCTTTACCCAAGCGAATCGTCCTTATTCTTGGAGTGTCGTCTACGGCCTCGTCTATGAACCCTTCAACTCTTCTCCTGCCTGTGATCGTGAGTCAGGGTTGGCTTTCCCTCCTGCTTTATTGTCCGTTCTTCAACCCCGTATCATACTTGTCTGTCTCTCTCCCCCTGTGTCCATGTCAGAAATAGACTATGAACTCCTGGAGGACGTGGACCAGCCGGTATCTTTATTTCTCTAGTTCCTCCAACTATTACCTGACCCTTAGTACACAGTGAAACTAGTTCACATACTTCCATAGTTCAGAAAACAAAGTGTGAAATGTAGCTGACTGAGTTGAGCAGCCTTATTTCCAAAGGCAGGCCTGTATGGCTTTCTCTGAATGGCTGCATAGGGGACTGCTTTTATTTTTACACAGTATGGACCACTTTGGATTTACTGATCCTTAGCAAGTTGGCACCATTAACAAAGAACACTTAAGCTTTGGTGCTGTGTCCAACTCCTTGAAAATACACCAAGAGCTTGTCAAGACCTTTCAAATGTTGCACTTGACTAAGCATGAGATGAGGCCAGTAATTCTAAAAGTTAGGTGTTGGGATTTTAGCTTCAGTATTAAAGTTTCTGAGGCTGAAGCTCCAATACTTTGGCCACCTGATAGGAAGAGCCAACTCATTGGAAAAGACCCTGATGCTGGGAAAGATCGAAGGCAAAAGAAGAGGGCAGCAGAGGATGAGATGGTTGGATGGCATCACTGACTCAATGGTCATGAAGTTGAGCAAACTCCAGGAGAGAGTGGAGGACAGGGGAGCCTGGCGTGCTCCGTGGGGTCACAAAGAGTCGGACATGACTGAGGAACTAAACATCAAGGACAGCAAGGTGTTAGGATGCCGTCTATCTATGAATGGCATCCTAGGAGGGAAATCTACGGACAAGCAGAGACGCAAGGAGATGCGCTAACCCTGACTCAGCTGGACACACTGCCCGCCAGAAAATGTAAGGTCGTACCTGTCACTCAGCTAATAAGAACTGTCTAGAGGCAGGCCTGGTGAAGCCTGCTGCCGTGGCTTGGCTGATGGGGAGGGCACTGAAGGAGCTGGAGCCCTTCTCCCTGTGTTTGGGAAGCTCATACGGAAGCAGGGGACCTGTTGAGGTGTGAGAACCGACCAGACAGTAGAGCGGTGGGAGCCGCGGGATGTGGCTCCAGGACTGCAGGAGAGCCGTCTATGGCGTGTTCTGAAATCGGAGAAACGGTTCATATTAGCTATGGGTCACAAGGCTGTGATCGGAGAAGACAAGTCGGTAGGAAAGCGGGAGAGACCATGAAGACCAAACGCCTGGAATGACGAGGAACTTGGCAAGGGGGCAAGGCCACATAAGCTCTGCTGCGGCCACGCGCCGGAGGCAAGCAAAGCCGGCCACCCTGAATGTGTGTATTCGCACGTGGGAGGGACAGAAGACTCAGGAAGTTATTTTTGTCACCTCTCCCTGAGCTGCCTAAAAGGATTTAGATAGGGGGCCTATTCCAGGAAAAAGAAATATCACCAGAGAGACAGACAGTACCGTGGGAACTAGGCAAGTGAGATCGGGAGGAAGCCGGCAAAACCTGCTTGTTTCGCTTTCTCAGTGCGCCACCTTCCATTTCTACCTGGCCCAGGAAACCTGTTTCCCAACATTTGCTCTTTTTTCATCTTCCTGTGAATTGCATCCCTTCTTTTTGAGGTCCCGGACCCTTGACCTCTCTTCTTTAGTCCACAATGAAACATATATCTTATTCTGCCTGTCTTTGGACTTTTCCATGTTTATACAGATTCCCTGTGTGTACATATGTAATTAAATTTTATTTTCTCCCACCAATCTCTTGTCTCATTTTAACTACTCAGCCGGTTAAAAGAACCAAGGAGGTGAAAGAAAAATTTTAGCCTTCCTGCTGTCACCGATTCATAATTCTAAGTCTACATTTCCAAGCAAAATGAAATTTAGTGATAGAGTGCAATGATTGAAGAAAACCTAACATGAATAGGGTGAAGATCATACTTGTAGAAGCAGAATTCAGCATAAAGACACTTGATTCCTGGTATCTGGTTTGTTCTATAAATTTATGTTGAATATTGGAAAGTGAGTATGACTTCAAATTGACTACAGTAGGATAGAAATGAAGTAAGGAAAGATTATGATCTGCTTGTGTTGAATTAGATATTGGCCTGGATAAAACAGATGGTCTCACAAAGACAATGAAAGATGTTAAATCTGGTTTTTAAAATGATTGGTACTTTGTTACTATACAAAATATTTGACTATTTAAAGCTTATCTATTGGCATTAGCTCATTTAAAACTTAGATACACCCTTTAAGTAGATGGAAGTTGCAAAAGGCTACCGCTGTTTGTCTTGTCTCACAGTATTTTAAGGTTGACTCTATGTGAGTGCATGCTTGCATGCTAAGTCGCTTCAGTCGTTTCCAACTCTTTATGACTCTGTGGACCATTGCCCATCAAATTCCTCTTTCCCTGGGATTCTCCTGCAAGAACACTGGAGCAATCCCCGCATCCTCCTCCAGGGGATCTTCCTGACCCAGGGATCGAACCCGAGTCTCCTGCATTGGTGGGCGGGTTCTTTACTGCTAGCACCGCCTGGGAAGATTTATATACCATAGTATAATAAAGAATGAAATTTTAATAATATTTATTCCAGTTTATAGATAAGGAAATGGAAGCTTAACAAGGTTAAGTCACTTTAAAGGAAAAGAAACATAAAGGGAGACGAGAAGGAAACATTTTGAACAGTAGGTTTAAGAAAAGCATTCTTATGTTTGTAAAAAGCCCTCAGAAGAGTTTTCCAGTCGCTTCTGGCCTCTTGTTTGTCAGATGGTGCTGGTTGGTCTGTTTCTGACTCTTTCTAGACTCTCTGGGTGTCTCCTGAGAGCTTGATCGTCTGAGCATGGTTGTGGTACTAAAAGAAGTCTCCATGTTTATGGGGCACATTTATGCTAAAGAAGTATTTGTTTTTTTATCTGAAGTTCAAAGTTAACTGGCTGTCCCACATTTAATTTGCTGAACTTGTTAAGTGGCCACAAAGGTGACCTCAATGAACCATATTAATGCCCTGGGCTTGGCAAGCCCCCCAGGAGGTTGAATGCTCAGGCACAGCTGCAGGAAGGGTTTGTGTGGAAATGATGCTGACTGGTTTTTGATTAGCCGTTGAGAAAGAAATACTGCTGCTTAGGAGTACTGCCATCCTTAGGAGAGGCTAGAGAGCTGGATGAGTCTTCACCTATAATTATAAAGTCACATTTTGATTTGATTGTTAAGAACAGCCACCGGGCCGCTGCTTCTTGAGGCTGGGAAATCTTAAATTGCTAAGTTAATGGAAGGAGAGAACTGTGGGCTTTGCTTTGTGCATTAGTTAGATTTAACAGGATATTATGGTGAGAGCTGCAACATTACTGCAGTGGCTTGTGAGCTGCAGAAATTTATTCTCTCTCACCTAATGTTCTGCTGAGTATATTGAAGACAGGGGTTGGGACTAGCGGTTCTCTCACGTAGTCATTTATGGGCAAAGACTAACAGTGTCTCTACCATCTTTAGTAGATGGTGAAAGCTTGTTGTTGAATCACGCAAAGAAGCCAGGATTCTTGGCCCCCAGAAGAGAAGAATTCAATCTGGGGCCAGAGATGAGGCTTGATCAGAGCTTTTGTGTAATAAAGTTTTATTAAAGTATAAAGGAGATAGAGAAAGCTTCTGGAAAAGGCATCAGAAGGGGGCAGAAAGAGTACCCCCCTGCTAGTCTTCAGCGGGATGTTATATAGTCACTGTTGCTGCTAAGTCACTTCAGTCGTGTCCGACTCTGTGCGACCCCATAGACGGCAGCCCACCAGGCTCCCCCGTCCCTGGGATTCTCCAGGCAGGAACACTGGAGTGGGTTGCCATTTCCTTCTCCAATGCAGGAAAGTGAAAAGTGAAAGTGAAGTCGCTCAGTCATGTCCGACTCTTCGCGACCCCATGGACTGCAGCCTTCCAGGCTCCTCCGTCCATGGGATTTCCCAGGTGAGAGCACTGGAGTGGGGTGCCATCGCCTTGTTAATGAAAGAAAGGAATGTCTTAAAACTCAGAATGGCACCAGGCCCCTCACCCATAAGATGCATTTGGGGATAATCTTGGCACCCAATGGTTCATCCTGGGCCATAAAATGATTAACTTGAATCTTGAAGAAGGGCAGATCACCACACAAATAGTTTCATTTACATAGATTAGGGGAGCAATATCTGAGTATAACATACTGGTTTGTCAAGTAGGTTCTGAGCCAAGAGGCAGAACCAACATGAAGACAGAGTTTGGGGTAAAGGCATAGTTCGTTAGCTTAGTTTAAGATAAACATTTCCTTAAGAAAAGGGCATTGGTTAACTTCAAGTGAAACCAGGTGACATTATGGCAACACAGAATTTTTAAATTTGTACAGAGAAGGAAAACATATCGCTAGTGTGTTTCCTCCTGCCACCTAAGAAAGATAAAAAAGTCTGACACTTGCAGGCAATTTCCTCCTCTGGAGACCCCCGGCCTTCCTGCCTGCTACCCTCTGAGTGGCCTCTAGGATCACTTCATTCCTTATTCCAGCCGGAAGAGCAGAAATGCAGGAGCGTGAACAAGTCAGCATATGCACAGTTTTATGGACAAAGCGTAAAACCGACACACAACACTCCTGTTTGCAAAAGGTTAGCTCTGTGACCACAGTAGTTGCACAGGAGGCTGGGAATGTAATCCTGCTGTTCATCATTCTATTAATTAATGGAATAGGTTCTATTACTATTACTGTGGAAAAGGGGGCATATGAATTTAGGTGAAACGATGTAATCTACATTATATCCTCGAGTTGCTTTACAGGGCTTTTAGGTTGAGGGAAAGAGACAGAAAAAGAGCAAGGTAATATTTTAAATATTAAAGGGAATAACATACTTTAAGGGCGTGTCATGTTCCTTTGTTTATAATTCTGACCCTGTGAGTGATCTTTACTCACTGAGTTCAGATCCTAATATGAACATGATATACAAATTTTCTACTTGAAAAATTAATAAATATGCTATTTCTCCAGTCATTTATGAAAAACTTTGCTCTCACATTTTTTAATGCATTTCAAACCTTGTGGTATTACAAGACAGCAGGCCAGTTCTTCCCGAGTGGTGAAGTCTGTTGATAAGCAAAGATAATACTTATTAGATAATAATTGCGCATTAAAAGTGCCACATGAAAGAAAAGTAGGAGGAGGGATTTTGAACTCTGATGGAGGGTGACGTTTGACCAGATCAACCCCTATCTTACACGTCTTTATTAAGATAATACAAATGAATTTTTATCATCAAGAGATGTATTTTCACGACAGATTGAAAATCTGAACTTGCCAAAAGCATGAAAAGTCTGATAACAATTGAAATATACAGAATGCTTAACCAATACCAATCCGGAGCCAAGTTAAAGGTCAGTTCTGTTTGAATCTCCCAATAGCAAAAATACATGCCTGTTTCCACTTAAATTTATGTTCAGAATAGCGTGATACTGATGGACATTCAAAGGCTAAATAAGCACAAAGCATTAGCGTGGGTGATGGAAATCGTCAAAACCACTCAAAGCCTAGTAACACGCTGTGGACTGCCAGATACTGCATCCGCATTACTCAGTTGACGGATGCCTCAAAAAACAATATTTTTTTTACAGTTTGTGGCAGTGTTCAGTCCTGAGTAACCTGAATTTTGTAGCACCTTCTTACTCTAGCCCCAGTAAAGACACGGTTTTGTTGATATTGCTAGAAAAATGGCAATAAACCTATCTCAGTATAATAAAAGAATAATATGAGGACAAGACCTTTCCTGAGTATATGAATAGATTATTTTAAAAAATAGATGTGTTTTGTAAAACTGTATTTATTTTTGCACCAACAAACACTGCCCTATAAGTAGAAAACAAGTAGAAATAAGTAATTTAACTAGAAAATATTGTAAGCAGAAAAACCTAGAGTTCATGAGTTTTTAGAGTTGTTTCATTCTCTGTGGACTATCACTGAGAAACTTTACAGACTATGTTTTCATTATATAAACAGATATGGGAGCAATTTCTTCCCTTCCCTCCAGAAATACCGTATAATGTTTAAAGGACAGAATTTATCAGAACGTAAAAAAAAGCCTTCAGTGTGAAATACAAACACACAGAATAACTGGGGGATTCATTTGTCTAGGGGCTGCAGCTCTAATGGGTGGCCCCTTTGACACTGTGTATTTCCGAATCGTAGTGAAGCCCCTGGGGAACATCCTCTGCCCTGACTCTAAAGCCGTGCGCATCGGACTGAGCTGCCGCTGGAAGCCCTCGGGCCGCACTCCGGCACTGCTCCCTCAAGCTGAGCGCCAGTGTGGTCATTCAGAGTTTTAGCTCTGCTCGCCTTGTGGTTTCCTGTCTTGGCTTTGGGGAGCCCGCTGCCGTGATGAATTCTTGGCCCCTAAAAGCCTGGTGATCTGATGCGAAGAACTGACTCGTTAGAAAAGACCCTGATGCTGGGAAAGACTGAAAGCAGGAGGAGAAGGGGACAACAAAGGATGAGATGGTTGGATGGCATCACTGACTCAATGGCCATGGGTTTGGGTAAACTCTGGGAGTTACTGATGGGCAGGGAGGTCTGGCATGCTGCAGTCCATGGGGTCACAAAGAGTTGGACATGACTGAGCAACTGAACTGAACTGAACTGAACTGAAAAGCCTGGTGATAGTGACTTGATTTATTAGGTCAACAAATATTTATTATCTATTTATTTATAATAAATATTAGGTCAATAAGTATTGATTAGGTCAATTTATTAAAAGCCAAGAATTAGAGAGGCAAGAGTCAGTAGAAAGGAAACGTGCTTTAATCAGAGTAGCCACTGACGACCGCAGTGTTCCAGTGGCTGAGTCCGCCTTGCAATGCAGGGGACACCCGTTCGGTCCCTGGTCCAGGAAGGCCCCGCTCGCCTGGAGCATCTCAGCCCAGGTGCCAGAGCTGCTGAGCCTGTGCCTGCAGCTGCTGAGGCTTGTGTGCTGCAGTGCCTGTGCTCTGAGACAAGAGGCCTCTGCACTGCAGCTAAATAGGCCCCCGGTCACTGCAACTAGAGAGCCTTGCACAGCAGCAAAGACCCGGTGCAACCAAAAATAGCCAAATAAATACAATTATTTTTTAAAAATGAAAAAGAATAGCAATCCGAGGAGAAGGTGGACTTCTGTCTTGAGACTAACTCTGAAGATTCTGCTCTGCCAAGACAGGTTTTTAAATGGAAAAGGGGGAAGGATCTCAGTGAATCGTGGAGGCAGGACGTTGGGCTCCACATCCTTCTCCGTTGCATGTCGAGCGGACATCTCTCCCTTCACATGTCGATTTCCCTTCATGATATGCCTGCAGGATCGCTCAGGGGGCTGTTGCGGGTAGAGAGCTAACTATTCTGTAACTACATTCTTCACTCTTCTTTTTGTCTAGGAAAAGAATCAGCAGGCTAGGCAAGGCATGGTGAACACTCAGAAGGGCGTAAGTCAGGAGCTAGGTTAAGTTGCCTAGTGATCTCATTCCTATAATTACGTCCTTTTAAAGTTAGAGGGGAAGAGAAAAGGGCAAACGGGAAAGGGAAAAGGCACGGCTTTCAGCTGGGCTACATTCTCAAGTAGCCCTGAGGGAGATTTAGTAAAACAGACACCATTCTGCTTTGCAACTTTCCCTTTGATTTCAGTGACCTGGAATATAATACTCTGCTCCTCAGCTTTGGCAAACGCTTTACTCAAACGTTTCTCAAATCAGATGGATGTGGCTTTAGAATATTGATCTTTTTGTGATTTTACTCTTCACAGTGACTAAAAATAGACTGAATTACGGAAACCACAAGTGGAAAAGCAATTCTAGCATAGTGCAAATGTAACTTCTACTGATGGCATTCCTAAAAATAATTACTGAATTATAATGCGCTTAAGTGAGGGTCTGCGGTTTCTCATCGTCATTCATGGTTCCATTATTTCAAACACTTCAAATTTAGGATCTGAAATTCAAATATTTCAAATAAAATCCATCTAGCTTTTTTCAAATGTAAGTTCAGATTAGTTAGTGACTAATCAACTTGTGCTTTAAAAGTCAAATATATTACTCATATTTTGAATGCTATTGAGAGTCCTAAAATATAGCTTGGACATATCTATTTCTGACTGCTGATTCTAACAGATAGGCGGTTCACTGGAACAAAATATAGAGGCCAGAAACAGATTTATACATATATGATCTCCTGATTTATGACAAAAATGTCACTGAAATGCTTTGGAGAAATAATAACATTTTCTAAAACGGTGCTGGGCCAGTTGGTTATCCACTGGGAAAATGCAACTCTTGACCCCTGCATTCACACCATACGCAGAGTCAGTTGTGAATGGATCGCTGATGAAATACACAAGTTAAAAAGCAAAGGTCTAGAAGACATTGTAGACTCTCTTAATTGCCTTGGCATAGGCGTAAATTACTTAAACAGACACAATGCACAATCAGAATATATGCTAACAATTCCTACAAATCAGTGAAAAGAATGAAGCCAACTTCAATATATAAAAGTCCTATACCGACATTTCAGGAAGGAGAAAACCCAGATGTGTAATAAATTGTGCTCAATATCATTAGGAAAATGAAAATAATGTCATTACCACTAGAGTCCTTTAAATAAAAGACAAATCACCAAGGTCGCAGGAAGACGTGAGCAACTTGAAATGTCATGCACTGTTTGTAGAAATGTAAGTTAGTACAGTCTCTTTGCCAGCATAAATGAAACTATTTAATTACTTTATGACTCAGCAATTTGATTCATAGTATCAACAGACACACCTATTCCTCTACAAGGAAAAGTATAAATACTTTATGTGTACATATATACATATATGACATACATCCATGTTTATTTATGTGTTTATAAAAGTATTAACTATAATCGTCCAAATTAGAAGCAATCCAAATCAAATTTTCAGCACCAGCAAACCTAAGAAGCAAATTTCTGTATAGTTATACAATGAAAGTCTATTTAGCAAAGAAGTGAACGGGGTACCATGGTACCAAATTGATGAAAATCGCGTAAGCAATGTCTAGTGAGAGAATTTATACACAAGAGTACGTACCACCTGATTCCTATTATACAGAGTTTCCAACTAATTAAGCAAAACTAATCTATGATGATTGGGGCAATAGTGACTTTGGGTGGTTAATGACTGGATGGATCATGAACGCTTCTGGGTTTCTGTCCTAGTTATATCTCTATCCACGATAATGACAAGGATGGTCAGCTTTAGGGAAATTCATAAAGTCATCCATTTAAGACCAGTGTACTTTACAGTATATATGTAATACTCAAAATAAGACACTTTTAAAATATGTTGAACAATTTTACATATGGCAACCTAGTCAAAATGCTTTTTACATCTCTAAAACTTACCTAAATTTCCAAAATTAGTTTTTGAATATCACCAGAAGACTCCCCTCGCTAGACTGGAAAGAGGAGGATTCTCATAAAAGCGTTCTGAGGGTAGCACACAGGTGGGCTGTAAGCATAAATCCCAGTTCCATCATGTTCTGGTTGAGCAACCTTGGGCGAGTAAATTCCGAGACTGTAACGTGTCACTGGACTTCCCAGGTGGTGCTGGTGGTCCAGAGCCCACCTGCCAGCGCAGAAGATGGAAGACATGTGAGTCCATCCCTGGGTCAGGAAGACCCCCTGGAGAAGGGCATGGCAACCCACTCCAGTATTCTTGCCTGCAGAATCCCAGCCAGGAGACAGTGAAGGACAGGGAAGCCCGGAGTGCTGCAGGTCACAGGGTCTGAGTCAGACACAACTTGACTGAACAACAGCAATGAACAACCCATCATCACACACAGAACCCACTTCACAGTGGCCATCTGAGGGTCAAAATAGTTACTGCATGTATAGCGCTTAAGCTTTATCACAGAGCAAAAATTCAACACATTACCTGTGACCTGTTGTTATTTTGCTATTACTTTAGTGTCATTTTAATATCATTGTATGGTGTGTATCAGCTCTATAAAGTAACAATAAAAATAACAGTATGAATACGCCAGGCAACCTCAGATAAGCCACTCATGGTCCTTATTACCCAGTTTTGAAGCTTATGGAGTGGCAGTCTCACTACAGGCAGCAGTAGCAGCCAACACAACTCATACCTGCCCAGTGGTCTACCTCGTGGGACCCTGGTTCCAAATTCTGACTGTGAGCCAGTCTGCTCTCTATACAGCCTTTCAGGAAGGTCTGTCAGGACGGGCCAGGGTTTGCTGTGGTAACAGGCAGTGTCCAACTCTCAGGGGGATGTGCACAGAGACGTGTGAGCCCGGCAGTCGCTCTGAATCCCAGGCTTATAGGCGCTCCATCTTGTCACGTGACCGTCAGGGCATGGAGAAGAAAACATGAGGAGTTGCCTACTGGCTCTCAAAGCTTTGCCTGGAAGTGTTTCAGGATATTCCTGCCCTCACAGTTTTAGCCGTAGTGCGTCATAGAGACAGGCTTAATCCCTTCAGGTGGTGGGAACTGTAATCATTCCAGGAGGTGGAGAGCCAGGAAGATTTGGTGAAGAGCACTAAAGACTATCATGAACCACTAAGGAAAAGGGTATTCTTTTCCTCAAATATGGAAATGAACATGAAAGTCCTAAGTAAAATGTAAAATGTTGCATACCTGTGGAAACTCTTACTATTGAATCCAACATTTTCTCTCTAATGAGGAGATACATGTTGGATTTCACACTGGGGCAAACATTAATTGTATTAACACATGGTTTGTCGTCTATGTTAGTCTTCATTAACTCTAAGTTTTGTTACTTGGGTAACCAATATTTACTTCTTATGAAATTAGTATATTTTAACTATTATTTTAATTTAATGACTGGATATTATAGACGTTATAGTCCTTATGTTTTCTATTAGAGTTAAATTTGGAAATTTTGCCAGTTGAAAGCTATAACTATAAACAGGACAAATATGCCAAAAGACTTTCTATAATTAAGGAGTTTATATGTGAATCATGGTTTTCCAGCAGGTTTATGTTTAAATCATTAAGCTATTTTTACTAAAAATGATCCAGTAATTCCAAAGTTCGATATCTAATTTAGAGTTACGTGGCATATGAAAAAGCAAATAACTTACAGGGAGCCAAAATCGGTGGTTTTTACAGATTTAACATGCATGCCGTGTGGGAGTGTTTTGAGATAGTAACCTTATACAGCGAAATGAAAGCGATGCACAGACTCAGGACACTAAGATAATCAGTTACAGGTAATAAGCGGCAGCTTTCACAGAGGTCTGCAGAGAGCGCGTGCTGCGTCCTTTGACCTGCCAGCATACTCACAGACGGGGCTTCCTCGTGGACTGACGTCACATAATAACAACAGGAGTCCAAGGTCCTCCTCGCAGGCAGGCCTCTCTGCGATGCCTTTTCCGCCTTCAAGTGCCACAAACACTGCGTGGGGCAAAGAACACAAGTCTTCAGTCTCAGCACTTTCATAGTACTTAAGGGTGTTGCCAGACTGAACGGCATAGCTATGCTCTGGATCTTCTAACGAAGAATGTTGTTGCTGCTGTTGCTGTTTAGACTCTAAGTCATGTCCAACTCTTCCCGACCCCCTGGACTGTAGCCAGCCAGGATCCTCTGTCCATGGGCTTTCCCAGACATGAATCCTGGAGTGGTTTGCCATTTCTTTCTCAATTTCTTTCTGACTCAGGGATCAAACCTGCCTCTCTTGCATTGGCAGGCAGAGTCTTTACCACTGAGCCACTCCAGAAGCCCCCCAGTAAAGAACAGAAACAGCCAATTGGGAGCAATCTATTCAAAACCCCCAACATTTGGGATTTTAAGTGGGCAAAATGCCCCAGCCAATAGTAATGTAAGAGGTTTTTTTGTTTTCTAAAGATTCCCCAACCATTTACTAAGGCTGTATTACTAAAAGAAAAAATTCTAAATGCATTACCACCCAATAAACAAGATCTTTTAAATGTGAAGGCATGAAGTGTCGATGAGACTGTGAAGTAATGAGAACTTTGCAAACACTGGGTTGGGAGTGTCTGCTGCTGTCTTCCCACAGGACAGGCTACATCTGGGGATTAGCTTCTGCCTTTTCGGGTTGGGAAGGGAGCAGGAATGCTACTGAAAGAGTATGTCTTCCTTTTAAACAAATAGGAGGAGGGTAGGGAGCTTTTTGGCTTCTGTTTCTTCTCAATCACCTTCAGCTCAAAATAATTCTTATGCGAAAGCGGCATATTTGAGGATGGCATATTCTGCTGTGCTTTCAAGACCTCACTTCAAAAATGACAGTAGTCAGCTTACATGAGTGTTTGTTTTTCTTTTCTTCATTGTGTTAAAGACTTGAAATTTCTTTTTGAAATAAAAAACAGTAGTGCAGCTCACTGCGTAAAATGAATAAAAATTCAGTCTGGAAAAAGGAAAGAGAAAGAAAGAAAGGAAGGGAGGCAACAGCCCTAGCTGGGTCTCCATGAGACTTTGCTGTGAAAACCAAAAACGAGAGGAAAAATATAGGACTGGGAAGAGGAAATTGCATCAAGAAGAGACAATTGACACAGAAACCAAACCTGGAAAAGAGACATGTATCCCGTTGTTCGTTGCAGCACTGTTTACAATTGCTAGAACATGGGAGCAACCTAGATGCCCGTCGACAGATGAGTGGATAAGGAAGCTGTGGTGCGCATACGCAATGGAGAATTACTCAGCCACAGGAAGGAATGCGTTTGAGTCAGTCCTAATGAGGTGGATGAACCTAGAGCCTATTATACAGAATGAAGTAAGTCAGAAAGAGAAAGATAAATAGTGCATTCTAACACATATAATATGGAATCTAGAAAAATGGTACTAAAGAATTTATTTACAGGGCAGCAATGGAGAAACAGACATGGAGAACAGACTTATGGACACGGGGAGAGGGGAGGAGAGGGTGAGATGTGTGCAGAGAGTAACATGGAAACTCACATTACCACATGTAAAACAGATACCCAAGAGGAATTTGCTGTAGGTCTCCAGAAACTCAAACAGGGGCTCTGTGTCAACCTAGAGGGCTGGGGTGGGGCGGGAGATGGGAGGGGGGTTCAAGAGGGAGGGGATATGTGTATCTCTGTGGCTGATTCATGTTGAGGTTTGACAGGAAACAACAAAATTCTATAAAGCAGTTATCCTTCAATTTAAAAAAATTAACAAATTTTTAAAGAAGAGAGACAATTGAAAGAAAAGGAGCTGCCTGGGGCACAGAAAAACTTGATGACGGATACTGAATATTTGTAAGAAGGGCTTGGAGAGGACAGCATATTCTGTGCCTCGTGAAGGGTGGATCAAGCTAAGACAGCGCTCTCAAAAGGCAGAAGGCTAAACGTTGCTGGAAGCGAGAGTTCCTGGTTGATTGCATCTCTATGAAGCATGTTGTGGATAGGGTTATTCCATTCAGTGATTAGGTTAGAAGGTCTTCCCTTCTGGGTGACTCCATCTGATACGGATGTTGAGGGCCAAAAGCGATGTAAATGTCCACCACGGCCCTGGGACAAAACGGAAGCCAGTGACAGCATCAACCACTCCGGCCCACCTGGCTGCCTTCTTTCAGCCCTGCCTTTCCTCAGCAGTAACTGTTCTTAAATGTTGCTTCTCACTGTGCCTGCTGCCCTTTCTTTCCCCAGCACTTCTCATTAAGACAAGCAAGAGGGACGAAGGCTAACAAGATGAGCAAGGATCCAGTCATAAGAGAATCTCACCCACTAATCCTGGTGATCAGTTAAAACAGCTATTTCTAGAATTACAAATCCCTATGGTTTTACCGGTAGTCATGTATGGATGTGAGAGCTGGACTGTGAAGAAGGCTGAGCGCCGAAGAATTGATGCTTTTGAACTGTGGTGTTGGAGAAGACTCTTGAGAGTCCCTTGGACTGCAAGGAGATCCAACCAGTCCATTCTGAAGGAGATCAACCCTGGGATTTCTTTGGAAGGAATGATGCTAAAGCTGAAGCTCCAGTACTTTGGCCACCTCATGCGAAGAGTTGACTCATTGGAAAAGACTCTGATGCTGGGAGGGATTGGGGGCAGGAGGAGAAGGGGATGACAGAGGGTGAGATGGCTGGATGGCATCACTGACTCGATCGATGTGAGTCTGGGTGAACTCTGGGAGCTGGTGATGGACAGGGAGGCCTGGTGTGCTGCGATTCATGGGGTCGCAAAGAGTCGGCCACGACTGAGTGACTGAACTGAACTGAGCTGAGCAAGCCTCTTCATTAATCCACTTGCAGTTATTCATTTTTCCCACAACTTCTAGCCCAGATTTGCTGTGACACCCTACCATGTTCAAAGGAGTGTCTCACAAGCAATGAAAAAAAGGCAGGGTATCTTTAGAGTATTGGTCGGCAGCTGGTTCAGTTAAATCTCTCCCCACCCACGCTGTACTACACTGATTAACTTGTGAAGAAATGGCTAAATGAAGATATTAATTGTTTGTATTTGGTACATATGCCCTCATGAACACCATTATATTTTAATTCACTTTTCAACGAGTAAGCCGATATTGTTTTTTAATGATTTCCCATCTGGCATGCATGCTAATAAAGAAAAGAAATCTACTAATTTATGCCATATCAACTTTAACCTCTTTTGGAGTACTTTCTAATTACATAGTTCTGGAGGAAATCAAACTGGAAAAGCTAGGTTTAATCTTCTTGCCTTTTAGTTCTCATACATAATCATTTAGTGAGAGAGAGAAATAAAACACTCGTTTTTGGAGTTTAACAATATGAGGACAGTTATCTCTCTATTATTTCTCTTTATTTTCAATCAGGCTTATGTAAAATCTGAATACTGCAAGGTAAACTGGTTATCCTGCAAAATAATTCAGGGCCATCCAAATCCTCAGAGAATTCAATTATGTTCTGTCTCATTTTGATGGGGTGGATTATGATCCATTCTTTTTGAAATTCTGTAAATCACATGTATGTACGGTAATTCCCTGTTTACTTATTTATTTCACAGGATACAAGCAGGTGTGTCCCAAGAGATTGTACATATACACATACAAGAGGCATTAACACTTCTAGGTGCTAGATCTGTACGAGTCAATTTGTTTCAATTTTGGGAATAATTTTCTTGATTCAAATTGTGCATATTATGTGTATCTATGCACAGTTGTGCATGTTGTTAATAAATGAAATTAGCAAGAAAAATTAAAGATCTGGATATTACAGAATTTTCACATATTTTTCAACATACAGTTGAAAGTTTTCATCAAAAATTATATTGCAATTTAATGAAAAACCTTATACATAGGCTTTCTTAGATGTCTCAGAATGAAAGCCTTACTGCCATTTAGGTAGGTTGTGGATTGTCTGGAGGAGACCACGTTCTTAGCGCAGCATCTGAATGAGTTGCTGATTTAATTCACTGAAGATGTGAAACTTTCTGGGAGGTGAGACACTTCAGGGGGAAGCACGGTTGGTCAGTCTCCGCTTTGCACCCACGGTTCTTGGTCCTTGTATGAGGGCCACCGGTTCTGGAAGGCTTTTTTCTCCCTCATCATTACTTAACCTTATTCTGTGTTTCCCTCTTACTCCCCATCTGGCTCTTCCATTTAAGGGAATATTTACATTGCCACCACATCCTTATCAGTAGGGAGAATACAGAGTGTTTTCTCCATTCTCCCTGGACAGGTGCTTAATCCTTGTATTTCTAGAATCAAAGACAGTTCATTCCCCTGCATTCAATTCTGTGACCTGGTTTAATATCCTTTTACCTGGGTGCTTCCAATGCTGAATTGAATCTAAGGGCTACAATCGGAAACACATTTCCTTGCACTGAACTATTGTTATTGCCTCTAAAATTTATTTGAAAGTGGTGGTGGTGTTCAGTTGCTCAGATGTGTCTGACTCTTTGTGACCCCATGGACTGCAGCGTACCAGGCTTCCCTGTCCTTCACCATCTTCGGGAGCTTGCTCAAACTCAATGTCCATTGAGTCAGTGATGCCATCCAACCATCTCATCCTCTGCCGTCCCCTTCTCCTCCCGCCTTCTGTCTTTCCCAGCATCAGGGTCTCTTCCAATGAGTTGGCTCTTTACATCAGGTGGCCAAGTATTGGAGCTTCAGCCTCAGCATTTGAAAGTGTAGTGAATCTTTAAGATAATGGAATTGCCTGTCAAATGATGTCCTGGTTCTCTCTTGCTTACTACCCTCATGACTTTAAACAATTTTCTTAAGTTTTCCAAGTCATTGGTAAAATGTCAGTGATAGTACACCAGAGAGAGTTGGCATGGGAACCACACAGACTAATATACATGAAAATATGTCTTGCAAATCACAGTACAACAGAACTATGTCTGTTCTTAACGTGCATGACAAAAGTAGGTTTAAAAAATAATCAGCTAGCTAGAAATAATTCTGTAATAGCCTAAATGGGAAAATAATTTAAAAAGAATAGACACTGTATATGTATAATTGATCCACTTTTCTATATACCTGAAGCTAACACAACATTGTAAATCAACTATACTCCAATAGAAAATAAATTTTTTAAAATAAAAATAATATGTTGTGAATCAACTATACTTCAATAAAATTTTTAAAAAGAGTTTAAAAATAAAGAATAAATAAAAATAATACTCATCACTCACTCAAGAAACCTGCAATCTTTGTATAATACCATTGTCCTAGAAAGAATGTAATATATATCTAGGCTTTTCCCTGAAAATAAACCTAGTAGTATTCAAGTACTTCAAATATATATTTGCATCCTTTTCCTACAAACACTCTTTGTGTACAAAAGTCTTATCATGATTTCTTTTTAAGTTTAAAATAATAGTATCTTCTTTTCATCCAATTGAATTGGACTGAGTAGCAGATTATTTTTAAGAAGATTTCTAAATGGATATTCTGTAACTGACTCATCCAAGAAAACACGTTTTCTTTTCAGAAGTCTGCACTCCTATTTTATTCTTGAGTCAACCACATAATTAACCATAGAGCTTTAAAAAATGTTTGTTGTATCAATCAACCAAAGGGATCAGTCATTTTTTCATTCCTCCACTTAGGGGAGTGCCCCACGTATGTGGATGGTGGCAGTGGGCTTTCTATAAAATTTGTGATAGAATCCTGTGTTCGGTTAGTAAATACACAAGACATTTTTTCCTTCAGTTTGATAATGAACTTATTGACTCAGCTTAGCCTGTGTTTTGGAAACCGAAGCTCACTGAAGGGCTTGGTAAACAACTCTTTGGGTCTCTCCCTCATAAGACGGCAATCTAAATGCCTACCTGAGCTTTCTTTTAAAAACCATGAAGCTGAAATCTCTGCTTTATTTCAACAGCTGATGGTCTAAGCTGTTAAATTGCTCTGCTAACACACAAATCCGGGAGTTTAGAAAGT
The DNA here is from genome assembly GCF_016772045.2 of Ovis aries. Classification (NCBI taxonomy): domain Eukaryota; kingdom Metazoa; phylum Chordata; class Mammalia; order Artiodactyla; family Bovidae; genus Ovis; species Ovis aries. The sequence continues at coordinate 277,661,255 of NC_056054.1, forward strand.
TAGACAGGAAGAATGAAACGTTCACGTGCGGCTCTGACAGCTCCCAGCCCAGCCCAGAACTCCCAGCCCCGCCCTGGACTCCCAGCCCAGCCCAGAACTCCCGGCCCCGCCCAGAACTCCCAGCCCCGCCCTGGACTCCCGGCCCTGCCCAGAACTCCTGGCCCCGCCCAGAACTCCCAGCCCCGCCCTGGACTCCCAGCCCCGCCCAGAACTCCCAGCCCCGCCCTGGATTCCCAGCCCCGCCCTGGACTCCCAGCCCAGCCCAGGACTCCCAGCCCAGCCCAGAACTCCCAGCCCCGCCCTGGACTCCCGGCCCCGCCCAGAACTCCCGGCCCATCCTGGTGGCCGTGTCTTGGGGCGTTGTCTGTCGGTGCTTCGTGTGAAGACATTTTCACTCTAGTGAAAACCACCTTGGGACTGTGCTCAACCTTCGTGAGAGGCTCAACAACTAGCTTCAGCCTTCATTCTCTATCGTAATTCTCAGTGTTAACAGGGGGAGTATTTTTTAATAATTTTATTCCTTGACAAAAGCTATAACTTCATCATAAGCTAGATCATTCACAATAGTCTAGAACATTAATGCTTTCTTTTTGAGTCACCTAGAACCTCCTTCCAGAGCTCAGATATGACTGGTCTCTGTTAAGACATCAAAACCCAAAGCACACAATTAGAACTCAAGAGACTTGAACTGGGACTTGCTCTTTCCCTAACTAGCTGTGTGGCTTAATTTTTGCTTTAGTTTCCTTGTCTGTGTGATCCTGGAGAGATCACTTGACTTATTTTCTGCCTCAGGCTTCTCATCTGTGAAAGGGGTTAACAGAAGTGCTTACCTGTTAGCATTGTAATAAGAAGTCAATCTTCTTCATCGCAAGAAGATGCAATAGTTCTGAAGGTCCTGGAGCGGCACTGGGCTCATATTAAGAACCTGTGTGTTATCTTGTAATAATGTAATACTGATCTACTTTGTCATAATTCCTGTATTATCTCATCTCACAGGCTACGATGAAAACCAGATGACTCAGTAAATTTTGTACTAGTTTGTATTGCTACGTAGTCAATTACCACAAACGTAACATCTGAAAACGATGCCCATTCTTTGTCTCATGGCTCCTATAGGTCAGAGGTCCAGCTCTAGCTTAGCTGAAGTCTCTGCTCAGGGCCTCATCAGGTTGAAATCAAGGTGTCATCTTTTGCTCTTTCCTGGATCTCAGGATTCTCTTCCAGTCCCATGTGGCTGTTGAACGCATGTCATTTCTTTATGGTTGTGGAACAATATCTACCGTTCCTTGGTAGATATCTAGGAGGGGTCTCTCCCAGCCATTAGACGCTGCCCGCCATTCCCAGCCATGCGGTCCATCCCAGAATGTGACAGTTGCTTTCTTCCAGGCCAGGAAGAGCGTGCCTCCCTGCTTTCCAATTCCTTAACACCAGAGGAAGAAAACTCTTCTTTAAAGGGCTCACCTCATTAGGGTAGGCCACACAGATCACCTCCCTTTAGCCCTATAATATAATGTGATCGTGCCTTGATATCTCGTCATACTCACAGGGTACACCCTGACTCAGGGAAGAGATGGGAGGCAGTGGTAGCTGAGGGGAGAGGAGATAGGGGAGGGAAACAGACTTCTGCCTTCAAATGTGACAAGAAGTGAAAAGTAAAAGTGATATACAAATATGAAATGCACGTTATTGTAATTTCATTATTGTTATCATTACGATCATGATGGCAACAAGTTTTTAACCTCATACAACACTATTCCACTTATTTTTAATGGCTTAAATTAGCTATAAAGAGCACTCTAATTCATTTTGAAATTATGTAGTTCGTAACTCCTTAAATTCCTATTCCTTTTAGGGTGTTTGCATCCCACATTCTGCCCTTTGAGCTTTGTCCCTAAATCATGATGCTCCCCGTGAAGCCACTCCTCAGAGAAATGAACCTCTGTTGGAGCCATCAGTTCATAAAGAGCTCAGCCCTCATCGAGTTTACAGGGACACACCAATCCTGAAATTCCCCATAGGTTAGTTGTATTTAACTAGCAACCTAAATGTCCATCGGCAGATGAATGGGTAAAGAAGATGCGTTACATAGGTGCAGTGGAATCCCAATCAGTCATAAAAGGGAATGGAATAACGCCCTTTGCAGCAACAAGGATGGACCGAGAGAGTGTCACACTGAGCGAACTAAGTCAGACAGAGAACAGAAATCATATGTTATCACTTAAATGTGAACCTAAAATCTGATACAAATGAACTTACTTACAAAACACTCAGGCTCAGAGACTTGAAAAGACAAAGCTATGGTTACCAGAGGGGAAAGTGGTGGGAGATGAAGCAGGAGTTGGGGACTGAACACACACACTATCGTATGTAAGACGGGCTTCTTAGGTGGCGCTAGTGGTGGATGGCCCACCTGCCGTGCAGGAGACGTAAGGGACGCGGGTTCCATCCCTGGGTCGGGAAGATCCCCTGCAGGAGGCCATGGCAACCCACTCCAGTACTCCTGCCTGGAGAATCCCATGGACAGAGGAGCCTGATGGGCTACAGTCCATAGGGTCACAGGGAGCCAGACGTGACTGGAGCAGCTTAGCACGCGTGACGTATATAAAGCAGATGGCCGGTGAGCCTATCCTCTATGTCCCCATCTCCACTGCTGCTCTGCAGACAGGCTCATCAGCACCATCTTTCCAGATTCCATACATGCGTTAACATACAATATTTGTTTTTCTCTGACTTACTTCACTCGTATAATACGCTCTAGGCTCATCCACCTTCTTAAAACTGACCTACTTGTGGACGCATTGCAGGGAGGAAGGAAAGGATGAATTGAAAGTGGAACGTAGGAACACATACATCACCATACGTAAAATAGATAGCCGGGGGCATCGCCATACGTGAAATAGATAGCCGGGGGCATCACCATACGTGAAATAGATAGCCGGGGGCATCGCCATACGTGAAATAGATTGCCGGGGGCATCACCATACATGAAATAGATAGCCAGGGGCATCGCCATAGATAGCCGGGGGAAGTTTGCCGAAAGACACAGGGAGCTCAGCCCAGTGCTCTGAGACAGCCAGAACGGGTGGGAGGGGAGGGCATGGGTGGGAACGAGGCTCCGAGGGGAGGGGACGCACGCGTGCCTGTGGCTGATTCATGCTGACGCATGGCAGAAACTAACACACTATTGTAAAGCAATTATCTTCCATTTAAAAATAAGTAAATTTAAATTTTTAAAAAATAGATAATTAACAAGGACTTACTGGATAGCACAGGAAACTACTCATTTTTCTGTAATAACCTGTATGGGAAAATAATCTGAAAAAGAATGCAAATGGATATATGTATAAGTGATTCAGTTTGCTGTACACCTGAAATTAACACATTTTAAATTAACTATACTCCAATGTAAAGTAAAAATTAAACTGAGAAATGAAGCAAATTAAGGAAACAATGAACCTTCCCAGTGCTTTAGTGATATTTAATCCAGGAGCTATGCGAGAGACTCAGAGAAGTCTACTCACAGGCAGCCTGACTGAGCTCTAGACGACTCATAGGGCTGTGGGCTTGTCCTTTGACCAGCGCTCGCAAGGATATCATAGATTATAAAAAGTTTGATAAGCAGTAAAGTACAAGTGTAAAATAAATACAAATATAAAATAAACATAAAAATTCAATATATTAAAAGGGTGATACAAGGAAAGATTGATAAACGATTGCATCTTCCCTTTAAATGAAATAGGGAATTTAACCTGGAAATCCAAACAAGAAATTTCTGGTATTTTGTGAATACAAACCCCTTCAGGGAAGGGATGAATTGCATACCCATACAGAGATTACTAAAGCTTTTGTATGCACAAGAGTGTACTATTGGGAAAATAAATTAGGAAGAATACAGACTGCGGAGTATGCCCGTGTCCAGCACTGCCTCTGCCGCTGTTGCCAAGATGATCACGGAGGAGCTACTTTTCCCACTGAGACGTGGTCTCTGCCTCTTTAATACCGTCTACTATGAGCTGTCTACTGTGATAATACTGCCTACTGGAAGGTGTTCTAGGGAGGAGGGGAAAGAACCTACACCAAGGTCTTAGGACAATGTCAATACGCACGGAGATTCATTTCGTATGCGTTGTCTGTTGTTCTTCTTATTATTTATTTATTTTGAATTTTAACATGTGGCCCAAAGTCTAGAATGCATGAAGTGCTCAGAAAATACTTTCTTCACCCTTCTCCAATACTTGTTTCTTGAGTTGAACTGGATCTGTCAAAAACAGTGCTTCGGATGTTGTCAACCTGAAATAAGCTAAGAGGCGGCTGCTCGTCTCACCTAACACAATTGCCTTCCTCCCTTCCTCCTTCCCGCCCGCCTGGCTCTCTTCCTCCCGTCTTCTCTTCTTTCCTGCCTTTCCTCCTCCTCCCTCTCTTTCTCCTAACTCCTCTTTCTCTCCTCTTTTGTTCTCGCTCAGACATTATTTTGAATTTTCGAACGACCTATGTCAGCAAGTCTGGCCAAGTCATCTTTGAAGCGAGATCAATCTGCATTCACTACGTCACCACATGGTTCATCATCGATCTAATCGCTGCCCTGCCCTTTGACCTCCTGTATGCTTTCAACGTCACAGTGGTGAGTCCTCGTAAAAATGCTGGATTGAGCAAAGCTCTAAATAATAAGACGACCAGCAGAAATCAAGCATCCTCTTGAATTTTTATTGATATCTGTTAACTTCTCTTTATTCATCTAAAGCATTTATTTTTATGATTTCTTACAGGAAAGAACGGATGCCCACTTGTAATCATAGCTATTTTTACTATTTAATAATTGACACTCTTAAAAGCATTAAGTGCTCCCTTCTAAATAGACTTTCAAGAAGGTATAATAGCATTTTTGGACCAGTCATGCAATTTGCTGCTAGAATAACCAAATTTAGCAGGCAAAAATTTACCAAGCATTTGTTCAAATTAAACATTGACAAGCCTTCCCAAAAGAAATTATATTCTCTATCAAGAATTAAAAACATAGTTCTCAATATTAAACAAAGTGATCAATATTTCAAGTACGATCATTACTTACTTCATAAGGAAGACTGAACTGTACTCCTGACTATTTAGTACAAATCTGTGCACTTGTTAACTGCTTGCATAATAGTATTTTTTCTTTTCTTTTTCTTTCCATATATATATATATATATATTTTTTTTTTTAAGTTGGGAAGTTGAGAGTGTCAACATCGCTAAAAGGTTTATAACTCAACTGAAAAGAAAGCTCTGGGGGAAATCTAGTATATAATATCAATCAGTGTTAAACTGAATTGCTATCTGAACTTTTTAAAGTGCTTTTCAAGACTGAATTTGACTAGATAAGTATACTGTAATGAAAGTATAATGACTTAAAACAAGGCTTCTGCAAGACTGCCAAAAAATATCCCAAAGAAATATATAATGCATAAAATATAAGAAAAATTTTCCAAATTATCCTGGGGAATTGTTAAATAAGTGGTGTCTCATAGACTTTGCTGTAAATCAACTTGCTACTCTGCTTCTACTAATAATAATTTTTATATTCCATTTTTCTTTGGGCACTGAACAAATAGCATAAACTTAAAAATTTATATTATATAATATAAAGTATTGAATCTATATAGTATAAAATACATAAGATGCTTAGATATGATTAAAAGTTTTCATTGCCTAAAATTAACATGGGTAAAGAATTTTTTGAGATGTCTAATTTTCATAATTTGATGGATTTTAAATGCTTGCACATTTTTGCTGTGCTTTTGCTATCTTTTTTCATTTTCACTTGTGAAATAAAGAGCATGAATTCTTTATAAAGGTGAAGTTAGAAAGTAAGAAAAAGAGGGAAGGAAGGAATCTCTCTTATCAGTGATATTTTTTCTGCTTTTCATAGGGGTGAGCATGTAATCATTTAACAAACTGGCTTATAAGTTTGTTATTCCTCCCAATAAATTAGTCAATATCAAATATTCTATCTGAACAGAAAAGCTTGTTTAAAACGGTGTATTTATTTCCCAGGAGAGCGTAAGCTATGAGGAAAAGTCTGTAAGTTATGCTTTTGTTACACTGCACAGACTTCACAAAAAGAAAAGCAGGAGCAAACAAACACATACACAGAAGTGCTGATTTTCCAGACCTAAGATGGAGCCAGCTAGTGGCTCTCCATAGGTGACATTCAAAAATGCATGACAGATTTTAGTGTGGGCTGTGTCCACAATTGTGACGGCAAGTGTTTTATGCACAGCGTACACTTTTTTTATTAAAACTCACTAGGTATAAGTCCCTGTGAGAGGCATGGCAGATAAAATTATGGATGAGTCATAGAAAGTACGATGGAGTGAAGAAGGCAGATGTATGAATCCAAGTTTTGTCGCTTACCATCTAAGTGACTTCCTGGGGGAGTTAGTGTCAAAATAGGCCCCAAACCATAAAAATTCCTGCAGGGTTTCTGAGCAGCCTAAAAAGAGGCAATCTTTCTGTAAAATACCTTGCCAAGAGTCTCATACCTAGAAAGACCTCAGCACATGTTAACTGGCTTTTTGCTTTCTCTTTTTTTTTTATTCCCTAGTTGATAGTCAGGCGATGGCTGTGGCCACTTGGTAATGGGAAACTGCTAATTCATAGGAGTTTTTAATGAAGGCGTTCCCTCATCGTCTTGTAGCTATCTACAAGATGCTTGTAATTCTCATCAGTGACAAATTTACAGCAGCATCCCAAGAATGAGAAGACTCCTTTCTCTTTTTCAGATTATATATTTCCATCTAAATCAAATATGCCTCTTTCTTGAACCGTTCATCAAGAGCCCAGATTCATGTTTTACAGCAGGAAGTTGTTGACTCCAATAGGAAAACATATAACTCTCTTAAACTGCCAGCAAAACCCCTGGGGCTGCCTCTTCCGGGACTCCCAGGCTCATATCTCTTATCACGTCATTTTGCAAATGGCTGTTGTTCTTGTGGAAGGGCAGCCCCACATTTGTCCCTCAAACATCCCTTTCCAGAGAAAACAGGGAGCTTGCCTGCATCCACACTCTGTGTTCAAGACGATGTGTTCGTCTGCTCAGGCAGCTGTAGCAAAACGTCATGAACTGCCCGGCTTCAACAACAGGAATTTATTTCTTGCAGCCCTGAGAGCTGGGAGGCCTCAGATCAGGGTGCTCGCCAGTTTGGTTCTTGGTGCGAGCTCCTTCAGGCTTGCAGATGGCTGCCTTCTTTCTGTATCCTCACGAGGCCCCCAGACAGGAAGCGGGGGGAAGGATGGAGGGGCTGGTCCCTTCCTACAGAGACGTTAATCCCATCTTGAGGACCCCACCTTCATGACCTCGTGTAAACCTCCCAAAGACCCCATCTCTAAATACTGTCACAGAGGGTTAGGGTTTCAAGATATGACATTTTCAGGGACACAATTCAGTCCACAGTAGATGGTTATCCCCCATCTGAGACTTCTGCTACAGGTTTCACTTTACGTACAAAACTGTCATCTATCTATCAGATTCACCTACCTATAAAATAACTTCATGCCTAGTAATTCCTGTAAGCTGGCTTATAATCGGCTGGAGAAGAGATAGATGAGAACTAGGTGGAACAAGAAGAAAGTAAACTCAACCTAGAAACTGACAAAATGGAATAAAAGGCCACAGCTACCTGGCAAGTTCCTCAATTACATGACCTTAGGATTTTTTTTTTAAGCCGTACCTCATTGCTTGTGGGATCTTAAATTTCCTGCCCAGTGATAGAACCCGGACTCCATGGTGGGCATTTTTCAGTTGAGCCCTAAAGTCGGGAAAATAACCCCTTAACTATAAGTCTAATTTAAAAAAAAAAAATTTAGACCATACAAAGGCAGAATCTAGGAGATTTTTCCAAAATGTTGTTCCAATTGCTTTTGGTTCCCTAAGCATGTAAGTTTATCAGAGAGCTCAGAATGTCTGTGCTCCGGGCAGGTGTTTTCTCTGTCTGTTAGCAATGTTATAAAGAAGAGAGCAAACACGTGAGTCAGGCAGGGCAGGCGGTGCTGCTGCTATTGTGAGAGGACCTTAGGCAGGTCTCTAGGTCTGTTATTTAAAATCGAGAAACCCAAGTGATGGCGTTACCGCTCCAGTGATTGCCCTCAGTCTGGCGTTTTCTGGTGAAGGGCTCCCTTCCATGGAAGAGGGGCAGTGGAAGGAGAGGGCCTGAGAGAGGGGGTCACGCCTCCCTCCCGTGCTAGTCCCATCCTGTGCTTCAGCTCGGGATCAGAATCCTAGAAAGTTATGTCCAGGCCCATCATAGGGGAAAAGGTAAGCCTTAAGGAAGATAAGCACTCGCTCGGAGAAATCAAATGGCCCTCCCAGTCTTTATGTTACCAGCTTCGGGTAACCTGTCAAGAAGACAGGAATGGCCCCAAGGTGCGCTTAGCGCGGGCGTGCCGGCTGCAGCAGCGCTGGTGCCGGGCGCCTCCCGCGGCGGCCGCGGGGCCGAGCCCGGCTGAGCGCTGTCGCCCCTGCAGGTGTCCCTGGTGCACCTCCTGAAGACCGTGCGGCTGCTGCGCCTCCTGCGCCTCCTGCAGAAGCTGGACCGCTACTCCCAGCACAGCACGATCGTCCTGACTCTGCTCATGTCCATGTTCGCCCTGCTGGCCCACTGGATGGCGTGCATCTGGTACGTCATCGGAAAAATGGAGAGGGAAGACAACAGCCTTCTGAAGTGGGAAGTTGGTAAGGGCTTGCTTTTGCCGCATTTTCCATTGTTAAGTGAGAAGGAAGCCTGTGTAGAGTTTGGAGAAGGTGGAAGATAAGCCTGTAAATACTGATTTTTTATCTGTATTCTGACTGTCTATTAGTCTCCTTTTGGGGAGATGTGTGGAGAGGGACCATGATACAAGTGATGGCTTTTGAGTGAGTTCTCTGAACAACCTTGCATTTTTTTTCAAAGAACAATGGGTTAAGGTCTCAATGGTGAACTTTTAAATATGACCAGCATGTGCATAGAAATGTTTATATCTAAAGTCATGTGTGATATTATCTTGAAAAATCTGATGGAGGGTTAGTAACAGTAAACTTGGCCAGTCACTACAATATTTTTAAATCATAAGAAAATGATCATTTGTATCTGAGATGGCAAGTTAATAATAGAAAAATTTTACTATTTTCTCCTTTTTTAAAAAAAGAGAAAGAACACTATCATACTATCTTTCCGTATTTAGTATGCTTTGAGAACCTGCAATGATAAAGAAGACGGGATATTTACAAATATAATTTGTAAAATTTTATGTCCCCATAATCCATGGGCATTTAAGGGAGTTGTTCCAAGTGTTACATAATTCTGCATAAATGAATCTGAAATGTTCTGCACATGTGCGTATTTTTAAACTTATATCAACCACAAGGACTTTATAGAAAATGAAAATTCTGAAGGCTATAACCCTCTATTTTAAAATATCTGTGTCCTTCTCACAGTCTTTCTTTTTAGAGAATTGTCACAGTACCTTATGTAGGGTATTTTTTCTTCCTAATCTGACATTTAATCAGAGAATCTGTTCCTTGGCTAGCTAGAAAATCCTTCATTTATCTTCTCCAAAAATCAATCTTGGACTTTTGAAAGAAGCTCAGATCTTTGCACAGAGATAAAGCTGCAAGAGATTCCCAAGAAGAAAGGGAAAAAAAATGCTCCAAGTTCTTGTCTGAGCACTTAGTGGCAGAGAGCGTTTAGAACAGCCCTGCGTGGACTCTAATAAATGCCAGTCTTCACCATAGGCCATATGCAAAGCCTTCACAGGGCATCTTTGGAGAATGAGCTGGAGAACTTGAGACAGCACGTTCAAGGGAGTGAATCTCCTGTCTGCTGCTGCTGCTGCTAAGTCGCTTCAGTCGTGTCCAACTCTGTGTGACCCCAAAGACAGCAGCCCACCAGGCTCTGACCAGGGGACTCTCTAGGCAAGAACACTGGAGTGGGTTGCCATTTCCTTCTCCACTGAAGCTCCTGTCTAGGTTCTCAAAACTGACATCTCAGTTTTGTCCTGGTGCTACACAGAGAAACTGATGCATCTGATAATTTTCATCTCAGAATCATTTTCTTATGTTCTTATCACAACATTTTTCTATACTTTGCTGTAGACATCCATTCTCAGAAATGAAGTAAAAAAGAGCAATAAAGTCATGCAATGGAAGCAAAAAATCCTACATAAAGAGACTATGAGCTGGAAGAGAGAGAGGGAGAAAAAGAGAGGGACAGAGAGATGGGGAAAGGAGATTTGACTAAAAGGAGAATCAAAGTCTGGACTGTACTTGGATTAAAACATCTTCTGTCCTTCAATATTGGTTCCTTCTTTATGAGTTTGTCCAGAATGCTTCTTCATCAGTCTCTAGCATGCTCCTAATGTTGTCCAGTGAGTTACGGCACTAAATCTCTACCTTTGTTGTGAATCCATATTAATTCTGATTTGTGATCAGTTACCTGACTGCCTTTTGGACCTGACCTAATTTCCCTCACCTATACACTCGTATTAATCCGTAAGGTTAGTCTAGTCTGAGAGTCTCCAGACAAGGAAATTCAGCTTATGCACACTCTCAAATTCAGCTGTAGAAGGAAAACTTTCTGGTTTTCATTTCCAACATACTAGTCCTGCTGCAGACTGACTAATCAGCTTAATGTTTTTCATCCAACAAATATGCAGAAATATTTATTTTCCAAGAAAAAAGGAGCCACCCCCTTGAACTGCTTCTGCATTGCTCCTACCACACCTACTCTCTGTCTGGGTATTACGGCTCAGCGTCGTGAATGGGGCCTTGTAAGCTGGAAGTCAGTTCATAAAGAGAGTGTTGGCAAAATGCAGTGATGGGAAAACCCTGGGCTGAGGGCAGTGGGTCTGTCCTTTCATCACGACTCCAGCATCCATCAACCGTGAGCTTTCTCGTGATTTTGTTCACCTGCCTGGGCCTGTTTCCTCATCTATAACCTGAGAAAACACGCTAATAACTTGAAAGGCTATTTCAGCTTCCACGATTTATGACTTTAATGGAAGAACAAATTCAGTTTTGTGTACTTAATACATCTATTTCCTATTATAGTTCAGTGCCCATATTAACCAGCAGAAGCAACCATCCAATGTCAACAACTTTGAGGGATGTGTCAGGGAGGGCGTCTTAAGGTGGCAGCATGTCAAGGAGATGATCTGTTTCACTGAGTTACGATTCAAAACAATAACAGAGAGCTCATCTTTAGAGAATTAGAATTCCTGCCCGAACACCTCTTGAGGTACGGTCAGGAAGGCAGTATGCTAATTAGGTCTCTCAATATTGGGTTTTATAATCTTGGCTGCGAGGACTTTCCCTTCTCCTAAAATTACTTGGATCGTTTGTTCCTTTGGAACGTTTTCCAGCTGAGATTTGGACACAAATTAAATAATTATGACCTCTCCCACCTAATTTTATAATGAAGCAGCCGAGAGTCTAGGCTAATTCAGTTTTTCTCTGTAATTTGTCCACTAATAATACGCTTCACCTTTTCTGGTCCAATTACCATGAATCAGAAAATTCAACACACACAGAAAACCTGATTAGAGAACACATTGTTCTTTATGTTTTGACTAATATCAGATGTACAGAACAGATTCATCTTCCCAAGGAATAAAATGAAACTTCCTTTCTCATCACTGTTAATTTCCTTGAAATAATTTTTTCCCTTTTGTCCTTGACAGGCATGCTTCCTGAAAGAGTTCCAATATTTTGCATCAGACCAAACTGAAGCTAACCTTTAAAAAACATTTTATAATGTCCCTTCTTTATAGTATGACTTCCCTGATAACTCAGACGGTAAAGCGTCTGTCTACAGTGCGAGAGACCCAGGTTCGATCCCTGGATTGGGAAGATCCCCTGGAGAAGGAAATGGCAATCCACTCCAGTACTATTGCCTGGAAAATCCCATGGACAGAGGAGCCTGCTAGGCTACAGTCCATGGGTTTGCAAAGAGTCAGACATGACTGAATAACTTCACTTTTCTTTATAGTATATTTTTGTAAGGAAAAATTAATACTCCTAAGGTCAACTCTATCAGAGGTGAGTTATAAGCTGACTTTCCTCGTGTTCTGTTTTACTTCATATTTTTATGTGTTCCTATATCGTATTTTAAGGAATTTGAGATTTGGCTTATCGTTTAGTGAAATTTTAGGCTGGGAAGGGCCTTAGTCCAGCTCTTCGACTTTATGGTGAGAAATCCAGCTCCAGGTTCACAAACTCTTTCGTGGAAGGGGCTTTTGTCCACTGTGTCCACCCCTGCTTCCTTACTGTGGTGTACGACTCCTGGTGTATGGACATGTGGAAAAGAGTTTTTGAACAAATCAATATTCAAGGTCATTTCATTACTAAGTGGCAGTCAAGAGGCGAGAGCCTAGGCCCCTCACCCCTCTCGCTGCTGTCCGGTCACCAGGTCGTGTCCGACTCTTCGCAACCCTAGGCACTGTAGCCAGCCAGGCTCCCCTGTCCTTGGGATTCTGGAGTACTGAATACTCCAAGAATCCTGGAGTGTGTGGCCATGCCCTCCTCTAGGGTGTCTGCCTGACCCAGGGATGGAACCCGTGTCTCTCCCATCTCCTGCATTGACAGGCGGGTTCTATACCATGAGTGCCACCTGGGAGCCCATATACCTGATTCACTTAGAAACTAATACAACATTAGAAATCAGCAATACTCCAATGAAAAATTAATGTAAAAAACTGAATCCAGTGAAGAGGTGACATCTCTGTATTAGTGATGATTCTTGATTGCAAGCAGAGATAGAAAAGGAATTCGTTAGTAGGACGTGCAGACTCAGAAATAGAAAGATGGAAAATAAGACTTAGGAGAAGAATGTGAGCCAAGGCGGCCCCAGACGCCCCAGTGCAGAGGCTCAGGTGCTGACGTTTCGCAAAGATGACCTGGATGTGTGTCTGCCTTTGTAGATGCCATGAGCAAGAGTCTTGACCTTCTGTTCATCTGGGATTCACAGTCCCTGAAAGGAGAATCTGATTGGCCGAGCTTCTATCAGATGCTCAGACACGCACTGCCAGGCAGATGGGGGCGGGGGGGGAGGCCCACCAGTGACCTTACACTTTCATGGTTAGAAGTGGGGCCCTCTGTCTCTCTATTACTATACACAATGAACAGGACTGCCCTCTCATAGGATTTCAGACAGCCCCCACTCAAAAAAAAAAAATGTCTCATACAATAACATCTTTCAGTTCAGTTCAGTTCAGTCACTCAGTCGTGTCCGACTCTTTGCAACCCCATGAATCGCAGCACGCCAGACCTCCCTGTCCATCACCATCTCCCAGAGTTCACTCAGACTCACGTCCATTGAGTCCTGATGCCATCCAGCCATCTCATCCTCTGTCGTCCCCTTCTCCTCCTGCCCCCAATCCCTCCCAGCATCAGAGTCTTTTCCAATGAGTCAAGTCTTCGAGTGAGGTGGCCAAAGTACTGGACTTTCAGCTTCAGCATCATTCCTTGCAAAGAAATCCCAAGGCTGATCTCCTTCAGAATGGACTGGTTGGATCTCCTTGCAGTCCAAGGGACTCTCAAGAGTCTTCTCCAACACCACAGTTCAAACGCATCAATTCTTCGGTGCTCAGCCTTCTTCACAGTCCAACTCTCACATCCATAAATGACCACAGGAAAAACCATAGCCTTGACTAGATGGACCTTTGTTGGCAAAGTAATGCCTCTGCTTTTGAATATGCTATCTAGGTTGGTCATAACTTTTCTTCCAAGGAATAAGTGTCTTTTAATTTCATGGCTGCAGTCACCATCTGCAGTGATTTTGGAGCCCCCAAAAATAAAGTCTGACACCGTTTCCACTGTTTCCCCATCTATTTCCCATGAAGTGATGGGACCAAATGCCATGATCTTCGTTTTCTGAATGTTGAACTTGAAGCCAACTTTTTCACTCTCCTCTTTCACTTTCATCAAGAGGCTTTTTAGTTCCTCTTCACCTTCTGCCATAAGGGTAGTGTCATCTGCATATCTGAGGTTACTGATATTTCTCCCGGAAATCTTGATTCCAGTCTGTGTTTCTTCCAGCCCAGCGTTTCTCATGATGTACTCTGCATAGAAGTTAAATAAGCAGGGTGACAAGATACAGCCTGGACGTACTCCTTTTCCTATTTGGAACCAGTCCGTTGTTCCATGTCCAGTTCCAACTGTTGATTCCTGACCTACATATAGGTTTCTCAAGAGGCAGGTCAGGTGGTCTGGTATTCCCATCTGTTTCAGAATTTTCCACAGTTTATTGTGATTCACACAGTCAAAGGCTTTGGCATAGTCAATAAAGCAGAAATAGATGTTTTCTGGAACTCTCTTGCTTTTTCCATGCTCCAGCGGATGTTGGCAATTTGATCTCTGGTTCCTCTGCCTTTTCTAAAACCAGCTTGAACATCTGGAAGTTCACAGTTCCCGTATTGCTGAAGCCTGGCTTGGAGAATTTTGAGCATTACTTTACTAGCGTGTGAAGAAGTGAAGTCGCTCAGTCGTGTCCGACTCTTTGCAACCCCATGGGCTGTAGCTTACCAGGCTCCTCTGTCCATGGGATTTTCCAGGCAATAGTCCTGGAGTGGGTTGCCATTTCCTTCTCCAGGGGATCTTCCCAACCCAGTGATTGAACCCGGGTCTCCCGCATTGTAGACAGACTCTTTATCGTCTGAGCCACCAGGGAAGTGTGAGATTTATGTAATTGTGCGTCTTTACCTAATGCTTAAAAACACACAGTAACATTTATAAAAGCATTCATTAGAATGCGTCTGTAAATGATCACTCCCTCTCGGACATCATAGGTCAGATGGAATCAGCTGGAAGGTGGCCTGTGGCAGTCCTCAATGCTTCCTCCGCCCCGTATCAGTCTGTGCTGCTGTGCCCTCCTAACAGTGGTACTTACCAGGCTTTGCTTCCTCAGCGAGGCCACACCATGGTCTGTAGCTCTCTTTTGTAGCCAAAACGCTACCTTGCGTTGTTTCGAAGTTATCTCTGTTTCTAAGGCTGTGACACACTGAACTCTAAATGATCTGCTTCAGCATTAGAGATGAGAGTACACTGTAATAGAGGGAAGCATTTTTTTTTTAATCTTGTTAATCTTTTAATCCTTTGGCAGGAGTACTCTCATCCATTGGAGATGTCTAAACCTGTATCTGTATCACTGGAAAAAAAAAAAAAAAAAGCCCAAAATCTAGAATGGGAAGAAAAGGATTAAGTAAGATACCATTTTCAAATTGTCATTGACAATTTAATCCTAAATCTCCTGATCCTCATTGGATAAAACATCATAAAAAGCTGATTGATTTGAAAGACTCTCTAGTTATTAACGGCTTAGCCTTTACAAGCCTCATATAATGGGGGGGACATGACCAGGCTCATGATATTGTGAGCTGATTATTTCAATCACTGTATCAAATTTCCCTCAAGAAAGTGGAGTTGACTAGCACTCTACATTTTCAGGTTCTGTGTAAAGGATTACAAAAACATTTTTAGATATCCGTGACCTGTAGATTCTCAGTCTTAGGAATATACGAAATTACGAAAGGGGAGAAAAAGCCTAAGATGAAGTTTTCTAACCATTAAAATGGACCCTAGTGACAGATCCCTGGACTATTTTTTTTTAAGTACTGTCTGGAGCTTTATGCTGAAATCATGTGAGGATTGTATTAAAAAACATATTCTAATTCTAGAAATTTTGAAGTGGAGCCCAAGATCCAGCATTTTTAACCACCTCCCTAGTGAGTGGGACCCCACATCATACTTTGAGTAGCAATGTTTTAAAAAGCCTTCTGACATTTTGTGAATTTCATACTCCCAGTTATAAAGTCCTAAACCAAGACCAACTGAATTCTTCTGATTTTTAATTTCTCTATGCTTTTCCAATCCCCATCACATCTGCAAGCTAGTTCATATATGAACAAGAAATAAATTTAATGAGTAGAAAAATAAGTTGGAAATTTGTTCTTTCTTTACAGTTTTTGGAAACAATAGATTTATATTAGATCAATATTTAACTTACATTTATTAAGAACCACCTACTGCGTACACGGTGCAGTGCCTAACTGTGTGCATTATCTCATCTGATCTTTACTGAAATCTGCTGCGGCAGATATTTTCCACGCATTTTACAAAAACACAGAAACAAAGCCCTAAAGCTTGAAAATTTTGAAATTTCCTGAAAATTTATTTTTTAAAGCATGAAATATTTTTAACACAAAAAGTTTAGAATAAATATAATGGTCCCGTTATAAAACTTACATCTTTTTTAACATTTTGCCTTAACATGTTTATTCTGTTTCTATTTTTAAAGTCCGTGCAAGATTACAGATAAAGCCAGAAGCCCGGGGCTTCTCCGGTGGTTCGGCGGCTAAGACTCTGCGCTCCCAACTCAGGGGGCCCAGGGTGGAGCCTCGGTCAGGGCATTAGACCCCACTTAATGCAACTAAGGATCCTGTGCGCTGCCACGAAGACTGAGCAGAGCCAAACAGAATCAATATGAAAAAAGAAAGCCAGAGCCCCACAGTCCTTCAGCTCTGCCTTGCTCCTTCTGTCTTTCCTCCTCACTATTCAAGTGGGTGCATAAGATTTTCTTAGACGCTGTTGTTACAATGCACATGTGTTAGTAAAGTAATAGGATATTATTTTCCCTCGTTATTGTTTAGTCGCTAAGTCGTGTCCAACTCTTGTGACCCCATGTAGCCCCCCAGGCTCGTCTGTTGGAATTTCCCAGGCAAGAGTACTGGAGTGGGTTGCCATTTTCTTCTCCAGCTTTCCCTCATTATCTTCCATATAAATCATCACACATATAAGAAGTAGTAGTAATAATAATTATAATGATAGTAGCAATAACAACCATTCACAAGGCTTTCTCAGTGCTAGGCATTAAGGCATCTTGTAGGAATTATTCATTTAATCTTGCCATAATTTTATGATACCAATACTGTTATCATCTTTATTTACAGATGAGAAAACCAAGGCACATAGATTGTATGGGTTGCCCTAGATACACAGATAATACACACAGGAGCTGGGGTTTCTCTCTTCTTTGTGTCTTTTTACATTCTCATTGAACTCATTTTTCCTTAGGATCAGCCCCTCACAGTTGTCCATTTACATGTTTATTTTTGACTGTTTACTAGAAATCTACTGTGCAATAAGCTGGTTTTCTCATCCTTTCGCTTGGCACTTTCTCACCCTTTCCTACCCATTCCCTTTCTGAGTTGATTTGCACCTCTTACTGTGACAATAGTGGGCAATGAGCCGTCAAATGCAAGTTTCTCTCGGTCCACATGTGAGAATTTCCCTGGGTCAAAGGCATGTACATCTATAGAATCAGCACAAATTGTCAGATTCTTTTGAAGCAGTTGTACTAATTAATTATGCAGTTGGTCATATTGTATGTGTTTTTTCCAGAGCTTCATCAGCAGTTGTTACCAATGTTTTGAAACTTGAGAAAATCTTGGAGGGTGTTGGGGAGTAGAAGGTATAAAAAAATGTCTAATTCTTATTTAAATTTTCATTCCCTGAGTAAGTAAAGTAGAACAAGGCAGAACATACATACATATATATATATATATATATATATATATATATATTTTTTTTTGCTGGAGAGGGTCATTCTAATTTCCTCTTTGGTAACTTAGACCCTCAATTTAATTAATCTGAAACTTCTCTCCTTTCCTAAATAATGCATTTAATGCTGTACACTTCTAAGTGTTGAAGTCTCAAAAGTTGTTACTGAAACTATATGAAATTTCTGAAGTCAAATCTTTGTTGCAGCTTCTAACTGCATTTGTTGGCCATCACAGAATCCGGCCTCTGTGACACCGACTCTCCAGTGCCTGTTGGAGCCTAATTGAATATGTTCTTTATGTGTCAGGATACTATTATGTACATAAAATTTTTATATATAATTTTAGTTCAAGATGTTATATATGTCCTTTATATCAAGCTTCTGAATTTAATTATACAGAGGGTACAGATCCTTATTAACTATTTTCTGACCAGCTATATATAGAAATTTATTTGGTGCTTTTTCAGATATCTGTTGATTTTCCATAATTTTTGGTTCCTTTTTATAATTCCAGTTTCTTATTTTTGTCCATGAGGTCAAGCTTCTGAATTGAATCTGAGTACTATACAGGCATACTGTCTTATTGTATTGCCTCACGTTTACTTCATTAGTTGACGTTCATCATGGGCTAATTTTCTATTCATCCAACTCTTGCAAAAGATGAGCTATTTCCTCACGGATTTTGTAATTTTTTAAAAAACGTTTATTGTGAATTCATCTTTAATAGAGCTTCTTTCTTGTAGGATCCTGTACAGATTGAATGTCAGTCACTCAGCTGTGTCCACCTCTCTGTGATCCCATGTGGATTGAGTGTTACTCACTTGCTCGTGTCTGACTCTGTGTGACCCCATAGGTTGTAGCCCACCAGGCTCCTCTGCCCATGGCATTCTCCAGGCAAGAATGCTAGAGTGGTTTGCCATTTCCTTCTCCAGGGAATCTTCCCGACCAGAGGCTTGAACCCGGGTCTCCCTCGTTGTGGGCAGACCCTTTATCGCCTGAGCCACCAGGGAAACCCTGTGCAGACCGAGCTATGAGAATATTCAGAGTTCTGGCTGCTCTTTGTGTGCTTGCTTCTGCCAAGAGCAGTAGGATTTACCCTTACCCGAGGATCAAATGTTTAAAAATTTCTTAACTTCAAGGTTTCAATGCTTCATGGAGCGTATACATTTAGATACTAATGCAATGCAAGGCAGAAGTCTAAATTTTTTAAATTCAAGACGCTACTTTTTTTCAAACTCTGGTTTTGCTCATCATCTCTGTAAGCTGTTGGGTGAATTACTTCTACCTTTCACCTTGTGTGTGTCACATTCGAACATCCCAGTTGTATACAAGGCATCGGTTCCAGTGTCTTCAGGACGTCAGTGTGCTTTCCTGAGCACTGTGAAAGAACCATCTTGCAGCCGTGAGATCCGAGACCAGACACTGTTAATTCTTTCAAGCTGTGATCCCTGTCTCCCCAATACCATCCCCACTGCAGCGTCAGCCAGCAGACTTGCTAGTCCTCATTTTTGCATATGTACACTTCACTTCCTCTTCTGAAAGAATATGTACATTTCCAGGTGTTTCTATCAGAAAGGCTTGCACGTAAGGTAAGTTCATAATCTTGCCAGAACCACAGTCTTCATTTCTGCCCAAAATAATATAACCTAAATTCCAATGTGATATTTTTGTATATTACCTTTGAAATATACAAATGGCTGTAATCTAACCCATAAAAGGCCAATTGAATAAGGGTTAATTACTTAAGACCTTATTCCCACTTGGAATGCCTTTATGGGGGGAAATCGTTTAAACTTAAGACCTCAAATCTGAAATTCTTCAGGCAGAATTGTTCAGTTACCAGGAAAACAAATTATGCTGCTGTCTTAAGAAGACATCATCAAATGTCTTTAAGATACAATTATTTCTTTCCAGCGAGTGTATTAATCATAGCAATTCTTTTGGAATAAGTGACAGTTTAATGTTCTGCATGTTATTTTCCTAAAAGACTAAAGATATAGAAAAAATAAAACAGAAAAAGACCTCTTTGAGATTGTCGCATTTAAACCCTACAAAGTTCTCAGTATTTACTGTAAAAGAAATATTCAGACCGTAAAGAACCTGCCCGCAATGCAGGAGACCTGGGTTCGATCCCTGGGTCAGAGAGATCCTCTGGAGAAGGGCATGGCAACCCACTCCAGTGATCTTGCCTGGAGAATTCCATGGACAGAGGAGTCTGGTGGGCCACAGTTCGTGGGGTTGCAAAAAGTTAGACATGACTGAGCGACTGACACAAGTATTTGTTGAGGCCTTAAGAAGGATAGTATTATGAGCTGTGAGCAAAACAAGGAATCTTAGAGCCTGCCTTTAAGAAGTGGACTTTGTTGTTAGAAATTCAAGAGGTGGACATAAAGATACGCAGATTTTTTCTTTTCTTTTTTGTTTCATATTGGTTTGGCGTAAGTTTGTGCCGGCAAAAGCTTCCTTGGTAATTCAGAAAGAAGTTGAAGTGCTTCTAACTGACTCTCCCTGAAGATGGCATTTGAGCTGGGCTGCAGAAAATGAGTCCTGCTTTGGAGAGGCTGCGTTAGAGGACATTTAGGTGGCGAGGCGGAGCTGGGTACAGTGTGAAGAAAGGCACAAAGGCAGGAAATCTCACGGTGTGTTTCAGAATTGGCGAGTAGATGAGATGACTCTGTTCAGTCTAGAAAACTCTTCCCCAGATGGGGGTCACAAAATAAAAAGCCTAGAGGAGAGGGGGGCCTACATTCATGGAGCAAATGGAGAAGCCGAGCACCATCTGAGGGGCCAGCCACGACCGACCCTGAGACAAGTATAGATGAGGGGTGACCCACGCCTCATCTTTCTAGAGAATTACAGAACTGGGACTTTGGGGGTAAATCTCTCATATTTAAGCATTTCAGAACTTTTAATTATTTTTTATTTTTTTATTTTTTTATTTTTTATTTTTTGTTTTTTTTAGTTTTTATTTTTAAATTTTAAAATCTTTAATTCTTACATGCATTCCCAAACATGAACCCCCTCCCACCTCCCTCCCCATAACATCTTTCTGGATCATCCCCATGCACCAGCCCCAAGCATGCTGCATCCTGCGTCAGACATAGACTGGCGATTCAATTCACATGATAGTATACATGTCCAAAAGTCCGTTATACACATCTGTGTCTCTTTCCTGTCTTGCATACAGGGTCGTCATTGCCATCTTCCTAAATTCCATATATATGTGTTAGTATACTGTATTGGTGTTTTTCTTTCTGGCTTACTTCACTCTGTATAATCGGCTCCAGTTTCATCCATCTCATCAGAACTGATTCAAATGAATTCTTTTAACGGCTGAGTAATACTCCATTGTGTATATGTACCACAGCTTTCTTATCCATTCATCTGCTGATGGACATCTAGGTTGTTTCCATGTCCTGGCTATTATAAACAGTGCTGCGATGAACATTGGGGTACATGTCTCTTTCAATTCTGGTTTCTCGGTGTGTATGCCCAGAAGTGGGATTGCTGGGTCATAAGGTAGTTCTATTTGCAATTTTTAGAATCTCCACTGTTCTCCATAGTGGCTGTACTAGTTTGCATTCCCACCAACAGTGTAGGAGGGTTCACCCTCCAGCATTTATTGCTTGCAGATTTTGGATCGCAGCCATTCTGACTGGTGTGAAGTGGTACCTCATTGTGGTTTTGATTTGCATTTCTCTAATAATGAGTGATGTTGAGCATCTTTTCATGTGTTTGTTAGCCATCCGTATGTCTTCTTTGGAGAAATGTCTATTTTAGTTCTTTGGCCCATTTTTGATTGGGTTGAGCTGCAGAAGTTGCTTGTATATTTTGAGATTAGTTGTTTGTCAGTTGCTTCATTTGCTATTATTTTCTCCCATTCAGAAGGCTGTCTTTATCCTCAATGGTGAAAAATTGAAAGCATTTCCCCTAAAGTCAGGAACAAGACAAGGGTGCCCACTTTCACCGCTACTATTCAACATAGTTCTGGAAGTTTTGGCCACAGCAATCAGAGCAGAAAAAGAAATAAAAGGAATCCAAATTGGAAAGAAGAAGTAAAACTCACTGTTTGCAGATGACATGATCCTCTACATGGAAAACCCTAAAGACTCCACCAGAAAATTACTAGAGCTCATCAATGAATATAGTAAAGTTGCAGGATATAAAATCAACACACAGAAATCCCTTGCATTCCTATACACGAATAATGAGAAAGTAGAAAAGAAATTAAGGAAACAATTCCATTCACCATTGCAACGAAAAGAATAAAATACTTAGGAATATATCTACCTAAAGAAACTAAAGACCTATATATAGAAAACTATAAAACACTGATGAAAGAAATCAAAGAGGACACTAATAGATGGAGAAATATACCATGTTCATGGATTGGAAGAATCAATATAGTGAAAATGAGTATACTACCCAAAGCAATTTACAAATTCAATGCAATCCCTATCAAGCTACCAGCCACATTTTCACAGAACTAGAACAAATAATTTCAAGCTTTGTATGGAAATACAAAAACCTCGAATAGCCAAAGCAATCTTGAGAAGAAGAATGGAACTGGAGAATCAACTTGCCTGACTTCAGACTCTACTACAAAGCCACAGTCATCAAGACAGTATGGTACTGGCACAAAGACAGACATATAGATCAATGGAACAAAATAGAAAGCCCAGAGATAAATCCACACATATGGACACCTTATCTTTGACAAAGGAGGCAAGAATATACAATGGAGTAAAGACAATCTCTTTAACAAGTGGTGCTGGGAAAACTGGTCAACCACTTGTAAAAGAATGAAACTAGATCACTTTCTAACACCGCACACAAAATAAACTCAAAATGGATTAAAGACCTAAATGTAAGATCAGAAACTATAAAACTCCTAGAGGAGAACATAGGCAAAACACTCTCAGACATAAATCATAGCAGGATCCTCTATGATCCACCTCCCAGAATGCTGGAAATAAAAGCAAAAATAAACAAATGGGATCTAAGCAAGGTGAAAAGACAGCCTTCTGAATGGGAGAAAATAATAGCAAATGAAGCAACTGACAAACAACTAATTTTTTATTTTTTCTGTCATGCCAGACACACAGTAAGTAAAAACAAGGATGCAACAGAAATAATGGACTGCAGTCTTTACTGATGACGTGCAGATGCAATCCCCAAGACAACAGAGGCCAGGGAGGGTGTGGCCTGATTAATACAGATTTTTCAGGAATTTTTCATTCCAATCCCAAAGAGAGGCAATGCCAAAGAATGCCCAAACTACAGCACAATTGCACTCATCTCACATGCTAGTAAAGTAATGATCAAAATTCTCCAAGCCAGGCTTCAGCAGTACAGGTACCGTGAACTTCCAGATGTTCAAGCTGGTTTTAGAAAAGGCAGAGGAACCAGAGATCAAATTGCCAACATCCGCTGGAGCATGGAAAAAGCAAGAGAGTTCCAGAAAAACATCTATTTCTGCTTTATTGACTACGCCAAAGCCTTTGACCGCGTGGATCACAATAAACTGTGGAAAATTCTGAAAAAGATAGGAATACCAGACCACCTGACCTGCCTCTTGAGAAACCTGTATTCAGGTCAGGAAGCAACAGTTAGAACTGGACATGGAACAACAGACTGGTTCCAAACAGGAAAAGGAGTACGTCAAGGCTGTATATTGTCACCCTGCTTATTTAACTTCTATGCAGAGTACTTCATGAAAAATGCTGGGCTGGAGGAAGCACAAGCTGGAATCAAGATTGCCGGGAGAAATATCAATAACCTCAGATATGCAGATGACACCACCCTTACGGCAGAAAGTGAAGCAGAACTAAAGAGCCTCTTGATGAAAGTGAAAGAAGAGAGTGAAAAAGTTGGCTTAAAGCTCAACATTCAGAAAACAAAGATCATGGCATCTGGTCAAATCACTTCATGGCAAATAGATGAGGAAACAGTGGAAACAGTGGAAACAGTGTCAGACTTTATTTCTCTGGACCCAAAAATCACTGCAGATGGTGATTGCAGCCATGAAATTAAGAGACACTTACTCCTTGGAAGGAAAGCTATGACCAACCTAGACAGCATATTCAAAAGCAGAGACATTACTTTGCCAACAAATGTCCGTCTAGTCAAGGCTATGGTTTTTCCAGTGGTCACATATGGATGTGTAATTGGACTGTGAAGAAAGCTGAGCACTGAAGAATTGATGCTTTTGAACTGTGGTGTTGGAGAAGACTCTTGAGGGTCCCTTGGACTGCAAGGAGATCCAACCAGTCTATCCTAAAGGAAATGAACCCTGAATATTCATTGGAAGGACTGATGCTAAAGCTGAAACTCCAATACTTTGGCCATTTGATGTGAAGAGCTGACTCATTGGAAAGACTCATGCTGGGAGGGATTGAGGGCAGGAGGAGAAGGGGACGACAGAGGATGAGATGGCTGGATGGCATCACCGATTCAGTGGACATGGGTTTGGTGGACTCCGGGAGTTGGTGATGGACAGAAAGGCCTGGCGTGCTGCAGCTCATGGGGTTGCAAAGAGTCAGACACGACTGAGCAACTGAACTGAACTGATTACAAACTCGGGACAGAGAAACACAGAAAATACTTTTATTCATGGTATTTGCCAAATTTGGTCCAGCTGCACATTCTCATGAAAAGGAACACACATCCTATTTTAAAATACTTTTTAATTCAAGAAAATCTTATTGAAATATACTTGATTTACAATGTAGTGTTAGTTTCAGGCATACAGCAAAGTGATGCAGTAATACACACACATATACGCTGAAATATTTATATTCTTTTTAGATTCTTTCTCATTATAGCTTATTATAGGACATTGAGTATATACAGTAGGTCATTGTTTTCCTGTCTTGGATATAGTGGTGTATATATGTTAAAACTGATCTCACAAAAGCTGGACTGATGAAAAGCTTTCCTGTTTATTACCTTAATTATGTGGATTTTCTTCTTCAGTGATTCTCTGTTTTGTTGCACACACAGTTGAGGAATAAAGTTTTTTAATTTTTATTTTATTTTGCCGTATAATTGATCAAGGGCTTCCCACGTGGCTCAGTGGTAGAGAATCCACCTACCAATGCAGGGGACGAGGGTTTGATCCCTGGGTCAGGAAGATCCTCTGAAGAAGGAAATGGCAACCCACTCCAGTATTCTTGCCTGGGAAATCCCATGCACACACAGCACATAGTTGACTAGCAGTGTTGTTTTAGTCCCAGATGTACGGCAGAATGAGTCAGTTATGCATATACAGGTATGTATTCTTTTTCGAATTCTTTTCCCTTTTAGGTTCTTACAGAATATTGAGCAGAGCTCTCTGTGCTATACAGTAGGTCCTTGTTGGTTATCTGTGTTAAATATAGCAATTTGAAATGTCCGTCTGAAACTCCAAATCTACCCCTCCCCACTTGGTTTGTATTAATATGAATATTTTTATAAAGGCAATTGAATTTATAAAGAATTTCCACTGGGACAATCTCCCCATTTTAGATTTTATGTCTATCTATGAACGTAACTCCTGGATACATGATAAGAACTAGAAGATAATTAAACATTTTATCTAAACTAATTAAACATCTGGCATAGAAATTTAAATTCCTCTTTTCTCCCCTTCCTTGTGTGTGTATATGCAATCATTTGCTTTGGATTTAAAGTTTCCCCAACTAGCTACAAACATAAGAAATAATTAAGATGTTTCATAGTCTACAATCCTATGGAGACTACTGCCAAAATTTCCTTGTAACATGTCCTTTAGGCTTCCCTAGTGGCTAAGTGGTAAAGAAGCCTCCTGCCAACGCAGGAGACCGGGTTTGATCCCTGGGCCCAGAAGATCTCCTGGAGAAGGAGATGGCAATCTCCTACAGTCTTCTTCCTTGGGACATCCCATGGACAGAGGAGCCTGGCGGGCTACAGTCCATGGGGTTGCAAAGAGTCAGACACGACTTACGAACTAAACAACAACATGTTCTTTAAGGCATGTTCTTTAAGAAATGAAAACCCCCTCCAGTGTTCTTGCTTGAAAAATCCCACGGCATAAAGTCTTGATTTTTGTTTTTTTTTAATTTTTATTTCTTCCATTCTGATTTGTCAGGAAAGACAGAGACAAAACCCAACTATAGTTTCTCAGAAACTAAAATCCAAAAACCCCATTGTAGATAGAAGTGATTTAGGAAGACCTTTTTAAAAATGATGGCTTTGCTTCCTGGTGTATTTTTCCACACCTCCAATCTCTACAAAAAAATTATTACACAGACTGACAGACACTGGATATTGGCAGAGTCAGTCGATTGAAACATTAAAAGACGGAAATAAAAGCTAATGTCCACGTAAGAGTTTGTAGCTTTCGAAATCTGCATCCATTGTTTCTTCTGAAGATGTTGGAAACTGACCTTTGGCTTCACAGGCCCCTGTGGACTTCTGTTGACATCACACGGTCAGACGCTGTGTGAAGGTGAGTTCTAGATTCATTTCAAGGCCTGGCTCTCCCATTTATTCCCTGTGCCGGTTTTGCTTGGGTTACTTACCTGTCGAAGGCGCGATCTCCTGTTCTATAACATAGAGAGAGGATTACCTGCTCTCAAATGGTAAAGAGTCTGCCTGCCATGCAGGAGACCAGGGTTCAATTCCTGGGTTGGGAAGTTCCTCTGGAGAAGGGCATGGCAATCCACTCCAGTATTCTTGCCTGGAGAATTCTATGGACAGAGAAGCCTGGTGGGCTACAGCCCATGGGGTCATGGGCTACAGTCCATGGGGTCGTGGGCTACAGTCCATGGGGTCGCAAAGAGTTGGACATGACTGAGCAACTAACACACACAAGTGCTTAATGCTTAGTCGCTCAGTCATGTCCAACTCTTTGCGACCTTTTGGACTATAACCCACCAGGCTTCTCTGTCCGTGGGATTTTTCAAGCAAGAACACTGGAGTGGGTTTTCATTTCTTCCTCCAGGAGATCTTCCCGACCCAGGGGTGGAACCCACCTCTCCTGTGTGTCTTGCATTGCAGGTGGATTCTTTACCCGCTGAGCCATCAGGGAAGCTTCACTACATTTTCAGTACATGCTAAGTTTACTGCTGCCGCTGACCAGTTGCTGTTGGTGTGGCTGGCATCGTTGCTATTACCAACATGTGGTACTTCATTAAAGTCGTAACCACAGTAGCTGACTCTGTTCCCAAGAAATTACATTTACAGTAAATTTACTGCAATTTTATTTACAGTATCAAAGTCAGTGTCCAGATTGCCCGCAGTCTTTACTGAAAATCTGCTGCTGATGGTCAGCAGTGATGGGCTTATTTTTAGCAATCTTTCTAGCCTGAAATGGAATTTTGTCAAGGTTGAGTTTTTTTTAATGTGACCCACAGAAGAAGGGCAGTATTTCAAATTTTATCATCTGCCCATAAAACCATGTGTTAGTGCTAGCTAATTCCATTAATTTTTTAAATATCCTGGTTTGGGTTTACAGGTTGCAAAGCTATTCTGTAGCTAAATGGTATATTTTGGGATATGTAGGGACTCTCTCTCTCTGACCCCCTTGGGAATTACCAAAAAAACCCAATTCCAAAGTCAGTTAGCACCCAGTTGTATTAAGAGCCTGTCATAAGTGAATATACATGATTCTGATCTTCAAATACAGTATTTTATAAGTTTCATGCAAAAACATTTATTCATGGCAATGCAAATGTATCTATAGAAATCCAAAAAATAATACTGTGGTACAATAGGACTCTGAAGAGCTGCGTATTCTTTCATGAATAATCCAGTGTTTTTTGTTGACAGCTGAGGGTATGTGACTCTCTGTGACTCCTCTGTCGAGCGCATGCTTGGCGAATACTGTAAGCAAGTCAGTTCTGCTGGGCATTCTTTACCGATATTGTGGGCATGTGGATTGTGATGAGAGATTGGTAAGGAAAAGGGGAGAGAGAGAGTGAGAGAACAGCAATTTGTTACCACTGCCAAGTTTAAAAATAAATTTAACATCGTTTAGTGAATCAAACACTTTTCATCCTTTAGAAGGGAAGGATTCCATCTTTGTGTGGCAAGCTTAACAGAACTAATTTAATAAAATTCTCCATTTTCTATGAGTCAATAGGTACATTCAAAGATATCAATCAAACAATTTAAAATTTCTTTACTCAACCAAACATGGAATTGATTTTGATTAATGCAAGATGCTTTGATCCTACCATTTTGAACATCATATATTAATCCTGTGACTGTTCCATGCTGACTTTCTTGACCCCTAAGGATGTTTCTGCTGTCTAATGAATACAGACATCCTCATTAGAATGAGAGCAATATTTCTGATTTCTCATCTAGAGGGCTGCACAAACTGGCTAAAACTTCTTCATACAAATTTAATTTTTTAATCAAACACCTTTGCAGCAGGGTTAAATAATTTTCTTCCATTTCCTTTTTCTATTGTATTGGAATTATTTTTATTACATTCTTTTTTTTACATCCAAGATTTCGTTCATCAATGAAGTTTTTAAAATAACATATCAGATATGATGAACATTCTATTGTGACAGCATCCAATTAAAATAAATAAATTTATATTTTAAAAATAATAAAAATAATATATTCTAAAATAAGTTCAATCTTCTCAATTTAAGTTAAATTGAGAACTACTTTTTAAAGAATATTTTCTTCAATCATTTTTTGACAAATAAATTTTACTCTATATAATTTTAGTTCTTGCAAATTTTATTTTTTATTTATTATTATTATTAATTATTTTGTATTTATTATTTCTACTATGTCTAGTTTTCCCCCAGTCTGTTTGCTGTATTCAGCATTCCTAGGGGATTTTTTTTTTTCAATCAGGTTATTTTGTTTTGTTTTGGAAACTAACAAATTTTAACTTGCTCTGTTGTAAACATTGTCAACTGTATCTCACTTCTACTAACCATGCTTATTAATTGGATAAAATAATTAAAATTTGCCTCTATTTCTTTGAACACGGAGCAAAGAGCTTGAGATAAATCAAATGATGGTATCTAGATGGAGATGAGGGTCTGAGGTCATTGCAAACAAAACATTAGGTCAAAATGTCCTTCAAACTTGTAGGCACGTCAGTGGAATCGATCAGAAAACAAATGGTTATGCTAAGTGATAATGAAGTCTCTGAGATATTCAGTGTATCTCATTCTCTGTCTACATTTATGGATCATTTTATTGGGGCACCCCGATTTCCCCACGGGCATATATCCATGATATATGGTGAAAATTGTCAACTCATCTTCCAGTCTAGAAAGTTAACTTATTTTTGAGTCTTACATTTTTAAGTCTTACATTTGTGCAAAAGCTGATAGACTGCAGAGGAAGTGAAAAAGAACCCACATTTTAATCAGGTAACCACACTCCAGGCGCCATACCCAGATGCTTTCAGAGTTATCCTCTTTGATTCGCACAACAGGCAGGAAGGCAGTTTTATTTCCATTTTAACTGAAGGAGCAGGAACGTAGAGGGCTAGATTGTTACCGTTGTTGTTCCGTTGGCTAAGTCACGTCCAATTCTGCAGCCTCACGGACTGCAGCACGCCAGGCTCCTCTGTCCTCCACCAACTCCCAGAGCTTGCTCAAATTCACGTCCATTGAGTCAGTGATGGACCCCATCCAACCATCTCATCCTCTGTCGTCCTCTTCTCATCCTGCCTTCAATCTTTCCCAGCATCAGGGTCTTTTCCAATGAGTCGGCTCTGCACATCAGGTGGCCAAAGTATTGGAGTTTCAGCTTTAGCAACAGTCCTTCCAACGAATATTCAGGGTTGATTTCCTTTAGGATGGACTGATTTGATCCCCTTGCAGTCCAAGGGACTCTCAAGAGTCTTCTCCAACACCACAGTTCAAAAGCATTAATTCTTTGGCGCTCAGCTTTCTTCACAGTCCAACTCTCACATCCATACATGACCACTAGAAAAACCATAGCCTTGACTAGATGGGACCTTTGTTGGCAAAGTAATGTCTCTGTTTTTGAATATGCTGTCTAGGTTGGTCATAACTTTCCTTCCAAGGAGTAAGTGTCTTTTAATTTCATGGCTGCAGTCACCATCTGCAGTGATTTTGGAGCACCCAAAAAATAAAGTCTGACACTGTTTCCACAGTTTCCCCGTCTATTTCCCATGAAGTGATGGGACCAGATGCCATGATCTTCATTTTCTGAATGTTGAGCTTGAAGCCAACTTTGTCACTCTCCTCTTTCACTTTCATCAAGAGGCTTTTGAGTTCCTCTTCACTTTCTGCCATAAGGGTGGTGTCTTCTGCATATCTGATGTTATTGATATTTCTCCCTGCAATCTTGATTCCAGCTTGTGCTTCATCCAGCCCAGCATCTCTCATGATGTGCTCTGCATATAAGTTAAATAAGCAGGGTGACAGTATACAGCCTTGACTACTCTTTTTCCTATTTGGAACCAGTCTGTTGTTCCATGTCCAGTTCTAACTGTTGCTTCCTGACCTGAGTACAGGTTTCTCAAGAGGCAGGTCAGGTGGTCTGGTATTCCCATCTCTTTCATAATTTTCCACAATTTATTGTGATCCACACGGTCAAAGGCTTTGGCACAGGGTTAGGTTACCTGAAGTCAAATAATCAAGTAGTGATGGGCTGCAGCCTCAGCCATTCTGAAAACCCAAAAGCTTGTTTTAAATACACGGCAAGAATATCGACTGTGCGGTCTCTGGGATATAGAAGGCTGTGCTTTGTTCTGTAAAAAATATGTACCGAGCTCATATTAGGTGCCACACCTTGAATCACAAGTCAGGCTTAGGAATCGGGTGTGTAAGAGCCCTAATCTCTGCTCTCACAAAGAGGCCAGTCTAGTAGGAGCTACGGGAGATAACCAGTGTGACGGGAGTGCAGCAAGCCCCCAGCGGATGGTAAAGGAGCAGACGCCCAAGGGATCGATCCCTTCGGCAATGGAAAGGAAAAGCTGATTCCTTAGATTACTGAAAAGTGAGAGAGGATAAAAATACTCCTGAGTGGAAGCACTGCAGGTGAGGCGATTTGTAGGATCCTGCAAGATCGTTTAGGATATTTATAAGTGCATCGCTGTCATGATGATTCATGACGATTTCGAATATTCATCTAGACCCCAGCATGGGAGATGACTGCGATCAACCAGAAATCGTCAGGATGAGCCTCTCTGAAGACTGGAAAATGTCTTTCATGCTTCTGCACTAATTGGACTTTGTAGCCAGAATAAATGGCCCTCAGATGAATCTCAAGAGGTTTCTTCAGCAATTTCCTAAAGCCTCAGTACTTTTTGCTTTATTGTTTCTTTAAAAATTATTTCTAGAGTTAAAAATGGGCATTGTCTTTGTGCAGGCTTCCCAGGCGGCACTAGTGGTAAAAAAATAAAATAAATAACCCATCCGCCAGTGCATGAAACATGAGAGACTCGGGTTCCATCCCCGGCCTGGGCAGCTCCCCCAAGGAGGGCATGGCAACCCACTCCAGTATCTTTTCCTGGAGAATCCCATGGACAGAGGAGCCTGGTGGGCTACAGTCCATGGGATCGCAAGGAGTCAGATACAACTGAAGTGATTTAACATGATCACACGCACACATTATCTTTCAGCATTATGATATTCTCAAAACAAAGTTGAGCAAACTCCCCCTGAATCTATGAAGAACTAAGTTAAATCTCCTCCCCATATTATTTGTGATTTCTCTGTTACACACACACACACACATCGAGGGAGAATGATTTGACAAGTATTCCTGTTAATTTATTCAAAGTCTTAACATTCTTGCTAGGAATTACACATTTTATCAGATATGAGTCTGGAATATAGAGCTTAAGCTATATTTAAATCCAGCTTTTCTTGTTGTTGACTTTTGATTCTTTGAAAGAAAAGGAAAATATTTAAGTTTGAAAATGTGTAGGTAAGACATACCTTACGTGACTTTCCACCCCATGTTTGCATGCCTACACGGTAAGTCGCATCAGTTTTGTCCGACTCTTTGCAACCCTATGAACTGCAGCCCTCCAGACTCCTCTGCCCATCAGATTCTCCCGGCAAGAACACTGGAGTGGATTGTCGTGCCCTCCTCCAGGGGATCTTCCCAACCCAGGGACTGAACATGCATCTCATATGTCTTCCACGTTGACAGGCAGCTTCTTTACCACAGCACCTCCTGGGAAGCCCTGACTTCACACCCCACGCCCTTATTCCATCCAGACTGCATGATTCCCTTCTCCCCACTGCATGCACTGCGTCATCCTGCCCTAGTGCCCTGTACCGATGGGCATTCAGGGCTCCTTCATCCATGTGACCCGAAACCCTGCTCATTCCTCCAGCGCAGCTTGGACACTCCTCCCTTCCTTCACACCCTGATTGCTCTAGCGAGGAGCACTTAGTTTATCAATCTCGTCCTTGGATTATTTCCCCAACAGACTGCCAGGTAGTGAAGACCTAGCTCCCCTGTCTTTACATATCACACAGCATCTCAAGAATTACACGCGGTCACTAACTGTCTGCTAATTGAGTGCATGTGTTAATTAACTCATTAGAAGCTATTTAGAGACTGTTGTGTGAGTAGAAGCCATGAAGGTAATATTTTAGTCTCCTGGTTCAAGCAAAACCTCTCTTCAGGAGGGGTGGAAGTTAAAGCAAAGGAAACTGATCTGAAGACTCACCTGGTAGTTGGTGACTGGATATGAGAACAGCACTCAGAGGCCAGGAAGTGTTGTCATGACAACCCCCAAAAACTGACTCTGTTTAAAACTCTGCAAATATTCAGAAAGTGGGAATCAGGCACAGCGCATGGTGTCATATGACCTTGAAAACAGTGACCTCAGAGAGTGGGTGAAGCTGGATCTGAGCTATTGACAACTATATTTCTGATCACTTCTTGCATATTATGGGAGAAGAGTAGACAGAGGGCTGAAGGGCAGGGAACCAGGGGAGGCAGGTTAGTCTCAACACCAGACTTAGAGCCAGGCTGCAGGTTGGTTTCAACACCAGACTTAGAGCCAGGCTGCAGGTTGGTCTCAACACCAGACTTAGAAACAGGCTGTGGCTTCAGGGCAAATCATGCATTCCTTGGGATCCCCAGCTCTTGCTGGAACTTGGAGCCAATCCTGGGGTGCACCAAGGCCTGGGCTCACTGGGGTGCTGAGTACCCAGTTCCTCCTAAAATGCCCCACAGCCCCTCCCTCTGCCCTGCCAGGTTAAGCTGATGCTGCTTCCAGCCACCTTCCCCACGATATTCTTGGACTTCACTGTGCCCATCAAGGCTGTGCTTCTTGTCACCTCTGCTGTAGACCCAAAGTTGGAAAGCTTTCTCCCTGCATGACACCTACAAAACCTGCCCCATGGAATTTGAAATGTGTTTCCCAGAAATCAGACTGAAGGGTTTTCAGAGGGTACCATCCAATGAGTTTGTTCTTCCAAATTGTTAGGGCAAGACAGGCAAGTGGATAAATAAACCGCATCCAGTATTTTGGGTGCAATGTGAGTTACGTGCTGGGCCAGAGACCAAGCCGTCTTTCTCCCTTGTTTCCATTGTTTCCAAGTTCTTGAAAAGTCCCCATGGTTGTCAGATGATGGACTTGTAAGCAGAGAGTTGATGTAAGTAAAAGTGTTGTAGGTGAAAGTAAGCGTCAAGCTCCAGTGAGTAGAATGGTTAAAATATGATTCAAGACACTTGGTTTATCCAATATTTTCAATCAAGTCCAAGAAATTACATAAGAAAGTGGGTTCTCATAAGAAAACAAAAGCTATGTGGTCTTTCATTTCTCCACAGTGTGGGTCTGACCTATATAAAGTCTCTTGCAAAGTCCACAAGAAGGTAACCAGAGTTCTATTCTTGGAAAAGGAAGCATTGGGAAGTGGTTCAGAGTTCAGTCTGTGGTTCCAAAAAGCTCTTTTATTACCCTAGCCTTTGTATACACAGACCATTAACTCATCAATTCCTGCCAACAACATTTGGAATAATAGCTAGGGCTTCTGGGGGTGGGAGGTTGTGAAGAACATTACAAAAGTTTCCACTCTCCAAGTAAAAATAATGCCAGTTCTCCAAGACTGTGTGTCCTAGATGAAGGTGACCTTAAGCCGAAGACACTATGGAAAATTTCCATTTGCAGGTGGAGGGGAAGAGCAATACAGAAAAAATCTACTGGGGCAGCCATTTCTATGAAAGAGATAAAGTCAGTCAGGAGTGCATGAATACCAAAACCTTGACTGATAACAAGGATCAGGAGGGAGGGAGTGTGGCAGGTTAAAATGGGTAAAGACTTTCAACTCAGGCAGACTCCAAGCCAATCCTTCTTCTGAACAGATGTCTGCTTTTGGTTGTGTTCTGCTTCAACCTTTTTTAGTACCAATATTTTAATATTAACTTTCATATAATAATATTTAGCTGTTAGAGTTGTAAGAAGTTAAATTACGCAATGTAGGATTAAATTGAAGAATATATAAAGGACTTCTCTGGTGGCCCAGCGGCTAAGACTTTGCCTTCCAAAGCAAGGCATGCAGGTGTGATCCTGGCTGAGGAGCTGAGATCCCGAGCCTCGAGGCCAATAAAAGCAAACCATAACGCAGAGGCAATATTGTAACAAATTCAATAAAGACGGATCCAGGTCTCTAGCATTGCAGGCAGATTCTTCACCATCTGAGCCACAGGGAAGCCCTTAAAATAACTGTCCACATAAAAGAAAATCTTAAAAAAGAATATATAAATACTTATGTATTCTTAATATTGATATATTCTTTAATATATTGAATATATTCAGGACATTGGGTGATCAATATGTAGTCTCCAACCACAAGGGCGTAAATAAAAATGTTATCAGTCAGGTAACAACAAACCAAATGGAAACCGGGAAATATTCTGAAATACGAGTCCTACCCATGTCATGCCTTCAGTGTGATAGCTCGTCATGGAAAGTAGCATTTGTAATTATGAATGATGCAAGATCCTTGATTTCCAAGAATGATGTGATCGTGTCCTTTATTTCTGCTATTGAGTTGATTATTTTCTACTTATGGAAACAGGATTCTGGACATATATTTTGTACATGTTTTGAATAATGAAGGATTTCAAAAGTCCATTATTTTCCACAAGACAAAAAACCTTCGTTCGTTTAAACAATAGCAGCAATAATCATCGGAGAAGGCGATGGCACCCCACTCCAGTACTCTTGCCTGGAAAACCCCATGGACGGAGAAGCCTGGTAGGTTGTAGTCCATGGGGTCCCGAAGAGTCGGACACGACTGAGCGACTTCACTTTCCCTTTTCCTTTCATGCATTGGAGAAGGAAATGGCAACCCACTCCAGTGTTCTTGCCTGGAGAATCCCAGGGACGGGGGAGCCTGGTGGGCTGCCGTCTACGGGGTCGCACAGAGTCAGACACGACTGACGCGACTTAGCAGCAGCAGCAATAATCATAACAGCTTTTTGCTTTAATTTTTAAAACTTGATTTATTGTGCGTTTATCATTTGCTCTGCTGAGCAGTCTTAGTCGCGGCTTTCTCTAGCCGCGGCGGGTGGGGCTCCCCTCCAGCTGCACGCGCGGTCCCGCCTGACGCCTTCTCCCGGGCAGCGCGGCTGCAGGGCGTGCAGGCTCAGTACTTGTGGCAAGGGGGCTCGGCTGCTCCGCGGCACGGGGGCTCTTCCCACACCCGGGATCAAACCCACGTCCCCTGCACTGGTAGGCAGATTCCTAACCACCGCACCGCCAGGGAAGTCCGTAATAGCTTGTTATCCATGCTTGCTCTGTGTTACGCCGCTGTCTACCGGCACTGGAGGTGAAGGGTGTTGGTCAACCTCACGGCAGCCTGTGAGGTGAGTTACTGCCGCGTTCTGCACTTTAGAGAGGAAGACGCTAAGACGTGATCCAGTGACTGTCAGAGCTAAGGTGCCCCAGGTCAGGCAACGCAGTCCCAAGACAAGCTGTCCCGCGCGCTCCCAGGTGCCGCATCGCTTGCCGGGGGTTCCAGCGCGCCCGCTCTGCCCAGCCTGGCCTCTTCACTGCAGCCGCGTTTCTCTTCTGCGTCCTTCCTGGGCCCCTGATTCCGGCACGCGTTGCCCTCCGCACTCTATCTACTTCTCATTTTTAACATGTGCGTGACCCACTTTCCATCTCTGACACGACCCCATGGCCCTGCGTTCGTTTCAACCACTCAGTCGCCCGCTGGCTAAACCTTACTTTGTAACGGTCACACAAACCCCCGCAGCTTACTGTGTTTCTCGCCACATCAAGCCATCAAGCAGTTAGCTGCATGTGTTTAAATGCATTATTAGGCACGTGACTCAGAGTCAGCCTTTCAAAACAGAACGTAGGCTGACACCTCACAGCCGACGTGTCATTTTGAGACCAGGGCACTTCCTAGAAACTGGTAGAACATGCCTCTAATAAACCGTTTCAATACCAAGTAAAGATAAATAAAATCCAAAAGACTCTTTAATGGGGCATTTGAATAAAACATTCCAGCATGTTATGTGGTCTAATTTATTTCAGCATTACTTTTATAATTGAGATGTTAGAAAATGTATCTCCCTCTAATATATTTGGAAGAAATGTAATTAGAACTTTAATCTGAAGTACACAAGCCAGAGAAATTTGAGATTACTCCCCAGTAGACGCCAAAGTCCTGTCTTCTGACTTACATGACTGTCAGGCAGCTGCCAAAAACAGCTGAGAAATGGGCTGTGGACATGGTATGCAGCGATTCATTTTTCTGTCCTAGGTTTGCTCCAACTCTGAACCTTTGAGACAAAAGATAGGACAAGAAAGAGATTCAGTTCAGTTCAGTCACTCAGTCGTGTCCAACTCTTTGCAACCCCATGAACTGCAGCACACCAGGCCTCCCTGTCCATTACCAACTCCCAGAGCCAGTGATGCCATCCAACCATCTCATCCTCTGTCGTCCCCTTCTTCTCCTGCCCTCAATCTTTCCCAGCATCAGGGTCTTTTCAAATGAGTCAGCTCTTCACATCAGGTGGCCAAAGCATTGGAGTTTCAGCTTCAGCATCAGTCCTGCCAATGAATACCTAGGACTGATTTCCTTTAGGATAGACTGGTTGGATCTCCTTGCAGTCCAAGAGACTTTCAAGAGTCTTCTCCAACACCACAGTTCAAAAGCAGCAATTCTTCGGTGCTCAGCCTTCTTCACAGTCCAACTCTCACATCCATACACGACCACAGGAAAAACCATAGCCTTGACTAGATGGACCTTACTCGGCAAAGTAACGTCTCTGCTTTTTAATATGTTGTCTAGGTTGGTCATAACTGTCCTTCCAAGGAGTAAGCACCTTTTAATTTCATGGCTGCAATAAACATCTGCAGTGACTTTGGAGCCCAGAAAAATAAAGTCAGCCACTGTTTCCCCATCCATTTGAAAGAGATTGGGGGCAGATAATAACATTAATCCCTGATGGCTTAGATGAGAAAGAATCTGCCTGCAATGCAGGAGGCCCAGGTTTGATCCCTGGATCCAGAAGATCCCCTGGAAAAGTGAGTGGCTACCCCATCCAATATTCTTGCCTGAAGAATCCCGTGGACAGAGGAGCTGGAGGTCTAAGTCCATGGGGTCAAAAAGACTGAGCACGTAATGATAAGAATGAGCTAGCATACTGAAAGGTCGTCTGGCTGGATTCGGTTACTTTTCACCTGCATTATCTTCCGGAAACAGGCTGTTGCCCTGATGCAGATGCAGGTGAGCATCTTCGGGCTGCAGGTTTCTTGCTGAGTGACATGTTGTGCTTGCTAACACTGAGCTCAGGCGTGGACGTATGTCCCACAGACTCAATAATCCATGAGAAACACCAAGGATATTACTCAGAGAAACAGGTCATAGTTCTGAAAGCCCTGTGAGTTGTGTGAGAATTTTATGTAGGAAAGTTACGTGTGAATAGTTCATTGTTCATGTTCTGCTAATTTAGCCATGAGCCCAAAATCTACATTAGAATTTCCTCTATTTTTAGCTCCAATTTGAGAGGTGTTTAGAAGTGCCCCAGTTGGCTGGAAACAGACGGCCTATGTTGCCGCTTCTTAGGGTTGATCACAAAACTCTACAGTAGCTGCTCAGCTGTGGTTTCAGATTATCTCACACGTTTCATTCTTGCTAAGGTGTTTTTGTTTGATTGGTTTTGGTTTTTCTGATGCACCTGATGACAGCCTATTTTGGAAGTTTGCAATACTGTTTAATATTTTCATTAATAATTGCTTAAACGAAATGCTGTATCTCAGTCATCAATATTCAGGAAGTTTCTATAATACAAATTTCAACTGTAGATAGACTTCAGAGAATTGGCCAACTCTGGGCTGGTTTTAGCACAAATGGTAGATTTTTTTCTTGACATTACTAACAGCATATAACATTGCCTGCTCTGAAAAATTGTTCAGCAGGGGAAATAGAGCAGAAATGATAAATGGATCAAAACATGAAAAGCTTCCATCCTTATCCTATCAATGTTTGCTGATGGGTCATCATTCAAATAATTAAAAACAAATAAAAGAGAAATTCACAAAATCATGGATTATTACACAAGCATTTGCTTTAAAAAACTCATCCATTTTTGAAGAAGCATTATGGACCTTATTTCATAAAATCTTGGACCTGTAAAAGAGCTTAGCGATTACTCAGTCCAGTCACTTGGTGTGTGTGCTCATGGGCTCAGTCGTGTCCAACTCTTTGTGACCCCATGGACTGCAGCCCACCAAGCTCCTCTATCCATGGGATTTTCCAGGCAAGAGTACTGGAGTGGGTTGCCATTTCCTTCTCCAGGAGATCTTCCCGACCCAGGGATTGAACACAGGTCTCCCCCATTGTAGGTAGATGCTTTACCATCGGCACCACTGGGGAAGTTGTACACGTACTTAATTAGAGTCAAGAACAAGATTAGTGCTCCTATTTCCTGACACAAAGTTCAGTCCCTACTATTTTATGATTAATTCTTTCTTTCAGACTTTTGCCCCAAGGTAGGTTGTACAGTTTCAGAAATGTAAGTTTCCTTTTAGTTTGTGAGAATCAAAGTGTGAGATTCATGGGACCTCCAAGAAATGAAGTTCTTAGTTATTCAGTTCAGTTCAGTTCAGTCGCTCAGTCGTGTCCGACTCTTTGCGACCCCATGAATCGCAGCACACCAGGCCTCCCTGTCCATCACCAACTCCCAGAGTTCACTCAGACTCACATCCATCGAGTCAGTGATACCATCCAGCCATCTCATCCTCGGTCGTCCCCTTCTCCTCCTGCCCCCAATCCCTCCCAGCATCAGAGTCTTTTCCAATGAGTCAACTCTTCGCATGAGGTGGCCAAAGTACTGGAGCTTCAGCTTTAGCATCATTCCTTCCAAAGAAATCCCAGGGCTGATCTCCTTTAGGATGGACTGGTTGGATCTCCTTGCAGTCCAAGGGACTTTCAAGAGTCTTCTCCAACACCACAGTTCAAAAGCAGCAATTCTTCGCCACTCTGCTTTCTTCACAGTCCAACTCTCACATCCATACATGACCACTGGAAAAACCATAGCCTTCACTAGACGGACCTTAGTCGGCGAAGTAATGTCTCTGCTTTTGAATATGCTATCTAGGTTGGTCATAACTTTTCCTCCAAGGAGTAAGTCTTTTAATTTCATGGCTGCAGTCACCATCTGCAGGGATTTTGGAGCCCCCAAAATAAAGTCTGACACTGTTCCACTGTTTCCCCATCTATTTCCCATGAAGTGATGGGATCAGATGCCATGATCTTCGTTTTCTGAATGTTGAACTTGAAGCCAACTTTTTCACTCTCCTCTTTCACTTTCATCAAGAGGCTTTTAGTTCCTCTTCACTTTCTGCCATAAGGGTGGTGTCATCTGCATATCTGAGGTTATTGATATTTCTCCCGGCAATCTTGATTTCAGTCTGTGCTTCTTCCAGCCCAGCGTTTCTCATGATGTGCTCTGCATAGAAGTTAAATAAGCAGGGTGACAATATACAGCCTTGATATACTCCTTTTCCTATTTGGAACCAGTCTGTTGTTCCATGTCCAGTTCTGACTGTTGCTTCCTGACCTGCATACAGGTTTCTCAAGAGGCAGGTCAGGTGGTCTGGTATTCCCATCTCTCTCATATTACTGCAGTGTTTCTAACACCAAAGAGACTCACCATAGGCTTTTATTTTTCCCTTCAGTTTTATTGAGATGTAATTGACATAATAGCACTGTCATGCATGGATGTGAGAGCTGGACTGTGAAGAAGGCTGAGCGCCAAAGAATTGATGCTTTTGAACTGTGGTGTTGGAGAAGACTCTTGAGAGTCCCTTGGACTGCAAGGAGATCCAACCAGTCCATCCTATAGGAGATCAGTCCTGGGGTTTCTTTGGAAGGAATGATGCTAAAGCTAAAGCTCCAGTACTTTGGCCACCTCATGTGAAGAGTTGACTCACTGGAAAAGACTCTGATGCTGGGAGGGATTGGGGGCAGGAGGAGAAGGGGACGACAGAGGATGAGATGGCTGGATGGCATCACGGACTCGATGGACGTGAATCTGAACTTTGAGAGTTGGTGATGGACAGGGAGGCCTGCGTGCTGTGATTCATGGGGTCGCAAAGAGTCAGACACGACTGGGCGACTGCACTGGACTGAACTGTATATGTTTACGGTATATAGCATAATGATTTGACTTACATCATGAAATGATTATCACAGTAACTTTAGTGAATGAGCATTCATCATCTCAAATGGATATGAGATTAAAGTAGAAAACCACTTCCTTGTGATGAGAACACTAGAATTTATTATCTTAGCGAGTTTCATACATAACACACAGCAGTGCCAATTATACTGATCACGCTGCGCATTGTACCTTTGGTGTTATCATTTATCTTACGTATCTTATAACTGGAAGTTTGCACCTTTTGACTGCCTTTATCCAATTTCACCCCCACCGCCAGTAGCCACTAAACTCTTTGTTTTTGAGGTTGAATTTATTTATACACTCTGTGAGCTCCTGTTATGCAGCTTTGTCATTCAATATTTCTACACAACAATTACGTCTGCAGTAAGCCTAGTTGCGGTATGTCATCATACAAAGGCACTGCACAGTTACTGACCATGCTCCCCACACTGTGCAGTTTATGCCTGTGGCTCAGTTATTTTGCAATGAGAGATTTGCAGCTCTTAATCTCCCTCACACGTTTCTTCCTTCTATCCATCCCCCTTCCCTCTACCAACCATCTGTTCCCTCCATATATTGCTCTGTTTCTGTTTTGTTATGTTTGATAATTTGTTTTGATTTTTAGGTTTCAGATAGAAGTGAAATCACGTGGTATTTGTCTCTCTCTGACTTATTTCATCTAGCATCAGTTCAGTTCAGTTCAGTTCAGTTCAGTCGCTCAGTCGTGTCCAACTCTTTGCAACCCCATGAACTGCAGCACGCCGGGCCTCCCTGTCCATCACCAACTCCCGGAGTTCACTCAGACTCACGTCTATCTAGTCAGTGATGCCATCCAGCCATCTCATCCTCTGTTGTCCCCTTCTCCTCCTGCCCCTAATCCCTCCCAGCATCAGAGTCTTTACCAGTGAGTCAACTCTTTGCATGTCATCTAGCATAATATACGCTAAATCCATCCATGTTGTCACATATGGCAAGATTTCAATTTTATTGCTGAGTAATATGAGAAACACTGGGCTGGAAGAAGCACAAGCTGGAATCAAGATTGCTGGGAGAAATATCAATAACCTCAGATATGCAGATAACATCACCCTTATGGCAGAAAGTGAAGAGGAACTAAAAGCCTCTTGATGAAAGTGAAAGAGGAGAGTGAAAAATTTGGCTTAAAAGTCGACATTCAGAAAATGAAGATCATGGCATCTGGTCCCATCACTTCATGGGAAATAGATGGGAAACAGTAGAAACAATGTCAGACTTTATTTTGGGGGGCTCCAAAATCACTGCAGATGGTGACTGCAGCCATGAAATTAAAAGACGCTTACTCCTTGGAAGGAAAGTTATGACCAACCTAGATAGCATATTCAAAAGCAGAGATATTACTCTGCCAACAAAGGTCCATCTAGTCAAGGCTATGGTTTTTCCAGTGGTCATGTATGGATGTGAGAGTTGGACTGTGAAGAAAGCAGAGTGGTGAAGAATTGCTGCTTTTGAACTGTGGTGTTGGAGAAGACTCTTGAGAGTCCCTTGGACTGCAAGGAGATCCAACAAGTCCATCCTAAAGGACATCAGTCCTGGGTGTTCTTTGGAAGGACTGATGCTGAAGCTGAAACTGCAATACTTTGGCCACCTCATGTGAAGAGCTGACTCACTGGAAAAGACCTTGATGCTGGGAGGGATTAGGGGCAGGAGGAGAAGGGGACGACAGAGGATGAGATGGCTGGATGGCATCACCAACTTGATGGACAAGAGTCTGAATGAACTCTGGGAGTTGGTGATGGACAGGGAGGCCTGGCGTGCTGCGATTCATGAGGTCGCAGAGTCGGACACGACTGAGCGACTGAACTGAACTGAACTCTGGGTTTCTCTTCATTTCCATTTGTGCAGAATGCCTTTTCCACCCTCTCACTCTCACTTTGCATCTTCAGATCTGAAACGAGTCTCTTGTAGACTCAGCAGGCACGTGGGTCTTGTTTCTGCTTCCATTTGGTTAGTCTGTCTTTTGATTGGAAACTATAGTCCACTGACGTTTAAAGTAATTATTGACATTTGTGTTCTTATGTCCTTTTGTTGATTGTTTAGGATTGTTTTTTAGGTCTTTTTTGCTCGTTTCTTCTTTTTCTCTCTTTCCTTGTGATTTGATGACTGTATTTTGCACTATGTTTGAATTCCTTTCTCTTTTCCGTGAATATATCTGTTGTAGTTTGTCTTTTGATTTGTGGTTACATAAGGTTTTTTTGGAGAATGTTTATTTGCTTTTGGCTGCATCAGGTCCCTGCTGTGGCATGCAGGCTCCTCCCCAGCTCTGGCGCTTGGGCTCTGGAGCACACAAGCTCTGCAGCCTGCAGCGTGCAGCCTCTGAGGGTGAGGTGCAAGGGCTCAGTGGTGGTGGCCTCAAAGCTCCATTGCCCTGTGCATGTGGGATCTTATTTCCTCAACCAGGGATCAAACCCATGTCCCCTATATTGGAAGGCAGATTCTTGACCCCTGAACCACCAAGGAACTCCCTACATGAGGTTTATACATAGCAATCTGTATATACACATGATTATTTTAATAATAATCTCAAGTCTAAAAGCATTTTAACAGTCCTGCATATTTACTCCCTACCTCCACATTTGTAGTTTTTGACATCTTATGTTGTATCTTTTTACTTTGTTCATCCTTTGCTGTTTATTTTGGTTAGAGATAATTTTAGTACCTTTGTGTTTTAAACTTCCTAGTAACTTCACGCATGGTTGATTGTTTGTCTTTATATTTGCCTTTACTAATAAGATTTTTTCGCATGATATTCATACTTCTAGTTGTGACCTTTTCTTTTTAGCTTAGAGAAGTCCCTTTAACATTTCCTGTAAAGTGGGTTTAGTAATGCTGAACTCTTTTAGCTTTTGTTTGTAAAACTTATTTCTCCATTACATCTGAATGAAAGTGTTCCTTGGTAGAGTATTTTTGGTTATAGATTTTTCCCTTTCATCACTTTGAATGTTTCACCCCACATCTTTCTAACTTGCAGTTTTGGCCAAAAAGTTTGCTAATTGCCTTATAGGAGTTCCCTTGTGTGTAAATGTCACGCTTTTATTTGCTGCTTTTAACCTGCTCTTAATTCTGCCAATGCAGTCTTCAGTTGCAGTGTGTCTTGGTGTGGTCTTCTTTGGATTGGTCTCATTTAAGACCCTCTCTTCTCCCTGGAACTGAATTTCTGTTTTCATCCCTTGTTTGGGGAGTTTTCAGCTACTACAATTTCAAGTATGCTTTCTGCCTTTTTATCTTTCTCGTCTCCTTCTGTGACACTTAAAATGCAACTGTTAGTGCGCTTAATATTGTCTAGATGTTTTAAAGTGTCCTCGTTTCTTTTCACTCTCTTTTTCTTTTTTTCTG
The DNA here is from genome assembly GCF_016772045.2 of Ovis aries. Classification (NCBI taxonomy): domain Eukaryota; kingdom Metazoa; phylum Chordata; class Mammalia; order Artiodactyla; family Bovidae; genus Ovis; species Ovis aries. Next base: position 277,704,801 of record NC_056054.1, read on the forward strand.
TTCTGACTGAACGATTTCCATTTCTCTGTCTTCCAGCTTGCTGATCCACTCCTCTGTATCATTTAATCCACTATTAATCCCTTCTAGTGTTTTTCATTCCAGTTGTGATATTCTTCGCCTGCATGGTTCCTCTACGTATTTCTAATTGTTTATTATAGCCTTCTAACTTCTTTCTCTGTCCATCTGTCATTCTCCTGAGTTCTTTAAATTACTTCCTTGAACTCCTCATGTGGTAAGTTGCTTATCTCCACTAAACTCTTCTGGTGTTTTATTTTTTTCTTTCCTGTGGGCATATTCCTCTTTTGCTGCATTTTGCCTACTTTGCTATTTTTATTTCTGTATATTTTGTAGGGTGATTGCTTCTCCTGGCCTTGGAGAGATGGCCTTTGGTGGGAAACGTCCTCTGCATCCCAGCAGCGTGTTCCCCTCGCCACCAGCCATATGTGCCCTTGGGGTGCCCTGCGTGGGCTGTGTGAGCCCTTCTCTTCCGGAAGGCAGTACTGTAGGTAGTCTGCTAGGCATGGCTGGCCTTCAGTCTGGCTAACTGCTTTGAGTGGAAGCTGCTAGCTACTGGTGGGTACGACCAGGTCCGAGAGCAGCTGTGAACTCAGGATGCCTTGAGACAGTCAACCTGCTGGTGGGTGGAACTGTCCCCACCTGGCTAGTTGCTCTGCCTGAGGTGTACTGGTGCTGACAGGCTGGCAGCTGGGCTGGGTCCCAACATTAACGAGCTGGAGGCAGGACTCCAAGCTAGCACCTGCTGCACCAGTGTCCCTGCGGCAGGGCAAGTTCCCCAGAACGGCTGCTGCCTGTGCCTATGTCTCCAGGATGAGCTCTGGTTAGCACCTGCCTCTCTGCTGCTGCTGCTAAGTCACACCAGTTGTGTCCAACTCTGTGCAACCCCACAGATGGCAGCCCACCAGGCTCCTCTGTCCCTGGGATTCTTCTGGCAAGAATACTGGAGTGGGTTGCCATTGCCTCTCTGAGAGACCTCCAAAATCATACGATGGGTCTGATCTAGGCTCCTCTCAATTTCCTCCTTCTGCCCTGGGTCCTTCAGAGTGTGAGATTTCGTGTGTCCTGTAAGAGTGGAGTCTCTATTTCCCATAGCCTCTCCTGGAAGTAAGTCCTGTTGGTTTTCAAAGCCGAATGCTTTGGGTGCTCATCATCTCACTGTAGGACCCTGGACTGTGGAGCCTGGAGTGGGGCTCTGCCCTGCCACTTCTTGAGTAGAACTGCTCAAGTTGGCATTACCCCCACCTGTGGGTGTAGGTCTTGACTATACACCATTTCCAGCCTTCCTACCCATCTCAGTATGGTTCCTTCTTTATAGTTTTAGCTGTAGAATATCTTTTTCTGCTATCTTCTGGTCTTCCTCACCAAAGTTTCTCTGTAAGTATTTATAATTTTTTTGTGCTCATGTAAGGAAGTGACCTTACGGACTTTCTACTTTTCCATCTCGGCCCCACCCTCTCATAGGCTTTGCTTAAATAACATGCTTCCGTTCCTTTCATTAAAGCTAAACTATCTGTTAATTTACCAAATACAAATATAAACTAACCTTTTCAGGAGCACATCTATTCTGTAAAGCAGGTCATACCTGTGTAAACTGTGAATGCACATATATGCATGATAAAACTAAGTATATGATTGTAGGAAACCTATAGTAAAATCATAAGAAACTGCCTTTTAGGGTTAAAAGTATATAATTAAGCAAAATACTGGGCCCATGGTAAGAATGCAATGAAAAATACATGGATGAAATTATCAGGCTTAATTATAGGCTCTTCTGAGCATGCTCATTAAGAGGCATTCTGTCTTTGAAATTGATACTTATGTCATAAATCCATCTTATTCATCTAAACTGTTTTGGTAATGACAGACTTATTTTATGACATCTTTTGTTTTTATCAGATGGCCGTGTGTTCAGTATATTTAGATTCTACTTTATTTTCTGTATGCTTTTTCCTTCAAAATGTTCTTTAAGGGAAAAAACTGAGCAGAAGCAGACAGACTGTTCTAGGACATCCCTTCCTTTAGAGATGAATTTCTCCAGATTAAAAAAAGACTGGCCTCCAAATTGGTGACACTGCCTCTTCGGTACAGTACAATGACATGCTGTCTTGTTACAGTGGAGCATGTGCTCTCATTTTGGACAAGCTGTTCTGTGAAGAAGTTTTATTTAGCCCACAGAGCCCATCCCCGGATTTGTGGGTGTTACCTCCTTTCCCCGTGTTACCAGAGTTTTTCATCGCTATTATTGCTTCTGTGTCATCAGCTGTAACACAATTTAGTAGCAATCCTTCTTGAAGAAAAAACAAGATGCCTCTGAAAATAGAACAGCTGGCTGGACAGAAAGAGCCAACAAACGCAGGTCTGTTGTCTGTGTTCTGCTCACTGAACTGCTCTGAGATGGTTTCACACATACGTAAATGAATAGGAGTAGAGTGAGCATATAATCTAATATCATCTGCGTGGCCTATCACAAAGTTTTATCCTATTTTATTAAGGAAATGATATTCTAGGAAAACTGATTTGGTTTGGAGAATTCTTAAATGTTTTAGTTTTGTTCCAGTTAAGGAATTAAATCACATGTGTTGGCTGGTTTGTTCGGCTTTATTTTTAATGAGAAAACTTGCGGTTCTGTAAGCAAAGGAACACGTTAATTCAAGATGAGTAGATGGTGGTGTGGAGAAGGAAATGGAAACCCACTCCAGTGTTCTTGCCTGGAGAATCGCGGGGACAGAGGAGCCCGGTGGGCTTCCATCTACGGGGTCTCACAGAGTCAAACACGACCGAAGCGACTTAGCAGCAGCAGATGGTGTTGGTGGTGTTTCATTCTTCTTCTCATCAATTAAAACAAAAATCAATCATGTAATATTTGCTCTCTAGGAAAGATGACAATTTTTAGCCGCTCAGACTTCCCAATATTAGTGGTAACGACCAGTGTGAAACAAAGGGACAATCGCTTGGTTGACTGTCCCCTCCAATCACTTTTTTGAGCATGACATCCCTTTCAGAGCACTATTTTAAAGGCACATGAGAAGTAGCTAAGCCACCAGCCCCTCAGAGTCTTGTGGTTGGCTGTATTTGACAGACCCCATGGACGGTATACTCCATGGGATTCTCCAGGCCAGAATACTGGAGTGCGTAGCTGTTCCCTTCTCCAGGGGCTCTTCCCAACCCAGGGATCGAACCCAGGTCTCCTGCATTGCAGGCTGATTCTTTACCAGCTAAGCCACAGGGAAGCCCAAGAATAGTGGAGTGGGTAGCCCATCCCTTCAGTGGATCTTCCCAACCCAGGAGTCAAACCAGGGTCTCCTGCATTGCAGGTGGATTCTTTACCAGCTGAGCTACCAGGGAATCCCGTACTTGACAGCGCTTGGGTCAAATGCCTGTAAGAGCCCTGCTCTGCAGAAATCAGCATCCTGAGCACAATATATATCCACGCGTCATCTCTGCTCCCTGATCTTACTTGTCTTGACTCTCCCCCTACAGTGCAGACAAATGGACATGTGTTTTGATTTGTAATATCTCCATAATCAATCTTGGATAAGTTCTCTTTATATCTAAGTCTTTTTCTATACAAGATAAAGCCAGATTTTACCAAATCATGCTTTACCACTTCCTACTTTCCTTCATTTTAAATTCTTTTTTTTTTCACTTATTTTTTTAATTGAAGGATAAGAATACTGGAGTGTGTTGCCCTTCCCTCCAGGGAATCTTCCCAGGATCAAACTCAGGTCTCCCGAATTGCAGGTGGATTCTTTATCCTCTGAGCCGCAGGGAAGCCCCACTTGAAACTCTGGAGCAGAATTTTTAATCTGGGCCCTTGGACCAGACCTGTACAAAGCAGCCCTGAACTGCCTGAAAATGTACACGAAGTTGTTTTTGTGACTCCGCATGTGCTTTGTCCTGGGAAAAAGAGCCTGTCTTTTTTCAGATTCACAAATGGATATATAAGTCCCACAGTTTTAAGAATTGCTGTCACCTAGATTTTCTCGTCTCATTTCTATTAGTTAACAGATGCTCAGTTCTATCAGATGCCACACATGGATTCTCCAAATACACTTAGTCTCCGCCTTCCTTTTCCTTTAGAATTCACTCCTGATCTCACATTTCCTTTACTTTCTGTTCCAGTTTAAGTAACATGAGAAAGAGAGAGAAACAAGATATGAAACACTAAACCTCTGCCACTAAAGGGGTTGACGTTTCTTCATGGCGCATCTCATTTATCCCACTGCAGCTGTACAAGCTGCAAACGAGAAATGTGAAACAGGAAGGAGCTGGTCATTCCCACAGCCTATAATGGAAGAGCCCAAACTTAAATCTGTTTAGATGTCAAGTTTATTCCTCTTTTCCAGATGGAATAAAATGATCATAGCTTATGAATGGCATCAGCTTTCATAATGTGTAACTTTCCTTTTATTATTCTCTGTCATCAAAAAAAAAAAAAAAAAAACCCCTTCATGACACTTTGTTATGAATCTAGTACAAGTTTACAAACGTTTATTGCTTCAATGATGTACAATCTTATCCCAGAGGGCAGGAATCATTTACGTGTGTGTGTTGTGTGTGTGTTAGTCACTCATTCGTATCCAACCCTCTGTGACCCCATGGACTGCAGCCCGCTAGGCTCCTCTGTGCAGGGAATTCTCCAGGCAAGGCTACTGGAGTGGGTTGCCATTTCTTTCTCCAGGAGATCTTACCGACCCAGGAATCAAACCCGGGTTTCCCGCATTGCAGGCAGACTCTACTGGCCGAGCCACAAGCAAAGCCCACAGAATCATCTATGTGTTCACTAATTCATTCACTTTTAAAAATCACACTTATTAAACTCTGCTATTGCTAGAGGCTTTGCGCAGTTCTGGGACAGTAGTTCTAAATTCGATCTTCACACCAGAATCTACTGGGGAGCTTTTACAAATACCAGTACCTGATCTCAGAACCAGAAGTTTCGATTCCGTGTATGGAGGTGACCCTTGGGAATGTGTTTTTGTTTTAGGCTTTCCCAGCTGCAGCCAGCACTGAGGATGACTTTGCAAACATGCTTCCCTAGGTCTGCCGCTTCAGCATCACGCGCGAACCCAGTGCGAAGGCGAATCCTCAGCCCTTCTCCACAGCCTCCACGCACTGTCCCAGAAACTCCAGGGACACGGCCTGCTTGTCTCTATTTGACAAGCCTCGAGATATTTCTGAGGCAAGCCAACGGCTGATAAGCACGTCTCTAGAGACAGGATAAATAAAACAGCGCTTGCCACTGAGCATTTCTCCTTGACCTCAAGGAGCCCTGTTGTCTTCAAGTTTGCGTTCTAATTACCTAGCGCAGGTCCACACTCTGTAACCTTAGTTGGTAATGACAGCATTTTTACTACTTAGTAATGTAATGACTTTTCATCTCTTCTTGGGCAGCCATTAAATGAAGTGTTAATAAGAAAATAGTGGTCAGTGAATAAGATCCCTTAACGAAAGTCTTAGGGACGTTATGGGTTGAAGGGCATTGTCATAATGCTTTGTAGCACGCATACACACACACACACATACACACAGAATTTTTAAACATAAGATTTTAAAGGACAACTATTTCTAATAAAGGATTTTATTTTAACGTGGTCTCTGGGTTGTGTTTCTAATGCACTATTATCAATATTATACTTGCTATTTCCCTTCTTTATTAATATAGCTTTATTATAGCTTGATGATAGTATAATTGATATACAATGAAATGCACTTATTTGAAGCATTTAATTAGATGAGTTTTGATGCATATATACCCCAGTATTGTGGAACAGTTGTGTGGTAGCTGCCAGGTCTATTATAGGGGCCTCTTGGTTATAGTTCTCTCCCAGCAACCCCAGACAGCAGAATGAGGTTGCAAAGAAGGCTTCTTGAGAAAAACATGGGACTGAGACCTGTAAGGTAGGAAATGTCAACCCACTCTAGCATTTTGCCTGGAGAATCCCCATGGACAGAGGAGTCTGGCAGGCTGCAGTCCATGGGGTCACAAGTAGTCAGACAGGATGAAGCGATTTAGCACGCCACACGTCAAGAGGACAAAGTAGGAAAAGTTAGTGCGCGATAGAAATAAATCACATCTTGCCTGTCTGAAGTCTAGATTTTTGTGTTGGTTGCTATTTACTATCACGTAGGGTTGAAAAACACATACTCAGCTCCTTTATTGCTTAAAGTTCCAATTGAGAAACAAGCGTAATGACTAGTGAAATATACAACATTATTACTGAGCTTAGAAATATCTGCTTCTGTCACTGAAGGTAGCTCTTGCATTAGGAGCTGTTCAGCTTTGATCACCAATCCACTCTTGAATACATATTTCTCTACTGTGTGTGTTATAGAAAACAGTAGTATGAGAGTGATGCTTTGCTTCTAGAGCCATGGAATCTAACTCCTTGCTTTTAACTTCCTTTTAACATTCTTTCTCCCAAGCAACTTGGCGCAGCCTTATATGTTCATTCATCACTACACCCAGGTGCTAATACTGGGACTTTATTTGGGGGGCTTAAGTGCTCGGTTTTGTCTTCCTTTGCAGGCTGGCTCCATGAGCTGGGGAAGAGACTGGAATCGCCCTACTATGGGAACAACACCCTGGGCGGGCCGTCGATCCGAAGCGCCTATATCGCGGCTCTGTACTTCACACTCAGCAGCCTCACCAGCGTTGGGTTTGGGAACGTCTCTGCTAACACGGATGCAGAAAAGATCTTCTCCATCTGCACCATGCTGATCGGCGGTAAGGACCCTTCTTCCTCAGGCCAGAAGGAACGAGAGCTGCCACAGCGCTGCCGCTCTGTCCCCTCCGTCCTGAGACCCTGCACGTGTAGGTCAGTTTCCACTGGAAGAGTCTGGTGGCACTAGTGAAGTCACTGACCAGTGTCTTAGTGCACACGTAGACTAGCAGTGAACGTCTGTGATCCCAAGAGTTCTGTGCTCTGACAGACGGAGAAATATCCATTTCCCCGATGGTTGATTTTTAAATGTGTACATATACATATGTTTAATTGAAGTATGTTGCTGCTGCTGCTAAGTCGCTTCAGTAGTGTCCGACCCTGTGCGACCCCATAGACGGCAGCCCAGCAGGCTCCCCCATCCCTGGGATTCTCCAGGCAAGAACACTGGAGTGGGTTGCCATTTCTTTCTCCAATGCATGAAAGTGAAAAGTGAAAGTGAAGTCGCTCAGTCATGTCCGACTCGTAGCGACCCCATGGACTGCAGCCCACCAGGCTCCTCCATCCATGGGATTTTCCAGGCAAGAGTACTGGAGTGGAGTGCCATTGCCTTCTCCGAATTGAAGTATGGTTGATTTACAATTTTGTATTAGGTTCAGGTATACAGCACAGCACTTCAGTTATACATGCAAATATAAATATATATATATTATTTTTATATTTTTTCTTGTACACTTTATTGTCAAATATTGAGTATAGTTCCCTCAAAAGTGTGTTATATCATGTTTTCTTTTTTAATTTAATTTAATTTTACATTGGAGTATAGTTGACTTGACTTCCCAGTTGGTGCTAATGGTAAAGAACCTGCCCGCCAATGCAGGAGACATAAGAGGTGTGGGTTCAATCCCTGGGTTGGAAAGATACCCTGGCGAAGGGCAGAGCTACCCACCCAAGTATTCTTGCCTGGAGAATCCCGTGGACAGAGGAGTCCTGTTCAGTGACAGTCCATAGGGTCGCAAAGAGTCCTACGTGGCTGGAGCAACTCAGAACTGGCACACATGGTCGGCTTCCAGGGCTGGTTAGCTTCAGGTGTATAGCCACGCGACTCAGCTATGCAGCTGGCTTCCAGTTGCGTTCCATAGCCACGCGACTCAGCTATGCAGCTGCGTGTTCTTTTCCAGACTCTCTTCCCACACAGGGTGTCACAGGGTGTGGAGCAGAGCTCCCTGTGCGATGAGGTAGGTCTTTGCTGATTATCCATTCTATACGCAGCAGCAGGTGTACGTTGGTGCGGACTGTCATGTCCTCCGATATGAGGTTGAGCCTCCTTATAGAGCACGGTTTCCACCAGCTCCCTGCACAGATGTGGAATGAATGCTGAGACTTCACACAGTGAGCCATCCAGCCTGCCGTGAAGCCAGGGCAGCAAAAAGGCAAACCTTCCCTCAAGGAGTTTAGGGTCAGCTTGAAAGGGATCAGCTGAAATGTGTGGAAAGAGTTTAAACAATGCCAGGCAGGATACGCTGAGTGCCAGATCAGTTAGGAAGTTCAGAAGCATTGAGAAACGGGGCCAAGGGTCAGAGAATTTCTTGGAAAGGCAGAGGAGCTGAAGCAGCAGGCTGGGACTGCAGTGCTTGGAACAGGCTTTTGGCCAGTGTGGAGCAGTAACAGCCTCGGGAGCAGAAAACAGGAATTCTCATTTTCTGAAGAGCTGTAATGCGCCAGATCCCATGGTGACAATTTTATACCCGGTATTATGGCTTATATAATTGCCGCTTTCTTTGAGGGCCCATCTCTCAGCCCAGCAGAATGACAAGCATTTTGCAAACAAACACAGTCTATACTTATTTAATATTTGCCCAAGTTTTTTCTACTCCTAATGGAAACTTTTCGGAAATGCTCAAGGGTTAACCTACTAATTTGAGATTGGAAGAATATGTTAGATAATGACGCTTATTTCCTATTGATTCACAGACCCTAGTGTAAGCAATCCTGAATTAGATATTGCTAAGGATATTATTGTTCCCTGCCATTCCCTGTAAGTAGAAGCTAAGCCAGTCACAAAGCCAAAAGATATGGGAAATACTCAGATAATGCCACTGATAAATATAAATATACTCAGTATATAAATATACTCAGATAATGCCATTGGTAAATGTTTATTGACCAAATGACCCAGGTGTAAAACCAGTACTCATTTGTAAATGGCATTAAAGCATTTAGGTAACTTAGCAGAACTTAGGAAGCCATTGGTTTTGAATGGCAAATGACATCTAGGTAACTTGAATTTACTAAATAAAGCTTTGCAAATTTATGTCTGTGGGAAATAGCTGTATTATTGTGATAATTACCCGAGGCTAAGAGAAATGGTGCCTTCATTTTAGTATTTCCTGGTTAACCAATTGCTGGCATAATTTTGAGAACTAATCCTAGGAGCTCACAATATTGAATACTTTGTTTATTTAATTCTTGTAACACTATGAAATAGGGGTTATTAGCACCCTAGTTTAGATATAAGGCAACAGAGGTTTATTTAATTTAGATGCCAGGATTCACTAAAACCTAGCAAACTTTCTGTAAGATATCCCTTTTATTATATGCTGCAAGTGGACTCAATGCTAAGATATCTTATTAGGGATCCCCACACGGGCCTATGGAATTGCTAATGACAGGGACACGATATTTACCACAAAAGCAGCCAGGAGTGGTATTAAACGCTGCAGGTGGGTGTCAAAAGCCCAGATAATTATCTGGGGCAGAGGCTCTCAGAAGCTCAGTGAGAAGAGAGACAGGAAAGATTCTACATGGCATCTGTAATCAAAGAGTGTACATATCACTGGTTTATGGAAAGAATATTTTAAGCTATTGAAGGGAAGCAAAAATAATAAAAAAGAAATCCATACCTAGACAAGTCTATGTAAATTTTGAGAAGACGCAAAACAAAGGAGGAACCCTAAAAGCTTCAACAACTCTTAGAATTAATAAGTAAATTCTGGAAGGCTGAAGAATGTAAAGTCAATATGCAAAAGAATCAATTATATTCTCTATTAGTAATAAACAGCAGGACAATGAAATATGGGAAAGAATTATGAACCATCAAATACAGAGGAACATATATTTAAAATATGCAATATTATTACACAGAAAACTACGAAATATTGAAAAATCTACCGGTAGTTTAGAAGAGTGGAAGGATATGCCTGCATTGGGGCTTTCCCGTAGCTCAGCTGGTAAAGAGTCTGCCTGCAACGCAGGAGACCCCGATTTGATTCCTGGGTGGGGAAGATCCCCTAAAGAAGGGATAGGCTACCCACTCCAGTATTCTTGGGCTTCCCTGCTGGCTCAGCTGGTAAAGAATCCGCCTGCAATGCCAGAGACATGGGTTCGATCTCTGGGGTGGGAAGAGCCCCTGGAGAAGGGAAAGGCTACCCACTCCAGTGTTCTGGCCTGGAGAATCCCATGGGCTGTATAGTCCATGGGGTGCCGAAGAGTCAGACACGACTGAGCATTAACACTTTCAGTTTCAATTTTAAAAACCCAGTAAACGTGTGCTTGTCTGTATGTATGAGCCTGTTTGAAAACTGACAAGCTGTTTCTAAAAATCAAGGGAGATACAAATTAAAAAGAATGTAAGCAGTAAAGAAGAACATTGCATTGCAAAGCTTCATAAAGAAGAACAAAATTGGAAGATTTATGCTGCAAATATCATGCTGTGCAACAAAGTCACTAAAGTTAAAGTGTGGTATTGCCTCAGGGATAGATAACTGAGCTAATGGAAAAGAAGTGTGCGCAAAAACCTGCCCGTAAACATACGGCCACTTGATTTATGACGCTGGTGGCACTATAATACGAGGGAGAAATGAGGGTACTTTTAAAAATTAATCTGTGTTGGTGCATAGCGGCACTGAAATGTTGTGTTGATCTCTGCTGCACAGCAAAGCGAGTCAGCTCTCTATATACACACATCCCCGCGTTTCTGAATTTCCCTCCCATTTAGATCACCAAAGAACACTGGGTAGAGTTCCCTGAGTAGGGTTCTCCTTGGTTATCTATTTTATACATGGTACCAACAGTGTGTATATATATCAACCCCATCTCCCAATTCCTCCCGCCTTCTTCCCCTTCCCTAGCGCTCACGTTTGTTGTCCACGTGTGTGTCTCTATTTCTGCTTTGCAAGTAAGTCCATCCGTACCATTTTTCTGTATTCTACATGTATGCGTCGACATGCAACATTTGTTTTCTCTTTCTGACTCACTTCACTCTGTGTGACAGTCTCTAGGTTTACCCACATCTCTGCAAACGGCGCGATGCCGTTCCTTTTTATGGCTGAGCAGTATCCACCGTATTCATGCACCACCTCTTCTTTACCCACTCCTCTGCTGATGGACATTTACGTTGCTTCCTTGTCCTGGCTGTTGTAAATATTTCCACAAAGAACATTGGAGTACCTGTATCTTTTGAAGTTATAGTTTCCTCCAGGCATATGCCCAGGAGGGCAGGGATTGCTAAGTCAACGGTAGCTCTATTTTCACTTTTTTTTAAAAACTTCCATACTGTTCTTCTGAGTGACTGCATCAATTTACATTCCCACCAATAATGCAAAAAGGTTCCATTTTCTCCATACCCTTTCCAGCATTCATTGTCTGTAGATTTTTTGATGACGGCCATTCTGACCAGTGCAAGGTGATACCTCATTGTGGTTTTAACATGCATTTCTCTAATAATCAGTGATGTTGAGCATCCTTTCACATGCTTGTTGGCCTTCCGTAGGTCTTATTTCTACAGGTTGAAAAACAAACTTGACCATTCTAAACACTAAGTTGAAATTAACTCCAGATGGATTTTCATCCAGTGGTAAAAAGGGAAACAATAAAACTTCTAAAAGATAACCTCACTTCAGTTTAGCCACTCAGTAATGTCCAGCTCTTTGTGACTCCATGAATCTCAGCACACCAGGCCTCCCTGTCCATCACCAACTCCCAGAGTTCACCCAAACTCGTGTGCATAGAGATGGTGATGCCATCCAGCCATCTCATCCTCAGTCATCCCCTTCTCCTCCTGCCCCCAATCCCTCCCAGCATCAGGGTCTTTTCCAATGAGTCAACTCTTCGCATGAGGTGGCCAAAGTACTGGAGTTTCAGCTTTAGCATCAGTCCTTCCAATGAGGACTGATCTCCTTCAGAATGGACTGGTTGGATCTCCTTGCAGTCCAGGGGACTCTCAAGAGTCTTCTCCAACACCACAATTCAAAAGCAGCAATTTTTGAGTGCTCAGCTTTCTTCACAGTCCAACTCTCACATCCATACATGACCACTGGAAAACCATAGCCTTGACTAGATGGACCTTTGTTGGCAAAGTAATGTCTCTGCTTTTTAATATGCTGTCTAGATTGGTCATAACTTTCCTCCTAAGGAGTAAGCATCTTTTAATTTCATGGCTGCAGTCACCATCTGCAGTGATCTTGGAGCCCCTAAAAATAAAGTCTGACACTGTTTCCACTGTTTCACCATCTATTTCCCATGAAGTGATGGGACCGGATGCCATGATCTTCATTTTCTGAATGTTGAGCTTTAAGCCAACTTTTTCACTCTCCTCTTTCACTTTCATCAAGAGGCTTTTTAGTTCCTCTTCAACTTTCTGCCATAAGGGTGGTGTCATCTGCACATCTGAGGTTATTTATATTTCTCCTGGCAATCTTGATTCCAGCTTGTGCTTCTTCCAGTCCAGCGTTTCTCATGATGTACTCTGCTTATAAGTTAAATAAGCAGGGTGACGATATCCAGCCTTGATGTACTCCTTTTCCTATTTGGAACCAGTCTGTTGTTCCATGTCCAGTTCTAACTGTTGCTTCCTGACCTGCATACAGATTTCTCAAGAGGCAGGTTAGGTAGTCTGGTATTCCCATCTCTTTCAGAATTTTCCACAGTTTATTGTGATACACACAGTAAAAGTCAATAAAGTAGAAATAGATGCTTTTCTGGAACTCTCTCGCTTTTTCAATGATCTGGTGGATGTTGGCAATTTGATCTCTGGTTCTGTCTTTTCTAAAACCAGCTTGAACATCTGGAAGTTCACGGTTCCCTTACTGCTGAAGCCTAGCTTGGAGAATTTTGAGCATTACTGTACTAGCGTGTGAGATGAGTGCAATTGTGAGGTAGTTTGAGCATTCTTTGGCATTGCCATTCTCTGGGATTGGAATAAAACTGACCTTTTCCAGTCCTGTGGCCACTGCTGAGTTTCCCAAATTTGCTGGCATATTGAGTGCAGCACTTTCACAGCATCATCTTTCAGGATTTGAAATAGCTTAACTGGAATTCCATCACCTCCACTAGCTTGGTTCATAGTGATGCTTTCTAGGCCCACTTGACTTCACATTCCAGGATATCTGGCTCTAGGTGAGTGATCACACCATCGTGATTATCTGGGTCATGAAGATCTTTTTTGTACAGTTCTTCTGCATATTCTTGCCACCTCTTCTTAATATCTTCCGCTTCTGTTAGGTCCAGACCATTTCTGTCGTTGATCGAGCCCATCTTTGCATGAAATGTTCCCTTGGTATATCTAATTTTCTTGAAGAGATCTCTAGTCTTTCCCATTCTGTTCTTTTCCTCTATTTCTTTGCATTGATCTCTCTGGAAGGCTTTCTTATCTCTCCTTGCTATTCTTTGGAACTCTGCATTCAGATGCTTACATCTTTCCTTTTCTCCTTTGCTTTTCACTTCTCTTCTTTTCACAGCTATTTGTAAGGCCTCCCCAGACAGCCATTTTGCTTTTTTGCATTTCTTTTCCATGGGGATGGTCTTGATCCCTGTCTCCTGTACAATGTCACGAACCTCATTCCATAGTTCATCAGGCACTCTATCTATCAGATCTAGACCCTTTAATCTATTTCTCACTTCCACTGTATAATCACAAGGGATTTGATTTAGGTCATACCTGAATGGTCTAGTGATTTTCCCTTCTTCAATTTAAGTCTGAATTTGGCAATAAGGGGTTTATGATCTGAGCCACAGTCAGCTCCTAGTCTTGTTTTTGCTGACTGTATAGAGCTTCTCCATCTTTGGCTGCAAAGAATATAATCAATCTGATTTCAGTTTTGACCATCAGGTGATGTCCATGTGTAGAGTCTTCTCTTGTGTTGGAAGAGGGTGTTTGCTATGACCAGTGCATTCTCTTGGCAAAACTCTATTAGCCTTTGCCCTGCTTCATTCCTTATTCCAAGGCCAAATTTGCCTGTTAGTCCAGGTGTTTCTTGACTTCCTCCTTTTGCATTCCAGTCCCCTATAATGAAAAGGACATCTTTTTCGGGTGTTAGTTCTAAAAGGTCTTGTAGGTCTTCATAGAACTGTTCAGCTTCAGCTTCTTCAGCATTACTGGTTGGGGCATAGGCTTGGATCACCATGATATTAAATGGTTTGTGTTGGAAAAGAACAGAGATCCTTCTGTCAGTTTTGAGATTGCATCCAAGTACTGCATTTCGGACTCTTTTGTTGACCATGATGGCTACTCCATTTCATCTGAGGGATTCCTGCCCACAGTAGTAGATATAATGGTCATCTGAGTTAAATTCACCCATTCCAGTCCAATTTAGTTTGCTGATTCCTAGAATGTCGACGTTCACCCTTGCCATCTCGTTTGACCACTTCCAGTTTGCCTTGACTCATGGACCTGACATTCCAGGTTCCTATGCAGTATTGCTCTTTACAGCATCGGATCTTGCTTCTATCACCAGTCACATCCACAACTGGGTATTGTTTTTGCTTTGGCTCCATCCCTTCATTCTTTCTGGAGTTATTTCTCCTCTGATCTCCAGTAGCATATTGGGCACCTACTGACCTGGGGAGATCATCTTTCAATATCCTATCATTTGCCTTTTCATACCGTTCATGGGGTTCTCAAGGCAAGAATCCTGAAGTGGTTTGCCATTCCCTTTTCCAGTGGACCATGTTCTGTCAGACCTCTCCACTGTGACCTGCCCATCTTTGGTGGCCCTACATGGCATGGCTTAGTTTCATTGAATTAGACAAGGCTGTGGTCCATGTGATCAGATTGGCTAGTTATCTGTGATTATGGTTTCAGTGTGTCTGCCCTCCGATGCCCTCTCGCCACACCTACCGTCTTACTTGGGTTTCTCTTACCTTGGATGTGGGGTGTCTCTTCACGGCTGCTCCAGCAAAGTGCAGCCACTGCTCCTTACCTTGGACGAGGTCGCCCCTCCTGACCTTGAACTTGGAGTAGCTCCTTTAGGCCCTCCTGTGCCTTCAGCTGCCACTTCTTGGACCTGGAGTTGCTCCGCTCGGCTGCCGCCCCGACCTCAGACATTGGATTAAAGACCCTGCTGCTCTCCTGATGGGCACCCCTTCTCAATAAACGGGCTTCCCTTGTGCTCTTGCTCTGTCGTGTCTCTCCTTGGACAATTAATTTCCAAAAGACAGCATAGGAGAGTATTCTCATGACCTTGGGTTTGGCAAAGATTTCTTAAGCATGACACAAAAAGCCTTATCCACGAAAGTAAGTGTGAGAATTGAAATTCAGAGCTTCTGTTTATCCAGTGAAAGTCTCTCAGTTGTGTCCTACTCTTTGTGACACTATGGACTATACAGTCCACAAGATTCTCCAGGCCAGAATACTGGAGTGGGTAGCCTTTCCCTTCTCCAGGGGATTTCCCACTCCAGGGATCAAGCCCAGGTCTCCCACATTGCAAGCAGATTCCTTACCAGCTGAACCACACAGGAAGCCTTTTCTAATTATCAAAAGATATTATTCAGAATGTGAAGAGGCAAGCCACAGGATACAAGTTATTTGCAAAAACAAAATGTATCTGATAGAAGAGTCATCTATTATATATAAAGAACTCTTACAAATCAGTAAGGTCAGACAACTAAAAAATGCGTTAAAGATTTTTAAGCACTTGAAACATAGATTTCCATACCAGAATAAACAATGGACATGTTAAAAACATTGCCCAGCTTCATTCATCTCGGATATACAAATTAAGATCAAAATTAGATGGCATCCACATCCATCAGAACAGTATACTTAAAAACACTGACCGCCCTAAGAGTTTGCGAGGATATGGGGCAGCTTGACTTCTTCTCTAAAGTGTGTCAGTTGGTACGAGTCATCAGCATTTACCAACTCTGAGCATACCTATTTTCTGTGACTCAGCAATTCCATTTGTGCAGGTATATCCAGGAAAAAATCATATATAGACACATCATAGACATACATGTAGGAGCATTACTGAGAAAATTGCAAAGTGGAGGTGCCCATTCATAGGAGAATAAGTAAGTAAACTGTGAAATGATTGTTCAGTAGAGAACCATGCAGTAATGAGAATGAATGGACTGCTATGTCATGTGACCACAAGGATAAATCTTATGAACGCAATGCTGAGCAGAGCAAACAGACACAAATAAGTAGTTATTGTAGGATTTTGCTTAAGGGAAGTTAAAGAGTAGGCAAAACTTATTGATTGCAATATGATTTATTACTGTGGTTACCTTGGTGAGGGTGCTGGTTAGTGACTATGAGCTGAATCCAGGGAGTCTGGAATGCTGATAAGATGCCAGCTGTTCATCTGAGGGGATTCCATAGGTCTGTTCACTCCGAGAAATCTCTATGAGCTCTACACTTAGTACATGCGTAATTTCCTCAGTGTGGGTCTTTGGTATTAATTTTATCTTCCAAAAGTATAATAGGTGACCTAGAAACGATAATGCAACTATATAGTATGGGGTGAGAAAGGGGATAGCAGTGAGCTGAGAGCAGTGACCGTTCGTGTCAAGTTGCTTTCTAGGTTTCATCTTAATATGACAAGTCAATCAATGGAGGCGAAATGGCACGGTCTACAACATTCGTAATTACAAGACCTAAAGGAAACAATTTGCAGAGACTGCCTTTGGGGATTGGGATCAGGATGCTGGGACAGGCTTGGGACCAAACTGCTCACAAATTTTCTAAGCTACTTTGGTGTGATTATAAAACTTTTTAAAGAAAGTATCAAAGTGCAGAGGTTCATTTCAGTTCCATAAATATTTATGACATACTAAAATTATTCTGGGCAGTGTGCTAGATGCTAGGGAAACAAAGATGACTAAGATAGGATGCTTTCCTTTGAGGAGTTCACAGTGGAGTAATGGAAATAGGTACTTAGGCAGATGATGGTCTTTATTTTTCCATTTTCGCTTCATAATGCACATTTTGAAAGAACCGGAAAAATCCACATAAAAAGTAAAAGCACATATAATCCCATCTCCAAAAAGATATTCTTTATAGTCTTTTTATACATTTGCATCCTTATTTTCTGAAAGATTTATATCAATTTCACATATCATTTTTGTCACCAAACAGAATATCTTGAGAACATTTTGCCGTGTCTTTTAAAATTCTTCTGTTTATTAGTGGCTACTTAATAGTACCCTAGTGAGTGAACCACAAGTATTGGGACCATTAGCTCAGCCTTGTAGGTTAGACAAAGCTTCCAAATGAAGAGGACTCCTCACTGAGAACATGTCTAGTTCAAATATGGCATCGTTGTCATGGAAAATGTGGAGTTAAACTCAACAGCTAAGGCGTCCTTGGGTCCTCTTATCCTATATTTACTACCCTGAAGTGGTTTTATTAGACCCAGAAGTTTGCTGTTTTTAAGGTACCTTTACACTGCCATTTCAGTTCATCATTTAGGAAGTTGATCTCACTTTCTGATTTCTCTGCCAACTGCCGCCCACAAGCCGTGTACTTATAGCAAGGACTGGAAAATTCCAGGGCAATAAGCAGGCAAGAGTGAGGAGCAGGGCAGCTGAAGTACCCCAGAGCCTGAACTCTAGGCTGCTTTTATACCAGGAGCGCCTAGACCCACTGTGGACTCACTGCAAAGTAGCTGACTAAAGGAACCAGAATTGACGTTGCATCTCAGGATAGCAAGGTTGCTCCAAATCCAGACAGAGAGCTGGCGGAGAGGAAGGGAGAGAGGAGGGGGAGAGGAGCGGGGGAAGAGAGGGGGACAGGAAAGGAAAGATGAAAAAGGAAAGAGAAAGCCAGGCAGCCTGTAAGAACTCACTTTCACTCAAGGCCTGTTTATTTTCTTCTCGGATCCCGATTGTTGAATGTCCTCCAAAGACCTGATATTATGATGATATTTTACAAAATATGTTCTATACAAAACTCCTACACAATGCAAAAGAGCCTCCCACATACTCAGCAGCAGGCCTAGCATGCTACTTTAAGAATTATACACATCAAATTTGCTGGGAATAAAAGGAAAAGCAAAGGATAGTTTCCAGACTGACCTGGATATGGAAGTTCTTCTGTCGAAGTTTGACAGCAGATGGAATGATTTAGCCTGACGGTTACACACAAACTTCACCAGGGTGAAAGTGATCACCCATGGCAGAGAAGCAATAGCTTTGGAAACTGAGAGACTATGAGAGCTAGGTTTTACTTTTTAACTACTTAAATTAGAAGTATTTTCCTATGCTAAATGAGGCTTTGAAATTATGATGATTCAGACATACACTGGGCTTCCCCTGTACCTCAGCTGGTGAAGAATCTGCCTGCAATGTGGGAGACCTGGGTTCGATCCCTGGGTTGGGAAGATCCCCTGGAGAAAGGAAAGGCTACCTACTGGGGCCCAGCCCCGGCAAGATCCAGAGATATCCAAAGCATGACGGTGTCGGCAACTGAGAGATTGATAGAGAGATAAGAAAAGGATGTTATAGTTAAGAAAATAGAGGAGAGTAAGAGGCTGATATTCCGTGGTTTACGCAGAAAACCAATAAAGCCCCAGCATGGGGCTTGCACTGTTCACGTAGGCCAGAGGCGCCCTCTCAAATCGCGGAAGGTGCCCCTCCTTGGGCACCTTCTCAAGTGAGTCTTAGAAGCCTGGGCAGAGAAGAGAACTCAGAGGGCCCCTATGCTCCAGGGAGTCAGCCTGAAAAGAAAGAAAGAATGACACAGGAAGACCAAGCTGCGGTGAGCAAGGCCCCGCAACTTTATTCTCCAGAGGAGCTTATATACCTTAAGCTGTACGTAGAGAATAATGGAAGATGCAGAGTCACGCAGGGTCAGCAGCCCTGACCCCTATCGAGACCAGGCTTTCTTTCTGCATGCCCATCTGTACACACAGGTCTTAGGGGATTTACATCATCTTCTGGCCAGGAGGCCTGCTAACATTTTACAACTCTTTCTTCTGATAAAGGTTAGTTAACCAGAAAGCTTATTTTCTCTAAAAGTGTTTTTTCTAAAGTCAGGTGCCATTCTCCGAAAGCACTTAATAAAGTTGCATTCCTATAGGGCAAAGGTGCAGTGGGCTATAACAGGGAAAGAACTTATTAACTCAAGGTTTAGTGTTGTTAATATCAAGGCCACTACTTATATTTCTATATATCAACTATGTTAATTAATGCACACAATATGAAAACTTGGCAGCAAACTTTGGCTCAACAATGAGACCCTTCACCAGTACCATTCTAATAATTTTGACTCCGCGAAAGGCTTTATTTAAGCTTCCCGTGCCTCTCGCAGTTGGGAGGCTGTAAACAATCACAAGCATATTTGTAAAAGTCCAGATAAACCTGTCAGGCAAGTTAGAGAGCCATCAGAGGGGTCTCAATTGAAACACTCCTATTATGCCCAGGAGATTTATTAACTAGAGCTCTAAGCTGATTTTCTTCAGAGAAAGGTGGGCGGGGATAGCCCCCCGTTGGTGTCAGAGGGGTTGGTGAAAGGCATAATATAGTAAACAGTAGACAGGCAGATTCTACTTTGGGGTAGATGTTCGAGCTGGTCCAGGAGGTCCCTCGAGTCCTGATCCGCCTTGCTCGTCAGGTCTCTTCCACATGACCTTGTCACGGGTGGGATCGGCCCAGGGAGTCCCTTGAGTCCTGAAGCCTTGCTTGTCAGGTTTCCTTCGCGTGACCTTGTCATGGGTGGGATCTCCCGTGCTGGCTCCTGGCAGCTACTCATTTCAGTATTCTGGCCTGAAGAACTCTATGGACTGTATAATCCTTGGGGTCACAAAGAGCGACTTTTACTCATTCACTTCCTATGCTAACATGAGACTTTGAAATTATGATGACTCTGACATGCAGTACTTACTTTCCAACAACACATGTGAATACTATAATTATTTTATTGATAATGTACAGTTAGGATGCTACATGATCTGAACATATTACTTCTCTTACTTTAAGTGCTTTACACCCATTATAATTAAGCAAAGCAAGGTTAAAATCACACACATAATAAGGAAAGTAGTATTAATAAATGAAATAAAATTGTCCTCCATACTCAGTTTAATTGCCACAAAAGACCATTACTACATACTTTTACAGATGGTGGGGCTTCCAAACACTGCACCCATTAATGTATTAACACAGCCTGAAATTGATGTTTAGCTCCTTGGACTTGGAGCAGAATCAGTTCTTTCCTTTGCTGAGTGTTTATCATAAATAGAGATCTCCTCATGCAAATAAAATATTTAAGGATCAGAATAAGTGAAGTCGCTCAGTCGTGTCTGACTCTTTCTGACCCCATGGACTATAGCCTACCAGGCTCCTCTGTGCATGGGATTTTCCAGGCAATAGTACTGGAGTGGATTGCCATTTCCTTCTCCAGGGGATCTCCCAGACCCAGGGATGGAACTGGGTCTCCCGCATTGCAGACAGACGCTTCACCATCTGAGCCGCCAGGGAAATAACCATTCAACATTTAGTTGTTAAGCAATATGTGTTTTTCTTGGGATGGTTTTAATCCTTTGAGCGACATTTCATCTTTGAACTTTTAGAAAGAATATACACCTATGTATGCTGGCATGGGGCAGGCGTTTCTTAACTATTTCTTGAATTTCTTCCATCAAGAAGTTATTTACACAAACAACCATTCTTAATTATTTGACAGGTTGCTGGAAAACCTTAAATCTGGGTTTCTTCCCACAATTGTATACCACTACTGTTGCCTGGAAAACCCCATGGACAGAGGAGCCTGGTAGGCTGCAGTCCATGGGGTCGCTAGGAGTCAGACATGACTGAGCGACTTCACTTTCACTTTTCACTTTCATGCATTGGAGAAAGAAATGGCAACCCACTCCAGTGTTCCTGCCTGGAGAATCCCAGGGATGGGGGAGCCTGGTAGGCTGCAGTCCATGGGGTCGCTAGGAGTCGGACATGACTGAGCGACTTCACTTTGACTTTTCACTTTCATGCATTGGAGAAGGAAATGGCAACCCACTCCAGTGTTCCTGCCTGGAGAATCCCAGGGGCAGGGGAGCCTGAGGGCCTGCCGTCTGTGGGGTCGCACAGAGTCGGACATGACTGAAATGACTTAGCAGCAGCAGCAGAGCAAGCTGAAAATGCATAGCACTTTTCACTTTGATGGAAAATCCAACGTAAATTGAGCACCCACTGTTTTTCACATACATCAAGCACTTTTTAAAAACATATATTAACACTTTAAATCCTTATTGATAGGAAAATCCTGTCAATAAGGTACAATATGCCCATTTTAAATATAAAGACACCATGCAAGGGAATTGTATATCTTGTCTGATTTACAAAATTAGGAGGTGGTATAACCAGGATTCAAATCCAGTGTGGTCTGATTCCAAAGTCCATATTTCCTCTGCAATATTATATTGCCTCCTGTATATAGACCTTAAGTTTAACTCTATTCTAGTCACTTCTCCAAAATATTGAGACCTTTCTTGTTAATATGGGCTGACTTTAGTAGCTTGGTGGCCACATTTTCCATAGAGAAATGGTAATGTTTAACCTGATCAAGAGTTTTAAGTCCAGTGTTAGATTAGCTGGAAGTTAGTATGACAGAGGTTGATTTCTGATAAATGTAGGGACAAGAAAGAATTCGCGTTGGGGCTATCTTGAAATATTCAGAAGGATGGATATAATAACAGGTTGACACATTTACACTGATTTATTGATTTGATGCTAGGAAATTTTTAACATAATTCCTTAGACATTGGGATTTTGGCACAGAAATGTTTTGACAGGTCTTAACAGACAAAACAGACATTTTTAGTCTTTTTTTTTTTTTTAACTAAAACTTGCTGAAGTTAGTGATTTCACCCAACCCCTGAGTTTCTTGCATGCTTAACTGCTCAGTCATGTCTGACTCTTTGTGACCCCATGGACCATAGCCCGCCAGGCTCCTCTGTTCTCGGGATTATCCAGGCAAGAATACTGGAATAGGAAGCTGCTCCCTTCCCTGAGTGTCTTACCTGCTGGCCAGTTCCACAGGGATTGATGCTGAAATCTGAACAGACAGTTGATTTGCCCACAAATACGGGAGCACCTCATTCTTTCTCCCAGTTCCACAAACCCAGGTGGGTCCGAGGCCTTCTTGGGCTCCCTACTGGTGGTGCCACCAGGCCATTCCCACTGTTAGACCAGCAGCTACTGTTTAGGGCCGAAACCTCACATCTGTTCTGACTTTGAGATTCCTGATCCCGCCCCAGAGCGTGCAGCTCCTGGGAAGTGGAGTCCGTCTGCACACTCTACTTCTGTAAGACAAATCCCATCCCCAGGCCCCATCCACTCTGGAATTCTGGTCACAAAGCCTGATCTCTCATTACACTCTGGTGGTGCTTTAGGGAGCGAAAGTCTCAATGAGGAGGCAGGGATGAAGTGAGTCAGAAAGAGGAAAACAAATGCCATATATTAATGCATACGTGTGGCCTCTAGAAACATTAGGTCCTAATGAACCTATATTTGCAAAGCAGAAATAGAGACACAGAGAACGAATGTATGGACTCCAAGGAGGGGGAGGGGGATGAACTGAGAGGCTGAAATTGACATATATACACTGCTATGCTTTGGCCACCTCATGAGAGGAGTTGACTCATTGGAAAAGACTCTGATGCTGGAAGGGATTGGGGACAGGAGAAGGGGACGACCAAGGATGAGATGGCTGGATGGCATCACGGACTCAATGGACGTGAGTCAGTGAACTCCGGGAGATGGTGATGGACAGGGAGGCCTGGTGTGCTGCAATTCATGGGGTCGCAAAGAGTCGGACATGACTGAGCGACTGAACTGAACTGAACTGAACTGAACTGAACTAATGCATAAAACAGATAACTCCTGAGAAACTGTAGCTCAGGGGACTCTGCTCAGTGCTTGGTGGTGACCTAAATGGGAAGGAAATCCAAAAAAGAGGAGAGATATGTGCATACACAGCCGATTCGCTTTGCTGTACAGTAGCTAATGCAACCTTGTAAAGCAAGTATACTCCAGTTTAAAAAAAATACTATCTGACCAAGAAATCTCATTAAAATAGGAGTCACATATTCATGGACCATCTGGCTCTTCTCAGAAAGGCAGCAAGGGCTCGACGCACAGCTCCTGATTTTCTCTGTTGATTCTTTGTTCCTTGAATGGTCTCAAAATTTCTAATATCTATTGCTCTTAAAATTAAAGCAACTAGAGAGCTGGGGTTCAGATTGTCCAAGAAATCCTCAATTATATTTCTAACATCTTTTTTGGAGTCTTTATTAATATAAATGTGTCACATTTAATATCTTAAAACTAATGTCAAATGATGGCTTTGGGGAAGAGACTAATATTCTCATAAAGGTTAACCCAGTGTTTTATTATAGACTTACTTTTGAAATGTAATTGTTATTGTAGTAAAACTATAAGGCCCTAACTTGATAGCTTATTCTATGAAATTATTAAAATAGTTTCATCATACCCACACAACTATGGGCTTCCCAGGTGCTGCTAGCGGTACAGAACTGGCCTGTTAGTGCAGGAGACATGAGAGACGTGGGTTCAGTCCCTGGGTCTGGAAGATCCCCTGGAGGAGGGCATGGCAACCCACTCCAGTGTTCTTGCCTGGAGAATCCCATGGACAGAGGAGCCTGGTGGGCTACAGTCCATAGGGTCACACAGAGTCAGACATGACTAAAGCAACTTAGCACACACGCAACTCTACACGACTATACCCAACTGTTAGAGTAATACAGATGTTGAATAGAGTGCAAAATAAAAGTTTTTGCCGTAACCAGAATGGTGGCCAACAGATTAAGTGTGGGTCAAAGGGGGTCTATTTTTCATATTATTGAGTGTTTTTCAAAAGATATTTTTATTCTGATCAAGCCACATGGAATTGAAATGACTAAATCGGGATGCATCCCGTGGCAAAGTGGCTGCAGCAAAATGCCTGTATCAGAATAGCGGTGCCATAGTCTAAGTGAACGTGTGTACACTCTCGGCGTGTGTTACTCTCAGAGTTGGGTAGATAGGGTCAGACTCGTTTATGGCTGAGTGAAGGCTTGTCAATAGTCTTCTAATACAGGTAGAAACATGATCATTAGCATGGGTTTATTAATTCACCTCGCTGATACTTGCTGAGGAACTACCATAGTCCAGGCTTCTTTCAATAATAACTTCTCCTGGGACTTCCCTGGAGGCCAGTGGTTAAGTCTGTGCTTCCCCTGCAGGGGGCGCAAGTTCAGCCCCTGGTAGGGGGAACTCAGATCCCACATGCTGTGTGGTAAGGCCAAAAAGAAAAAATATATATATTTTTTAAATTAATTCTATTATTATCAGCATCTAAGATCACTGACATCCTTTTAAAATAATTTGTTCAATGTGAATCATCATTCATGAAGTTAATTAAGCAAATTACAAGATATTTAAGGAGGAGAAATCCCATATGTGCCAAGGTAAGTGGTATTCCATTCAGGTACTAAGTGTCACCAGTAAATGGGTTAACTATCTCAGTTAACTTACTGTATCAGGGAGTCATGATACCTGCATGCTGTGCTAGAATCCATTTTATGAACAACTCTCTCCTCTTCACCATGTATGAGCAGACAAAGCTTAAGTGCCCTTTGCTCACAGATTAAAATGTTTTAAACCATAGTTTCTTGTCTCTTTGAAAATTGTCTAGTCAAGGAATATGATATCAAGCATACAAAGACTCAATGTGCTGAAAAGCAAGCTCACTATAAAATATCTGGCTAAATCTTATCTGGCTAAATCAGCTTCAACTTACAGCCTTTATCTTAATAAAATTCCATGATTTTCACTTAAAGTGGCTGTGACACAGCGGCCACGCAGCTGCGCTCCTCTGATCCCGATCTATAGCCTGCACGTTTGTAGGGGAGGAGGCAGCCCCCCCAGCCCCCGTGACGTGTGGCGTTGTCTCCTCAGCCTTGATGCACGCCCTGGTGTTCGGAAACGTGACGGCGATCATCCAGAGAATGTACTCCAGGTGGTCCCTCTATCACACCAGAACCAAGGATCTGAAGGACTTCATCCGCGTCCATCACCTGCCCCAGCAGCTCAAGCAGAGGATGCTGGAGTATTTCCAGACAACCTGGTCAGTCAACAATGGAATAGATTCCAATGAGGTAATGTGAATTTCTCCTGTTGACGTTTTCAGGCAGAAAGCACATATCCAGGTGAAAACAAGGGCTTCAGTGCAGGTCTAAGGACTGAAGCACACACTGCCAACGTCTTCATCTCTCTACGTTCAGCCTCTCGTGCCCCCACAGGGGTTCTTTTGTCTGGTCTTGCTTACGCTTCCATGATGTCGCTGTGGGTTGGCCAGTGTTTCACAGTAGCTTGCTACTTCGGTCAGTCAGGTAGGCATATTTTCATGTGAGATGACCCTCTTTGAAGGAACCAATTCTTATGACAGTTGAATGGTATAATCATGGACTATTAGATTAATCAAGCTAATGTTTACCTTCAAAACCAACAAAGTAAAAAAATGCATTTTCTGCAAACATGTTATGTTTGGACTTCCAGAAACACCCTCGACCACCACTGTTGGTATCCTATAGGTCAAGCAGCCATCCCATCAACCTGTCAACAAAGCCAGTCATCAATATTTTTAAGTGCTTATTTGGTTTTTCCTCTCTTCAGATGATCAGGACAGCCAGGGAGACTCTAGAGGGCCTAAACTCCATATCTTCCTTCCCGAGTCAAGTGTCTTTGTGAGAAGCAGGCCACAAGTAACAATGTGTTTCATTCTAGAGTCTTATAGTAACTTATCGTCTTTCTCCAGACTTATGAATAGCTGACTATTCAGGAGCACACAGCCAGGGTCACAGTCACAGAAACCCAGGGTTATTTGTACATGTAGCTTCCTCTTCTGTCCTCTGACTGGTCAAACAGTGGGGAAAGGTCCCTGTGGTCTTACAGCCTGCCGGCTACACAGCACTGCTCCCCAGCTCGACTCCTTCTTTCACCTTCTCTGGCAGCTTTTGAAGGACTTTCCGGACGAGCTCCGCTCCGACATCACCATGCACCTGAACAAGGAGATCTTGCAGCTGTCCCTGTTCGAGTGCGCCAGCCGGGGCTGCCTGCGGTCGCTGTCTCTGCACATCAAAACCTCCTTCTGCGCCCCCGGGGAGTACCTGCTGCGCCAGGGGGACGCTTTGCAGGCCATCTACTTCGTGTGCTCGGGCTCCATGGAGGTTCTTAAAGACAGCACGGTGCTGGCCATTCTCGGTAGGTCTTGTTGAAAAGCCCCATGAAATTCTACTCTGAAGCATGAATTAAGGAGATTAAAAGAGGGGAGAACTTGTGACTGAGAGGAGGAAAGTGAGGGAAGAGTATGTCGATTCAGGACAGGGGTTTAATCTGCCAAGTTATTATTACTGCTGTTATACTGAGTTTGCACTGTGCGGTTGTATGCAACACCTGTTTTGACTCTTACAAAAAGCCATTTTTAATAAATATTGCCCCTATTTTACTAGTAAATAAATAATAGTTGACTTAATTTCTCCCCAAAACATGGCAAGAGAATGAACACAGTCCTGATTGATTCCTAAAGCCAGGTTATGAACGGTGACGTGCATTGCCTCTTGGTGAAATAGCTCCTGTTTTAAGAGTGTTTCTGCATTTTTGTGGAGAATCCATTCAGAGAAGAACATTGGAAATTGTTTTATCTGTGCTAGAAATAGCACAAAAATGAATGCATATTGAGAATAAGCTCTCGCAGCAATCAATAATGCAATACTGTCATGGTGATGACAGGCTAATTTTCCTCCCTCAAAGAAAACCCACAGGACAATTTGGGAAGATTTTGTATCACAAAGTTGACTCCAACTATTAAGATGCAGTGTTTATTGAAATGTAAAGGTCAGCTAACAACAGATGATATGCAGGGTTAATGTAGAAAAGCTCCTATCTATTGATATAATTTTAAGTGTACCTCTTTTAAAAATCATTTTCATTTGTTTATTTTTTCAACTCATATTTCTTGAGGGCCTATGAATGAATCAGGTAAACAGGTAAACAATATATTTTGAACGCCAGTTGCTGCTGCTGCTGCTGCTAAGTCGCTTCAGTTGTGTCCGACTCTGTGTGACCCCACAGATGGCAGTCCACCAGGTTCCTCTGTCCCTGGCATTCTCCAGACAAGAACAGAACACCAATGTTTAGAATTTGTTAATGAAAAG
This sequence comes from Ovis aries, assembly GCF_016772045.2. NCBI lineage: Eukaryota > Metazoa > Chordata > Mammalia > Artiodactyla > Bovidae > Ovis > Ovis aries. The sequence goes on from NC_056054.1 coordinate 277,731,910, forward strand.
TGGCTAATGCAGCATTTTTTTTTTAATTTCCATGTTCAAGAACCTAATTTTACGTCTTAATCCTTTATAAAATATTTTCACATATGGGACCTTCATTAAGTTTTCCTAACACAAAGAGACAGATGTAAGTATTTTTTTTCCCAAGGTCAAAGCTAACCTAGGTCTTCAGATGCTCTATCCAGTACACTTTCCCCCTCTAAACAATGCTTTTTAAAAATTAATTTATTTAATAGAGGAAAACAACAGAATGGGAAAGACTAGAGATCTAAGCTCATGGCATCTGGTCCCATCACTTCATGGGAAATAGACAGGGAAACAGTGAAAACAGTGTCAGACTTTATTTCTTTGGGTTCCAAAGTCACTGCAGATGGTGACTGCAGCCATGAAATTAAAAGACGCTTACTCCTTGGAAGGAAAGTTATGAGCAACCTAGATAGTATATTCAAAAGCAGAGACATTACCTTGCCGACTAAGGTCCGTCTAGTCAAGGCTACGGTTTTTCCAGTGGTCATGTATGGATGTGAGAGTTGGACTGTGAGGAAGGCTGAGTGCCGAAGAATTGATGCTTTTGAACTGTGGTGTTGGAGAAGACTCTTGAGGTCCCTTGGACTGCAAGGAGATCCAACCAGTCCATTCTGAAGGAGATCAGCCCTGGGATTTCTTTGGAAGGAAGGATGCTAAAGCTGAAACTCCAGTACTTTGGCCACCTCATGCGAAGAGTTGACTCATTGGAGAAGACTCTGATGCTGGGAGGGCTTGGGGGCAGGAGGAGAAGGGAACGACAAAGGATGAGGTGGCTGGATGGCATCACGGACTCGATGAACGCGAGTCTGAGTGAACTCTGGGAGATGGTGATGGACAGGGAGGCCTGGCGTGCCTCCCTCATGGGGTCGCAAAGATTTGGACACGACTGAGCAACTGAACTGAACTGAACTGAACTGAAAGTTAATTGCTTTTCAGAATTTGGTTGTTTTCTGTCAAACCTCAACATGAATCAGCCACAGGTATACAAGGGCAGTATATACCCTCCCCGTTGAACCCCCCTCCCACCTCCCTCCCCATCCCACCCCTCTAGGTTGACACAGGGCCCCTGTTTGAGTTTCCTGAGACCTACAGCAAATTCCCACTGGCTGTCTATTTACACATGGTATTATAAGTTTCCATGTTACTCTCTCCATACATCTCACCCTCTCCCCTCTCCCCGTGTCCAGAAGTCTGTTCTCTATGTTTTAAACAATCCCTTTTAGTCTATTTGACCATTGTGAGTATGCTGTCAGTTGATTTTCACTATAAGCTTCAGGATGGGTTCTGTTTCGGAACAGAATAATACTGATTGCTTCCCTGACATGAGCAGAGTGTAATGTGTCCACTATGCAATTCCAGTCTTGCAGCCCTATTAGGTTGCTGTGATGACCCCAGTTGGAGGTGCAGAGATGAGGGCAGCTAGGGGTGAAACACCAGTGTGCTTTCCACTGCTTCCTGATGACTTCCTCCGTTGACCTCTTAATCAGAGGAGAGGTGGGGCTTGCCTTCCAAAGTTTGGACTCAACTCTTGATTCACCCCTATACTTTTCTCTTTTTTTCCTTTGATTTGGACCATTAAAAAAATCTTTCTTGAATTTGTTACAATATTGCTTCTCTTTCATGTTTTGGCTTTTTGGCCACTAGGCATGTGGGATCTTCACTCCCTGACCGGGGATGGAACTGGCACCTGCTGCCCTGCAGGGTGGAGCCTCAGCCACCGGGCTGCTGGGGAGTCCATGGTTTTCTCCTTAATAGAAAGGCATGGAAAGGTGACTAAATGAAATAACAACCAGCTGGCCTCGGTGTGGCCAGCTTGTTATCTGTGTGAGGGTGAGAGTCTATATATGTCTGTTTTTCAAGAGGAGAATTGAACACTCTTTCCTGCCCATTTATCAACTTGGTGAAGTTAAAAACCAGTCATTCTATCATTTTCTATTCAAAATTAAAAGTGAGAATCCTTTGAAAATTTGTTTCACAAACCTTGCTCCAATCATAAAATATTTTTCTGCGGGTTTCCTTAGTACCGCTGTGAGTTCTGTAGCCTGCCTGCTGACCGTCTTCTTTTAAAAGGGCGTTTAGTGCCATTTGCATCAACACGGATGGACTCAGAGTTTGTCACACTGAGTGAAATAAGTCAGGCAGAGAAATAAATATCACAGGACATCATTCATATGTGGAATCTTAAAAAAAAAAAAAACTGGTAGAGTTGAGCTTATTTACAAAACAGAGACACCCATGTAGAAAACAAACTTACAGTTACCAGGGAAAAAGGGAAGGAGGGATGAGTCGGGAGCTGGGCGGGACATGAACACACTGCCACGTATAAAATAGATACTGATGGGGACCTGCTGTGCAGCCCAGGAGACTCTACTCGGTGCTCTGTAGTGACGTACATGGGAAGGAAATCCAAAAAAGAGTGGGTATCCGAACACGTCTAACTGATTCATTCTACTGTCCCTGAAACCAGCACAGCAGTGTAAAACAACTATAATTAATCAAAATAAAAATAACAGGGATTTAGTTATTTTTCTAGCAACTTATGGTTTTGTATACATATAAGTAAATGGATCCAGCATTTTCAGATGTATATATTATGGGTTTTCCCATAACTGTGGTGAATGTTTAAATTTGGTAACTAGCAACAACTCCAGGAATGGAATATGAGGGCATTATCCCTGACATTACATCACAGCAGGCGCAAATCTGACAGCCTCTATGTAAATACTGTTGTTTGTAATACACGATTCCGTCAGATTTTCTTCTTTCAAAAAAGCTTCTGAAAGAAAGTGAAAATGAAGTCGCTCAGTTGTGTCCGACTCTTTGTGACCCCATGGACTGTAACCTGCCAGGCTCCTCCATCCGTGGGATTTTCCAGGCAAGAATACCGGAGTACATTGCATTTCCTTCTCCAGGGGATCTTCCCAACCCAGGGATCGAACCCGGGTCTCCTGCATTGCAGGCGGACTCTTTACCGTCTGAGCCTCCAGGGAATCCTGGTGGCCAATACCTACAGCTAGAAGTCTAAGCCATTGGCTTGTGCCTCTGGCCCTGGTTTCCTCCATAACTTGAGCTTCCCATAGTTAACATTTCACAACTTCGCTGGTACCCTGTACCTCTCAAAAGTGATTTAAATCCATGTGGCCCATCTAAAACATGTCTGTGTGGTATTGGGACCAAGCCCAAACAAATATAATAAATTATTAATATTTTCTCTCTGTGGTTAACATTATCTCAATGGAGATCAACTATTTTACTTTCCCTATGGTAATATTGTCTAATTGGCCAATATAAATCAATATTGACTCTGATAAACTTTAGCACATTGTTTAAATATAGCTATTTAATACATGTTCACTCTGCCAACAAAATGAATTAATACATAATATCATAAGGGAAGCCTATCACCAAGCACCTGTCAAGCCAAAATTTATTCAAGCAATTCCATTGTCCAATCAATTCTTGAAGGCATCTCTTAATCCAATGCAGTTGACAGAGAGGCAGGGATTTGTTACAGGGATAGAATCTGTTTGCCTGTGCACCTTCATTTCATGTCCCAGTAACTGTGTTTTCCCGCCAAGGGCTTCACTGTGATTTAAAAGAAGACAACAAAGCCCCAGTAAGTGCAGTACTCACAGATGGCATTAGTCTGCCTAATTAGAGTTAAATGCAAGTTACGGCTCCAACTAGGAAGGTTTGCAGATGCCTCCCATCAACTTCCCCCCACACACACACACACCCAGTGGAAAGATAACTGATTAGTAAATATCAGAAACAGAATTCTGAGTAATGGAGACTACGCTGCTGTGCTGTGCTTAGTCGCTCAGGCGTGTCCAGCTCTTCGCGACCCCATGGACGGCAGCCCACCAGGCTCCACTGTCCATGAGGATCCTCCAGGCAAGAACACTGGAGTGGGTTGCCATTCCCCCCTCAGGGGATCTTCCCAACCCAGGGATCAAACCCAGGTCTCCTGCATTGCAGGCGGATTCTTTACCAGCTGCGCCACCAGGCAAGCCCAAGAATACTGGAGTGGGTAGCCTATCTCTTCTCCAGGGGAACTTCCCAACCCAGGAGTCAAACTAGGGTCTCCTGCATTGCAGGTGGATTCTTTACTAACTGAGCTACCTGGGAAGCCCCAACAGAGACTGTAAGGGACCACAAAAACCTTCCCTTCTTTTAGAAATTAGGATACTGAAACCCAGAGTGATTAAGAAACTTAGGTCTAGGCTCTAAATCTAGATAGTAATTACTCACTAGTAATCCACAAAGTTGTAAAATTAGTGAGGGTGAAAATTAGGCCCCACACAAGGCCTGGCACACATGTCAGTGATCTGTAAATATTCACTGAATAAATAAAAAACCAGAATTCTAGGATGCCAAGTCGGCAAGGCGCTGGGGCCTTTGTGGCTGAAATCACCATTCTGTGGGCACTCAAAGTACGAGAGTAGGATAACCCTAAAGTTTTTCCAAACACAAGTAGAAAATGTGAATTCTCACCATGGCAGCATGGTGCGTCAAGGTAAGTTCTCCCCAGGTGTGCAAAAGTTGGGGCTTCCCCAGAGGCTCAGCAGTAAAGAATCTGCCTGCAATGCCGGACACCCAGGTTTGATCCCTGGGTGGGGAAGACCCCCTGGAGGAGGGCATGGCAACCCACTCCAGCCTTGTTGCCTGGAGAATCCCGTGCACAGAGGAGCCTGGGGGGCTGCAGCCCACGGGGTCACGCAGAGCTGGTCATGAACAGGGGTGACTCAGCAGCAGCATACAAAGCCTGGACATTTGCCATTTTCAGTCCAGCCTGGCGGTGTTTGCATTTTACGTCAGTACCCAGCCTTGAATTTTTGAGCAGCAATTTAGATTTCTAACAAAACATGCAAGAGAAAAGAAATCGCCAAGTTAGTCATGGTAACAATAAATTCTTCAGTTTATTCTCTTAGTGTCTATAAATGTAGAGTTTAGTCTTTTTTTCTTCTTCCAAATAGGCTCAATTTCAAAGTTTTAAAAAGATAATACCAGAAATAATTCAATAATTTGAGTTTTTGGTCTGCCACAAATACTTATGAATGTCTCAGATATTTATGGATAAGGTGGCGCATCTCTTTTTAACGTCAAGTTCAATAAAAACAGACTTTTACTGAAGCCTGCTGCATGCCAGAAACTGCTTCCAGAAATTCTGAGCAAAATAAAAAAATAAACATTTAGAAGTTTAAAAATTAATTGAATGAAGAATGGTTGGGACAGTTTGTTCTACAACATTCCAAAGATAATATTTGCTTGGTGAGTTTTGGCTGGCAAATTGTTGGTTGTTGGTTCCCTACAAAATGGATCAAAGTGACCATTTGGGAAAAAAAATAAAGCTCAGGCATGATGATGTTTGAGGACAAAGATAAAGCAGAAACTCCCGAGCTGTAGTCTTGAGTCCAAGGCCAGCGTTCTTTGTGAACTTGGTCATATGACCTCGGCTTTTAACCTAAGTTTGTCTGAGAACTGAATGGGTTTTCTTTCTGATTTCTAACATGGACACTGAGTGCATTAACGGCTCTAAAATAAAACTGACGCTGTAATCAGCTCTTTGCCAGCACTTGCAATTATGCTCACCTTCCTGCTAGGTTAGACTGATTCAAATCAAGCTCAAGATTTTAAAGATTCAGAGAAATTGTCCAGTGTTATCTAATCAGCAAACTCAAGGAGGTAAGCTGGTTCCCAGTTTAAGACCAATGGGCAGAGGTGTTACAGACAAATATCAGAGGTGCTGGGGTGAGAGAGAGTGTGTAGAAGGTAGAATCAGACCCTTCTCCCCTCAGGGGAAGGGCTCATAGTTTTTATTTATTCGCTTTCTTTTTTTGCTGGAGAAAATGGGATTTTCACACTGTCACGGAGCTTTGAAATGATGACCTATGTCCTGCATTTCCATGTAGTAGATCTCATTGTCCACAATGCCCAGGAGTTGCCTTTGCCTCTTGACTCTCCTCCTTCACACCCGCCCCCTGTCTTGCAGACATGTTCAGAGATAAATAAAACAACTTGAGTGTGTTAGAAAGCAGATGGTGATGCGTATATTATTGTCCAAAGTACTAGAATCAACATGATTAATATACCTCTTGATGGTCTTACTTCAAGATCCTGAAGCATTTTCACTCAGAAAAACTGAGCCGTTATTATTTCCTTTGAATGGTTAAAGCAGCTGTGACCAAAAATGTCAACTGCTTTGTCTAAAGTCATTTACCAAATCCTTCGGGGGACTGACGTGAGCCCATGTGTGACCTACAATTTCTAACTCCGGGTCTCCTAGGCTTTATTCTCGAGATGAGTGTTCTCGACTGGGTGTGGTTCAGATTGCCAAGGGACGTCTGGCAATGCCTGCAGATACTTTGGGCTGTTATCTCTGGGGGTGGGTGATGTGAGATGCCACTGGACATTCTACCCTGTACCCGAGCTCCCCCCACCAGCACAGAACGACGGGGCCCCAAATCTCAACCCTGCCCAGGCTGAGAAACCCTGCCCCAGAAAAAGGTTGCTCTTCTCTTTGAACGTAATTTTAGAGAAATGAAGCCTGTAAATCAAATGACGTCTTTCAAGCAACGTGTCTCTTTTCTCACTGTTTCAAGGGAAAGGGGATTTAATTGGAGCCAATCTGTCAATCAAGGACCAAGTGATCAAGACCAACGCGGATGTGAAGGCGCTGACCTACTGTGACCTCCAGTGTATCATCCTCAAAGGACTCTTTGAAGTGCTGGACCTATACCCAGAATATGCTCACAAGTTTGTGGAAGACATTCAGCATGACCTCACATACAACCTTCGAGAAGGTCATGAGAGTGATGTAAGTCTCCCTTCTAATTACTGCTGAGATCCAAACACACGGGGCCTGGAGATCATTTATAACAGCAAAGAACATGTTCTGACCTCACTTCAAAAAGTCTCTGAGCAGATAAGGTGGGACTGTTCAGTCACTAATTGAGCAATTAGGTAATTAGCCAGGAGTCAAACCAGGAGCATGTTATCAATATTTTAGAAAAGTAGGATTTATGGAGGAGTTCCCTTAATTTTTTTCTTGTTTGCTTTCATTTGCTTATAACCGGGAGGAATGTCAGGGGCATACAATATTTAGCCAGTGATTTAGTTCGTGATTTCTCCTGAACTTAAAGATTTCTGGATAGGGGGTATGGTTCAGAGTTTGCTATGTGAGTGTGTATTCCCTACCCCACTGGCTTGGCGTGCATTTTGCTTAAGAATATTTTTTTATTTGTTAACCATGACTCACAACAGTCTACCTTAAAATGAGTAAATAGGTATGAAAGGATTCAAACCAAAGATTGTCACTCTGGAAGCATAATGAACATTTTATGAAAGTATATATTTGCTACACGTTTCAGTTTATACAAACAGCTTTCCTGTCAAAATATGTACCAAACTGTGTCCTGTGATTAAGCTGCTCGTGAACATGACTTCATTAAATGTGTCAGAGAGACAAATGACTTAATAGGAATGACTGTCGGAAGGCAGGCCAGAGTGTGCCTGCACACTGCTCTCTATCAGCAGACGCCTTCATCTGCTGCCTCGAGCTCTGCCCCAGATACTTGCTATTCTCGATTTTTTCCCTAAGGGTTTGAGAAGCAAGGCTCTTGTTTTGACTAACCCGTATTGTGGGGACATCGTCATCAGCGTTCTCCAAATTGTCGGTAAAGAAGGAATCCAAGTTGTGTGACTTCCTCTTGGTTGAGGACATCGAATGGCAGAACACAGACGGTGCCCCTTCTGGAGTTCAGGGCTACCAGTTTCGAACGCGTGCATCTCCGCATGGACGGTGGCAAACAGCAAAGGAGGTGCAAATGTTTATTCAAAACTTTTTGTGTTAAGGACTCTGTCAGTGTAAAGCGTTTTATTTAGTGCCGAAAGCCACTGTCGAAGCTAAGTGTCAGCCAGGTTTAACAGGACAGAAAACAGATGCAGAATGGTTAAGTAACGTGTGTGATCACACACACAGGCGCCTCTGTCCATGGAAATTTCCAGGCAAGAATACTGGAGTGGGTTGCCATGGGCTATATAGCAACCCAGATATATATATCCTCTTCCAGGGGATCTTCCTAACCCAGGGATTGAACCCCACGTCTCCCGCGTTGGCAGTCAGGTTCTTTACCACTAGCAAAGAAATAGCCAACATGTCCTCAACATGGACAAATGGAAAATATTGGCTCTCAACCCCAAGTTTTGTTTCATTCAATTACTTTTAAAGAGTCTTACCTTTAATCCATTTTTTAATCCTCTTTTTGTCTTTGCTGAAACATTCATCACAGTGATTTTAAGCCTCCAGTGTCTGAATAGCCAATGAGACTGTTTTCTTTATCTGTTATTTCTTTTGGAGTTTTGTTTTTTTCTTTTGAGGTCACTTTCCTTCCCCTACTATTTTTCAAACAGATATCATGACTTTGCCTCAGTGTAGATATTGTTTATGAAGAAAGTAAAGTCGCTCAGTCATGTCCGATTCTCTGCAACCTCATGGACTGTAGCCCACCAGGCTCCTTCCTCCATCCATGGGATTTTTCCAGGCAAGAATACTGGAGTAGGTTGCCATTTTCTTCTCCAGGGGATCTTCCTGACCCAGGAATCAAAGCCAGGTCTCCCACGCTGCAGGCAGACTCTTTACCATCTGAGCCACCCTTGAAAAAAGCACTTGTATTATTTTCCTTCTAACAGGGTTATGTCTTCCTGGGACAGGCAGAGAGACCACCCAACAAACCACCTTCACCCTGTCTACAGCTCCTCCTAGGCTTTGTTAGGTTGATCTGCTTCAGTTTTGCCCCAACCCTGGTAGTACAGATCTCACCCCTAAGACATGTTTTGGAATCTCTGCTAAAATCCCTGGGTGTTGCCCAGAGCTCCTCCTATTTGACACGCCCTTCCTGAAGCCTGCGCCTCCCCAAGCATCACGAGGGAACCCAACCCCCGGGCTCCTTGGAGACTGCCCCATCCCCTAGGTGAGGAGCTGGCTGACCCCTGGGGGCCAGCACGGGAGGGGGCCTCCTCCCCGGGAGTCACTCCTCAGATCCCGGGAGTGTGGGGACACAAGGATTGCTCTCCTCCAGGAAGACCGCTCCTCTCTCTCCTACTCTCCGCTGCCCCACAGTGAGGCAATAGATTCCCTCAGAAAAGCCCCTAGATAAACGAGACCCTCGGGCTTCCCTGGTGCTTCGGCTGGCAGATAATCCGCCTGCAGTGTGGGAGACCTGGGATTGATCCCTGGGGTGGGAAGTTCCCCTGGAGAAGGGAAAGGCTTCCCAGAGTGGATTGTGGCCTACTTATGGACTTCCATTTTCTCAGGGGTCATAGCCCTTCAAGTCTGACCTGAGTTGGTTGTTCTCCGTTGCTTTTAAACGGTTATTTTGTGTGTTTTGTCAAGCTTTATAATTGTTTTTAGTTCGATATTAGGTATTTCACTATGGCTGAAACAAAAACTTATGCTTCTATACAGAGGACCCCCTCTGAGCTACAGTTTTAAGGGCAAATGGGAACAGGAGCTCTGAAATCTTTATTTTTTTTTTATAGTTCCTCATCTTGTAAGACTCTAAGTTTACATTTACACTAAGATTCTGGTAGCTCAGTTGGTAAAGAATCCACCTGCAATGCAGGACACGTGGGTTCCATCCCTGGGTTGGGAAGATCCCCTGGAGGAGGGCATGGCAGCCCGCTCCAGTGTTCCTGCCTGGGGGATCTCATGGAAGAGGTGCCTGGTGGTCTACTGTCCATGGAGTCGCAAAGAGTGCCACATGACTGAGTGAGAAAACCTCCAAGATCCCGGGTTGCTATGCCTTTTAAAGGCTAGGTAAATTTGGACCATACTTACCAATAATTTTATAGTCCTAGGGAGATTAAAAATAGTCTAAAAATAGCCTAATAGACTAAAAATAGCCTTGTGCTATTTTTTAAATTGGGATATAGTTGCTTTACAGCGTCGTATTAGTTTCTGCTGCAGGTACACGTTCATCCCTCCCTCTGTCTCTTTCCCGTTGATGCATATATGCAGAATCTTGTGCCATTTCTAAGGATACTGTGACTTTGGCGGGCTGCGGGGCTTCTATTCTGACGATTACCTATGATGATGGCTGCAGCTGCTCCGGTGTGAGACCAAGGTGGACCCAGCCCCTCTCCTTAATCTCCACACCCACACAAGCAAAAATACCCAGTCACACAGAGTTTCCGGTGGGTTGAATCCTTTGTGAAAATTTGGTCTGGGGATTCTAGAAGGAGGAGCATTTGCATCATGGAAATGCCAACAGTGTAGATATCACTTCACTCCAGCCTTGCTCTTAAAGCTCCTGTGGCCCCTCTGCCGTCAGCCCTTTACTGCTGCTCTCCCCTCCTCTCCTACCTTCAGCCTCTGCCTCCATCCCCAGACTCCCCACTGTGTCTGATACGACTTAACTCTCTCTTTGATTGGTTTGTGTCTCTCTGATCTTGCCTTCTGGATGTACCCTCGCTCACAAGTGCTTTTAACTATCTGGTGACAGCATTACCAGAATATCTAGATAAAGAGTGGACTGATCATCAGCCTGTTTTGAAATAAAAACAAAGGAAGCGTTTTAAGAGATGGTCGAAAGGTATGCACGTCACAGTGAGCTATGAATCTAGATAACTTTAGAGTGGCAGCTCATCCAGCTAGTTTAAATGTATACAATATGTTCTGAGTTTGTGAAAAGGCAAGCTAGTACTTTCTGACCTCATGCTAATTACTCATTTTATGCACTCAGTGTATTTTATGTTTGCCCTTATTTATATCTCCTGATGACCCCAGTCATGACATAGATTAATTCAGCTATTTCTGTCTATGGAGATTATGAGAAACTTGCTTCACAGCTTCTCATGGTAAACCCTATAAACCTGATTTTAGCACAGACTCATCTGTTGTTGGTTGCGAAATTTAGTTTGCCTTAACATTAGAATTTGGGGATAAATAATGACTGAAGAGTACCTAAAATAAGGTTTCCAAAATTAGTAGAGCTGACACACAGAAGCTCAGATACTGACGTGGTTGCATGTAGATACGGTCTGGGTGTGAGCACCATGGCCTCTGACCTGCTGCGTGGCTACGGAGCAACCAACAGCAATGCCTGTTTTACCTTACCAGGGCCTGCTCGATGAAACTCATTTTTATTTTAGATTTTTTGGCTGTGCCGCAGGAAACACAGGTATCTTAGCTCTCCAACCAGGGGTCATACCCATGCCCCTGCAGTGGGAGCGTGGATTCCTAACCACCGGATTGCCAGGGAGGTCCTGAAATTTTTTGCCATTTTTTTAATTGAAGTATTGGAGAAGGCACTGGCAACCCACTCCAGTACTCTTGCCTGGAAAATCCCGTGGATGGAGGAGCCTGGTGGGCTGCAGTCCATCAGGTCGCGAAGAGTCAGACTCCACTGAGCAGCTTCACTTTCAGTTTTCACTTTCATGCATGGGAGAAGGACATGGCAACCCACTCCAGTGTTCTTGCCTGGAGAATCCCAGGGACGGGGGAGCCTGGTGGGCTGCCGTCTATGGGGTCGCACAGGGTCGGACACGACTGAAGCGACTTAGCAGCAACAGAAAGTGAAGTACGGCTGACTTCCATGTTTCAGATGTAGGACAATCCCAGTATGGCTGTGACTCGGTCCTACATGCGTGCGTGTTCTTTTCCTGGTTCTTCTCCAGCGTAGGGCGCATGTGACACTGAGTGTGGGCGCCTGGTTCTGCAGCAGGCGCTTGCTGCTGGTTGACTTTATGTCTGGGACAGGGCGTGTGTTGGTCCCAGGCGCCTAGCTTCCCCCTCCCCGCCTTCCCCTTGGCTGCCCAAGTGTGCCTTCTGTCTCTGTGTGTGTCTCTGTTTTGTTAACACGCTCATTTTTTCAGCTTGCACACGTAAGCGATGTCGTAGGATAACCTCCAGGCTCATCCACGCTGCTGCGAAAGGCGTTACTTTATTCATTTTTATGGCTGAGTAGCATTCTGGTGTTTATATGGACCGCATCTGTTTCATTCATTCATCTGTTGATGGACATTTAGGTTGCTCCCAAATCTTGGCTACTGTAAATAGTGTTGCTGTGAACACTGAGGTGGATGTGTCTTTGTGAGTTAGAGTTTTCATCTTTTCCAGACACATGCCGAGGAGTGGGGTTGCTGGATCTTATGGTGGCTCTATGTTTAGTTTTTAAGGAGCCTTCTTTCTCTTCTCCACAGTGGCTGCACCGAGTCTCAGCCACACCAGCAGTGTAGGAGGGCTCCCTTTTCTCCACACCCTCTTTACCACTTATTGATTGCAGTTTTTTCGTGATGGTAGTTTTGATTGTTGTGAGATGCTACCTCATTGTAGTTTTGATTTGCATTTCTCTAATAATCAGTGATATTGAGCCTCCTTTTGTGTGCCCATTGGCCATTAGTGTGTCTTCTTTGGAGACATGTTTGTTTAGGTCTTCTGACCATTTCTTTGATGGGAAGCTTATTACATTTTAAGTGTGTTGGTTACTCCATTTTTCCCCTCAGTTTTCCATTATTTCATATAATCTGATCAGCATAAAAAATAAAGTCTCCTCCTCCAGTCTTCCCCTTTCTCTAGTAACAGAAGAGAGGGTTCCCTGGGACCCTGAGGGTCAGTGGCCTCTGCGCGAAGGTTCTGGGAGTGCCACCTCCACGCCAACACAAGGGGTTACCCCAAAGTTTCCTGAACAGAGACAAGGAAGCCTTGAGGCTCACCCACCTTCAGCAGTTCTCCCTTTTGGTGTCTTCGATGCTACGTGGGTAGTGTATGGTGGGCTGATTCATCACAATACTCCAGCCCCCTGAAAAATACACTCTGCACACCAAGCACCAGGCACCAACGGTGTAGCTACAAAACCGCACACTCATAACCTTGACTCCTGAGTGAAACAGGCACGTGTACAGACACAATTAATGGGAAGCTTCCCAGCGTGACCACGTGCATTAGGTGGCGCCTGTATGTTAAACATGATCGAATATAAACGTTTCACACTAACGAAGAGTCCGCTTGCTCTCACCCGCCTGTGGGCGGTGTACAGGAGGGGAGTTACAGGCTGAAATGCTTCTCCCTGACCGTGACCAACGAAAGGTGATGTAATGGTGCTCCCTGCATCTACTCTTTTTCTTTAAATTGAGTTATAATTAACAGACAATATTAAATTAAGATGTTCAGCATAGTGATTCCATATTTTTAGGTCCTGCAAAATGATCACTGCAGTAAACCATCCACCACCATACAAAGTCGTTACATTATTGGCTGTATGTCTGTAAGTGGGATGATATATCCCTGCGACCCATTTATTTTGTGGCCAGAAGTTTGGTTCTGTCTTTTCTTTCCACGTAGCCAGAAGTGTTTACCTCTCAACCCTCTCACCTGCTTTATTCCCCACCCAAACCCAAACCCTCTCCCCTCTGGCAACCACCGGTGCGTTTCTGTTTGACTCCGATTTGTTTTTCGATTTGTCTTTTAGATCCTACCTGTAAGTGAACTCAACGGAGCGTGTGTTCCTGCCTGACTTACTTCACATAGCGAAATACGCCCCAGGTTCACCCACGCTGCAGCAGTGCTAGGGTTTTACCGGTTTTCCGGCTGAGTCATGCAGCACCTTCTCCGTGCGCTCACGCATCGGCGGGCGCCTAGGCGGCTTCCGCGTCTCGGTTGTAGTAAGCAGCGCGGCAGCGATTACAGGGGTGCGTGCATTTTTCCGTCAGTGTCTCATTTTCTTCAGATGAATACTCAGAATCGTTGGGTCATGCACAGCTGAGCACACACGTGTACTTCTATCCTACGTGTTTTGAGGAGCTTCCATACTGTTTTCTTTAGCGGCTATTTTTACATTTAATTTCCGCCAACAGCACCTGAGGGCTCCCTCTCTCCGCAGCCTCGCCAACCCCTGTCCCTTATTGTCTTCTTCTATGATCGGCATTCTTACAGGTGTGAGCTGGTCGCTCCTCTCCGCAGCGGAAGTTATTTGAGCGTCTCTTCGGGTGCCTGTCGGCCTTTTGCATGTCTTCTCTGGAAAACTGTGTTAGGTCTTCCGCCCATTTTTGATTGGGATGTTTGGGGGTTTGATATTGAGTTATATGAATTTCTTCTATGTTTCTGTATCAACCCTTTCTTGGATATACAATTTGCAAACGCCTTCTCCCGTTCAGTGGTTGCCTTTCGGTTTTGTTGATGGTCTCCTCCCCGCGTGAGCGCTTCTTAGTACGGCGCGGTCCCATCCGTTTCCTTTCGCTTTTGTTTCCTTTGCCTGAGGAGACACATCCAAAAAGAACACTGCTCAGATCAGTGTCAAAGAAGCTCCCGCCTGTTTCCTTCCAAGAGTCTCAGGTCCTACATGTAAATCTTTCCTCCATTCTTATATAAGGTACAAAAAAGTGATCCGATTTCATTCTTCTGCTTGTAGCTGTCCACTTACCCAATACTGCTTTTTGAGGAGACCTTTTCCCTGCTGAATGACCCTTCCTCCTTTGTCATAGAGTAATTGACCATGTAAGTGTGGGCTGACCTCTGGCTCTCCGCTCCGTTCCATTGAGCCTTATGTCCACTTCTGTGCCAGTACCTGCTCTTTGATTTCTAGGTCTGTATCGTAATTTCAGGTCTGGGAGCGTGATTATCTTCAGCTTTGTTCCTCTTTCTCAAAATTGCTTTGGTTATTTGAGACTTTTTATGGTTCCAAAAAATTTGAGGATGTTTTCATTCTAGTTTTGTGGAAAATGCCATTGATATTCTGATAGGGATTGCATTGAATCTGCAGATTGCTTTATGTAGTGTGACCATTTTAGTGATATTGATTCTCCCAGTCCATGTTGTTGGTGTTGTTTAGTTGCTAAGTCGTGTCTGACTGTTTTGCAACCCCATGGACTGTAGCCCACCAGGCTCCTCTGTCAGAGATCTTCCAGGCAAGAGTACTGGAGTGGGTTGCCATTTCCTTCTCCAGGGGATCTTCCCAACCCAGGGATCAAGCCTATGTCTCCTGCACTGCTGGGTGGATTCTTAACTGCTGAGCTGCCAGGGAAGCCCCCATCAATGCTTGAGAACAATATAATTTTCCGCGTGTTCATGTCATCTTTCTTGCCTCAATGTCTTGCAGTTTTCAGATCACAAGCTTTTACCTCCTTGCTTAAATTTATCCCTAAGTATTTTGCTCTCTTTGTTGCAGGTATAAATGGGACTGTTTCCTTTATTTCTCTTTCTGATAGTTTGTTATTAGTGTATAGAAATGCAATAGATTTCTGCATATTAACTTTGTATCTTGCTACTTTACTTATTTATTAGTTCTAACAGCTTGGGGGGGGGGACAGTTCTATATATAGTACATGCTACCTAGAAATGGTGACAGTTATACTTCTTCTTTTCCTACTGTTCATGGGGTACTGAAGTGGCTTGCCATTCCCTTCTCCAGTGGACCACATTCTGTCAGGCCTCTCCACCATGACCCGCCCAACTTGGGTTACCCCACAGGCATGGCTTGGTTTCATTGAGTTAGACAAGGTCCTAGTGTGATTAGATTGACTAGTTTTCTGTGAGTATGGTTTCAGTGTGTCTGCCCTCTGATGCCCTCTTGCAACACTTACCATCTTACTTGGCTTTCTCTTACCTTGGCGTGGGGTATCTCTTCATGGCTGCTCCAGCAAAGCACAGCTGCTGCTCCTTACCTTCGACAAGGGGTATCTCTTTACCGCCACGATTCCTGACCTTCAGCGTGGGATAGCTCCTGTAGGCCCTCCTGCGCCTGTGCAGCAGCAATACGTGAATCATGAACTCCCTGATGATCAAGCTGGTTTTAGAAAAGGCAGAGGAACCAGAGATCAAATTGCCAACATCTGCTGGATCATGGAAAAAGCAAGAGAGTTCCAGAAAAACATCAATTTCTGCTTTATTGACTATACCAAAGCCTTTGACTGTGTGGATCACAAGAAACTGTGGAAAATTCTTAAAGAGATGGGAATACCAGACCACCTCACCTGCCTCTTGAGGAATCTGTATGCAGGTCAGGAAGCAACAGTTAGAACTGGACATGGAATAACAGACTGGTTTCAAATAGGAAAAGGAGTACGTCAAGGCGGTATATTGTCACCCTGCTTATTTAACTTCTATGCAGAGTACATCATGAGAAATGCTGGGCTGGAAGAAACACAAGCTGGAATCAAGATTGCCGGGAGAAATATCAATAACCTCAGATATGCAGATGGCACCACCCTTATGGCAGAAAGTGAAGAGGAACTCAAAAGCCTCTTGATGAAAGTGAAAGAGGAGAGTGAAAAAGTTGGCTTCAAGCTCAACATTCTGAAAATGAAGATCATGGCCTCCGGTCCCATCACTTCATGGGAAATAGATGGGAAACAGTGGAAACAGTGTCAGACTTTATTTTGGAGGGCTCCAAAATCACTGCAGATGGTGATTGCAGCCATGAAATTAAAAGACGCTTACTCCTTGGAAGAAAAGTTATGAGCAACCTAGATAGTATGTTCAAAAGCAGAGACATTACTTTGCCGACTAAGGTCCGTCTAGTCAAGGCTATGGTTTTTCCTGTGGCCATTTATGGATGTGAGAGTTGGACTGTGAAGAAGGCTGAGCGCCGAAGAATTGATGCGTTTGAACTGTGGTGTTGGGGAAGACTCTTGAGAGTCCCTTGGACTGCAAGGAGATCAAACCAGTCCATTCTGAAGGAGATCAGCCCTGGGATTTCTTTGCAAGGAATGATGCTAAAGCTGAAACTCCGGTACTTTGGACACCTCGTGTGAAGAGTTGACTCATTGGAAAAGACTCTGATGCTGGGAGGGATTGGGGGCAAGAGGAGAAGGGGACGACCAAGGATGAGATGGCAGGATGGCATCACGGACTCGATGGATGTTAGTCTGAGTGAACTCCGGGAGATGGTGATGGACAGGGAGGCCCGGCGTGCTGCGACTCCTGGGGTCGCAAAGAGTCGGGCATGACTGAGCGACTGAACTGAACTGAGCTGAACTGATACTTCTTTAATTTGGATGACTTTTTTTCTTATCTGATTGCCATAACTAGGACTTTGAATACTATGTGAAATAAACGGGATGAGAGTGGGCATTCTTGTCTTGCCCTTCAGTTTAGAAGGAAGCCTCTCAGCTTTTCACCAGGGTGTGGTGCAGGCTGTGGATCCATCCTGCATGGACTTCACGACACTGAGAGTCGTGCATGCTAAGTCGCTTCAGTTGTGTGACTCTTTGCAACCCCATGGGCTGTAGCCCACCAGGCTCCTTTGTCTATGCAATCCTCCAGGCAAGGATAGTGGAGTGGGGTGCCCTGCCCTCCTCCAGGGCTTCTTCCCAACCCAGGGATGGAACTCACATTTCTTACGTCTCCTACATTGACAGGTGGGTTCTTTACCACTACCGCCACCTGGGAAGCTCACATTCCCCAATGTGTTTATTATTTGTAGAGTTTTTATCCTAAATGCATGTAGAATTTTCTTCTGTATCTTGAAGAAGTGGCATTGTGGAATGTGGGAGCGTCCCCATGTAGACTCCTTGCCCTTGTCCTTATCTCTACTCTTAAACCCTTACCAGCCTCTTCCCTCAAGTCTGTGGGAGAAACCCTTTCAAAATATAAATTGGATCATGTCATGCGGTTGCTTAAAGTATTTCAGTGGGCCCTCACAAACTGTTAGTAAAATCCAGACTTCTTACCATGACTTTCAAGATTCTCTGCCTTCCGACTCCCGCCTGGCTTTCAAGCTTGTCTCCTGCACCTGATGCCCTCTTGTGTCCAGCACTCCATCCGTACCTTGTGCAGGTTTTATGTGTTTCATTTCTGGCGGTGCTGGGTCTCTGTCGCTGTGCAGGCTTTTCTGCAGCTGTGGGGAGCGGGGCTATACTCCAGTTGTGGACACGTTCTGGTGGCCGCTTCTCTTGTTGCAAAGCACAGACTAGGGCGCGCGGGCACTGAGCCCTGCGGCACAGGCTCAGTAGTTGCCGTGATACAGGCTCCGTGGCTCCACAGCACGTGGGGTCTTCCCGGATCAGGGATCAAACCCATGCCTCCTGCCTGGCAGGTGGGCTCCTTGCCACTGAGCCGCCAGGGAATCCCCACGTCCGATGTCATCTCATGTCCAGCGTCGCACTGCAACAGACTGGCTTGCTGTCTTTCCTTGTGTGCACCGGGTTTCCAGTGCCTCTCATGTCTCAAGGCCTTTGCACGACTGTTTTTCCTTTATGCACAGTCACTCCTCTGGCCTTACCTGACCGTCTGCCCTGGAGCTGGCCTCTCCCAGTTATCCTGTCACTTCACTTTATTTATCTTTTTCAAAGCCTTTAACAAGATCTGTTAATTGATATGTATATTTTCTTGTTCATTGTCAGTTTCTCCTGCCAGAATGTCTATGAAGGCTTTGTCTTGTTCCAATGATATCTTCAGTGCCTAAATCAGAGCATAATGCAGAATCAACATTTAATATATATTTAATACCTGAAAGGGTAATTGTCAGATATTTAGTTTCAAACCTGGAACCTATGTGAAATGAACTAATAAAATGAATATATTTTGGAAGACAGCAGCCTATTATAGCCGATAAATGAAGATACGGAAATTTAGAATTACGTATCTTAGAAGTAACAAAACCAAAGACAGTACCAGTAGTAGGATTTGAAAGAACTGCTAAATTGCAAAACAGATTTTTTTTCACTTCCCCATAGTTCAAGACAAGAGGTTTTCAAAAGACATAGGAGAATAATAGGGAAGAAAAAAAAAGTGATAGGGGAAAAAACAACCCTCTTGCTGCATCAGTTCAGTTCAGTCGCTCAGTCATGTCCAACTCTGTTGACCCCATGAATTGCAGCATGCCAGGCCTCCCTGTTCATCACCATCTCCCGGAGTTCACTCAGACTCACGTCCATCAAGTCCGTGATGCCATCCTGCCATCTCATCCTGGGTCGTCCCCTTCTCCTCTTGCCCCCAATCCCTCCCAGCATCAGAGTCTTTTCCAATGAGTCGACTCTTCACATGAGGTGGCCAAAGTACTGGAGTTTCAGCTTTAGCATCATTCCTTCCAAAGAAATCCCAGGGTTGATCTCCTTCAGGATGGACTGGTTGGATCTCCTTGCAGTCCAAGGGACTCTCAAGAGTCTTCTCCAACACCTCAGTTCAAACGCATCAATTCTTCAGTGCTCAGCCTTCTTCACAGTCCAACTCTCACACCCATACATGACCACAGGAAAAACCATAGCCTTGACTAGACGGACCTTAGTTGGCCAAGTAATGTCTCTGCTTTTGAATATACTATCTAGGTTGGTCATAACTTTTCTTCCAAGGAGTAAGCGTCTTTTAAAATCATGGCTGCAATCACCATCTGCAGTGATTCTGGAGCGCAAAAAAATAAAGTCTGACACTGTTTCCCATCTATTTCCCATGAAGTGATGGGACCGGAGGCCATGATCTTCGTTTACTGAATGCTGAGCTTTAAGTCAACTTTCTCACTCTCCTCTTTCACTTTCATCAAGAGGCTTTCTAGCTCCTCTTCACTTTCTGCCATAAGGGTGGTGCCATCTGCATATCTGAGGTTATTGATATTTCTCCCGGCAATCTTGATTTCAGCTTGTGCTTCTCATGATATACTCTGCATATAAGTTAAATAAGCAAGGTGACAATATACAGCCTTGACGCACTCCTTTTCCTATTTGGAACCAGTCTGTTGTTCCATGTCCAGTTCTAACTGTTGCTTCCTGACCTGCATACAGATTTCTCAAGAGGCAGGTCAGGCGGTCTGGTATTCCCATCTCTCTCAGAATTTTCCACAGTTGATTGTGATCCACACAGTCAAAGGCTTTGGCATAGTCAATAAAGCAGAAATTGATGTTTTTCTGGAACTCTCTTGCTTTTTCCATGATCCAGCAGATGTTGGCAATTTGATCTCTGGTTCCTCTGTCTTTTCTAAAACCAGCTTGAACATCAGAGAGTTCACGGTTCACGTATTGCTGAAGCCTGGCTTGGAGAATTTTGAGCATTACTTTACTAGCATGTGAGATGAATGCAATTGTGCAGTAGTTTGAGCATTCTTTGGCATTGCCTTTCTTTGGAATTGGAATGAAAACTGACCTTTTCCAGTCCTGTGACCACATCTGAGTTTTCCAAATGTGCTGGCATATTGAGTGCAGCACTTTCACAGCATCATCTTTCAGGATTTGAAACAGCTCAACTGGAATTCCATCACCTCCACTAGCTTTGTTCGTAATGATGCTTTCTAAGGCCCACTTGAGTTCCTTTCCAAGATGTCTGGCTCTAGATTAGTGATCACATCATCGTGATTACCTGGGTCATGAAGATCTTTTTGTACAGTTCTTCCATGTATTCTTGCCACCTCTTCTTTATATCTTCTGCTTCTGTTAGGTCCATACCATTTCTGTCCTTTATTGTGCCCATCTTTGCATGAAATGTTCCCTTGGTATCTCTAATTTTCTTGAAGAGATCTCTAGTCTTTCCCGTTCTGTTGTTTTCCTCTATTTCTTTGCACTGATCACTGAAGAAGGCTTTCTTATCTCTCCTTGCAATTCTTTGGAACTCTGCATTCAGATGCTTATATCTTTCCTTTTCTCCTTTGCTTTTCGCCTCTCTTCTTTTCACAGCCATTTGTAAGGCCTCCCCAGACAGCCATTTTGCTTTTTGCATTTCTTTTCCATGGGGATGGTCTTGATCCCTGTCTCCTGTACAATGTCATGAACCTCATTCCATAGTTCATCAGGCACTCTATCTATCAGTCCTAGGCCCTTAAATCTATTTCTCACTTCCACTGTATAATCATAAGGGATTTGATTTAGTTTAGCGGTTTTCCCTACTTTCTTCAATTTAAGTCTGAATTTGGTAATAAGGAGTTCATGATCTGAGCCACAGTCAGCTCCTGGTCTTGTTTTTGTTGACTCTATAGAGCTTCTCCATCTTTGGCGGCAAAGAATATAATCAATTTGATTTCGGTGTTGACCATCTGGTGATGTCCATGTGTAGAGTCTTCTCTTGTGTTGTTGGAAGAGGGTGTTTGCTATGACCAGTGCATTTTCTTGGCAAAACTCTATTAGTCTTTGCCCTGCTTCATTCCACATTCCAAGGCCAAATTTGCCTGTTAGTCCAGGTGTTTCTTGACTTCCTACTTTTGCATTCCAGTCCCCTGTAATGGAGAGGACATCTTTTTTGGGTGTTAGTTCTGTATAGGTAATGTAATTCCTCCAGGTGGTTTGGTATGCTAGGTTGTATTAAGATGAAAAAAAAATCTGTCTTCAAATCTAAGCTAACACACTTATTTTCTGTAGAAACAGATTAACTATGACAACACTAATACCTTCAGTAGAGAATCAATACTGTTAAGCGTAAAATCATTCTTAACTGTTATTCACCTCACTTTTATTGCCCAGAGCATGAGGCCACCTATTTTTCGGATGAGACGAACATGTGAGGAACTCCAGAGGCTAGTAGAGCATCTTATCTGTGGTTATAAAACATTTGATCAGAATGTAATGCACCTCTGTTGCCCTTAGTGGTACCTGAGGCATAAGGTCTGTGATATATATGATGGTCAAGCATTCCTCATATTTCTTAATCAGAATTAGCCTCAATGACACCAAAATATGACTTTATATTTCTATTTGGGTATGGACCCGTGTCTTTAATATGCAAAGGTGAATCTTTATTTTGAGCTTTATGTTTTCAGAAGGCAGCCCTATCTCAGATGCAAATATCCTTGGGAAAAGCCTCTAATTCCTGGGCACTGAGTTGTGCCCACTTGGATCTCCTGGCACTAGACGGTGTCTTCTGTAATTAAGCTGTACTCTATCCATGAGGTTCAACTCCTTACTTTTTCCCTGAGATAAAAGACGAGCCTGAATGGGTCTCAAGTGAAGTCTGTGATTTGCCAATATCTCTGGCTTCCTATATTACAATTTATTTCAAGATTAAACTGAAAAGAGAGTTATTTCCAAAGGAGGGACTTGGTTTAAATTTAGTCCCCATTTCAGTCTGAAATAAGATGGGGCTGCTTGGAAGCAATTTTCCTGAAAAAGATGTACTGGATAGTAATAATTTTAAAAATCGTATCTGACAGCCCACATGCTTAGCTCTCCAAGGGTAGCCTGGGTGTAGGTAGACTAATAGCACAGTCTCATGAAATAAGAGAAAGTAAATAATTCCACATCTTTCTGAGATCATTGTTCTTAGAAAACCGCACACTGAGGGACTCACATGGCATTTTAACGTGTCAGCGCTTCTTGTCATCCCAGCCTGAACAAGAATCTTGCCGGCTGTCTATTTCCTCCCTTAGGGAGCAAAACCCTTCCTGGAAGTGTCTTGTGGTGAACTGGTACCTACCCTACATTTTTAAGATGCTTGTGACAGCGTCAGATATGCTGGGGAAAACTCAGCACATAATGGTCTGGAAATTTTACGTGCGTCCTGTGTGTATTTTGTTTTCTAAAACACACAAGTGTTTTCCAGGGAATTCAGAAGGGGTGGCAAACTCTTTGTATTTAGTTGCATTGAGCAACATTAGCTGTATGCAGCAAATTCTGATCAATTCTCTTTTCACTTTTATTCTGTTAAAAGCATTTTCTAATTTTCCTTATTATGGCTTCTCAGATATACAATCGTCATTTAAAAGTGGAAATTTAATTTCCAAATACATGGAGTTTGGGGCTTTTTAAGTGTCTTTGATACTAATTTCTTATTTAAATGCTTTCTTCTTTGCAATCACCTTCCATGTTTCCTCAGTATTTTAACTTGATTGAGACTGTCAATGGCTAAGTCTAAGATCTCTTTTGGTAGAGAGACTGCACTTCAAAATATGTGGGTTATTTTAAATTATCTTTTGATGTTGATTTCTAACATGATTCCACAGTGATAAGAGAACAGACTCTGCATGATTTCAATACCTTTGGACCATGAAATTTTTGCACCTTGTTTTATGTCCCTGGATATGTTCCAGTATCTCCTGGTTTATAGTCTATGGGAACGTGAATAGAATTTGTACCCTGCTGTTGTGTGAAAATGGTATGTCTTACTTATGTTAAATTGGTTCATGGTGCCTTTCAGGCCTACTGCAGCCGTTTGCTTTTCTGTTTATTCATTCTATTAGTTTTTGACACTTTGATATTGACACTCCAACTAAAAATCTTAATTTGTCTACTTAAAAAATAACTATAATATATAGTGGAACTATATGTAACTTTGTTCTTATTTTTCAAGTCTCCTATAAATGTGTTATCATACTTTCATAATGTCCAAAAGGAAAACAGAAGGTGTGGCAAGCACAGTGCCTTGAAGGAAGGGACGGTGTCTCAGTCCGAGTCCTCAGGGCCTGGCACTGCCGTCTGGCTCGTGGCACTGAGTGAACGCAGCTGCTGCTGAATTTCTTACGTGTGGCGGCCCACCCTGCTGGCTCAGGCTGCAGCAAGGCCACCCTAGCGTCCTCTTCGCTTCTTAGCAGTTGCTGTGCTAGCGGCTTCATGCCCTCCACGATGGTCAGTCTTGTATCTGTAGCACCCAACAGTTTTTGACCAAATCATTCACAATATTTTCTTTTATATGGAAAATGCACAATAGGAATAAAAGTTGATCTTAAGGAGGACTGGACTGCCCCGAACTCTAGGTTCACACTCCCCTCTAGCCCTGAAGCTCTGTCTCTTCTGCTTGGGCTCTAGCCTCAGAGAGATGACGGCTTTATAACCTCCAAAATCTGTAAAGCAAAAGAAAGAGGTTAGCATCAGTTCAGTCAGTTCAGTAGCTAGTTGTATCCAACTCTTTGCAACCCCATGGACTGCAGCATGCCAGGCTTCCCTGTCCATCACCAACTCCTGGGGCTCACTCAAATTCTTGTCCATCGAGTCGGTGATACTATCCCACCATCTCATCCTCTGTCGTCCCCTTCTCCTCCTGCCTTCAACCTTTCCCAGCATCAGGGTCTTTTCCAATGAGTTGGCTCTTCACATCAGGTGGCCAAAATATTGGAGTTTCAGCCTCAGCATCAGTCCTTCCAATGAATATTTAGGACTGATTTCCTTTAGTATTGACTGGTTGGATCTGCTTGCAGTCCAGGGGACTCTCAAGAGTCTTCTCCAATACCACAGTTCAAAAGCATCAATTCTTCGGTGCTCAGCTTTCTTTACAGTCCAACTCTCACATCCATACATGGCTATTGGAAAAACCATAGCTTTGACTAGACGGATCTTTGTCGGCAAAGTAATATCTCTGCTTTTTAGTATGCTTTCAAGGTTGGTCATAACTTTTCTTCCAAGCAGTAAGCTTCTTTTAATTTCATGGCTGCAGTCACCATCTGCAGGGATTTTGGAGCCCCCCAAAATAAAGTCTGTCACTGTTTCCACTGTTTCCCCATCTATTTCCCATGAAGTGATGGGATCAAATGCCATGATCTTTGTTTTCTGAATGTTGAGCTTTAAGCCAACTTTTTCATTCTCCTCTTTCACTTTCATCAAGAGGCTCTTTAGTTCCTCTTCACTTTCTGCCATAAGGGTGGTGCCATCTGCATATCTGAGGTTATTGATATTTCTCCCGGCAATCTTGATTCCAGCTTGTGCTTCATCCATCCCAGCATTTCTCGTGATATACTCTGCATAGAAGTTAAATAAGCAGGGTGACAACGTACAGCCTTGAAGTACTCCTTTCCCAAATTGGAACCAGTCTGTTGTTCCATCTGAGAAGGCAATGGCAGCCCACTCCAGTACTCTTGCCTCGAAAGTCCCATGGATGGAGGAGCCTGGTGGGCTGCAGTCCATGGGGTCGTGAAGAGTCAGACACAACTGAGCGACTTCCCTTTCACTTTTGACTTTAATCCATTGGGAAGAAAATGGCAACCCACTCCAGTGTTCTTGCCTGGAAAATCCCAGGGATGGGGGAGCCTGGTGGGCTGCCGTCTATGGGGTCGCACAGAGTCAGACACGACTGAAGCAACTTAGCAGCTGTTGTTCCATGTTTAGTTCTAACTGTTGCCTCTTGACTTGCATACAGATTTCTCAGGAGGCAGGTCAGGTTGTCTGGTATTCTTATCTCTTGAAGAATTTTCCACAGTCTTGTGATGCACACAGTCAAAGGCTTTGGCATAGTCAATAAAGCAGAAATAGATGTTTTTCTGGAACTCTCTCACTTTTTCAATGATCCAGCAGATGTTGGCAATTTGATCTCTGGTTCCTCTGCCTTTTCTAAAACCAGCTTGAACATCAGGAAGTTCACGGTTCAAGTACTGTTGAAGCCTGGCTTGGAGAATTTTGAGCATTATGTTGCTAGAGTGTGAGATGAGTGCAACTGTGCGGTAGTTTGAGCATTCTTTGGCATTGCCTTTCTTTGGGATTGGAATAAAAACTGACCTTTTCCAGTCCTACGGCCACTGCTGAGTTTCCAAATTTTCTGACATATTGAGTGCAACACTTTCACAACATCATCTTTCAGGATTTGAAATAGCTCAACTGAAATTCCATCACCTCCACTAACTTTGTTTGTAGTGTTGCTTCCTAAGGCCCACTTGACTTCACATTCCAGGATGTCTGGCTCTAGGTGAGTGATCACACCATCATGGTTGTCTGGGTCATGAAGATCTTTTTTGTTCAGTTCTTCTGTGTATTCTTACCACCTCTTCTTAATATCTTCTGCTTCTGTTAGGTCCATACCATTTCTGTCCTTTACTGTACCCATCTTTGCATGAAATGTTCCCTGGTATCTCTAATTTTCTTGATGAGATCTCTAGTCTTTCCCATTCTGTTATTTTTCTCTATTTCTTTGCACTGACCACTAAAGAAGGCTTTCTCATCTGTCCTTGCTATTCTTTTGAACTCTACATTCAAATGGGAATATGTTTCCTTTTCTCCTTTGCCTTTAGCTGCTCTTTTTTTCACAGCTAATTGTAAGGCCTCCACAGACAACCATTTTGCCTTTTTGCATTTCTTTTTCTTGAGGATGGTCTTGATCACTGCCTCTTGTACAATGTCACGAACCTCATTCCATAGTTCTTCAGGTACTCTGTCTATTTAAGAAAGTTAACATCATACCTTCTTAAACTACAGACTGGTTATTTTTTATTTTAATTGTAGGACAGAGTTAGTGTGGTGCATTGGCAAACGGGCTGTCCTGAGAAACTTGGTAAATTAGGGGGCAACTTAGAATGAGGACATCTACCATAGGCAATAGAAATCCAACTCAGTCATAAACAGCCATGCAACTTAGCCCCAGAACTAAGAAACAGAATATGTCCATTCCCCTGGAAATTTCCATCAGCCTCCCCACCACTGCTATCTGATCTCCATCAACATCGATTAGTTCTGCAGGATTCTGGTATCATGAAGATGAAACCATTCAGTATGCACCCTTTTGAATGTGGCTTCTGTCGCTTAACCTAACGTTTCTGAGGCACGTCTATGTTGTTGAGTGTGCCAGTTCTTTTTCGTTGCTAAATATTCCATTATATCAGCATATGATTTGAATATCTATTCTCTTGTTGATGGATTTAGGATTGGTCCCAGTTTGGGATTGTTACAAATAAGGCTGCTTTAAACATTCTTATCTATGACCTTTTGTGGACATATCCTTTCCTTTTTTCTTGAGTTAATATCTAGGAGTGAAACTGCTGGATCCTAGAGAAGTAATTCATCAAGCTGTTCACTTAAGATGTGTGCATTTTGGTGTATGTTAATTATTTCTTTATAACCTACTGCAAACGCAATACTCAGAAATGCAGTTTTAAAAGCAAACTAAACTGCTATTGGTTTAGTTAACTTGCTTAAACAAGGCACTAAATGAGCAGCAATTTGATTTTTCATTTCAATAAAGTGTGTAAATCCGTGGCAAAAAAGAATAATAAAGTGATCTGAGTTTCTGAAAAGTGAAACCAGTGTGAAAAACAGCCTAAGGTATAGAAAGCAAACGAGCCAGCGAGACAGCAGAAGCCAAGTGCTAGCGACTGCGTGTGAGGTCCCCCCAAGCTCAAACGCTGAACCCTAACCCTCAGTGTGGTGGTGCTCGGGGGAGGCAGCCTTGGGGTGATTGAGTCGTGAGGATGGAGCCCTCCTGAGTGGGACTCGTGCCCTTATGAAACAGATGCTGAGAACTGTCCCTCTGCTCTGGCACGTGAGGGCCTGGTGACGGACACCCATATGTGAATCAGGAAGTGGGCACTGCCAGACACGGAGTCTTCCAGCGCAGCCTCCACAACTGTGAGAAATGAATTTCCACTGATTTTGACTGAAAAAATAAACCCCCCAAAATTCCAACTCAAGTAAAGCACTAAAGTCAGATCTATTGTAAGGATTATAGTTTTCTGACAGAATCAAATAAAATACACCAGACTTACCTGTCGCTCTGTCTCCTCTGTAAAAGGGGAAGTTTCTGGAGAAGGAAATGGCAGCCCTCTCCAGTATTCTTGCCCAGAAAATCTTGCCTGGTAGGCTCCTCTGTCCATGGGGTCACAGAGTTGGACACGACTGAGCAACCTCACTTTCACTGTAACATGCATACCTGGACGTCAGGATTCTTGTAACCAGGCCCTCAAACTCCATTGCTCATTCTATTTCCTCTCTGTTTCTTCCTTTTCTCTTTCCCTCCGTCTTTCTTTCCTTCAGGGCACTTGCCATCTTTCTTTCCTCCTCCAAATGGCAGTAAGTGTTGAGAGTAGCAGCTTCTCAATTCGAGGGGGCAATAGATTAAGCTAGACTCTTAGCTGATGCTAGATTCCTGAGGAAAGATAGTGACTCAGCTTACATCAAGTGCCCACTCAGGTTTAATCAGGGTGTGTGTGTGCATGTACGTATGTGCGTGGTAAGGGGGGGGGTGGTCAAGGATACAGAGACATTGCACTGTGGTAGGACCACAGTGGTTTCCATGACAACCCTGCGGGCTGAAGAGTTGAAATAAGAGACAAGATCCAGAAAAGGGGAAGGGGGTGGTGAGAGGCAGTTAGACAAATGAAGCCAACTGTGGGTCATTATGTCACTGTGGGTTGTACAGTCATATCTCAGCAACATTTTCTTAGAAACCGAATTCCATTTAGATATATATTAAAGAGAAAAGCTCATAACAAAGAACACAGGAGAAGCTTTAAACCTCTCTGGGCGGGCTCCTGCTTCATCTCCTCTGGATCCTTTTCTGTGTAGCCTTTTGTCAATCAGATAGCATGAGACACGCCCTGGAAAGAGCTCAGCCACACTTCAGTGGCATCGGGGGATTGCAGCTTGTGTTTGCAAGTTGCACAGTGAGCAGTTAGATTTTTAAGCTCCTTGTGGGGAGATGGGGGTTAGCTGAGTTGGGGAAGCCAGAGGACGAAAAGGCCACCTGCCATCCTGTAAACAAGACCAAGAAAATCTGGGTCTTTCACTCTCTACCTCCCTGGTTACTTCCGCCCCGCAGGGAACAGCAGGTGTTCAGCCTGAAATAAAAGGAATCAGGTCTGCAAGTGTACGCACACGCACACCGACACCCGCAGGATGCAACTTGCGTGCAGTCCTTTGAGAAAGAAAAACTGTCGAGGCTCCCTCCACCAGGAGTTCTCAACCCTGCCCTACGAGGAGGGACTCAGGTCTCCACTCCCCACTGCATTCTCAGTGCCTGTTTCGGTGGAGTCCGGAGCTTGCATCCTTCAATCTGCATGTCCCCGATCTCTAGACTGGGGACAGCAGAGGCCTGCCCTCCCGACAAAGGCTCTGTGAGCTGAAGGTTATGCCGAGCCTGCTGATGGATGGTGTCTTGGCTCTGATGAACCAAATCGTATGCGAAGCACTTTACGGACATTAGCATTTTTGTCCCCACAGCAATCATGGAGATAGGTTGTTAAGTTCGTATACTAGACACGAAGACTAGTCAAGGATAAGATCATAGCTCAGATGGTAAAGAATCTGCCTGCAAAGCAGGAGACCCCAGTTCAATTCCTGGATCTGGAAGATCCCCTGGAGAAGAGAGAGGCTACCCACTCTAGTATTCTTGGGCTTCTCTTGCAGCTCTGCTGGTAAAGAATCCGCCTTCAATGCAGGAGAGTTGGGTTCAATCCCTGGGTTGGGAAGATCCCCTGGAGAAGGGAACGGCTACTCACTCCAGTATTCTGGCCTGGAGAATTCCATGGACTGTATAGTCCATGAGCTCCTCAGCAAGTACGCAAGGGAAATCAAGAACTACATTTTCAGTCCCAAACCACCTGACTCCAAAATCCAATTGAAACTTAGTGTCAGTTTATCCAGCAAAGCAAAGTTAGAAATTCCTGCCCTGTCCTCAGTTCTCTGAGCCCTGAACGCCAGCTGTGCTGTAGGCTAATGGAACACTGACAGGAAAGAGGTTTCCATGGGAAATGAGCTTCGCATGCCAAAAACATAAGTGAAGACTGAATCACAGAGCTTTCTGATCATTCGTCAAGCGGTAATGCTTTGTATTTGTGCACTTTTTTCTGTAGGTTATACTTTAATGAGGGTTTTTGAAAAATGAATCATAAGAATTCAACCAAGTTGTGAGTAGAGAGCTCAGTTGTATACATATAACTTCCCTGAGAGCAATAACTTCATTTTACTCATCTTTGAATCCTTTTCCTTGTGAAATTGCTGGCACAAAGTACGTGCTTGACGAATACTTATTGGAATTTGATTCATTCCTCTGTATATAGACGTGTTTCCATATCCACAAAATAATAGAATGTTAGAACTGGAAAGCACCTGGTATACCGGCTGATGAAACTCAGTTTTCCTTTAGATTACAAATGGCTTAAAGAGGAAGGGGTCAAAAAATTGACTCACAGAACTAAAATTCCTCTCTTACAGACCAAAGTATGTTAGAATATGCTCTTTGCACAAATAAGTTCACTCTGGGGTAAATCTCCCATCTACCACATGAAAGCATGTGTTTCAAATATGCTTCAATAGATTCCATCCAATGATCAAACTGTATCTGATCCAGTTTTAATTTCTCTTGTCAACTGAAATTTATTTAGCAGCACACCTACTGACCTCAGGGCTTCCCGGGTGGCACTAGTGGTAAAGACCCTACCTGCCAATGCAGGGAGCAAGAGACAGGAGCTCAGTCCCTGGGTTGGGAAGGTCCCCTGGAGCAGGCCATGGCACCCCACTCCAGTGCGCTTGCCTGGAGAATCCCATGGACAGAGGAGCCTGGAGGGCTACAATCCATGGGGCCGCAAAGAGTCAGACACGACTGACGCGGCTTAGCACACACGCAATCTACTGACAAGGAAAGGATACTAATGTCTATTAAATATGTGTTTATGAGCAGGGCAACTTGTTCACAATGTCTCATTTAGTTTGCCATCTTTGTGTCACCCCTGAGAGTCTGGGTTTTGCTTCTGCTTTGCAGGTGGAGGAGCTGGGTGTCCAGGTAGCACGCTGCCTGAGATTACAAACTCAGTGAAAGGATCAAGCAGGGATAAATTGAGTCAGACTCTGGTATTCAGAATCCCAGACTAGGGCATTTGTCCACTAAAGCACTCTGCCACAAATCAGAACATAATTCTCCTAAAAGGAGCCGTTCTACGTCAGGCATTCTGAAGCTATCCTGAAGTTCCCGTATGTTACAGCAGAAGCTATCCTCAAGTTTCAGAATAACTTTCACTTTAATCTTCTTAACCCTGATGCTATTACTTGTCATGTCTCATCAAAAACTCAATGTACCTTAATATTTCGGGAAAGACATGTCATTAGCAAGAACACAAGACAAGAAAGACAACAGCGCTACTGTAGTCTGGCCGTTTGACTTGGGCTGTCCCCTGATGTTTGTGCTTTGAATCGCTCATGAATCCACCCATTTATTAAATAGCCCTGTGGTCACAGCCC
Organism: Ovis aries; assembly: GCF_016772045.2. NCBI lineage: Eukaryota > Metazoa > Chordata > Mammalia > Artiodactyla > Bovidae > Ovis > Ovis aries. Next base: position 277,762,714 of record NC_056054.1, read on the forward strand.
AGCTCTGGGAGAATTTCTTCCCACTCAGGTATACGCGTTTCGGTCTGCTACACACGCCATTGCTCTTTATTCTTCACTTGCTCCATGTTTGAGAGTGAACTTGTAAAATCCTTATTCCATCATCAATTCAAATGTACAAAACAGTACTCCATTTTCTTTGCAGACTCAGTTTCATCCTTGTAAGTTGGAAGCCTTTTTATTAACTGAAATAAAATCTCTTTGGTATGCAAATATATCGCATTTGTCAACAGATAGCGCATGCGCAGTGTCTCCTGCGTGTGCGCACAGGCTTGCCCGCAGTCATCGCTTTTGGCAGAGGGACTGAGTGGAGGTTAAAGAAGCAATATCTTAAATTTCTGAATTTGTTTATGATTATTTTTATCAATTTTTGTTGGAGTATAATTCCGTTACAATATTGTGTTGGTTTCTGCTGTACAGCAGAGTGGATCAGTTATATGTTTACGCAAATCCCCTGAAATTTGCCTGCATTTCTCCATCAGTCTGCAAATACTTCTCCTGTGGATACGTTAGGACTTCTTGAAAACATGACTTTACTCTGGTTTTGTTGTTATTCAAGAATTTGGTCTCATAGGACTTATTGGAATAACCCTGGATGTTTTGTTTTGTTTTTTTAATTTTTATTTTTACTTTATTTTACTTTACAATACTGTATTGGTTTTGCCATACATTGACATGAATCCAGCATGGGTGTATATGCATTCCCAAACATGAACCCCCCACCTCCCACTTCCCTCCCCATAACATCTCTCTGGGTCATCCCCGTGCACCAGCCCCAAGCATGCTGTATCCTGCGTCGGACATAGACTGGCGATTCGATTCTTACATGACAGTATATATGTTACAATGCCATTCTCCCAAATCATCCCACCCTCTCCCTCTCCCTCTGAGTCCAAAAGTCCGTTATACACATCTGTGTCTTTTTTGCTGTCTTGCATACAAGGTCGTCATTGCCATCTTTCTAAATTCCATATATATGTGTTAGTATACTGTATTGGTGTTTTTCTTTCTGGCTTACTTCACTCTGTATAATCGGCTCCAGTTTCATCCATCTCATCAGAACTGATTCAAAGATGTTTACCTTGGGATTCTGTAATTTGTTTTTAATCTTAATTTAACTTCCACTAACTCAGCTCATTTACAACAGCTTTAACCAGACCACCCACTGACTCCAGGCCCCGACAGCTGACTCTAGGTTTGGGATGAGAGGGATGCATTCATGGGATTAGTGTGAAGACATGCCACACCCACTTAAGGATGAGCTTTGAAACATGAACAGACCAGCTAGCCCAAACAGTGTCTGTTCATGTTTCAAAGCTCATCCCTGAGTGGGCGTGGCATGTCTTCACACTAATCCCATGAATGCATCCCTCTCATCCCAAACCTAGAGTCAGCTGTCGGGTCCTGGACTCAGTGGGTGGTCTGGTTAAAGCTGTTGTAAATGAGCTGAGTTAGTGGAAGTTAAATTAAGATTAAAAACAAATTACAGAATCCCAAGGTAAACATCTTTACAGTGTTTTCCCCCTGAAGTCCCCTAAAAGGATGAAGACAGCAGAGGGGAAGACATATGGCAGACACAGTCTGCTCCCACCGCGGCACAGAATGCGCTCGGCAGGAAGGGCTGGCGGACTCCAGTTTCACGAGATTCGAGGCTTCCACAGGCTCCCTGTTCAAACCCAGAAATCTGCAACACCAGAAGAGCAGCAGCTTTGACTAGTTAACCGTAGCCAAAGAGTCAGGAATATGAAGCAAGCAAGATGCCAAGTTAGGGGGGAAATGGAAAGGTCTTGAAATTATGAATTGAACAGCCAGCGGGCACTAATGATGACAGCTAGAGGGGGTGGCGGGGCCTGAGGAGAGGCATTGCTGTCAAATGAATTGGGACTTAAAGGATTTGGTTTTCGTGTCATTGAGGAAAATGATTAAGGAAAATTCCGAGATGAACATCTGCAAGATGCTAAGCTTTTAGTGATGTGGTAATCCCACTTATATTCTCCACCCTGAAGATTAAGCAGAGCATATGGTGACCTATCTGTGTCCCTGCATTCTGCCAGCTTTCAGAAATAGTCCCAAATCTGACTACTGCTAACGAAGCATATTTATATTCTAGGTTATACAGTTTACATTTTTCTTTTGAGGTTATTAGTCACCCATTTTTTTCTTTATGGTACAAAACATTAGCCTCATATATGGGAAAATACACCAAATGCCAAACAGGCTTCTGTGAGAAAGAGCAGTGGATGGTAGGTCAGAGTCAGCACGCCTCCGAGTCGCGTACCGAGGAGTGAGTCGCTTTCCTCCAGTGCACCTCCAGCTCTTCACCTGGACAATCTCAAGAAACGGCATCAGCTCAGTCGGGCTAAAGGCTGTAATAAAAACCTGCACATCTCCGTGATCTGATACGGTCCATAAAATAGGATGGATGAGGCGCGTTGCATTCATATCTCAAGCACAGGCGGTGGGCGGATGGTGGCTTCGCACAGGCTGACTCAAGGATGCAGGCTCCCTCTTCCTCACCGTCCATGAGGCCTCACCATCCTCTGGAGCTCACAGTCCTCCACCGGAGGCTTCGCACCTCACCCACCGATCTGTTGAGACCAAGAGAATGTAGAGGCTTTCTCTGCACCACTCAGGGGCCAGATCTAGAAACAGCCTGGGTCTCTGCTCCCCTGCCCCTGGGACAGCCAGTCAGACGAGGGGGCCCAAGTGCCAGCAGTCTAGGACCCTGGTCAAGCTGTGCACCCAAGAGGATGCAGCTGGTGAGCGACCCACTCATCTGAGCCTCAGGACCTTCTACCGCTATTTCTCTGTTATTTTTAAATTCCAGTTTAAGAAAGGTTTCAAACACTGAGAAAGGGTTGCAGGCAAACTAGAATTTGCTTCCGTTCTCTGTTTGCTTTATTTCACTACAGTGCTTTTACTGTGCCTTTAAGTCAGAACTTGTTCTTAGAAAAGACTGAAATGCCGCGCATGACATTGCTTGGCACTTGAGGAAAATATGAGGAGTGGAAAGAGAAGGCAGCTTTCTGGTATGTGAGCGTCCAACATTCTAAGGAAGGCTGGCCTGTAAGAAAATGAATCTACCAAACCCATTGATAAATTGGAGGGTATTCGTAACTGTTGACTGAAAAAAAATGCACAGTGTGAGAGCTGTGAGTGAACTGTCATTTGGGGGAAAATGAGGACTATAGCCTGGGAGGAAGCATCTCAGATAGCCCTGAAAAACTGCTGTAAAGAGGCAGGGCGGGAAGGTCAGTGTGCCTGTGATTTGGGGAAGGGGGAGTACGTGCAATCAAGCACGCGCTTTTCCTGAAGGATTCTGCCGGTCTCATGAGGCTTCACTAGTCGTGAGGAACAGTCGTCACCGTGAAGGGTTTCAGTGCTTTTCTAGATGCAAGGAGGTGCAAGAACTGAGCTCATGAATTTCCTGAAACTGTCTCGGCATCTTCAGTCTGTTCTGCCCGTTCTTCCAGAGCCCAGAGTGCCTCATTCCTAGTCTCCGTCAGGAACACCTTTCAGAGGCTGTTGAAGGTCAGCGGCTGTAGCAGCACGTGATTGAATTCTTGTAGCCGTGGATGCGTGTGTGTGTGCTTAGTCACGCGGTCGTGTCCGACTCTTTGTGACCCTGTGAACCGTAGCCCACCAAGCTCTTCTGTCCTTGGGATTCTCCAGGCAAGGATACTGACGTGAGTTGCCGTTTCCTCCTCTAGGCATCCTCCTGACCCGGGGATTGGACTCGCGTCTCCTGCACGGCAGGCAGACTCTTTACCCATCAGGGAAGCCCTGCAGCGGTAGATGGCAAGTGCCAGTTTGTAGGTGACATACCTGGAGGTATTTTCTCAGTTTTTCTAAATAATTTACCACCAAGTCGCTTTAATGGAACCTCCCCAAGTAAAAGCAAATAGTCCTTTAGGAACTGTGAGTGAATTAGCAGAAAGCGAGGAGTAAGAGTAGCCTCAACAGCAATCATTCACAGCCAGTGCTGCGGAGAGGCGACACCTCCTGACAGCTGAGCGGCTTCCTCCATGAGGCTCCAGATGAATTATTTTGGAAGCGTCTTTCTTCCCTAAATGTGGTGTGCCCTCACGGTCCAACTAAGGCCAGAATTTTCCTTCAATCACCCAGCATTTCTCATTCCTTCCAACCCCCAGAAAAGCAACCTGACAAGCACAGTTTGACAGAGCAGATGGGAGAGAGGAAGGCCAGGACTGGTGTGCACAGATTTGTGTGAATAGTTGTGAAAGCTTCGTCCTTCCCGTTGGCTCACTTGTGCATATTGTGCAGTCATCGAAATAATTGCCTTAAAACCTGGAAAAAAATGTGTTCTGAACAGCAGTCGAGGCATTTCCTCTCCATAACTAAAAGAATGGTCTGTATGGATCCGTAAGTGATGGAGTTAGATAGTTCTGTAAATTCAGAAAGACTCAGTGTGAGAAGTTCTGCCCATTCTGAATGGGTCTGCCTTACTCACTGTTCACGCGTTTATGAAGAGGTTTCCTCAGTGGATATCTCTGTGGTTTCCCCCAAAATGGAAATGGCCATTTTGTGACTAGGTTGCCATGTGATTATGCTAAAACCATGCTCGGCTCCCCTGGCAGCTCAGCTGGTAAAGAATCCACCTGCAATGCAAGAGACCCTGGTTCGATTTCTGGGTCTGGTAGATCCGCTGGAGAAGGCATACGCTACCTACTCCAGTACTCTTGGGCTTCTCTTGCGGCTCAGCTGGTAAAGAGTCCACCTGCAATGCAGGAGACCTGGGTTCAGTCCCTGGGTTGGGAAGATCCCTGGAAAAGGGAACAGTTACCCACTCCAGTATTCTGGCCTGGAGAGTTCCAGGGACTGTATAGTTCCAGGAACTGTATGGTGTCACAAAGAGTCAGACAGGGCTGAGTGACTTTCACTAAAGGAAGCATGCTTTGGGTGAGAACATTGTTAGAAAAGAGACAAAGAGAAGGAAATAGCATGTTTTTAAAATATGATCAAGTATATTTTATCAACGACAATTTTTGACCTCGGAACTTCTGGAGCACCACTGGGGAATCAAAACTGCGAAACAAGATACATTTCTTTTTAAATTTCAGTGACTTGAAATTCCATTGTGAACTCTCACGGGGAGTTGCTTTCAGTCTATACGCAGTTAGTCAATATACCTTCCTTATTTTGCCTCACACATCACCTTTGTAAAACAAAGCCCTAACTTTTAAATTATTTTTATTAGAGTGACTTGATTTACAATTTGTGTTAGTTTCTGCTGCAAAGCAAAATGAATCAGTTATACATAGACATGCGTCCACTGTTTCTAGATTCTTTTCCCATAAAGGTCATTACAGAGTACTGAGTCGACGTCCCTATGTTAGTCATCAGGTTCTGTTAGTTATCTATGTTGTATAGAGCAGTCTGTATATGCAGAGAAGGTGATGGCACCCCACTCCAGTACTCTCGCCTGGAAAATCCCATGGACAGAGGAGCCTGGTGGGCTGCAGTCCATGGGGTTGCTATGAGTCAGACACGACTAAGCAACTTCACTTTCACTTTCCACTTTCATGCATTGGAGAAGGAAATGGCACCCCACTCCAGTGTTCTTGCCTGGAGAATCCCAGGGACGGGGGAGCCTGGTGGGCTGCCGTCTATGGGATCGCACAGAGTCGGACACGACTGAAGTGACTTGGCAGCAGCAGCAGTATGTGTATGTCGATCCCAACCTTCCAGTTTGTGTCTCCTGCCTCAGTCTTCCGGTTACCATAAGTGTGCTTCCTGCGACTCCACTTCTGGTTTGTAAATGAGTTCATTTGTCCCGTTCTCAGATTCCATGTATAAACTATGGCATGTGAGGCTCGTCTTCGACTTCCTTCACTCAGGACTGCAACCTCCAGGAGCATCCGTGCTGTGCAGATGGCATTATCCCGTTCATTTTAATGGCTGAGTGATATTCCGCTGAATGCAGGCACCACACTGCGTCCACTCTTTGTCCGTCTGTTGATGGACATTTGTGGTGCCTCCGTGTCTCGGCTCTTGTGAATAGTGCTGCAGTGGGCACTGGCGTGCATGTATCTTCTAGAATCATGGTTCTCTCTGGATGTATGCCTAGGAGTGGGATTATTGGATTATATGGTAACTCTATTGTTGGATTTCTAAGGACCCTCCATACTATTCTCCATAATGGCTGCACCAGTTTACATCCCCTTCAACAGTACAGGAGGAAACCCCTGGCTTTAGAAGCTTGGCCTCATATCTCTTAACTGTGAGACTTTTTCCCTCACCTAGAAGTTATTGAAAGTGAAAGCAAAAGTCTCTCAGTTGTGTCTGACTCTTTGCGACCGCATGGACTATACAGTCTATGGAATTCTCTAGGCCAGAACACTGGGGTGGGTAACCTTTCTCTTCTGCAGGAGATCTTCCCAACCCAGGGATCGAACCCAGGTCTCCTGCATTGAAGGCGGTTTCTTTACCAGCTGAGCCACAAGAGAAGCCCAAGAATACTGGAGGGGGTAGCCTCTCCCCTCTCCAGGGGATCTTCCCGACCCAAGAGTCTAACCGGAGCCTCCTGCATTGCAAGCAGATTCTTTACCGACTGACCTATGAGGGGAGCCCTGTCACTGAGTATTGGCTGAAAGTATGAACGCTGTGATGAATGATATTCATCTTGAGTTTCAAAGATTTATTCCACTAAAAATATGAACTCCAAACAAATGTGTGCATTCGGTCATGTAGAAGCTGCCTATGACCCCAGAATCGCGGTCCTTCCCATATGGTGGTGGTTTAATCGCTAAGTTGTATCAGACCCACGCAACCCCATGGACTGTAGCCTGCCTGGCTCCTCCGTCCATGGGATTTTCCAGCCAAGACTGCTGGAGTGGGTTGCCATTTCCTTCTCCAGGGGACCGTCCCGACCCGGGGACTGAACCCCGTTCTCCTGCATTGCAGGCAGATGTTTTGTTGGCTGAGCTTCCATGACTTGCTAGATAGACCTCTTCTTATTTTCTGTAGCTGAATGAGACTATCTGAGGTGCCATAGTTTAAACTTACTAAGTGCCTCATTTCCATTTGCTGATTCAAACACTGTCTTCAGCTTTTCAGTGTGTAATTGGCACTGGGCTTCCTAGGTAGCAAACCAGGTATTTCCTATTAACTTTAAAAGTGCCACCGGGAGTTGTGATGCAAAAATTCCTCACTCCAAATTGAGCACCTTTGTTCACCGACCTGGTTTGGAACCGGAGTACCCAGCATGTATCCTGAAAATCTTCTGAAACCAGCTATTGTGTTTCCTTACAATTGCATAGTAGCTGGTTTTACAGGCTAACCAGGAGCCATTGTACCCTCATCAGGAGCCGGTCACTGGGGGGCCTGGAATCTCAGCTCCACAGAATGAGTTTAAACTGTGTAAATTCTTCTAGCATTGATTAGCCTGCTGAACTCCCAAATCATTGATTTGGTGCATACCTCCTTAAACCTGAAATCTTTAAAGACGGGTGTCATTGCTGAGAGATTTCTAGTTAGTTTTCTTCACACAATTGAGTATTTCCTTTCTTTTTCATTCTAGGATAATATGAAATACATATCAAAAGAATCCTTTTTACATAAGTGTTAAAGGATATCTTTTGTTTTTTTTTTTAATTCCAAAGGTAATTCACATATTTGAATTCAAAGAAGTTAAAATTGTGCTCGACTTAATTTGTACATATTTCAGTGTCTTACTGACTATATTCATACTTGTGGGCAATTTGAAAGTGCCTCATTTTACTTAAGTGAAGCAGATAAAGAGGTTGAGAGAGAAAAGAATAGAAAGTCAAGCTCTTACTTCTTATAAAGTGTTCCATCCAGTACTGTACAAAGAGAAGTGTCTTTTTGCACATGGGATGACAGCTCTTCTATTAATATAGGAGAGCAATTTGGAGACACTTGTGTCTAAGTCTAGCAGCCTCCTTGAGAAGTCTTTGTATGTGTACGTTAGTTTTTGAGTTGGACAGACCCATCTGTTCAGTGTTTAACTCTGCAGCTAGATAATGATGCCCTATTTCTTATTACCTCAACTGAAAGAAAATTTTCTTCATAACCAATGTATCAATAATAATATACTACCACTTATTAACAGGAATTAGCTTTATGCCAGACACCACACCAAATACTTACCAAATGCACCAGTGTAAGTACTGTTTCACCATAAATTCTAGGTGAGGATTCTTTGTGGATCATTAAATTGCAGTGATAAGAAATGTACACATCCCGTGCATAGTCACTCAGTCATGTTTGATTCTTTGTGACCCCATGGACTGTAGCCCGCCAGGCTCCTCTGTCCATGGGATAACCCAGACAAGAATACTGGAGTGAGTTGCCATTCCCTTCTCTTAGGGGATCTTCCCAACCCGGGGGTCGGACCCTCGTATCTGGCATCTCCTGCGTTGCAGGCAGATTCTTTACGCTGCGCCACTGGGAAGCCCAGCAGGTTTCCTGGAGATAGAAGAAGAGGGTCCCCTCTGGCGGGAACGCTGGACGTGACGGCTGGAAGGAAGCAGAAGTGAACAGGAGGAGAGATGCAGGGAGCGTCTCAGTGAGGGAACTGGGAGAGCCCCACTGTGATCACGGAGGGAACAGACGAGGAGGGCCTCTCTGCAGAGGCCTCCCTGCAGCTCATCCCTGTATCGCCTCTAAGCATCTTGAACGATTCGGACAAAAAGATCAGAATTATTTTCAAGTTACTTTTGGTTGCTGTGCTGCGTCTCTCTTCAAGGTGACGCTGCGCCAGATGCGGCCAGCCGGGCCTCCAAGGTGTGTTCACTCGACACAAACGCTTCAGTTTTCATCATCCTTTTGGAGAGGAAGAATGAGGGACAAAACGCATTTCTGCTAAGCCGCTGAAACCTGGCGCATTATCTGTTATCTCAGCGTTGCCTGCCCTATCGCCTGCTTCCCAGGGATGAGTAGCTAATAAGTGACAGGACTGAGGTGATCCCAGCTCTTGACTGCTTTGCTGTAGTACCGCCTAAACGGGTCCCGTTCCCCACACACAGACCTTTCACCATAATTTGTATCAGCGAAGAGTTTGTGGTGCTTCCTACACTGCAGGTTCAGGGAACAATTCCCTAGCTCTAGCCACCAGTAAGTGGCTGGATTCAAGGCTAAGTTCAAGGCTGGATTACTTGACTTGCGCATCCTACACCAGGAGTGATAGTGGTTTCCCAGGGAAAGAGACTACGCCTCCAAGTTTTAACAGTCTGTCTTGACCTCAAGGCTCCCGGTGAAATTAGGAAATGTCAAAATTACTAGTCTTTTCATTAAAATCTCATTTCTATTCCTAAGTTAGATAAAAAGCAAAGAAAACAATAGAAACTGTATTATCCACTTTGAGTTTCAGACTAGCCTCAAATATCTCTTTAGATTAGATGTTGGGGAGAACTCAGATGAGTTGAGCTGAAAATGAGTGCTCCCACATTCAAAGCCTCCTCCTTCTCTGGAGGTGTCTAATCCCTCATATCTGCCGCCCACCTGCCGGTGTTGCTCACTGCTGATGGGCACCTCCACTCAGCCTGCAAGAGAAAGCAGCAGATTGAAAGAGAGACCTGTTGGTTTGACCATTACTTATGGCTTTGTTAGAGTGGACTTTTTAACTGTGTGAACTACGGGGCTGTTTGTGAGTATCCTTCATTCATCTTTTATTTACCCCAAATAATCTCCAGTGCTGGTTAACATTACTCTTCAGTAAAGGAGACAAATGCTGTGGTAACCCCCTTTTCTGAATGGGGGCATGTGCGCCTTCCATCTACCCTGTGACTTGATCACTGTGGCATTAGTAACAAATAATATCACGAGTCATTTGAAGAGAGAGCCTTGTAATTCGCATCTCATTTCCCCATTAAGCAGTTAGCTGCTTTGGGCTTATGAGAGTCTGGAGTAGAGACAACATTTGCAGACCACACAGGGGCCTATCCGTCCCACCTGCAGGGCAGGCAGACAGTGGGGATGGATTTCCTGCCTCCCTTGGGCCGCCGTTCGGAGCGCTGGGTCCGGGTGGTGCGTTCCCCAGAAGGTGCTTCCTTCTTGCCTCATTGTGGTCAGCTTCTCCCTGGCGTGCCCCCTTGAGAAGCGCTGGAGGGAAGGGAGAAGTCACCGATAACGCCTCATCACGCCCTGTAGCTCCTGTGAAAGGCAGGGCCCCACACCTTACCATCACATTGTCAGAACAAAACAGGATTTTAGTGGATGCGGGGGGAGAGAGATGAAAGAAATCAAAGAGCTCCCTTCCCGACCATGAGAATTCACAAAAATCCTAACATGAGGAAGATTTGCTATTAGAAAATTTTAGAACTTAAGAAAAAACATGAGTTGAAAGACCAAGATCAGGTGTGAACCTATGAAAGCCCTCGTTAAAGTGTCTTCATCCAATAAAAGAGACAGCCTTAAGGGGTGCAATGGCACGGGCCACATCCACAGTTACTATTACTCGTAGTATATTCCGTTTGCAATTCAATCTCAATAGTAGAACTTGGGGCCTTTTTAACACAGTTTAAAAAATTGTGAATTTGTTTTGCCTTTTTCTGTAGCGAATCTTCTGAGGACTAAGAGGCCATTTTTCCCCTTCTGGTCCTCCATGACAGTGAGCAGTATTTTTGCAGTGTAACAGTGAGGTTCCCAGCTCCCCCTGGACTCACAGATGATGCTGTGACTTACTCTGTGTGCGTCCAGATTACTCACAGAGTAATTTAGGTGGTTAGGACTGGGGAAAAAGAGAAGCAGCTTTGAAAACCTACATACCAAAGCTGAGAAAGTTTCTTACACAGTCTTCAAGGTGATGAAGCCTTACTTCTTTTTTAAGTTTACTTTTATTGGAGCATAGTTGTTTTAGCTTCAGTGTACAGAAAAGTGAATCAGTTATACAGAAACATGTATTGACGCTTTTCTTAGTTCCTTTTTGCATATAGGTCATTACAAAGTATTTAGTCAAGTTCCCTGTGCTGTACAATAGGTATTTATTAGTTATCTGTTATATCTATCAGTTCAGTTCAGTCGCTCAGTCGTGTCCGACTCTTTGCGACCCCATGAATCACAGCACACCAGGCCTCCCTGTCCATCACCAGCTCCCAGAGTTCACACAAGCTCAGGTCCGTCGAGTCCATGATGCCATCCAGCCGTCTCCTCCGCAGTCCTGATCTCACTTACATGCGGCATTGAGAAAGGGGGCCCGCATGAGCCTTCCTCCCATCTACAGCCTCCCGTGAGGCCAGGCTCAGTCCTTCCGCCCTTACTGCACTTCCTCCATCCTCATGGACCGAAGGGCACAGCCCATGGACGGGAGCCTTCTTGAGCTCGCTCACAACTTTATTGCAGCAGCTTTGTTCCCTTCTCTTGAATCTGACTTACTTCCCTTTTGTCTTCCCAAATTCTATCACCCTGGTCTTTTTTCCCCCTAATTACCCCAACTAGAGAGCACCAACAATTCTCATTGTCTAAAAGGGGATGACCCAGGGAGATGTTATGGGGAGGGATGTGGGAGGGGGGGTTCATGTTTGGGAACACATGTAAGAATTAAAGATTTTTAAAATTAAAAAAATAATAAAAATTTAAAAAATTAATAAATAAAATGAAAGGTGTAAAAACTCCATGTGGGAATGACTCGAAATTGGATAGCTGCCTTCCTCAAAACTTTCAAAAACTGTTGAGTCTTTTAGTTCAGAACAAGAAAATGGGATCAATAAACATTTTTCATCCAAAGGTCATAGCTGTGTTTCTCTCCTCCACCCCCACTGGGGAGAGAATGCCTAGAATTCAACCAGTTTCCTAACAGATCTGTGACTTCAAGGGTTAACAAGATGCTTGGATAATTCAGCATCATGAGTTTTGGGGGATCTACTTTGCGACAACCATCAAACCAGATTAAATTCTGAGGCTCATCAGACACTCTGTCTTTCAGCCCGAGAAACAGCATTAACTGCTGGAGTGGGTACCTGAGAAAACTCCTGGTTCCGTGGAAGGTCACTAAGAATCCGGAGGCGTGGCTTCTGGTGGAAAAGCTCTCCCACTAACTTGTTGCACGAATTGGGCGAGTGTTCTCGTTTCTGGACCACTATTTCCTCACCTCTAATTAAGGAGTTGGACTAACTCATTGGTTTCAAACCTGACCTGGAGATCTGGGCCCCACACCCACCCACCACCAACCGAAAGAGACTGGTTGGAGTCTCTATAACCTGATTTTTTTTAAGGAACCTTCCTCAAAGCATCCTATCATCTGACACGTTTAAAACCATTGTAGCTGAGACTCTGTAGGGTCACTTCTAGCTTTAAAACGCTGCACAGTAGTCGTTCAGCTGTGTCTCACTCCTTGCAACCCCATGGACTATAGCCTGCTGGGCTCCTTTGTCCATGGAATTCACCAGGCAAGAATACTGGAGTGGGTTGTCATTTCCTTCTCCAAGTTAAAACACTGAGTTTCCATTAAGCTGGTATTCTCTACACTAGTGGTAATCTGGAGTAGCATGAAGCATTGATATTAGTCAGGGCTTCCCTTGTGGCTCAGCTGGTAAAGAAGCCAGCTGCAGTGCAGGAGACCCTGGTTTGATTCCTGAGTTGGGAAGATCCGCTGGAGAAGGGAGAGGCTACCCACTCCAATATTCTTGGGCTTTCCTTGTGGCTCAGCTGGTAAAGAAGCCAGCTGCAATGCAGGAGACCTGGGTTTGATCCCTGGGTTGGGAAGATCTGCTGGAGAAGGGAGAGGCTGCCCGCTCCAGTATTCTTGGGCTCCCTGGTGGCTCAGCTGGTAAAGAAGCCAGCTGCAGTGCAGGAGACCCTGGTTTGATCCCTGGGTTGGGAAGATCCCATGGAGAAGGGAAAGGCTGCCCACGCCAGTACTCTGGCCCGGAGAATCCCATGGGCTGTATAGTCCACGGGGTCCCAAAGGATCAAACGTGACTGAGCGACTTTTTCACTTTCATTGATATTAGTCAACAGAATGAATATATCAGAGCATTCTTTTTAAAATACACGTGATTAATAATATATGTGAATGAAACGATTTATTCAGAGAGCCTAGCACAGTAGTGCGGGCTATATAATGAACACTGACCTCATAGGATTTGCAGTGAAAATAAGTGTGATATCGTGGCTGAGCAGCATCGGCCGGAGCGCTGATGACAGTGAATACTCGATGGATTGACAGCTGACAGGATGGTGACAGGGCTTCCCCAGTGGCGCTAGTGGTAAAGAACCTGCCTGCCAATGCAGGAGACATAAGAGACGTGTGTTTGATCCCTGGGTTAGGAAGATCCCTTGGAGAACGCAGTGGAAACCCACTCCAGTATTCTTCCCTGGAGAATCCTATGGCCACAGGAGCCTGGCAGGCTACAGAGTCTATAAGTCTATAGGATCGCAAAGAGTCGACACGACTGAAGCAACTTAGCACGCACACACACACAGGATGATAATAACAGTGACATTGGTTATAAGATCTCACTACTCAAAGTGTGTCCCAGGGGCAAGCAACATCAGTATTATCTGGGCACCGACCGGAATGCAAAGCCTCAGGCTCCACCCCAGACCTCCTGAGGCAGAACCTGCATTTTAACGAGATCTCTAGGTGATTTGTGTGCACATAGAAGTTCGAGAAGCACTGATATAGAAAAAGTCTTGGGGTTCAGCAACTCCAGGGAACTCATACTAGTAGTAAACCATGGGGGTTGGGAGTCACACTCAAATCAGAAGATGCTAAGGCCGGTGCCTTTCTCTTATTCCTTAGAGAGGGTCTCTGACCTGGAGATGTCGGACTTCCTGAATCCCCCTAGCATGTCTTTCTCTCATCCAAACTGTAACTGAAAAGCTTTTTTAAAAACACAGGATTACGCTTACCATGGTACCAATAGCACTGTGATTCTGCTCTATTTTTCACATTTTTAATTATTCAGCTGTTTTATTTGTCACCACTTAGGGAATTATTGCAAAACTTATGTCTACAATGCTACTGATTAATGCATATTTAGGCAACTAAACAGATGTAGAATGGTTGACTGCTTTGATAAAATTAAACATTGATGAAACATATATTTGCAAAGCAATAATGATGCTGGCATTTGTGTAAATAATAACAGATCTAGCTCCCTAATCATCTGCAAAACACAGGGAGGGAGGTGACAGAGTCACCACATACGTCTCACTTTCCAGGCAGATCATTTTCGAGTGCGTGTTTTTTTCCATGTGAATAAAGTTATGTTAATTCGTAGCATCTATTACCATTTTAAAATGAGAGAAGTGTATTTGAGCATAAAACAATGCGACCCGAAGCATATTTCCAAAATATGTTATAATTTCCAGAGCTTCTTTGTACTTCATGGAAGGTACCTGTTTTCTAATGTATTCCTCCACAGTAAGGTAGTCTGATTTTATGCACAATGCGTTTTGAGCTTAACTGAATCTATGTTACACATTTGTGTTTCACATTTTAACATCTCTGAAATCGGGATCTGTCACAGTTGATGGCGTGCCACAATTCAATTGACAGCATTTTTTAAAATTTTTTACAACCAGTTGGATCTTAAAGTCAATTAAATTGAAAATTAGGATCTGGAGTGAACTTAACCCTAGTCCACATGCTAAGTCACTGCAGTCGTGTTTGCGACCCTAGGGACTGTAGCCCGCCAGGCTTCTCTGTCCGTGGGATTCTCCAGGCAGGGATGCTGGAGTGGGCTGCCATTTCCTTCTCCAATCCTAGTCCACAGAGCACAACAGACGGAACACAAAGGGATCATTGCAGCCACCTGCATTTAAGGAAGAAGGGCTAGAGAAGAAAGAGATAGAAATGACATTAAATGAGAAATGGTTCCACGGATTTCTAGTTTCACAAGAACCAGAGAGGAGAATCATAGAAGACAAGATAATTTAGCAAAGGGGCAAGAAAGGGCAATAAGGGAGATGGAAACCAAAGGAGGGCGAAGAAGCACCCAGCTGCCAAATGCAGCCAATGGGTGCATCGCTGTGGCCACCGTTGAGCATTGCGTCCCCGACACCAGCCAGGCAATTGGCTGCTCCCTTTTCCAGACTCAGGAGGTGCTCCCAGCATCTCTCCAGGGGTGTTTTCTCTCTGCTGGCCCACACAGGTGGGCCAATCACCCCATCACCTCTGAACTTCCATCTCTTTCCGGTGTTTTATCCAGGCCCACACCACCCATGTTACCATCCAGGGTTCTTGGCTTCCTTAATCAATAGAAATTGGCAAAAGGCCAGACAAGAAATTCAGGCAAGTCTTTCTCCTGCTGCACAGAGACAACCAAGAACAGACAACAGGTCCGCTTGCTTGCTCACTCCCCAAGGTGGGGGCAAGCTGGTCCTTATGTGGGGTGAGGGCAGGCTGTGTCCAGGGCTTGAGCCCGAGGCAGCTTAGATGATCTGCCCAGCCCGCAGGTGGTGCCGAGTGCAGGGGGCAGGCAGAGGACCCTGCTTTCTCCCCTGACCCCGGCTTTTGCTCCTGGCTCTTCAGAAGTGGCAGTTGCTTTTTTGCTTTGTTTTGTTTTTTGGTCTTTTTTTATCTTCTTGTCCACAATTAGCCCCAGCTGCACATTTATTTCTGGTCCTTTGTACATTTGTTGTGCTTTCTTGCCTGAGGAAAGTGTGTCCCAATGCGAGCACAGCCGCAGAGGGCCCCGGGCGCAGGCTCGTCTCCCCGGGTGTGAACGATTTCACGACTTCTGTTTGTCTGTTCTTTCAGGTGAAATCAAGATTTTCAAACAAATCGACAGTCTCACAGGTATGGCTTTTTGCCAAAGAGCAAAATACTTATCTAAAATTTCTGGGATTTCCAACAAATCTGTTTCCCCCTTGAAGATTTCATGTATTCACCTTTGACTTCCGCTAAAACACTTCCCAATAAGAGATGTGGTAAGTGACTTTCCTGCATTTGGGAACAGAAAGACGGAAACTCATAAATCTTTTTAAGGGCCTTATTGGTATTGTGAAAAAGTAGTTTGTCACCAAAACCTGCCCAAAATATCAAAGTCCTGAAGTGTTCATCCTAGTAGAATTGAGCTTGTAGGTCAGTCTCAACTTTTCAGAACCATCCAATTTCATGGAAAACTTCCCCCAAAACAGTGGCTTGTCACATTTATAACCTAGACTTTTTTGCCAGTCATCCTATGCTAGGAGCCCTGTGCTGCTGCTGCTGCTGCTGCTGCTGCTGAGTCACTCCAGTCGTGTCCGACTCTGTGCGACCCCATGGACTACAGCCCACCAGGCTCCCCCGTCCCTGGGAGTCTCCAGGCAGGAGCACTGGAGTGGGTGCCATCGCCCTCTCCCTGTAAACGGCTCCCTTCCTTGCCTTGTTCTCTTCATGAAACAGAGCCCCCCACCCCCCAACTCTCACACACAGTCAGAGGCACACAAATAAATCCAGCTGAGTAACACATTATAGAGATGCCGACCCAGACTGAAGACGGTTGGAGGTGGGGAACAAACTGAGCTGCTATCGAGGAACATCTTTAAAACTCCTACAGCATCTCGGGCCGTCAGCTGCGTTTCCCTCTGGCACTGACTGTCTGTCGTCTCCCTTCTCTACAAAATCCCTCTTCAGGAACTAGGAACCTGTCCCACCTGTAAGCGCTCCTCAACAGGCATCCTTCCCTCATTGCTGTACCTCTTTTCTGCCAGCCCTTTCCTATATTTGCTTTCTTGTCAAGAGAAATTTAGCCTTCTTTTGGATTTTCCAATTTGAATTCTTCACCCTCCACAGCACTCTAAAAATGAACATCCCTTCCAAGAATACACCACCCTTAACTTTCAAAAAAAATTTCCGTATTTTTTGTTCATTTGCAGAATCAAAGCCACTAGAATAACGGGGGTTTTAATAAAACACATATTTATTTGTCTCTCATGGATTAGGCCAGAGGTGGGCAATATGACAGTGTCAATCGGGTCTAGAGATTTCCTTCTTGCTCATGGTCCTTAACACATGCCCTCCTTCTTTAAGATCTACTCATTCTCTCAGATGTCTGCTCCAGACTAGAAGCTAAATAAATGTGAAGAGCAAGACAGGTGCTCCCCTTCTTCTAGGAGCCTTCCTAAAAAGTCCTTACACTGGCCCACTTATACACTACCTTCCCAGAATTTGGCCTCAAGGCCTAAACCACCTGGCAAGGGAATGTGGAAAAAGTGATCTTTGGGCAAGGGGCATCAGTTCAGTTGCTCAGTCGTGTCCGACTCTTTGCGACCCCATGAATCCCAGCACGCCAGGCCTCCCTGTCCATCACCATCTCCCGGAGTTCACTCAGACTCACATCCATCGAGTCTGTGGTGCCATCCAACCATCTCATCCTCGGTCGTCCCCTTCTCCTCTTGCCCTCAATCCCTCCCAGCATCAGAGTCTTTTCCAATGAGTCAACTCTTCGCATGAGGTGGCCAAAGTACTGGAGCTTCACCTTTAGCATCATTCCTTCCAAAGAAATCCTAGGGCTGATCTCCTTTAGAATGGACGGGTTGGATCTCCTTGCAGTCCAAGGGACTCTCAAGAGTCTTCTCCAACACCACAGTTCAAAAGCATCAATTCTTCGGTGCTCAGCCTTCTTCACAGTCCAACTCTCACATCCATACATGACCACAGGAAAAACCATAGACTTGACTAGATGGACCTTAGTCGGCAAAGTAATGTCCCTGCTTTTGAATATACCGTCTAGGTTGGTCATAACTTTTCTTCCAAGGAGTAAGCATCTTTTAATTTCATGGCTGCAGTCACCATCTGCAGTGATTTTGGAGCCCCCCAAAAAATGAAGTCTGACACTGTTTCCCCATCTATTTCCCATGAAGTGATGGGACCAGATGCCATGATCTTCGTTTTCTGAATGTTGAGCTTGAAGCCAACTTTTTCACTCTCCTCTTTCACTTTCATCAAGAGGCTATTTAGCTCCTCTTCACTTTCTGCCATAAGGGTGGTGTCATCTGCATATCTGAGGTTATTGACATTTCTCCCGGCAATCTTGATTCCAGCTTGTGCTTCTTCCAGTCCAGCATTTCTCATGATGTACTCTGCATAGAAGTTAAATAAGCAGGGTGACAATATACAGCCTTGACATACTCCTTTTCCTATTTGGAACCAGTTTGTTGTTCCATGTCCAGTTCTAACTGTTGCTTCCTGACCTGCATACAGATTTCTCAACAGGCAGGTGAGGTGGTCTGGTATTCCCATCTCTTTCAGAATTTTCTACAGTTTATTGTGATCCACACAGTCAAAGGCTTTCGTGTAGTCAATAAAGCAGAAATAGATGATTTCTGGAACTCTCTTGCTTTTTCGATGATCCAGCAGATGTTGGCAATTTGATCTCTGGTTCCTCTGCCTTTTCTAAAACCAGCTTGAACATCAGGGAGTTCACAGTTCACGTATTGCTGAAGCCTGGCTTGGAGAATTTTGAGCATTACTTTACTAGCATGTGAGATGAGTACAATTGTGTGTAGTTTGAGCATTCTTTGGCATTGCGTTTCTTTGGGATTGGAATGAAAACTGACCTTTTCCAGTCCTGTGGCCACTGCTGAGTTTTCCAAATTTACTGGCATATTGAGTGCAGCACTTTCACAGCATCATTTTTCAGGATTTGAAATAGCTCAACTGGAATTCTGTCACCTCCACTAGCTTTATTAGTAGTGATGCTTTCTAAGGCCCACGTGACTTCACTTTCCAAGATGTCTGGCTCTAGATTAGTGATCACATCATCGTGATTATCTGGGTCATGAAGATCTTTTTGTACAGTCTTCCATGTATTCTTGCCACTTCTTAATATCTTCTGCTTCTGTTAGGTCCCTACCATTTCTGTCCTTTATTGTGCCCATCTTTGCATGAAATGTTCCCTTGGTATCTCTAATTTTCTTGAAGATATTGCTAGTCTTTCCCATTCTGTTGTTTTCCTCTATTTCTTTGCATTGATCGCTGAAAAAGGGTTTCTTATATCTTCTTGCTATTCTCTGAAACTCTGCATTCAGATGCTTATATCTTTCCTTTCCTCCTTTGCTTTTTGCCTCTCTTCTTTTCATAGCTATTTGTAAGGCCTCCCTGGACAGCCATTTTGCTTTTTTGCATTTCTTTTCCATGGGGATGGTCTTGATCCCTGTCTCCTGTACAATATCATGAACCTCATTCCATAGTTCATTAGGCACTCTATCTATCAGATCTAGGCCCTTAAATCTATTTCTCACTTCCACTGTATAATCATAAGGGATTTAATTTAGGTCATACCTGAATGGGCTAGTGGTTTTCCCTACTTTCTTCAATTTAAGTCTGAATTTGGCAATAAGGAGTTCATGATCTGAGCCACAGTCAGCTCCTGGTCTTGGTTTTGTTGACTCTATAGAGCTTCTCCATCTTTGACTGCATAGAATATAATCAATCTGATTTCGGTGTTGACCATCTGGTGATGTCCATGTGTAGAGTCTTCTCTTGTGTTGTGGGAAGAGGGTGTTTGCTATGACCAGTGCATTCTCTTGGCAAAACTCTATTAGTCTTTGCCCTGCTTCATTCCACATTCCAAGGCCAAATTTGCCTGTTAGTCCAGGTGTTTCTTGACTTCCTACTTTTGCATTCCAGTCCCCTATAATAAAAAGGACATCTTTTTTGGGTGTTACTTCTAAAAGGTCTTATAGGTCTTCATAAAACCATTCAACTTCAGCTTCTTCAGCATTACTGGTTGGGGAAGAGACTTGGATAATTGTGATATTGAATGGTTTGCCTTGGAGACGAACAGAGATCATTCTGTCGTTTTTGAGATTGCATCCAAGTACTGCATTTCGGACTCTTTTGTTGACCATGATGGCTACTCCATTTCTTCTGAGGGATTCCTGCCCTCAGTAGTAGATATAATGGTCATCTGAGTTAAATTCACCCATTCCAGTCCATTTTAGTCTGCTGATTCCTAGAATGTCGACGTTTACTATTGCCATCTCTTGTTTGACCACTTCCAATTTGCCTTGATTCATGGACCTGACATTCCAGGTTCCTATGCAATATTGCTCTTTACAGCATCAGATCTTGCTTCTATCACCAGTCACATCCACAACTGGGTATTGTTTTTGCTTTGGCTCCATCCCTTCATTCTTTCTGGAGTTATTTCTCTGCTGATCTCCAGTAGCATATTGGGCACCTACTGACCTGGGGAGTTTCTCTTTGGTATCCTATCATTTTGCCTTTTCATACTGTTCATGGGGTTCTCAAGGCAAGAATACTGAAGTGGCTTGCCATTCCCTTCTCTAGTGGACCACGTTCTGTCAGACCTCTCCACCATGACCCGCCCGTCTTGGGTTGCCCCACGGGCATAGCTTGGTTTCATTGAGTTAGACAAGGCTGTGGTCCTAGTGTGATTAGATTGACTAGTTTTCTGAGTATGGTTTCAGTGTGTTTGCCCTCTGATGCCCTTTGGCAACACCTACCATCTTACTTGGGTTTCTCTTACCTTGCCGTGGGGTATCTTCACAGCTGCTCCAGCAAAGCACAGCCACTGCTCCTTACCTTGGACAAGGGGTATCTCCTTACCGCCGCCCTTCCTGACCTTCAACATGGGATAGCTCCTCTAGGCCCTCCTGCGGTTGCACAGCCACTGCTCCTTGGGATGCTCCTCCAGGGAGGAGCAAGGTGCATCACTAAGAGTAATTTAAGAAATAAGGCGGGATTATGTAAAATATCCCAATACTATCTGTAGAACCTGCCCAAATGTAAATACTTTTTCCATTTTATTCATGATCATCCTCATCATCACAAAGACAAGCATTTAATTAGCACATTCACTGGAGAAGGAAGTGGCAATCCACTCCCGTACTCTTGCCTGGAGAACCCCATGGACAGAGGAGCCTGGTGGGCTACAGCCCATGGGGTCGCAGAGTCAGACACGACTCAGTGACAGAGCACAGCACAGCAAAATGCATATCACTAAGGGTTTAACATGCTTTACCTGATATCTAATTTTCCCTCACACTATGGCCAGTTTACAGATGAGGAAACCAAGGCTTTAAACAGTCACATTACCTGGTCAAGGTTGCAGCTGGTAAGTAGGACTTTTAGGACCATGTGACCAAAAATGCATTTATCCAACAACGAGGCTTTATTCTGCTTTCCTTTGAGTCAAGACAGGTTTGACTGACTCATTCCTGAGTTTGAAGTGACTACCCAGCAAAATGTCATGAGCTCACTTAGAGATTCCTTTGACTGTGGGAATTGCCCCATGGGAGCTTTCGTGAGAAAGATGAGAGGGAAATGAAGAAATGGGTCAGAGAGAAGGGCAAGAAAGGTCTGTGGTTAAATTTTGTGGCCGTGTGCACACAGGTGAGCCCCGCAGCACGAGAGAGAGGGTGTTTCTACACGGATGGCCCAAGGAAGTAGCTGGTGCTGCTCCTGCACAGAAGCTGCCTGTGGGGCTGGTGCTTAATAATTTAATAAATTTGGGTACTGTCTGCAGTGACGGTCCAGAAATAACTTCTTGCTATAAATTGCATTGGCCGCCCCGATCGCAGCAGGTAGTATCTAAACAACGGGTCCAACGTGCCAAAGCTCCATGACGAAATGGAAGTATGAAAATTGAATGAACTTGCACGCATCTTATAGGTTACTGGTCAGAAGACTCTCTTAGAGCCAAGGGAGCCTCCCTGAAACAAAAGCGTGGTTAATTGACAGTGCAGATGGGAACAGAAGCCCAACTAGAGAATATGCTCATTGATGTTGATAGGTTTGCTCCGTCCTGTCTTTAGCTGGATGACCTCACTGTTCTTTTCCACAATACTAGTGTGTGAATGTTCCTCTCAATTCCACATGGGTCCACCTTTTGTTAAAAGCACAGAACTTTAACATGCTGTGGGGAAAAACCAAAATAAAGGCAGAACCATGACTATTGAATAAAGGGGCTTCCCTCATGGCTCAGATGCTAAAGAGTCTGCCTGCAATGCGGTGACTTGGGTTTGATCCCTGGGTCAGGAAGATCCCCTGGAGAAGAAAATTGCAACCCACTCCAGTATTCTTCTTGCCTGGAGAATTCCATGGACTGTAGCCCGCCAGGGTCACAAAGAGTCGGACACGACTGAGCGACTAAGCACGTTGAATAAAGACCGAATGGCATTGCATTAATTAAAATGTTTGCAAATAGCTGGAAAGATGAGTCTTTCCCTTTCTTCAGGAAATTTTAACCCATGAAATTAAAATACACAAAAAATCTTTCTAAGTGAACTGATCATTTTGCTTATGAAAGCTTTCGTGTCCATTGGATCGGCCTGTCAGTCACTATAGATTCAAATTCACTTGGGATTCTCCACGGCAAGAATATTGGAGTAGTTTGCCATTTCCTTCTCCAGGGAATCTCCCCAATCCAGGGATCGAAACTGGGTCATCTGCATTGCAGGCAGACTCTTTACCAGCTGAGCCACCGGAGAAGCCCGTATGTACACACACACACACACATACATATGTCTGACTATTACAGTAAAGTTCACACACCAGTGAACCAAGTGTTTATTAAGGTGACGTAATAACCGTAACACCTCGTGACATTTGATTAGTGCTCTTAGATGTTTACTGTTCATTTTAGTTTTATTAGAAATTGTGGATAAGAAAGTATAAAAGATACTGAGGCACAGGACAGTGAACGGACCTTCTGGGGTAGGGAAGCCACGTCTGGGGCAGAACAAGAAACACAGACTCTTCCAGGAACTCTGCTGAGGGCCACCAGTCTGCCTGCCCCTTCAGCATCACCTCTTCTGTCCTTGCCCATGCTCTCCCTGGCTTCTTCTAAGCCTGTGAGACTGAATGGCCCCAGGCAAGGGCTCTACGTAGGATTTGGCAAGACCAGCTCCTTCCTTTCCCAAGGCCCTTCACAGGGAGCAGATCACAGCATTTGCTGTATTTCCCACCACCTGACATGTGGGAACCAGGAGAACTGAGGAAACTTCTCATCTTCTTCCATCTATGATACGAAATAGGAAGAAGCTTTCTTCTCCATGGTAATATAATTCTGCTGGCTGGTCTCCACAGGAAGTTCCACTGAAGACCCTGTAGCTTTAAAATATCAAGGCCCAATCATGCTAAGTGGAATCAGTCAGACAGAAAAAAGACCAAAACTATATGAGATAATTTACACCTGGAAGCATCTAAAAAATACGAGACTAATGACTATACCCCACAAGAAGCAGACTGGCAGACACGGAGAGCAGCTGTTGGTCACCAGTGTGCAGGGGGAGGGCGAGCTTCGGGGTGAGGGAGCTGGGCTGCAGACTGTCGGGTATAGAATAAGCTGCAGGTGTATTGCGCATGAGGAATACAGCCAACACGTTACAGTGACTGTAAGCGGAGTGTAGCCTATAAAAACTGTGGCTCGTATTATATATCTGTGAATTACATGACGGAATTTTATATAATATCAACCATCATTCAATAAAATAAAGTGATAAGGATACATGAAATTAATTAGTTAGTTAATTAAACTATCAAGGCCCAAGACTTCTCAGTAAAATTGAATGTCTTTTTCCTAAAAGTGTGCCATCATATACTAGTATAAATGACAGGCTGCTGAAAAGCCCGATGCAAAGCTGGTAAAATGCACCTCTCGCCTAGCTCCCAGAAGCAGGTTTAAAAGACCAAACAAACAAAAGCACCTAGCAGAGATCAGAAACTGGGAGATTTGAACACCTGAATAAGTAAAAGCCAAGTCTGTGAAGCCTTCCCTTTTAAAGTCTCCCGGGGAGCTGACTGTTCAGATGGGAATTACTGGTGAATGATGCATGCCTCTGAAAAGCTCTTCACGTCTGTGCTCGTCTCTGTCATCCTCTGCTTCAGTCGGAGCCCAAGGGAAACGGCAGTATCAAGAAGAGACTGCCGTCCATCGTGGAAGACGAGGAGGAGGAGGACGACGACGAGGGGGAGGAGACAGCCTCCCTGTCCCCCGTCTACACCAGGGCACCCGCCTCTTCTCGCAGCAAGCGGCCTGGAGGCGGTAAGAGCTACCTGGGCTTAAGCCTGAAGCAGCTGGCCTCGGGAACGGTGCCCTTTCACTCACCTATCAGAGTCTCCAGTTCAAACTCCCCCAAAACCAAGCAGGAGATGGATGCCCCAAACTATGGCAGAAGAAAAGAGAACTTGAAATTGCAGCTTTCAACTTGGAACAGTGCTGGACCCCCAGACCTCAGTCCCAGGTAAGAGCTTAGTTCACAGACTCCTTTCCCGGTGGAGGTGGCTGCTTTTGCTCCCCACTGGCACCTGGCTAGAAAACTACTTAGCCTTCTGGACCTTTCTACCATGCAAGTTCCTAGCCTGGAGGCTTCAGCTTTCCTAAATTTTTCTGTGCACTTTTTGACTCTATAGCAAAGTGTGGGCAGAATGAGAATAAATCATATTAGTCATATTCTCAAAAGGGTCCATTAAATGTTCCCAATTCCTTCTCTTCTCCGTTTATTCATTTAGCTCTACCTATTTTTATATACTTGAGAGGGTTGCCGTATCCTCCTCCACGGGATCTTCCCAACGCAGGGACTGAACCCGCGTCTCCTCTGACATCTGCATTGGCGGGTGGGTTGAGCCAGTCCACCAGTGAGCCACCTGGGAAGCCCCAACCGTGCACACGCTTTTATAGATGTATATTTCTACACTGTGATTTTATAATTTATAAATTTCTGATAAAAGTGAAAGAGAGGAAATGAAGCTTATATCATTATCCCCCAATATCTGAAACTTCACCAAAAGTTTCACAGGGCAGTCAGTGGAAATGATAAAGAAAATGAAGTGCTGGTCTTCATTTCCCATAGTATTTGCTTCATTATTGTGGGTAACTGAAGCTTGGTTTTACTTCCAGCCTCTTCATTAGGTAATGTGGGGTGGTTCTATTTTTAGTTTAAAACATTCACTTTAGGATCCACTAAAGATGATTGAGACAGCAAAAATTCCTGACTCAGAAAATGTGAAAGGGGTAGTATGGAGCATAGCAGCTAATTTAAAGAGACATAAGAAAAAACATATTAAATGACTTCTATTCCCAGATACTCAGCTGGGTAATTTTTCATTTACTGTTATGGTTAGTCTTTTCAGGAATCTTATAAAGTAGTTCATATTACCTCAGCTATAAACTTATAAGAAGTGTATCTTGAAAGTTAAATAGTCTGTCTAAAATTTCAAAAATTTGAGTTCTGAAATATAGATTCAACGTCTGTTTTTCTGTTTATAAGGCAAGAGCTCTTTCTGATATACTATATATTGGTTACTCTCTTGAAGAATATAATCTATCCATTTAGAGAAAATAGTAAGGAAAAAATAAGCAAAGCAGGTTTAGTGAAAAGTAGATGGATATTAAATGTTCAGGAATTTAGCTGGAGATGGTAATTTGAAAACTCAGCTTAACTGTTCTTTGTAAAGTTTCTCTAACATGAAAAAATAATAAATTTTAAATAGGGGGAAAATGTAGCAGAGCTGGAAAACAAAGGTTCATGTACACCTGATTCTACACTTATGAAAAAAAAGTTTTATTTTATATACAGAGAAAGGTTTTGAGAACATGGCACAATGTGAATGGTAGTAGTGCATGACAGGTGCTTTTTTTGATATTTTGATTGTATGTTTACATTTTCTACAATAAATTCATGTTTTTGAAAAAATTATGACTGGATTAGATATTCACCAAGGAAAGAAGATTAGCTACAGTCCTAGCAGTCATTGGCACCCCACTCCAGTGCTCTTGCCTGGAGAATCCCAGGGACAGGGGAGCCTGGTGGGCTGCAGTCCATGCGGTCGCTAAGAGTCGGGCACGACTGAGCATCTTCACTTTCACTTTTCGCTTTCATGCATTGGAGAAGGAAATGGCAACCCACTCCAGTGTTCTTGCCTGGAGAATCCCAGGGACGGGGGAGCCTGGTGGGCTGCTGTCCATAGGGTCGCACAGAGTCAGACACGACTGAGGCTACTCAGCAGCAGACGTAGTCATTTAAATACAATTCTTCAGCTGTCACTTTGGAGTTTCATCTAAGTCTAGAGAAAAGTTACCATTAGGTGAAAACTCTCTAATTCTGGATAGAACAGTAAATTAATATGAATTTAGATAAGAGGACTTCTGTAGCTAAGCTTTTGAATCTGAGAATAAATAAGAATCTAAAATCTATAGAAATATGACATGAAATAAAATTGTGAGACACACAAGTATTTCTAAAACTCCCAGTAGCCACGTCTTTGAAAAGTAAGCATACACACGCACACGTGAAATTATTTACTAATAATTTAACGATATGGTTTATTTGATTTGAGATGCCTCAAATATTAGCATTTCAAATGTAAACAGGATAAAAAATTACTAGTTAAATAACATAATGTTTTTACTAAAGTCTTCAAAATCCGGCGTGTGTTTTAGACTTACAGCACGGCTCATTTCCACATTTCAGGCGCTCAGTGGCTGGATAAGGCTAATGGCTACCACGCTGGTTAGCACAGCTCTGGAGTGTCTAGAATTCAGAAATTTAACACAAGGTTTTTTAACTCTTCTAGAAGTAACTGTGACCCATGAACATAAATGCACAACTAGCCAACCTTCATTGTCTTACACAGGATTGTTGATGGAATTGAAGATGGAAACAGCAGTGAAGAAAGCCAGACTTTCGACTTTGGCTCTGAACGAATCAGACCAGAGCCCAGAATTTCTCCTCCTCTTGGAGGTAAGCTCTATATTTAGTCTTCTCACAAGGGGTGACATTTCTTTGTTACTTGTAATATTTGGCTCTTCACATCAGGTGGCCAAAATATTGGAGCTTCAGCTTCAGCATCAGTCCTTCCAGTGAATATTCAGGGCTGATTTCCCTTAGGATGGACTGGTTGGATCTCCTTGCAGTCCAAGGCTTTCCAGAGTCTTTTCCAGCACCACAGCTTGAAAGCATCAGTCCTTTGGCGCTCAGCCTTCTTTGGGGTCCGACTCTCCTGAACGCAGGCAACCCCAAATAGTCACGAGGTGTGAGGCCGGCAGCCTTTTGCCAGCTCCCTCCGCCCTTTCCCACCTGGCTCCGATGTCCTTGTGTGAGGCTCTCCTGCTAATGAGTGAGTCCTTCCACGGGCAAAGCCCAGCACAAGAAAGACTTCGGAATGTGCAGTTGTGGGGGTGTGTTGCCCCTTGGTAGAATGCCAGTCCTCTATCCCAGTCTGCACCTCTTCCGGGCACCCGTCATCTCCTGGGGAGACGGGCGGATGAGACCCCTGGTGCGACGACGGTGGGTAGGGATGGAGGAGAGGAATGCAGACGGCAGTCAGCAGTTCTCATGCATTCAGGGAATGGACTTTAACGGGCTGATGCCACTCTGCTTGGAGCCAGAGGCACAGACGTTATAGGTCTGGTCAAACAGGTGTGAGCCTTTGCTATGGCAGCTGGTGGTGGGTCCCCCCGGGAGTTCTTGCTGGGTCACAGGACGTCAGCCGCCTGACAGTCCTGGCCCCGCCCCCTTCCACCCTCCTCCACTCGCTTGCCCGCGCTCACCCTGACGCTCATCCGTTCAAGCCACGGGCACTCCTGGCTGCATCCTGCGTGCCTCTCCTTTCTGTCTGAGACTCTCCTTTCTGCCCCCGCCCTTTCCTGGCCTCATTCCTCTCTTGCCTGCTTTGCTAGCAAAGGCGCTTTCACTCTGTTCTCCACACGAAAAGCGGACTATTCAAAAAAAGTACAAATCTATTCTTACTATTTTATTCCTGTGCTTAAAATCCTGAGATGGACTCCCATTGCCTTTAGTGTGAAATTCAAACTTGTTGCATAATTGCTTTTTGAATGGCTCTTTTCTCTGCTTGGAGAAGGAAATGGCAACCCACTCCAGTATTCTTGCCTGGAGAATCGCCCTAGACCCAAAGCTCCATGAGAGTCAATATGTTTTCTTTATTTCTGTCTCCTCTAGAGGGGGGCTTCCCTGGTAGCTCAGTTGGTAAAGTATCCACCTGCTGTGAAGGGACCCCAGTTTGATTCCTGGGTCGGGAAGATCCCCTGGAGAAGGGACAGGCTACCCACTCCAGTATTCCTGGGTTTCCCTGGTGGCTCGGCTGGTAAAGAATCTGCCTGCAATACAGGTGGCGTGGGTTTGATCCCTGGGTTGGGGAGATCCCTTGGAGAAGGAAAAGGCTGCCTACTCCAGTGTTCTGGTCTGGAGAATTCCATAGACTGTATAGTCCATGGGTTGCAAAGAGTCAGACAGGACTGACTGACTTTCACTTCACTTCACCTCTAAAGGAGGTCTAGCCTGCTGTAAGTGATCTCGTATTATTCACTGAATGAAGAGATTAACTTTGCAAATATCTCTGTAAAAGGAACTTTCACCACTCGGCCACTTCAGATTGTTTTGAACAACTTTCCCCCCCCCCCACACAAACAAATTCTCTATGCTTAGTTGACCAGAATTAGGGTATTAAGATAGCCATATCATGATATTTATACTGACAGATAGTACAGGCATAGATGTCTCTATATATCAAATCCTTTCCACTCTAGCAGTGACTCATCTGTGCTTCTGCTCCTAACAAATGTGAATAGATTTGTAAAAGTACGGTAGAGAAAAGGTGGAGATGAGAGAACCAGGGAATGGGGGAAACTACCTTTTCGTGCACAGAGCAGACAGAAATCTGCAGTGGAGAGGAGCACCTTTAATAGAGGCGGGAAGAAAATGCTCTTGTGGACCCAGGAATCAAAATTTGCAAAGGAAAGAGAGGAGGAAAAGAATACTCCTTTTCCGTGGCTTGGAGGACGCTGGCTGTGATATATTTTTTGGCAAACAGTCAAAGAAGGGAATAAGTGCCGCTGGGCCACACGATAGTGATAGTGTTGAGGAGACGGGGCAGTTGGCCACGGACACACCCAGTTCGTGTGGTCACAGTCCCCGCCATGCTGCATGCCCGGTTCCAAAGAGTCCTTCCGGTGCCGTCCAGAGGCATGCTAGGGAGACAGAACTGACCACCTGTGCGCATCTCAGGAAAGGCTTAGCTACCTTCCTAATGGTTAGCTTCCTACCCTCCTAAAGGTTAGCTCCTTCCCTGTTCCAGTTGCCGCAATCCTCAAATATGAGGTGTCTTCCTAAAGGATTCATTCTGTGTGTGTCACTTTCCAGACCCAGAGATTGGAGCTGCTGTCCTCTTTATCAAAGCGGAGGAGACCAGGCAGCAGATAAGCAAACTCAACAGTGAGGTACGGAGCTTTGTCTTTCTCTGGCCAGGCTGGAGTGGTGAGGGGCTAGGAATCCCAGTCACCGGCAGAAGCAGGGTGATAGAATCATGACAAATATGCGCTGTGGCTGCTAGTGGCAAGTGTGGATGGACTCCCACTCAACCTGATGTAAGTATCAGTTACTCAGCTTCTCTCAAGCTCTGCCTTGCCGTGTGTGACGAGGACACAGCAGTTACACCTACCTTGTGGCCCATTTGTGAAGTTGAATGAGACCATCTAGCTAGATCATTTAACATACAGGAAACATTAAGTGCTAATTTCTCTAATTAATGTCATAAATGTATTGATATTTGGTTTCATTGGTGCTTTTTCACTTTTTTATATACTTCAATTTTTAACGAGTTAAAGCAAGATCATTCGTCCAGAGATGAATCAAAGTAATGAATCGGAGTAATCCAGTGGCCTGACACTGTCCTCTTCCCTAGTCGGCACCCGCTTTATAACTTTGAGCTCTTTAGCTCTCTAGATCTTACCATCTCTTTGTATAAAGTAAGGTAATTTAAAAGATAATTTTATTGAGGTATATTGTACACCTTATAAAAGGCACTCATTTGAAATGAGTACAATTTAATAATTTTTAGTAGCTTTATTGAGTGATTCAGCCATGCCCATGTGAGTTTTAGAATATTTTTTATCATCCTAACAAGGTCTCCCACGCCCATTCATGGTTAATTCCTGTTCCCGTATCCAGTCCTGGGCAACCACTTGTCTGCTTCCTGTTTCTATTAGTTTGTCTTTTCTGGATATTTCATACAAAGGAGAAGGTAATTTCTGAATCACTCTCTCCATTTGGGTGCCCCCCAATATAATTAATTTTTTAAGAAGATTTTGAGACAATGATTTGCATGCAAATACCTTCTCTGGGAAGTGATCTGGGAAGCAAGAGGAAGGAGAAGAGGAATAAGACTGGAAAGAAAGGAAGGCAAGTGAATCAGGGATGTTAATGAGATGAATAACTCTGTAGGCAGTTGGGCTCCAATCTGCTTTGGTGGGGGCACTGAGAGCTTATGTAGGGCAACTCGGAATTGTTCTTCCATGAGACAAGAGAAAAGATGGCTTCTGAGGGATTACCTGCAGGCTTAGCTGCAGGAGAGACTAGAAAGATCCTTCAAATAGGAAAATGCAGGAAGACCCAACTGTTTGTGATGACCTTCAGGGTAGACCTAGGTCAAGTACCCTGAGCAGGCACAAACAGGGTAATAGGACTGAAGTGGTAGATTCTCTGATGAGATCTTGGCAGAAAATGTAGCCAACTGATGATAAGATCTGAGAAAAGTGAAATTCATATAAATGTAACTGGTTTCCAATTTTCTGTAACAATGGAAAACTGGGCATCTTGTCATAACGTGCAGAGGTTTCTGCTCCCCTGTGTTCCATCAGCTCACTGCCCTCTCTCCTGAGTCTGTGCTCTCTGGAGGTGAGATTGTTGCCAACAAGAAGTAAGAGGCCAAAGTGCAGACTGACCAGTTAGGAACAGAAACACTGACTGGATTGGAGCCCCTTTAACTGTAACGGCTTGTCCGTACACAGGCCACCCAAAAACCTCTTATTGAAAGTACACCGAAAGACCAAAACAAAACCAACTAAACCCTCTGTTGGAGACCTGGACATCAACTTGTGTGTGTGCATGTGTGTGCGTGTGTGCCTGTGTGTGCGTGCGTGAATGTGTACGTGTGTGTGCATGTGTGTGTGCGTGCTCGAGTGTATGTGCACGTGTGTGTTGTGCGCATGTGTGTGCATGTGTGTGTGCGTGTGTGTGCGTGTGTGTACATGTGTGTGCACGTGTGTGCGTGTGTGTGCATGTGCCTGTGTGTGCGTGTGTGAGTGTTGTGTGTGTGTGCATGTGTGTGTGTGCATATGTGTGTTGTGCACATGTGTGTGCGTGAGTGTGTGCGTGCGTGTGCGCCTGTGCATGTGTGTGCGCGCGAGTGTGTGCATGTGTACGTGTGTGTGCACATGTGTGTGTGCATGTGTGTGTGTGCACGTGTGTGTGTGTGTGTTCGGTTTAAGAGCACTTTATTGTTGAGGAGTTTCTTTGATTGGTGGGGTTTTTTTGTTTGTTTGTTTGGACATCAGCTTCTTATGAAACAGTTTCATTTAAGATACTGTCATCAGATAAAATCACCCACCTGAATTATTTTCTCTCACATTTCAGGGGATTATCTAGGGGCTGTAAGAATGGATTGGCCAATATCCTAGCTCAGAGACAGAAGTTAGTGATTAGTTTGGGGAAAAAAATGTGTATCTTCACCTTTTGGAATGTTGATTTTTCCAAGTTACAGATGGAAATCCATACACTATATGCCTTTCCTTGCAGAATCTGAGTCCGTGATAGATGCTTAGAACAGATAACCGTTTGGAAATAAAACTACTTCCCCTGTGTGATTCTGCGTTCATGACTGCTTTCCTGGTGAGATGACATGAACTGTGTTATCCTGTCACACACTGAAGTAAAAGGGCAAGATAAGTGTCAGCGGTGTGATTAGTCCTTCCCTAAAGAATTAGTTTTCCCTTAGTTGAAAATATCTGATTTCTTCATAGCTGAAGCGTAAGTCAAAAAGACCTCATTTTTCACACATAATTTAATTTGTACATAGTCTTGACCTTTTAGGTATAACATTAAACTCACCAAGACAGACAGGATTAAAATACCAACTGACTTCAAACTGTAAAATTACCCCCTCTAACCACCTGCTTGTCTTTTCCCCATAGTTTCTACAAAGTAATGTTTATATAGCCAAAAAAAAAAAAAATTCGTCTTTCAAAGGCCAAGACTAATTTTTCCGTTTCACCTGCTTCTTGCTATTCACATATGTGATCATTCGATTGCTCTGTCCTTTCTTTCTTCTATTCTCTTGGTTAGAAGTAAGCAGGAGAAGAATTAATAATAAATGGTAAGAGGCACTGCATGACAGTAACTCTGCAACCCAGAGGGGACCCTCGTAATCTAGGTGAGGCATGTTTGACACTGTGTAACCCAGAGGGCTTCGTGCGATGCCCATTCTGATATTTGCTCAGACATTTCAGATATAAAGGAATTGTTCATTGATGTGTAGAGTTCATAATCAACTGACTAAACACAGCACTAAAATAAGGAAAGGAAAACTGTTGCTAATAACTGACATTCACAGAACTGTTTAGAGAGCTCAGGAGATACAGGACAGCTGCTGGTGTTAGAAGGCTTTTGAAAACATTGCCATTGCTTTGCAGCAGTGAAATGGTGACATGCTAAGAAAATTGTTTAAAAATAACAACAAAATACCGATGGGTGGCAGGGGCCATGTCAGTCGAACGTTCTGCTTCTGAAAAGGTTTGTAGGTCAGGCTCAGAGGGTTTCCTCATCTCCGAAATCTGGGTGACCCACAAAGACTCCACGGCCAGGCCTCCCAAGAGAAGCTGCGTGCCCACCCAGCAGGAGTGACGCATCAGACACAACAGAGAGAAAGGGGGAAGTCTGGAGCGAGAATGGCTTCCAGATCCCTATCCATGGACTAGCTCTGTGACTTCAGCAAAGTGGTCACCTCCCCTACGTTCAGCCCTGTTGTCTACTAAATATTAATGATACAATCTGTCAGAGAGGAGTGTTGTAAGGACTTCAGACTCTGTGTAAAGCCCCAGACACGGCGTCTTCCTTTAATAAATGGTCAAATGATCTTCCTTCCTCATGCAAGGTCATGCTTCTAGTCAACAAATGTGATTCACGTTAGACCCCCCGCTACCCAACAGTGCCCCATGCAGACTGATAGAATTCGTCAATGCTGATGGAATAAAATGGAATGAATTGAGAAACATACTTGATTATGAAAATTACTGCTTTCACCTGGGATTTCCTTTTTTTATAAAGATGCTCACTATCAAGTTAGTATCAAAAATGATAGGGGGGAAAAATACATTTCAATGCATCTTACTTTAGCTAAACAGTTTGAGGTAATGGTGTCACTGACTTACTGTAAAGAACAGTTCCTCCGTAACACTTATAGATTGAAGGGCAAAGAGAGCCAGTATGCCAGTTAATAATGCTTGACCATTACTTGACATTACATTAAACATATAAACAGCAAAATGATGATAAAACGAGGCAGAAGACAAGCTGCCAGACTTAACAGAAAGACAACCGCAGTCAAACCTTCATTTGCAAAGCGAGAAAATGTGGTGACTTGTTAAATCATCCTTAGCAGAGTGCAGCTTGGCTAGAATGCTCTACTCGGCCACTTTTAGTATTTTTCTTATAGGTACATAAGGGAGTCCGTTAATACTGGGCTATTTTAAGGCAACTTGAGCTCTAACTTAATTCAAAAGAATGAAATATATATATGCCTAAATAAAAGAAACTTTATTTTGGGGGGCTCCAAAATCACTGCAGATGGTGACTGCAGCCATGAAATTAAGACACTTGCTCCTTGGAAGAAAAGCTATGACCAACATAGACTGCGTATTAAAAAGCAGAGACATTACTTTGCCAACAAAGGTACATCTAGTCAAAGCTGTGGTTTTTCCAGTGGTCATGTATGGATGTGAGAGTTGGACCATAAAGAAAGCTGAGCATCAAAGAATTGATGCTTCTGAACTGTGGTGTTGGAGAAGACTCTTGAGAGTCCCTTGGACTGCAAGGAGATCCAACCAGTCCATTCTAAAGGAGATCAGTCCTGGGTGTTCATTGGAAGGACTGATGCTGAAGCTGAAACTCCAATACTTTGGCCACCTGATGCGAAGAACTGATTCATTTGAGAAGACCCTGATGCTGGGAAAGATTGAGGGCAGGAGGACAAGGGGAGAACAGAGGATGAGATGGCTGGATGGCATCACCGACTCAATGGACATGGGTTTGGGTGGACTCCGGGAGTTGGTGATGGACAGGGAGGCCTGGCGTGCTGCAGTCCATGGGGCCCAAAGAGTTGGACACAACTGAGTGACTGAACTGAAACAAAAAAAGTGAGCTTTGTCGAAACAACAATTTATATTGACTTAATTGAGACAGAACTTACTTTTTATTAACTCATAACATCATACTTTTTATTAACTCCAGGTTTGAAACAACTTGATTGAGATATGATTGACATGTCGTAGAATTCATCCACTTAAAGTTACAACCTAAGACGTCCCTGGCGGTCTGGGCTTCCCCTGCAGGGCGCACAGGTTGAGTCCCTGGTTGGGGAACTGAGATCCTGCAGGCTGTGCAGTGGGGCCTAAATTAAGTAAGTGAAGTGTAAAACGCAAGGCCTTTTAGTGTATTCCCAGACTCAGGCATCCATCACCATAATAAATTTCCGAACTTTTCGTTACCCCACAAAGGAAGTTTGCCCACACAGCCAACACCAGCGGCTCCGGCCCCTCAGCCCCGTGCAGCCGCTGATCCACGCTCCCCGCCTATACACTCACCGACTCTGGACATCTCGTGTGAATGGAATCGTACAGCATGGCCCCTTGTGACTGGCTCTTTCCGTTGAGCATGTTTTTGCTGTTCTCATCTCACATTGTGGCATACCAGTGCTTCATCCCTGTTTATTGCCAAATAATAGGTTTCATCATGTAGACATTCCACATTTTATT
Source organism: Ovis aries (assembly GCF_016772045.2). Taxonomy (NCBI): domain Eukaryota; kingdom Metazoa; phylum Chordata; class Mammalia; order Artiodactyla; family Bovidae; genus Ovis; species Ovis aries. Next base: position 277,797,435 of record NC_056054.1, read on the forward strand.
TCTTCATCCATCACTAGACGGGCTTTCGCAGCGTACCCACTCTTTGGCAGGGAGAATAACGCTGCTGTGAGCATCCGTGAAACACTCAGAAAAAGTTTTGTGTGGACTTTAAAAGAAAAGCATTTGCGAAAGGATTTCATTTCTCTCTGTCCGCCCTGGGTGATTTCAACCAGGTACAGATGGTCATCACGGTGTGATGGGTAGTCCACTGAATGTGCTGTTCTATTTTTTTTTTATTTTTAATTGGAGGATAGTTGCTTTACAACACTGCGTTAAGTCTTCACACACCCCCTCCCTCCGGGGCTGCCTCCCACGCCCCATCTCGCGGCTCAGGCTGAGCTCCTTCCCATCTCCCGGGCTCAGGCTGAGCTCCTTCCCGCGCCGTCTCTCGCTCGTGCTCCTGTGTGCCCCGGCTGCTCTCGGGTTGCCCCCCCCTCCCCGCCCCGCTGTGTCCGTGAGTCCTTTCTCTGCGTGCGTCTCAGCGCCTGTCCTGCAAACAGGTTCCTCAGGACCATTTTTCTAGATCCTGTATGTACGCGTTAACATAGGACGGTTTTCTCTCCCCGACTTTGTGTGCACGTTTTAATTTCTCTTGAGTAAGGAAGAATTACTGGTAACTCTGTCTAACGTTTGAGCAGCCACCAGGCTTCCCCAGAGCAGCAGGCACCGGTACACTTAGCAGCATATAAACATTCCAAGTCTCTGGTTGCTCACAACTCTCATTTATCTGATTTTCCTTTATTATGACCATTCTTGTGCGTGTGAGGTGGTACCTCATGTGGTTTTCAGTTGCGTTTCCCTGAGAGCGGATAATGTCGAGCATATTTTCCTGTGCTTACTGGGCATCTGCATGTATGCGGACAACTGCCAGCTTACGACTTCCCTTTCACTCTTCACTTTTGTGCACTGGAGGAGGAAATGGCAGCCCACTCCAGCGTTCTTGCCTGGAGAATCCCAGGGACGGGGGAGCCTGGCGGGCTGCCGTCTACGGGGTCGCACAGAGTCGGACAGGACTGCAGTGACTCAGCCGCAGCGGCAGGTTACGTCCTCTGCCCGTTTTGAAACTGGTTTCTCTGTTCATTACTGAGTTGGGGTGTGCTCTATATATTCTAGATAACAGGTTATGATGCACAGTTTTCTCCCATTCTCCAAGTTGTCCTCTCATTTTCTTAATGTGTCTCTACAAAGCACAAAGTGTTAATTTTGGTGATATCCATTTTACCTGGTTTTTTTTTCTGTGATTTTGAGGTAACATCTAAGAAACCATTGCCTATTCCAGGGTCATGAAGATTCATTCCTCTATTTCCTTCCAGGAGTTTTATAGTGTGAGCTCTTGCATTTAGGTCTTTGATCTGTTTTGAACTAATTTGTGTGTGTGTGTGTGTGTCTGTCTGACTCTTTCTGACCCTGTGGACTGTAGCCCTCCAGGCTCCTCTGTCCATGGGATTCTCCAGGCAAGAATACTGGAGTGGGTTGCCATTTCTTTCTCCATATGGTTGATGAATGGGCTGAATTTTATTTAATTTTTTGTGTGTGGATGTTCAGTTATCACATCACCATTTGTAAAAAAAAAAAAAAAAAAAACCACTGTTTTCCCCCATTGAATCATCTTAGCATACCTATGAGACACTTGCCATTGATATTAGGGTTTATTTCTGGAGTCTCAATTCTATTCTATTGATCTATATGTCTATCCATATCTTTTTACATTTCTTTCAACAGTATTTTAATTTTTCAACAGTAGTTCTTAGTGTACAAATATCCTTGGTTAATGTATTCCTGAGTTCTATTATTTTTGATGCTGTTGTTAACAAAATTGCTTTCTTAACTTACATTTGGGTTGTTCACTCACACTGCACAGAAACGCACCTGATTTTTCCATGCCCATCTTGCATCCTCCAACTTTACCAAGCTTTTTAAATAGTTCTAATAATTTAAGGGTGGATTTTATGGAAAATTTTTATATAAGATCATGCCTTCTAGAAATAGAGATGCTTTTATTTCTTCCTTCCCAATTTAAATACCTTATATTAACTTTTCTTCCCTAATTGCCTTGCCTAGAACTTCCAGTACAGCACTGAATAGAAATGGAAAGAAATATCCCTGTCTCCTGCCTTCGCTCGGGAAGCAACTCTTTCGGTTTGTCACCATTGAATATGACGTTCAGTTCAGTCACTCAGTCGTGTCTGACTCTTTGTGACCCCATGAATCGCAGCACGCCAGGCCTCCCTGTCCATCACCATCTCCCGGAGTTCACTCAGACTCACGTCCATCGAGTCCGTGATGCCATCCAGCCATCTCATCCTCGGTCATCCCCTTCTCCTCCTGCCCCCAATCCCTCCCCAGCATCAGAGTCTTTTCCAATGAGTCAACGCTTCGCATGGGGTGGCCGAAGTACTAGAGTTTCAGCTTCAGCATCAGTCCTTCCAATGAACACCCAGGACTGATCTCCATTAGGATGGACTGGTTGGATCTCCTTGCAGTCCAAGGGACTCTCAAGAGTCTTCTCCAACACCACAGTTCAAAAGCATCAATTCTTCGGTGCTCAGCCTTCTTCACAGTCCAACTCTCATATCCATACATGACCACAAGAAAAACCATAGCCTTGACTAGACGGACCTTAGTCAGCAAAGTAATGTCTCTGCTTTTGAATATGCTATCTAGGTTGGTCATAACTTTTCTTCCAGGGAGTAAGCGTCTTTTAATTTCATGGCTGCAATCACCATCTGAAGTGATTTTGGAGCCCCCCAAAAAATGAAGTCTGACACTGTTTCCACTGTTTCCCATCTATTTCCCATGAAGTGATGGGACCGGATGCCATGATCTTCGTTTTCTGAATGTTGAGCTTTAAGCCAACTTTTTCACTCTCCTCTTTCACTTTCATCAAGAGGCTTTTTAGTTCCTCTTCACTTTCTGCCATAAGGGTGGTGTCATCCACATATCTGAGGTTATTGACATTTCTCCCGGCAATCTTGATTCCATCTTGTGCTTCTTCCAGTCCAGTGTTTCTCATGATGTACTCTGCATAGAAGTTAAATAAGCAAGGTGACAATATACAGCCTTGACGTACTCCTTTTCCTATTTGGAACCAGTTTGTTGTTCCATGTCCAGTTCTAACTGTTGCTTCTTGACCTTCATACAGATTCCTCAAGAGGCAGGTTAGGTGGTCTGGTATTCCCTTCTCTTTCAGAATTTTCTACAGTTTATTGTGATCCACACAGTCAAAGGCTTTGGCATAGTCAATAAAGAAGAAATAGATGTAACTGCTGGTTTTTTATTAGCTCCCTCTTTCATGTTGAAGAAACACCTTTGTGTTCCTGATACCTTTATCACATTGCTAAATTTTGTCAAATGCCTTTTCTTGCATCTATTGGATAGTAATGTGTTTGTTTGGTTTTGTTCCTTATTCTACTGAGATGGGGGAGAAGGAAATGGCAGCCCACTCCAGTGTTCTTGCCTGGAGAATCCCAGGGACAGAGGAGCCACGACTGAAGCGACTTGGCAGCAGCAGCCACTGAGATGGTGTATTACATTAATTAATGGTTTGGGGATGCTGAACTAACCTTGCGTTCCTAAAGTAAATCCCTCTAGCCACCGTGTAGAATCCCTTTTGTATATTTCTGGATTCAATTTGCCAGTATTTTGCTGAGAATGTTTGCCATCTACACTCGTAAATTATTTGTCTGCAGTTTTCTGTTTTCTGTGATATCTTTGTCTGGTTTTTGTGTCAGGGTAATGTTGGTCTCACAGAACAGGTTGGGAAATATTCCCACCTCTTCTATGTTTACGGAGTTCGTGAAGAATTTCTATTAATCTTGAAGATTTGGTGTAATTCACCAGTGACGCCATCTGACCCTGCGCTCTTCTTTGTGGAGAGTGTTTTGATTCCTAGTTTAACCACTTTACTTCTATCTCCATTTAGATACTCTATTCCTTCTTGAGTTAGTTTTGGTACTCTGTGTCCTAAAATTTGTCTAATTCACCTGAATTGTCTACTTTGTTGGCCTGTGATGGTCGAAGCTGTCCCTTACGACTCTTTTCATCTCCGTAGTGTTGGTGGTAGTGTCTCCTCTTTCATCCCTGAGTTCGGTCATTTCAGTCATCTCCGTTTTTATCTAGATGAAGCTCTGTCAATTTTGTTGATATTTTTTTAAATAACAGCTTTTGCTTTTGATCATTTTTCTTCATTTCTGTTCTCTATTTTTATTGTTTTCTGCTCTCATCCTTGTTATTTCCTTCTTTCTGCTTTCTTTGAATTTAGTTTGTTCTTTTTCCAGGGCCTTAAGGTGGAAGTTGGTGTTAGATCTTTATTTTTTGATAGGCATTACTATAAATTCATCCCTAAGCACTGCTTAACTATATCCCATAAACTTTAGTATATTCTCGTTTTCATTTATATCATTATTTTTAAATTTCTCCTGTGATTTATTATTTTTTTGAACTACTTGTTATTTAGTAATGTGTGATTTAATGTCCATGTACTTGAGAATTCTCTACTTTTCTTTATTAGTAATTTCTTATTTCATTCCAACTGGAGAAGACACTTTCTATGATTTTAATCCTATTAAATATATTTAGGTTTCTTTAATAACATAGCATATGGTCTTACCTGGAGAATATTCTGTTTCTGCTTGAGAAGACTGTGTATTATGCTATTACTGGGTGAATATTCTACAGATATCTGTTAGGCCTATGACTATAGGTCTGGTATGTTCAAGTTTTCCATTTCTCTATTGATCTAATTGTTCTATTTATTATTAAAAGTTAGGTGCTGTAATCTGCAGCTGTTATTAGTCTATTTCTTCCTTCAATTCTGATTTTTTTGCTTCATGTGTTTAATACTCTGCTGTTAGAAATATATATTTATAATTTTTATAATTTTCTGTAAAGCTGACCACCTGTCTTACAAAACATTTCTTCTTTATCTCTAATAAAAAATTTTAATCTGTTTTATCTGACATTAATATAGCTTTTCCAGCTTTCTTGTGGTTGTTGTTTGTATGATATTTTTTTCATCCATCTACTTTCAACCTACTTATATCTTTGAATCTAATGTGTGCCTTCTGTTGACAGCTTATACATGAATCTTGATTTTTATTCAGTCTATAAATATTTACATTTCGATTAGATGGCTTAATTCACTCATATTTAATATTCTATATATAGTTTGATTTGGCCTTCCGAGGTGGCTCAGTGGTGAAGAATCCACCTGCCAATGCAGGTAGACCCAAGAGATGTGGGTTAGATCCCTGGGTCAGGAAAGATCCCCTGGCATAGGAAATGGCAACCCACTTCAGTATTCCTGCCTGCAAAGTTCCATAGAGAGCCTCCTGGCGCGCTGCAGTGTGTGGGGTCACAAAGAGCTGGACATGACAGAGACTGAATGCAAATATAGTCTTATTTACCTCTTTTTTTTCACTTATTATTTTCTATTTATCTCCTGTGTGCTTGTCTTCACCTACTAACTGTGGCTTTCTTATGTTATGAAATCTTTTTTTAAAATATGTTCAAAACACTTATCATGGTTGCCTAATTAAAATAGAATTACATAGACCAAGGAGTGGAGGTTCCTCTCTTACTTTATATAATTCCAAAAGCATATATAATACTTGAACATTTTCAGATGATTTAAAATAAAACTTAGAGAACAATTCCTCCTTGGTTAAGTACATCTGGTATATTTTACTTAAAATTAACTCATATTCTTCGAGATGCACGCTAGTCATTAGCATACTAAGACTCTGAATTCTCGCAGTGAAGAAACTACATTACCAATAACTTATCTTTAGCCTATACAGATGAAGTGCGTTTGCTTATGGATCACTCTAACAACAGAATAACTGTTAACATTTTGTCTGCCATTAGTATAGCCTGGAATAAAATGGAAAGCGCTGGACTAAAGAAGAAGCCTCTTTCAGATGTTATCCAAAACTCCTATCTACCATTTTTAGCTTATGCTATTCTGAGCTTGGTTTTGCCCCATTTTATATACCAAGATTTATTCCTTTTCTTATTTCAGGTCTCTTTGTGATGCTCCCAAAACATTCTTGATTTTTGCTTTTGTACCTGCTTAAAGTTCAAGTAAAGTCTTTACCAGTTGATTTCTGTGATGGTTTGTACCTTCCGTTTGTCGTTATTGTTCAGTTATTAAGTCGTGTCTAACCCTGCATCACCATGGACCGTGGCACATCAGGTACCTCTGTTCTCCACGATGTCGCGGACTTTGCTCGAGTGCATGTCCTTTGAGTCAGGGATGCTATCTAACCATCTCATCTTCTGTTGCCCCTTCTTATTTTGCCTTCAGTCTTTCCCAGCATCAGAGTCTTTTCCAATGAGTTGGCTCTTAGCGTCAGCTGCCTGAAGTATTGGAGCTTCAGCATCTGTACTTCCAGTGAATATTCAGGGTTGATTTTCTTTAAGGTTGCCTGGTTTGATCTCCTTGCGGCCCAAGGAACTCTCAGGAGTCTTTTCCAACACCACAGTTTGAAAGCATCAGTTACTTGCTTCTCAGTCTTCTTTATGGTCCGACTCTCACACCCACACGTGACTACTAGAAAAGCCAGAGGCTTTGACTATGTGCACCTTTTTCTACAAAGTGATGTCTCTGCTTTTTAATAAGCTGTCTAGGTTTGTCATAACTTTTCTTCCAAGAAGTAAGTGTCTTTTAATTTCATGGCTACAGTGATTTTGGAGCCCAAGAAAGTAAAACCTGCCACTGTTTCCATTTTCCCCATCTATTTGCCATGAAGAGATTGATGGGATCAAATGCCATAAACTTAGTTTTTTAAATGTTGAATTTTAACCAACTTTCTCACTCTCCTCTTTCACCCTCATCAAGAGGCTCTTTAGTTCCACTTTGCTTTCTGCCATTATAGTGATATCATCTGCCTGTCTGAGGTTATTGATAATTCTCCCAGCAATCTCAATTCCAGCTTGTGATTCATCCAGTCTGACATTTCACATGATGTACTCTGCATAGAAGTTAAATAAGCAGGGTGACAATAAACAGCCTTTTCGTACTCCCCTCCCAATTTTGAACCAATCAGTTATTCCATGTCCAGTTCTAACTGTTGCTTCTTGACCTGCATACAGGTTTCTCAGGAGATAGACAAGGTGGTCTGGTACTTCCATTTCTTTAACAATTTTCCACAATTTGTTGTGATCCACACAGTGAAAGACTTTAGCATAGTCGATGAAGCCGAAGTAGATGTTTTTATGGAACTCCCTTTCTTTCTCCCTGATCCAACATATGTTGAGAATTTTGATATCTGGTTCCTCTGCCTCTTCAAAACCCAGGCTTGTACATCTGGACGTTCTTGTGTTCACATTCTGCTGAAGCACAGTTTGAAGGATTTTGAGCATCACCTTGCTAGCATTTGAAATGAGCACAAATACACAGTAATTGAAACTCTGTTTGCCATTTTCCTTTTTGGGGATTGAAGTGAAAACTGACCTTGTATAGTCCTTGTTTGGGACTGGAACGAAAACTGACATTTTCCAGCCCTATGGCCCCTGCTGAGTTTTCAAAATTTGTTGACATACTGCGCGCAGTATTCCACAGCATCATCTTTTGGGGTATGAAACAGCTCAGCTGGAGTTCTGTCACCTCCACTAGCTTTGTTCGTAGTGATGCTTCCTAAGACCCACTTCACACTCCATGATGTCCGGCTGTAGGTGAGTGATCACACCATCATGGTTAACCCAGTCATTAAGACCTTTTTGTACAGTTATTTGTATTCTTGCCGCCTCTTCCTAAATTTCTTCTGCTTCTGTTAGGTCCCTGCTGTTTCTGTCCTCTATTGTGCTCATCTTTGCATGAAATATTCCCTTGATACCCCCAGTTTTCTTGAAGAGATCTCTAATATCTCCTGTTCTGCTTTCCCCTATTTCTTGCCATTGTTCATTGAAGATGGCCTTCTTACTCTCCTTGCTCTTCTCTGGAACTCTGCATTCAGTTGGGCATATTCTTCCCTTTCTCCCATATCTTTCACTTCTCTTCTTTCCTCAACTATTTGTAAAGCCTCCTCAGACAACCACTTTGCCTTCTTGCATTTCTCTCTCTTTGGGATGGTTTTGATCACTGCCTACTGTACAATGTTATGAACCTCTGTCCATAGTTCCTCAGGCAATCTATCAGATCTAATCCTTTGAATCTATTCATCACCTCCACCATATAACCATAAAGGATTTGATTTAGATCACACCTGAATGGCTTAGTGCCTTTCCCTGCTTTTTCAATTTAAGGCTAAATTTTGCAATAAGGAGCTCATGATCTAACACACAGTTGGCTCCGTGCATGTGTGCTAAGTCACTTCAGTCAAGTCCGATTCTGTGCGACCCTGTGGACTGTAGCCCACCAGGCTCCTCTGTGCGTAGGATTCTCCAAGCAAGAAGAGTGGAGTGAGTTGCCATGCCCACCTCCAGGGGATCTTCCTGGCCCAGCAATCGGACCTGAGTGTCCCGCATCTCCTGCACTGGCAGGCGGGTCCTTCACCACTAGTGCCACCTGGGACTAGTGCCACCTGGGAAGGTCAGTCAGCTCCAGGTCTTGCTTTTGCTGAGTGTATAGAGCGTCTCCATCTTCGGGTGCAAAGAGCATAATCAGTCTGATCTTTATATTGACCATCTGGTGCTGTTCATGTATGGAGCTGTCTCTCGGCTTATTTAAAAAGAAAAAGCATGTGCTATGACCAGTTGTCTTGTCTAAGCTCATTTAGCCCTTGCCCTGCTTCATTTTGTACTCCAAGACCAAACTTGCCTGTTGTTCTGGGTATCTCTTGACTCCCTACTTTTGCATTCCAACCCTCTATGATGAAAAGAACGTCTATTTTTGGTGTTAGTTCTAGAAGGTGGTGTAGGTCTTCATAGAACCAGTCAACTTCAGGTTCTTCAGCATTAATGGTTGGGGCACAGACTTGGATTACTGTGATGTTGAATGGTTTGCATTGTAAATAAACCAAGATCATTCTGGCATTTTTGAGATTGGGTGCAATTTCAGACCCTTTTGTTGACTATAAGGGCTACTCCATTTCTTCTAAGGAATTCTTGCCCACAGTAGTACATACAGTGGTCATCTAAATTAAATTGGTCCATTCCCATCCATTTTATTAATACCTCGCTGATTCCTAAGATGTTGATGTTCACTCTTGCCATTTCCTGTTTGACCGCGTCCAATTTACCTCGATTTGTAGACCTAACATTCCAGGTTCCTATGCAACATTGTTCTTTACAGTGTCAGCTTTGCTTTCACTGCCAGATAACATCCACAGCTGAGCGTCATCTCCAGCTTGGCCCAGCCGTCATATTTTTTCTGGAGCTGTTAGTAGTTGCCACCGGCTCTTTCCCAGTAGCATCTTCCAACCTGGGAGACTCATCTGTTAGTGTCTTGTCTTTTTGTCTTTTCACACTGTCCATGGGGTTTTCAGATAAGGAGACTGGGGTGGTTTGCCATTTCCTTCTCCAGTGGACCACGTTTTGTCAGAACTCTCTGCTCTGATCCATTCACCTTTGGTGGCCCTGCACTGCATGGATTATAACTTCACTGAGTTACACGCCCTTTTCCATTTCAAGGCTATGATCCATGAAGGGATGTACATTTCGTATGTTGCCCAAAGCAAGTATATGGATATAAACATGTATTAACAAAGAGTGACAGAGAGAGAGAGATTTTATTATAACGAATTGGCTTATGGCATTAGGAGAGCTTTGAGAAGTTTATTCATAGTAACTTGGCCTCTGGCCTGTTAGCGTCCAAGCTCTTGTTGCTATAGAGACCAACCGAAGAGCATCTTCTTTTGAGACAAAGCTGTGTTTGCAACATATTTCATAATTGGGTCATAGATTATGTGCTTCTAAAATAGCTGTTCCAGTAATCTCCAGAGGTCCAGTATAGTCCCAAGGCTTTAAGGATGACTTTGTAATAGTCACAAAACTATACATCCAGTTTCAAATCGTGTTTTTGTAACATCAGTTCAGTTCCGTTCAGTTCAGTCACTCAGTCATGTCCGACTCTGCGACCCCATGAACCGCAGCATGCCAGGCCTCCCTGTCCATCATCAACTCCCAGAGTTCACTCAGACTCACGTCCATCAAGTCAGTGATGCCATCCAGCCATCTCATCCTGGGTCATCCCCTTCTCCCCCTGCCCCCAGTCCCTCGCAGCATCAGAGTCTTTTCCAATGAGTCAGCTCTCTGCATCAGGTGGCCAAAGTACTGGAGTTTCAGCTTTAGCATCATTCCTTCCAAAGAAATCCCAAGGCTGATCTCCTTTAGAATGGACTGGTTCTTTCTTCATTTCCAACTTACTCAAAATAGTCTAGTAACTTTTTCTGAAATATCAGAGTTGCACCATTCTCAGATAGGCAATGTCACAGAGTGAAGTACACTGAGGTAACAGACGAACTCCAAATCTCATTGGCTCAGACTTCTCCCTTGTTCGAGCAAGATGCCTCATCCCAGTTATCAGGGGTGGGCTCCGCTACCTGGGTTGTCACTGATGAGCCAAGTTCCGTTTGAAGAGGGGAGCAGAGATGATCATCTTGGCTCAGAAGATATACACATCATTTTTGTTTACATTTCATTGACCAGAATTAATTCCGTGGATGAAATTAATTTCAAGAGATAAAAAGTATAATCTTCTGCGTTCTCTAGGAGTAACAGGAAACTGGATACTGGCCAGCACTAGTAGCATCTCCCACAGCATCCAGACAGGGGACTTCCATTTCCTCTTTCCTTTGGCTTAAGGTCAGATGCCAGTACACCCCCAATTAAACGTGTCATACAGCATCCAAGTAAACAGATACAGATATGAAATATTTTCTGCTGAAAACACAGAGAGAATCTCAGTTGTTTTCTAGGTTGTATCTGAGAAAGTCACTAAATCAGTGAAGTCTCTCTCAGTGAAATAAATAGAATTGTAATAACAGGTCATTCTTTAATTAAGAGTTGCTTTACTTAGATAAGCAACAAGGACCTACTGTATTCAATATCTTTTAATAACCTGTAATGGAAAAGAATCCGAAAAAAACTTCACATGTATAATTTGAATATACATATTCAAATGCATATGTATGTCTATCCAATTATATATTTATAATGTGTTTATTTCAGGTGTACAGCAATAATTCCAGGTATATGCGTTTATGTGTATATATATAACTGAATCGCTTTGCTGTACCTCTGAAATAAACACATTATAAACCCATAATACTTCAGTTTAAAAGCGCTGTTTTCCTGCGTTTCTCGATGGCTGTGGCCACCCAGGGTTCTGTCAGTAACTCACACTAGAAAGCCCGCATGCGTCTACCCTGTGGCAACATCGCCCTTCTGCCTTCTGGATTAGTGCGGCATCGTCATGCCTTTTCATTGCCCGTTGGTTCAGCTGAAACACAGATAGCACTGCCAGACCATCCCAAGATCTGGCCGTACAGTCTCTTATCGTCCTCATCATGATCATAAATAAATAGTCCTTGACCGTAAAATAAAACGGATGACCCGTGCAAGCTTGATGCGTGAAGCGGGGCCCCAAAGCCGGTGCTCTGGATGACCCAGAGGGGCGGGGTGGGTGGGAGGCGGCAGGGCTCAGGGTGGGCAACACAGGGGCGCCCGTGGCTGGTTCATGTTGATGTCTGGGGAAACCACCGCAGTGTTGCGAAGCAATTGTCCTCCAATTAAACTAGATAAACAATGTTTAAAAAAGAGCGAGACATAAAGAAAGGCTGCACACTCACATTTTAACATAGAAAAGCAAAGTCCATTTAAAACTGCTGGCAAAACCATTCTGCTTTTTCATTTTCATACATATGTAATGCTGATACTAAAGCTATATTTTGTGGACACAGATTTCTAAATTGAAATATATACAACTAATTAATGATTTAACTTTTTTTTGGTTATTTTCCAGTCCTCAGGCATAAGCCTAATGCGCATAAGCAGATTCATAGCTCTCATGAGAGTTTTACTGATAGTAAATAAGTAAATTAATTACACACTAAAGGAGGCTCTCTCAAAAGGAAAAAAAAAATGCCACTCAAAAGTTTGTCTTTTAAAGTCTAGATTTTAAATGCATCTATTTTTTGGAGATTATTTTTGTCCTCTTTGTTGGGATTACTTATATATGGATCTCTTCTCATCTCTGATTGGAGGGAGTAAATGGATATGACATTTGTGTCCAAGTGAGACCAACGCCACATTCCAAAGGAGCAATTTGAGATGAGTTGGGCAAAGGAGTCTTTACAGAGGACATAGTACGTAGGGAACCTACAAAGGACAGACCCGCCGCCTCCACCCTGGGGCAGCGTCCGCAGAAGTTCGCTACCTCTCCTAGGCCCAAGGAGCCAGAGTGGGGGATGGCTCCGGCTGTTGAGTCAGAGGAAGCTGAATCGAGAAGGCCGCCTCCCAGGAGCCAGGGTCTAGTTGGTGCCTTCCGCACCAGCTCAGCCGCCGAGGAGGCACCAGAGAGTCACAGGCCCTGCCTCCCCGTCTCGCATCCCTCTGAGGTGACGGTGTTCCTCAGTGGCCAAGCCCAGCCAGAAGCCAAAGAGCCGATGGCTCTGTTGGACATCATACACCGTCCCCGGAAAGCAGATCTATTTTAGAGATACGGATGGAAATGTTAGTAAAATGAGCTACTGCGTAGGCAAACAAGCATAGAAATGTTCTATGGAAATTAAACAAGTGATTCACATTCGTTGCCAGAAAGAAGCCTGTCGGTGGTGGCTAGTTACTAACTGACCGCTAACTGAGAATTTCGGAGCTATTGGTTGTTTTTAAAAAATGGGTATAAGTATTTGACCCCCGTATCTCCTGAAGTTTCTAAGTTGATGTAATCTTTCAAAAGTGTTTAGCTCTGCCATTTTTCATCAATAGGAGAACTAAGTTCAATAATTAATCCAATTCAACAGCTATGACTAAGGTTGGAGTACTTTTTTTTTTTTTTTAGGATCTCAAAGTTGGAAGGGATTGCAGAAGCCCTTTTCTCTCTTATTTGCTCCCTGCTATCGTGAATTTTCCCTTTTTAAAAATGAGAAGACCTCAGATCTTTCAGCAGGCTCCAATTCCTTCGGTATGCATTCTACCTTCAATCTCCTGTGAATTTCCTTGAATCCCACTTCCTAAGTCCCTCTTCTCAATTTCAGCACCTGTTTCTAACCTTGCCGTTCCTATTCCTTTTATGTAGTTCTATATTATTTTCATGCACACGTCTTTCTTCCCCAAAGAGAGCACAGTACTCTTGAGAACTTGAATTATGCACCCCCAAAATTCTGTGAATTGCCTCAGAATTATTATTGTAAAGTATTCTGGGATTTCCCCGGTGGTCCCGTGGTTAGGAATCCGTTTTCCCAGTGCAGAGGGCCCAGGTTCAACCCCTGGTCAAGGAACCACATCCTACATGCCGCAAACCAGGATCCAGTGCAGCCAAGTAAACGAATAATTTTTTTAAGTATTCTGATTTTATGTGCTACGTCAGTCCAGTTGTGTCCGACTCTTTGCAACCCACTGCAGCCCACCAGGCTCCTCTGTGCCTGGCATTCTCCAGGCAGGAATCCTGGAGTGGGCTGCCGTGCCCTCCCTCCTCCGGGGAAGTGCCTCACCCAGGGACCGAACCCACGTCTCCTGTGTCTCCCGCACTGGCAGGTGAGCTCTTTACCGCTAGCTCCACCTGGGAAGCCCACACGAAAGCATTCTGACGTTACTGACATAAAATAGAGAATGCCCATTGTCTCAAGTAACTCAGTGTTCAGGACTAGAAAATGAATATACATGAATTTGGGGAGATTCTGATTTTTTTTTATCATTTTATTAGAAAACAATCAGGCATCTAGGGAAAGAGGAGCAGTACTTCCCACTCGTGCACAATTAGAAATAAACACAAGATACACAAATCGGTGCAAATTAGTCAGATTTCCTTTTTGTGTTTATACGACCACAGGATGAGCTTCCCCGGTGGTTCAGCTGTAAAGACCCCACCAGCAATCCAGGAGTCTCAGGAGATGCTGGTTCAGTCCTTGGGTTGGGAAGATCCCCTGGAGAAAGGCATGACACCCCACTCCAGTACCCCTGCCTGGGGAATCCCACGGACAGAGCATCCTGGCGGGCTACAGTCCGTGGGGTCGCAAAGAGTCAGACCTAACTGAAGCAACTTAGCATGCAGGATCACAGGATAGGATAGAATTTGAAATAATTGATTATTAAAAATAACAGATAAAAGAATTATCTTGAAACAAATAATTAGGCAACTTCACTTCAATACAAATGTAGTTTCAAAATGTGGCGGTTTCATGAAATCTGAAAATTGAGAGCTATGTTAGAGGACACCTACTCTGACTCCTCACCCAATGTGGGAATTTTTTTCCCAGGGTTACTGGCAAGAAGTTATCTTGTCTGAATGTTTCCTGTAGTAAGAATCTCACCACGTCCCAGGGGAATCTACAGCAATGATTCCCAAACCTGGCTGCACTTTCAAATTCTCTGAAAGTATGTTTTTATATAATTATAAATATGTTTAATAAACTAATATATAAAATAATGAATATAATGAATGAATAAATATTTTAATGAATATAATAATATAATAATAAATATAATATAATTAATATAATAATATAATAAATATAATAATGAATAAATATTTTTAAAATAACCTTTCATGTAGCTGATCATAGACTCTTGAACCTATAGAGCATCTCTATTTTAAAAAATTCTTCAGATATTCCTAATGACAGCAAACCATGCAAACAATGGCCTACTTCATTTCTCAACTGCCTTAGCTGTTAGAAACCTCTTCTCTATATTTAGCGGATATGACTCTGTAAAACCTGTTACTCATTTTCCTATTCCGTTTGCTCCTGATTAACAAGTATCAGTCACTCAGTCGTGTCCCACTCTTTGTGATCTCATGTGCTGTAGCCCTCCAGGCTCCTCTGTCCACAGGATTCTCCAGGCAAGAATCCAGGAGGCAGTTGCCATTCCCTTCTCCAGGGGAAACTTCCCTACCCAGGATTGCTCTTGATTAGAATAGGAAAAGCTACTCACCTGTTCTTTTTAAATGAAAGTACTTTACCATTTGAAGGAGCTAATGCTTCTCTTCCTCCTCACTCTGCGGCATGTAATCCTCTGCTATGAATGTTCTGCCGTCCTTGAAACCTTCCTCATGTGATGTGAGATCCAGATGCTTCATCATCATGGTTCTCCCTTTCCTCTGCCCCTCCTAACCCAGCTTCCCAAAGACAGTGACAGACCACCCCAGGGTCCTACAGACGATTCTGCCCGAACAGCTTATGGTCTATTACATGTCATAGAGCTTCAGCTCACGAAAGCTCCTCAAGGTCTTGCATTCTTTCTCTCCATCCAGAGAGCTCTTTCCCAAGACATCTGTGTGGACAGGCTCCCTTCTCTCTACACTCAGATGTCAGTCTCTCCATGAGCTTCTCCTTGGCCTGGCTTTTAAAATTAGCAGCCTCCTCTCCCCAAATTTACCTCCAGATTCGTTTTCCCTATCAAGCCTCTATCAGGGCTCATTTACCCACATTTTCATTGTCTGTGTGTGAGCTCAGTCGTGTCCGACTTCTTGCGACCCCGTGGACTGTAGCCAACCAGGTTCCTCTGTCCTTGGGATTTCCCAGGCAAGACTACTGGAGTGGGTGCCATTCCCTTCTCTAGGAGACCTTTCCCACACGGAGACCAAACCCACGTCTCCTGCATCTCCTGCGTGTATCTCCTGCACTGTAGGCGGATTCTTTACCACTGAGCCAACGGGGAAGCCCCTTTCAATGTACTTATCCATTTACCCATTAGAAAGTCAGTTTTAGGAGGACAAGAATCTTTATCTGCTTCTTCCTTTGTTATCGATTGGCATGTGGTAGACACATATTTACGGTGGATGAATGAATAAAAGACGTTTGGCTTATGTATTATGTCCATTTTACCTTTTAGGCATTAGGACATGGAACAGAGGAGGAAAGTGGAATTTCAGTTCTGAGTTTGAAGAGACCTTAGAAATCCAATGGAGATGCTGCCATTGTAGATGAGTGAACTGAGGTCCAGAGACAACCACACACGCACCCAACGGCCAAGAAAGGCCTGGAGACAAGACCTCAGCCCCAGCCCCTTAGGGTTAGCATTCCAAGCAGATGGTCCCTGGGCTGCACTGGAACGATTCCTTCTCTGAAATGTCAGAAGCCCACGTCAAGACCTGAGTCTTTGATTCCTTAAACTGACTGGATATATGCTTAAATCTGACTCAATTAAATTGTGGACAGCTAATTTTAGGATAGTATAACTTCCGAAAGAGCTTTTCAAAAAAGCCTGATAAAATATACCATATGCTTATTCAAAGAAAATCACATGTTTTCTGTATATGTTTTCCCATACATGTTTCCCATGCATGACTATTCCACATGTTAGCATTTTCAACTCTTAGGACAGCAACAACAAGGGAAAATAGGAGTGCACTGTAAGGCAAATAAAGTGATAAAGAGTATTAAAGAGAGACAGAGATGTGGGGAAGTCACTGGTAGTTTACTGACCTTTTCAATGTATTTTTAAAGTCAAATCGGATTGTTAGTATTTATTGCTGTTCAGTTGCTAAGCCGTGTCTGACTCCTTATGACCCCATGGACAGCAAGCAGAACGCCAGGCCTTTCTGTCTTTCACTATCTCCTGGAGTTTGCTCAGATTCACCTGCTTTGAGTCGGTGATGCTATCTAACCATCTCATCCTCTGTCGTCCTCTTCTCCTGCCTTCAATCCTTCCCAGCATCAGGGTCTTTTCCAATGAGTCAGGTCTTCGCGTCAGGTGGTGAAAGTATTACTACAGACCTGTGCTGGTCTCAGCTGGGGATCTGCAAGTTTGCTTTCTAAACCGAGTCTCCTCAGCCTTGGAGAGGAAGAATTGTGTTCAAATTAGCATTTATTAAGGAGTTTGTTCAGAGACTCTGTTTTTTATTTAAAGCCCTGTTATCAAAAACTATCACTGGGGAAGATGTCTGCCAGTGATTAGAAGAAGACTTGGAGCCCTGACACAGAGTCCCGGTCCCATGGTCTGTGACAGTGTTGCTCCAGGCCTCTCTGGATCAGCCTCTCATTGTGATGCTCACTTCTTGGCTTTTCTTTGAGTGAAGGAAGAGTCTCTGCATTAACTCAGTAAGAACCTGACCTCTTGGTGGGTTTCTGTGGACATTAATTGGCAGTAGTTAAAAATGGGTCATTGAAATGTACAGTAATCAAAGATAAAAAAGAAACAATTGATGAAAGCTCGTTCTTCATGTAAAAATTTGGGTTTTTCATTAAAGGTATACAGACACTGTTACAAAATAAGGCTATTGTGCATACCGAATATTTTGGTTTTCCTCTTTAGCCATGAGCTAATTAAAATATATAGAAATTTATGTGGTAACTATCAGACAAATAATATGTGCACACACTTCAGATATTATGCTTTAAAGAAATTAAAATTTTGGACCCTTTAAAATTCTTCTTTCTTATTTCATAGAATGATAGAACTCAACGGTTAGAAAAAAATTCAAAAAGAAATTAGAAGTGAGAAGAAGATCATTGTAGAAACTAGCAATGCAGGAACAAATAAACACGTCTGTTGAAGCAGATGAGGAAAAAGAAGGAAAGCGTAATCTGTCTAATCTGGTTGAAGAAGATTTTTTTTTAAATATTTTAGGGAAGGTGACAGATATTTAAAATGAACACAAAAAAGACCTAACATGAAAAATACAGGTCTCTGAAGAAGAAAGCCAAGTGTAGCCTTTCTCGTATAGGCTTTCTATATAAACAAGCACTAAAACTGATTCTCCAATAAAACTGTCTTAAATATTTTTAATGAAACTACATACAGATTTTAAGAAAAAAGATCCTTTGGGCGTCTAACCAAAGAAGATCTTATAAAAGACTTGCAAGGGGAAAGTCTAGACTATCCTTAGACTTTCAGACAGCACAGTCCATGCGAGAAGGTGGATGGAGTGCAGAATGCGCCTCCTGACCCGCCTCAGATAGCCACAGTCCATGCGCGAAGACGGAGTAAAGTGCAAACTACATAAGGTTCTTAAGAAAGTAAACTAAGGATTTTTCTATTCTGCAAAAATGACCACAAGTATCAAGCTGTTATCAATACAAAAGAATTCAGGGAATATTCTTCCCATGTACATTTCCTGAAAAATGTACTAGAGAACAAGATTCAGAAAACCAAGATGACTTGAAAAAAAAAAAAACAAAAAAAAAACAAAAAAGCTGTCATAGGACAAGTTGCTCGACATTAAATATGTACTTGTTTATGTTTATAGCACCAAATCTAAGTGAAAGTCAAATGGAGGCGAGTACAAGTTGTCAAGAGCCAGATACCCTGACAGTGTAACTATAGCAGGCCTAAAAAAAGGGGGAGTGAGGAGAGAATGCTCACTGAATATGCCAAACTTTTAACTGTTTTCAGTAATCGTAATTCGCAGCGGTGTTTGCTTGGTATTGGCATGCATGAGTAATCGGAGGAAAGGGCAGCTGGATGTAGACACACCCCAGGAATGGCAGGTCCAGCTCGACAGTGCAGTGACGCAGACCCCACAAGACAGAGAGTCACAATTTTTTTTATTTCCCAATCCATATAAAAGTTACATTTACCCTACACTGTAGTCTATAAAGTGTATAATAGCATTATGCCTTAAAAAACCCAATGTACATGCTTTAATTTTTAAACAATGCTTTATTGCTAAAAAATGCTAGCCATGACCTGAGGATGCAGGGCTGCCACAAGTCCTCAATTTGTGAAAAGTCCTGCGCCCGTGACGCATGATAAAGCCGAGCACGACAGAACGACATAGGCCTGTAATTACGGCGTATCCTGATTCCGTCATCCGCTGTACCTCAATAGCCAGAATCCGCCGTGCAGAATAAAGGAGATACAAACATAATACGGAAAAGTGCTAAGCAAGAACCCACAGTCCTGAAATACTAGAAATACTAATATGGACTGACATACGATCATCAGCGTGCGTACATCTCCAAGTTCTTTTAACAGAAATGGAATAAAAACAATGCCAGCCCAGTCACAGTGACTGTTTCTGTGCCTCAATCATGGTCTTGAAGTACAATGTCCCACCAAAGGGAGCAGGGTCTCTTGTATGAATGGCTGCTTCCAATTGTGGGGCACGAAGTACACACAGCACGTCTGGAAGACCTGTGTTCAGCGCACAAGAGCACTACCAAACCCTGTTAGCGTGAGGCTGAAAGAACTCGGCTCCATGGCCAAAGACAGGACAATCTGAGCTTCAGTAAAGACAGAAAAGGGTTTCCCTGAGCTCAGATGGTCAAGAATCTGCCTGCAATGCAGGAGACCTGGGTTCAGTCCTTGGCTCGGGAAGATCCTCTGGAGAAGGGAATGGCAATCCATTCCAGCACTCTTGCCTGGATAGGATAAGAAATACAGTGAATTAAAGCACATAAAACGATAACGAATGCTCCAAAATGGTGCCGCTGCTGCTGCTGCTGCTCAGTCACTTCAGTCACGTCCGACTCTGTGCAACAGGAAGCACCTAAATCTTTCTCCTGCAACAGTGCAGCCACACAGAATAATTCAGAAAAATGCAGAGACTAGGGGGCGACTGCTGCACATGGGTAATGAAGCAACACCCGCAGGAGGACGGGCGGGGAACACTGAGGCGCATCTCTGTCATCCCTGGCTGAGCACCACGCCGTCGGGGGTGGGGGGGGCTCCAACTTGCAGCTTCTTCCTGAGACTGAAGGGTACAAGTGGCATACCCAGTACCCCTGACTTCTAAGGCTCCCACCTGACAGACAGGTCTCCAGAGCACCTGGCTCTATAAGCCAGTAGCATCTGTAGCTCAGATGGTAAAGCGTCTGCCTATAATGCGGGAGACCTGGGTTTGATCCCTGGCTTGGGAAGATCCTCTGGAGAAGGCAATGGCAACCCACTCCAGTATTCTTGCCTGGAAAATCCCATGGATGGAGGAGCCTGGTAGGTTACAGTCCATGTGGTCGCAAAGAGTCGGACATGACTGAGCAACCTCATTTTCACTTTCTATGAGCTGGAGGGGCTTGTGCTTAGAAGCCCCCACAGACCTATAGCAAAGAAGCAGTTTGAAAGGGCGCCCCCATGGCGCTATACCTGGGCCCAGCAGAAATGCCCATCTCTCAGTTTCTCCCCAAAAGTGGTTGGACTGTGTACTCTCCAGCTGCTTCCCGAGGGTCCAGCTCCTTACCAGCCTGCATCTCGGTGCTCACTGACATCCCCTGCTTTGACACACTGACGGGTTGGCACATCCCCAACTTCAGGGATCCACTAAGAACAAAGGCCCTAAACCCCAAAATGCCACCAAAAAGCTGTTTAGAACTAAGAAATGAATTCAGTAAAGTTGCAGGGTACAAAATCAATTGACAAAAACCCTTTGCATTTTGATACACTAACAATGAACAACCAAAAAGCAAAATTAAGAACACAGTCCCACTTATAATAGTATAAATACAATAAAGTACCTAAGAATAAAATTAACCAAGGAGATACAAGCTTTGTATACAGAAAACAACAAAACAGTGTTGGAAGAAAGATCTAAACAAATGAAAAGCTCCAACCATAAACTCACTGTGTGCGTGAAAGTCGTTCAGTCACGTCTGATTCTTTGCAACCGCACAGAATATGCAGTCCATGGAATTCTCCAGGCCAAAATACTGTAGTGGGTAGCCTTTCCCTTCTCCAGGGGATCTTCCCAACCCAGGGATCGAACCTAGGTCCCCCGCATTTCAGGCAGATTCTTTACCAGCTGAGCCGCCAGGGAAGCCCATAAACTCACTAGAGGAACTGAAAAGGTTAGACTAAATTTTAAGCTCTTACTGAAAGATTGGCCTCTGAAGAGTTAACCATAATGACCGCATGCATAAGAATAGGTTTCCTGCAAAGCCACTGTCATCAAGACAGCATGGTACTGGCACAAAGACAGAAATATAGATCAATGGAACAAAACAGAAAGCCCAGAGATAAATCCATGCACCTATGGACACCTTATCTCTGACAAAGGAGGCAAGAATATACAATGGAGAAAACACAATCTCTTTAACAAGTAATCCTAGGAAAACGGGTCAACCACGTGTAAAAGGATGCAACTAGAACACTTTCTAACACCATACACAAAAATAAACTCAAAATGGATTAAAGATCTAAACGTAAGACCAGAAACTATAAAACTCCTAGAGGAGAACATAGGCAAAACACTCCAACATAAACCACAGCAGGGTCCTCTATGACCCAGCTCCCAGAATATTGGAAATAAAAGGAAAAATAAACAAATGGGATCTAGTTAAAATTAAAAGCTTCTGCACAACAAAGGAAACTATAAGCAAGGTGAAAAGACAGCCTTCAGAATGGGAGAAAATAATAGCAAACGAAGCAACTGACAAAGAACTAATCTCAAAAATATACAAGCAACTCCTGGAGCTCAATCCCAGAAAAATAAACAACCCAATCAAAAATGGGCCAAAGAACTAAACAGACATTTCTCCAAAGAAGACATCAGTTCAGTTCAGTTCAGTCGCTCAGTCGTGTCCAACTCTTTGCGACCCCATGAATCGCAGCACGCCAGGCCTCCCTGTCCATCACCAGCTCCCGGAGTTCACTCAGACTCACGTCCATCGAGTCAGTGATGCCATCCAGCCATCTCATCCTCGGTCGTCCCCTTCTCCTCCTGCCCCCAATCCCTCCCAGCATCAGAGTCTTTTCCAATGAGTCAACTCTTCACATGAGGTGGCCAAAGTACTAGAGTTTCAGCTTTAGCATCATTCCTTCCAAAGAAATCCCAGGGCTGATCTCTTTCAGAATGGACTGGTTGGATCTCCTTGCAGTCCAAGGGACTCTCAATAGTCTTCTCCAACACCACAGCTCAAACGCATCAATGCTTCGGCACTCAGCCTTCTTCACAGCCCAACTCTCACATCCGTACATGACCACAGGAAAAACCATAGCCTTGACTAGACAGACTTTAGTCGGCAAAGTAATGTCTCTGCTTGTGAATATGCTGTCTAGGTTCGTCATAACTTTCCTTCCAAGGAGTAAGCGTCTTTTAATTTCATAGCTGCATACAGATGGCTAACAAACACATGAAAAGATGCTCAACATCACTCATTATCAGAGAAATGCAAATCAAGACCACAATGAGGTACCATCTCACAGCAGTCAGAATGGCTGTGATCCAAAGTCTACAAGCAATAAATGCTGGAGAGGGTGTGGAGAAAAGGGAACCCTCTTACACTGTTGGTGGGAATGCAAACTAGTACAGCCACTATGGAGAATAGTGTGGAGATTCCTTAAAAAACTGCAAATAGAACTGCCTTATGACCCAGCAATCCCACTTCTGGGCATACACACCGAGGAAACCAAAATTGAAAGAGACACGTGTACCCCAGTGTTCATCGCAGCACTGTTTATAATAGCCAGGACATGGAAGCAACCTAGATGTCCATCAGCAGACAAATGGATAAGAAAGCTGTGGTACATATACACAATGGAGTGTTACTCAGCCATTAAAAAGAATACATTTGAATCAGTTCTAATGAGGTGGATGAAACTGGAGCCTATTATACAGAGTGAAGTAAGCCAGAAAGAAAAACACCAATACAGTATACTAATGCATATATATGGAATTTAGAAAGATGGTAATGATAACCCTGTATGTGAGACAGCAAAAGAGACACAGATGTGTAGAATGGACTTTTGGACTCTGTGAGACAGGGTGAGGGTGGGATGATGGGAGAATGGCATTGAAACATGTATAATATCATATGTGAAATGAATCGCCAGTCTATGTTCAATGCATGATACTGGATGCTTGGGGCTGGTGCACTGGGATGACCCAGAGGGATGGTGTGGGGAGGGAGGTGGGAGGGGGGTTCAGGATGGGGAACACGTGTACACCCGTGGCAGATTCATGTTGATATATGGCAAAACCAATACAGTATTGTAAAGTAATTAGCCTCCAATTAAAATAAATAAATCTATTAAAAAAATAAAAACTAATCATACCAAAATGGAAAAAAAAAGAACAGGATTACTGATCTGACTCAGCTGGAACCAGTGGGCTCTGGCTCTGTACCTGTGGGCTTGCTGGAAATGCAGACTCCCAGGCCCCGCCCCACACCTACTGATCCCCAGGTGGTTCCTATCTGCGTTAACTCTTGAGGCGCTTGGTATTCTGAAAGGAGACAGACTGGTTTCTTGGTCCTGATAGTGGTGAGGATCCCGAGCCAGACAGCAATTCAGACACTAATCAACTATCACAGGAGGCAGGACAGTAGATGAAGAAAGCAACCAAAGGGAGATAACCAACGGATTCGCATAGTACAGCTGAAGTTACCCGGTTGGCCCAAAGGCCTGAGCTTGCAGAAATTCATTTAAACCGTTAGAGTCACCGCTTTCAAGACTACAACTGGTCATTTTCTGTGTTGGTCGCGCTAGACTTGCATCCTTCTCTTATGACTTGAGAAGCGTCAGTTGCACCTGCGAAAGGAAAGCCCTTGGTACTGTTCCTGTGTGACTGTGGGTGAGCCGCTTCACCCCTGGCGTCCTAGTCCCTCCAGCTGTAGACGAAACTTGCAGCTTTCGTCAGTAATGGCACAGAGATCTTCATTTGGCTGGAATTTATGCAAGTGCCAAGTATGATTATTATTTTAGCTGACAGATAAAAAGACTGTCACTTGTTTTTGAATGCTTTGTGAAGCAAAAAAAAACACAAGGATGAAATTATGCCGATCGTCTTTTTTGTTTTGCCTGCTTATGGAGTTTGATTGAACTTGTCTGAATCCCGTGATAAATATGCAACATAACAAAGGATTAAATGAAAGACCATTTAATTACCTGAATCAGAGCTTGTAAAAATGTATATGTGTTCATGGCAGGGGGAGACGATTGGTGTAATTAGCACCCCTGAATTTAGGAAAATTGTGTCTGGCAGGAAAATGTGTACATGTTTGGCAAAAATTGAGTGACAGGTCGAGAACTCTTCAAGCTAAGAAGATTTTATCAACAGATGCATTCCCCATCTGCTCACTGAATGCACAGAAATGGAAATCACATTTTTCCTCTATCAACTGAAGTTGCAGTTATACCCAGAGTCCATAAATCATACCATACCGGTAACTGAGATGAAGAAATGTAAAACAGGCATAATATAAGATGAAGCTATTTTCTATGTGAAACGAAAGATATTGTCAAAGACACATTCTGGGCTTCATTACGAAACTCACACTTGTGTTTGCAAAAGGCACAATTCAAAGACACCCTACAAAAGCAAATCTGTGCTTGTACCAAAACTCATGAAATCTCAGTGTAAAAGCTGGCCATTCAGGTGTTATTGGACCATAGGGCACCAACACCACAGAAGGATTATTTAAGCCATGTTTAATAACACAGTGTTTTCAAAATCTGCTGTTTTGACATGATGGGGGCTTCCATGAGACGAGATCGTATTGAACATCTTTACCTGCCAGAGTTATAGTGACACATCTGTGTTTTGCAGTGCTATTTAGAGGAAATTGGAGAAAGCTATTTAAGTTCAAGTGAAAAATAACAAACTCATAGTAAGAAATTAACCATGCAATTTATCGTTTATCAAGTTACTCACGTATCAACAAAGATTTGCACTGTGTTGGCCGAAAAGTGCATTTGGGTTTTTCCATACGCTGTAACAGGAAAAGCCAAACAAGCTTTTTGAACAACTTGATCAATGGCAAGGTTTGTGCAAGGCCTTGGACTACTACGAAAAGCTAAAAACCATCGTACCTGCCCCCACCCCTGCCTCACACTGGTCCTTGCTCGACTCTTACCAACACCAAGCTGCGGATCATTCTATTTTAGCTCACACATCATTTTTAGAGAATTCTTAGTCCATCCGACTGCAATTTCTCAAAACTCAGACTTAAGGGTGCGTGTGTGCCAAGCCACTTCAGTCGTGTCCGACTCTTTGTGACCCCATGGACTGTAGCCCGCCAGACTCCTCTGTCCATGGGATTCTCCAGGCAAGAGCACTGGAGTGGGTTGCCCTGCCCTCCTCCAGGGGATCTTCCTGACCCAGGGGTCAAACCCAGGTCTCCCGCAGCTCCTGCACTGCAGGTGGTTTCTTTACCACTAAGCCACTGGGAAAGCCCCAGACTTAAGGATACAGGATCTTAATCAAAGAATTTCAAAAGCTCTGATTACTACTATTACCATTTGCCCCTGGAAAGGCTAAAACATGGAGACTCTGTTTCTTCCAATATTAATTATGTCAAAGTGTTAACAGGAATGGTTTACCTCTCCATGCTGAGGCTGAGGAGCAGTTACAGAGATAGCTGGCTTTTATTTCCTTTGGGCTCAGTGTTTCCTGGGTTAATATTCACCACCATAGGGTTTGAACTAAGTTTAGTGACGGTGTTGCATTGTTAAGTACAGACGCCTGAAATTCTGGCATAACACCAGTCTTCTGGGGGATAAACTTTAACATCCATCATATGATTTAATCGTCACAACAAAGCCCTGGTTGAGATATGACTCAGGAGGATGAGACGTACTATCACATCAATGAAACGAATTAAACATGAAAGGGGAAACCCAGGCACTCTGGAAATGTAGGCGATGATGATTTCTAGGCCAACAGAAGCTCAGAGGAAATGTGGATATGGCAGAGATAGAAAAACTGTGGTCTTCATGATTCCCTTCTTAGCGGTGGGGCAAGGCCAGTGTGCGGATTATCACGGGCGGCTGAGAGGTCTCTTGGCACACAGGTGTTTCTACTCATGACGGAGATGCGGCTCAAAAGAGGGAACGCACTGCCAGGAAGCCTTCTAAACCTCGCGATTTGTCGGCTAACTGTGTGGTGTGGGGAGAAGAGAGAAGGGAAGAACCTTTAGATACTCCAAAGTTTTGGCTAGAAGACTGAGCTGCTTGGTAGCACAGATGGTGTTTTCATCAATTCTTCTTCCTAACAGTTGGGATTTTGGAAGGCCTAGAGAAATCTTGGATGTGAATAATTGCCCACATAGATGGTAATGATGAACTGGTTTGGCCAACAGTTTTGAAGACTGATGGACTCTTATCCACTGAGACACGAGAAGGCAGAGGAGAAAGAAGGGGAGAAAGTGAGTAAAGAAGGTGTAACTTAATTCAGAAGTGAAAGAATAATGTATAGTATTGATAAGCGGTGGTTTCTTTACTGTATTTGGAAGTAGCAATAATCAGAAGGCCACTCTAAAACAGCCGTGAAGGATGGCAACCAGGGATGAAAACCTTTGCCAAGTTTCAGCTGATAAAACAACTCTGAATAACTTGATTGGATCCCTCACTTGGCACTCTGCATGTAATCATGAGATATGAGAGTCAGTAAACAGAGCAATCTCCCCAGGGAATCAAAACCACCCGTGGAAATCAAGCTTATATCGGGGTGAGTGACAAAGCTGAAGTATAAACGAAGTCTAGCGAAGTCTCTGCCTAAAGAGACCTCTTTCTGCAACTGTGAAGGAAACACGATAAAGTGAGAAGGATTCTTAGTGGTGGGAATGCCACCTGCTCACAGAAACTGGGAGATGTCCAAGGATTTGACTCAGGACATTTATCTACAAAAACTTCAACAGTCTTAATACTTACTTTTAGCACATTTATGTGGGTAAAGAGCCCCAGTTACAGATTTTCCAAAGTAATTTTGTAGTAGGAATCTTTCCCGCATGATATTTATGGCAAAATCACGAGATAACATAACATAAACATTGAAGGTGATGTGAGAACCAAGTCCTTCAAAACGGCAGGAACTGAATTCATTTACACATTCAAGATTTACTGGGAACATGTTGTGTTCTAGGCATTGCCCTGAGTCCAGGAGATACTGGACTACTCTCAGGGAACTCAGAGCCTCGTGGGGCAGACAGCCCTGTCTAAGGTTTAAACTGCTCTGTGAGTATCAGTGAGCTGTCAGGAAAAAGCTCTGCAGAGGAAACGTGGAATTAGATGTGCGAAGGCAGAGAAAGTCACCTGACGGAAAGGGGCCGAGGAGAAGAGCCCTTCTCAGAGGAACTGCCTTCAGGAGGGCAGTGAGATGTGACTCGCTCTGTATTCAGATGGGTGGTGTGCGAGGGGGAAATGCAGGAAACGGGCCGTCATGGGGCCAAGCGGAAACACTGTTCACAGCAGCCAAGACGTGAAGCAGCTTAAACGTCCATCGGCAGAGGAGAGGACAAAGAAGACGTGGTGTACATACACACACTACGGAACATTACTCGCCAAAAAAAGGAGTGAAATAGTACCATCTGCAGCAACACGGACGGACGTAGAGATTATCGCGCCAAGTCAGGAACCACAAATGTCCAATGATACATGTAAACGTGGAAGCTTAAACAATGATGCAAATGAACTTATTTACAAACCGAAAGCAGACCCACAGACGTAGAAAACAAACTCACAGTTACCCAAGGGGAAAGGTCAGGGGTGATTGGTTAGGAGTTTGGTATTAACGTGTACAAACTACTATAAAATAAACAAACACAGGGAGCTCTACTCAATATTTTGTGGTAGCCTAGAGGGGAAAGGAGCCTGAAAATATGTGTGTGTGTATATAAATCAGCTTACGTACACCGGAAAGCAATACAGCGTGGTAAATCAGCTACGCGTGTATGCTAACTCGCTTCAGTCGCGTCCAACTCTGTAGGACCCTGTGGACCATAGCCGGCCAGGCTGCTCTGTGCATGGGATTCTCCAGGCAGGAACACTGGAGTGGGTTGCCATGCCCTCCTCCAGGGGATCTTCCCGACCCTGGGATTGAACCCGTGTTTCTTGTGTCTCCTGCATTGACGGGTGGATTCTTTACCGCTGGTGCCCCCTGCAAGGCCTGTAATTCAGTTATACTTCTATTTTTAAAATAATGATATTTTTTTAAAAAACAGACTTGTGAGGTGCTTTGTAATACCAGCTCTGCTTTCTAATATGAGTGACAGAGACATCCAAGCAGTCGAAGGCAAATGGGAAAAAAGTGGGTTCATTGGATCTGAGCGATTCATTTACTTCTATCCACCAATCTGCGGCATCCCGGTTTCATGCTGCGTTTTGAAGACATCTCCTTAAGCGGACTTAGCCTTGATCACGAAGTAGTCCCAACAACCTTTTTTTTTTTTTTTAATGATCATCTTCTTATCTGTACTGTCAAAAACGCCATCCTTGAAAAGTAGAGAAGTTGGCATTTTTGCTTTCTGCGTTTGATTAAGAGTAAAGCCTTTCCTGTTTAAGAATGAATTTTGTTAGTGAGCCCAGCAGGACGCAGAAGATAAAAGTGCTATGAAGCTCTACCGTATTCTGTGTGGCAGGAGGCGGTCACCTTCAGTGACACCAGTCTCCACCTGCAGGGGATGCCATCTCTCCAGCGGCTTTGTCCTTACAAAGGGAAAGGTCCCTTACCTAACAGGGATTGACTCCCTATGAAGCTTTAACAAGGGGCAGCGGTGTTCCCAGTGACACAGTGACAGAACCTTCCCTGGCATAAATTGAACATTGCGCTCTAGAGCTAAAGAAAGCTCTATTTCCTTGGGTTCTTTGCTTCTTTTTAGTTCAAGCTAATGTAGTAAAATTTTTATGAAAATGCTAATGCTGTTTACATTCCTGGAGCCATTCAAGGTTCTGGAGTTCCAATTCAGGGCCTCAAAGTTGTGGCATAGAAAAAGTTCAGTGTCAAAAATGTGGCCATGGAGAAGTATCCCAACCATAGGAAAATACTGGTTTCTTTTGAATGCTTAAAAAAAAAAAAAAGTTCGTCAGCAATATGTCTATTAACCTATTGCCCAGTTCCAGATTTTCCCTTTTTACAAACCTTTTTTGTTTGTGGTCCATTCATATAGTTTGCTGTGAAAAGACCTGACTGTGCTTGATTGGTCTCTTGATTTTGGAGATGATGCTATTTGCATCAGTTACCATTTCAGACAATGTCGCGTTACTCCCAGGTGCACAGCAAAGTGATTCTGTTATACATACAAGTTGTTCAGTTGCTCAGTCATATCTGAGTCTTTTGTGACCCCATGGACTGTCTCCGCCAGGCCCCACTGTCCATGGGGTTTCCCAGGCCAGAACACTGCAGTGGCCCGCCACTTCCTTCTCCAGGGGACCTTCCTGACCAAGGATAGAACCCATGTCTCCCGCACTGGCAGGCGGATTCTTTACCACTGACTCACCAGGGAAGCCCATACATACGTGTGTGTGTGTGTGTGTGTGTGTGTGTAAGAGAGAGCGAGCGCATCTTTTCTCAGACTCGTTTCCTTTGTAGGTGATTACAGCTACTGAGTAGAGCGCCTTGTGCTGCCCAGTCCGCCATCCTCTCTGCTTCTCTGTTTAATAGTGTGCGGACGTTAGTCCCCAAGCCCTAATTCATGCCCTCTGCTCCCCCTTTTGGGACCGTACGCTCATGTCCTAGGCCAGCAGTTCTATATCCCTTCTGCATGTGAGTTGGACCTGGAGTTATCATACTAAGTGACGTAAGCGAAAGACACACATGATACCGTGTATACGTGGAATCTAAAAGCAGCGGCCTAATTTCAGACCGCTCTTAAACGTGAGGCTCCCGTTTGCATCATGCGTGCTCCTCACAAATTCTGACCACATTAGCAAAAATCTCTCAACTCTTAACCAATATTTTCTCTTCTGTTAGGTAAGATACCATAACAGAAAAAGCACCAAACCTGGAAAGCTGGAATTCCCTGCCGAAAACTGTCAGTCACGAAATAAGAGAACTTTAAATGTCGTTCAGGCACTTCCTTGGAGACCCAGCGGCTAAGTGTGCCTTGCAATGCAGGAGATGTGTGTTCAATCCCAGGTCAGGGTACTAAGATCCCACATGGCGCAGAGCAGCTAAGCCCTGCGCTCAGAGCCAGCCAAGACCCGACACAGCCAATGCTTTAAAATGTCAGTTAGCCTCCGAGCTTTAGTGTCCGCAGTTCACAGATGGGAAAGTAAGAGTGTGCTCCTGATGGTCTTAGTGTTATTTGTAGGTCCAATAAGGAAAGTGTGCCTGAAAGCGTGTTGTATTATTTACTTATTTGTTCAGTATAACTGTTGGCATGTCTAAAATGCAAAGCTATGCTTCAAAGATTATGTCTTTATTCAATGCTAAGGCCAATTGAAAGCATTTTTACTGGGAGCTGAGCCCCGGTGAATTTGATACAGGCATTAACTTAGACAACCTACAAGAATGAATAGTTAACATATCCTTCAAACATCTCATTTAGTATCAACTTTCTCTTTGGAAAGTTTGATAGGAGAGCTGATCAACCGAAGACAGAAGCCCTGGGTGAATGCCTGCTGTGCTGAGATGCAGAGATGACTCGTGTCGAGCTGGGTGCTTTAGAATTGAGGCCTGGCAGGGTATGAAATTGACAACCTGCAGTGAAAATCTTAAAACACATAGACTCTTTCTCAGATTCACTGCTTCACTTATTAAATGTGAGTCTCAGAGGTATCTTTTTTGTCACCAAAAGTTTTAGATCTCTGCAAAGCCTGGGCAAGTATTAGATTGAGTCCCTTGAGTTCCACCCTAACTGCAAGGCAGAAATATTTTTGGTCTGGCAATTTCAACGCAGGTGTTACCAGTTGGTTGCCTGAAACATGGAAAAAACCTCCTTCTGGCCTTTTAGAAATGCCCGATTTGACTGGTGCTGCCTCCTGATGGGCCTGCCAGGGAGAATTAGTTTCTTACTGCAGTTACAGGAAGTGGACTGAATGAAGTTACTGGGTGAATTAGGAATATATATGCATATATTGAAAAAAAAGAGTCTGACCAAAACAGCAGCATTGGTTTTGGCTTCACTGAAACTGAACTGCCCTTTGGTCTTTTTTGTTTGTGATGGTATTTGGCCAATGGGTTTAGCTGCTTGTGTTGGAATTTGTGGTTCACAACAGTAGGATCAAGGCACAGGAAGTCCTTTATAAAACAGCCTTACAGCAGTGAAGCCAAGATGTTATCATGGGCATGAGTGTTATGAATATCACCAAAGGCTAGAAAATAGGTGTGTCCTGCTTTCTGAAATATAGGTTTTCTTCACTTTGAAAAATCCAGAAAAGCTGGATTTAAGTCAGATTGAATTTTCTGGCAGTCTTCCATGGTTAAAAAAGCAGTGCGGTTATTAGGGAAATACACCCTCCAGTGAAATACAGTGTTAGTTCGTGTGAAACAGATGATGAGGAGAGAACTTGAGGGTCATGTTTCCTTTGAAAATTTTACACAGACTAAGTGTCTCACCCAGAAAAGTGAACAAAGCTCATACTGCGCAAGTGGGGTCATATCAGTAATTCTGCAGGTTTTTGACACAGTGATTCTGGGATCACTGATGGATCCCAGCCCTCCTGGGTCCCCATGGTGTTTATCTTTAGATTCACACCACTTTGAGATGTCTGGGGTCAGGGGTGTCTACCCCGGGGCATCCACTAACTCAGAGGAAGCAAAAGACGCTATATTTAAGAGGCACCAGCGTTGATGGACCTACCTTCTAATTTTGTCCAAGAACTCTCAAATCACTTATTAAGAATGTCAAAGACAAATATCATATGATATCATTAATCTGTGTAATCTTAAAAAAATGATACGAATGAACTTATTTACAAAACAGAAAGAGATTCACAGACATAGAAAACAAGTTTATGGTTACCAAGACAGAAAGGGGGGGAGAGGGCTAAATTAGGAGTTTACTAATTTACACTACTGTATACACGCTAGAAAAACAGCAAGGACCTGCTGGGTAGCACAGGGTGCTCTGCTTAATGGTTTATGATCATCTTTAAGGAAAATAACCTGAAAAGGAATATGTGTGTGTGTGTCTGTTTGTGTGGGTATGTAAGTGTGTGTGTGTTGGGGTGGGTGTGTAAGTGTGTGTGTGTTGGGGTGGGTGTGTAAGTGTGTGTGGGGTGTGTGTGTATGTGTCTGTCTGTGTGTGGGGGTGTGGGGGTGTGGGTGTGTGGATGTGTGTGTGTGGGTGTGTGTGGGTAAGTGTGTGTTTGTTGGGGTGGGTGTGTAAGTGTGTGGGGGGTGTGTGTCTGTCTGTCTGTCTGTCTGTCTGTGTGGTGGGGGTGTGTGTAGGTGTGGGTGTGTGTGTGTGTGTGTGTGTATGAGTGCTCAGTTGCTTCAGTCTTGTCCAGCTCTTTGCAGCCCTATGGACTATAGCCCACTAGGCTCCTCTGTCCACCGGATTCTCCAGGCAAGGGCTGCCATGCCCTCCTCCATGGGATCCTCCCACCCACGGATCAAACCCATGTCTCCTGTGGCTTTTGCATGGCCGGGAGATTCTTCACCACTGGCCACTGGGGAAGCCCCAAATGTGTGTGTGTGAGTGTGTGGGTGTGGGTGTGGGTGTGTGTGTGTGTGAGTGTGTGTGTGGGTGTGTGTGAGTGTGTGTGGGGAGTGTGTGAATGTGTTTGGGGGGGTGTGTGTGGGTGAGGGTGTGTGTAGGTGTGGGTGTGAGTGTGTGTGTGTGTGTGTGTGTGCGTGTGGCTGTGTGAGTGTGTGTGTGTGGGTGTGTGAGAGTGTGGGGGGGTGTGAGTGTGGGGGGTATGAGTGTGTGTGGGTGTGTGAGATTGTGTGTGTGTGTGTGTCTGTGTGTGTGAGTGTCGTGTGTGTGTGTGTGTGTATTGTGTTTGCCTAAAAGTTCCAGGATGAACTTTTAGGCTGACCCAATGTGTGTAGCTGAATCACTTTGTTATCCATCTCAAACATTATACATCAACAGTATTTCAATTAAAAAATAATAAAGGTATAAAAATTTTTTAAAAAACAGACTACAGCTTTCCAGGTCTCCTCAGAATGAGGATGGCTTTAGATCAGGTGCTCAGCTTCCTCAGTCACCTTAGGGTTTGGCTTGAGTTGGAGGCGAAGCCGTTTTTCGGACCTTCTTACTGAGAAACCGCCCCTCCCTTCCTCATGCTCTGAGATCACAGCCCTGCGGTCTGACCGCTGCCTTCTGCTCTGCTTTGTCCACGCAGGTAACCACGCTGACTCAGGAGGTCTCCCAGCTCGGCAGGGACATGAAGACGGTGATGCAGCTTCTCGAGCACGTCCTGTCTCCGCAGCAGCAGTCCCGGCTTTGCTCTCTGCACACCGCCTCTCTGCGTCCCTCCAGTTTCCAGGGCGGGATGACCTGGAGCACACACCAGCCCTGTCTGCACTTGCAAGCCGCTGGTGCCGCCTACACCCCAGCCCAGCTCTGCCAGGGGAGTGTCACCCCCGAGAGATGGAGTGTGGGGCCCTCCTCGGCGGGGGGCAGCCCCCTGCAGACGGGAGCCCAGGAGCAGAGTCCTGCGGGCGTGGAGCTCCGCGCCTCCCCGAGCCTGGATCACGCGCCTGCCCACTGCCAGGTGGTCCAGGAAGGTCGCCTGCAGCTTCTCAGGTGCATCTCCCCACAGTCGGACACGACGCTGACGCCGCTGCAGTCCATCTCGGCCACCCTCTCCTCCTCCGCTTGCTCCTCCTCAGAGACCTCTTTGCACCTGGTTCTCCCCAGCAGATCAGAGGAGGGCAGCTTGGGCCAGGGAGCCGTGAGTTCCTTCAGTCTGGAAAACCTGCCGGGATCTTGGGAGCGGGAAAGGCGGGCATCCATCTCCACCGATCCCCTGGAGAGCTTTCCGCTGGAAATGGTCTCAAGCACAGCAGAAAGGAAAGATGGCAGAGCCGGGCACGTATGATGTCAGTGCAGCTCACCGGTGCCCGCCTCCCCGTCACTGCGGGATGCCAGCCTGGGGTGGCCTTGCTAGCCCGTGGCAGCGTGACAACTGGGCAGACCCGTGGAAAATGGGACCAGGCCAGGGCAGAACCACCTCCATCCTGCAGCAGACACTTCCTACATCCTAGAGACAAAATAGGACCCTTTTCCTGTGCAGGTATTAACCTACTGGTCTGTTTGACAGACTTTGGTGAAAGTCCAAAGACCCTGAGGGTCTGAGCAGCTATAGGTCCCAGACGAAGAATGTGTGGACTCGTGTCCTGGGTGGCTTTTCAGAAGAGCAGCAAAGGTTTTTTCCTGAGTGCCTGCGTGTCACTCCTGAACAATATCCATATTGTGGGCCCTGGGAGTACACAGTTCCTGCTGACCTACTTTTCAAAAATAGAAGGCGAGTGGACAATTATCACGGCATGTCATCTCCTAGACAATCAGTCACACAGAGCTGGTGGCCAGCGGTCAGCTATTGCACGTTATTTGCCATGTAAATGAATATGTCTTTATTTATCAGAAAAGAGAGGCTATTTTTATATCCTTGGTATGAAATATGTATTTAAACTATTTAAACTATTTATAAAGAAATGAATGTTTTCTTTTCATTTTGGTAAAAAAAAAAAAAGCTTGCTGTTTTAACAAGAAATGCACTACTGTTACGTCTAGTAGATCAAAAATTATTATTAAGAGGACGTAGTTTTGAAAGGAAGCCCACCCCCTTTTATCTGCATGCAGTTTGCAACAAATGTATCCTCAAGCTTCTGGGTTACAAAAAAAAGTGAGATCTTATTTTATTAAGGAGATAAAAACCCAGTCAGAGCATCTGGTATGGTGGGGGGTGGGGGCAGAATCCACCCGACCTCTGGGGACTTGTGGAAAGTCCTGACTTGAGGCTACCCCTGCCATGCCCATATACGTGTTTTTCCTCCAGCCACCTTATGTGTGGTTCTGGAACCCAGAACTGGTCTGGGGAATATGAGACCGCAACCACACTGGACTATTTTGGCCTCAAAATGAGGAAGGAAACCTTGAGTGTGTTCTTCCTCTGTGCTTATCTTTCAGGAGAGCTTGTATAGACCGGTGAACATTCCAAAATGAAGCCAGAACTTCTGAACTCTAACTTGTAAAAGGGCTGCCAGCTTGCTTTGGATCAGCACTTTAATTTTTTTTCTTGAAAGCTCTCAACAGTGCTGTGAGTTATGAAGAGCAGGTGTTTTCTTTCTCATTTTGCAGAGAGAAAAAAAGAAATAAAGTCCCAGCAATTATACAGCTAGGATGCTGGAGATAGTCTAGAACCCATAATGCTTTCTACACCTCAACCAACATCCAAATTCAGATGCTGGCATGGTAATAGTTTAAATGCTTTTGCTTCAGGTTTATTATGGTTAAGAATGTGTAAGGCCTCATCAATTAAGATGTTCTTAGAGAATATACTGAATTCACCTTCTGGAGTCCCCTGTTCCCATTTCCCACTGCAAAGAATAAGTAATGTGAAAGTTGTATTATTAAAGACATCTACACAAAGCAAGACTTCTGGTGTGTGACTCTTATACCCTAAAATTGGCTAGAGCAGCAGAAAGAAAATAAAGCTTCTCTTAAAAAAAGTGAAAGCTGTACATGTGTCTGAGGCAGGTCTTTTAAGAATCTATCTTCTGTTCCCCCAGTTCCAAAATTCAGTCTCTCCTCACCCAAGTGAATGGGAAAACTGAGGACAAAGCAACATGCAGGGTTTAACATGTATTTGTAGCCACACTTTTTGCTCATCGTGACCTACAACATCATTTTAAGTACAATTCCAATAGATCTCACTGGTGTGGGTTCTGCCGTCTTTCTGGAAAAGCAGCACGGCCATCACTGAGGCTTAATAACAAAGCCTGACATTCTGATCTGGGAGTAGACTACGTACCAACACCTGTTTAAGGAGTAAGACCTTACGTTTCCTTACATAATAGTCAGACAATGTTAAAGTTATTATTTTATTCCCATTTTGTAAATGAATAATTGGGACACAGATGTTTTTAGCCTGCCTAGTCACACTGCTTTGAGTAACAGCCTCAATACCCCCACGGCCACTCTGGGCACCCCTCCTTTCACGGTCAGACCTAGTCCTGCTGCCTTTTGAAGTTGTACTCGTCATTAATGTCCCTGGAAATCCATGAATAAAATAAAAATTTTTTGGTGTTTTTTAAGCACACCTATGGGGTAAATTGGGCTTCCCAGGTGGCGCTAGTAGTAAAGAACCCGCCTGCCAATGCAGGTTGGATCCTTGGGCTGGGAAGATCCGCTGGAGGAGGACACAGGCAACCCACTCCAGTACTCTTTCCTGGGGAAATCCCATGGACAGAGGAGCCTGGTGGGCTACAGTCCATGGGGTCACAGAGAGTCAGACAAGACTGCAGGGGCTGAGCATGCATTCACGGGATAAATCAGCCACACTTTGGGGATTTTGGAAAGTCCTAGTGACACGCCTGGAAATATGCCCATGATTTTCTGCCGGGGTCCAGCCCCAGTGGATCCAGGGAATTTGAAGGGGGAATGGAGTCGGCATCTGGGAAAGGACTATTTAATTAGAAATATAAAGAGATTAGGAGAGAATAGTGTAGTAGGAAAATTAGTGGAGAAAAGAGGCTGAATAACTTGGTTTACGTGGAAAACCAATGAAGTTCCAAGACAAGGAACTTGCACCATCTACATTAGGCCGCCGGCGCCCACTTGAATAGCGGACGGTTCCCCGCCTTGGGCTCCCTCTCGTGTGGGTCTTAGAAGCCAGGGCAAATAAGTAGACTAGGTGAGCCTCCACATTCCAAGGGATCAGCTTGAAAAGGAGAGGGAGGGAGAGGGAGAAAGAGAGAGAGAGAGAGTCGACATGGGAGGAGCCAGATTTCTAAGAAACCAGCTCAAGAAGCTGGTGTGAGAAGCTGGTCCCTCCTTTATTGTTCAGGAAAGCTTTTTATACTTTTGGTTGTACATAGAGATCAATGGATAAAGCAAAATTATTCAGCATCAGCAGCCCTGACTCTTATCGAGACCAGGCTTTCTCTCTGCATACCTAGCTGTATACACAAGTCTTAGGTGATTTACATCATCTTCCGGCCAAAAGGCCTATTAGCATTTTATGGCCCTTTTCTGATAAGGATCTGCCAACCAGAAAACTTATTTGCCTTAATAGTGTTGTTCTTTTCCAAAATCTGGTGCCACTCTCAAAAAGCACTAATTAAGGTTACATTCTTACATAGCAAGGACACAACAATTTATAACAAAGAAAGAGGAGTACAGTGATTTATAACAAAGAGAAAGTTTACTAACTCAAAAGTCTAGTGTTCCTAACATCAAAACTACCATATTCCTTTTTCTATATCCCAATTACATTGATGAATATCCTTCAGGTGCCTAAAAGACAAAGAATATGGAGGCCTGGCAGCAGTCATTGACTCAACAGTGAAACCCATCACCAATATAATTTTTGGCTTTTTAGAAAAAGCTCTATATCTTTAAGATGCTTTAAGCTTCATGCCTCTCGTGGTTGGGGGCCGTAAAAAATTCACATGCATAGTTGTAAAAATCCAGACAGACCGGTCAGGTAATTTAGAAAGCTATCAGAGGGGTTTAAGCGAGACATTCTTTTTATATGCAGGAGACTGTTAACTGGAGCTCTAAGTTAACTCTTTCCAGAGAAAGGTGGCCGGGGATAGCCCCCTGTTATGTCAGAAGAGTGGAGAGCACAGTACAATAAAGCAGGCAGACTCTGGTTTTGGGGGTAGATGCTCAGGAAAATCCAGGGGGACCCCTGAGGCCTGATCTCAGCCTTTGCCTTTTGCCAGGCCCCCTTCCTCATGACCTTTGCCACGGGCGGGATTCCCCATGCTGGCTCCCAGCAATTCTCCAGCCAGTCACCTTCCCTGTGCCTACTCCTGACAGCTGACTTAGTGGGTGTAAGACCCAACTGCCCACCGTGAGCAGGTCTGCAGCTGGACAGGAATGAGCAAGCACCAGGGAGTATTGCAAAAGGGCCCCTGCCGCCTGTGAATCAGCCCCACTGTATCCCGTATTAACCTGTCCCCTCGCCAGCATCGGGCTTCCCTCGTAGCTCAGTTGGTAAAGAATCTGCCTGCAATGCAGGAGACCCAGGTTCGATCCCTAGTCGGGAAGAGCCCATGGAGAAGGGAATGGCAGCCACTCAGTGCTCTTGCCTGGAGAACCTGGTGGACAGAGGGCCTGGTGGGCTACAGGCCACAGGATCACAAGCATCCGACATGACTGAGTGACTAAGCCACCATCATCACCGTTATGCTGACAGACAGCACTCTCCCATATCCAGGGCAGCTCAGAATGGTGCGTTTGGGGTTTTCTCTGTGTGGTTGTGTGTGTGGTGATGTTATTCTAGGAAATGCGGGTTCCACATTCCCCCAGATGTTTGCCTCTCTGAGCACTGTGGCTGTGCCAGCGGCAGAGCCCGTGCGCCCCACGAGACACGTGTTCGTATCCCCACCCTTGCCTCTCCTCCCCGCTCTCTGCCGAAGACGCGAAGCAGGGATCTAGCAAGAAGGGAAGCACAGGTGTTCTTGGTCAAGCGTATTTTCTTTAAGATAATATTGGGGACTGAAGTCTTCTGTGTAGTTCCATTTAAGAGAACCAGACAGATTATATTAGACTTTATTTTGAGACAACGTAAGAAGACATTTCTGGCAACTTAAGTTACTTACAAATGGAGTTTATTGTGTAAGAGGCGATAAAAATCAAAAACAAAGTGTTCTTTCAGAGGCTGCTTAACTATCTGACAGGAATATTGTTTTCCAGATGGTTCTGTATGAGCTGGGAATCTAGCAGGATACCTAGAGCAGGACCACATGAGGTAGTTGTTTGAAATGCCAGGAAAATCTGGCTTCAACCCAGTCCCTTTGAATGGGGTCTGGGAATCAGCCGTTTGGTAAACTCCCTGGTGACTTACACGCATTAACGATTGGGAAATATTTGTCTAGAGTCTATAGTAGTACAAGGTTGAGTCCTAGGTAATTTATACACAAGTGGGCCAGCACCTAGATTTCATTAAGGACAGCCTCGGGTCTATAACTGTACAGTAGAGAGGCTTGGTTAACACCTGTATCAGGAGTTCTCAAATTTCCGTTTGAATAATGGATTTCTGGGTGTTGCACAGTGAGGCCAGACAGTACTGAAACACTGGAGTCTGGGACAGGGAGAGGCTGATTACAAGGTCACGCTCACGCCTACAGAGCCCCAAAGTTACTGAAAGCTTTCCGCAAAGCCCGTTTAAAGCAAACAGGAGGGGCTCGGTTAGTTGTTGCAAACATCTTGGTGTCAGAGCCTTTCTTCTTGAAGTCAGGTCGTGGTGAGGTAACGATGTCCCTGTAAGTCTTTACCAAATGAATGTGCTGCTCTGTCCTGACAAGGAAGGGCAAGGTCTCAAGGCACAGAGTTTCCCCTCTACAGTCCCGGTCCTGGCTGAGAGCAGGCAGATCTCAGACGCCAGCTCCCCAGGGCCGGGTTCCCACAGGCTGCCCATATGGGGTGGGGGGACCAGGTCCCACAGACTGACCCGGGAAGATCGCCGCTGCCGTTAGGTTGCAGAAACAGGGGCAGGGAAGAGGTTCGTCGCTGCCTCAAGGCCTGGGCCGGCCAGAGGGGCCTTGGTGAGGCTCCGGAGCCCCGAAGTGCATGGCCCCAGCCTGTTACCTGGGCCCCCAGTGCTGCTGGCCCAAGTTGAGGTGAGCTGGAGGGCTTCCAGGAGGAGGCCTGAAGATGCCTCTCACTCTCTGTCCACCTGATGACCAGCTATTGGCCGCATCCCCTCACTCACAGCCCCTCCTTGACAGCTTGTTACATGCAGGCAGGACCGCTGCGGCCCCACCCAGAGCTGAGCAGGACTGGACCTGCTCCTGGACCGCTGCTTGCTTGTGAGTGAGGCCCAGTGAAGCGCTGGCCAATGGCTGTGCAGGGTGTGTTGCCTGGTAACAGTGGGAAGTGATGAGGCCCGACGGCTGAGTGCCGAAGGCTGTGCTCACCACTGTCTGCTACGTGGGGGCCATTGTCAAAACAGGGATTTCAGTCCTGACACCTCAGGTAAGGGCTGGGTCCTGAGGGAGCAAACTCAAGAAACACCAAGCAGTGTCAGCGTCTTGACAGTGAGGAGTTAGACCAGTTAGAATCAAACCAGTTACAACTGACAACTGCGTGCAATACTGTTTCCATTGGTTGCTGCCACATCAGTGATTTTTCCATGAAAGGATGCATCATCTGCTCCCAGGGGCCTTCGAATGCTCGCTTGCTACTTAAGTTCGAATGTTTGAGAGCCTACTATGTGCCATCCACTAGCACCACTTACTTCGGTGTTCATCTTTTTGTTTTGAAACTAAGAGCTCTTTTATTTAATGGAGATATAATTTACATATAATATTACATGAGTTACAACATAATGATTCGAAATTTGGGCACACTGCAAAATAAGCACAATAATATCCAACACAGAGTCTCAGTTTTCTTCTTGTGCTAAGAGCTTCTACCATCCACTGTCTTAGCAGCTCCCGCATGTACGACTCAGCATGATTAAATACAGTCACCCTGTCATACTTACATCCCCAGGACTTAATAATTTTGTAACTAGAAGTTTGTGCCTTTGGACCATCATCACATAGTTTACCCATCCCCACTCCCTTCTCTGTTTCAAGTTTCATTTGGATTTTCTAGAAAGGAAAGAAGAAAGTGAAGATGCCCTCTGAACTCTCGTAGATGGGTCAGTCCCACTGGATATGGAGAAGAATTCTTGGATGTGAGTCAAGCCAGCTGTCTGGTTCGAGAAGGACGGCTGCCACCGGTGGCCCCGGGTGGACTGGAACTGCTCCGTCAGGATTACGATTTTACCCAGAACAGTGAAGGAGCTTGTCCCCAGTGGAGCTTGCGAAAGCTGCTGCTTCCCGTGAGGTGCGGCTCCTTCCCCAAGGTCGTCCTCAGCAGACACTGCCTTCACCCAAGCATCTGCCACTCCCCCAGCGTCATCTTCCACAACCACCGGCACAGGGAGCCTCAGCACACGCAGACTCAATTAAAGGCTGTTCCAAAGGCTGCCTTTGCCCACTTCTTTCATCTCACCCTGTGATGAACGCTCCAAATAAACAGTATGCTGAGAAAGAGTAGGATCTTTGGCGGAACACAAGCGAGGGTTTGTGTCCAACGATTTTTCCCTTGATCCCGGACTGCAGATGAGTTATTTCACACGACTAATCTTCATTTCTCCATTCGAAAATCGAGGATTAGACCACATCTAGCTCGCAGAGTCTTTGTGAGGGTTCAATTAAGTGATTTATGTGAACACACACTGCCTGACCTCTGATGACTGCTGCGAAAATGTCAGTTCTCCCCCTGGGTCCCTCCCACCCGCCTCCCGGAGCCTCTGTCTCCCTCTCCTTCCCCCGATTCCTCCATCTTTCCCCCCAGAACTCCCCCCCACCTCCTCCCTGGGCCTCCTGTCTTTCCGCCTTCCCCTCTGTCTCTCCCTCACCCTCCCACGCATCCCAGGCTCACTTCTGGAACCTGAGCCCCTTTTGACAATTCTCTCCGCAAAGGTCACGATGCAGCTTTCACACTATGTCCGCCAACAGCCCACTTCTCTCGGTATCAACCATCATGTCAACATCTACCTTAAAAAAAAAAAAATCACTGAGGAGACGCCAGGGGAAAAACATGCTCTCTGCTCCTGTCTTAGCCCCAACCCGTGTGGCTTCTGATTTATCTAAATTTTAGCAAGTAAAGCCTTAAAAAAAAAAAAAAAAAAAACCTTAATACAATTACAGGAAGATGCAAGACTTGTATTCACTGATGTGAGCACGCTACGTAAGCATAGACTTTTCTTGCCCTCAGGTTTCTCTGTGGAAGTTTGTGGTTGCTTCAAAAGCTGCACACACACACGCACATGTGCACACACGAGTCGGGCCCACCACCCTGGGTCACGGAAGACCTGGGCTGTGTCAGCCACAAGGCCGAGAGCTTTCTGGCAAGCAGTCGAGCCCCTTGGCTGCCTGCAGAGAAAGCGCACTGTTGGCCACTGGACGCGGATGCCTCCAGAGCCCCTCCTGGATTCCCTCGAGGAGCGTGGCTCCCGCCAGCGGCGAGGCCTGAGAGGAGCCACCTGGGGTGGCCTCGTTCAGCAGAGCCCCGAACAGAGAGCTCCCGGAAGGCCTGCCACGGCTGAGAGGGGCAGGGGCCGCACCTCTGCACCTGGGATTTCGGGGGACCAAAGAGCCGGACCTTCTAGAAAAAGCAGCGAGGCGAGCAGGGCAGGGCCTGTAGGCAAAGCCAGGCCTCCGCAGGCCCTGCCGCCTCAGGCTTCCCTCCCTTCTGTGGAGACGAGGGTCTGTGTGTGAGACGATGTCAGTGCTGACTCTAGGGCTTGGACTTTTAGGGGGTTTCCCCCTTTTTTCTTTACAGTTGATAAAAATTGTACATCCATATGTGATATATTTGAGTATGACAGAAAAATAAACGGAAGGAAATAAAGACTTGAAAGAGTGTCTGTCCACGTTTCTCATTTTTGTGAGAAACCAGTATGCTCCCTTGATCCAGTCGCTAAGTCACATCCGACTCTTGCAACCCCGTGGACTGTAGCCCACAGGCTCCTCTGTCCGTGGGATTCTCCAGGCAGGAATGCTGGAGTGGGGCCACGCCTCCTCCAATATGCTCCCTTGAGGGGACCCTTTTCGGCTAAGGCCTCCCTCCAGGGCAGAGAGTGCACTATGCCTTTGCTTTTGGTGGTGGATTTCCCACCGAGGCCGAGGCCCCTGCACTCAGCAGCAGTCTCTTCTTCAGGAGGGTTCACCTGTCCTGAGGAGGAATCAGTCCTGAACTGGGTGTGGGGGTCACGCTAACCGCTGCTGAAGAAGAGGCTGAGCTTGGCCCCGGTCCTCAGGGGCTGCTGAGTCCTCCGGGCGCTGCAGCCACGTGGCTAGCCCGTGTCTTTGGGACCCCATGCTGTGACGGGCTGAGACGTCCAGGAGCCCTCAGTGGGAATGCGGCTCTCTGAAAGTCGCCATGGTAACTGACCCATTGCCCACAATGTGTCCTGACTGTTCCTCCTATTCCATTCAGGCAGAAAAAAATCAGACTGTCATCTCTGGTTTCCAACTGAAAAGACATTTGAGCCCTGCGCCGGGGTCACTTCGTATATCTCTTGTTAGCTTGCTCAGAACCTGCATCCACAGAACAAGGATAAAAGACATTTCTGATTCTTGGTTCTCAAAGTGCGGTCTGTGGAGCAGCCACAACAACTTCATCTGGACGCTGGTTAAAAATGCAGATTCTGGACTCCAGCCCAGAGCTGTTGAATCAATGTCTGCATTGTAACAAGATCCTCAGGCGTACATGTTGCACTGTTTTTAGGAACACTGGATCCACATTGGTTCTTGACTGTGACTGCCCGTGAGGATTACTTATACAGCTTTGAAAAGCCAGATTCCTGGCCCTAACCTCAAAGACTTAGATTTAGTTTGCCTGAGAGGACCCCAAGCACTGGTAATATTTAACACTTCTCAGGTGACTGCAGTACGCAAACAGTATGGATACGCACTGCTCTGGAACAGTTTTTCTCAAAATGTGGTCCCTGACCAGAAGCATCAGTGTCGCTGAGGACTAGTGAGAAGTGCAAATTCTCAGGCTCCAACCAGAGGTTACAGAGTCGGAAACCGGGGGGCGGGGATGGGGTGGACCCCAGGGGTTCAAGATGATTCTGATGCCACTAAAATCTGAGACCAGCCCAGGCTGAAGTAGGTCTCAAGCAGGTGAAACGTGGACGGCAATAATACAGTGTTATACGGCACGTGTTTACTAACATATATATCAGTGTCAACCTTCTTCTAGGAGACTCACCATTTTCTATTTCAAATGTTCCTCTGTGTTTTAGAATCATACTGATAGACACAGAAAACAAACTTAAGCTTACCAAAAGGCGAAGGGTGGGGAAGGGAACATTAGGAGTTTGGGATTAAAGTACACATACTATTAACACTAAATATAAAATAAATAACCAACAA
Organism: Ovis aries; assembly: GCF_016772045.2. Classification (NCBI taxonomy): domain Eukaryota; kingdom Metazoa; phylum Chordata; class Mammalia; order Artiodactyla; family Bovidae; genus Ovis; species Ovis aries. Next base: position 277,841,179 of record NC_056054.1, read on the forward strand.
GAACCTACTATTCAGCAAAGGGAACTGTACTTAGCACCTTATAGTAACCTATAATGGAAACGAATGTAAAAATAATATATATGTGTATGAATCACTTTCTGTACACCTGAAGCGAATCCAACATTGTAAATCAACTAATTTCAATAACGAATTTTTAAAGATAGAGAATTGAAAAGAAAAACAAAACCGATAGATGAACATATCGCTTTCTGATTAGAATAGGCTCTCTCCGTCCCCGTAGTTCCGATTTCTGCCGTTTAGCCTAATGACGTCCTTGTGGGAGGTTGCGTTCCTGGGAGAGCATCAGTGTGCCTGTTCCGTAAGGCCCGCTTTGGGGAAAGATGCTGGTTCGCTAGAAACGTGGCCTGAAAGAGAAGCTTCCCCAAGAGACAATAGACAGCACGTACCAGGGAAAACCAACCCCATGTCTTTCTCAGTGTTAGTTACAGAGGTTGTGATATAAGTCAAGCCTTCATCTGTCAACACAGAACCAGCCTCATGGGTGAGGCACAAGAGCAACTTCATGCTGTTCCGATCACATTCACAGAAAATAACTAACAACCTATAATCTGACGTGGAGAGGCAGTACCTGCTGACTGGGAACTGTCACACGCAGAAGAATGAGAAGGCAAAGCTTTCTGTTGTCAGAAATAAAGTGAAGGTGAAAGTCGCTCAGTCGTGTCCGACTCTTTGTTGCCACAGACTATACAGTCCACGGGGTTCTCCCGGCCAGAACACTGGAGTGGGCAGCCTTTCCCTTCTCCAGGGGATCTTCCCGACCCAGGGATCAAACCCAGGTCTCCCGCATTGCAGGCGGATTCTCTACCAGCTGAGCCGCCAGGGAAGCCCAAGAACACTGGGGTGGGTAGCCTGTCCCATTTCCACGGGATCTTCCCGACCCAGGAAATGAACCACGGTCTCCCGCGTTGCAGGAGGATTCTCTACCAGCTGAGCCGCCAGGGAAGCGTATTTATCCTCACGATGCCTATTGCAGCAGCTGCAGGAAGCCTCTGCAGAGCTTCACTGTTGACATTAAACACCCAGCACAGAGTAACATATCATTACAGTAAATTCCCACCTGCTCCTGACCTACTTCAGCCTGGGTTGGTTCCTGTGCCGTCCAGACTAGAGCAACCACCAGCCATCGCTGGGGTCCGCCCCCGGGACTTCTGACTCTGGATGCCTGGGGTGGGGCCTGGGATTCGGGTTTCTAACGAGTTCTCAGTGATGCTGATCCTCCTGGTCAGGGGACGGCATTTCCAGAACTGCTGTTTCTGAGCGGTGTGTTCTCACTTTTAAATGAGTCAATTTTATCTTTATATATGGGACACCTGTATTCTAGACTAAGAAGTCTGAATTTATCCAATACCTTTACAGAGATATACGCTGAAGGACGTGTAAATAACGAGACCGGGGCTGCGATAAGTGGAGGTTTTAGCGCCTCCACGTGCGTCTTTGACCTTAGACATGATCACTAAACCCTCAGACTCCTCCTTCCTTCATCTCTGAGATGCACTGTGTTCATCTGAGAACGAGGAGCCTGTCCTACAGTTTACTTGGGTGTGACTTCAGGAGACACTGGTAGGGGAAATAAGTCAGGGAGGGAAAGGAAGTCCATAAAAGGTGCATTTCTAATTACTTTGGATTGGATCATAGTGGATTAACAGTGTTCATTTCTGCTGTACAGCAAAGTGAACCAGTTATACTTACATGTCTTCTCTTCTTTAGATGGTTTTTGTGTTTAGGCCACTACAGAGTATTCAGAAGCACTCCCTGCGCTCTATAGTAGGTCCTTATTAGTTCTCTATTTTTATATAGTAGTGCATATACGTCAATCTAATCACCCTAACTGGCACCCCAGCCTTCTTCTCTGGCACCGTAAGTTTCTTCCCTATGTCCGGGAGTCTGTCTCTACTTTGTAAATAATTTCATTTGCGTCATTTTTTAGGTTCCACATGTAAGTGATACATTTGTCTTTCTCTGTCAGGCTTACTTCTCTCAGCGGGATACCCTCCAGGTCCATTCGCATTGCCGCAAAAGGCATGATCTCGTTCTTTTCACGGCTGAGCGGTGTATTCCACGGTATGTGTCTGCCACGTCTTGCTTACCCATTCCTCTGTTGATGGGCACTCAGGTTGCTCCCATGTTCTGGCTGTTATAATACTGCAATGAGCACTGGGGTGTATCCTTGTGAACCATGTTTTGCTGAAGATGTAAAAGATGTACTGCTGGGCAGATGATCTCTCTGAGCAGCTGAGGACCGATGGCCTAGAGGAGCTCTGGGAGACTCTGTAAGCATGACTGTGAGTTGAACCATCTGAGGAGGAAGAAGCTGGTGACTTCATCCTCCAGCTCTCACCAGCCAATGGCTGCCGGAGGCTCGCAGACATGCTGCCCCACAGCAAGCCCCACATGCAAAGACAAAGCCTTAGTGTCAGATGCCTGTAGTAGGCCTCCTGGGGCCGGGAGTGGAATGGTGTGCAAGGGCAGAGACGGGCAGGACAACACGAGCGTCTGCTACCAGGGGTGTGCATCGAGTCAGGCAAGGGAGTCAGGCAAGGAAGCACTCAAAAGAGAGAACTAGCAATTCCTTATGGAGTATTAGCTCCTATGAAGAGACGAAAGAGAATGCTAAGGAATACCCTATGGTGGAGGAAGGCGCACCAAGGAAGGAAAAAATTCGGAAGAAGCATTCCTCAAGGTAGGATCCAGACTTGGTTGAAGAAGGTAGAGATGGAGCCCACTGAATAGCAGAGAGGTTTGCTTGGTTGCCTGGACCAGAAATGGCGAGTCTCTGGACTGAGACCGGAGGGCAACGAAATGCATGCGAGGGCTACAGAAAGCCCCCGCCTGGGGTGAGCCAGTGGGCTCAAGGCTGGTGCCGTAAGTGGCAAGCCTGAATACGAGTGTCCTGGGAGTCCCACGTACTGCAGGGCACTTTGTACCACAGGAGCCACCCAAGAGGCAACCCACAGAGCCAGAAGGAGAAGCCCCCCTCCTTCCTGCAGCATCTGCAGTGAGGGGTGGATTTCCAGGTGAAAGATGACCACACAAGGCCACACTATTCACCTAAGATCTTTCTGCATGAAGTGAATGAAACGGCAAGTGTTAAGAGTCCTGTTTAAACCGTGAAGTTCTCCTTTATAGTATTTTCCTAGTGTGTGTTCTTTCAAAAACATCATCCAAACCGCTGCTTGGAATAAAGGATTTTTTTCATCGAGACCACTGATTTATTGTTTTATGTAAAGAAACCGTTATCGTATGGGGTTCTTCACAGGATTTGCAGTCTACGTAAGAATGTTGTGAAGGACTCCTGGGTCCATACACATCTTCTCGGGTGGCTTAAAATTCCTATAACGGGAGCAAGTCTTTTCTGTACAATTAACACGTGTGACAGATTCATTTTAATCCATAGAAGAGGGGGCTCGGCCATGTCTTTGTTTCTTTAACTGCAAATGTTCTCAGGCAGCAGCCGCAGTAAGTCATGTGGCTGGGGCTCAGGGTGAGGAAGCCGTCACTGAACAGCCAGAAGGTCATTGCTTCCTCCCCCCAAAGACCCTCTGCAAACTGCTGGTCTGCTTACCCCAGTTAGTGTCGAGTCAGTCAGGGCTCAGCAGGGCGCCGAGTTGGAATCCTCTGGTGGCGCACACTCTCCTACCCTCCTCGCCAGTGTGAGGATGTGACCGTCAACTGAAATGTCACCTTGAGATGTCTTTATCACACACACATCCAATTAATTAACCTTTCCACTAAATGAATTAGTCCCTTGCCCTATTAATATGCTTCTGGCTATTAATTCATTGTTTTCTTTCAATTACCATCCATCTTCACAGTCACTCATAATTCTTAAAAGTAGAAAATAACCTGTCTTAGGGAATGCTGGCAGGTCAGAGCATCCTTCTTTATTCCTCCTTCTGGCTTCGTGAAACTTCAAAGACAACCAAAGGGATACATTCCCGGGACGTCATAACTCACAGAAGCCAAAGGACCGCCCAGGGGGCTCAGGAGAGTTGAGAGACAGGTCCACGGCAGAGCAACTGGGACTCCGAGGGAAATTATAAGCCAGGTGAGCAGAAGTGCTCTATGCACATTGCCCAAGGCCAGTGTTGAACTAAACTGGACCAGGTTGCAGCGGACACTTTTTCGCGTTTAAGATCCTCCGGTCACGAAGAAAGAAAAGCAAGGCTAAGGGGAAAATTCCAAGGCCTCTTGGGCTCTAGTCTATGTGGCCCACACTGACGTTGATCGTCCACAGAGGCATGGAAGTAGGGAGCCCGGACAGGAGTGAGAAACGACTCAGTAAGTATTCGAGCAGCTCATCCTGTAAATCAGAAACCTTAGGGAAAGCGACTTTTAGAGCCACCAGGGAGAACTTCAGCCCTCCTCCTTCTGGTGCCGGGCCTGATTCCGGGCCGGTCAGTTCACGTCACGCTGGTGTTCAGCGGAGCGGCTGGGGCAGGAGACAGCAGAGAGGAAAAGTGGAGAGAAAAGACGAGGGGCGGACACGGGGCCTCTCCCCAGCCCAGGCTCAGGTGCCGCGGATCTGGGGCTCGCGTCGGCGGACCTCCTTCTGGGGCTTCACTGCCCTTCTCCCAAAGCCTGCCTTTCGTTCCCCCTTTTTCTTTTCTTTTCGTATCAGCCCGCACGCATGCGCGCTCAGCTGCTTTAGTTGCGCCCGACTCTGCGATCCCGTGGGCTGTGGCCCACCGGGCTCCTCTGTCCATGGGATTCTCCAGGCAAGAACACCGGAGTGGGTTGCCATGCCCTCCTCCGGGGGACCTTCCCGTCACAGGCATGAGACTCACATCTCTTGCTTTTCCTACGTCGGCAGGTGGGCTCTTTAGCACTGGAGCCGCCTGGGAAGTCCCTTCGTATCAGCCTAAGATGACTCAATCAACCATCTGTTCCATGCCAGGTACTTTAAACGTGTGCTCCTTTAACACTTCCCAAAACTGCACAAACATGCTCTCTCTCCCTTTATCACAAATAAGGAAGCAGAGGCTGAGAAAACAACAAATGGGAAATACAGTCTTTTCTCTTACAGTCCTCTCAAACCCCACCCTGGACGTTTATAAGCACAGACTTAACCCTCTCATGAACCTGAAGGTGGAAAACAAATCTCATTAATAAGCACATATAATTGTATCATCCCTTAAACGTGTGGGTGCTTTTATTCGAGTCTCTTGATAAACCTGTTATATTGTCAGGGCAAATGATATTTGTTGTTATTCGGGTGCTAAGTCGTGTCTGACTGTTTGCAACCCCATGGACTGCAGCACACCAGGCCGCCCTGTCCTTCACTATCTCATGGAGTTTGCTCACCCTCATGTCCATTGAGTCGGTGATGCTATGATATGAAGCTTATTTTATAGATGAGGATATTGAGGCAAGAGTCTAAATCTGAAAGAAATGAAAACAGTTTATATTTAACAAACGCTTACAAGGTCACAGCACTCTACTCAGAGTTTTAAATATCAATTCACTTTGTACTAATAAGACAGTAAGTCCCCTACGTATGAACCTTCACGTCACAAGCTTTCAGAGATGCAAATGTGAACGCTAGCCTCTGTCTAGCAGCTGTTGCACTACTGTGCTTTTCAGGGTTCTGTGCTGTAAGATTAAAAAGTCTTCTTTGACTTTGTATCTGCTTGCTTCTTATGTGTCATCTGTGTGAAGTTTTATAAACCTATTGCAGTACAGTGCTATCTAACAGACTGTGTTAGTCGGGTCCCTTGGGGGACGTTGCTGCCTTTCAGATGGACTGGACATAGGCATGCGCTCTCAGAACAGAACTCATTCGTGTGTGGGGACTTCTGCAGTCCTTATAGAGGGTGAGTGCTGTTCTCTATATCTCATAGCTAGGAAAATGAGGATAAAAGAAGATAAATAATCTACCCAAAGTCACACTTTTAGTGAAAGACCGAACCAGGATTTAAACCCAGTTACACGGGTTCCAGAATCCTTGCTGCTCCTCTTAGCTGTATTACAGTCCACTTTTGTGCTTTTTTTTTTTTTGGGGGGGGGGGGCTTCCCTGGTGGCTCAGATGGTAAAGAATCTACCTGCAATGCAAGAGACCTGGGTTTGATCCCTGGGTTGGGAAGGTCCCCTGGAGCTATCCCAGGGGTAGCTATCCATTCCAGTATCCTTGTCTGGGAAACCCCGTGGACAGAGGAGCCTGGTGGACTGAAGTCCTTGGGGTCACAACGAGCTGGACACGACTGAGTGACGCTTTCACTTTTCCTTACCTCTGTGCCTCTTGAGTTGTAAGGCATTCCAGGGCAGCCAGTCTTCCAGCAGACGTATATTCCCAACACAGAAACCAGGTCAGGGCCTGGCATGAAAGGATTGCTGTGAAAATGTGGCTGAAAGACCATGCACCCTATAAAACAACCACCATCTGCACGGGAAGGATTGCTCATTTCAAGGCCTCATCTGACACAGCATCCAAAGCAAATAACTGAAGTGGCGTTTAAATCAGCCACTGCTTCCAGGTCCCCCATCAACCGTGCAGCAAAGGCAGGACGTAAAAGGATTTTTTTTTCTTTTTGCCATGGTTTGTGGGATCTTAATTCCCTGATCAAGAATTGAAGCTGAGACTTTGGCAGTGAAAGCGCTGAGTCCTAACCACTGGACCACCAGGGAATTCCTGTAACTAAGATATGATATTGTGCATTGTCTATGCTCCAAACTGGAACCCAGAGATGGGCAGAATCTCCACACATTCCGCACAATTTTCTTAACCATAAACAACCTCTTTCCTTAGGAAAAAATCTGAAGTCCCCCTTACTCTGTCAAATTTCCTCTCTAGAAATAAAAAAATTTTAGCTGTTTGTCTTTCAGTAAATGAATCTAAGCAAGTGAATTATCCCTTCTGATTTTATTTAAGGTAATAACAGAGTCGCTGCACTGCGGCCTCTCTCTTTAAGGGAGCTTGGCTACGTGAGGGTACTGATTACCCTGCAAATCAATAACCAGCATACTTAGCATTACCATGCTTCACAGGTGGTGCTAGTGGTAAAAAACCCGCCTGCCAGTGCAGAGACTCCGGCTCCACCCCCGGGTTGGGAAGATCCCTCGGAGGAGGGCAGGGCAACCCACTCCAGCGCTCTTGCCTGGAGACTCCCATGGACAGAGGAGCCTGGCAGGCTGCAGTCTGCGCAGTTGCACAAAGTCAGACACAGCTGAAGCCACTGAGCAGGCCCGGAGGTGTTCAGCATTACCAGCCTTATTTAAAAAAAAAAAAAAAACTGAGTCAAAGGAAATGGCACCTTTTCTTAAGGTTTAAGATCTTAGAATAGCCCAAGTCAATAGCTCAGACACTGCTAGTGATAAACAAAAGAACTGAAATACACCCAGTGTTACTCCTCTGTCAAAAGCAAAATAGCAGGCAAGACATTCACACATGAACATTCAAGACAGGTACACAGCTTTCTCTCCAGTCTCACTAAAACGGACAAGTCAGCTGTGACCCTTGCCCCAGCGGCACTATTCTGGGTAATCATGCACTTTTTTTTTCGAGGACTCAGAGTCTTTTTTTTTTTTTAATTTGGCTGTGCCAGGTCTTAGTTTCGGCACGCGGGATCTTTCAGCTGCGGCGCGCAGGACCTAGCTCCTTGACGAGGAATCGAACCCGGGGCCCCGGCACTGGGAGCGCAGAGTCTGACCCCTGGGAGACTTAACCCCGGGCAAAGTCCGGAGGACACGGAATTCTCATGATTAACTAGAGCGTTCTGCTGGAACCCAGCTCCTCCACCTGCCCAGCTCGAGACTTCAGCAACAGCGCCTCTGCCCTCCCTTCCCTCCCCTCCTCCACGTCCCTCCTCCCCCGACTCCGCCCCGCCCTCTATGCTGAAATATCAACACAAGGGAGTTGGCTTAAATGCGAGAGAAAATATTTCCGTCATCTGTTCGGAGACCTCTGCCAAATATCAAGGTTGTTGACCCACGCGAAGTGTAAATATACTTTGAAAACCACGTGTCAAGGGACCTCAGCTCACCTTACCCCCTTGGGCCGCTCAGAGAGGCGGCTGCCCAGGGCTGCAGAGGGGCTGCTGCTTTACGGCCCCGGAGCAGGGATGATTCGCTTGCTGTGATTCATTCACTGGAAAACAAACTGCTAAACCTTTTATTCATAGGGAGGAAATTTGACAGAGCAAGTGGGACTTCAGGCTTTTCCTAAGATAACACCCAGGTTAGTTTCCGGGCACCATGTCGACCCCCATCTTTGCTACCAGTCTGTGGGCAGAGGAATGTAAAAGGCAGCTTCGCATGGGTCCAGTGGCCGCTGTCTCCTGGTGCTCACGCCCTCGTGTGATCGCCTCCCCTTGAGTGTGCGCTGGACCTGACAACATACAGCCAAAGGGATGCGACATTCCTGCCTCTGCCGCTGTGCCTCGGTCGCGAAGCCGCGTTTGACTCTTTTCCAGCCCCCTAGATTGCAGCCCCCCAGACGCCTCTGGGGCCACCGGAGACCGTGACTCTTTGCTGACACCTTCTGTTTCCGGTCTCCTTTACTTACTGTGATGAAAGCTCCTCCAGGCAAGGACTGAGGGCACTCTGGCCAACATCCCCTAGGAACTGATGCCTTCAGCCCAGCGGCCCACGGAGAACTGAATCTTGCCAACAACCGCTGAGTGAGCCTGGAAGCCAGTTTTACCCCAGTTGAACTTGGAGTTGAACCTTGCAGCCTCTGCCTACACCCTGATGGAAGCCTTGCAAAAGACCCTGCTGAGCAAGAGACCCAGCTGCCACACAATCTGTGAGATAATATACATGTATTATCTCATGCCAATAAGTTTGGGAAAATTTGTTATACAGCAACAGAGAAGTAATATGATAAGAATTAGGGCATATGTCCTTAAATTTAACAGAAGCCCTAATGTCCTTTCTCAATATAAAAGTAGCTGCCCCAAAACCCCAAGTGTCTCATGGTCATGGGATTGCTTGGTGAGGATGAGGAAAGGTGAAAAGTTCATTCGCCTTAAAAGCTCTTTCATCCAGAGTTGAATAGCAGTTAATCTAACGATTTAAAAAGACTGTTCTCTCCTTAGACAGGACGGGAAGGCACTCATGAGCTTTGACCTTTCCGTCTACACAGGTCTCCCCTCGACCGTCCAGTTACAATACAGTTGATTAGATTCCTGCCCCCTATAGTCATCTCCCAACTCACGACCCCCTGACCGCGCTGATTGGCTTGTGTTGTTTCCAAGTCTCAAGCAGATGGTTCAGCTGTCCACCTAATGCGGACAGCTCAGTCTTGTGCCAGTGACTACAGTGCTGTTAGCTCCAGCTTGTGCGGGAGTGAATTTGGAAAAGGTCTCACGACACGTAAGTAGAAGAGCCAAGAGTGGAGTCTGGCCTCAAGGGCTCATCTCTGGGGCCACCCAGGTGCTCACCCATTGCTTCTTGAATCTTGTGGAAGTGTCCATTTCAAGACTTGCACGCTGACTAATGCTCGCAGCTCCCACTCTGCCTGCTGCTGCGCTGAGGTCCCACCCCGCTTGACGCCAGCTTTTTGCCTACTGGGCTTATGTAGTCCCTCTCCCCAGCCCTGTGCCTTCCAGAGTTCATTATGCTCTCTTCCTCAGACTCTCAGAATGTGGGACCTTTCCCCCAAATAGTCTCTCTTGCCTCCTTGAAAGGCTTAGGAGAAGCATGGGTTTTGAAATCGTGCCTTCTTGGGTTCTGGTTCTACCATTTACTAGATGTGTGACCTTTGAGAAAATTACACTAATCTCTAGTTTTCCATTTCCTAATAGTTTCTGAAAAAATGAAATAGTCATGTGTGTTTTGATAATTAAATGAGCTGCTGGATACAGGACATCGGCACAGAGGCCGCCACACTGAGGTGCTCAGCAACTGTCAGCTCTCTCCTACCTGTCTCTTCTGTTAACTCCCCGGTCATCTTTCCTGTATAAATGGAGAGGACTGGACCATTTTCCCTGGCTAGCAGACCCAGCATCATCTGAGTATTAATAAGATGCCTAAAACGCGTGCGTTCTCGCAGATGGTGATTCGGCCTGTGGCATGGTTGCTGGCTTATTGTTACAGCTCCTTCCGGCATCCCCATACAGTAAGTATCACACGTTACATTAGGTACCAGGCACCACTCAAAGATGCTGGGGTAGGGGGATGTTGGTGATGGTGATATTAAATCCCAAGTCATTGTGAGTGTTGGTCCCCAGGTAAGTCTGCAGATAATCCCATGAGTTCATCTGCTTCCAAGAAGTGTCGTAACCCCTGACAAAAATCCCCAAAGCCCAAAGATGGTCAATATCAGATCGCGAATCTGATGGTGTGTGACAGACTCTTTCTTGGTGTGTGCCCTCTTCTGAGTCTGTTCCTCCCAACTGAAATTTCACATTATACGGAATCAGAAAGGCCCTTCATAGACCTTCCCTGAGCTCGTCTTCACACTTCAAGCCATATGATAACTGGCCTATGTTTGCTTCCAAAAAGCAGTTTATCCGTGATTGTATTTTCAGATTTTTCTGATTAGTTTCTGCTTTTTCTCTGTGCTAGGGGAACATAGCCTCCAGTTTTTGGGTGAAACTGTATTCTGAGCTTTAAAGTATGGGTGCCTTTCCATTTTACTGATGGCTTTAGCCTTGGATGCATAACAGATGCTGGGCTCACAGGAGAATCAGAAAGGAGTCGGCAGGTAGTCTGGTGGGGACTGACCGCAGCCAGGTTGCAGCCCCACTCAGGGCAAACTTTCCTTCTGCATCTTCAAGACCTCCTGCTCTCCTCTCAACGATTTCTTACCCAAATGAAACAAGTGTATTTCTTATATTCAGGACAAGGTTTCAAGCTTTAAGTTAAGGAATGGATGAGCTGCTGGAATTCCCTCTTCATAATTATGTGTGAAAAGGAAGCCACCATCATCTTTCCTTATTCTCTTCCCACTTAAATCGTTGTTATTTCTTGCAGCCTGCGAGCAGAAGCCGGACTAGATTCTACAATTTTAATATGAAACTGGTACTTCATACGGGAATTCAACCTTCAGTTCCCAGGTCAAATGCCACTTTTTTTAGATTTATACTCTGAGAGTGCTTTGAGATTTTATTTTTTAAAAGTTATTCTATTTTAAAATTACATTCATAAAATGTTTAATATCTTAATGCCAAAGTCTTAACCTATGAATGATTGTAAACCATTCTTAAAATGTGCTTAATACTCATGGCTGCCTTATTTCCATGAATAAAGATAGTAATAAACTTAAAGTCAACACCATTTTCTAATTTTTAAGTCCACCATAATGTGTTTTAGGCGTGAAAAACTAGCTTGATGTAGTGAAGAAAGGGAAAAAAAAGAATTAAAGATAATTGAGGCTTTTTTCCCTCTTCTAAATTGCGATGAGATTTCCTTTTACAGATTTTAAAGTTAAAATGTATGCTATTTATTTGATTAATGTCTTCTACTTAGACTATAAACTTTTTGAGAGTAAGCACTTTATTTTTCTCATCGGTACATCTGCAAAGAACACAGGAATTAGTGCAGTTTGTTCAGTGAGTGAGCAAGTGAAGGACTGGATGCATGGGAAGGAGCCGGGGTCGGATTTTCTGTGTGATCAGCTGTGTCCGTAGGAAGTCTAGCTGACACCCGGCCAGCCTCCAACTGGCATCCCCCACGTGCGGCGTGCCTATTGCTTCATGAGGTGGTGGGTCTTCCTGCAGACGAACCCTGGATTCTTTAAGCATCCTTGAAACCCCTAACAGTGTAACTGCTCTGCTAGGTCCAAGCACATCCAGTCTCTAGCTTCCTCAGATTCTTCGGGTACTGGCTAACAGACCACTATCAACATCCAGAACTTCCAGGCTTCTTATCTAAAGACCATGAGGTTATATGCGTTGGGTCAGACTGTCCCCAAAACCTGAAAGAAATCTTGGACCTAGCACTCAGCCATACTTGAATACAGAGGAAAGCAGTGAAGGTGGGTGGGGGGGGAAGGTGGGGCGAGGAAAGAGAAAGGGAAAGAGAAAGAAAGCAGAAAAGAGCTTTTTTTTTTAATACAACCTTTGGAAGTAGCAAAAATAATAATTCTTATGTAACTATATCATTCCACAATTAACAAAAACTTATAGCACATTTCTCAAAGCTCATGTTTTTACATCCCATGGACAGAGGAGCCTGGTAGGCTGCAGTCCATGGTGTCGCTAACAGTAGGACACAACTGAGTGACTTCACTTTCACTTTTCACTTTCATGCATCGGAGAAGGAAATGGGAACCCATTCCAGTGTTCTTGCCTGGGGAATCCCAGGGACGGGGGAGCCTGGTGGGCTGCCGTCTATGGGGTCGCACAGAGTCGGACACGACTGAAGCGACTTAACAGCATGTTTTTACAGCTGATAAATAGATTGCTGAGACAGTGATATTTCCTCTTATGGTTCAATATGTTCCTATTGGGAGCAGAGTATAACTTGTGTGTATGTTTAATCTAAGTTTCTACCTTTTGTCTGTCAGGGGAAATTTGAATAAGGATACAGTGGTTTAGAATACCTCTGTTTCTCAGCTGTAGCTCGGCATGCAGGTATAATTAGTGGTGGGAATGGAAACTCCCTACTCTGGGGATTCTGGCTTTATTGCTATTAAGTCTTATGCACTGAGGTTGGGCCGGAAGGTCTTGGAAGCACATGTTCCACGGCCCCCTCCGATTCTATCCCTGTTTCTGCTTCTGAGTAGCTTTCCTCCAAGAACAAAGCCATGCGGTGTAGGTGGCTGCTGTCGCCATAGCAGCTGAAGCGCTCAGCTGTTCTCTCCTCCCCTCAGAGACCGCAATGCACTCAGTACCTGCCTTGGTTAGAACACAGCAGCTAGGCTAGGATTAGCCGTAGATACTCTGTTAACAACTGAGAGAAAGCTTCTGTGAGAATTCACTGGCTGTTCATATTGCAAATCATCCTCAAGCCACTTGCAGCATGAAAAAGAATCAACCAAATGATTGACTGATGGTTCTGGGGTAATACCATCTGTCAGGGGCTCTCCTGAGAGAGAACAAAGAAGGCTAATTGAGCCTGAACTTTCTGTGGCTTAAAAAGTTGGTTACATCTCAAATTAGATTTACATGTTTGATTCCCTGCAGCTTACTTTAGCAAGCAGCACCCCATTAAGGTTGGTTCTTCCTCTGACTGAGTCAGATAATTACTTGCTTATACTTCCAAGCTCTCACACTCATGCCAATTTCTTTCGTTTCCTCAGTGGAACTACTGTCTTGTTGGTTAATTAGAAAGATTAAACCCTAACTGAAAATGAAGTCGAATTCTTTTTTGGAAGCGACTACTCTCTGGGTCTCCATCATAGAGACAGGAAAGGCAGGGAGATTTACAAACACTATCATATTTATTGCTGTGTTTATACGTGTCTGTCCATTTCAAGGCATGGCTCTCCGAAGCAGCAGAAAATCAAATCAAATAGGGAGACCGAGTACACAAAAGGAAAACCAAACCAGAAAAACACATGGCTACACAAACGCATTCACAAAAACCCATAGCAGCTTAATTCATAGCAGTTTGAACTGGAAACCACACAAACGTCCACCGACAGGGGAGGAACAAACTGCCGTGAGCAATGAAAAGCAATGACCTACTAGATGTGGGCTGCAGATAAATGGAACATTACTCGGCCATGAAAAATAACGAAATACTAATGCCATTTGGCAACATGAATGGACCTAGAGACTGTCATATTAAGTGAAGGAAGTCAGACAGAGAATGACAAATACGATATCATGTATATGTGGAGTCGATAAAGACAATACAAACGAACTTACAAAACAGAAACATATGAGAAGGGAAAGGGGAGCGGCATGAGCGCGGGGTTTGGGATTAATACACACACGCTCGGTTCAGTCCAGTCACTCAGTCGTGTCTGACTCTTTGCGACCCCATGAATCGCAGCATGCCAGGCCTCCCTGTCCATCACAACTCCCGGAGTTCACTCAGACTCACGTCCATTGAGTCCGTGATGCCATCCAGCCATCTCATCCTGGGTCGTCCCCTCTCCTCCTGCCCCCAGTCCCTCCCAGCATCAGAGTCTTTTCCAGTGAGTCAGCTCTTCACATGAAGTGGCCAAAGTCCTGGAGTTTCAGCTTTAGCATCATTCCTTCCAAAGAAATCCCAGGGCTGATCTCCTTCAGAATGGACTGGTTGGATCTCCTTGCAGTCCAAGGGACTCTCAAGAGTCTTCTCCAACACCACAGTTCAAAAGCATCAATTCTTCGGTGCTCAGCCTTCTTCACAGTCCAACTCTCACATGACCACAGGAAAACCATAGCCTTGACTAGACAGACTTTGGTCGGCAAAGTAATGTCTCTGCTTTTGAATATGCTATCTAGGTTGAACATAACTTTTCTTCCAAGGAGTAAGCGTCTTTTAATTTCATGGCTGCAGTCACCATCTGCAGTGATTTTGGAGCCCCCAAAATAAAGTCTGACACTGTTTCCATTGTTTCCCCATCTATTTCCCATGAAGTGATGGGACCAGATGCCATGATCTTCGTTTTCTGAATGTTGAGCTTGAAGCCAACTTTTTCACTCTCCTCTTTCACTTTCATCAAGAGGTTCTTTAGTTCCTCTTCATTTTCTGCCATAAGGATGGTGTCATCTGTATATCTGAGGTTATTGATATTTCTCCCGGCAATCTTGATTCCAGCTTGTGTTTCTTCCAGCCCAGCATTTCTCATGGTGTATTCTGCATATAAGTTAAATAAGCAGGGTGACAGTATACAGCCTTGATGTACTCCTTTTCCTATTTGGAACCAGTCTGTTGTTCCATGTCCAGTTCTAACTGTTGCTTCCTGACCTGCATACAGATTTCTCAGGAAGCAGGTAAGGTGGTCTGGTATGCCCATCTCTCTCAGAATTTTCCACAGTTTCTTGTGATCCACACAGTCAAAGGCTTTGGCATGGTCAATAAAGAAGAAATAGATGTTTTTCTGGAACTCTCTTGCTTTTTCCATGATCCATTGGATGTTGGCAATTTGATCTCTGGTTCCTCTGCCTATTCCTAAAACCAGCTTGAACATCAGGAAGTTTACGGTTCACGTATTGCTCAAGCCTGGCTTGGAGAATTTTGAGCATGACTTTACTAGCATGTGAGATGAGTGCAATTGTGCGGTAGTTTGAGCAGTCTTTGGCATTGCCTTTTGTATATAAAATAAACAATCAGTACCTACTGTAGGGGCTTCCCTGCGGGCTCAGAGGTTAAAACATCTGCCTGCAGTGCAGGAGACCTGGGTTCCATCCCTGGGTCGGGAAGATCCCCTGGAGAAGGAAATGGCACCCCACTCCAGTATTCTTGCCTGGAGAATCCCATGGATGGAGGAGCCTGGTGGGCTACAGTCCACGGGGTCGCCAATAGTTGGACACGACTGAGCGACTTCAGTTTCTTTCACTTTCACCTACTGTATATCACAGGAAACTCTACCTAATATCTTGTAATATTCTATAATGAAAAAGAATATATATGTTTGTGTATAACTGAATCACTTTGCTGTGTACCAGAAACTAACACATTGTAATTCAACTACTCTTCAATAAAAAATAAATTTTAGAAAAGGAATGACCTACTACTACACACAACATGGATATATCTCAAAACCATT
Organism: Ovis aries; assembly: GCF_016772045.2. NCBI lineage: Eukaryota > Metazoa > Chordata > Mammalia > Artiodactyla > Bovidae > Ovis > Ovis aries. Next base: position 277,856,781 of record NC_056054.1, read on the forward strand.
ATGCTGAATGGAAGAGGCATACTGAGTAAGCGAATTTAAAATGACAAAAAGCATACCCCAATTAAACACACACACACACACACACACACACACAAGGAACATTTGTGGGGTGATAAAAGTGTTATGTATGTTGATTGTAGGTGTGCTTATGTGAGTGTATAAATTATCAAAACTTATTAGAAAACTTAACATGGTAGCATTTTTCAGTTCAGCTCAGTTCAGTCTCTCAGTCATGTCCGACTCTTTGCGACCCCATGAGTCGCAGCACTCCAGGCCTCCCTGTCCATCGCCATCTCCTGGAGTTCACTCAGAGTCATGTCCATTGAGTCAGTGATGCCATCCAGCCATCTCATCCTCGGTCGTCCCCTTCTCCTCCTGCCCCCAATCCCTCCCAGCATCAGAGTCTTTTCCAATGAGTCAACTCTTCCCATGAGGTGGCCAAAGTACTGGAGTTTCAGCTTTAGCATCATTCCTTCCAAAGAAAACCCAGGGCTGATCTCCTTCAGAATGGACTGGTTGGATCTCCTTGCAGTCCAAGGGACTCTCAAGGGTCCTCTCCAACACCACAGTTCAAAAGCATCAATTCTTCAGCGCTCAGCCTTCTTCACAGTCCAACTCTCACATCCATACATGACCACAGGAAAAGCCATAGCCTTGACTAGATGGACTTTAGTCGGCAAAGTAACATCTCTGCTTTTGAATATGCTAAGTTGATCATAACTCTTCTTCCAAGGAGTAAGCGTCTTTTAATTTCATGGCTGCAGCCACCGTCTGCAGTGATTTTGGAGCCCGTGTGTGAAACAGATAGCTAGCGGGACACTGCTGCGTAGCACAGGGATTCAGCTGGGTGCTCTGGGATGACCTAGGCGGCTGGGATGTGGGCAGGGAGGAAGGTTCGAGAAAGAGGGCATATAAGGAGACACATAGCTGGTTCACTTTATGTACAGCGGAAACCAACACAGCATTGTGAGGCGACTATACTCCAATAAAATGATAAAAGTAGATAAAACTCCATTCAATGAGAAAAGGATTTAATGAGTGAATATTATAAATAAGACCTCAGGGAGAACCGAGCTCAAGTCAGTTATAATCAAAAGGAGGAAACAGAGGCTAGAATCCAGGGCAGATGAGAGAAGAACTGTAACAGAAGCTACGTGGGCCGTGGGAAACGGAGGTGGGAAAGAAGACATCTGACCCAAGGACCAGGGATGCTTTGGGGGGAAAAGCCATCTTAAAACTTCACCTTGAGAGTTGGTAAGACTTCAGCAAACGTTAACAGGAAACCTGGATGTATTTGAGGGCCACTCACGTGAGTTCATTCATAACTAAGGCTTCTTGGGGCTCATGGTGTCAGCCAGTTTGTAGTTCACGTGATGTCCTGTGAAGTCATAGCGCCACTTTCACCTGAAATGGAGTGTGTTAAACTGATGTTATTCTTACATCTGACACCAGCCGTAACCAGGGTGACTCCTCTGTAGGAAACGTTCTAAGCTCAGATGAATGTTAAAGATACAGCTTCTCTTGGCACTAGCCTTTAAAATCTGTGTCTAGAGGCAGGAGTTTCAGGTTTTGTCCTTGGTTGAAAGCAGTCCCAGCATCTCATTTGCCCAGAATGTGTAATCCAAGAACAAACGAAGAGCACAATGCCCGGGTGTGCTCTAAAAAAGCTACCTAGGGACTCGTGACCAACAGCCACATTTTTCAAGGATACAAACCAGGTTCCAGGATGTATGGCTTAGGAAACTGCAAAATCCTCCTCACCTCTCACCAGTCTCCACATTCTCCCTCCATATACACGCGTGTTGTTGACAGATAGGAATGAGCCCTGCCAGGTCTGAACGCACATTATGTGATGAAATGAGCTCACTGCTGGAGATAGATTATTGAACTCAATAATGGAGAAAGCAGAATTACACAAATGTGGCAGAAGCCTGGTATATGACAAAGTTAATCTTGACATGAATACGATACGACATGAGTCATAAATTATATGAAAAAACTAGCATGAAAAAGTTAGCTGGATCCTAATTCACCTCTTGCACCAAAACATAAATTCCAGAAGATCAACGCTTTAGGTTTTTTAAAAAATGAGATAGTAAAAGTGCCAGAAGGACAAATGCACAAATGCACACACAGACGTGGAAATCTCCGAGTATAGAATTCCTTTCCAATCAGGACACAAAACCTAGTGCCATAAAGGCAAAAATACTGAAAATATAAGTAAAGAAGACTGATAAATCTGATCACATAAAGATGAAAACTTTTGTACCAAAGAAAATAGTGTGAACAATGCCAACATTATGGACAAAATATATGCAGCCAATGACAAAATGGTTTTCTTAGTACCTGGAAAACTTATCCACGTGAAATAAAGTGTATAAGAGATCAGTCATTCCACGGGAAGATTGATAAAGGGCAAAGACTGATGGTTTTCATTATTAATAAAACATCTATGGATGGGAGGTTACACTGGTGCGGCATCTAATGGGCACGTTGAGCGCCATCTGTCAACCTTTCAGCTAATCAGCTTGTTTATCTGTTTGGCTATCCCAGGGCTTAGTTGCAGCGCATCTTCACTGCAGTGACTGTTAGTTTTTAAAGTACATACACAATTTGATGGAGGTTCTAGAAAATTATTCTACAAATAAACTCAACCAAGTGTCCACAAATATTTATGTATAAAAATAGATTTTATATGTGGTAGCATTGTGATATAGGAGAAGGCGATGGCACCCGCTCCAGTGCTCTTGCCTGGAAAATCCCACGGACAGAGGAGCCTGGTGGGCTGCAGTCCATGGGGTCGCGAAGAGTCGGACACGACTGAGTGACTTCACTTTCCCTTTTCGCTTTCACGCATTGGAGAAGGAAATGGCAACCCACTCCAGTGTCCTTGCCTGGAGAATCCCAGGGACGGCAGAGCCTCGTGGGCTGCCGTCTATGGGGTCGCACAGAGTCGGACACGACTGAAGCGACTTAGCAGCAGCAGTAGCATTATGATATCCTCATGGCATATAAAATTGTTTAATCAAATTTGTCCATTAAGAAGACAGTCTCAGTTGTTTTATAATGGATGAGTATCATCAGTACTCTATAGAAAGAGGTATCAGTTTATGAAAAGTTTTTGCTATTATTATTATATGTTGAAAAGATTTTTATTGGAGAAAGGTCACCAACGGTGTGTGTTATGGAGAGGGAGAAGCAACCTATATTTATAGATTCATCTTGTATTATTTTATTTCAAAGAGCAATAGAATTTCAAAAACTATATGAAAAATAAACTTGGAATATAGATATCTTCTATGCTGAAACTCATTAAGATTGATCATCCTCACTTCCTATGGTTTTCAGCTAAGCGTTTAAAAAATATCTCTACCACCACCAAATAAGTCAGAAAAAGTCATGTAGCAGAAATTCTGGGTGTGGGTTCCTTCTCAAATGATGTTTTAGCCTGCTGAACAGAACACTCATCAATGACAAGGAGATCACGAGAACAGGCTAACTTGAAATGAAGGCAAATAATACAGGGAACATTTAATAACTTGCCGAAAATAAATGTCACTCCCAAATGTCAGGAAAAAAAAAAAAAAAAAAAGCTTTTATAGATTTTCAGGGTTGAAACTATAGAATACACTCCAGACAAGACCTGGGGTAGATGGCTGAAGTTTCTCTAAGTATAGGAAGTTTCTCTAAGTTTACAAAGTTGCCTCTGGAAAGCTACTTGAGAAAAGAAAAATCTTTGGTTAGCTTTCACTTGTGGTCTAAACCTTTAGTAACAGGGATGAAAGCTTTTGTTCTACCAACTCTGTAGCTGGAAATTTTGTTAAAATGACCACCAGCGACTTTAAAATTTAGCAGCAAGCACATGAGCCCCTTGCCAGTAAATGGAAAGATTTATACCCTAGGAATTCTAATCTAGGGCAGTTGAAGAATCGAGACAGGGTTATTTCCACATCACCATGTACTCTTACGCTGAGAGCACACCTAAGCGTTAGTCCCAGGTGACCGCGGGCGACGACTCCAGTCCTAAACGAGAGATGCCAGGCTCTGGGTCTGCAGCCCAGGCTCTCTCACCACGCCCCTGGCTCCTGTGAAAACAGAGCCGGTGCTCCTTCCAGTTTTCAGAAAAGTCAGTTTGCCCAAACATACAGTTTCAAAGATGCAAAAATGCTCAGTGTAAGCCACCGACTTCCTGTGCCGCTGCGGCCACTTCCGCTTAGTCACGCTCTGCTCTGCGGCAGCTTCATACACGCCAATTTAGATTTCACACGAAGCTGCTGCCTGCTCTCTCGATGGGACCAAAACAGTTTATACACTTATGGGCCACTTACAAATACGTTTTTAAGTAGATTGTCAGAGAAGTTATATTTCTGAGATGTAGTAAATACCTATTGTCAACCCAATTATTTTTATTTTAAATCAAGCTGTAGCAACTTAAATATACATATATTCTACCCCAACTTTATCAATACAAAGTGTTACAAACTTCTAAAAAATTTTCTATTCAGTGTTGCTATAGTCTACGTTTTTAATAATTTCTCATTTTGTTTTCCAATTGTACTTCTATTTTAATTTTATAGTTGATATAAGTTTTAATTTTATAGCTTATAGTTTAATTTAATAGTTGATATTTATAGTTGATAGAAAATATTATAATGTTTGTTTCAGGTGTACGACTTAGAGATTTGGCATTTGCATACATTATGAAAAGTTTACCATGATAAGTTTAGTAAACAACTGTCCCCATTCAGTTATCATGTATTATTGACCATACTCCTTAAGCTGTATAACAAGTCCTATGACATGATATTACTGGAGGTTTACACCTTTTAATTTCCTATACTTATTCACTTCCTCCTCTCACTCCCCAATCTCTGGCAACCATCCGTTTCTTCTCTGTATCTGTATGCCTGTTTTCATCTTGCTTTATTTTGTTTTTTAGATTCTGCATAGAAGTGAATATATATGTGTATATATACACCACGTTTTCCTTACCCATTCATCTATGGATCAGCACTTAAGTTGCTCCTATATCTTGGCTATTTTAAATAATGCTGTTGTGAACATTAAGTGTTCATATATCCTTTCAAACTAGTGGGTTTTTTTCCTTCAAGTAAATATCCAGAAGTGAAATTGCTGGATCACTGGTGGTTCTATCTTTGATTTTCTGAGGCACCTCCACATTGCTTTCCATAGAGGCTACACTAATTTACCTTCTCACCACCTGCACAAGCGTCTCACCTACTCTACATCCTCACCAGCACTTGCTGTTTGGCGTCTTTTTGATAACAGCCTTTCTGAGCTGTGAGGCGGTATCCCATTGCAGTTTGATTTGCATTTCCCTGATGGCTAGTGATTTAGATCATCTTTTCACATTCTGTTAACCATAATCTTCTTTGGAAAAATGTCTGTTCAGGTCCTCTGTGCATTTTCAGCTGCGGCTGTCTGTGTTTTTTGTGTTGATTTCTTTTAGTTCTTTGTTTATTTTGCATATCAACCCTTTGCTGAATATATCATTAGCAAACATCTTTTCCTATCCAGTGGGCTGCCTTTTCACATTGGTGATAGTTTTCTTCCGCGTATAAAAGCTTTACAGGGTTTGACGCAGGCTCAGTTTTTGCTACTGCTTCTCTTGCCTGAGGAGACGTACCCTCCAAATATTGTCAAGACCAGAGTCGAAGACTGTAGACCCTGTGCTGCTTCCAGGAGCTTTTTGGTTTCAGGCCTTACAGGTGAGTATTTAATCCGTTTTGAGCTCATTTTTGTGTATGACATGAAGACAGTCCAGTTTGATCCTTTTGCATGTGGCTCTCCAATTTTTCTAAAACTATTTATTAAAGAGACAGTATTTCCCCATTGCATGCTCTTGCCTCCTTTGTCACGCTAACTGAGTACATACGTGGTGTGTCTAGTTTTTTATTTTTAACCAGTACCACACTATTTTGATTACTGTAGCTTTGTGGTATAGTTTGAATCAGGGAGTGTAATACCTCCAATCCAGTTTTGTTACTCTTCCTCAAGATTATTTTCAGTCTTTGGGGTCTTTTCTGTTTCCATGCAAATTTTAGAATCATTTGTTCTAGCAGTGTGAAAAATGATATTGGGGTATTTATAAGAATTGCACTAAATATATAGATTGCCATGAAGAGTAGAATTATATTGACAGTATTTAAGTCATTCAATAAATGATCCTGGTATATCTTTCCATCTGTGTCATTTTCAATTTCTTTCATCAGCTTCATATAGTTTTCAGAGTACGGTGTTTCCCGCCTTCAGTGCAGCCATGCAGTCATGTCTGACTCTTTGCGACCCCACTGACTGCAGCACACCAGGCCTCCCTGCCCATCACCAGCTCCCCAAGTTCACTCAGACTTTTTTCCATTGAGTCGGTGATGCCATCCAACCAACTCATCCTCTGTTGTCCCCTTCTCCTCCTGCCCTCAACCTTTCCCAGCATCACGGTCTTTTCAAACGATTCAGTGCTTTGCATAAGGTGGCCAAATTGTTGGAGTTTTAGCCAAAATGTCGGTCCTTCCAATGAGTATTCAGGAATGATTTCCTTTAAGATGCACTGGTTGGATCTCCTTGCTGTCCAAGGGATCCTCAAGAGTCTTCTCCAACACCACAGTTCAAAAACATCAATTCTTTAGTGCTCAGCTTTCTTTATAGTCCAACTCACATCCGTACATGACTACTGGAAAAACCATAGCTTAGACTAGACAGACCTTTGTTGACAAAGTAATGTCTCTGCTTTTTAACATGCTGTCTAGGTTGGTCATAACTTTTCTTCCAAGGAGCAAGCATGTTTTAATTTCATGGCTGCAGTCACCATCTGCAGTGATTTTGGAGCCCCAAAAAATAAAGTCAGCCACTTTCTACTGTTTTCCCATCTATTTGCCATGAAATGATGGGACCGGATGCCATGATTTTAGTTTTCTGAATGTTGAGCTTTAAGGCAACTTTTTCACTCTCCTCTTTCACTTTCATCGAGAGGCTCTTTAGTTCTTCACTTTCTGCCATAAGGATGATCTCATCTGGATATCTGAGGCTATTGATATTTCTCCCAGCAACCTTGATTCCAGCTCGTGCTTCATCCAGCCCTGCATTTCTCATGATGTACTCTGCATATAGGTTAAATCAGCAGGGTGACAATATACAGCCTTGACATACTGCTTTCCCTATTTGGAAGCAACCTGTTGTTCCATGTCCAGTTCTAACTGTTGCTTTCTGACCTGCATACAGACTTCTCAAGAAGCAGGTCAGGTGGTCTGGTATTCCCATCTCTTTCAGAATTTTCCACAGTTTCTTTTTGTGATCCACACAGTCAAAGGCTTTGGCATAGTCAATAAAGCAGAAATAGATGATTTTCTGGAACTCTCTTGCTTTTTCCATGATCCAGTGGATGTTGGCAATTTGATCTCTGCTTCCTCTGCCTTTTCTAAAACCAGCTTGAACATCTAGAAGTTCACGGTTCATGCATTGCTGAAGCCTGGCTTGGAGAATTTTGAGCATTACTTTACTAGCATGTGAGATGAGTGCAATTGTGCAGTAGTTTGAGCATTCTTTGGCATTGCCTTTCTTTGGGATTGGAATGAAAACTGACCTTTTCCAGTCCTGTGACCACTGCTGAGTTTTCCAAATTTGCTGGCATATTGTGTGCAGCACTTTCACAGCATCATCTTTCAGGATTTGAAATAGCTTAATTGGAATTCCATCACCTCCAGCTTTGTTTGTAGTGATGCTTTCTAAGGCCCACTTGACTTCACATTCCAGGATGTCTGGCTGTAGCTGAGTGATCACACCATCATGATTATCTGGGTCATGAAGATCTTTTTTGTACAGTTCTTCCGTGTATTCTTGCCACCTCTTCTTAATAACTTCTGCTTCTGTTAGGTCCATACCATTTCTGTCCTTTATCAAGCCCATCTTTGCATGAAATTTTCCCTTGGTATCTCTAATTTTCTTGAAGTAATCTCTAGTCTTTCCCATTCTATTGTTTTCCTCTATTTCCTTGCACTGATCACTGAGAAAGCTTCTTATCTCTCCTTGCAATTCTTTGGAACTCTGCATTCAGATGGGCACATCTTTTTTTTCCTCCTTTGCTATTCTTCTTTCCATACCTATTTGTAAGACCTCCTCAGGCAGCCATTTTGCTTTTTTGCATTTCTTTTCCTTGAGAATGGTGTTGATCCCTGTCTCCTGTACAATGTCATGAACCTCATTCCATAGTTCATCAGGCACTCTGTCTATCAGATCTAGGCCCTTAAATCTATTTGTCACTTCCACTGTATAATCGTTAGGGATTTGCTTTAGGTCATACCTGAACAGTCTAGTGGTTTTCCCTACTTTATTCAATTTAAGTCTGCATTTGGCAATGAGGAGTTCATGATCTGAGCCACAGTCAGCTCCCAGTCTTGTTTTTGCTGACTGTGCAGAGCTTCTCCATCTTTGGCTGCAAAGAATATAATCAATCTGATTCCAATATTGACCATCTGGTGATGTCCATGTGGAGAGTCTTCTCTTGCATAGTTGGAAGAAGGTGCATTCTCTTTGCAAAACTCTATTAGTCTTTGCCCTGCTTCATTCTGCATTCCAAGGTCAAATTTGCCTGTTACTCCACGTGTTTCTTGACTTCCTGCTTTTGCATTCCAGTCTCCTATAATGAAAAGGACATCTCTTTTGGGTGTTAGTTCTAGAAGGTCTTGTAGGTCTCCAGAGAACCATTCGACTTCAGCTTCTTCAGTGTTACTGGTTGGGGCATAGACTTGGATTACCGTGAAATTGAATGGTTTGCCTTGGAAATGAACAGAGATCATTCTGCCATTTTTGAGATTGCATCCTTACGTAAGTTTATTCCTAGGTATTTTATTCTTTGATGAAATTATAAATGGGATTGTTTCCTTAATTCCCCTTTCTGATATTTCATTGTTAACATATAAAATGAAGCAAATTTATACATATTAATTTTGTATCCTTCAAATTTATTGAATTCACTTATTCTGGTAGTTTTGGGGTGGCATCTTTAGAATTTTCTACAAATAATATCATGTTATCTGCAAACAGTGACAGTTTTACTTCTTCCCTTTCAACTGAGATGCTTTTTATTTCTTTTTATTATTTGATTTCTGTGGCTAGGGTTTCCAGGACTAAAAGTGATGAGAGTAGGCATAGTCACCTTGTTCCTGACCTTAGAGAAAAGGTCTCAGCTTTTCTGTGAGCTTGCATAGATGGTCTTTTTAATATTTAAGTGTGTTCTTTCTATACCCAATTTATTGAAAGAGGTTTTTTTAATCATAAATTGATATTGATGTCTGTCAAAAGCTTTTTCTGGCTCTATTGTGATGGTTGTTGCTGTTGTTTATCACCAAGTTGCGTCCAAATGTTATGTGACCCTACGGACTCTAAGCCAGCAGGCTGCTCTGTCTGCAGGATTTTGCAGGCAAGATTACTGGAGAGGGCTACTATTTCCTTCTCCAGGAGATCATCCTGACCCAGGCATCAAACCTGCATCTCCTGCATTTCAAGGAGGTTCTTTATCATTGAGCCACCAGGGAAGCCCCTCACTGAGATGATTATATGATTATTATTCTTCAATTTGCTAATGTGGCAATGTGATGTTGGTTAATTTGTGAATATCGAACCACCTTGCATCCTTACGCTAAATCCAACTTGATCAGAGTGTACAACTCTTCTAACATATAGCTGAATTTGGTTTAGTAATAGTTTGTTGAGCATTTTTGCATCTTATTCCCCAGTGATGTTTGCCTGTAACTTTCTTGTGTGTGTGTGTGTGTGTGTGTGTGTGTGTGTGTGTGTGTGTGTGTGGTGGTGGTGGTGGTGGTGGTGGTGGTGGTGGTATTCTCTGATTTTGGTATCAGGGTAATTGTGGCAAATACAATGCTTTTGAAAGTGTTTTCTCCTGTTTAACTTTTCAGACGCGTTTGAGAAGTATAGGTGTTAACTTCCCTAAATGTTTGGTAGAGTACAACTGTAAAGCTATCATGTCTGATCCTGGACTTTTTTTCATTAGGAGTTTTGTAATTACTGATTCAATTTCATTAGCTGTAATTGGTCTGTTCATATTTTCTATTTCCTTCTGGTTCAGCCTTGAGAGCTAGTACATTTCTAGGAATGTCCTTTTCTTCTAGGTTTTCTACCTTATTGGCATATAATTATCTACAATAATCTCTTATCATCGTCTGTATTTTTGTGGTGTTGGTTGCAACTTCTCCTCTTTAATTTTTAAAATTTATTTAGGCTTTCTCTCTTTTTTCTTGATTAGTCTGGCTAAATGTTTATCACTTTTCTTTACCTTTCCGAAGAACCAGGAGTTCGTTTCACTGCTCTTTTCCATTTCTGTAAGAATCTATTTCTTACATTCCCACTTAGGTATTTACTGTTCTTTCTTTCTGATGACTTTGGATTTCGCTTGTTCATGTTTTTCCAGTCCCTTTTGGTATAAAGTTCGGTGGCTTATTTGAGGTTTTTTTGTCTCCTGAAGCAAGAACTTCCATCTTAAAACTGCTTTGGTTGTGCAGCATAGATTTTGGATCATTATATTTCCATTTTAATTTGTCTCTAGATATTTTTTATTTCCTACTCGATTTCTTCAGTGACCCACTGGCTTTTTAGTAGCATACTGCTTAGCCTCCATGTTTGTGGGTTTTGCAAGTTTTTTATAGCTGATTTCTATTCTCTCTTCATTGTGGTCAAAAAGATGATTGATACGGTTTCAATTTTCTTAAGTTTATTGAGACTTGTTTTGTGGCCTAGCCTGTGATCTATCCTGAAGAATGTTTGAAGTGCACTTGAAAAGAATATGTTATCTGCTCCTTTGGGGTGGAATGTTCCATACATAACTATTAAGTCCACCTGGTATAATGTGTCATTCAAAGCCAGTATTTTCTTATTGATTTTTCTGTCTGAATGATCTGTCCATTGATGTAAGTGGGGTGTTTATAGTTCTCTACTACTTACTGTCAGTTTCTCCTTTTATATTAATATCTGTTAATATCTGTGTATTTAGACACTCCTATATGGGGTGCACTTTGCCGACAAAGGTGTGTGTAGTCAAAGCTATGATTTTCCAGTAGTCATGTTTGAATGTGAGAGTTGGGCCATAAAGAAGGCTGAGCACCAAATAATTGATGCTTTCAAAGTCTGGTCCTGGAAAAGACTGAGAGTTCCTGGACTGCAAGGAGATCAAACCAATCAATCCTAGAGGAAATCAACCTTGAATATTCATTGGAAGTACAGTTGCTGAAGCTGAAGCTCCATACTTTGGCCACCTGATGCAAAAAGCCTACTCATTGGAAAAAGACTCTGATGCTAGGAGAGATTGAAGGCAAAAGGAGGAAGAGGCGGCAGAGAGTGAGTTGCTTAGACAGAATCCCTGACTCAATGCACATGAATTTGAGCAAACTCCAGGAGACTGTGAATAACAGAGGAGTCTGGCATGCTGCAGTCCCTGGGGCCACAGAGTCAGACATGACTGACTGGCTGAACAACAACAGCAAATGCCATGAAGCCATTCTGTCCACTCATTCATGGTAAGCGAACACTAAAGTAGACATTCTTGTTTCTTGTAAAGTCAAAATTTAAATACTGTTTCCCTTAAAATAGTAAAATACATAAAATAATAAAAGATACGGTTACATTTTGCAGTACGTATGAATATCGAGTCACGGTGCTGTGTACCTGAGACTAACCCAGTGTTACATTTCAGTTGCACGTCAATGAAAAGCTTAACAGTTGGGAAAACTACAGCACCATACAGAGAAACATGAAAATAAATTGAGAAATGCTTCTTTGCAAATAATTACTTTTTAATTATTCTCTTCTCTATTTATTATTTCTCTTGTGTTTTGTTATAATTCGTAGATTTTATTTTAGAGCAGTTTTAAGTTCACAGGAAAGTTGAGCAAAACGTACAGGGAGTTTTCTTATACTCCCCTGCTCCCCCTTCCCCACTATTAACATCTTGAATTAATGTGGCACACCTGGTATGGTTAATAAACCAATAATGATACAGTATTATTAACTAAAGTCCATCGTTTACTGTACGGCTTACTCTTTGCGTTATTCAGTTCTACAGGTTTAGACAAACACTGTGCACGCACCTTTGGTTTCAAATATTTAAAACCAAATGAATAGTTTCACTACCCTAAAAATCCCCTATGTTTCTGTTCATACAACCCTCATCCCCTCTCCCAGAACCCCTAACAACCGTTGACTATTTTGTTATCTCTACTTCTTTTGTCTTTTCCAGAATGTGATATAGTTGGAATTATACGTTTTATGTAGTTCATATCAATTTCTTTTAATTTGCTTTATGCTTTTAAGATGCCTTTCAATGGCTTGATAGCTCATTTCTTTTTATTGCTAAATAATATTTCACTGTACAGATATGCCATAGTGTTTATCCGTTTACCTATTAAAGACAATTACTTAATTGCTTCCAATATGTGGAAGACTTCTCATTCCTTTTCTCCGTCTTTCAATGTGCACCGCATTAGGAAATAGGAAAGATAAAATTGGGCATCATTATTATATTGTCCTTGAGTTTAAAGGAATGTCTATACTTCACTCAAATACAATGGTGGCTTTGTGCTTACAAGTTAAGTACAAAGATTCTTAAAACTGAAAATAATTTTTTAAATATACAAAAGGCCAAGGAAGGGAGATTCTTCTAAGAATCAGTGATATCTTTATTCAAGTCTTATTTTAAATATGTCAATAAAGATTTACACTTTATAAATTCTACATAGTTAAATTTTTTGAACAATATATATTTTTAATGATTTGAAATTTATGTTTTCTTCCATCATTTTACATATTTGTTTTAAAACACTTTAAATGTTTTGAAGAACTGATATTCTTATAATGGTCATAATACCCAAAGCAATCTCAGATTTAATGCAATATCTCTCAAAATATCCATGATATTTTTCACAGAACTATGACAAACAATTCTAAAATCTTCATGGAAACATAAAAGACCCAGAATTGCCGAAATAATCCTGAGGATAAAGAACAAAGCAGGAGGTATTATCTGCTCTGACTTCAGACAATACTACTGGGATACAGTAATCAACACGGCTGCTGCTGCGGCTGCGGCTGCGGCTGCGGCTGCTGAGTCACCTCAGTCGTGTCCAACTCTGTGTGACCCCATAGATGGCAGCCCACCAGGCTCCTCTGTCCCTGGGATTCTCCAGCATGGCACCAGCACAAAAGCAGACATATGGATCAATGGAACCGAATAGACAGCCCAGAAATAAACCCACACCCCTATGGACAATTAATCTTCAACAAAGGAGGCAATAATATGCTATGAGGAAAAGACAGTCTCTTCAGCGAGTGGTACTGGGAAAGCTGAACAGCTGCATGCAAATCCATGAAGCTAGAACACACCCTCACACAATGCACAAAAAGTAATCTTGAAATGGCTGAAAGATTTAAATATAAGATAAGACACCATAAAACTCATAGAGGAGAACATAGGCAAAGCATTCTCTGACATAAATGCTACCAGTATTTTCTTGGGTTAGCCTCCCAAGGCAATAGAAATAAAAACAAGAATAAACGAATGAGAAGTATTCAAACTTATAAACTCTTTCATAGCAAAGGAAACCATCAACAAAACAAATAGACAACCTATGGACTGGGCTGCAAATGATGTGACTGACAGGGGCTTAATTTCCAAAATATATAACTCCTACAATTCCAGAACAAAAAACCAAACAATCCAATAAAAAAAAAAAAAAATGGGCAGAAGACCTCAAAAGACATTTATCCAAAGAAGAGATACAAATGACCAGCAGGCACATGGAAAGATGCCCATTATTGTTAATTGTTAGATAAATGAAAACCAAAATAACAATAAGGTGCTAACACCAGTCAGAATGGCCGTCATTAAAATGTCTACAAGTAGTAAATGTTAGAGAGGGTGTAGAGGAAAGGAAACCACATTGCAGGATGGAAAAAATGTAAATTGGTACAGTCACTATGGAAAACAGTACAGAGGTTCCTCAAAAAACTAAAAATAGAGTTGCCAGATGATACAGCAATCCCACTGCTGGGCATATACCCAGTAAAAACTATAGTTCAAAAAGATACAAGCACCCCTATGTTCGTAACAGCACAATTTACCATAGCCAAGACATGGAGACAACCTAAATGGCTATTGACAGATGAATGGATAAAGAAGAACTGAACACTACTCAGTCATAAAAAGCGCCTCCCTTGTGGCTCAGCTGGTAAAGAAGCCTCCTGTGATGTGGGAGACCTGGGTTCGAACCCTGGGCTGAGACGGTCCCCTGGAGAAGGGAAAAGCTACCTACTGCAGTTTTCAGGCCTGGAGAACTCCATGGACTGTATAGGCCACACGGTTGCAAAGAGCTGGACATGACTGAGTGCCTTTCACTTCACAGCAATAAGGAAGAAAGAAGCAGCGCCATGTGCAGCAACACAGATGGGCCCAGAGATTACGGCCCTGAGGGACGCGAGTCAGACGGAGAAAGACAGGCACATGTGCTATCACTTACAGATGGCGTCTAAAATACGACGCAAATGAACGAGGCCAGACTCACAGAAAGGGAGACCAACTTGTGGTTGCCAGGGCGGAGGGGTGGCGGAAGAGGGGGGAGGGGTGGCGGAAGAGGGGGGAGGGGTGGCGGAAGAGGGGGGAGGGGTGGCGGAAGAGGGGGGAGGGGTGGCGGAAGAGGGAAGGACTGTGAGTCTGAGATTAGCATATTCAGACTATTTCACACAGGATGAGTAAACACGGTTCTACTGTAGTCGACATCCTTTGATAAGCCATAACGGAAAAGAATATGAAAAGTAATATTCAGTAAATGAGTCACTTCACTGTACAATAGAGGTTAAACACAAGATTTTAAATCAACTATACTTCAACAGAATTTAAAAAAAAAAAACTTTAAATACTTATCAGAGCAACGTGGTAATTCATTTTTTCCACCATGACTTGGAAAGTTTTTGAGCTTTTAATCACTGAAAGTGAAGTGAAAGTGAAAATCACTCAGTCATGTCCGATTCGTTGTGACCCCATGGATTATACAGTCCATGGAATTCTCCAGGCCAGAATACTGGAGTGGGCAGCCTTTCCCTTCTCCAGGGGATCAAACCCAGGTCTCCCATATTGCAGGCAGATTCTTTACCTTCTGAGCCACCAGGGAAGCCCAAGAATACTGGAGTGGGTAGCCTATCCCTTCTCCAGGGGATCTTCCAAACCCAGGAATCAAACCCAGGTCTTCTGAATTGCAGGTGGATTCTTTACCAGCTAAGCCATCAGAAAGTGAAAGTGAAGTCGTTCAGTCGTGTCCAACTCTTTGTGACCCCATGGACTGCAGCATGCCAGGCCTCCCTGTCCATCACCAACTCCCAGAGCTTGTTCAAATTCATGTCCATTGAGTCAGTGATGCCATCCAACCATCTCACCTTCTCCTCCCACCTTCAATCTTTCCCAGCATCACAGTCTTTTCAAATGCGTCAATTCTTCGCATCAGGTGGCCAAAGTATTGGAGTTTCAGCTTCAGCATCACTCCTTCCAATGAATATTCAGGATTCATTTCCTTTAGAATTGACTGGTTGGATCTCCTTGCAGTCCAAGGGACTCTCAGTCTTCTCCAACACCACAGTTCAAAAGCATCAATTCTTTGGCACCCAGCTTTCTTCACAGTCCAACTCTCACATCCATACCTGACCACAGGAAAAACCATAGCTTAGACTAGACAGACCTTTGTTGACGAAGTAATGTCTCTGCTTTTTAATATGCTGTCTAGGTTGGTCATAACTTTCCTTCCAAGGAGCAAGCGTATTTTAATTTCATGGCTGCAGTCACCATCTGCAGTGATTTTGGAGCCTAAGAAAATAAAGTCTGACACTGTTTCCCCATCTATTTGCCATGAAGTGATGGGACCAGATGCCATGATCTTCGTTTTCTGAATGTTGAGTTTTAAGCCAACTTTTTCATTCTCCTCTTTCACTTTCGTCAAGAGGTTCTTTAGCTCTTCTTCACTTTCTGCCATAAGGGTGGTGTCATCTGCATATCTGAGGTTATTGATATTTCTCCCTGCAATCTTGATTCCAGCTTGTGCTTCATCCAGTCCAGCATTTCTCATGATGTACTCTGCATATAGGTTAAATAAGCAGGGTGACAATGTACAGCCTTTCCCGATTTGGAACCATTCTGTTGTTCCATGTCCAGTTCTAACTGTTGCTTCCTGACCTGCATACAGATTTCTCAGGAGGCAGGTCAGGTGGTCTGGTATGCCCATCTCTTTCAGAATTTTCCACAGTTTATTGTGATCCACACAGTCAAAGGCTTTGGCATAGTCAATAAAGCAGAAATAGATGTTTTTCTGGAACTCTCTTGCTTTTTCCATGATCCAACAGATGTTGGCAATTTGATCTCTGGTTCCTCTGCCTTTTCCAAATCCAGATTGAACATCTGGAAGTTCACGATTCATGTACTGTTGAAGCCTGGCTTGGAGAATTTTGAGAATCACTTTGCTAGCGTGCAAGGTGAGTGTAGCTGTAAAATTCGTTTTGTCTCTGTCTATATTGCGTCTACACAGACATCTACCTATATGTGCGCATTCATATATGTATTCATACAAGATTTTCCTCGTCACTTTTCCAAGGATTTCCACTATTCCAGGGTTTTTTCTTTTTATTCCTTACACCGTGATGTTTTGTGAGGCCACACAACTCAGATCACATTTGCTCTTTAGAAAATGCTTGTGGAAACTTCTAGCTTCCAAAAGAAGCTCTGCAGCATGCCTTTCACTGCCGCAAGTGCTTTGTTTCACCATGATCTGACTTTCCTCGTTAGATCTGTAGCAGATTAAATACAATGGATTCCAGTCCTCTCCTTCTCCTTTTATTTTGCACAATTTCCTGCTGTTGTTTTGTGCGTGAAAGTCTCACTTGTGCATGTGTTAGTGCATTAGTGACATAACTCACTATAATTAATGCCATACATTGCGATGATTATACTTCACTTACGATGGCTTTTCCCTTGACTCTGTCATTTTTGATACCCCTTTATACCTTTGGTCCGTTTGTTTCAGCACAGATCTAAGAGCAACACATCCCTGGGACATTTGACACAGTAGCCGCATCTTCGCTGGGCATGACACTCCTGCATTCCATTCTTTTCCCTCACAATATTTAAATATTGTTCTGTTATCTTTTGATTTTGATAGTATGATATAGAAGTAAAAGCTAGACAAATTTTAATTCCTTTGGTCTTTAATTTTAAGATGGGAAGGGAATAAAAAAATCTTCTACTCTGAAAGAAACATATGAAATAGCCAGCATATGTCTTATATTTTTCTTTTTTTTTTTACTCATCTGAGAGAGTAAGGACTTCCCTGGTGCCTCAGATGGTAAAGAATCTGACCGCAATGCAGGAGACCCGAGTTTGATCTCTGGGTTGGGAACAGCCATGGAGAAGGAAATGGCAATCCACTCCAGTATTCTTGCCTGGAAAATCCCACGGACAGAGGAGCCTGGCATGTTGCAGTTCATGGGGTTGCAAAGAGTTGGACACGACTGAGCAGCTAATACTTCTCCAAGAGAGTAAGATTTTATTGTCTCATTTTTTTAACATCTGTATTTCTCATGTATACTATTGATTATCAATATGTTCTTTTATTCTGACTTTTTATTAAATAACTCCTATTTTCTCTCAAATTCATCTTTTAGTTAATTTCTTATGTTTCACCATGGTGGTAGTGATGGTGGTTCAGTCGCTAAGTCGTGACTGACTCTTGCGACCCCATGGACTGTAGCCTGTCAGGCCCCTCTCTCCATGGAATTTTCCAGGCAAGAATACGAGAGTGAGTGGCCATTTCCTTCTCCAGGGGATCTTCCCAACCCAGGGGCTGACACGGGGGTTGAACCTGAGTCACCCGAATTGCAGGCAGATTCTTTGCCATCTGGGCCATTAGGCAAGCCCTAGCTACCAGCGCGAAGCTGGCACTCCTGGGTTCGGGCTGTATCTGTATGCTAGCGCTCCCACGACAAAGCGCTGTCCACTAGGTGGCCTACTCAGCAGAAACATTCTTTTCCCATCTGAAGGCTAGAAATCCAGGATTAAGGCGATGGCAGGGTTGGTTCCTTCTGGAGCTGTGAGGGGGAATCTGTTCCATGCCTCTCCCCTACCTTCTTGTGGTTGCTAGAAGCCTTTGGCATTCCCTCATCTCTGTCTTCATGTTCCCTTCATGTACTCACTGTGTGTGTCCATCTCTGTGTCCAAATTTCTCCTTTTTGTAAGGACACCAGTCTTACTGGATTGTGGTCCACCCTACTCATCTCAGCCTAACTTGATCATCTGCAAAGAGCCTGTTTCCAAATAAGCTCGCAAGCACTGGGGGCTGAGATTTCAACACCCTTGAGTGAGTGAGTGAGTGAAAGTCGCTCAGTCGTGTCCGACTCTTTGCGACCCCATGGGCTATACAGTCCATGGAATTCTCCAGGCCAGAATACTGGAGTGGGTAGCCTTTCCCTTCTTCAGAGGATCTTCCCAACCCAGGGACCGAACCCAGGTCTCCCGTATCACAGGCGATTCTTTACCAGCTGAGCCACAAGGGAAGCCTTCAACATCCTTTTGTAGGATATAATTCAACCCACAACAGATGAGGACATCAGATTAGCAAAGTTAAGTAAGGGTTTGAGCTTTGATCAGTAGCAGCCTTTCTATACTTGTGTTTCAATCAGATGACATCAAGTTAGGGACTAGATCAAATTAGCTATAGCAGATGTTTTCAATCCTGCTTCTTCAGGAAAAAATACACAAAAATCTCTTCTGGTGATTTTAAATATGCTTCAATATTTTGGGGTTTCCCCAGTGGCTCAGACGGTAGAGAATATGCCTGCAATGTGGGAAACCCAAGTTCAATCTCTGGATTGGGAAGATCCCCTGCAGAAGAGAATGGCTACCCACCCCACAACTCTTGCCTGGAGAGTTAGATGGACAGAGGAGCCTGGCGGGCTGCAGTCCATTCAGTCCCAAAGAGTCGGACACGACTGAGTGACTAACACGTTCACTTTCAATATTTTTGTTTAGGCCAGTGAAAAAATTTTCCTTCCAGATTAAATGATCTCCTATGCTTTTTTGAGAAATTAGAAGAGGTGGCCTATTGGTGTTTTCCACAACTCAGCCATCTTCCTGCTGCTGCTAAGTCACTTCAGCCATGTCCGACTCTGTGCAACCCCAGAGACAGCAGCCCACCAGGCTCCCCCGCCCCTGGGATTCTCCAGGCAAGAACACTGGAGTGGGTTGCCATTTCCTTCTCCAATGCATGAAAGTGAAAAGTGAAGTTGCTCAGTCGTGCCCAACTCTAGCGACCCCATGGACTGCAGCCCACCAGGCTCCCCCGTCCCTGGGATTCTTCAGGCAAGAACACTGGAATGAGGTGCCATTGCCTTCTCCACAGCCATCTTTCTAGACATTATCAATTGGAGATTATTGTCAGGAAGAATGTTCCTCTGTCAATCTCAATCAAATTAAAATAGCAAACACGTGGTATAATCTCCACTTTCCAATATCCATTAGAAATGCTTAAAACAACATCAGTGGTGATTTTATAATGATTTTCAATGACTCATCCAACATTTTATTATGCTGGGCATTCATTCATTCACACACACACACACACCCCCACACACACACACACACCACACTCATTCAGTTGGTTATAGCCAACCCAAATTTAGTACAAGAAGTCTGTATTCAGCCATGGCCTTCATTCCAATTAAAGGTAGTAATACAGGAAGCCTTCACAGATATTAATTTTCTGTTTTTCTTCAATACATTTTTTGGCATGGATAGCAGTAGCAGTGTTAGTCACTCAGTCATGTCTGACTCTGCGACCCCATGAACTGTAGCCCGCCAGGCTCCTCTGTCCGTGGGATTCTTCAGGCAAGAATACTGGAGTGGATTGCCATTCCCTTCTCTAGAGGATCTTCCTGACCCAGGAAGCAAACCCAGGTCTCCTGCATTGCAGGCAGATTCTTCACCATCTGAGCTACAGGGAAGATCCAGATTTGGCATGGATACTTTTAAGCAGATATTTTCTTCTATGCCTATATTTCCAAAGTTTCATCACTTTAGGCTCCAGTATTTAAGACTTGGATTTTAGGGGTTTTGCAAAAAAATGATAGTAAGGTAATAAGTGAATTAATGAATGAACTCAAGATCACTTTTACTGAAGAAGGTGGTTTTCAGCCAACATCATCAATTCCCATTATTCCCTGTGGTAGAACTAATTTCTAGGACTTTTACCATTAAAATACTCCTGATTAAATATATCAAGCTGAGAGTTATAAAAATACTACTTTTGCTTTGGGCTAAATTTATAAATCTTTGTACTAAGTTAACACATACATTGTCCCATGGACGGAGGAGCCTGGTGGGCTGCAGTCCATGGGGCGGCAAAGAGTTGGACACGACTTCACTTTCACCTTTCACTTTCATGCACTGGAGGAGGAAATGGCAGCCCACTCCAGTGTTCCTGCCTGGAGAATCCCAGGGACGGGGGAGCCTGGTGCGCTGCCGTCTATGGGGTCGCACAGAGTCGGACACGACTGAAGCGACGCGGCAGCAGCAGCAGCGGCAGCAGCGACACGTACATAAACTATGGAATGTTTTGCCATCAAGTTTGTATCTGCCATCACATGTACTCGATGCTGAAATATTCATTATTGGCCTGAAATCATAGGAACCCTTTCCTCCACAGGATTATGTGAAGTATGTCACGCCATTTACTGGGTTTCCAAAGCTCTAGGACGTGGAAGATAATTGGATGCTGGAAAAAGCAGTCTTCGTTCCAAAGTTTACCTTCTACTGTACAGAAAGACTGGCAATCCCAGCTCCATCCCCAGAGGCCACACTGAGTCTGGAATTTCACATGCAATCGGAGTGTCTCTGTCTCGGTGGTTGGAAATGGTCATTGACGTTCAGACAGCTAGTCTCCTTTTTTAGCATTTCTTTTCTCTAGAATTTACCTTCAATATGACTGTCATTGCTGAAAGGACCTAGGAAAATAAAAAGGATGAGAATAGAGAATGACAATGCAGGAGCAAGAAGGAGGGCTGAGCAATCAGAACATGACTTTCCATAATGTCTGAAAGGTTATAAGGCAGCTTCCTTTCAGAATTAGTTTTTGGATGCACCTAATTGATTGCCATGTCATTAAGCAGAAGTTTTGATCTATTTCATTTTTTCTCAAGCTGCTACATGAATTCATATTTCATATTCATCATATAGCTGAGAGAAGCTTTCATTTTTCATGGATAGTACAAGGAATGAAAGGGGTAAAGACTCAGAGGCAAAGAAAAGAAAGAAACAAAATTCAAGATTCAGAGAATTCTAACAAGGCACTCCACTACAGAGAAGGGGTGGAAGTGGCTGGGAGGGTAAACTCCAGGACCCAGTCTGAGACAAAACTTCCTCCTGCACTTTCTGGGGATAAAAATCCTGTTAGAATCACACTGTTGAGATGGGATACATGCCTTATATGAACAGGACGGAAGTGGCTCTCCCGGGTGATGAACATGAAGCCGAGGATGGCGTGCAGGACCTTGGTCAGGGTCCAGCGCCTCCAGGACGAGGTCATGGCTGCGAAATACAATTTATCATGATATTGTTGGATTAAGGATTGCATGAAGGAGTCCACAGCGAGCTCAGACCTCCTTATTGCGGCGCTAGAGATGTCGTATTGGGTGTGAGCACCTGTGCATGATATGAGTGTTCCACAGACAGATATACCCCTTTAGAGTGGTGGCGACAAGGCTATAGCAATGAAGAAAGCAGCCTTTCCATGCAACTATCTTCTAGTCAAAGGCCGTCTCTGTCATCTCTGACCCAGAGGCACTGGTGCCCATGGACACTTGGGATATCCTAGTGAATACCCATGAAGAGACCTTCTTGCAGTGAGACTATCTCACTTGACCCTAAATATTACAGTCTAAACAACAAGATACCCACCTGGTGATTTCGGGTGTCCATCAAACAAGATACCCACCTGGTGACTTTGGGTGTCCATCAAGTACGCAACAGAGAACACACAAGCACGGCCAATACCTTCTTGGCATCGTGTAGACTTGTTGGCTGGACTGAAGATAGATATTCCATTTCTGGGTATTCAGATGTCATTTCTTGAATGGCTTCCCAGTTGCTACAGAAATATTGAAACCAGAAGTCCACATGAGGATGGCTTCTCAAGTAAGCCCAGCAGAAGGCCTGCATGGGAAGCCCTGCAGAGGCAGGCTTTGCGTATGGTGGACAGCCAGGAAGCAAGGCCCCTCCTGTTATCACGGGCTGCACTCAGTTGGAGTAACTGCCCTGCAAAGCTGCAGAAATGGTTCCAGGTTGAGGGACAATGGGATAGCAGAACTGGACCTGACTAGCTCCTTTCCACCAGGGGACGGGGCGGATTTCCCTGTGGTGCGGGTAGAATCTCTTGTACCACACAACCTGTCTCACTGCGAATTGCACCTGGGTTCCCTCCCATATTTGCCGCTACTTGCAATGGGCCTGCTTGAGAGACACCAAGAGGGAGAAGGAATAAGCAGGTATATTCATGGGTTTTTCTCTCCCTTCCTTGGACAGGGACCTGCCACACCTTCATGTTCCTGCAGCTGAACCACCATTTGTGGCCACCGTTCAGAGGAGGTGAGGGCAGGTCTCAACCCTGGCTCCTATCTAGTGTCACAAATGCCTATCAGTTCAGGAAATTCAGGGGTTGATAATAATAGCAGTAAGATAGTACTGCAAAATAATCAAAACAAGAGACGTTACTGAAAGTTTATTATATTCCAGCCACAGTGGGTGGCATCACCAACTCAGTGGACATGGGTTTGAGCAGGTGCCGGGCGTTGGTGATGGGCAGGGAGGCCTGGCGTGCTGCAGTCCACGGGGTCACATGAGTCAGACACGCCTGAGCAACTGGACTGACTGAAGCACCACGCCACACGCTTTACATATATAGCTTTCTTATTCTCACAAAACCTCTGTGAAGTAGATACTATTGTAATCTCAGGAACACGAGATGGATAGGCTGAAATAACTTCCCTGATGTCACATGTTAAGTGAGTAGCAGAAGAAAGCTGAAATTCAGTTCCGTCAGATATGAAAGACCACATTCTTAAACATGGTGTGGAAACACACAGACACTTTACATATAGATATATCCATCATATACAGATGAGGAAGCTTATTCTCTGAAAGGAGATTTTTCAAGGCTCTCTACTAACCTACTAAATATCCATTCTCCCTTACTTTCTTAATAACCGAAAGCCTGATTTGGGGAGTGTGTCAAATTTGCCAAACTAGAAATTTTGGTTTCCTAGCCATTTTTGCAATTGTGGGTGATCCTTCAGTCTTACTCAATGAGACATCACTGAAAGGGAAGGCACTGTGAATGTCATTCAGGCTAGAATATGCATTTGACACTTGGCGGTATGGAGCTACTCAGAAACTGTGGGGAGGAGGGTTTCCACACACTAAGGACGGTTAGTTAGTTAGTTCAGGCGCTGTCGTGTCCGACTCGTCGAGACCCCATGAATCGCAGCACGCCAGGCCTCCTGTCCATCACCAACTCCCTGCGCTTGTGCAAACTCATGTCCATTGAGTTGGTGATGCCATCCAACCACCTCATCCTCTGTCCTCTTCTCCTCCTGCCCTCAATCTTCCACAGCATCAGGGTCCTTCCCAATAAGCCATTTCTTCGCATGAGGTGGCCAAAGTATTGGAGTTTCAGCTTCAGCATCAGCCTTCCAATGAATATTCAGGACTCATTTCCTTTAGAATTGACTGGCTGGATCTCCTTGCAGTCCCCTGGAGACTTGCAAGTCTCTCAAGAGTCTTCTCCAACACCACACTTCAAAAGCATCGATTCTTCAGCACTCAGGTTTTTTATTTTCCAACTCTCACAACCATACGTGACTATTGGAAAAACCACAGCCTTGACTAGATGGACCTTTGTTGGCAAAGTAATGTCTCTGCTTTTTAATATACTGTCTAGGTTGGTCATACCTTTCCTTCCAAGGAGCAAGTGCTTTTTAATTTCATGGCTCCAGTCACTATCTGCAGTGATTTTGGGGCCCAGGAAAAGAAAGTCTGCCACTGTTTCCGCTGTTTTCCCATCTATTTGCCATGAAGTCATGGGACCAGATGCCATGATCTTCATGTTTTGAATGAGGAGTTTTAAGCCAACTTTTTCACTCTCCACTTTCACTTTCACCAAAAGGCTCTTTAGTTCCTTTTCACTTTTTGCCATAAGGGTGGTGTCATCTGCATATCTGAGGTTATTGATATTTCTCCCGGCAATCTTGATTCCAGCTTGTGCTTCCTCCAGCCCAGAATTCCCCGTGATGTACTCTGCATATAAGTTAAATAAGCAGGGTGACAATATACGTACAGTCTTGACAAACTCCTTTCCCAATTTGGAAGTAGTCTGTTGTTCCATGTCTGGTTATAACTGTTGCTTCTTGACCTGCATACAGATTTCTCAGGAGGCAGACAGCATGGTCTGACATTCCCATCTCTTTAAGAATTTTCCACAGTTTGTTGTGATCCACACAGCAAAGGCTTTGGCATAATAAATATAGCAGAAGTAGATGTTTTTCTGGAACTCTCTTGCTTTTTCTATGATCCAGTGGATGTTGGCAATTTGATCTCTGGTTCCTCTGCCTTTTCTAAATCCAGTTTGAACATCTGGAAGTTCACAGTTCACATATTGTTGAAACATGGCTTGGAGAATTTTGAACATTATTTTGTGTGTGAGATTAATGCAATTGTGCAGTAGTTTGAACATTCTTTGACATTGCCCTTCTTTGGGATTGAAATGAAAACTGACCTTTTCCAGTCCTGTGGCCACTGCTGAGTTTTCCAAATTTGCTGGCATATTGAGTATAGCACTTTCGCAGCATCATCTTTTAGGAATTGAAATAGCTCAACTGGAATTCCATCACCTCCACTTGACTTTGCATTCCAGGATGTCTGGCTCTAGCTGAGTGATCACACCATTGTGGCTATCAGGGTCATGAAGATCTTTTTTTGTACAGTTCTTCCGTGTATTCTTGCCACCTCTTCTTAATATCTTCTGCTTCTGTTAGGTCCCTACCATTTCTGTCCTTTATTGAGCCCATCTTTGCATGAAATGCTCCCTTGGTATCTCTAATTTTCTTGAAGAGGTCTCTAGTCTTTCTCATTATATTGCTTTTCTCTATTTCTTTGCACTGATCACTGAGGAAGGCTTTCTTATCTCTCCTTGCTATTCTTTGGAACTCTGCATTCAGATGGGTATATCTTTCCTTCTCTCGTTTGCCTTTAGCTTATCTTCTTTTCTTGGCTATTTGTAGGCCTCCTCAGAAAACCATTTTGCCTTTTTGCATTTCTTTTTCTTGGAGAAGGTTTTGACCACTGCCTCCTGTACAATGTCATGAACCTATGTCCATAGCTCTCAGGCACTCTGTCTATCAGATCTAATCCCTTGAATCTATTTCTCACTTCCACTGTATAATAGTAAGGGATTTGATTTAGGTCATACCTGAATCGTCTCGTGGTTTTCCCTGTTTTCTTCCATTTAAGCTGGTGGAAGCTGGCAAGATGGTGGAGTACAAGGACATGCGCTCATCTTCTCTTGGAAGAACTCCAGAATTACAACACTGCTGAACACTGCTGAACAACCACCCATAGGAGAATGTTGGATCCCACCAAACAAAAGATACCCCACGTCCAAGGCAAATGAGAAGCACCAGTAAGATGGTAGGAGGGGCAGAATCACATTCAGAGTCAAACCCCTTACCCTCCAGAGACTCTTGTCGGGCTCAAACAGAACTTTGTGTGCACACCAGGACCCAGAGACCCCACAGAGACTGACCAGGCCTGGGTCTGAGTCTCCTGCAGAGGCATGAGTCGGCAGTGGCCACAGGGGCAGGGGCTCTGCGTGCAGCTCCCTGGGCACACAGCCTGTGGCACGAGCCCTCTTGGAGGAGTCGCCCGTGAGCTGCCGAGCGGATGACCTGCAAACTGCAGAAAGATCATACCAAGGAAATTCTCATACAGATAAGAAAGTTCTAGGACCCACAACAGATTTCCCAAGCTGGGGATCTGGCAAGGGGACTGAGAACTGCCAGCGAATCTGACTTTAGAGGCCAGTGGGATTTGATTACAGAACTTACAAAGAACTGGGGAAACTGACTTTTGGAGGACACTGTTATGCCCAAGTCACGAAATCTCCCAATGAGCACCAGGGAGCCGATATCCAATGCTAAAGCAAGAGAGTTTTTATTACCAAGCTCGAGCTGGGGCTCCCACCGATACCGACACAGCGGCTATAGGGAGGAGCCCCGGGTTTTGGATTGTATTGCTTATATAGGGAGTATACATGGAAGAAAAAGGATTTCTAGGTAGGGGAACGTCTGATTGGCCACTTTCTTTCAAAGGGTTGTGTGTTGGTTCTTGATTGGTCCCTATTGTCTAGGTAGACCACAGGTTCCTGAGCGTTAAGTCAGGAGATTTTGGTCTGGGGTCCGATTGGCTCGTGGGTGGTGGGGTGAGCTCAGGGAATTTCCAAAGGCTCTTGGATTTCCAAAGGCTCTTTTCCCGGAACCTTACAAAATGGAGTTTTTCTGTTAACAAAATGGAGTAGCTTAGATTCTTCAGGCACAAGCAAAACTCAGGATGGTAGAGCGGGGCATTGGAAGAAACTCGAGGCCCTGATGGCACCAGAGTCCTACTGAATACTTTCTCAACTTTGTCTGATAAAAACTCTTATTTGTTTAAATCATTGTTCCGTGGGTTTTCTTCTGCTTTAAGCAGAATGTACTCCTAATCGATGTAAATATTAATGAACACTAGTCTCATATTTGATAGCTCAAATTTGAGAATTAAAAACTCTTCTTTCCTAAGTCTTGCTTCAGGAGGGTTACTTGGTAGTGAGAGGGTAACAGGCAGGAAAGCCAGGGGTCTCCAAATGGAGGAAAGAGGCTGCAAGTGTCAGACTTTCTTTACCTCTCTCTTAAGTGGCAGGAGGAAACAAACCACTGCTGTATTTCCCCTTCTCTACACAAATTCAAGAAGAGGCTTCTTTCAAAATTCTGTGTTGCCTTGACGACACCTGGCTCCACCTGAACTTAACTTTCCTCAAGCCTTGAGCTAGCCAATGCATTTTTCTTATGGAAATGTTTGTCTTAAGCTATGTTAATGAACTATGTATTTACCCTAGACTCTGTCTTCAAGTCAGTTCCACCTAAGACTCAGAACCGACCTGACAAACCTGTATGCTTTACTCATACATTGCTCTCCTAATCTATGTTATGAAACTCTATATTTACTTGGAAATCTGCCTCTCTTGAAGGTTCATGACCATCATTTTATGGCCCGGGATGACTCACCTGGTGCCAATGTTATCTCAAAATGCATGCTTGTGGGTGAGGGGCCTGGTGCCATTCTCTGAGTTTTCAGGCATCTCCTTTCTATAATTAACAGCCTGGCTGGCTGGCTGTTAATTATAGAAAGGAGATGCCCAGTATGAACAGTATGAAAAGGCAAAATGATAGGATACTGAAAGAGGAACTCCCCAAGTCAATAAGTGTCCAATATGCTACTGGAGATCAGTGGAGAAACAACTCCAGAAAGAATGAAGGGAGGGAGCCAAAGCAAAAACAATACCCAGCTGTGGATGTAACTGGTGATGGAAGCAAGGTCCAATGCTGTAAAGAGCAATATTGCATAGGAACCTGGAATGTTAGGTCCATGAATCAAGGCAAATCGAAAGTGGTCAAACAGGAGATGGCAAGAGTGAACGTCAACATTCTAGGGATCAGCGAACTAAAATGGACTGGAATGGGTGAATTTAACTCAGATGACCATTATATCTACTATTGTGGGCAGGAATCCCTTAGAAGAAATGGAGTAGCCATCATGGTCAACAAAAGAGTCTGAATTGCAGTACTTGGATGCAATCTCAAAATGACAGAATGATCTCTGTTCGTTTCCAAGGCAAACCATTCAATATCATGGTAATACAAGCCGATGCCCCAACCAGTAGCGCTGAAGAAGCTGAAGTTGAATGGTTCTATGATGACCTACAAGACCTTTTAAACTAACACCCAAAAAAGATGTCCTTTTCACTATAGAGGACTGGAATGCAAAAGTAGAAAGTCAAGAAACACCTGGAGTAACAGGCAAATTCGGCCTTGGAGTATGGAATGAAGCAGGGCAAAAGCTAATAGAGTTCTGCAAGAGAATGCCCTGGTCATAGCAAACACCCTCTTCCAACAACACAAGAGAAGACTCTACACATGGACATCACCAGATGGTCAACACCAAAATCAGATTGATTATATTCTTTGCAGCCAAAGATGGAGAAGCTCTATACAGTCAACAGAAACAAGACTGGGAGCTGACTGTGGTTCAGATCATGAATTCCATATTGCAAAATTCAGACTTAAATTGAAGAAAGTAGGGAAAACCACTAGACCATTCAGGTATGACCTAAATCAAATCCCTAATGATTGTACAGTGGAAGTGAGAAATAGATTTAAAGGACTAGATCTGATAGACAGAGTGCCTAATGAACTATGGACGGAGGTTTGTGACATTGTACAAGAGACAGGGATCAAGACCATCTTCATGGAAAAGAAATGCAAAAAAGCAAAATGGCTCTCTGGAGAGGCCTTACAAATAGCTGTGAAACGAAGAGAAGTGAAAAGCAAAAGAGAAAAGGAAAGATATAAGCATCTGAATGCAGAGTTCCAAAGAACAGCAAGAAGAGATAAGAAAGCCTTTCTCAGCAATCAATGTAAAGAAATAGAGGGAAACAACAGAATGGGAAAGGCTAGAGATCTCTTCAAGAAAATTAGAGATACCAAGGGAACATTTCATGCAAAGATGGGTTTGATAAAGGACAGAAATGATATGGACCTAACAGAAGCAGAAGATATTAAGAAGAGGTGGCAAGAATACACAGAAGAACTGTACAAAATAGATCTTCATGACCCAGATAATCACGATGGTGTGATCACTCACCTAGAGCCAGACATCCTGGAATGCAAAGTCAAGTGGAGGTGGTGGAATTCCAGTTGAGCTGTTTCAAATCCTGAAAGATGATGCTGTGAAAGTGCTGCACTCAATATGCCAGCAAATTTGGAAAACTCAGCAGTGGCCACAGGACTGGAAAAGGTCAGTTTTCATTCCAATCCCAAAGAAAGGCAATGCCAAAGAATGCTCAAACTACCACACAATTGCACTCATCTCACATGCTAGTAAAGTAATGCTCAAAATTCTCCAAGCCAGGCTTCAGCAGTACATGAACTGTGAACTTCCAGATGTTCAAGCTGGTTTTATAAAAGGCAGAGGAACCAGAGATCAAATTGCCAACATCCACTGGATCATGGAAAAAGCAAGAGAGTTCCAGAAAATCATCTATTTCTGCTTTATTGACTATGCCAAAGCCTTTGACTGTGCAGATCATAATAAACTGTGGAAAATTCTGAAAGAGTTGGGAATACCAGACCACCTGATCTGTCTCTTGAGAAACCTGTATGCAGGTCAGGAAGCAATGGTTAGACCTTGACATGGAGCAACAGACTGGCTCCAAATAGGAAAAGGAGTTTGTCAAGGCTGTATATTGTCACCCTGCTTATTTAACTTCTATGCAGAGTACATCATGAGAAACGTTGAACTGGAAGAAGCACAAGCTGGAATCAAGATTGCCAGGAGAAATGTCAGTAACCTCAGATATGCAGATGACACCACTGTTATGGCAGAAAGTGAAGAGTACCTAAAAAGCCTCTTGATGAAAGTGAAAGAGGAGAGTGAAAAAGTTGGCTTAAAGCTCAACATTCAGAAAACTAAAACCATGGCATCCGGTCCCATCACTTCATGGGAAATAGATGGGGAAACAGTGGAAACAGTGTCAGACTTTATTTTCTTGGGCTCCCAAATCACTGCAGATGGTGATTGCAGCCATGAAATTAAAACATGCTTACTTCTTGGAAGGAAAGTTATGAGCAACCTAGAGAGCATATTGAAAAGCAGAGACATTACTTTGTTGACTAAGGTCCGTCTAGTCAAGGCTATGGTTTTTCCAGTGGTCATGTATGGATGTGAGAGTTGGACTGTGAAGAAAGCTGAGCACCGAAGAATTTATGCTTTTGAATTGTGGTGTTGGAGAAAGCTCTTGAGAGTCCTCTGGACTGCAAGGAGATCCAACCAGTCCATTCTGAAGGAGATCAGCCCTGGAATTTCTTTGGAAGGAATGATGCTAAAGCTGAAGCTCCAGTACTTTGGCCACCTCATGTGAAGAGTTG
Source organism: Ovis aries (assembly GCF_016772045.2). NCBI lineage: Eukaryota > Metazoa > Chordata > Mammalia > Artiodactyla > Bovidae > Ovis > Ovis aries. The sequence continues at coordinate 277,887,123 of NC_056054.1, forward strand.
ACTCATTGGAAAAGACCCTGATGCTGGGAGGGATTGGGGGCAGGAGGAGAAGGGTACGACCCAGGATGAGATGGCTGGATGGCATCATCAACTCGATGGACGTGAGTCTGAGTGAACTCTGGGAGTTGGTGATGGACAGGGAGGCCTGGTGTGCTGCGATTCATGGGGTCGCAAAGAGTCAGATACGACTGAGCAACTGAACTGAACTGATAGTGAAGTCGCTCAGTCGTGTCTCACTCTTTGGGACCCCATGGACTGTAGCCTACCAGCCCCCTCCGTCCATGGGATTTTCCAGGCAAGAGTACTGGAGTGGGTTGCCATTTCCTTCTCCAGGGGATCTTCCTGACCCAGGGGTCGAACCCCAGTCTCCCACATCGTAGGCAGATGCTTTACCGTCTGAGCTGCCAGGAAAGCTGCAATTATATAACATCTACTTAAAGTCTAGCAAAGGAGCACTCTTTCTGTCCCCTGACGTCTATGACAGAAGTTTTTTCTATCTCTTTTGTACTTTAATAAAACTTTATCACACAGAAGCTCTAAGGGGTCAAGTCTCACACTGGCCCTGGATTGAATTCTTCTCCGAGGCCAAGAATCTGGGCATCTTTCACGGCTCAGCCACAACCTTTCAGTAGTGGGCCCTTTTAGAATGTGGCAGTACTGCTCCCAAACTACAAGATTTTTCTTCCTTTTTTTCTTGCTTTATTTGTTATTTTATTGTTATAAGTTTGAGATATTACATGTAATCCTAATAGTAATCACGTGGGAAAATCTTGTATGAATAGTACTTTTTATGAAAATTTTATTGGAGTTATAGTTGATTTATAACGTTAGTTTCTGCTGTACAGCAAAGTGAATCAGTTAGACATTTACATATGTCTACTCTTTTTTAGATATATCTACTCCAGTACTCTTGCCTGGAAAGTCCCATGGACAGAGGAGCCTGGTAGGCTACAGTCCATGGGGTCTGGAAGAGTCGGACACGACTGAACGACTTCACTTTCACTTTTCACTTTCACTCTTTTTTAGATTCTTTCCCCATATAGGGTGTTACAGAGGACTGAGTCGAGCTTCCCGCGCTATACAGCAAGTCCTCATCAGTTATCTAGTTTATATGTAGTCGGCTTCCCTGGTGGCTCAGAGGGTAAAGAATCTGCCTGCAATGCAGGAGACCTGGGTTTGATCCCTGGGTTGGGAAGAGCCCTCAGAGAAGGGAATGGCTACCCACTGCAGTATTCTTACCTGGAGACTCCCATGGACAGAGGAGCCTGGTGGGCTGTAGTTCATGGGGTCACAAAGAGTCGGACACGACTGAGTGACTAAGCTCACATGCGTGTGTCTATCCCAATCTCCCAGTTTATAGAACGTTCCCATACGCCACTCCTTGTGGTTAAAGCAGCAACACAATTATGCACCAAAAAATACCATGTCCCAGGCACATCACAGCTTTGGTGCTGCAAGCTGATTAGTTAAACTGAATTACCAGGGGGTCGTGGGGAGGAAATATTGTGATAGCTCCTGCTGCTCTCCAGCCAATTTGCACATTTTCCTAGAATTATTTTAGACGTTATTATCACCCAAACACCTGCTGCTACACAGGCAGGAAAACAAGCCAAAATCAAATGAGAAGCGAAACACACTGAGTTAGAGACGAATGAGAAGCAAAACACACCAAATTATAGACAAATGAACACAGTCCCTCAGTACAGGGTACAAATCACAGCCTTCAAATCTGAGGGCCGGGTCTCCCGGGTATTAACTCAGGCACTGTAAGTGCCCAAACTGAAAAAAGGAGGCAAAACCATCCAGGTGATTTCCATGTTGGTTTCTCTTCTTTTTCTCTATGTTTTCTGCAGAATGAAAAAAAAAAATATTTCAAAGATACATTCTCATCTACTCTCCTCTTTTTTCAGCGAACTCAACTGCGACTTTATTTTGTTGTTCAGGCATTCAGTCATGTCTGACTCTTTGCAACCCCGTGGACTACAGCACCTCGGGCTTCCCTGTCCTCACTATCTCCCTGAGTTTTCTCAAACTCATGTCCATTGAATCAATGATTCCATCCAACCATCTCATCCTCTGTCGCCCCCTTCTCCTCCTGCCTTCCTCTTTCCCAGCATCAGGGTCTTTTCCAGTGAGTCAGCTCTTTGCATCAGGTGGCCAAAGTATTGGAGCTTCAGCTTCAGCATTAATCCTTCCAATGAGTATTCAGGGTTGATTTCCTTTAGGATTGACTAGTTTGATCTCCTTGCTCTCCAAGGTACTCTCCAGAGTCTCCTCAGCACCACAGTTTGAAAGCATCAATTGTTCAGCATTCAGCCTTCTTTACAGACAAGCTCTCATATCCATACATAACTACTGGAAAAACCATAGCTTTGACTACATGGCCCTGTGTCTGTAAAATAATGTCTCTGCTTTTTAATATGCTGGCTGACTTTGTCATAACTTTTCTTCCAAGGAGCAAGCATCTTTTAATTTCATGGCTGCAGTCACCATCTGCAGTGATTTTGGAGCCCAAGAAAATTTAAAATCTGTCACTGCTTCCATTGTTTCCCCATCTATTTGCCATGAAGTGATGGGACTGGATGCCATGATCTTGGTTTTTTTGAATGTTGAGTTTTAAGCCAGCTTTTTCATTCTCCTCTTTCACCTTCATCAAGAGGCTCTCTAGTTCCTCTTTGTGACTTTATTTACAGCAGTATTTTTACCCAAAACATCTTTTAGCCATCTCAAAAACCACACACATACAGAATATTCAGTAGTAAAGAAAAAATGTTGATATTAAATATAACTTTATATGACTTGAATATTGAGAGCTGTTGGGTTTTGGGGGGTTTTGTTTTGGGTGTATTGGTTTTTTTTTGGCTCTGTTGACTCAGTGGACAAGGGTGGGGAACTGGGAGAACAGCTCAGACTAAACTGAATAATTTAAGACTGGTTATTAGGATAAATACTACACTTCCAGAGCCTTTCTTTATTCCTAAGATTGCCGATGAAAAAGTTTCCTCTACATTTCCTTCCTAACTGAGTTTGGGAGAAAGGAACCAAAGGAGAAAGACATCGAGATCCAAACTTTGATTTCTTGCTGCCAGCCCTTTCTAGAGAGATGACTTTATTCATCACTGTTTCAAAGCAGGGTTGATGCCTGGTTATCATGAGACAGGCCTTCAGACAGGGGCCAAACTATCTTCTCAAGGGCCACACACAGTTCTTCTGGGAAAGTGCGCTGCACACCGAGTACAATTGGGGAGGAGAAGGGCAATGAGACACGGGAGGGTGCTGATGGAATCAGTGAGAGAGGCAGCGGGGCTGGAGGGAGGAGGCTTGAAGCAGTGGGCATAGTAGGGAAAGTTTCGAGGACAGAGAGAGATCAAAAGAGGATATTCATAGAAAGCTTTGTGTCTTGCGTGAAAGTGCTTGTGCTGCCGTTTGAAAACCCGCCGTGCTGAGGGACATGATTCTTTCAAGCTTCAGTAATGGACAGTAACTCCTTGAGAGTAACATGAATCCTTAGGTGACCAGGATTGCACTGGCTGTATATTGGGGGCCACCACACAGGCAGTATGAACATAGGCCCAGTCCTGGCGTATGCTGAGACAAAACACAGCAAAGATCCAAGCCCCAGAGTGCCCCATCAACCACACCAACTCCCAAGCCCCAGAGTGCCCCATCAACCACACTAACTCAACTCCCAGAAAAATAGTGCCAAAGACCATCCGATCGTGTCAGACACCAAACATACACTGTGAGGGTTCTGGGAATATCATTGCAAGCCCAGACTGACAGTTTGGGAATGAACATCATTTTAAACTGCATGTTCTTGATAGAAAACCAGATGGAGGTAGCATTATATGAATTCTCTAAATTTATGGAAGTCTAAAAATTTGTTCATGAAATTACCTCTTGAAAACTGGGTTTTAACCTAGACCTAATCAATGATCTATAACTTTCTTAGGAAATTGGTCCTTTTTCTCCCCCCCCCCCCCCCCCCGGAAGAAGTGAAGAGGCAAAGGCAGATAGCTTGAGACTGGATTGTCTCTTGCCCACCCCAGCACACTGAGACATTTGAGCTTCAGTTTCACTTTGGGCCTTGAAATGGAAACTACCTGGAACATTTTGCCTCCTTTTTTCAGTTTGGGCTCTTATAGTACGTTCACTTCGGTTCAGTCAGTCACAGTCTGCTGTCTACTGGGCTTCCCTGGGGGCGCAGAGGTTAAAACGTCTGCCTGCAGTGCGGGGGACCGGGGTTCCATCCCTGGGTTGGGAAGATCCCCTGGAGAAGGAAATGGCAGCCCACTCCAGTGCTCTTGCCTGGAGAATCCCATGGGCGGAGGGGCCTAGTGGGCCACAGTCCACGGTGTCGCAGAGTCAGACACGACTGAGTGACTCCACTTTCTTTCTTCTCTTTCTTTCACTTTCTGCTGTCTATTAGAAACGGAAGGAAGGATTTTCGAGCACAGCTGACGGATGTTAGAGGGCCAGGGGCAGTCCCGTGATCCCTGCCTCCTTCACGCCCTTTCTCCTCTTGAGAGTGGCTGAACCCAGTGATGCATCAGTGAGTAAACTATGGCAAAGGCGACGCGATGTCATTTCACACGCAGATAACAAAACGACCAAGGACTCCGTCTTGGCAGCAGTCCACGGGGTCGCAAAGACTCAGACACACTGAGCGACTGAACAGCAATGGCAAAGTATAGTCGCAGCTGAGTTCGTGAAAAAAGAGGAGGGGAGATAAGACTGCATCCTTTGAAATATTTTTTTTTCCATTCTGCAGAAAACACTGAGTAAGAAGAAGAGAAACCAGCATGGATATTACCTGGAAGATTTTGCCTCCTTTTTTCAGTTTGGGCACTTATAGCACCTTCAGTTCAGCTCAGTTCAGTCGCTTAGTCGTGTCCGACTCTTTGCGACCCCGTGAACCGCAGCACGCCAGGCCTCCCTGTCCATCACCACTCCCTTAGAGACTGGTTAGTAACCAGGAGACCTGGCCCTCAAATTTGAAGGCTATGGCTTGTATCCTGTAGTTAGGGATTGTGCTCGTCTGTCTTTAATTCAGAGTGTTTTGCTTTCTCATTTGTTTTTGGCTTGTTTTCCTGCCTGTATAGAAGTCCACCCCAGGAGCCACAGGATCTGCGCAACTTTAATACCTTTTCACAAGAGCACTCTCGAACACCTCGTTAGGTTTTTACTCCTTGCCAGATTCTGCCCTGAAACACACCCTTTGGTGCTTGTGAAGCAGAGTGTCAAAAGGTTACACCTTGGGGGTCTTTTGAGCATGCCGACATAGGGATTTTATCATTAGAGACCATATTTTAAAAGATACGCTGCCTTTGTCACACACTGTTAAAAGCAGTAGCATCTTACAATGGCTACTGCTAGAAGGGACAGTGACTGGAAAGGGCACAGAAGGGCTTCAGCTGAAATTGCTACGTCGTTTGGGTCCAGGCTGCTGACACGGGTGCTTTCCATTTCCGAGACTACATCAAGCGTACATTGATGATTTGTGGACTTTCCTGTATGCACAGCATACTTCAACAAACATGTCACTAAAAGCAAACAAATGACATAAACTTGACATCACTGTCCCACCTGTTTGGGGAAGACTAAGTTATTCAAATATTTATGAGGCACTAAATCAGAGCAGGGGACTATTCCAGGTGCCATGTGACAGGGCTTCTCTTCCTCCAGGAGTTTCTAGTCAGAAAAAGGAAGAGAAGTAACCCACCACTAACCCATGTGCAGACTTCCCTGGTGGCTCAGTGGTAAAGAATCTGCCTACCAACACAGGAGACAGGCTTCCATCCCTGGGTTGGGAAGATCCCCTGGAGAAGGAAATGGCAGCCCACTCCAGTATTCTTGCCTGGCAAATCCCGTGGACAGAGGAGTCTGGTGGGCTACTGTCCATGGGATCACAAAACAGTCAGAAAAGTCTTAGCAACTAAACAACAACAAAATCCATGCACAGTTCAGTTCATTCAGTCTCTCAGTCGTGTCCGACTCTTTGCGGACCCTTTCTTTCCTAATTCCAAACTTGAGGCTACAGTGGAAGCAATCAGTCTTCGTGCCCAATCCCCACCCACTCTCACTGGTCCAGGAATGGGCACATGGGTCAGATCAGCTACTCAGAGTTATCGCCTGTCTCTCTTGAGAGAAAAAATTATGGGGTAAAAAGCAGCCAAGAGCCAGGTTTCCAGCTATACACAGAAGCCAGTGTGAAAGACTGAAGCTCATATGCAGAGAGATGCAGGGAGGGTGAAGAGCAGCAGGAGACCTGTCCCAGCAACACCACTCTCTCTGCTCCAGAAACCTCTGAGGCTCAGCCTTGTCCTTGCCCTTCACATAGTCCGGGATTTACACAGTTAATTCCCCATTTTGCCTATGCTAGTTCAAACTGGGACTCTGTGATCTGCAATCACTACCACATTCCCCTTGCTGAAGTCTGGTTTTCTGACCGCAAAACTGATAATGCAGCTATATAATGCAGAGTTTGAAACAAAGGCGGATTATGTTAACCTCTTATCATCAATGTCCCGCCAATGGGATTCCTCAAACTAGGATGAATGTGGATTGCCTCTGACTTTATACAGCAGCTGGACAATCCATGCACCACACTCCCATCATCTGATAAAGGCAAAAGGTAGACTGATCTCAGATATTTCTTATGACTCTCCTTTCTTTTTCTCTGATCAGCTCTCATTCCAAACCCAGTCTCCTCTCATTCACCAGGGTGCTCCCCACGCTGCCTCTGGTCTGCTCTAGATTCACGCTTATTCTCCACAGCGCATTGCTGTCCAACATCGCTGGATACTTTTTTTCACCTTGATATGCCTCAAATACCATCCCTCTTCCCAAGGCCAATTAAGCATACTGCTAATTTGGCCCCTTGAATTTCAACCCCTGACAACATCTGTGTGGTCAAAACCTCTTGGTTTAGCTACTGACTCAGTTTTCATCCTTTTTCACAGCAATAGTTCCAACAGCCTCAGATGACATCTGAAATACCACAAGATTTATCAGCTATAGCTAAAATTCATTGCACACTAATATGAGAGTTTCTGTACTAAGCTCCATGTTTATGTTACGTCATCGAATCCTCACTCTAACACTACAGTGTAGGTCCTTTTATTTTCCTTTGTTACTAGACAAAGAAATTGAGACAAATTAATACAAAATTTTCAACATTTTTATGGCCAGAAAGCTATAGAGTCCATATTTAAATTCATGTAGGTTGATGCTAGAAATTAGATCCTAAACACTGTTCACAGCTACGAAATAAACCACATGCCTCAGATTTCAGCTCTGTGCCCCCTTCCTTTCTCATGCCAGGACTACTGGTTTTCAAGTTTGCTTACAATGTTTCATAGACTCAGACTAAGAGAAAAACACCACTGTTTTTTCTACTCCTCCTACCGTTAAGGATATTTCCATCCCAGGAAACACAAAAACGTGTTCGTGTGAGATGAAAACCTGGGCACCAAAGTATTTAGTAGAGAGGTTTACTTACAAACATGTTGGCAAATTCAGACGGACTTGTCAAATTAAAACTATGACAAATGTAAAGAGAAAAAACCTGTGAACTTACCTGTTATACAGTTTGCATTAATGTCTTCTTAGTAGAAAAATAACTTTCTGACATAATTATCATGTTCACAAAGCATGCTGCCACCTTTAGAAATGAGCTTTGTGAAAGTCAGGTTATAGTTGTCTTGCTTGGCAGTGAGTAATTGGAAGAAATGCTCAAAGTTTCACAGATTTTAGGAAGAAGAATTAGACAGGGCGGCCCTGTTATTTCCAGTCCAGCCCACTTGGGGACATCACGCATACGTTTATCGTTCACAAGGGCGGCTGGACGGAGCGTTCATCTTCCTTCCACACTGGCCGTGACTGACAGGGCTGGGATCGCCTGAGATCATCTTGATAACGTGGAAGATAACAAAAATACCTTCTGGCTGACTCAGAAACCATGTCATTGATAAAGTGGTTATTACTATTAACCATGGAAGGATACGTTATAGGGAAGGAGCCTTAATGAGCTCAGAGACCTCCGTTTATCCTCAATTTTAAGAAGACAGCACAGTCTTGCTGAAGGAACCCGGGCTTGGGGAGACTGAACCTGAGCCTGACTCCATGAATTACCGGACTTTGACCCTGACAAAGTCATAGTCTTGTGACTTTGGAATATAATGATTTTTTGCTGTTGATGGGGCAGAATAAGAAAGAGAAAAATAACCATGAAAAATGAAACCAAAACAAAAGATAAAATTAGTAAGTCCAAACATGGGTATTGTCAAAAGACTCAGCTGGGAGAGAAGGACAGGCCACAATAGATACATCAGTGTCTGTCGAGTGGCAGAGCAGCAGCGTAACGTACACCGAGCAGTCAACCAATGCTGCTTCTTGTTCTCAATTTTCTAGGTTTATAAAAATTTTCCATTTTCTACTGAAAGTTGGGGCTTCTAACTTACACGGAAGTCTCTGTGTGCAGTGCCTGAATCAATCAAGTATAAATTTGACGGAATGTTAGCCACAGTGGGGACCTGCGCTACACCTGGCTTGTCACTTTGACTTTATCTAGTCATTAGCGTGAATGATATTGGTGAGATTTAAACAATTTCTCAATAAAAAGATACTACATTTCCTCCATAATTCATAGCTTACTGAAATTTCTGATATATGAAGTCATTTCAGCTGGCAGAAAAGTCATTCTGAGTAGCCTTATTTTAACATCATTATCAAAGGCTAGACACTGTGAAGAGTTTGTACATCTTACATATACATTATTTTGCTTAAAAAGTAGAGAAATTTCCAAAGGACTTTGCCTATCAAGTTATTTTAAATCAAATTATCTTGACTTTCATTATAATTTTAGAACCATGCAACCCTTTCTAGTGGCTTGTTGATGGTGACTTCTATTCATTACACTTAAGATCTCTACTTAGTGATTGAACACTAAGCAAGTAAGCAACCACTTAACTGCCCAGAAAAAAAAAAAAAAAAACAACTACATATAAAGGAAATCTGCAAACACTCATTTTAAATTTGGGTCTTAGTAAAGACAGCCAGCCGTTAATAATTCAAGCTTTTTGTTTTGCATTTTTTTTTTTAGTTTTTATTTTTAAATTTTAAAATCTTTAATTCTTACATGCATTCCCAAACATGAACCCCCCTCCCACCTCCCCTCCCCATAACATCTTTCTGGGTCATCCCCACGCACCAGCCCCAAGCATGCTGCATCCTGCGTCAGACATAGACTGGCGATTCAATTCACATGATAGTATACATGTTAGAATGTCATTCTCCCAAATCATCCCACCCTCTCCCTCTCCCTCTGAGTCCAAAAGTCCATTATACACATCTGTGTCTCTTTCCCTGTCTTGCATACAGGGTCGTCATTGCCATCTTCCTAAATTCCATATATATGTGTTAGTATACTGTATTGGTGTTTTTCTTTCTGGCTTACTTCACTCTGTATAATCGGCTCCAGTTTCATCCATCTCATCAGAACTGATTCAAATGAATTCTTTTAACGGCTGAGTAATACTCCATTGTGTATATGTACCACTGCTTTCTTATCCATTCATCTGCTGATGGACATCTAGGTTGTTTCCATGTCCTGGCTATTATAAACAGTGCTGCGATGAACATTGGGGTACATGTGTCTCTTTCAGTTCTGGTTTCCTCGGTGTGTATGCCCAGCAGGGCGATTGCTGGGTCATAAGGTAGTTCTATTTGCAATTTTTAAGGAATCTCCACACTGTTCTCCATAGTGGCTGTACTAGTTTGCATTCCCACCAACAGTGTAGGAGGGTTCCCTTTTCTCCACACCCTCTCCAGCATTTATTGCTTGCAGATTTTTGGATCGCAGCCATTCTGATTGGTGTGAAGTGGTACCTCATTGTGGTTTTGATTTGCTTTTCTCTAATAATGAGTGATGTTGAGCATCTTTTCATGTGTTTGTTAGCCATCCGTATGTCTTCTTTGGAGAAATGTCTATTTAGTTCTTTGGCCCATTTTTTGATTGGGTCGTTTATTTTTCTGGAGTTGAGCTGCATAAGTTGCTTGTATATTTTTGAGATTAGTTGTTTGTCAGTTGCTTCATTTGCTATTATTTTCTCCCATTCAGAAGGCTGTCTTTTCACCTTGCTTATATTTTCCTTTGTTGTGCAGAAGCTTTTAATTTTAATTAGATCCCATTTGTTTATTTTTGCTTTTATTTCCAGAATTCTGGGAGGTGGATCATAGAGGATCCTGCTGTGATTTATGTCTGAGAGTGTTTTGCCTATGTTCTCCTCTAGGAGTTTTATAGTTTCTGATCTTACATTTAGATCTTTAATCCATTTTGAGTTTATTTTTGTGTGCGGTGTTAGAAAGTGATCTAGTTTCATTCTTTTACAAGTGGTTGACCAGTTTTCCCAGCACCACTTGTTAAAGAGATTGTCTTTACTCCATTGTATATTCTTGCCTCCTTTGTCAAAGATAAGGTGTCCATATGTGTGTGGATTTATCTCTGGGCTTTCTATTTTGTTCCATTGATCTATATGTCTGTCTTTGTGCCAGTACCATACTGTCTTGATGACTGTGGCTTTGTAGTAGAGCCTGAAGTCAGGCAAGTTGATTCCTCCAGTTCCATTCTTCTTTCTCAAGATTGCTTTGGCTATTCGAGGTTTTTTGTATTTCCATACAAATCTTGAAATTATTTGTTCTAGTTCTGTGAAAAATGTGGCTGGTAGCTTGATAGGGATTGCATTGAATTTGTAAATTGCTTTGGGTAGTATACTCATTTTCACTATATTGCTTCTTCCGATCCATGAACATGGTATATTTCTCCATCTATTAGTGTCCTCTTTGATTTCTTTCATCAGTGTTTTATAGTTTTCTATATATAGGTCTTTAGTTTCTTTAGGTAGATATATTCCTAAGTATTTTATTCTTTTCGTTGCAATGGTGAATGGAATTGTTTCCTTAATTTCTTTTTCTACTTTCTCATTATTCGTGTATAGGAATGCAAGGGATTTCTGTGTGTTGATTTTATATCCTGCAACTTTACTATATTCATTGATTAGCTCTAGTAATTTTCTGGTGGAGTCTTTAGGGTTTTCCATGTAGAGGATCATGTCATCTGCAAACAGTGAGAGTTTTACTTCTTTTCCAATTTGGATTCCTTTTATTTCTTTTTCTGCTCTGATTGCTGTGGCCAAAACTTCCAGAACTATGTTGAATAGTAGCGGTGAAAGTGGACACCCTTGTCTTGTTCCTGACTTTAGGGAAATGCTTTCAATTTTTCACCATTGAGGATAATGTTTGCTGTGGGTTTGTCATAGATAGCTTTTATTATGTTGAGGTATGTTCCTTCTATTCCTGCTTTCTGGAGAGTTTTTATCATAAATGGATGTTGAATTTTGTCAAAGGCCTTCTCTGCATCTATTGAGATAATCATATGGTTTTTATTTTTCAATTTGTTAATGTGGTGAATTACATTGATTGATTTGCGGATATTGAAGAATCCTTGCATTCCTGGGATAAAGCCCACTGGTCATGGTGTATGATCTTTTTAATGTGTTGTTGGATTCTGATTGCTAGAATTTTGTTGAGGATTTTTGCATCTATGTTCATCAGAGATATTGGCCTGTAGTTTTCTTTTTTTGTGACATCTTTGTCAGGTTTTGGTATTAGGGTGATGGTGGCCTCATAGAATGAGTTTGGAAGTTTACCTTCCTCTGCAATTTCTGGAAGAGTTTGAGTAGGATAGGTGTTAGCTCTTCTCGAAATTTTTGGTAGAATTCAGCTGTGAAGCCATCTGGACCTGGGCTTTTGTTTGCTGGAAGATTTCTGATTACAGTATCAATTTCCGTGCTTGTGATGGGTCTGTTAAGATTTTCTATTTCTTCCTGGTTCAGTTTTGGAAAATTGTACTTTTCTAAGAATTTGTCCATTTCTTCCACGTTGTCCATTTTATTGGCATACAACTGCTGATAGTAGTCTCTTATGATCCTTTGTATTTCTGTGTTGTCTGTTGTGATCTCTCCATTTTCATTTCTAATTTTATTGATTTGATTTTTCTCTCTTTGCTTCTTGATGAGTCTGGCTAATGGTTTGTCAATTTTATTTATCCTTTCAAAGAACCAAATCACAGAAGAAATCAAAAAGAAATCAAAATATGCATAGAAACTAATGAAAATGAAAACACAACAACCCAAAACCTGTGGGACACTATAAAAGCAGTGCTAAGAGGAAAGTTCATAGCAATACAGGCATACCTCAAGAAACAAGAAAAAAGTCAAATAAATAACCTAACTCTACAACTAAAGCAACTAGAAAAGGAAGAGTTGGAGAACCCCAGAGTGAGTAGAAGGAAAGAAATCTTAAAAATTAGGGCAGAAATAAATGCAAAAGAAACAAAAGAGACCATAGCAAAAATCAACAAAGCCAAAAGCTGGTTCTTTGTTTTGCATTTTTTAATTTCTGTTTTTGGTGGCACCCATTCACGCCCTATTTCTGGCCTTCGTTTTCTTTGTCAGATTGATAAAGGTTCGTGCAGCAGGGGTCCACTGTAGGGATCTTCTCCCATCACATAGAAGTGCAGCCTCTGAAGTGAACTATTTCACAGCCAAGAGAGGCTGAGCGGACTTTCGATCACACAAGCTGTTAATTTCCCAAGGGGGATTTGGTCAGGGCAGTGAAGTTCATGGATCTGGAGAAAACTTAGTGAAGCTTTAACAGTGATCAAGACCTCAACTTTGGCATCTTGTTTTTAAAACTAGAAACAAAGCCAAGAAAAGACTGTGTCAGGGCAAATAGAGTCTATGCTAAAAAGGAGGTTCTGATAGAATTGCCATTTTGCAGCGCCAGTATATTCTTCGGAGAAAGCAATGGCACCCCTCTCCAGTACTCTTGCCTGGAAAATCCCATGGGCGGAGGACCCCGGTAGGCTGCAGCCCATGGGGTCGCTAAGAGTGGGACACGACTGAGTGACTTCACTTTGACTTTTCACTTTCATGCATTGGAGAAGGAAATGGCAACACACTCCAGTGTCCTTGCCTGGAGAATCCGAGGGATGGGGGAGCCTGGTGGGCTGCCATCTCTGGGGTCACACAGAGTCGGACACAACTGAAGTGACTTAGCAGCAGCAGCAGTATATTCTTAACTTCATTACACTTGAAATTATGAAGAAAACCCACCTGGAGTAACAGGCAAATTTGGCCTTGGAATGCGGAATGAAGCAGGGCAAAGACTAATAGAGTTTTGCCAAGAAAATGCACTGGTCATAGCAAACACCCTCTTCCAACAACACAAGAGAAGACTCTACACATGGACATTACCAGATGGTCAACACCAAAATCAGATTGATTATATTCTTTGCAGCCAAAGATGGAGAAGCTCTATACAGTCAACAAAAACAAGACCAGGAGCTGACTGTGGCTCAGATCATGAACTCCTTATTACCAAATTCAGACTCAAATTGAAGAAAGTAGGGAAAACCACTAGACCATTCAGGTATGACCTAAATCAAATCCCTTATGATTATACAGTGGAAGTGAGAAATAGATTTAAGGGCCGAGATCTGATAGATAGAGTGTCTGATGAACTATGGAATGAGGTTCATGACATTGTACAGGAGACAGGGATCAAGACCATCCCCATGGAAAAGAAATGCAAAAAAGCAAAATGGCTGTCTGGGGAGGCCTTACAAATAGCTGTTGAAAGAAGAGAAGTGAAAAACAAAGGAGACAAGGAAAGATATAAGCATCTGAATGCAGAGTTCCAAAGAACAGCAAGAAGAGATAAGAAAGCCTTTCTCAGCAATCAGTGTAAAGAAATAGAGGGAAACAACAGAATGGGAAAGACTAGAGATCTCTTCAAGAAAATTAGAGATACCAAGGGAACATTTCATGCAAATATGGGCTCGATCAAGGACAGAAATGGTATGGACCTAACAGAAGCAGAAGATATTAAGAAGAGGTGGCAAGAATACACGGAAGAACTGTACAAAAAAGATCTTCATGACCCAGATAATCATGATGATGTGATCACTAATCTAGAGCCAGACATCCTGGAATGTGAAGTCAAGTGGGCCTTAGAAAGCATCACTATGAACAAAGCTAGTGGAGGTGATGGAATTCCAGTTGAGCTATTTCAAATCCTGAAAGATGATGCTGTGAAAGTGCTGCACTCAATATGCCAGCAAATTTGGAAAACTCAGCAGTGGCCACAGGACTGGAAAAGGTCAGTTTTCATTCCAATTCCAAAGAAAGGCAATGCCAAAGAATGCTCAAACTACTGCACAATTGCACTCATCTCACATGCTAGTAAAGTAATGCTCAAAATTCTCCAAGCCAGGCTTCAGCAATACATGAACCGTCAACTCCCTGATGTTCAAGCTGGTTTTAGAAAAGACAGAGGAACCAGAGATCGAACTGCCAACATCCACTGGATCATGGAAAAAGCAAGAGAGTTCCAGAAAAACATCAATTTCTGCTTTATTGACTATGCCAAAGCCTTTGACTGTGTGGATCACAAGAAACTGTGGAGAATTCTGAGAGAGATGGGAATACCAGACCACCTGACCTGCCTCTTGAGAAATCTGTATGCAGGTCAGGAAGCAACAGTTAGAACTGGACATGGAGCAACACACTGGTTCCAAATAGGAAAAGGAGTACGTCAAGGCTGTATATTGTCACCCTGCTTACTTAACTTCTATGCAGAGTACATCATGAGAAACGCTGGGCTGGAAGAAACACAAGCTGGAATCAAGATTGCTGGGAGAGATATCAATAACCTTAAATATGCAGATGACACCACCCTTATGGCAGAAAGTGAAGAGGAACTAAAAAGTCTCTTGATGAAAGTGAAAGAGTGAAAAAGTTGGCTTAAAGCTCAACATTCAGAAAACGAAGATCATGGCATCTGGTCCCATCACTTCATGGGAAATAGATGGGAAAACCGTGGAAACAGTGTCAGACTTTGTTTTGGGGAACTCCAAAATCACTGCAGATGGTGACTGCAGCCATGAAATTAAAAGATGCTTACTCCTTGGAAGAAAAGTTATGACCAACCTAGAGAGCATATTCAAAAGCAGAGATATTACTTTGCTGACTAAGGTCTGTCTAGTCAAGGCTATGGTTTTTCCTGTGGTCATGTATGGATGTGAGAGTTGGACTGTGAAGAAGGCTGAGCACCGAAAAACTGATGCTTTTGAACTGTGGTGTTGGAGAAGACTCTTGAGAGTCCCTTGGACTGCAAGGAGATCCAACCAGTCCATTCTAAAGGATATTAACCCTGGGATTTCTTTGGAAGGAATGATGTTACAGCTGAAATTCCAGTACTCTGGCCACCTCATGCGAAGAGTTGACTCACTGGAAAAGACTCTGATGCTGGGACGGGTTGGAGGCAGGAGGAGAAGGGGACGACCGAGGATGAGATGGCTGGATGGCATCACGGACTCAATGGACGCGAGTCTGAGTGAACTCCGGGAGATGGTGATGGACAGGGAGGCCTGGCATGCTGCGATTCATGGGGTCGCAAAGAGTCGGACACGACTGAGCGACTGAACAGAACTGAACTGATACCTTATCTGCTCTGAAACCCCTCTTTTTTTTTTTCTACAGAGAACATAAATTGAAGCTCAAAGAATTTTCACTTGAATCCGAGAAACTTTGAACTGAAACAGTCTTTTAGATCACCTAGTTCAACCTTCCTTCCAAATGAATTTCATCCTTCTTAGATGAACTTCCAGGCTTGCTTTGAACCATTCCAGTAACAAATAGCTAGCTGCCTCAGGAGGCATTACTGCATTTCAGACAGGCCATCAACAGCAATTTAGCCATTTTTCTTTAAATTGAGGCAAACAATTCTTAGATATGCTTCATAAAGTAATATAATATGTCTCTTTCCTAAGACCATATTAGGTTTTCAGCATTCAAGCATATTGTCAGTTTATGGTGGCCAGGTAGTCTCTGAAACCCAGAAATCTTTCATACGAGTTGTTATCAAGTCTATTTAAACCGGTCTTTGGACTGTACTGCTGTTATTTTTCTTTAATGGTTAGGTTTTAAAGTTAAATTTCATACGGATCATTTTGATCCACAGTCATCTTATGATCAATTTCAACTTCAGTTTATTCAATGCTAACTGGCATTACCCACAATGGTAACATGGGGTGTAGGGTTAATCATATCCATCTAACTCTGTTTCTTGCTAATGGTGTGATATTCACATATAACCTGCACAGGCCCTCCCACGTGCTTTATTTCTGTCTCGCTTTGGCTGTGCTGGGTCTTTGCTGCCGTGAGCAGGTGTCCCTACTTGGGGCATGCGCGGGCTCCCGTCCACTTGTGAGCAGGCTTCTCCTTGCAGTGGCTTCTCTTGTGTGGAGCCCGGGCTCAGAGCACCTGCGCTTCGGCAGTCGCAGCACGTAGGCTCAGGAGCTGGGGCACATGGGCTTAGCTGTCCCACAGCAGCGGGGTCCTACTTCCTAAGCCAGGGATTGAACCCATGTGCCCTGCATTGGCGGGTGGATTCTTAACCACTGGACCACAAGGGAAGTCCTCCAGTTTTGCTTCTAACAGAAAAATAACAGGAGAATAGCACTATGGCCGGACACTGCTGCTGCTGCTGCTAAGTCGCTTCAGACGTGTCCGACTCTGTGCAACCCCAGAGACGGCAGCCCACCAGGCTCCCCCATCCCTGGGATTCTCCAGGACAATAGAGCTACACGTTTATTCAACCACATTAGCCAAGAGTTCATAGTACTGTTCTATGACCTTAACTAACTACCTAGCATAAAGGAGAAGAAAAAGAAAGGGACAAAAAGTCTATTAAAGCAATAATAGCTAAAAACTCCTCAAACATGTGGAAAGAAATTAACATCAGATTCACGAGGCCCAAAAGAAGCAAGGTAAGAAGGATCTATGAAACAGGAAACAAGAAAACGCCAACAGCTAAGTATTCGCCTGTCAGTAATTATCTTAAACGTGAACTGATTCCGTTATCCAATAAAAAGACATAGAATTGCAAAATGGATAAAAAGAACAAGACCAACAATAAGCTGCTTATTAAAAATTCACTTTGTATCAACCTAGAGGGGTGGGACGGGGTGGGAGATGGGAGGGAGGTTCAAAAGGGAGGGGACGTATGCACACCTGTGGGTGATTCATATTGAGGTTTGACAGAAAACAGAAATTCTGTAAAGCAATCACTCTTCAATTAAAAATAAATAATTTTTTTAAAAAGAATTGTATAAAACAATGACACACCAGAGTGTCTACATGCTGTCATATGCTGACCTATCTGATCAGCTCTCTCTAAATTAAACTAGTGAAATACTGACTAGGGCACAATAAACAGTGCAATGCAACTGGTTTTGAATTACAATTTTTAAAAAACTCACTTAACTTTAAGGAAACTCATAAACTGAGAGTGAAGGCACAAAAAGAAGAAGAGTTCAGACAAATAGTGATGTGCTCACATCTCTAGATTTCAAGCTAAAAACAGACAAATGGGACAAAAAACGGTCTTTGATAATTATAGAGAATCAGTCCATCATGAAGAAACAACAATCATGAATATTTATATACCCAACATTGGATCATGTAAATATATAAAGCAAATATCAACAAAACTAAGAGGAAAAATAATACCACATGATAAGCACTGGAGACTTTAACATCACACTCTCAACAATGGATAGACCATCCAGACAGAATCAGTAAAGAAATAGTGGCATTAAATATAGACCCAATGAACCTAAAAGACATATATTGAGCATTCTATCCAAAATCAGCAGAACATACATTTTTCTCAAGTACACACAGGACATTTGCTAGGATATATTATATGTAAAGCAACAAAATAAGTCTAAACATAGTCAAGGAGATGGAAATTATATAAGGCATCTTTTCTGACCACAAAGTTAAAAAAAAAAAAAAAACTAGAAACCCATAACAGAAGAGCCGGGAAATTCACAAACACATGGATTTACGGAAATTAAGCAACACGTTCTTGAACAACCAACGGATCGAAGACTAAACAGCAAGAGTAAATTTTTAGAAATGTCTTGACAAATAAAAGTGAAAATACAGCACACCAAAACTTACGGGGTGCACCAGAAGCAGTAGTGCATGAAGCTTTTAGTGCTAAATGAATATGTCAAAAGCAAAAATTTCAAATGACCAGCTTAACTTTTCACCTCATGGCTCTAGGAGAAGAACAAACTAAACCCAAGGTCAGCAAAAGAAAGGGAATAGTAAAAATGAGAGCAGAAATAAACAGGAAAGTAATAGAAAAACTTTTAAAAACTAAAAGCTGGTTCTTGAGAAGTTTTTTTAAATGACAAATGTTTACCTAATCTAACCATGGTAAAAAAGAGAAGAGAAAGTGTTTGCAAAGCACATATGTGATAGGGCATTAATATCCATAGTGTAAGGAATTTGTGCAACTCAATATTTTAAATGTCCTTTTTAAAAATGGGTGAGAACTTAAATCAGCATTACCCCAAGAAGATTCTCAAAAGGCCAAAAGGTACGTGAAAAGGAGCTCGACAACATTAACCATCAGAGACATGCAAATCAAAACCGCAATAAGACATAACCTCACACCTGTTAGAATGGCTGTCCTCAGAAAGGTAAGAGGGGAGTGCTGGCTAAATGTTAAAAAGGGCACACTCACGCATTGCGGGTGAGAATAAACCAGGGCAGTCACGGCAGAAAGCAACACAGAGGTTTCTCAAAATACTGGGAACAGGATCGCCATGTGGTCTAGCAGTCCCACGTCTTAGTGCACGCCCAGTGGAAATGAAATCCCTGCCTTGCAGAGTGACCTACCATCCCACATTCATTGCAGCATTATTTACAATGGCCAAGACATGGAAGCGACTGAAGTGTCCACAGTGGACAAGTGGATAGAGATGTATTCTATATGTGGCTATATATAGGTATCAGTTCCATTCAGTCACTCAGTCGTGTCTGACTCTTTACAACCCCATGAATCACAGCATGCCAAGCCTCCCTGTCCATCACCAATTCCCAGAGTCCACCCAAACCCATGTCCATTGAGTCAGTGATGCCATCCAACTATCTCATCCTCCGTCATCCCCTTCTCATCCTGCCCTCAATCTTTCCCAGCATCAGGGTCTTTTCAAATGAATCAGCTCTTCACATCAGGTGGCCAAAGTATTTATCGATATTTAAAATGGAATAGCATTCAGTCATAAAAAGAAGAAATCTCACCTCTTGCAACAATATGGATGAAATTTGAGAGTGTTATGCTAAGCGAAATAAGACAAAGAAAGACACATGTTGCGTGAGCTCATCTAGAGGTGAAATCTAAAAGACTAAACTCATAGACACAGAGAGCAGACTGATGGTTGCCAAGCCTGGGGGCTGGGATGGGGTAGAGAGGGCACAGAGGTCCAGGCGTGAGACAGGGCAGCGCCAGGAGGTGACACGCAGCATGGCGCCTGCAGCTAGGAGCACTGTGCTGGGGACATGAGTCTGAGCAAGCAGTGGAGGACAGAGGAGCCCGGCGTGCTGTCATCCACGGGGTTGCAGAGCGTCAGACAGGACTCAGTGACCAACAGTACTTGAAAATGCTAAAGAGTAGATCTTAAGAGTTCTTTACACACACACAGACGCAAACATGTGAGGTGATGGATGGATTAGCTAAATGTACTGTGGTAATCATTTCACAATATACATACATTTCAAACAATTTTGTTGCATATCTTAAATTTACACCATGTTTCACCCAATTATAGCTCAGTGAAGCCTGGGGGGGAAATCTGAGAAGCCGAGCTTAACTCAACTGTCCATTGAGTTAAGGTCCAATTAACAGTAATAGCACAGAACGTGTAAGCCCCCAATTACACCTACGTTTGTTGGCGTATGTCATCTGTAGCTCCACAGGCTGAGGTCCGTTAAGATGACGTAGGTGCCGTCAGTACTCCTTTGAAAGTCACTCCACTTTTTCCAAGTGTATGAAGTCTGTAATCGGGGTCAATGGCAGTCGCTTCTCGCAGTAAAGCAAACATTGCTATTTCTTAGGGTTTATATTACCGTCCACAGCTCACCTTCATAATGTGCTCGCTGTTGAGCCTTTGCACACTAGTATCTCTACATTTGCGCCCTGAATTTTAATAAACTCTCCCTGGTGAAGCTCATTCACTCATTCATGACTCTCTTCATTTACGCGTCTGTCCATTCGCTTTATTGAGTGCTTGCTGTATGCTTGTCACTAGGGACCCTAAGAATAAGATAGAAACCCACTGAAGATTAAATTGTTTCCAAGAAAAGGGAGCGCCAACATTTTTTCAAGTACTTAAAAAATAGACTGAGATGTTACTAGTAATTATTGCAAGTAGTACTTTAGTTTAACTCTTTGATCTATATTTCTGCCAAGACATGCTTAATTTTATAATCAGTAAAATGCAGTGAACTAAAAATGTTATAGTTTAAAAAAGGATATCACATTTTCAATTAAGTGATATGACATTAAATAGCATGATGAGATGAAAATCATATGTACGGGTAAATATATCTCTATGGTATCCAGTGTAGTAGGCCAGAAAATTGGTCACACAACAATTCAGTAAGTTTACAGATCATCTAAAAAGTTAGGTACAATTTATCTCTCTTTCATATTAACAACATAATATAATTTCATTTTCTTCCTGTAGTTTATGATAAGCATTATGTCCAATATTGTTCTGTTTTCATCTCTACTAAAATTAAGTCTAATGCTAAGTTACTAAGTCATGTCTGACTCTTGTGATTCCATGGACTGTAGCCCACCAGGCTCCTATGTCCATGGGATTTCCCAGGCAAGAATACTGGAGTGGTTTGCCATTTCCTTCTCCAGGGGATTTTTGTGAACCAGGAATCAAATTCATGGCTCCTGCATTCAAAGGCAGATTCTTTACCACTGACCCACCAGGGAAGCCCCCTGTTAAGAATACATGATTCCATAGTCCCATATAGGAACCATTTTTCAGATCACATGATCTGATTTGGGATTCAAAGAATATGCCCCTCCAGGGGGTTGATTTGCAGAGCTTTCCTGGGAACCTGATCGCAGATCCCAAGGAGAGAGGTGGGAGATGGAAAAGAAAGGCAGATGAAGGAGAATAAGAAGTTTCCAAGTTCTTAGGTCTTAATTTCAGACTCCACTGATAGCGCATCTCTGAGTAGGATTATGGAGAGATGCTAGAGCATTCTCCCCGAGACCAGAGTCAAAGGGCTATCAGGATGATTAAGAACACGGTGGTATGTGAGATCACACGATCTGATTCTAGACTCTCACAGGCAACACTGAGAGACTGCAGCGGCATCAGAGCAATCAGCAGGTGTGCCTGCTGTAAACACGACTCTCCTTTCTCCACCATCTTCCTATTCAGCCGCTTCCTCTTCTGCTGCACTTTGTTGGATTAATAAACTTGCAGATTCTCCCTTTTTCCCCCTCTTCTGGAGAAAACTAGAGGTTACTCTTATTAATAGAGTTTAACATGCTTATTGGAGTCTTCATTTTTCTAAATTTGAAGCTGTTCAAGATTTCTTTCTTCCTTCTGAAAAATGACATTGATCTTATACCTTTTAATTTCCAGCAGAACGGCATACGCATGTTGTCACCGCTACCTTAAATATTGCCCTTCCCCTTTTTATTCACACAAAATGTTTGTTTGGCATTACTTTTATATCCAATAGTGTCTTTTATATAAAAATAGTATTTTTATATTCAATAGTTGATGAAAACTATACAAAATTTACATTAAACTGCGTACAAATACTTAACATTTTGTATCTCACTCCCCTCAGGGTTTAATTTTCTTCAAGAATCTGCCTGCAATGTGGGAGATCTGGGTTCGATCCCCGGGTTGGGAAGACTTCCTGGAGACGGGAACAGCCACCCACTCCAGTATTCTGGCCTGGAGAATCCCATGGACTGAGGAGCCTGGCAGGCCACAGTCCACAGTGTTGCAAAGAGTCAGACACAATTTAGAGACCGACACAGCAACAAGAGCAACACACACTAATAGACACGCTTTTCTGCAGTTCCCTCCTTTAACGCTCTGACTTCTTCAGCAGATTATGAGCGCTTCACAAAGGAAGATGTGTTTGTCTTTGTTACGCCCAATGATGAGCGCATAACGTATGTTCAGAAGTGTCTACTGGATGCAGCGACTGAAGGATGAATGAAGGACCAGCTCTTTTCGCTTTCGTTATTTTCAATGTGAGCAGGGTAGTTTATGTCCAAAATCTAACTCAGCCAATCCTGCTTTTTCTAGACCGAAGCTGTCCGACGGAAATAGACTCCACATATACAACTTTAAATTATCTAGTAACCACAAAGAAAGGAAAACGAAACAAATGGAATCACCTATTTACTTAATTCCATATTTCAAAATTATGATTTCAACATGTAAATAAAATTTTTAAATTATTATGAAGTATTTTACATTTTGGGCTTCTCAGATGGCGCCAGCGGGAAAGAACCCACCTGCCAGTGCAGGAGACATAAGAGACGGGGGTTCGATCCCCGGGTTGGGAAGATCCCATGGAGGAGGGCACGGCAGCCCTCTCCAGTATTCTTGCCTGGGGAATCCCATGGACAGAGGAGCCTGGCAAGCTACGTCCGCGGGGTCGCGAAGAGTCGAACACACCCGGAGCAACATAACACGCATGCATTCTGCATCATTCTTTTCATGCTAAGAAACCCAGTGTGTGTTTTACACATGCAGACTAGTCATATCTCAAGTGCTTCATAGCCATATGTAGTTAATCAGTATTCCACCAGACAATTTAGCTCTGTATGCTACCTCAAAATGTGAAGCTAACATTTTTCCAGTACAAGACTCTAAGAAGCAAGAGAAGTATCTCCTTACCACCGCCGATGGGTGAACTTAACTCAGATGACCATTACATCTACTACTGCGGGCAGGAATCCCTCAGAAGAAATGGAGTAGCCATCATGGTTAACAAAAGGGTCCAAAATGCAGTACTTGGATGCAATCTCAAAAATGACAGAATGATCTCTGTTCGTCTCTAAGGTAAACCATTCAATATCACAGTTATCCAAGTCTATGCCCCAACCAATAACGCTGAAGAAGCTGAAGTTGAACGGTTTTATGAAGACCTACAAGACCTTTTAGAACTAACACCCAAAAAAGATGTCCTTTTCATTATAGGGAGCTGGAATGCAAAGTAGGAAGTCAAGAAACACCTGGGGTAACAGGCAAATTTGGCCTTGGAATACAGAATGAAGCAGGGCAAAGACTAATAGAGTTTTGCCAAGAGAATGCACTGGTCATAGCAAACACCCTCTTCCAACAACACAAGAGAAGACTATACACATGGACATCACCAGATGGTCAACACCAAAATTAGATTGATTATATTCTTTGCAGCCAAAGATGGAGAAGCCCTATACAGTCGACAAAAACAAGACCAGGAGCTGACTGTGGTTCAGATCATGAACTCCTTATTACCAAATTCAGACTCAAATTGAAGAAAGTAGGGAAAACCACTAGACCATTCAGGTATGACCTAAATCAAATCCCTTATGATTATACAGTGGAAGGGAGAAATAGATCTAAGGGCCTAGATCTGATAGATAGAGTGCCTGATGAACTGTGGAATGAGGTTCGTGACATTGTACAGGAAACAGGGATCAAGACCATCTCCATGGAAAAGAAATGCAAAAAAGTAAAATGGCTGTCTGGGGAGGCCTTACAAATAGCTATGAAAAAAAGAGAAGTGAAAAGCAAAGGAGAAAAGGAAAGATATAAGCATCTGAATGCAGAGTTCCAAAGAATAGCAACAAGAGATAAGAAAGCCTTCTTCAGCGATCAATGCAAAGAAATAGAGGAAAACAACAGAATGGGAAAGACTAGAGATCTCTGCAAGAAAATTAGAGATACCAAGGGAACACTTCATGCAAAGATGGGCTCGATCAAGGACAGAAATGGTATGGACCTAACAGAAGCAGAAGATATTAAGAAGAGATGGCAAGAATACACAGAAGAACTGTACACAGAAGAACTGTACAAAAAAGATCTTCACAACCCAGATAATCATGATGATGTGATCACTCACCTAGAGCCAGACATCTTGGAATGTGAAATCAAGTGGGCCTTAGAAAGCATCACTACGAACAAAGCTAGTGGAGGTGATGGAATTCCAGTTGAGCTTTTTCAAATCCTGAAAGATGATGCTGTGAAAGTGCTGCACTCAATATGCCAGCAAATTTGGAAAACTCAGCAGTGGCCACAGGACTGGAAAAGGTCAGTTTTCATTCCTATCCCAAAGAAAGGCAATGCCAGAGAATGCTTAAACTACCGCACAATTGCACTCATCTCACACACTGGTAAAGTAATGCTCAAAATTCTCCAAGCCAGGCTTCAGCAATGTGTGAACTATGAACTCCCTGATGTTCAAGCTGGTTTTAGAAAAGGCAGAGGAACCAGGATCAAATTGCCAACATCCGCTGGATCATCAAAAAAGCAAGACAGTTCCAGAAAAACATCTATTTCTGCTTTATTGAGTATGCCAAAGCCTTTGACTGTGTGGATCACAAGAAACTGTGGAAAATTCTGAAAGAGATGGGAATACCAGACCACCTGAGCTGCCTCTTGAGAAATCTGTATGCAGGTCAGGAAGCAACAGTTAGAACTGGACATGGAACAACAGACTGGTTCCAAATAGGAAAAGGAGTACGTCAAGGCTGTATATTGTCACCCTGATTATTTAACTTCTATGCAGAGTACATCATGAGAAACGCTGGGCTGGAAGAAACACAAGCTGGAATCAAGATTGCCGGGAGACATATCAGTAACCTCAGATATGCAGATGACACCACCCTTATGGCAGAAAGTGAAGAGGAGCTAAAAAGCCTCTTGATGAAAGTGAAAGAGGAGAGTGAAAAAGTTGGCTTCAAGCTCAACATTCAGAAAACAAAGATCATGGCATCCGGTCCCATCACTTCATGGGAAATAGATGGGGAAACAATGGAAAGTGTCAGGCTTTATTTTGGGGGGCTCCAAAATCACTACAGATGGCGACTGCAGCCATGAAATTAAAAGACACTTACTCCTTGAAAGAAAAGTTATGATCAACCTAGATAGTATATTCAAAAGCAGAGACATTACTTTGCCGACTAAGTTCCGTCTAATCAAGGCTATGGTTTTTCCTGTGGTCTTGTATGGATGTGAGAGTTGGACTGTGAAGAAGGCTGAGCACCGAAGAATTGATGCTTTTGAACTGTGGTGTTGGAGAAGACTCTTGAGAGTCCCTTGGGCTGCAAGGAGGTCCAACCAGTCCATTCTGAAGGAGATAAGCCCTGGGATTTCTTTTGAAGGAATGATGTTGAAGCTGAAGCTCCAGTACTTTGGCCACCTCATGTGAAGAGTTGACTCATTGGAAAATACTGATGCTGGGAGGGATTGGGGGCAGGAGGAGAAGGGGACGACCGAGGATGAGATGGCTGGATGGCATCACGGACTCGATGGACGTGAGTCTGAGTAATCTCCGGGAGTTGGTGATGGACAGGGAGGCCTGGTGTGCTGCGATTCATGGGGTTGCCAAGAGTCGGACACAACTGAGCGACTAAAATGAACTGAACTGAACTGAACTGAAGAAGCAAGAGAGCCTTAGACATATTATTTAGATCAGGAATTCTCACCAGTGACACTTTGACATTTTGGCTAGATACGTCTTTGTTTTGGAGGGCTTTCTTGTGCTTTGTAGAATGTCCAGTAGCATTGCTGGCCTCAGCTCATTAACAACTTTCTCCTCCAGTGTGACATCAAAAATGTCTCTTGGCATTGTCAAATGTCTCCTGGTGGTAAAACTGCCCCTTTGAAAACCTCTGAATTCGACTATCCTTTTAAGCTGTGGGAACCAGTTTAGCTCTGGAATCCCTGCTTGCTGAGGCTTTGTTATCTGCCAAGAGCAGCCACACCTTCCTACCTGGGGCCACTGGGGGACACAGCATCTGTCTTGGCTGGTATTTGTCCAGACAGTGCACCAGAAAGAGACACTTCCTTGCACTTCCTTTCACATTTCATACGGCAGTCCAATATTTCCTGCTTGTAAGCAATAGTGATTGATTCCAGGTAAACAGAAAATAATTTATTGGGAGGTTAACAGGAAGGTTGCCTTCTAAAATACTTTGAGAAAGGATCTGCAATGATACTATAAGCTCATTAAGAAGCTGAATAGTATTAACCTTTTAAGTTAAAGACTGAGAGTTAAAATCTCCCCTTAATGACATGTCAACTAGATACATCAGCATGGATTATCGCTATTATATCAATAATTATAGCCCTGTTTACTGTATTTCACTGAAAATTTCTAAATATACTTATCCTTCAGGCCTATAACTAAAATCAACTAAAACACAAAAACACTCTGCCCCTTGAGAAACAAAATACATAAAAATTCATTTGCCTCTTTATCACCTCAACCATAACAGGATTACCTTTTGACATGTTTAATCATTATACTTCTAAGCTTTCTATTTACCACACTCAGCTGACTGATTAATAACTGCACAATCTCTATTCAACAGTGACTAGTTCAGCTCATATCAAAACAGATCATGACTGTCTGCAACTAGAAGGGACAAACTTGAACACATACTCATGTCACTCATTTACTGGCTCAACAAACCTAGTAGGCCTCTCACCACACTCATCTATGCCCAAGAAGCAACCTTCAATAAATTTCGGTACAGCAGTTTCTCTACGGGCAGGAGCTGCAATCACCGGCTTCTACCATAGAACAGAAGCATCTCTAAGGCACTTTCTACTACAAGGAATACCAACTCCTTTTATCCCCATGCCTGTAACTGTTGAAGCTATTAGCTTATTTGTTCAATCAATAGCTCTGGCCATATGGCTAACAGCTAATATTATGGCCACTCACCTATTAATCCATCTAATCCAAGGAAAGGCCCGGGCCCTAATAAGATTTCATTCAGTTCAGTTCAATTACCTAGTCGTGTCCGACTCTTTGTGACCCCATGGACCACAGCACGCCAGGGCTCCCTGTCCATCACCAACTCCCGGAGTTCACCCAAACTCATGTCCATTGAGTCGGTGATGCCATCCAGCCATCTCATCCTCGGTCATCCCCTTCTCCTCCTGCCCTCAATCCCTCCCAGCATCAGAGTCTTTTCCAATGAGTCAGCTCTTCACATGAGGTGGCCCAAGTACTGGAGTTTCAGCTTTAGCATCATTCCTTCCAAAGAAATCCCAGGGTGGATCTCCTTCAGAATGGACTGGTTGGATCTCCTCGCAGTCCAAGGGACTCTCAGGAGTCTTCTCCAACACCACAGTTCAAAAGCATCAATTCTTCAGCACTCAGCCTTCTTCACAGTCCAACTCTCACATCCATATGACCACAGGAAAAACCATAGCCTTGACTAGACAGACCTTAGTTGGTAAAGTAATGTCTCTGCTTTTGAATATGCTGTCTAGGTGGGTCATAGCTTTGTCCAGGGGGTAAGCATCTTTTCATCACATTACTCTCTTTCTGCTCACCACTCTTGAACTTGCAGTCGCCCCAATCCACACTCTCATGCTCACCCCAGTGGTTAGTCTCTGCTCCCACAGTGCACAGTGTGAGCCAACAAACCCACGTGTGTCATGTAGTAACTCCCAGCCCAACAGGAAGACCGGAAAAGCAGACTAGGAAAACAGTTACCAACCAAGGGACTGTCCCCTTGGTCCAGTACTTTAGCACAGGAAAGTCTGATTAGGATGCTGTTACTGTATGCCCAACCTAGATAGCATATTCAAAAGCAGAGACGTTACTTTGCCGACTAAAGTCTGTCTAGTCAAGGCTATGGTTTTTCCTATGGTCTTGTATGGATGTGAGAGTTGGACTGTGAAGGAGGCTGAGCACTGAAGAATTGATGCTTTTGAACTGTGGTGTTGGAGAAGAGTCTTGAGAGCCCCTTGGACTGCAAGGAGATCCAAGCAGTCCATTCTGAAGGAGATCAGCCCTGGAATTTCTTTGGAAGGAATGATGCTAAAGCTGAAGCTCCAGTACTTTGGCCACCTCATGCAAAGAGTTGACTCACTGGAAAAGACTCTGATGCTGGGAGGGATTGGGGGCAGGAGGAGAAGGGACGACCGAGGATGAGATGGCTGGGTGGCATCACGGACTCGATGGACGTGAGTCTGAGTGAACTCCGGGAGTTGGTGATGGACAGGGAGGCCTGGCATGCTGCAATTCATGGGGTCGCAAAGATTCGGACACGACTGAGCAACTGAACTGACCTGACCTGAACTGGGCTCACAGCCACAGGACGCTTGCTGCCCTGGAAACGCCCCGGTGCTGGCACTGTGGGCGTCCCTCAGTGTCACTGTGACTCTGCACCGTGCTCCACTGCAGGCTCCAGCAGGTTTTCGCCACACTCGGTGGCCCTTGGCTGCACAACGCAGCAAACACTGGATGTGGTCGGAGGACCCCAATCCGTCCTCACTCCGCTGGATCCATTTCCACAGCCTCTGTGAGCCTCTCTCCTGGAGGTTTGCACTCCTACTATAACTGCTTCCTTCTCAAAATCCACAGCAGGGATGCAGCAGCTCTGGGTGCTTAGAAGCCTCTAACCACTGCAGTCAGCTCTACTAATCCTATCAGTGGGGAGGAATTCGACTGGTCTCACCAGAGCCACTGGCCTTTCTTTCTGTGACCCTCTCCCTTCTCCTTTCCTCTCAAGAGTTGCATCCCCGGCCTGCCACAAGGATTTTTCTCTCTTTCTTCTCTGTCTGGGTCCTGCTGGCCTGAACCTACTTGCTAATTTGTTTCCCAAAGTTACTAAATGATAACAAGACAGGATCATGGCTAAGGTGACTCATATGGCATTGCAGTGCTACAGTCCTCCTATTCATTCATCCACTTATTCGCTCAACAAACATTTATTTACTGCTCACCGTGCGTTAAGCTCACTGACAAATACTGCAGATGCAAAGTAACCAAAACCACCCCCATATCTGGGGTCGTGCAGTCTAAGAAGAGAGACAGGCGTTGATCAAATGATCACGGACAGAAACATGAAGTCACAACATGGACAAATCTGTGAAGGAAGCTTACATCATGGAACGCCCTCTATTTGGCAGGTTATCATTCTGCTCCAGTGCTCAGGACGTCAGTAAAAGTTTTCTCGGAGGGGGGGACACCTGGGGAGAGCTGAGGGCTGGCAGAAGGGAGCACTTGAGGAGAATAAGGAGCACTCCAGAAGTGCACACCGGCGGCAGGAAGAAGTGTGGGGGGTTTCAGATCAGCCCAGCTCAGTCGCTCAGCCATATCTGACTCTTTGCGACCCCACGGACTGCAGCACACCAGACCTCCCTGTCTATCACCAACTCCTGAAGTTTACCCAAACCCACGTCCACTGAGTCAGTGAGTGATGCCATCCAACCATCTCATCTTCTGTCGTCCCCTTCTCCTCCTGCCCTCAATCTTTCCCAGCATCAGGGTCTTTGCAAATGAGTCAGCTCTTTGCAGCAGGTGGCCAAAGTATTGGAGTTTCAGCTTCAATATCAGTCCTTCCAATGAACACCCAGAACTGATCTCCTTTAGGATGGACTGGTTGGATCTCCTTGCAGTCCAAGGGACTCTCAAGAGTCTTCTCCAACACCACAGTTCAAACACATCAGTTTTTCAGTGCTCGGCTTTCTTCACAGTCCAACTCGGACATCCATACGTGACCACTGGAAGAACCATAGCCTTGACGAGATGGACCTTAGTCGGCAAAGTAATGTCTCTGCTTTTGAATATGCTGTCTAGGTTGGTCATAACTTTCCCTCCAAGGAGTAAGCATGTTTTAATTTCATGGCTGTAGTCACCATCTGCAGTGATTTTGGAGCTCAAAAACACCAAGTCTGACACTGTTTCCACTGTTTCCCCATCTATTTCCCATGAAGTGATGGGACTGGATGCCATGATCTTCGTTTTCTGAATGTTGAGCTTTAAGCCAACTTTTTCACTATCCTCTTTCACTTTCATCAAGAGGCTTTTTAGCTCCTCTTCACTTTCTGCCATAAGGGTGGTGTCATCTGCATATCTGAGGTTATAGATATTTCTCCCGGCAATCTTGATTCCAGCTTGTGTTTCTTCCAGCCCAGCGTTTCTCATGATGTACTCTGCATAGAAGTTAAATAATCAGGGTGACGATATACAGCCTTGACGTACTCCTTTTCCTATTTGGAACCAGTCTGTTGTGCCATGTCCAGTTCTAACTGTTGCTTCCTGACCTGCATACAGGTTTCTCAAAAGGCAGATCAGGTGGTCTGGTATTCCCATCTCTTTCAGAATTTTCCACAGTTTGTTGTGATCCACACAGTCAAAGGCTTTGGCATAGTCAATAAAGCAGAAATAGATGTATTTCTGGAACTCTCTTGTTTTTTCCATGATCCAGTGGATGTTGGCAATTTGATCTCTGGTTCCTCTGCCTTTTCTAAAACCAGCTTGAGCATCTGGAGGTTCATGGTTCACGCATTGCTGAAGCCTGGCTTGGAGAATTTTGAGCATTACTTTACTAGTGTATGAGATGTGTGCAGTTGTGCGGTAGTTTGAGCATTCTTTTGCATTGAATCTAAGGGAATAAAAAAGGCCAGGGGGCTGAAGCAGAAAGAGTGAGCGGCAGCATACGTGTGTAAGTCCTGAATCTCTAGCTCTGTTCAGTCATATGTAAGTCAAGGCAAGAGTTTTGTGTGTGTGGTGGTGGGGGCAGGGTGGGGGTGGTTTCTTTCTTGAAGTATAATTGATTTGCAACTTGTTACTTTCAGGTGATTCAGTTATACATGTGATCCGCCTGCAATGCTGGAGACCTGAGTTCAGTCCCTAGGTTGGGAAGATCCCCTGGAAGAGGGCATGGCAACCAACTCCAGTATTCTTGCCTGGAGAACCCCATGGACAGAGGAGCCCAGTGGGCTTCAGTCCACGGGGTTGCAAAAAGTCAGAGACGACTGAGTGATTGAGCACAGCACAGCACACATGTGTTTATGTATCTGTATCTATATTCTCCTACAGATTCTTCTAGATCTTATTACAAGATATAGAATATAGTTCCCTGCGCTGTACAGTAGGTCCTTGCTTTTATACACACGTATATGTGTGTACATATACGTGTGTATCTTCAACCCAGGTCTCCTGTGTTGCAGGCAGATTCTTTACCCTCTGAGCCACCAGGGAACATATGTTACATACGCAACAGCATATGCTGAGCCCAGCTTCCTGATTTAGGCCTACCTCACCTCTCCCCTTTGGTGACTATAAGTCTGTTTTCTATGTCTACGCGTCTATTTGTTTGCAAAACAAGTTCACCTGCATCATTGTGTTCAGATTCCACACATAAGTGATGTCATGAGGTGTTCCTCTTTCTGACTTACTTTGCTCAGCACGACAAGCTTCAGGTCCACCTGTGTTGCTGCAAATGGCGCTATTTCATTCCTTCTATGGTTGAGCAATCTTCTACTGTGTATTATGAATACATATATGTACGTATGTGTATATATATGTATACACACACACATCTTTTTCCATCCATTAGTGGACATTTAGGTTGCTTCTATCTCTCAGCTATTGTAAATAGTGCTGCTATGAACATCAGGACGTATGTATCTTTTCAAGGCAAACGTTTTGATTAACCAAGGGAAGAAGTCCTTCAGCTGCTCACAAGGAAGGTATAGAGGCCAACTTGAGGCAGTGGTCAGAGTCTCTTGCAAACTCAATCATGATTTAAACAAGAGGTCCCCTAGATGGCCCAGAACTAGCTCTGTTTATAATTTACATTCGTAAATTATATGTAAGTATAACTGGCATCCCCACCTCCTGCAAATACACTTTTTCCCCAAGTTCAGTTGCTGTGACTAGCTGATTTGTGCGTACCTCGCCAGGGAAAGGGCACTCTGGGACGTTTCAATTCTTGTCATCACCACCAACCATACATCTGAGTCCAAGCATGTAGGGGACAAGGTATAAAGAAGGTTGAGAAGTTCTTGCAAATGAGACTCTCAACCAGGGCTGAACATTCTTGCAAACGAAATGTTCTGCCCAGTGTAGGGAATTAGGTATAAGGAAGGTTGAGAAGTTCTTGCAAACGAGACTCTCAACCAGGGCTGAGCATTCTTGCAAACGAGATGTTCAGCTAAGAATCCTATTTGTTCCCGTGGGAAAAGAACATTTCTTGCACACAAGGATGTTTCTCTGATTCCTCCAAAGGAAGAGACCCTGGGACAAAACAGATTCTAAGTTGATAAGGAAGTTCCCAAAACAAAGTCTTAGCTGCAGTAAATAAGCCAAGGTAAAGGTTATCTCGCCCTGCGCCTGCGCACTGTATAGTCTCTGAATCATAGTGCTTGGCAGCTTGCCCTGTAGGTTGTTGTGCAAGGGATATAAAATAAAGCAGCTGTAAGAAGCAAGTGTTAAATATAAAGATTCAAACCACTCTGCACTGTTGGTGTTTCATTCCGTCGCCAGCACAAGCATAAATCTGATGCCAGAATAATAGATGCCTAATTAAAAATGAAGAACATTTGCTTCTGGAACATTCTAAGTTTCCAAGGCAGCCTGAAGAGAAATTAAGCAAGCCTTTCCCTCAAACGCCTGTGGTTGGTCCACGCAACTCAGTGCAGAATAATTCAAAGCGCAGTAGCCTGCGTCAGGCAGGATGGCTTCTTCGCAGCTGACGATCTGGAAGCAAGGCTGGGAGCAAGCCAGGCATGGCCGGCTTCCCTTCCTCATTCACCTGTTCTCAGCCCGACTGTCTGCCCCGCAGGGCTGGTGGGAAGTTACAGCTGAGAGGGTAACAGGCAGGAAGGTCGGGATCTCCAGACAAAGGAACCGGGCTGCAAGAGTCGGCCACTTGTTATCTCTCCCTTAAGCGGCAGGAAGCAACCAACTACAAGCATCAGATTTTTTTCTCTTAAAATTCTGTGTTGCCATGACGACACCTGGTTTCACCTGAACTTAACTTTTCTGGAATTGTGAGCTAACCAATGTGTTTTTCTTATGGAAATGTTTTTCCTAAGCTATGTCAATGAAACCGTGTATTTGCTTTGGAATTTGCCTTTCTTCAAAATGGTTCCACCTAAGGCTAACTTCTGGCTGTTGAAGCTCAACAGACCAGTATTCTTCTCCATCGTTTTATGGCTGGGGGATGACATGCCTCGTGCCATCCTATCTCAAAAACGCACTGTGGGGGAGGGGCCTGGTGGGACTGCTGAGCCTTGAGGTGCCTCTCTTACCTGATGGACAGCGTCTAACAGGAGACATTCCTAAAGAGTGGCAGGGGGCACGCCCGCCCGCTGCTGATTCTCTGTCGAGCTTGCCCTCTCACTTTTCATACTGTAATAAAACTCTGCTGCACAAAAGCTCTTGAGTGATCAAGCCGGGTCCCCGGTCCCGAAGCCCTCTTCTTCAGAGAGCTCAAGTCTGACACCGTTCACCGTAAGCTACCACAACCAGACTCACCGGCCCGGATGGTTCTTCTGACCCGGGAAGAGTAAACGCCATGGAAGCTAAAATAAGTAGCTGTTTGACTCTCATTTGCAGCAGGGAATTCTGCTTTGATAAAACTGGCTTATTCCCTAAGATTAAAAGGTGAGAGAGAGTAAGAGGAGGCAGCGTGCCCTGGAGGCGCTGCCGCTGAAGGCCACTGCCTTCCAAGGGCCTCCTCGGCGCTTCGGGAGGGACTTCCGTCTCAGCGCGCGCCCGGCACTCGCGCGCCGCCCGGGCCCGCACCTGGCGAAGGGGCGGAGCCGGAAAGCCTCCTGATACAGAAGCAACTGAAGAGCTAAGGGCAGGCTGTGCCAGCGCCTGCTGCCTCAGCTCTGCAGATTCAGAAGCCCTGGTGGGGAACGGACAGCGAAGCTAGAGCCAGAAATAGCGAGCAGAGCAAACGCGGGCGAAAGGGAGACCGCAAGGAGGGAGCCGCTCGGGGTGACGCGGAGCGGGGAGCGGGCGGGGAAACAGGCGGAGGCAGGAAGAGACGAGGCAGCCGCAGAGGCGCGGGACAGAGAGGGGGAACAGGCAGAAGCGGAAAGAAGAGAGATACCTGTAGTGGGGCCGTGAGAAAGGGAATACCCACCGAGCAGCTCCTCTGTGAGGGGCCGTGTTGGCAGGCCGCGGGACTGAAGGGGAACCCGGCACATAGCCGCTGCAGCGACCGGCAGAGCGGAGCGCTCCCTGAGAAGAGGCACAAAGTGGGAATTCTCAGCTGGGATCAGCGGTCTGGCACCCTCTGGGGAAAGCTACAGCCCTCTCCTCCTAATAAATGTGCAAAAAGAGTAGGTTAGTGTTTACAAACAGTAGGCTCCAAAGGCTGGATTTCATCTGATTTTCAGCCTTCCTGCACACCGTCCTTTGAACTCATACTTCTCTTTATCAGAGCGGCCACAAGTCCAGTCAACAGGTACAAAGCAAGCAACAAAAGATTTCTTCAAGGCGATTTACTTCCGTTATTGGAAAACTGTCATAATGTGCGGTCTTCTAAGAACAAAATACTGCTATCTGCTGAAAAAACTGTCTTAATAAACATAGACATCTTTCACTGGACTACGTCAACAGGGACTCGTGGTGCGTGTGTCCCGGTCACTGCCCAGCCTACACAACCACACACAGCAGCCCTGCCCTGAATGCCAATATACCCCTCTCCCTCCCGCTGGGGTCTCAGAAGTAAAGTAATGGAAATACTTCTGCAACTTCTGGATCGTCCGTGTTCAGGACTCCTCAGCGAGAAGCCTGCAGGTTGATGTGCCCCAGCGTTCTGCTTGCTTTTATCTGAAACTCTGAGAAATCGAAGTAGCTAAGAACCCAGATTTTTGGTTTCTCTTGCAGAATTTGTTCTGATCATAAGTTTTGTTCCCTCATTGCAATAGCCAGCAGGAGCAGAGGGCTCCCCCTGGTAGCTCAGTGCTGAAGTGCTAATGCCGGAGATGGAAAAGACGTGGGTTCGATCCTTGGGTCAGGGAAGCTCCTCTGGAGAAGTAAATTCAACTCACTCTAGTGTTCTTGCCTGGACAATCCCACGGACGAGGGAGCAGAGTAGTCCGGCCCCTTGAGTCGAGCACACGCTCAGAGGACACCCACCTCCCATTCTCCACTGTTGTCTTTCTTCAGTCGCTAAGTTGTGTCCAACTCTTTGGGGCCCCTTGGACTGCAGCATATCAGGCTCTTCTGTCCCTCCCCACCTCCCCAAGCTTGCTCACATTCAAGTGCATTGAGCTGCGGATGCTGTCTAACCATCTCCTCCTGTCGCCCCCTTCTCCTTTTGCCTTCAGTCTTTCCCAGCATCGGGGTCTTTTCCAGTCTCCACTATTCCTCGCGAGTCTCTGGAACTGAGGCCAAAGATCAGCGTCGTTCATCATAACACCTCCACCGTTGTCTTGCTTTTATTCGGTCAACCTCTCATATTTATACATCCTGCCTGGCAATTGAACTTGGAAATGTTGTGTTGTCCAATATGATAGCCACTAGCCACGTGTACCTATTGGAATTAAAGTTAATTAAAAGTTAAGTTTCTGTTCCTCAGTTTCACCGAGTCACAATTCAAGTCCTCAGCAGCTGTGGGGGAAGGTCGTCAAGAGGACATGGCCACCATTTGACTGGAGACCTGGACCCAAACAATCGAAAGCCCCTGACGGCTCCCCTGTCCTTGGAAGGTAGAGTCTGCCCCCACATCCTGTCCTGAAGACGAAGCCTTGAGAGAGTGAGGTGCTGCTGAGGCCGTCTGGACAGGGTATGGGGCTAAACCCAGTGAAGTCCTCTGTGTGAACTTTCCAGGTCCGGCAGGCATGCGGCAAAGTCTGCTTGTCTTGCGACGTCCAACGCAAGCCTCAGACGTAAAATTCATTGCTCATTATTATGGAATATTCTCTTCTTTCTTCAGCATCTTCTAGCCCTCCACGTACAGGGTCTGGTTCATACCCAGGAAGCTCCTAAAGTTGAGAACTAATGGACACCTCAGACATGACACTTTCATCATTACAGAAACTTCTATTGGATGTGGTTAAAGAAGAAAAAGAAATGGCTGGGACCAGCATTCCCCTTAAATTTTGCCCCAAATTTGGACACAAGAGCCAGGAAACAAGATGATCACATAACTTTGGGAAACGTTATCTGCATCGAAGTCTTAAGGCTGAGGTGACAAGTGATTATAAACTTGGTGGGTTACGACCACACATATTTATTATTTCACAATTCTGGTGGCCAGAGTCCAAGGGTGGGGGGGTGGGCGGCGGTTTCTCTGAGTTAAAATCAAGGTGTTAGCAGGGCTGCGTTTCTTTCAGAAGATCCAGGGTAGAGTAATTTTCTTGCCTTTTCCAGCTTCTAGAAGTCACCCGCTTCCGTCTTCAACAGGAACAGCCAGTCAAGTCTTCATCTGACTCTGAAACTGTCTCTTCTGATTTTGTCTTCCACTTTTAAAGATGCTTGTGATTACA
Organism: Ovis aries; assembly: GCF_016772045.2. Taxonomy (NCBI): domain Eukaryota; kingdom Metazoa; phylum Chordata; class Mammalia; order Artiodactyla; family Bovidae; genus Ovis; species Ovis aries. Next base: position 277,923,556 of record NC_056054.1, read on the forward strand.
CTAGCCCCATTTGATATTCCATGACAATCTTACCATCTTAAGCTCAGCTGACTATCAACAATAATCCATCTGTAACCTTAATTTTCCCTTGTCATGTAACACACATTAACAGGTTCTGAGCTTAGAACACAAGCAAACGTGGAGATATTACTCTGCCCATCATGCTGTGTTAGATACAATTAAGCAGGGATCTTTACAGAAGGATCCTGATGAACTTTGGGTACCCAAAGACCAAAGTGGACTGGTAAACGACTGCATGATACATTGTTCACTAAATCCATTTCATCACATAACTTTTTTATGAAGAACATTTATTAAGTGTTTCAAGGGACAAAACTAAAAAATACCACTGTTAGAAGTCAAAAAGAATGACTTGGGAAGAAGTAATCCTTCCAATTAAAGACCAGGATAATAGTGTAACTCTAAATAGCATATGGAAATTGTTTTGCAGATACTTACAGGGTCCTCTTGAGATCTTGTTCCCTAAAACAAGACTGGGTGGAGGAGGTGGGAATGAGCTAGACACACAGAAAGTTTACTGAGCCTATTTGTTCTGTGTTGTACAAGGGGCATGTTCTTGCCTGGGCCCTGCCATACTCCCCCTGATTGTGGAATAGTCATGGGACATTGTAGCTGTCAGGAAAATTTGCAGTAATCTAACCTAAAGGCCTGGAGTATTAATTCATCCTATATCATGCAGCTAATACATATCTAAGGACAAACCAGATTTTCATATCCCTAAGTAAATATTCTTCCCTCCCGTAAAGTTGCATCTTCCCAAAATGTAGAAAGTCAAGTCTCGTAAATTAAGTTGTTGGTAACTAAACCCCTAAGATATGATCTGTGTCTCTTCTAGGTATTAAGAAATAAAGGCTTTCATTAGAAAGAAGTGCAATAGCATTCTGTTGTTGGTTTCTTCCCTCAGAAGTTTCCCAGGAAGTCACGTGGAGATTTTAGATTGGGCTTCCCTGTCCATACTGACACTCTAATAAAAAGGGAGATTAAGTCTCTGACCTGACCTCCTTGCCAAAGTCTCTTCAATGGACCTGCCTTTCATGAAGCAAGAAACCAAAACACACTACAGAAAGGATGAAATTAGTCAGAACTGACGAGGTGGGAAGTCCTTACATAAAAATATGAACAAAAGGACCGTTTTCTCCAAGGACGAGAAAGAAGGATAAATGACTTTGCTCTCAGCTTCAAGTGGGAAATTGATCTCTGGCAGACATGCCTCCACCAGGTCAGAAGGCATCTGTACAACGTGTGCCACAAGAGGGAGGCCCGGCCCAGCCAGTTCCCAACAAAGATCTCACGGTGGATTTGAAAACTTCAAAAGTTCTTAACAAATAGCCTTTGCTATTTTAACAGTACATTTTTCAGACTTGTCATCTGTCTCACTGGTTGTTGATAACCATTATATCTACTACTGCAGGCAGGAATCCCTTAGAAGAAATGGAGTAGCCATCATGGTCAACAAAAGAGTCTGAAATGCAGTACTTGGATGCAATCTCAAAAATGACAGAATGATCTCTGTTCGTTTCAAGGCAAGCCATTCAATATCACGGTAATCCAAGTCTATGCCCCAACCAGTAACGCTGAAGAAGCTGAAGTTGAACGGTTTTATGAAGACCTACAAGACCTTTTAGAACTAACACTCAAAAAAAATGTCCTTTTCATTATAGGGGACTGGAATGCAAAAATAGGAAGTCAAGAAACACCTGGGGTAACAGGCAAATTTGGCCTTGCAATAGAGAATGAAGCAGGGTAAAGGCTAATAGAGTTTGCCAAGAAAATGCACTGGTCATAGCAAACACCCTCTTCCAACAACACAGGAGAAGACTCTTCACATGGGCATCACCAGATGGTCAACACGGAAAGCAGATCGATTATATTCTTTGCAGCTGAAGATGGAGAAGCTCTATGCAGTCAACAAAAACAAGACCAGGAGCTGACTGTGGCTCAGATCATGAACTCCTTATTGCCAAATTCAGACTTAAGTTGAAGAAAGTAGGGAAAACCACTAGACCATTGAGGTATGACCTAAATCAAATCAGTGGAAGTGAGAAATAGATTTAAGAGACTAGATCTGATAGGGACTAAATAGATAGAGGGCCTGATGAACTATGGATGGAGGTTCGAGACATTGTACAGGAAACAGGGATCAAGACCATCCCCATGGAAAAGAAATGCAAAAAAGCAAAATGGGGAGGCCTTACAAATAGCTGTGAAACGAAGAGAAGTGAAAAGCAACGGAGACAAGGAAAGATATAGGCATCTGAATGAAGAGTTCCAAAGAATAGCAAGGAGAGATAAGGAAGCCTTCCTCAGTGATCAATGCAAAGAAATAGAGGGAAACAACAGAATGGGAAAGACTAGAGATCTCTTCAAGAAAATCAGAGATACCAAGGGAACATTTCATGCAAAGATGGGCTCAGTTAGGACAGAAATGGCACAGACCTAACAGAAGCAGAAGATATTAAGAAGAGGTGGCAAGAATACACAGAAGAACTGTACAAAAAAATATCTTCATGACCCAGATAATCACAATGGTGTGATCACTCACCTAGAGCCAGACATCCTGGAATGTGAAGTCAAGTGGGCCTTAGAAAGCATCACTATGAACAAAGCTAGCGGAAGTGATGGAATTCCAGTTGAGCTATTTCAAATGCTGAAAGATGATCCTGTGAAAGTGCTGCACTCAATATGCCAGCAAATTTGGAAAACTCAGCAGTGGCCACAGGACTGGAAAAGGTCAGTTTTCATTCCAATCCCAAAGAAAGGCAATGCCAGAGAATGCTCAAACTACCGCACAATTGCACTCATCTCACACACTGGTAAAGTAATGCTCAAAATTCCCAAAGCCAGGCTTCAGCAATACGTGAACCATGAATTTCCAGATGTTCAAGCTGGATTTAGAAAAGGCAGAGGAACCAGAGATGAAATTGCCAACATCTGCTGGATCATGGAAAAAGCAAGAAAGTTCCAGAAAAACATCTATTTCTGATTATAGCCATGAAATTAAAAGACACTTACTCCTTGGAAGGAAAGTTATGACCAACCTAGATGGCATATTAAAAAAGTAGAGACATTACTTTGCCAACAAAGGTCCGTCTAGTCAAGGCTATGGTTTTTCCTATGGTCATGTATGGATGTGAGAGTTGGAGTGTGGAGAAGGCTGAGCACCGAAAAATTGATGCTTTTGAACTGTGGTGTTGGAGAAGACTCTTGAGAGTCCCTTGGACTGCAAGGAGATCCAACCAGTCCATTCTGAAGGAGATCAGCTCTGGGATTTCTTTGGAAGGACTGATGCTAAAGCTGAAACTCCAGTACTTTGGCCACCTCATGTGAAGTGTTGACTCATTGGAAAAGACTGTGATGCTGGGAGGGATTGGGGGCAGGAGGAGAAGGGGACGACCGAGGATGAGATGGTTAGATAGCATCACCGACTCGATGGACATGAGTTTGGGTGAACTCTGGGAGTTGGACAGGGAGGCCTGGCATGCTGCGATTCATGGAGTCGCAAAGAGTCGGACACGACTGAGCGACTGGACTGAACTGAACTTGCAGAAGAAGAATGTTAATCACGGTATGAATGTTCACACTTGGAAATGAAATCAGAGAAATTCTGAGGGTAACAGCCATCGAGAAGTCGAGGGAGATGGTCAGTTTTTGGATAGTTCTTACTCTTGGAATCATAAAAGGACACAGAACATTCTGTTTTTGAATATTTGGGGGTAAACTTATATAGGAAAGTACTCCAGACCTCGTGAAAGACCTCACACTCATTCAGATTAGCTTTACAGAATTTAGAGCTCCTGTGATTAATTTACACAGATGACTCTAGAGGGATTGCTCAGTTTTCTAATCACGGTCTGAACTCTCCTCACTAGAAGCAGCCTCGTTTAGGGCTAAGCGCCTGGATTTCAGCCACGACAGCCAAGCCCCCCCCCCTCCCCAACAACACGTGGGTCTTGGGAAATTATGCAGATTACTAGGTAGAGACAGAGGAAAGGTTGTTAATGTGTTTGCTTGTTTTTTAATAAAACACTGAGGAGACTACAGGCTCAGATTTCAATTTAAAACACTCTAACCTGCAGCAAAACCACATTCTTCATCACTGGAACTTAACCAAATGACAAGTCAGAAAGACAAAGCATTAAAAAAGGAAAGGAAGGAAGGAGACGAACCTGCCAACTCAGCAAGAGTTGACAGGTATTCAAGGATTTAGGCTAATTAACTGACCACATGGTTGATGAATTAAGACAGAATCCTTGTTTGGAATGAAGTAAGCTCTCTATGCAGTCTGAGGGGGCTAGTGAGGAGCAGAAACAGGGGAAACATAATTGAGATTGAAATTAAAGGTAACAAAAAGCATCAGTAAATGAAAAAAAAAGAGTAATGGGTAAGTGGATTTAGATGGTCATCCTGAAATAGAATACTATTTGGGTCTAAGACCTGGATGCCTTATAAGATTGGCAAAAATTCTATGATCTCCAAGTCTTTTACAGAAAACCATATATCTGAAAATGATGATGAAAGCCAGAAGCTAACAGACTAAAGATATATTTACCACCCACCCCACCCTAAGCCAGTGCTCCTTGAGACAAACTCTTCCTTCAGAAGCTAAAAATATTCAGATTGTCCAAGGAAAGGTTAATAGCATGAATACCCTCTAACAGGCTTGCTGAAATGCTGTGGCGATGGGTAGCAGAGCTCAGGGAGGGATGAGCCAGTCCAGGAAGCTTCAGTTCAGCTCAGTTCAGTCGTTCAGTCATGTCTGACTCTTTGCAAGCCCAGGAACGACAGCACACCAGGCCTCTCTCTACATCACCAACTCCCAGAGTTCACCCAAACCCATGTCCATCGAGTCGGTGATGCCATCAAACCATATTATCCTCTCTCATCCCCTTCTCCTCCTACCTTCAATCTTTCCCAGCATCAGAGTCTTTTCAAATGAGTCAGCATTTGAAAAGTCAGGTTGCATCAGGTGGCCAAAGTACTGGAGTTTCAGCTTTAGCTTCAGTCCTTCCAATGAACACCCAGGACTGATCTCCTTTAGGATGGACTAGTTGGATCTCCTTGCAGTCCAAGGGACTCTCAAGAGTCTTCTCCAACACCATAGTTCAAAAGCATCAATTCTTCGGCACTCAGCTTTCTTCACAGTCCAACTCTCACATCCATACCTGACCACTGGAAAACCATAGCCTTGACTAGACAAAGGCTAGACTTGGCAAAGTAATGTCTCTGCTTTTTAATATGCTGTCTAGGTTGGTCATAACTTTCCTTCGGAGGAGTAAGTGTCTTTTAATTTCATGGCTGCAGTCACCATCTGCAGTGATTTTGGAGCCCAAGAAAAATAAAGCAAGCCACAGTTTTCACTGTTTCCCCATCTATCTGCCATGAAGTGATGGGACCGGATACCATGATCTGTTTTCTGAATGTTGAGCTTTAAGCCAACTTTTTCATTCTCCTCTTTCACTTTTGTCAAGAGGCTCTTTAGTTCTTCTTCACTTTCTGCCATAAGGGTGGTGTCATCTGCATATCCAAGGTTATTGGTATTTCTCCTGGCAATCTTGATTCCAGCTTCTGCTTCATCCAGCCCAGCTTTTCTCATGACGTACTCTGCATATAAGTTAAATAAGCAGGGTGACAATATACAGCCTTGACGTACTCCTTTTCCTACTTGGAACCGGTCTGTTGTTTGATGTCCAGTTCTAACTGTTGCTTCCTGACCTGCTTGGGACGCAGTAAATCTGACCTGCTCTGCAGGTCCCTGCCCTTCCCCCAGCCTCTGCAGCCTAAACAGAAACACCTGCGCCATCTCTGCTTGAGGGAGTGCACACTGTCTGAAACCTGGGTTCTGACCCTCTTTCTGCCACTGGCCAACTTCTTCACCGGATAAAAGGCATAACTCTTCAGGACCTCTGTTCTCTTACCTGGAAAATGAGCCAGGCTGCACAAGAGGTTAACTTCAACACTTATTAATCCTCTTTTGAACCGTGTAGCAATCATTCTTAGACACTAAAATGGCAAAGTAGCATGACTCAGATCACATCGCATAGCAATCAGCTGTATTGATGGCTGTGTCAGCTGTTTTGACTCAAAAGTGTTTCCCATTAACATAGTATCTACTGCTGCTGAGGGCAGCTTCTTCCCTCCTGGCTCTCACTTGGCATTAGCCCCTCTGACGACAGATCACTAGATTCCTTCGCAGTTATTAAATAAGCAGTTAACCCCTGAGGTTGTGTGGTCTAGTGGAAAGAGTGTGGCACGGAGGAGCAGAGGCCCTGAAAGCTAATTCCTGCCTTACCGCCACTGGATTTCACAGACACTGGGAAAGTCACGTAACTCTAGAAAGCAACCATAATTGATTTGTCTTCTTCATAATATTTTCAGGGTCAAAATACACATAACAGAGAGCAATTTGAAAGTGCTGTATTTGGCAAACTTGAATCTCAGGCCACAAACTAGTATTTTCCAAGCTATAACTTTATTTCTACAAATTAATTTGATTTCTGTTTTGAGCTCTCATTCTACTAGGTATGAAAAGTTAACCTTCATCAGTTCAGGTCACTTCATACCTCAGCTGTGTCTGTGCCCACAATCCCAGAAGGGCTACGTGGTGCCAACACACAGGGTGGTCTTCATTTCTCACTTGTGCTTACTGACATCTGCCATGATGCCCCCTTTTGCCCCCAGCTGGCTTCTGGCCAACAATCCCTCGAGGTCATCCTTCTTCATAACTTCAAAGCTGCTCCAAGACAAAACGAGTAAAGGACAAAGAGAAAAACAAGAGGGCCAGGGAGTTTAAAACAAAAAAAAAAAAGGCCTAATATTTTAAGATGTGTATAGAAGGCAAGGAAGAGAAAATACCAGGAAAAATCGCAAAGGCTGTAAGCGATTCAGAGAAGTCTAGAAGTAACGGAAGACCGGAGCAAAGCTACAGGTAGCTTCTGCCGGGAGTTTCCATCGAGGGCAGAAACAGAATCCTAGCTGCAGAGGCAGAGAAAGCACACTGACAGCAAGCGTGGCAAGTCCCTTAAGCGCATTTCTAAACCCTGATTGATGGAAACAATCTTCACTTTGGGGGCTTCCCGGGTGGCTCAGCGGTAAAGGGTCCACCTGTCGATGCAGGAGACACAAAAGACACAGGTTCAGTCCCTGGGTGGGGAAGAGGCCCTGGAGAAGGACATGGCGATACACTCCAATATTCTTACCTGGGAAATCCACACACCGAGGAGTCTGGTGGGCTACAGTTCACGGGGTTGCAAAGTCAGACACAACTTAGCGACTGAGAACACACACATTTTCACTTCGGAAAAGGGTGACAGTTGTAGTCGAAGTCTTAATACACAATGCAATAATTTGAGTACATGAAAGGAGACAACGTCATACACTGGTCAGTGAGACCTGGTCACTGGGTTATTAAAATCTTGCATTATCGATTTTATCTCCCAAGCATGATAAAATATTTAAGCCCCCACAATAATTAGGCCACCATTTCTCTAAAATAATAGTCTTAGGAGTAAATAGCCCTTGAGAATCAAATCCCTTCTTCTGCTATAACTACTTGAGGCAATGGGATGCCAGTGGGGAATGAAATAGGCAGCATTTCACACGGATGAGGGGGAGGAGAAGGTGAGTGGAACTGCTCTGGTGGCCGTAACTTTTTACTCTGCATGATTTCATAAGACCAACCTGATTCCTCCTAATGTAAAGAGTACCAAGTAAAATCAAGCTGGTGACATAGGATGATCATTACCAGGGCATTTAATGCCAGACACATCCCTCTTGGAGACGCACAGATTATGAGAACATTCCAACCTAAATTAAACTCCAAGGACTGTGAAATATAGGAGGAAATAAACAGGAACCACCATGACTTTCTTCTCTTTCCATATAGACCCATTAATCCCAATAGATACTTATTTTTAAAGTTTTGAATGTTCAGTGTCAAGAGCATTCAATTCAGTTGGCCAGTAGAGTAGGTTAGAAAAACCTTAGCTAAGTTCATTTTTCCTCTCATTCTGCTTAGCTCAGGTAAGCAGTATGGGCGGGGGGGTTGGGGGGGAAACAGGCTTTGACAATTCATGTCAAGCTGACTCAGTGTTAGACTCACAGAGTAAATAGGACTCAAGTATGCATATATATCATCTATACCCAGTGTATTTTCAGATGGATAAAGTGAAGCTCAGGGAGGCTGTGATATCACCCAAGATATCACAGTGAGTGGAGCCAGGGATAGAACTCAAATTTTCTAACATTAAGACCAAGAGTCAACAAATATTTATTAAGTTCTTAGTCCACACTGGACAATGAGCTAGCCATTGAGGATGAAGAACTGAAAAAGATCACTTGGGATATGGAAAATAAATTGATACCTGGTACAACCACTTATAATAGCATCACAGACATGAAACACTTAGGTATAAGTCTAGCAAAATACGCTCCAGGTCTCTGTGTTGAAAACTCCAAACGTGGATAAAAGAAGTCACAAAAGACCTTAGGAAATGGAATCAGGCACCAAGCTTGTGGATTAGAAGACTCAACACAGTTAAGATGTCAATTCTCCCCCGTGGGCCTACAGATTTACTATAATTCCAATCGAAATCTTAATAAGATGTTTGCAGATGTTGATAAACTGATTCTAAAATGTATACGGAGAGGTAAAGGAGCTAGAATAGTCACAATAATTTTTGAAAAGAATCAGAAAGTTGGATGATTCACACAACCTGACTCCAAGACTCACTACAGAGCTGTGGAATTGGCAAACCATGCATAGATGCACAGAACTGAATAGACAGTCTAGGAACAGACGCTCAAAAACACGGCCAGGTGATTTTGACAGGCGCAAAGCAATTTCATGAGAAAAGTCTAGCCTTTATAATACATGATACTGGAGCAATTCAGTACCTACCTATGAAAAAAAAGAACTTTGATCCATACATTATATTATACTGTACATAAAAATTAACTCAAAATGGGTCTAAGACACAGACATAAAACTAAAGCTCTAAAACTCCTAGAAGAAGACTGGTAAAATCTTTGTGACCTTGGGTTAAGCTAATCATTCAGAAAGAAGACCCTGAAAGTACAGTCTAGAAAACAAACAACCTAATTAGCCTTGAGAAACCGCCAAATGCTGGAGAACATACAAACTGGGTCACCCACACATTACTGGCAGAAGTACAAAAGGGCAGCTTTTTTAAAACACTAAATGCGCATTTACCATATTATCCAGTCATTGTACTGATCGGCATTCCCAGGAAAGTAAAATTCACATTCACACAAAAACCTATGTGTTAAAGCCCACAGCAGATTTACTCATAAGAGCTAAAAGCTGGAAACAATCCAAATGTTCTCTGGGTGGACGGTTAAAACTGCGGTACCTTCACATCAGGAATACTCCTCGGCAATAAGAGTGGATGAGCTATTGATACGTGCAGCCACTTGGGTAGAGTGCAAAGGATTTATGCTGCATGAAAAAAGATAATCTCAGAAGGTTGCAGACTGTATAGTCCCTTTATACTACTATTGATACACAAAACAACTCAGGTGGAGCTCAGCAGAATTATGCTGAGACAACAAAAGCCGGTTTCTTTCTTCATCGGGCTCTCAAGCAGGAAGCCAGAGAGTCTTCTTGCTGAAATCTGAGCAGCCCAAGGGTGCATGTCCATTTGCTCAGTCATGCCCAGTTCTGCAATCCTGGGATGATAGCCCGCTGGGCTCCCCTGCCCATGGTATCTCCCAGGCGAGAATGCTGGAGTGGGTTGCCATTTCCTTCTCTGGCGATCTTCCCAACCCAAGGATGAAACCTACATCTCCTTCATCTCCTGCATTAGCAGGCAGGTCCCCTGAGCCACTTGGGAAGCCAAGAAGCCTAAGAGGCAAGACTGAGGCATGGGTTCCCGACAGACTTCCAATCAGATTGCTCTACGCTGCAGCCCTCAGCCAGCATGCTCTAAGAATGTCCTCAGAGCTCCCAAAGCAGCTCTCATCCCCGACTCTTGACAAAGGTGGCAAATAAGGATGGCCAACCACTGAGGAAAGTCTCTAACCCAAAAGACAGAAGGCTACAACAAAGTAAACAGAAAAAAAGAACAAACTAGGGGGGAAAAAAACCAAGATTGCTTGGAGAAGACTTCTCACATAAACATAGACCACGGGAGTCAGAGACCACAAAATACATGGCACACGTGGACTAAGAACAAGGTGTTATCAGAAAGGAGCATTCGGGGAACAAAAATAAACCTCAGAGAAGAAAACATAGCAAAAACGAATAGGCTAAGAGAAGAGTGGAAGACAAAGCCAAAGGGGTGTGTATGTGTGTGTGCCTGCACACACATATGTGTGTGTGTGTGTGTGTGTGTGTGTGTCTGAGAGAGAGAAGCAAAGAACAAAGAAACAGAAAAGAGGGGAGAAAAGAGAAAAAAATGAAAGTCAGTCCTCCCAACACGTCCAGGGAAAACAGATTAGAGAAAATGAGGGGCAGGAAGCCTGCAATAAAATCTTGCAAACAGAAGACATATATTAATAGCTTTTTAAATGATACTGAGTAGAGTTCTCTGTGCTGCACAGTAGGGCTTCACTTTTCATCTGTTTTATATATAGCAGTGTGTGTCTGTTAATCTCAAACTCCTAACTCATCCCTACCCATTCCCTTCTTCCTCTGGTAACCATAAGTTTGTTTTCTGTATCTGTGTGTATTTCTGGAAAAGCATATTTTTATTGCAGCAGTTTATAATATACTCTCAAGGGGGGAAAAATGTTATAGCAAGAATCTGTGAGAAATAACCACATCACAGAAAGCAGGATGTGAACAGATGTCTTCCGAGCACACAGAGGTGATGAGACGCACCGGATCGCTTCTGGAGAGCGCGCTGTCACTGTTCTGAGTGTCAGGTCGGGGGCAGGCCGACTCACAGCCTCTCTCTCCTCCTCAGTCGTGTACTCTCTTCTTATTTTTTAAAAAAGCATGTCTGTTTCAGGTTTTAGCCACAATTTAATTTAAAGGATCTGAGCCAGTTATCACAGTGAAATCTAGTGACTGATGGTGGCATCTGATTTTATAGCAAAGGTCACTTTTAAGAAAGGAAAAGCACTACCCAGCTTTCAGCTTGAAAATATGCTGGGCTGCCTACAGCTCTGTTCCCTACAGACAGCTTGTGCAGCTCTCCTTTCTGAAAAAGATGTCTGTTTGTTGATATACAGGATTCTGACAACGACTCTGACGGCCCCTGTTGGCAGCTCTCCGCTGCTCTGAAATGACGACCTGGAAACCGCACCACTGGGCAGGGGCCACGTTGGCGCCGCCCCCAGCGCTCCAGTTCCAGCGGCCTCATCAGAGGACCAGAGGCCATCACTGTGATGGAGGGATATGAGTTAGGCTAAGCAGCCAGGCCTCAGGAAGGCAGATCCGCCGAACGTTTTCATTTTATCACCACAATAGCATTTAAATCTGATTTTTTGGAACAAATTGTTCATGTGCAGCCAAGAGTCTGTTCTGTCTTATGCTCTGAACTACTTTTTTTCAATAAACATTCCTGGGAAATGCATGCAGTTTCTTACTATTTGAAGTGGCATGTTGAGCAAAGACAGAGTAAAACCCAAGAAATCCCCTAGATTGATGGGTGGGCATTTCAGAGTTTAAAGTGGCAGATCCATGTCACTCTCCGTCTTCAAAATCCTTTACCAACGGGAATTTGCTGTATGGCTCAGGAAACTCAAACAGGGGCTCTATATCAACCTAGAGGGCTGGGATGTCGTGGGAGATGGGAGGGAGGTTCAAAAGGGAGGGGATATACATATACCTGCGGCCGATTCATGTTGAGGTTTGACAGTAAACAGCAAAATTCTGTAAAGCAATTATCCTTCAATAAAAAAAATTTTTTTAATCCTTTGTGTTCTAATTTCTCCAAAGAAGACATACAGATGGCTAATAAACACAGGGAAAGACGCCCCACATCACTCATTATTAGAGAAATGCAAATCGAAACTACAACGAGGTATCCCCTCTCACCAGTGAAAATGGCCATCGTCGAAAAACCTACAAACAACAATTGCCGGACAGAGTGTGCAGAAAAGGAAGCCCTCTTGCAGTGTTGAGAGTGCAAGTTGTTATAACCACTATGGAAGACAGTACAAAGTCTCCTTAAAACACTAGGAATAAAACTGTCACATGACCCCGAAATCCTACTACTGGGCATACTCCCTGAGAAAACCATAATTGAAAAGGACACAGTGCCCGTGTTCACTGCGGCACTATTCACAGTAGGCAGGACACGGAAGCAGCCTAGACGCCCATCGAGATGAGCGGGTTAGGAAGTTACGGTACATACGCACAATGGAGTATCACTCAGCCGTAAAAAGGAACCCATGTGAGTCAGTGCTAATGAGAAGGATGAACCTGGAGCCTATTATACAGAGTGAAGTCAGTCAGAAAGAGAAAAACAAATGCGTGTTAACACACAAATAGAGAAAAACAAATCCGTGTTAACACACAAATAGAGAAAAACAAATGTTGTGTGTTAACACACAAATGCAGACTCTGGGAAGACGGCGCTGATGAACAGGGCAGCGATGGAGATGCAGGCTCGTGGGCAGGGTGGAGATGGCGAGGCTGGACAAGTGGCCCAGTGGCAAGGCAGCGCGTGTGTCACCATATGCAAACTAGACACCCCGCGGGAATCTGCTCTGGGACCCCAGGAACTCAAGCCAGGGCTCTGGGACAGCCAGGGCGGGGTGTTAGGTGGGAGGGAGGCTGTTGCACAGCGATGGCTGATCCGCGTTGGTGCACGGCAGGGGCCAGCACGACACTGCAGGGCAATGACTCCTCAGTCAAATAAATGCTAAAAACTCTTTGTCTTCCAAATTAAACATGCATGTATATCATATGATATCACTGATACATGGAATCTGAAAATACGGCACAAATGGACGAATTTACGAAACAGAAACAGACCCACAGGCATAGAAAGCAAATTCATGGTTACAGAGCTGACAGGAGGGATTAATTAAGAGTTTGAGATTAAAACATACACACTACTCTATGTAAAATGAACAGCACACCTACTGTCTAGCACAGGGCACTAGGCTCGGTTTCCTATAATAACGTATAACGGAAAAGACTAGGAAAAACAGATATGCGTGTGTACATACTCACACATACACTCCGAGTCTTTTTGCTGTACGCTTCCTGAAACTAACATGCTGTGAGTCATATACTTCAGTAAAAAAACAAAATAAATCCCTTGTCTTCAATTCAATTTTTCTCTGCCTTGGCCTCATGTCACTCTTTCCCTCTCAGGCTCTCGCCCAAGCACAACTTCCTCATGACTTTTACAGATTGTAAAAGCCTACAGTTTACATATTACATCTTTCACATACTGCATTGACAAGAATATACGGATATAGTAAACACTTACTCATCAAAAAATCCTGAGTTTCCAATATATCATATACTGTGCTAGAAATTGGAATTACTATGTTAACCAGTAGAGAAGGAAATGGCAACCCCCTCCAGTGTTCTTGCCTGGAAAATTCCATGGATGGAGAGACCTGCTGGGCAATAGTCCGTGGGGTCGCCAAGAGTCGGACACGACCGAGTGACTAACACACACACGTTAACCAAAAAATATATATTTGTGGGATTTATTAGTAATGGGAATTAAAACTTGAAATTCCTGTGTCACTACTAAAGCTTCCCTCCTTTCATCCATCTGTCCATCCATCACTTTGCCCCTTGAAAGTATTAATTGCCCCTTACTCGTTCCTGTCACAAACACGAAGGACATAGGAAACGGTTTTATTTTAACTGACATGTTCAGGAACCAGTAACGCCAAAGCCTCAAAAGGCTAAAAATAGATGCCAGCGCTCTCTGTTCCCAGTCAACAACCGCAGAAAGAAAATAAAAGACTTTAAATTAGCAAACCAATCAAAGAGCGCATTCCAAGCACCCGAGCTGGCTATCAGATTAGCTGTAACTAGAATTTTAACAGTGAGCCAAACACCTGTGCAAACTCCTTAGCACCTGCGTGTCCCCAGGCCCCACGCGTTTGGGAGTGAGAGAGTCACGTTTATAGAAACACGGTGGTTCTCAACTCCTCCCCGGCCTGCTGTTGAGTGCTTTCCAGCGCCCCTTGGACGCCCCCCCCCCCGAGCACTTCTCCGTGGCCCCGACGCAGCCGGCTGGGCCTGAAGAGCCAGGGGCTCACAGTCACCGCTCCCTGCTGCCTGCTCTGGCTTCCGTCCTGCCTCCGCGGGGCACGGCCGCAAGCCTCCAAGCTCCGTGAAGCCGGGGACGTGCGGTTTCACCGTCGCCGCCTCTGATGACAGCTTCTAGCCGTGTTGTCTGAGGTCACGCTGTGCCCGGGCTGTGCTTTGCCAAAGCTGCCCGATCTCCAATACGGCAAGCGCCCTCCCCTGCGGACTGCCCAGTGCCCTCAGCAGAGGCATGGACGGAACAGACAGCCTCCCCCTGTTGCTCTCCACTAAATACACCTTGTTAGTAGTTCAGAGTGCTGCCGCACACAGAGCCCGCGCAAGAAGCAAACGCCTGGCGGATTTATGTGCGGATCTGCAAAACGCCGGGCCTCTGGATAACTGTCGGATGCTGAGTCGGAGGCCAAGGCCGAGCCTCCCACCTCCCCTAACAAACCTGCAAGCCGGCGTGACTGGCACACGCAGAGGCCTGGCGGGGCTGCAAACCAGACTCCTACGCTTACTCAGACAGCCCTACCGTACACGCCCGGGTGCGCGCAGAGCAGACAGGGCTTGAGAATGAGGGGAAGCCGGCGGGGCCAGGACAGCTGTACGGGAGGCCTTCCCCCGAAGACACAGCGGGACGCGTGACAGTAAACGCGGGCAGCCGTGGAGAGGTTCTCGTTAGCTCGTTGGGCCCGCGCTTGTCTTCCCCCTGAGTCCCTCTGACCTGGCCGGCCCTTCGCTCTGCCTGGGCTGAGACAGAGCTCCCGGCGCTTCCACGAGGATACAGGAGGAAGCACGGAGCTCCCGCTGCCTGGACCTCCAGGCAGCCCCGGGTTCAGGCGCGTCTCTCTGTTGCTTGCTGAGACCCAGGAAAGCAAAGGAGCAGCGACCAAGGACTAACGACAACAATCAGCGCTGCTCACCTTAAATTTAGACTCACCTGTTTTTCACTGAAGTACAGTTGATTTATAATATTATATTAGTTTCAGGTATACAGCATAGTAATTCAGGCTTTTTTTTTTTTTTGCAGATTAGACTCCATTGTAGGTTATTACAGGTAGCGGCTAGAATGCCCTCTGCGTGCAGTATAAAGTTTATAATTTATTTTACGCAGAGTAGGTTGTATCTGCTCACTCCACACCCCTAATTTATCCTGCCCTACCCACTTCTCGGAGGAGGCAATGGCAACCCACTCCAGTACTCTTGCCTGGAAAATCCCATGGATGGAGGAGCCTGGAAGGCTGCCATCTATGGGGTTGCACAGAGTCAGACATGACTGAGCGACTTCACTTTCACTTTTCACTTTCATGCATTGGAGAAGGCAATGGCAACCCACTCCAGTGTTCTTGCCTAGAGAATCCAGCAAGAGTTACGGAGCTACGGAGCCTGATGGGCTGCCGTCTATGGGGTCGCACAGGGTCGCACGTGACTGAAGTGACTTAATGCTTAACGCTGCCCACTTCTCTTTCCTCTTTGGTCACCAAAAGCGTGTTTTCTACATCTGTGTAGATTCACCTTTTGGGCGTGGTCTAGCTCACAAGACCTTCTTCAGAATACGGGTTGCAGGCCCTTCCCAGGATAAATGCATACAGACCAGGACACATGTAGCTGGGAGGTCACGTGTGAGTACCCCGCTCTCTGACGGATAAATGCCAGTGAACAAAGCTCTCCCTAAAGAGATCAGCTCGTCCACCTCCCTCCACAGGAGAAAGAGAAACCAAAGGGCTTCTCTGTCCTGCCTAAGGGGGTTTGGAATAAAAGTTCATTCAGTCCTCGAGCCCAGAATATACCAAGATAGGAGCTTGAGAAGAGAGGCGCTAAGTGTTTTTCTCTACAGATTTCAGAAGAGTGGATGTGCCTTCCGTATCGTTTCAAGTTTTGGAGAAACTTCACCTTCAGTGTCTTTGGCGGTCTCCTGCCTCCCTCTGAAACTCAAGGTCAGTCCACACAGGCGCTGGTTGAGGGCGCTCTGCACAGCGTTTAAAATCACCTTCTCCCTGCCAGTGTTTTGGGGCTGTGATTACACCCACGTACACATTCTCCCTGCTCAGGAGGAGTCATGCCCAAGGGGTCTCCTCTCATCCATACAGATGGATTCCTGGTGATCCCACCCTTCCAGCCCTCCAGACGGGCCTCAACACACCTAGGCTGAGCGCAACCCTGGCTCTGCTGAAAGCAAGACCTATCACTGACCTTTATAGTCACATTTACCTTTATAACCAGTTCACTAAACTGTTCACACTGCCTGAAGTGTGGGCACTTAGTCGCTCAGTCATGTCCGACTCTCTGTGATCCCGTAAACTGTAGCGCACCAGGCTCCTCTGTCCATGGGATTCTCCAGGAAAGAATACTGGAGTGGGTTGCCATGCCTCCTCCAGGGGATCTTCCCAACCCGGGGATCGAACCCAGGCCTCCCTCATTGCAGGTGGATTCTTTACTGTCTAGCCACCAGGGAAGCCCTCCTGAGGTGCACAGATGACCTGTGAGCATATACTCCTATATTCGATCCAAATGTAGGCCAAAGACTGAGGCCAAAGACTTCATGAGATTATAAAGCTACACTAGAACATGCAATCCTGCGGACCCTCTGCTAGGAAATCAGCCCGTTATTTTCAACTTTCACACAGCTATGAGCTCGGGAAATGCCTTTCATGGGTCTAGGCCTAAATTCTAGACGGCTGCTTTATTTGGTTTTACTTTTATAATATACTTAGTAGAGCTTTCTGTGCTGCCTTTGGACTGAAATATTTGGATATTGTCTTCAAGGTGTCTATAATTACTGTACTTTTATATTTCTGAAATTATAAGGCCTTAGTTAAACTTATCAGTTAAAAAACAGCAAGCATTTTGACTAAAATTCTTTGCAAAGGAGTGAAAAAACAGCCTGGAGTTGAGGACTTTTCCCTAACCTGCTCAAGACAAAGTAAATTGAGTTTGGAACCCAGAGGGGAAAATGAAGTTCTAAAGAAATATCACATAAAGGGAACCAGATCGGGTACTTTGCAAAATAATGCTGCCTCTGTGTTTAAATTAAAAAATGAGAAAATTGATCACATTAAATGTTCCTAGTCTTTGTGGTAAATTGCATTATTAGCTCCAAATTCTTTAAACCCACCCCCCTGTTTCCACACCTTTTTCTAAACTGTGCCAGTTCCAGCCTAGGTTTTAAAAGGTCTGAGTGTTTCTGTTTGCCTTCTTGTGTTTTTGCCGTATATGAGAAGTTCATACCTGGCTTGCCTGCCAACCTCAAGCAAGGACGAGTCACTCGTGGAACAGAGCCGTCCAGCCAAGCTGCTCCAACCCACCAGCCTGGATCAACTAGCCCCCAGGCAACCCACAGACACATGAGTGAGTCTAGCCGAGATCAACAAAGCTGACTGGCCAATCCCAGTCTAGATCTCCTGACTCCAGGCTGCCCTGCAGACTCACATGAAGGAAATAATGCTTTTGTTACAGACCACTGAGGACTTTTTTTTCTTATTTTGTTGTTATTTAACAATACTTTTTATTTTTTTAACCAATACCATCTAATTAATAGGATGTATAACCTTGAAAAATATTAACTTTAATTCCACTTGGAAATGTGTTCCTTTGGAAAAGTTAAATTCTAACTCCTCTTGAAATTAAAGTTGCTGCTGCTGCTGCTGCTAATTCGCTTCAGTCGTGTCCGACTCTGTGACCCCATAGACGGCACCCCACCAGGCTCGCCGTCCCTAGGACTCTCCAGGCAAGAACACTGCAGTGGGTTGCCATTTCCTTCTCCAGTGCATGAAGTTGCCAGATAGAGCCAACACTGGACTTTCAAACCAAAGCATGATAGAGTGATCGGATGCATATTTTACTCCATATTTTAAAGTGAGTGTGCTATATGGACACACACACACACACACACACACACACGCACAGTCTACTTGACCAGACAGAGATGAGAGAAAATAGAAATCAAGATACAAGGACAGTCCGTTGGCTTTTTAGTAGAATCCTGAGCAATAACGCCTTAGCCAACCTGACAGATTTATAACTGACCAGTAGACTGGTTCCATCTCAAAAATTTACAGATTTCCAAAGGAAGACTTTGTTCCACCTTACCAACCATTCCACACACTCCAGTTCAGGAAAGGACCATTCATCTCTACATCGTGTAATCCCAGCGAACTTTCTAGGAGGCAGAGATACAGCGATAGCAACTCGACAGCCACCTTTAGCAATTTACTTTTAGCAATGTAGTCACTCGCTAAACAAGGATTCCCTACAAAGACAAATCAACATCTATATTCCACCTTTGCAAACTATTTTCTATAAGCCAGTAATTGGCACTAATCAGCAAGCACCTTTCAAGCTTCTGAAATCGTATAAGAAGACAGAGCTTCATTATCCTAATTTCTGTTCTTTCTTTTCTTGTCCAGGGTGAAATGAAACCACTCCACAGGTCTTCATGCTAGGAAATAATGGAAAATCATTTATTTAAATTAAAGCAATTTATTAGTCTTTTATTTGCTAACAAGTTACCTTTAATTATTGAGAATATAAAACTATTAAAAAGTGGTATTCCCTTGGTTTGTTTTAAATTAATTATTATCAACTCAGTTCTGTGGAGTTTATTAAGAAATTAAATCTTTATGAATATAAAATACACTTATAAGGATAAAAAATGAGAAAGCTACTTTATCTGCCAAGTAGCTGAGAATTTTATATTTAAATTCATTCAAAGTAGTTCTGAAGCAGTTTAAATTCTGCAGAATGTGAACACTCACTGACTCCTTCTTTAAGAGTCAGAATGACTCACTTCTACATATAAAATAGGTAACTGATGAGAACCTCTGTGCAGCACAGGCAACTCCACTTAATGCTCTCTGGTGACCTAAGCAGGGAAGGAAATTTAGAAAGCAGTGGATGTGTGTATATGTATAACTGATGTACTTTGCTATTTAAAGAAACTGATACAACATTGTAAAGTAACTATGTTCCAATAAAAAAATAGAATTTCTACAGTCTTATTCATTGGGCATGATATGAGGATATGTATAAAATTTCATATAAACCTGAGAATGTCTCCGTTTGTCCTGAAAAATCTGTTTTGTAATCGTTCATTCAAAAACAGTTACTGAGTGCTGTCCTAGTCAGGGGCCCCGCAGGAAACAGACAGCACCCTCAAATCAGGGGGTTTGCAGGAGGGGCTCCTTCTAACAGTCAGGCAGTATACTACCCAAAGCAATCTACAGATTCAATGCAATCCCTATCAAGCTACCAGCGGTATTTTTCACAGAGCTAGAACAAATAATTTCACAGTTTGTATGGAAATACAAAAAACCTCGAATAGCCAAAGCAATCTTGAGAAAGAAGAATGGAACTGGAGGAATCAACCTGCCTGACTTCAGGCTCTACTACAAAGCCACAGTCATCAAGACAGTATGGTACTGGCACAAAGACAGAAATATAGATCAATGAAACCAAATAGAAAGCCCAGAGATAAATCCACACACCTATGGACACCTTATCTTTGACAAAGGAGGCAAGAATATACAATGGAGTAAAGACAATCTTTTTAACAAGTGGTGCTGGGAAAACTGGTCAACCACTTGTAAAAGAATGAAACTAGAACACTTTCTAACACCACACACGAAAATAAACTCAAAATGGATTAAAGATCTAAACGTAAGACCAGAAACTATAAAACTCCTAGAGGAGAACATAGGCAAAACACTCTCAGATATAAATCACAGCAGGATCCTCTATGATCCACCCCCCAGAATTCTGGAAATAAAGGCAAAAATTAAAAAATGGGATCTAATTAAAATTAAAAGCTTCTGCACAACAAAGGAAACCATAAGCAAGGTGAAAAGACAGCCTTCTGAATGGGAGAAAATAATAGCAAATGAAGCAACTGACAAACAACTAATCTCAAAAATATACAAGCAACTTATGCAGCTCAATTCCAGAAAAATAAATGACCCAGTCAAAATATAAGCCAAAGAACTAAATAGACATTTCTCCAAAGAGGACATACAGATGGCTAACAAACACATGAAAAGATGCTCAACATCACTCATTATCAGAGAAATGCAAATCAAGACCACAGTGAGGTACCATTTCACACCAGTCAGAATGGCTGCGATCCAAAAATCTGCAAGCAATCAATGCTGGAGAGGGTGTGGAGAAAGGGAACCCTCCTACACTGTTGGTGGGAATGCAAACTAGAACAGCCACTATGGAGAAGAGTGTGGAGATTCCTTAAAAACTGGAAATAGAACTCACTTATGACCCAGCAATCCCACCGCTGAGCATACACACCAAGGAAACCAGAATTGAAAGAGACACATGTACCCCAGTGTTCATCGCAGCGCTGTTTATAATAGCCAGGACATGGAAACAACCTAGATGTCCATCAGCAGACGAATGGATAAGAAAGCTGTGGTACATATACACAATGGAGTATTACTCAGCCATTAAAAAGAATACATTTGAATCAGTTCTAATGAGGTGGATGAAACTGGAGCCAATTATACAGAGTGAAGTAAGCCAGAAAGAAAAACATCAATACAGTATACTAACGCATATATATGGAATTTAGAAAGATGGTAACGATAATCCTGTATGCAAGACAGCAAAAGAGACACAGATGTGTAGAGCAGACTTTTGGACTCAGAGGGAGAGGGAGAGGGTGGGATGATTTGGGAGAATGGCATTGAAACATGTATACTATCATGTAAGAAACGACTCGCCAGTCTAGGATACAGGATGCTTGGGGCTGGTGCACTGGGATGACCCAGAGAGATGATATGGGGAGGGAGGCGGGAGGGGGGTTCAGGATGGGGAACTCATGTACACCTGTGGTGGATTCATGTCAATGTATGGCAAAACCAATACAGTATTGTTAAGTAAAATTAAAAATAAAATAAAATAACAAAAAATAATTAATTAAAAAGTTAAAAAAGAGAAAAGTCGGGCAGGCTGAAGAGCAGGGCAGACACGCTGGATCAAGCGTCAGATCTGTGGGGCCCCGAACCCACGGTGCAGAGTGGCGGGGCGTGTCATCACAGCCCTCGGGCGGGTCAGCCAGGGGGCTGCCTCCGAGCAGCAGTGGCTGCCCGCCGGAGGCCTCCGCGTCAGCTCTCGGGAAAGCGCGGCAGAACGTGACCTGCCTTTTGAACCCGTGTCTCGGTGCTAACTCGGGTGCTGTCTGAGCTTAGGCGAGCATGTACACACTCCACCTTCCCTCGCGCTTCCGTTCATCACAGGCGCTGGGTTCAGCGCCCTGCAAATCTCCTTCCAGGGCTCACACGCTACACTCGGCTTTCCCGTTGGACCATCTGTTCCAATTCTGTGCTCAGTTCTTCTTGAACACAGAAGAATTGAATACCCTACCTGAAAGCCAAATTCTTTTTTTTTTTTTTTTTTATTGGCTGTTTTGGGTCTTCGCTGCGGCATGGAGGCTCTAGTTGCGGCGCTGGGGGGTTCTCTAGCTGCGGTGCGCAGGCCTGCTTGCTCGGGGCAGGGGGCTCTTATGATCCCCGACCAGGGAAGTCCCGTCAGACTCATTCTTTTGACTTACCTTCCCTTACTTAAACAGTTTTATTTGACCTAGCCTAGCATCTTACTCGTTAAAAATGGTTAACAGGTGGTTTCTGAATCCAATATAGTCACACTGACCGCAGTGGGGTTCCGTCACTTATCTGTTTTTATCTACCCACTGGACTGCCTTTCTGTGATTTTCAGCAACTTGATAAAGTATCAGTTCTGAATAATTACATTATGTGTTAGCTTTTTAGGCTTTTCATACCTGCTACCTCGTTATACCATCATAGATTCTTTTTATAGCATTTTCTAATCATAAATAGATGTTTTTAATTACATAAACTTGAAGTATTATAGAAACAAAATTTTCTATTTATTTGCATTAGTACATTTTACCTAGTATGTTACAAATTTGAGATTATTCTGAAGACTATTTCATTCTTTTCATTTAACATGTTGTAATAATATCCCATCTCTTCAAAAGTTTGGAACATACTATCAAATCATTGCTGATTCTCTCCTGGAATAGTTGTTTTTTCAGAGGAAGTTATTTTCTTAACAATTTATAGGTGCAGAAACCTGAGCACAGAAAATTACAGTTTTCTGATATATAATAAGTGAAGATTTTAAGTTACTGTGACTCCTCCTGATATAACTTTTTCCACTGAAACATGAAGATGTTCCCCAAAATGTTGATGCTGGTGATCAATAATTATGATAAATATCACATAAAATCAATTTTTCATCAAAATCCTCAAAGAAATTACACAGAAGATATATATTTTTATTAGAAGTAGATATGTAATAAATATAGATGGATGGATGGATGGATGAGTAGATATGAGTAAATAGATGACTGGATAGATTCGATTAATCTGAGCTGGACTGCTCTTTCCATCGAGACAAATAACCAAAGTCTGCATTCAGTTCAATTCAGTTCAGTCACTCAGTCGTGTCTGACTCTTTGCAACCCCATGGACTGCAGCGCACCAGGCTTCCCTGTCCATCACCAACTCCTGTCCATATGGGTTTACTCAGACTCATATCCATTGAATTGGTGATGCCATCCAACCATCTCATCCTCATCGTCCCCTTCTCCTCCTGCCTTCAATCTTGCCCAGCATCAGGGTCTTTTCCAATGAGTCAGTTCTTTGCATCAGGTGGCCAGAGTATTGGAGCTTCAGCATCAGTCCTTCCAATGAATATTCAGGACTGATTTCCTTTAGGATTAACTGGTTGGATCTCCTCACAGTCCAAGGGACTTCAGGAGTCTTCTCCTGCACTACAGTTCAGAAGCATCAATTCTTCAGCGCTCAGCCTTCTTTATGGTCCGATTCTTTGTGACCCCATGGACTGCAGTATGCCAGGCTTCCCTGTCCTTCACCATCTCCCAGAGTTTGCTCAAGCTCATGTCCATTGAGTCCATCTCATGGGCAGCTCATGTCCATCCAACCATCTCATCCTCTGTCCTCTTCTCCTCCTGCCTTCAATCTTTCCCAGCATCAGGGTCTTTTCCAATGAGTCAGCTCTTTGCATCAGGTGGCCAAAGTATTGGCGTTTCGGCTTCAGCATCAGTCTTTCAGGACTGATTTCCTTTAGGATGGACTGGTTGGATCTCCTTGCAGTCCAAGGGACTCTCAAGAGTTTTCTCCAACACCACAGTTCAAAAGCATCAATTCTTCAGCTGCTGCTGCTGCTAAGTCACTTCAGTCGTGTCCAACTCTGTGTGACCCCATAGACTCAGCTTTATTTAGAGTCCAACTCTCACACCCATATGTGACTACTGAAAAAAACCATAGCTTTGACTAAATGGACCTTTGTTGGCAAAGGGTACAATATTTGGGAAGAGACTGAACGTTTATCATTTCCTCTATGCTTCAGAGCTAAAATACCAGGCCTGACACAATCTTTACCGAGCTAGTCTCACCAGAAAATGAGAACCTGTGAATCACTCTCGAAAGGGATGGACCGTTGACCATATCCAAAGATATCCCAGCTGCATCCCACCAGCCCGTCTCACATGGCTGCTGAGACACTGTACACCGTGGAAAGGGTCGCCACGGTGCTTCCTGCAGTGCAGATGGTGTCCCTCATGCAAGCTTGCAGGAGCGCCCAACATCCTGCCTCTTGCAGAACGGTGAGCGATATGTGTTTCTTCTACCCAGAAATAACTCTGCTAGTTCTTCAGTTCTGGAGAAATTACTTGGTGTAAGTGAACTCAATTACAATGTCTGGAACACAGAAGACCATGCGCTGGGAATCAACTTTGCTATCGCTGAAGAAAGACTGAGGAGAGGAAGCAGGGAACACCTGCCCGTCCTGGCTGGAGGGGAACTGCATCCTCCGTCTCCTGGGACCTGACTCTAGCTTGTGGAGCCAGCAAGCCATACTGTCTCTCACTAGAACCCTCATCGCCTCGCCCATAAACGTTTAAGCATGTGAGCTGCACGCATGTACGCATGAAATGATAAAGACTCCTTCAAAGAAGTGTGACCCTATGTCCACTGAAGAAAAATCACTAATTTCTTAGTATCTTCCTGTCTCTCTCTCTCTCCTCCTGATTTTCGGTGTGTGTTCAAACCAGGATCTGAAAGTTCCATGCAGTCCAACAGGTAGGCAAACAGCTGCCACGTCCCTTCCATCTGCTTCAGTCTCCGCTTTTCACTCCGTCACTCTGTTTGATTCGCTTGTAAAAACCAGGTGCTTCTCTCATTGAGTTTCTCTCTATGTGCGTTTTACAGGCCGCAAACCCATGTTGTCATATAGAATGTTCCTATGCTTCTATATTTCCCATGAATTTATAGTAACTTCTTTGCTTCCTGTGGATCTAGAGGCCTAATCAGATCCATGCTTCATTTGAGGGGAAGGAGGGAGTAGCCCTCTCATTCTAATACCCAAGGGAAGAGGTTGGGCTTCATATACCATATAATCAGAGAATCATTCTGATTGCTTTGAACTTCTGTTCTACCTCTAAATTTTCCAAGAGACTGTGGAAAAAACAGACACACCCTGGCTGCCAAACTCTCACCTTCCGTGACGAGGGAGGAAGGACGGTCTGTTATAGACACAGAGCCTTTCTGACTCCAGGTTAGCAGTTGGCTGTGTCTGCACCAATCTCACGCTCTCCCAGTCTCAGCCTTGAAATCGGGTCTCCATTACAGACGCTGCCTTCCCCTTCTGTCCTCTGTTCCATCAAAGGTCTTCAGTAAAGACCCTCTCATTCCCTTAGATCCCTCATTAAAGGATGCATCTTGGCCTTGAACCTCTAGCTCATAAAGTCCCCATGATCTCAACACTATGAGCTCCTCCAGCCTTTGACCTGTTACAAAGGGGATTCACTGCCCTTACTGTTATATGTCCAAGAGAAACACTTGCTATTCACTCATGTCCGACTCTTTGTAACCCCATGGACTCTAGCACGCCAGGCTTCCCCACCCTTCACCATCTCCAGGAGTTTGCTCAGACTCATGTCCATTGAGTCAGTGATGTCAATCAACAATCTCATCCTCTGTTGTCCCCTTCTCCTCCTGCCTTCAATCTTTCCCAGCATCAGGGTTTTTTCCAATGAGTCAGCTTGTCACATCAGGTGGCCAAAGTATTGGAGCTTCAGCATCAGTCCTTCCAATTAATATTCAGGGTTGATTTCCTTTAGGACTGATGAGTTTGATCTCCCTGCTGTCCAAGGGACTCTCGAGAGTCTTCTCTTGAAAAGAGAAACACTACCTCCTTCTCAAATCAAAGACACTTTTCTAAAATGATGTACTGTTTCCATCTATACAGTGAAATAGCAGGCAACTCTATCTGATAAGCCCAGTCTCCATGATACAGGATTTAACACAAAGAGTAATATAATAGGATTATAGGATTTCATAGAACAGGTCACAGTAAGTCAAGAAAACTTTTACAAAGCTGATATAATCCTTAAAGGATTATTACCTGATATAATCCTTAAAGGAACGTTGCCAGTAGCCTCATCATCCTCATTCTACCAGTCAAACTGAGAAACTTGCCAAGGGACATAAAACTCTCTTTCTATTATGACATATGGTATTTAATCAATATTCAAATTAGCAATGGCTGTCCAAAGTCAGACAATGACAAGAAAAAAGAAAAACATATTTTAAACATCTGCATGGGTCAGACTATAGGCAATATTCATTCTGCATTCAAACTGGTGCAGCCATCTCTCAGAATCAAGGGAAGAAAAAATAAAGAGTAAAACTCCACATATTCTTCTGGGTCCGGGAGATTGGCAGGTCACCCAAGGGGGTAATCTCCTGTTACTGATGGAGACGCAAAATGCTGGTGCTGCAGAGGCAAGACGCAGCTTGGCACTGTTCTGCTTTTGGCTCTGAAACCGTAAGCTTGCTCCTTGCTAAGCTGTTTATCTCTCCTCACCCCATTCTCTCTCATGGTGTGATCAGCGCTTTCGTGTAAAATCTTTCTTTTTACTATGCAGCACTATTTAAATATCAGAGTATATGTGATATTTAGGATTTAGCTAAACATTCAGGTTTTCTATATCAATCTTGTTTGCCTGTCTCTGTAACCTCCCCTGCTAGGTGCCAGCACTGAAGAGACCTATTCCACTGCCTAGTCCGCAGGTGTCTCCTGATTTGTTCAAGCCTAAACAGTAGGGAGGAAGGTAAGTTAGGATCCGTCATTTTGTGCCTTATGAGGGCTTCCCTGGTGGCTCAGATCGTAAAGAATGCGCCTGCAGTGGGGGAGACCTGGATTTGATCCCTAGGTGGGGAAGAGCTCCTGGAGAAAAGCACGGCAACCCACTCCAGTACTCTTGCCTGGAGAACCCCATGGACAGAGGAGCCCGGTGGGCTACAGTCCACGGGGTCGCTAAGGGGTCACGACTGAGTGACTAAGCCCCGCCCACAGCCGATCTCAGTGCTGGGTTACTTTCAGGTGTGCAGCATGCTGACTCAGCGCTTTTGCGGCTTATACGCCATTCAGGCTATTACAAAACAGTGACTAGACTTCGCTGTGCTATACAGCATATCCCT
Source organism: Ovis aries (assembly GCF_016772045.2). Classification (NCBI taxonomy): domain Eukaryota; kingdom Metazoa; phylum Chordata; class Mammalia; order Artiodactyla; family Bovidae; genus Ovis; species Ovis aries. Next base: position 277,950,292 of record NC_056054.1, read on the forward strand.
GTTGCTAATCCATTTTATACAGAGTAATTCATACCTGTTTATTCCAAACCCATAATTCGTCCCTCCCCCCGCCCTCTTTGCCACCAGTCTGTTTTCCGTGACTTCGAGTCTGCTGCTTCGCACGCGCATTCGGTTCTGTGCTTCTTAGATTGCACTGATAACTAATATCAGACAGTATGTCTATTTCTCTGTCTCACTTATTTGACTAAGCATCATAATCTCCAGGTCCATCCACATCTCTGCAAATGGCAAGCTTCCATTCACTTTTATGACCAATAGTTCATTGTATGTATATCCTGTGTCTTCTTAATCTGATGTCTGTTGATGGGCACGTGGTTTGCTTCCATGACCTGGCTATTGAAAACAGCGCTGCTGTGAACACTGGCGTGTGTGTATCTGTCTGAATTACTGTTTTCATTTTTTTCCCGATAAATGTATACACAGGAGTGGAATTGATGGATCACGGGGTAGCTCTATTTTTCGTTTTCTTTTTTGCAGGAAACTCCGTACTGTTCTTCATAGTTGCTGCACTAATTCACGTTTCTACCAACAGTGTAGGAGGATTCCCTTTCTTCCACATCCTTGCCAATATTTGTCATTTGTAGGCTTTATGATGATAGACGTTCTGACTGGTGTGAGCTGATACCTCATTATGGTTTTGATTTGCATTTCTTTAATAATTAGCAATGTTGAGTAACTTTTCATGTGCCTCTTGGCCATCTGTATGTCTTCTTCGGGAAAATGTCTACTCAGGTCTTCTGCCCATTTTTGAGTGGGTTGTTTGGCTTTTTGCTGTTGAGTTGTATGCATCAAATATATATTGGATATTCTCAGTCAAATCATTTGCAAATATTTCATCCCAATCCATAGGCTGTCTTTTCGTTTTTGTTGATGATTTTCTTTGCTGAGAAAAAGCTTGTATGTTTGATTAGGCCCCATTTGTTTACTCTTTGCTCCTATTTCTTGTACCTTAGGAAACTGATACAAAAAAAAAAAAATGCGTTGCTGCACTTTTTGTCTAAGAGTGTGCCGCCTGTGCTCTCTGCTAGAAGTCACGTGGTTTTTGTTCTTACACTTAGTTCTTTTTGAGCTAATTTTTGTATGTGGCGTAAAGAAATGTTCTAATCCCACTGTTTTTCATGTAGCTGTCCAATTTTCCCAGCCCAACTTATTGAAGAGACTAAATTTTCTCCACTGTACATTTTTGCCTCCTTTGTCATAGATTAACTGACCATAAGTACGTGGACTTATTTCTTGTCTCTATTCTTCATTGATTTCTGTGTCTGTTCTGTGGCAGTATGACGCTGTTTTGAGTGATGTAGTCTTGCATTATAGTCTGAAGTCTGGGAGGGTTATATCTCCAGCTTTGTCCTTTTTTCCCTCAAAAATGCTTTGGCAATTTGGAGTCTTTAATGATTCCAATACAAAGAAATAGAGGAAAACAATAGAGTGGAAAAAACTAGAGATCTTTTCAAGAAAATTAGAGATACCAAGGGAACATTTCATGCAAAGATGGGCTCGATAAAGGACAGAAATGGTATGGACCTAACAGAAGCAGAAGATATTAAGAAGAGGTGGCAAGAATACATGGAATAACTATATAAAAAAGATCTTTACGACCCAGACAACCACGATTGTGTGATCACACACCTAGAGCCAGACATCTTGGAGTATGAAGTCAAGTGGGCCTTAGGAAGCATCACTACGAACAAAGCTAGCAGAGATGATGGAATTCCAGCTGAATTATTTCAAATCCTTAAAGATGATTCTGTGAAAGTGGTACTCAATATGCTAGCAAATTTGGAAAACTTAGCAGTGGCCACAAGACTGGAAAAGGTCAGTTTTCATTCCAATCCCAAAGAAAGGCAATGCAAAAGAATGATCAAACTACCGCACAATTGCATTCATCTCACACACTAGTAAAGTAATGCTCAAAATTCTCCAAGTTAGGTATCAACAGTTCATGAACCAAGAACTCCCATATGTTCTAGCTGGATTTACAAAAGGCAGAGGAACCAGAGGTCAAATTGCCAACATCTATTGGATCATCAAAAAAGCAAGAGAGTTCCAGAAAAACATCTGCTTTATTGACTATGCCAAAGCCTTTGACTGTGTGGATCACAACAAATTGTGGAAAATTCTTAAAGAGACAGGAATAACACACTACCTTACCTGCCTCCTGAAACACCTGTATGCAGGTCAAGGGGCAACAGTTAGAACTGGACTTGGAACGGCAGATTGGAACATAATTAACAAAGAAGTATGTTAAGGCTGTATGTTATAATCCTGCTTATTTAACTTATATACAGAGTACATCATGCAAAATGCCAGACTGGATGAAATACAAGCTGGAGTCAGGATTGCTGGGAGAAATATCAATAACCCCATACATGCAGATGACACCACTCTTATGGAAGTAAGCAAAGAGGAACTAAACAGCCTCTTGAAGCTGAAAGAGGAGAGTGAAAAAGCTGGCTTACAACTCAACATTCAATAAACTAACATCATGGCATCTGGTCCCATCACATCAACAGATGGGGAAACAATGGAAACAGTGACAGACTTTATTTTCTTGGTCTCCAAAATCACTGCAGATGGTGTCTTCAGCCATGAAATTAAAAGACGCTTACTCCTTGGAAGAAAAGCTATGACAAACCTGGACAGCCTATTAAAAAGCAGAGACATTACTTTGCCGACTAAGGTCCATCTAGTTAAGGCTATGGTTTTTCCAGTGGTCATGTATGGATGTGAGAGTTGGACCATAAAGAAAGCTGAGCACCAAAGAATTGATGCTTTTGAACTGTGATCTTGGAGAAGACTCCTGAGAGTCCCTTGGACTTTAAGGAGATTCAACCAGTCCATCCTAAAGGAAATCATTCATGAATATTCCTTGGAAGGACTGATGCTGACACTGAAACTCTAATACTTTGGCCACCTGATGCAAAGAACTGACTCATTGGAAAAGACCCTGACACTGGGAAACATTGAAGGTGGGAGGAGAAGAGGATGATAGAGGATGAGATGGTTGGATGGCATCACCGACTCAATGGACATGAGTTTGAGCAAACTCTGGGAGATGGTGAAGGACAGAGAAACCTGGCGTGCTGCAGTCCACGGGGTCGTAGAGTCAGACACGACTGAGCAACTGAACATCAATAAATGATTTCATATGAATTTCAGGATTATTTTTCTAGTTCTCTGAAAAATACCATGGGTATGTTGATAGAGATTGTGCTAAGTCTATAGACTACTTTGTACCCTTTTAAGATGATTGGAAACATTGCCAATTTTTTTATCAGACTTTCTATTAAAGGATCCACTCCTTATAGGCAAGATATGTTTTTGCTGTGCTCATCTTTTCCAAATCACTGTATTCCAACCATTCATGCATTCATTCATCCACCCATTAATTTATTTGGACATCCATCAATCTATCCATTCCCTTGACTGCTTACTCATTTATCCATTTATCCGTTCAACAAACAGCTGTTAAGTCCCTGCTCTGTGTTAGGGCCACTGTCAAATCACTCTCTCCATTTCATCATCCTGTCTCATTCCTTCCTTTTTTCTCCTGTTCTACTCAAACTTCTGGATCCACCTCAGTAATGTCGTAATTCTTCATTATCACCTTCAGTGCATGTAACAGCCTCTCAACATCTACATGCTGATTCATAAGAAAAGATCAGACAACAAGGATCTGGAAACAGAGGTGAGTAAGCAACAAAGAGGAAGGTTAGGAGGCTCAGGAAGTGATGTGGCCAGAGGATTGTCCAACCCAGTCAGATTTCTAGGGGTGTGCATTGGGAATACTGGTATGTAATTTAAGTTTCATAAAGCGTTTGATATGGAGGGAGGGAACCAATTTTCTCATAAAATAAGTGGATTTCCCAAGGCTAAGTTGTTGTGGGTGGTTCACACTTGGGTTTATCTTCCATTTAGATTTGTATTTCAAACAGTGGGAGTTGGCAGCATGCAATAATCCTGCTTTGATATTTATGAAGTGATATTGTTTTGTTAAAGAAGACCATGGCCTTGTTGGGACTCACTAGACATTTATACACGTTTGGGGATGAAACAGACCTGAGTTCAAAGCTAAACTCTGACATTTTCTACTTTAGGCAATTATTACCATTTCTGAGCCTTTGTTTCCTCATTTATACAATAAGAATTACAATACTTATTTGTGTAAAGTTTTAAAAAGTAAATGAGATATATGATAAAATTTTAGCCCTGCCCCTAACACACAGTAAAGTGTTTAATTAAAGTAGCTATTATTAGGACCATAACATGGATTCGCTATTTCTTATAAGCAAATTTAGGTAATTCTTTTTATTTTCATACATGCCTACTTCTTTGTAAACAGGAGAGGACATCACCTATATGAAAATATGTACCAGCTTCAGTTATCAGGTAAGGACATATAATTTAACTGAGGCTTTATATCTTTAAAGAAATTCCAAATCTGCCTATTTCATTGACAATGAATGTTTAACATGGACCACTTCCGAGAAAGTCTCTGAACTTCACTTATTAAATCAATTGCTTGCTTTGATTGGCTTTACTTCATAATGGGAAGTAACCCTGAACAAATTAATCCTTTACGTCCTAACTTAATAAAATTTTAATTCACAGGTTTGGGCCAGAAGGTAATAAAATATAAATCAAATAAGATTATGGGGGAAATAAATCAACCATTAGAAGAATTTTTCAGTAATCCAGAAGCCAGCTAGGATGACCCTGCATCTTAAAATGAGCATAAATTTGGTGTAGACCCTGTGCCTCAGCAGTGGGAAGGCCAGTGCTCACCTCAAGATTCCTGCAAATGGCCTGGGAGCTGCGGTTCTTATGGTCTCCATTCATCAGCTTCTTCTAAAGATAAATTATTCAACATATGACTAACTTCACCATGATCCTCTTTTCCCCAACTTTTCCCAACATTGTACTGACCCAAACTTGAAACTTGACTTTTTTTTTTTTGATTTCTATAAAGACAAACTCTTCACAAAAGGCATTTATGTGCAAAGCTGACTTTGCTGAAGGTTTGGAGAGAAAGGAAGGGGAGGAGGTGGTCAACCATCACAATAACGAAAAAACAAAGAGCTACGGCTGATTCTGAGAAGAGTCTTCCCAAAGTTCCTGTATTGACTCTGCCACGGCAGCTGCTGTGCTCCAGCTACATACCAATTTCTTTTTTTTTAATTTATATTTATTTATTTTTAATTGAATGAATACTGGTTTGATTTCTGCCATACATCCACCTGAATCAGCCATAGGTGTACCTATGTCCCTTCCCCTATTTCTCTGCCCCTGCTCCATCTTAAAATGTCCTGGAAAAGCTAACAAATCTTCTTGTTATTTAATGGTGCATCCAGTTCTCTCTGGCTATTCTTTCTAAATTCAGTGCCAGATCTGCTTTACGTTGGATGAATCCCAACCGCTCATTTGTTGAACAATGGGTCAGTCTTCAGTCCTGGCCCCACAGAAGACCAGTAGAAAACCAAGGTGTTCTTTACCATGATCTTGTTTGCTAAAAAATCTTAAACAGCGATTCCTCTTTGTTATGGAAGTACTTAAGGAGGTAACTGCATAATCATAAGGGATTTGATTTAGGTCATACCTGAATAGTCTAGCGGTTTTCCCTACTTTCTTCAATTTAAGTCTGAATTTGGCAATAAGGAGTTCATGATCTGAGCCACAGTCAGCTCCTGGTCTTATTTTTGCTGACTGTATAGGGCTTCTCCATCTTTGGCTGCAAAGAATATAATCAATCTGATTTCGGTGTTGACCATCTGGTGATGTCCATGTGTAGAGTCTTCTCTTGTGTTGTTGGAAGAGGGTGTTTGCTATGACCAGTGCATTTTCTTGGCAAAACTCTGTTAGTCTTTGCCCTGCTTCATTCCACGTTCCAAGGCCAAATTTGCCTGTTACTCCAGGTGTTTCTTGACTTCCTACTTTTGCATTCCAGTCCCCTATAATGAAAAGGACATCTTTTTTGGGTGTTACTTCTAAAAGGTCTTGTAGGTCTTCATAAAACTGTTCAACTTCAGCTTCTTCAGCATTACTGGTTGGGGCATAGACTTGGATAACTGTGATATTGAATGGTTTCCCTTGGAGACGAACAGAGATCATTCTGTCGTTTTTGAGACTGCATCCAAGTACTGCATTTCGGACTCTTTTGTTAACCATGATGGCTACTCCATTTCTTCTGAGGGATTCCTGCCCTCAGTAGTAGATATAGTGGTCATCTGAGTTAAATTCACCCATTCCAGTCCACTTTAGTTCAGTGATTCCTAGAATGTTGACGTTCACCGTTTCCATCTCTTGTTTGACCACTTCCAATTTGCCTTGATTCATGGCCCTGACATTCCAGGTTCCTATGCAATATTGCTCTTTACAGCATGGAACCTTGCTTCTATCACCAGTCACATCCACAACTGGGTATTGTTTTTACTTTGGCTCCATCCCTTCATTCTTTCTGGAGTTATTTCTCCACAGATCTCCAGCAGCATATTGGGCACTACACCTACATCAAATCCCTTATGATTATACAGTGGAAGTGAGAAATAGATCTAAGGGCCTAGATCTGATAGATGGAGTGCCTGATGAACTACGGACGGAGGTTTGTGACATTGTACAGGAGACAGGGATCAAGACCGTCCCCATGGAAAAGAAATGCAAAAAAGCAAAATGGCTGTCTGGGGAGGCCTTACAAATAGCTGTGAAAAGAAGAGAGGCGAAAAGCAAAGGAGAAAAGGAAAGATATAAGCATCTGAATGCAGAGTTCCAAAGAACAGCAACAAGAGATAAGAAAGCCTTCTTCAGCGATCAATGCAAAGAAATAGAGGAAAACAGAATGGGAAAGACTAGAGATCTCTTCAAGAAAATTAGAGATACCAAGGAAACATTTCATGCAAAGATGGGCTCGATAAAGGACAGAAATGGTATGGACCTAACAGAAGCAGAAGATATTAAGAAGAGGTGGCAAGAATACATGGAAGAACTGTACAAAAAAGATCTTCATGACCCAGATAATCACAATGGTGTGATCACTAACCTAGAGCCAGACATCCTGGAATGTGAAGTCAAGTGGGCCTTGGAAAGCATCACTACGAACAAAGCTAGTGGAGGTGATGGAATTCCAGTTGAGCTATTTCAAATCCTGAAAGATGATGCTGTGAAAGTGCTGCACTCAATATGCCAGCAAATTTAGAAAACTCAGCAGTGGCCACAGGACTGGAAAAGGTCAGTTTTCATTCCAATCCCAAAGAAAGGCAATGCCAAAGAATGCTCAAACTATAGCACAATTGCACTCATCTCACACACTAGTAAAGTAATGCTCAAAATTCTCCAAGCCAGGCTTCAGCAGTACGGGAACGATGAACTTCCTGATGTTCAAGTTGGTTTTCGAAAAGGCAGAGGAACCAGAGGTCAAATTGCCAACATCCAATGGATCATGGAAGAAGCAAGAGAGTTCCAGAAAAAACATCTATTTCTGCTTTATTGACTATGCCAAAGCCTTTGTGTGGATCACAATAAACTGGAAAATTCTGAAAGAGATGGGAATACCAGACCACCTGACCTGCCTCTTGAGAAATCTGTATGCAGGTTAGGAACCAACAGTTAGAACTGGACATGGAACAACAGACTGGTTCCAAATAGGAAAAGGAGTACATCAAGGCTGTATATTGTCACCCTGCTTATTTAACTTCTATGCAGAGTACATCATGAGAAACGCTGGGCTAGAAGAAGCACAAGCTGGAATCAAGATTGCCAGGAGAAATATATCAATAACTCAGATATGCAGATGACACCACCCTTATGGCAGAAACTGAAGAGGAGCTAAAAAGCCTCTTGATGAAAGTGAAAGTGGAGAGCGAAAAGTTGGCTTAAAGCTCAACATTCAGAAAACGAAGATCATGGCATCTGGTCCCATCACTTCATGGGAAATAGATGGGGAAACAGTGGAAAGAGTCTCAGACTTTATTTTGGGGGCTCCAAAATCACTGCAGATGGTGATTGCAGCCATGAAATTAAAAGACGCTTACTCCTTGGAAGAAAAGTTATGACCAACCTAGATAGCATATTCAAAAGCAGAGACATTACTTTGCCAACTAAGGTCTGTCTAGTCAAGGCTATGGTTTTTCCAGTGGTCATGTATGGATGTGAGAGTTGGACTGTGAAGAAAGCTGAGCACTGAAGAATTGATGCTTTTGAACTGTGGTGTTGGAGAAGACTCTTGAGAGTCCCTTGGACTGCAAGGACATCCAACCAGTCCATCCTAAAGGAGATCAGTCCTGGGTGTTCTTTTTAAGGACTGACGCTAAACCTGAAATTCCAATACTTTGGCCACCTCATGCGAAGAGTTGACTCATTGGAAAAGACTCTGATGCTGGGAGGGATTGGGGGCAGGAGGAGAAGGGGACGACAGAGGATGAGATGGTTGGATGGCATCACGGACTCGATGGACATGAGTTTGGGTGAACTCTGGGAGTTGGTGATGGACAGGGAGGCCTGGCATTTTGCGATTCATGGGGTCACAAAGAGTTGGACATGACTGAGCGACTGAACTGAACTGAACTGAACTGAACTGAACTGAAGGCTTGTAGCCCAGAGTCCATTCAGTCTTATTAAACTGACTTCACCTATTCTGAAGTGATCGATTGTACTACAGTCCAGTTTTTATTTTGCTCTCCAGGGTCTCTACCTTATCCCCCCTATTTCTAAGCCATCTGAGAGGCACCTCACTGTCCTGACTTCTTCACACAGCCAAATAGGTATGCTCAAAAAAGAAAATGTCAGCTTGCCTACTACCCCGCCATCTATTTACTCTCCATGGTGGAAACTCACCATCACTTGTGTTTTCGAAAACCTGAGGGACCTCCCTCAGGCACTGAACAGCCGCCTAAAAATAGACTTCCCAAAAATGTCAGAAAGTCCCTGAGTAATAACAAGACATAAATCATGAAGACCTGTAGAAGTTGGTCTCCAGAGGTTAAAAAAAAAGTTTTAAGAAGTAGTGATAAAGGCACTCAGATTCGGTTTTTTAATTTTCTGAGTGCTCTCCTTATTTTGCTCAGGATCTTTCAAAATAGCAAAACTTTTAACGAACCCCCATGGACGTAAGGCCATATGAGCATATTGTCAAATGTATATTTCAGAGCACAAACTATATGCCAGTTCTTGTGGCCCATGAGCAAGATCAAGTTGAGGTCATGGTCTTAGCTCTTACGGAATTTACACCCAGGGTAGGAGACGGAGGGAACAAACCAACGACTGGAACAGAGGATGAGAAGCACACACCTAGCTAACCGCTTGGGAGGGACTCAGTCCTCCTCAGCAATAGCAGGAGGTAAAGAGCGTCATCAAGACAGTGGTCCCCGTCCCTTTCCTGTCCCTGGGCTTTCATCTGGAATAACAGAGACAACAAACAAATTTATGCAAATTCACGAGCAATTTATTTACTCTGGTTATAACATCAGCAGAAATGACAACAGCATGCAATATCCTTCCAAGTTCCCAGCTCACAGGCTCCATTCAGCCATTTACTTAATGCCCAAAACACCTCTTTGATTCATTATTTGTGAGCCTCACAGAACCCTCCAGAACTGCTCCTTTGGTTAAAGTCAGTTCAATCACTGCTTTTATTGAAGTCTCTTATTAGAACGGCTTGATTTGTTTTTCTCCATATAACATCATTAAGAAGAGGAGGGGCCAGATCAGTTAGGAGAGAAACCAATACCTTTCATTCCTCGTTAGGCTCTGTGCTCCTGGAGGTTGAGCCCAGTGTTGCCCTGAGCTCTTTCACGTCATCGCCACAGAACTGTAAGCACACAGTTATCTCACCCTCGTCATCTTTGTTTTTCAAACATCTACCAAGAATTTACTGAATTAAAATATTCCATTTTGACACCAAATATATTTTCCTCTCCTGTTTCATAGATTTCCTTTTTGACCATTCGAGTTTGGATAAACTCCAGGAGTTGGTGATGGACAGGGAAGCCTGGCGTGCTGCGATTCATGGGGTCGCAAAGAGTCAGACACGACTGAGCGACTGAACTGAACTGACCTGAACCCAATTTAAGGGATGGTGAAACATGAAAAGGAGACACCTTCTCCAGCCCAAAAGAGCTGCCAGCTAAGATGGGTGTGGAAGGGTGGATGGAAGCTGTCTCATCAGTGAAGAAGAGGAAGGGACAGCCGGCAACAGGGACAAGACCCAGAAAAGTGGGAAAATGCGATTCCTTCAAGGAAGAACACGTTTGTAAAAACGGAGCATCTGGGACATCTCAGAGAAAGGCAAAAGAAGAGGGCATAAACAAACCCTGTCGCCAGCTGACAAAGAGAGCGTGAAACACTGGGTTCAGCTGTTTCTGTGAATCAGCACAAAGGCAGTGACTGCGCATTTCTTGTCCCTGCTGCAACCCCTGGAACAGCATACGGCACATGGTCGGAACTACACTCAGTGAGTGTGTGAATGGATAAATGGACGGATGGAAACGAATACAGGTCGTCCTTCACGTGTAGCCATGTTGCATGTGGCACTCCCAGCAGAGCAGTCCCATGAAGGGAGCTATCAGGCACAGGCGAGAAAGAGTCAGTGCTAGGAGGTGTGCACGAGCAACACGATGCAGAGCGTGAGCGTGCACTCACCTGCTCTGGTGAGAACTCCAGACCTGCAGCTGACTGCTGGACAAGCGTCCACAGGAGAACATTGGGTCCCACCAAAGAAAGACACTTCACATCCGAGGGCCAAGGAGAAGACCCGACAAGGTGGTAGGAGGGGGAAAATCACATATAGAATCAAACCCATCTGGCCAAAGGTGCTTGGAGGACTCACACAAAACCTTGGGTGCACCAGGGCCCAGGGACCCCACAAGAGACTGAGCCAGACCTGCCTTGAGTGCCTGAATGTCTCCTGCAGAGGCGCGGGTCAGCAGTGGCCTGCCGTGGGGACAGGGGATCTGGCTGCAGCAGACCTGGGGGGCGAAGCACGTGAGCCTGACCTAGGCCACCGAGCAGACAACCCACAAAGTGGAGGACAATGTGCCAGAGCAGCCTTGCACTGCGGCAAAAGTTCTAGACACACCCCCGATTCCCCAGCCTGGGGATCCGGCAAAAGGGCTGAGAAGCCCTGGGGAATCTGACTTTGGAGGCCAGTGGGGTTTGATTGCAGAACTTCCACAGGACTGGGGAAAAAGACCCTTGGAGGGCACAAGCAAAACCTTGTGCCACCAGGACCCAGGAGGAAGGAGGTGACCCCACAAGAGACTGAGCCAGACTTGCCTGTGAGTGTTCAGGAGTCTCTGGCAGAGGCCTGAGTTGACAGTGGCCTGCCGTGGGGTCTGAATGCAAGTCTGTCATAAGTCCTTTTGAAGGAGGCTGTCATTGCCACCATTACACCCACCATAGTTTACTGAGACAGACAGGGAGGGAACACAGCCCCACTCATCAGCAGAAAATTGGATTAAAGATTTACTGAGAATGGCCCAGTCCTTCAGAGCAAGACCCAGATTTCCCCAAAGCTAGTCCCTCCCATCATGAAACGTCCACAAGCCTCTTATTCTTACCCTTCAGAGGGCAGACAGAATGGAAGCCACAATTACAGAAAACTAATCAAACTGACCATACCCTTGTCTAACTCAGTGAAACTCTGAGCCATGCCGTGTGGGGCCACCCAAGACAGACAGGTAATGCTGGAGAGGTCTGACAAAATGTGGTCCACTGGAGAAGAGAATGGCAAACCTCTCCAGTGTTCTTCCCTTGAGAGCCCCATGAACAGTATGAAAAGGCAAAAAGATATAACACTGAAAGGTGAACTCCCCAGGTCAGTAGGTGCCCAACATGCTACTGGAGAAGAGAGGAGAAATAACTCTAGAAAGAATGAAGAGGCTGAGCCCAAACAAAAGCAAAACCCAGTTATGGATGTGACTGGTGATGGAAGTAAAGTTCAAGGCTGTAAGAACAATACTGCGTAGGAACCTGAATGTTAGGTCCATGAATCAAGGCAAATTGGAAGTGGTCAAACAGGAGATGGCAAGAGTGAACATCAACATTTTAAGAATCAGTCTACTAAAATGGACTGGAATAGGCAAATTTAACTCAGATGACCATCATATCTACTACTGTGGGCAGGAATCCCTCAGAAGAAATGGAGTAGCCCTCAAAGTCAACAAAAGAGTCCAAAATGCAGTTCTTGGGTGCAGTCTCAAAAACAAGGAATGATCTCTTCGTTTCCAAGGCAAACCATTCAATATCACAGTAATCCAAGTCTATGCCCCAACCACTCAATTCAGTACAGTCGTTCAGTCACGTCCAAATCCTTGAGAATCCAAGGACTACAGACGCCAGGCTTCCCAGTCCAACACCAACTCCCAGAGTTAACTCAAACTCATGTTCATTGAGTCAGTGATGCCATCCAAATGTCCCATCCTCTGTCATCCCCTTTTCCTCCTGCCTTCAATCTTTCTCAGCATCAGGGTCTTTCCCAATGAGTCAGTTCTTTGCATCAGGTGGCTAAAGTATTGGAGTTTCACTTTCAGCGTCAGTCCTTCCAAGGAATATTGAGGACTGATTTCCTTTAGGATGGACTGGTTGGGTCTCCTTGCAGTCCAAGGGACTCTCAAGAGTCTTCTCCAACACCACAGTTCAAAAGCATCAATTCTTTGGTGCTCAGCTTTCTTTATGGTCCAACTCTCACATCCATACATGACTATTGGAAAAATCATAGCTTTGACTAGATGAACCTTTACTGGCAAAGTAATGTCTCTGCTTTTAAATATGCTGTCTAGGTTGGTCATAGCTTTTCTTCCAAACAGCAAGCGTCTTTTAATTTCATGACTGCAGTCACCATCAGCAGAAATTTTGAATCCCAAAAAAATAAAGTCTGTAACTGTTTCCATTGTTTCCCCATCAATTTGTCATGATGTGATGGGACTGTATGCCATGATCTTAGCTTTCTGAATGTTGAGTTTTAAGCCAATCTTTTTCACTCTCCTCTTTCACTTTCATCAAGAGGCTTTAGTTCTTCACTTTCTCCCATAAGGGTGGTGTCATCTGCATATCTGAGGTTACTGATATTTCTCCCAGAAATCTTGATTGAAGCTTGTACTTCATCCAGCCCAGCATTTCTCATGATGTACTCTGCATAGAAGTTAAATAAGCAGGGTGACAATATATAGCCTTGATGTACTCCTTTCCTGATTTGGAACCAGTATGTTGTTCCATGTCCAGTTCTAACTGCTGCTTCTTGACATGCATACAGATTTCTCAGGAGGCAGGTCAGGTGGTCTGGTATCCCCATCTCTTTAAGAGTTTTCCACAGTTTATTGTGATCCACACAAAGGCTTTGGCATAGTCAATAAAGCAAAAGTAGATGTTTTCCTGGAACTCTCTTGCCTTTTCTATGATCCAACAGATGTTGGCAATTTGATCTCTGGTTCCTATGCCTTTTCCAAATTCAGTTTGAACATCTGGAAGTTCACGGTTCACATACTGTTGAAGCCTGGCTTGGAGAATTTTGAGCATTGCTTTTCTAGCATGAGATGAATGCAATTGTGCAGTAGTTTGAGCATTCTTTGGCATTGCCTTTCTTTGGGATTGGAATGAAAACTGACCTTTTCCAGTCCTGTGGCCACTGCTGAGTTTTCCAAATTTGCTGGCATACTGAGTGCAGCACTTTCACAGCATCATTTTAAGCATTTGAAACAGCTCCACTGGAATTCCATCACCTCCACTAGCTTTGTTCGCAGTGATGCACTGTAAAGCCCACTTGACTTTGCATTCCTGGATGACTGGCTCTAGGTGAGTCATCACACTGTCATTGTTATCCAGGTCTTGAAGATCTTTTTTGTACAGTTCTTCTGTGTATTCTTGCCACCTCTTCTTAATATCTTCTGCTTCTGTTAGGTCCATACTGTTTCTGTCCTTTATTGAGCCCATCTTTGCATGAAATGTTCCCTTGGTATCTCTAATTTTCTTAAAGAGATTTCTAATCTTTCCCATTTTATTATTTTCCTCTATTTCTTTGCATTGATCACTGAAGAAGGCTTTCTTATCTCTCCTTGCTAGTCTTTTGAACTCTGCATTCAAGTGGGTATATCTCTCCTTTTCTCCTTTGCCTTTAGCTTCTCTTTGTTTCTCAGCTATTTGTAAGGCTTCCTCAGGCAACCATTTTGCCTTTTTGCATTTCTTTTTCTTGGGGATGGTATTAATCACTGCCTCCTGTAGTGTCATGAACCTCCTTCCATAGCTCTTCAAGCTCTCCATTTATCAGATCGAATCCCTTGAATCTATTTGTCACTTCCACTATATAATTGTAAGAGATTTTATTTAGGTCATATCTCAGTGGTCTAGTGGTTTTCCCTACTTTCTTCAATTTAAGTCTGAATTTGGCAATAAGGAGTTCATGATCTGAGCCCATCAACTCCTGGTCTTCTTTTTGCTGACTGTATAGAACTTCTCCATCTTTGGCTGCAAAGAATAGAATCAATCTGATTTCGATGTTGTCCATCTGGTGATGTCCACGTGTAGAGTCTTCTCTTGTGTTGTTGGAAGAGGGTGTTTGCTATGACCAGTGCGTTCTCTTGGCACAACTCTGTTTGCCTTTGCCCTGCTTCATTCCGCATTCCAAGGCCAAATTTGCCTGTTACTCCAGGTGTCTTTTGACTTCCTACTTTGCATTCCAGTCTCCTGTGATGAAAAGGACATCTTTTTTGGGTGTTGGTACTAGAAGGTCTTGTAGGTCTTCATAGAATCATTCACTTCAGCTTCTTTGAAGCTGAAGACAAAAAGATAGGAACAGTATGAAAAGGCAAAAACATATGATGCTGAAAGATGAGCTCCCCAGGTTGGTAGGGGCCCAATATCTACTGGAGAACAGTGGAGAAGCAACTCCAGAAAGACTGAAGAGGCTGAGCCAAAGCAAACTGAGAACAACACCCAGTTGTGGATTGGCTGGAGATGGAAGTATAGTCTAAGGCTGCAAAGAACACTATTGCATAGGAACCTGCAATGTTAGGTCCATGAATCAAGGCAAATTGGAAGTGGTCAAACAGGAGATGGCAAGAGTGAACATCAATGAAGTCAAGTGGAAGTTATGGACCTAACAGAACCAGAAGATATTAAGAAGAGGTGGCAAGAACACACAGAAGAACTATACAAAAAGGTCTTCATGACCCAGATAACACTGGCGGTGTGATTACCCACCTAGAGCCAGACACCCTGGAGTGCAAAGTCAAGTGTGTCTTAGGAAGCATCACCATGAGCAAAGCTAGTGGAGATGATGGATTTCCAGCTTAGCTATTTCAAATCCTAAAATATGATGCTGTTAAACTGCTGCACTCAGCAGTGGCCACAGGACTGGGAAAGGTCAGTTTTCATTCCAATCCCAAAGAAAGGCAACGCCAAAGAATGCTCAAACTACTGCACAATTGCATTCATCTCATGCTAGAAAAGCAATGCTCAAAATTCTCCAAGCTACTGCACAATTGCACTCATCTCACACGCTAGCAAAGTGATGCTCAAAATTCTCCAAACTAGGCTTAAACAGTACATGAACTGAGAACTTCCAGATATTCAAGTTGGATTTCGAAAAGGCAGAAGACTCAGAGATCAAATTGCCAATATCCCCCGGATCATAGAAAAAGCAAGAAAATTCCAGAAAATAACATCTACTTCTACTTCACTGACTACGCTAAAGCCTTGACTGTGTGGATCACAACAAACTGGAAAATTCTTAAACAGATGGGAATCCCAGACCACCCTACCTGCCTCCTGAGAAATCTATATCCAGGTCAAGAAGCAAATGTTAGAACCAGACATGGAACTGGTTCCAAAATGGGATAGGTATATGTCAAGACTGTATATTGTCACCTTGCTTATTTAACTTATATGCAGAGTTCAGTTCAGTTCAGTCGCTCAGTCATGTCTGACTCTTTGTGACCCTATGAACTGCAGCAGGCCAGGCCTCCCTGTCCATCACCAACTCCCGGAGTTCACTCAGACTCACGTCCATCGAGTCCGTGATGCCATCCAGCCATCTCATCCTCTGTTGTCCCCTCTCCTCCTGCCCCCAACCCCTCCCAGCATCAGAGTCTTTTCCAGTGAGTCAACTCTTCACATGAAGTGGCCAAAGTACTGGAGTTTCAGCTTTAGCATCATTCCTTCCAAAGAAATCCCAGGGCTGGTCTCCCTCAGAATAGACTAGTTGGATCTCCTTGCAGTCCAAGGGACCCTCAAGAGTCTTCTCCAACACCACAGTTCAAAAGCATCAATTCTTCAGCCCTCAGCCTTCTTCACAGTCCAACTCTCACATCCATACATGACCACAGGAAAAACCATAGCCTTGACTAGACGGACCTTAGTCAGCAAAGTAATGTCTCTGCCTTTCAATATGTTATCTAGGTTGGTCACAACTTTTCTTCCAAGGAGTAAGCGTCTTTTAATTTCATGGCTGCAATCACCATCTGCAGTGATTTTGGAACCCAAAAACATAAAGTCTAACACTGTTTCCACTGTTTCCCCATCTATTTCACATGAAGTGATAGGACTGGATGCCATGATCTTTGTTTTCTGAATGTTGAGCTTTAAGCTAACTTTCTCACTCTCCTCTTTCACTTTCATCAAGAGGCTTTTTAGTTCCTCTTCACTTTCTGCCATAAGGGTGGTGTCATCTGCATATCTGAGGTTATTGATATTTCTCCTGGCAATCTTGATTCCAGCTTGTGCTTCTTCCAGCCCAGCGTTTCTCATGATGTACTCTGCATAGAAGTTAAATAAGCAGGGTGACAATATACAGCCTTGACGTCCTCCTTTTCCTATTTGGAACCAGTCTGTTGTTCCATGTCCAGTTTTAACTGTTGCTTCCTGACCTGCATACAGGTTTCTCAAGAGGCAGGTCAGGTGGTCTGGTATTCCCATCTCCTTCAGAATTTTCCACAGTTTATTGTGATCCACACAGTCAAAGGCTTTGGCATAGTCAATAAAGCAGAAATAGATGTTTTTTTTGGAACTCTCTTGCTTTTCCCATGATCCAGCGGATGTTGGCAATTTGATCTTGCAAAATGCCATACTGGGTGAAGCACAAGCTGGAATCAAGATTGCCAGGAGAAATAAATATCAATAACCTCAGATATGCAGATGACACCACCTTTATTGCAGAAAGTGAAAGAGGAGAGTGAAAAAAGCCAGCTTAAAACTCAACATTCAAAAAACTAAAATCGTGGCAACCAGTCCCATCACTTCATGGCAAATAGATGGGGAAACAATGGAAACAGTGACAGTCTTTATTTCGGGGGTCTCCAAAATCACTGCAGATGGTGACTGCAGCCATGAAATTAAAAGACTCTAGTTCCTTGGAAGAAAAGCCATGACCAACCGAGACAGCATATTAAAAAGCAGAGACATTGTTCACCCACAAAGGTCTGTCTATTCAAAGCTATGGTTTTTCCAGTAGTCATGTATGGATGCGAGAGTTGGGCCATAAAGAAAGCTGAGTGGTAGAGAATTAATGCTTTTGAGCTGTAGTGTGGAGAAGACTCTTGAGAGTCCATCCAGTCCATTCTAAATGAAATCATTCCTGAATATTCATTGGAAGGACTGAGGCTGAAGTTCAAGCTCCAATACTTTGGCCATCTGATGTGAAGAACTGACTCATTGGAAAAGACCCTGATGCTGGGAACGATTGAAGGCATGAATAAAAGGGGACGACCGAGGATGGCAGTTGGTGGCATCACCGACTCGTTGCACCTGAGTTTGAGCAAGCTTTGGGTGTTGGTGATGGACAAGGAGGCCTGGCGTGATAAACGTGGCACACTAATGCTCAAAGTGCTTCTCATCTGGCTGGGCAAGTAGCTAGAGCAGCAGTCGGCAACTTTGGCTGAATATTGCTGTCATGCGGGAGCTTTTAAGAACCTCAAAGCCTAGTTCCCAATTAAGGCAGAGGTGAAACTGAGTCACGGTACTTTTAATTCTCCTTGTGATTCCAGTGTGCACCCACACCTGAAAACTCTTGAGCTTGTACATGAACATCGTCCAAGGTTAATAACTGCGATTCTTATCTGTGGTACACATGGAATTACCTGGAGACTTTTTGCCTCAGAAACCAGAGGTGTAGTGTCAACTCCTGATTCAGTGGATAGGAGGGACCCCGACATGTGTACTTGGAGAAAGCCCATGAGAGGGTTCTGCCAGATGCCGAAGTTTGAGCATCACACTTCCTTTAGAGAAAGGATAGTGAATTCTGGCAAGTACTCCACATCGCGGAAGTGCCAGGCTGGAGATGTGAAAAGAACTCTCCCTGTCTTGCATCAAGAAATGTGAGACTGTCACTGCCGGAGAGGGACCGTGCAAGAATGAAGATGGAGGTGCCCAAGACGAATGAGTGGGAGCATCTCTTCATCCGGGGAAGCGACATGCACGTCTCCCCAGGCCTGTGACTTGTTTCCTAGGAAACACATCGAGAGATGAGGCCACTCACCCAGCTTCTGCAAATCTAGCAGTGGGTCATCAGCTTGACTTATCTGCATCTGCTTTCAGGTAGGGGGTAAGAAGGGCCCCCCAAGTCCTACAGACAGTGGGCTGTCTTATCACACTGAGGCTATATTACGAATCTCCTGCTCCTGCATCACCGACTGAGCACAGATCCTTCTTTAATTAAATCCCCTGAGTGAAAGAATCTTTCCAATCAAGCAAACTCTGGAACACTCTGCAGAAGTAAGCACATTAAAGAGAAGAAAAATAGGGTCAGTCAATTATTAGTTAAGGGAGTGGGAGGCAGAAGTTATCACATATTTCTTTTTTAAAAGGACATGAATCAAGGAGGTAAAAAAAAAAAAAAATCCTAACAGTCATCCGCATTGTGTTCTTCACAAGGCAAAAGGTTTTTTCAGGTTCTTCCAAAGCCTTTGAAGACAAAATCAATGAGCTTCATTGCAGCATAGAGACAAGAGTTTCTCAAACTGTCAAAAGAGAGAAAGACGCCAGCGTTCATTAGTATTAAGTTGAGTGTTCTCTTATCAAAGTCAGTATGCCTTCTCTCACCTTTATAATACTACACTTATTGGGTTGTCTACTTTGCTGTTATTAACTAGACAGAAGGGAACACAGGCTTAAAAATTAGTTCATTTTTATATAATTTGTTCTCAATTTCTCTTTTTTCTCATAGAAAATGAGTTGGAGTGTGGCGCATTGCTCTCATTATGATTTCTAATAGTTAGTAATGAAATTTAACTTTCACGTCTATTTCTACAGTACCATTTCGTCAAGCTGCTTTGCCAGTTTTGAGACAGCCTTGTGCTCAGAAGCTGCGAGCCTGTCCCAAATTAGAACGATCAAGGATGGTCTGGCGCCTGTCACTTGCACGTCTTTTCTCAGAAGAACTTTTTCGCTAACAGCCCTCACACACACTTCAGGAGGATTTGTGTCCACGAGGGGACAGCAGCCTCTCCAACCCTAAGAGCCCTGGCGACGGCGATCGTCATCGCGCTGCTGTCACGAAGGCATAAGCAGGACAGACAGGCGGGAGGAGGAAAAGACCTTGATGCTGACCTTGATGTGAAAACTCACTCAGTTTAATACTAATGAATGCCAATTTCTTATTTTTAAGTCTGAGAAAAAAGTAATAAACGTGATAAATGCTCATCTTTATTGAGCGGTGGTGATTGCTGTTTAGTCGCTAAGTCATATCTGATCCCTTGTGACCCCACGGACTGCAGCACACCAGGCTCTCCTGTCCTCCACTACCTCCCAGAGCTCGCTCAAACTCATGTCCACTGAGTCAGTGATGTCATCTAACCAACTCACCCTCTGCCACCTCCTTCTCCTCCTGCCTTCAATCTTTCCCAGCATCAGGGTCTTCTCCAATGAGTCATTTCTTCGCATCAGGTGACCAAAGTATTGGAGTTTCAGCTTCAGCATTAGTCCCTCCAATGAATATTCAGTGACAGGCTGGTATTTTGCTAAATCTTTGCCATGTGCTACGTTAATCTTGGGGCTTCTCCAGTGGCTCAGCAATAAAGAACCCACCTTCTAATGCAGGAGACATGGGTTTGACCCCTGGGTTGGGAAGATCCCCAGGAAGAGGAAATGGCAACCCACTCCAGTATTCTTGCCTGGGAGATCCCGTGGACAGAGGAGCCTGACGGGCTACAGTCCATGGGGTTGCAAAGAGTCTGACACAATTTAGCAACTAAACAACAACCTTAATCTTAGTCTTAATCTTCTAATAATTTTATAAAATAGGTTGCTTTGTTATCACCATCAAAGAGAAGAAAACTGAGGCTGAAAGAGATTTAGTGACTTGTCAAAGGTTACATGCGAAGCAAGTGAACAAGTAGTGATTAAAACTGGGTTAATTTAAAACTCTCATGGGAATATCCTAAAAAATGCTCACTCCACTCAGATGAAGGGGGATGGTACCAACTCCAGGATTTACCTACCCAGGCCATATCTCATTCTAGATAAAGCCAGTGTAACTGATCTTTGTGCTGTTCTTCAAATTTTGAATTTGTTAAATATTTTCTTGAAATTCACATCAGTGAATTTCAACCCTATGAAATCAACAAACAATAGCTTCATGTTGCAAGAGTCTAACTTTAAACAGTAGAAACTACATTTTCTCAAAAACTGACTTCTCTGGAATTATTGTCTATAATGCATTTGGCCCTTTTTCTCAAAGAGAGGGATTGATCGCCAGGAGTAAGTCATAACCATTCTCAGCCATGCGTGGACGAGCCCCTTTTAACTGCCAAGGAACATCACAGATACAGATTCCAGGTGCCTTCCAATCCTAGAGTTAATTTGCTCTTGGTCCTGTTAGGGGGTTAAAAAAACATGCCACATCTGACAGCTGGGCTCTATTACTGGAAAAACTCAACAAAGCCTTGCCGGATACTGGCTCTATATCCAGCAGTGTCATAAATGCTGTGAGGAACACCAAAGAAATACAAGCAAAGGTCCTTACCTTTGGAAATTTCACAATCTAACTGGTGAAATGAGATACATTCATATGAAATTACTCATAAATGAGAAAAGCACGTAGTAACAATGGTAATCATGTGTGGGAAATAATACTGTGATGAAAGTGTTGACACATAACTATAGGCTGAATTATATATTTGTTCATTTATCAAATATTAATTCAACACTTGTCAGGTAATGTGGGATTTCAAAGATGAATCAGATATGGACCCTGTGTTGTAATATTGAAGCTTATAATCTACTTGGGAAAAATATGTACCTATAAACAAAAATAACTATAATACATCAGGCAAAATATAATGTGTCTTAAGGTCTCTGATACGGAAAATCAGAGAAGCCTTCGTGTAAAGAGATTCCATGGAAGTCTATCTCGAGGGCTGATGAGATTTTCAGGGGACACAGTGAAGAGAGTTTCCAGGAGAAGGGAAATTTTGCATGTGAGCCTGCATTTACACATACATGCATTTCTAAAAATTAGGGGGAAAATCTACAAAAATAACTGACTGTTTGTGGGTTGGGGAACTACAGGGACTTTTTGTTTACTTCTTGAGAAATTTCTGAATTTTCCAAGTTCTTGACAAGTATACGTTTTTCTTCATAATCAGGAAATACTTCACTTTGAAGGCGTTTTACAACCCCTAGTAAGAAGAGAGGAAAGCCGAAGCAAAGACCAGACAAAGCAGGCTTCCTCCCGCCTTGTTTCAGGAAGGAACGAGGCCGCCTGGGGGTGGGCGTGCGCGGGTCGCCTCCTCGTCTGCCCAGAGGCGAGGTCCGTGCAGCGCCCCGCTCTGCTACCGCGGACCTCTCGGCAAAGGAGCCAGTCCCCTGTGTCCTGAGCTGTGCGGAGGAAACCTAACCGCGAGCCCTTTCCGACCGAACGCCGCGAGAGCCGGAGGGGAGGGCGGGCACCGGCAGGCGACACTTCACCAGCCGGCCCCTGCACCGCCCAGACACCCGGCCGGCCCCTCGGCTGAGCCGGCGCCGCCCCGCGGGCCGCGCGGACCCTGCGCCCGGCGCCCGCGCGGAGCCCGAGGGAGGCGGAGGCTGCGCGGGTGCCCCCGCCCCCGCCTGCCCGCAGAGGGCCGGCGCGTCTTCTCCAGCTGGCAGCGGGTGGGTGCGGGCGGGCCCTGCCAGTGCCCGGGGGTCTGCTCGGTAGGAGAGAAGGGAGCCGGGCCGGACGGGGCCCAGCCCCCACGGGCGCCCGGAGCAGCCCCGCGGCGGCCGCGGCCGAGCTGGCCCGGCCTCCCGCGAGCCGGCGTCCGGCGGCCCTGGGCTCGCGGCGGCCCTGGGCTCGCGGCGAGGAGCTAAGGGTGCAGCCGCGAAGCTCACGACCCTCGCTGCGCTTTCTCCGGAAAAGCAGCGCCTGAAACAGAGCCCATCCCCAGCAGCTCTCCCGGGATGTGATTCTGGTAACAGGAACGGAGACGCAGCGAGAAAGGCAAGGTGAGCGTGGAGCCCGCTCAGTCGTGTCCGACTCTGCGACCCCACGGACTCCACAGTCCACGGGAGTCTCCCGGCCGGAACACGAGTGGGTGGCCTTGCCCTTCTCCAGGGGATCTTCCCAACCCGGGGATCGAACCCAGGTCTCCCGCACTGCAGGCGATTCCTCGCCGGCTGAGCCGCCAGGGGAGCCCCTTGTGGGGAACAGAGAAGCGGGGAAAGCAGACAGGACCGATCTTTCCTGCTCGCTCGCGGCTGTGGGCGCCGGGGCCTCCATCCTGCCGGGGCCTTCTGGGGACAGGACGCAGAGGTGAACGCCCAGGGACGGGACGGGGCCTCTCTTCCCCGGCGCCCTGGCCCCGTCGGTCAAGAGCTGACCGTGGAGCCAATGCCCTCGCGCTTCCAGGCCCTTCCAGCTCGCCCGCATGCAACACTGGGTGGATCTGCGCCAGCTTCTCAGGCCGTGGGGTCGGAAACCCCTGAGGAGGAACGCTGACGACGCGCGTGCAGGGTCACCCCGCACCGAGCTGGCTGTGGGGGCAAGGGCGGGGATGAAACGGGGGCCCCAAGAGCTTGAAGCAGGGTTCACACCCATCAACAGCCTTTCAATCGCAGGATTTCTCTTTATTTTTACTTTCAAGAAGCAGTCAGATATCTGTCAACTGTCCATTTGGAGGAGGAAATGGCAGGCAACCCACTCCAGTATTCTTGCCTGGAGAAACCCATGGACAGAGGAGCCTGGTGGGCTGCAGTCGGTCGGGTCCCAAGAGTCTGGCACGACTTAGCGACTAAACCACCACCGTTGTTATGCTGTTTAACATGTAACCCTATAAATACGGTGTCTCTATTTTCACAGAAAATAAGCCATAAAAAGTAAAGGTATGTTAACTAGGTTTACATTAAGATAGTTAAATGGGAAAAGTAGTTTTCTCTCTCTTTCCTCTGAAAGATCTAGAAAGAAAGAAATTTCCTTTCCCTGCACTAAACACTATGCCCTGTGGAACACTTTAACTTTCCATAAACTCAACAAGAAAAGCATTGCAATCCAGATATAGGCAAGACCTCACTGCACCTCAGAGGTTTCAGTTTAATAGGCTCAGGGCCCTTGCATAGCATGTGCAAATCAAACGTGCTTCCCCAAATTCCTGCGACCACCCCCCCTCCAGCTTCACTTTGGCAGTGTCTCCTCTGACGCTGCCCCTTTATCTGAGAGTGACATCTCAGTAAGGTCCTTTCTTGTAGACCAGACAGAACTCAGCCCTTTGGCTGTGAACACACAAAAAAATCCAACCGAACTCATGATTGAGGAATAATTTAAAGAGATCACATCCGTCACCATCCGGCCTCCTGCCTTCTCCCTGAATCCCCTCATATCCTGCCCCCACCTTCCAAAAGCTTGCTTGGGGCACAGGACCATCTGACCACACATGGCCCTGGGAATGGGGCGGGGGTGGGGGAAGCCTCCTGGCGCTGGCTGTCACTGAGGGCTGCCTAGACCAACTTATCAGACTTCCCCATCTCCACTAGGACACTTCAAATAAAATTACATCATTTTCACATTATTCATCCAAGAAAACATATTGACAGTCTATTATACATCAAGCTCTGTGCAAAGAACCAGAGATTATAGCACCATCCATGCCCACTCGCTACTCACAGTTTATAGAAGAGACAGACAAATATATCATAGTTCAGAGTGGTAGGTTTAGTAACAAAAACACTCTCAAGTAACAGAAGAAATGATTGACCCTGTCTGAGGCAGCCAGCAAGGCTTCCAAGATGAGCTGATGACTAAAATGTATTTTAAAGGGAGACGGTGGGTTCATTGCATGGAAAAAGGACGGAAGAAAGTTCCGAAGGCTGTATCACATACAAAGGCACACAGGTAGGAAGCTCCGTGACATGTCTGGGGGGATTAAGATAGTTTTAGAATGATACATGGAAAGCATCAAGGGAAGGGCGTGTGAAAGGAATTTAGATAGGCAGACGACAACCAGATGACGGAATCCGGAGTCATCTAAGGAACCTGGACTTCTCCTGGGATCGACAAGGGCCAGCGAAAGACCTGAATAGCACAGTGGCAAGGCTAATGTCATATCCCTCTGGGTACCACATGGAGGACCAGAGACCCGTGAGCACAGCGCACAGAGACCGTTATGGCTCCGTTGCAATAACTCAGTTGAAAAAGTGTTAGGCCAATGACAGGTAGCAACACTGAGGATGGAGATGAAAAAGAAAAGGTATTAGAACTAGTTAGGAAATGAAGTTGACAGAATTTGGAGACTCAGGGGATGTAGAAGATAAGGGGAAGGTTAGTCAAGAATGACACGCTGCTGTCTCACTGAGCGATGGAAATGAGTGATGAGCCACCAGCCAGCAAAGGAAATGCAGGCCAAACGCGCAGGTTTACGGTCAATGGGAGGAAAGGAAGTTAGTTTTAGGCAAGCTGAATTTGAGGTGCCTGAAAAACATATTTCTGTTAGCTAGCTATTTATGAAAAACGACCTCAAAACTCAGTAGCTATAAAAAGTAATTACTTATCGTCACCTGTGTATATTATGACCGACTGGGGTTTGGCTAATCCAGGCTGGGTGCAACAGGGCACCTGGCTAGCTGCTTTGAGGGGGGTCTCCTTCCAGCCACCAGTCTTGGGTTGGATGGGGAGGCTCTGCTAAAGGTTTCATGCATCCTCCTTCGATTAACGGGCTAGCTAAGGGATTTTCCATGAGATTTTTCCTGCAGAAGTGGAAGAGGGCGGGTAGAAACACGTTAAGCCTCTTAAGGCTTGAGCCCAGGACTGGCATGCTATCACTTCCACCCATGGGCCAGTGGCTAAAGGAAGGCAGGGCATATGGCCAAGCCCCAAATCAAAGGGTATGGACAGATACCTGTATCCACAGATCAGCTACAGCAAGGGAGTGGGTGTGAACAAGGGTGAAGCTTTTGAGCCAGTGATATGCTGGTTCAAATATCTAGGTAATGGTTTGGGGGAGGCAGTTAGATGTGCATGAGGTAAAAACTTGAAGGAAAATCAGGGTTACAGTTACAGATCTTTCTGTCATCAGAGTATAGCTGGTGATTAAAGTAAGAGGAGAAAATTGTAGGTAGTACTTATAGTGATAAGAGAAGTAGGTCGAAGACAGACCTCTAAGAACAGGGTGAGGTTCCTAAAGGAAAGCAGAGAAGAGGTGATCACAAGGGTTGAAGGAGGTACAGGAGGATTTGCTGTTAAGGAAGCCAAATGAGTAGAGATTTTCAAGAAAGACTCAGGGGTTAAAAATTACATTACATCTACTAGTGATAGTGCTTATGAGGAACCAAGCATCGTTTTTAAACACTCACATGAACTGATTCACTTAAAACTCGTAAGAATGAAACTAAGCGCACACCGTGGTTACCTCTGTTTTGGTGACATAGGAACTGAGGAGGATAGAAGGGATCGGTGCGAACTCACCCAGCGGCTGAGGTGGGGCAGCTCCAGAAACCGTGCTCTGAATCTCGACACCACACTGTGCTTAAGAATGTCAGATAACCTCCGATTAAAATAAATAAATGTATATTAAAAAAATGCTTTTCAGTCTTTAATAATTTAATATGAAAAATCACTCATTTTCACAAATGAAAGTACAGGCTAAGAAGATTTACCCAGTTTGCCTAAGATTCATGCAATCTGCAAAAGGCAGAGCAACAATGTGAACCCCGATCTTTCAAACTCCAGGGTTCTTACCCCAACCACACTGCAGCTGACGCAGCGCTGATACCTCTGCACGTTCAGTTCACCTGAAGCCCTTCTCCAAGAGCATGGGATTGAAGCTAGACTTGAGTTACCGACGGCTTTTCTTCTATTGTTGCATAAATGGCAGTCTAGTTCAATTCAGTTCAGTTCAGTCGCTCAGTCGTGTCCTACTTTTTTCAACCCTATGAACCTCAGCACGCCAGGCCTCCTTGTCCATCACCAACTCCCAGAGTCCACCCAAACCCATGTTCACTGAGTCAGTGATGCCATCCAACCATCTCATCCTCTGTCGTCCCCTTTTCCTCCTGCCCCCAATCCCTTCCAGCATCAGAGTCTTTTCCAATGAGTCAACTCTTCGCATGAGGTGGCCAAAGTACTGGAGCTTCAGCTTCAACACCAGTCCCTCCAATGAACACCCAGGACTGATCTCCTTTAGGATGTACTGCTTGGATCTCCTTGCAGTCCAAGGGACTCTCAGGAGTCTTCTCCAACACCACAGTTCAAAAGCATCAATTCTTTGGCGCTCAGCTTTCTTTATAGTCCAACTCTCACATCCATACAAGACCACTGGAAAAAACATAGCCTTGACTAGACAGACCTTAGTCGGCAAAGTAATATGTCTGTTTTTTAATATGCTGTCTAGGTTGGTCATAACTTTCCTTCCAACAAGAAAGCGTCTTTTAATTTCATGGCTGCAATCACCATTTGCAGTGATTTTGGAGCCCAGAAAAATAAAGCCAGCCACTCTCTCTACTGTTTCCCCATCTATTTGCCATGAAATGATGGGACCGGATGCCATGATGTTAGTTTTCTGAATGTTGGGCCTTAAGCCAACTTTTTCACTCTCCTCTTTCACTTTCATCAAGAGGCTTTTTAGCTCCTCTTCACTTTCTGCCATAAGGATGGTGTCATCTGCATATCTTAGGTTATTGATATTTCTCCCAGCAATCTTGATTCCAGCTTGCGCTTCTTCCAGTCCAGCGTTTCTCATGATGTACTCTGCAGATAAGTTAAATAAGCAGGGTGACAATACACAGCCTTGACATACTCCTTTTCCTATTTGGAACATGTTTTGTTCCATTCTAACTTTTCTAACTGTTGCTTCCTGGCCTGCATACAGGTTTCTCAAGAGGCAGGTCAGGTGGTCTGGTATTCCCATCTCTTGAAGAATTTTCCACAGTTTCTTATGATCCACACAGTCAAAGGCTTTGGCATCGTCAATAAAGCAGAAATAGATGGGGTTTTTTTTTGTTTTTTTTTTGTTTGTTTGTTTGTTTTTTGGTTTTTTTTTTGGCTCTCTTGCTTTTTCGATGATCCAGTGAATGCTGGCAATTTGATCTCTGGTTCCTCTGCTTTTTATAAAACTAACTTGAACATTAAGAAGTTCATGGTTCACGTATTGCTGAAGCCTGGCTTGGAGAATTTTGAGCATTACTTTACTAGCATGGGAGATGAGTGCAATTGTGTGGTAGTTTGAGCGTTCTTTGGCATTGCCTTTCTTTGGGATTGGAATGAAAACTGACCTTTTCCAGTCCTGTGGCCACTGCTGAGTTTTCCAAATTTGCTGGCATATTGAGTGCAGCACTTTCACAGCATCATCTTTCAGGATTTGAAATAGCTCAACTGGAATTCCATCACCTCCACCAGCTTTGTTCATAGTGATGCTTCCTAAGGCCCACCTGACTTCACATTCCAGGATGTCCAGCTCTAGGTGAGTGAGTGATCACAACTTCGTTATTATCTAGGTTGTGAAGATCTTTTTGTACAGTTTTCTGTGTATTCTTGCCACCTCTTCTTAATATCTTCTGCTTCTGTTAGGTCCATACCATTTCTGTCCTTTATTGAGCCCATCTTTGCATGAGATGTTCCCTCAGTATCTCTAATTTTCTTGAAGAGATCTCTAGTCTTTCCCATTCTGTTGTTTTCCTCTATTTCTTTGCAGCCTAAGAAAACAGCCAAAGGGTAAAACACATGCATCATCTTCCACTTTCCTTTCTGATTGAGGTGGATTTCAAACATGCACTCGACAGATAGAAATCAGCATCTGGCGAACGCCAGGGCAGTGGCTTCTCTTTGGGGGCTGTGCTTGCTGAATAATCAACAAGTGGAACAGATCTTGTCCACCAAATTCAGTCCAACCAAACTCTCTGTTGAACTCTCTGCGGCTATGGCCAGATCGTTTCACAAAATCAAATCCTGTGACAAATTCAAACATTTGAGCTATATGATACGAAGTCATTTAAAGTGTTATTTGGAAGGAACATAAAATTGTATTTTTTGCTATAATTTAAACTATGTAAATAGCTCTTCGTATATATGGACAAAAATTGATAGGAACTATGGAAACTATGAAGATCGATTGTTGAGGTGTCTATTTCATTTATTTTTCCAGAATTATTTCTTGATTATAATGTTCCTTCAATACATTAATCTTTTATCCATATGGTTTTAAATCTACTCTGAATTTTCCCCTCTGTTTTGGATTGAGAAAAATCTGAATAATAAATAGTAAGATTTATTATTATGTAAGGAATTTTGTCTAAATTATTTCTAAATGTCATTTTAGAATCAGAATTCATTTAATGAGTGAACCGAATTAACAGGACCCACGACTCTGCTTCTATCTCCAACTTTTCCTTGGATTTCAAGGACACACACACACACATACATCAATCCAATTACACACCCTGGCTTTTGGTTTTATAAATAAGCCTTTCAACCCCAAAATTAAAGATTCTTATACTAGATTTCTCTCTGCATGGGGGTTGAGAGAAGGGCATATAAAACTCCAACTCTGCTCTTCTGTCCGAAGAAAACTGACACCTATAGATTTTCCTCATGAAGTCAAGTTCCAACTTTAGACACTTCCTCCATCCAGCCCAAAGATTTAGTAGTAAAGAAAGCATTACAGTCCCCCCCACACTCTTAGGTCATATCTTAGAACACAACCAATTACATTACACTAAAATTGATTGTATGTGTTTCTATTTCCACCACAAAACTGAGGCTAATTTTAGAAGAGAAATTTCTTACATTTTTAATTATACCCACAGTGTCTAGAGTGATGCCTGACTTCTGAACAGAGGCTATTAAGTGAACAGAAGCAACTGCAAATAGATACCATGAGTTGTTAAGGCCCTACTCAACGACTGGTGATTATAATTAACAGTACTGTCTACAAAGTTCCGAGAATATGTTAAGCACCTTATAGGCACCATTTTCTTGAATCCTCATCTCAAGTTCATGTAGTTGGTACTATTATTTCCCTCATTTTGCAGATGAGGAAACAGATTTCATGAGGTAAATTATTTGTTCAGTGACTCACGAATAGGAAATGGTCTAGATTCAAACTTGGACATTTTAACTCTGTTCTTACTCAGTATTGCAAGCTATCTTTAGAGCTAAGGACAGTGTTCTCTGGGGACCATATGGAATGTTTTATTTCCTCTTTATCTAGAAGAGGCACAAAGAACAATAAGAAAACATATTCTCTGTCAGTTTGTAGACTTCATGTTCTCAGGGCTTGTTCCATTTATGAGGTCGTGGAAAATATAACAGAAAGTCACTCCCTGCAGTTCTGGGCTCAGGAAGGTTCTCCAGATCTTGCCTTCCTTTCTTCTGCTCTTGGCCAAGGTAGACACTGATTCTCCATCTGGACTCTTACATGTCACGTTGCTCCCAACTTTGACTCAATAACCTGGTTCCAGAGTGCCTCTTCTTTGCTGATTCTGAAAGCCCATGGGCCAGTGCGCTGGCTACACTGGATGCCACAGCACAGACCTAGCCTGGGGCCTGCGTTGAGCCCTGGGACCCAGAAGTCACCACCTCCCTCACCCTGAGTGCAGTCTGCAGACACTGCCAGGGAAGGGCACCAGCCACCTAGAGTCATATAGCTTTCTTTGGAATGTTCAGGTGATCAGAAACTCATAAGCATTTTTTCTGACTCTCTCCAAATTTTATGCCCTCACTTCCAAAGAATCAGTAATAATTCTTAAAAACTAGGTCAACCATAAAATACGTATATACCAAGTCTTTATTATACCAAGCATAAACTCCAGACCAAGAGTTTGTTGGAATGTAGATTCTTGAGCCCTACCCAAACATGGAATCAGAACCTTCATTTTAGCAAACCCTAACTCCAGTACTTTGGCCACCTCATGCAAAGAGTTGACTCAATGGAAAAGACTCTGATGGTGGGAGGGATTGAGGGCAGGAGGAGAAGGGGAGGAGAGAGGATGAGATGGCTGGATGGCATCACTGACTCGATGGGTGTGAGTCTGAGTGAACTCCGGGAATTGGTGATGGACAGGGAGGCCTGGCATGCTGCGATTCATGGGGTCGCAAAGAGTCGGACACGACTGAGCGACTGAACTGAACGGAAGTGAGTTTTTGCATATTAAAGTTTGAGAAGCCCTGCAGTAGGAGGCAATCGCTCTTTACTGAACTTCTGAAATATTTTCCACATTCTTATCCTTACAAAATATGTTTTTATTCCTAATAATCCCTTCCATTCATTACAACATATTTCATACATTTCTCGGTATAGCTGGGCGGGGGGCGGGGGGGGGGACATCCAATAACACAAAGCAAAATCGCCTCTATCATACTATCTAGGTCCTTACTTCTGTCCAGCTTGAGAATTTTATTGAGTCAAGGATACTATTCAGAATGTTGTTATTCTGTGCTCTAGTCTTCCTTTTCCTCACAGACAAAGCCTTCGTTCAAGGCAAGGAATGTATTCTATTCATATCTGCAGCCTCAGAGGCTGCCGTAACATCTGATACATGGAAGCGACAGTAATATCTGCTGAATGAATGAATGACTGTATTACCTTGCATATATTTATTTTTCTGAACTAACACCTTTTCAAGATTGCATAACCCTGTGAAGTAGATGTCTTGTCTCACCTATCCTTGCTTCTCCCGCTAACATCTAGCACTGCACCTTACATGTAGTAGGCACTTCATGAATATTTATTAAGTTGAACTGATTTGGTCACTGGGCATGAAAACCAACAGGACATTTGCCAAATTAGAAGATTGAATCTGAAAGCGTAGTTGAAACTGTCATCGAGTAAACAGGATGGAGAAAGCATCGGTGAGAATAGAGTGATCATTGTCATTAAAATGTAATAGGGTGAAATCTTCCCCAAGGGAAAAGAAAAGGATAGGACATTAATTTCAATGACAGTAAGTTCAGGATTATTTCTTAACTCAGATGTGTTATGTAAATAAGACAAACTCCCTTCTTTAAAATACAGTATAGAAAAAATATTTTAAATGTACACATTATATATAACTAAATCACATTGCTGTACTGAAAAAATTAAGACAGCACTGTAAATCACCTATGCATCAATAAAATAAATATATGAAATAGAAATGTGTGATGTGAAAACGTCATAGGTATTTTCCTTTCTGCATAAATTGGAGTAAGGAGACCATGACTAGTGCAGAGTGGTACGAAGATCAAACAAGATTCTATAGGCAAAGGGCTCAATGCAGCTCTTGACACGTATTAGGCACCAAATAAATCTTCATTTCCTCCTCTTCACTGAGTAAACCAATGCGTTTATTATACCCCATTCATTCATTTCTTCATTCCTCTTTTAGTGAAGATAAGCTATGAAACCAAGAAAGATTTCAAAGAGGAATGGCACTTGTTTCAAGCCCTGAAGGACAAAGAAGATTTCAGCAAACAGAGGAAAAGAAAGGTAATTCAGTAGAATAAAAAATACGTAATATTTTGAAATATCCTTAAAAAAAGAAGTACATTAAAATATGAGGTTAATGTGCCAAGTCACTTCAGTCGTGTCTGACTCTTTGCAATTCTATGGACCGTAGCTGGCCAGGCTGCTCTGTCCACAGGCTTCTCCAGGTAGAAATACTGGAGCAGGTTGCCGTGCCCTCCTCCAGGGGATCTTCCCAACACAGGTATCGAACCCCCGTCTCCTATGCCTACTGCATTGGCTGGTGGGTTCTTTACCATTAGCGCCACCTGGGAAGCCCAGGAGGTTGATAATTTGGAGAAAAAACAGTGAGTTCAAGTTGAGAAAACATGGGCAACATCACAGAGTTGGGCGTATTTAGAGCACAAGGTAAACTAGAGGATAGGGATAGAATGTGAAACTAAAGCAAAAAAGTAGACGAGGGCAAGAAAAGGCACAGCTTCAACACCAAAACGAGTATCTGAGTTTCGAGGCCCCAGCTGCTGAAAAGCACCAGGGGCACCTGGCGCCACTTGTGGCCTCTGCAGTTTTTTCTAGATGA
This sequence comes from Ovis aries, assembly GCF_016772045.2. Classification (NCBI taxonomy): domain Eukaryota; kingdom Metazoa; phylum Chordata; class Mammalia; order Artiodactyla; family Bovidae; genus Ovis; species Ovis aries. The sequence continues at coordinate 277,982,713 of NC_056054.1, forward strand.
TCTCCTCGACTCCCGTGTCACTGTGACAGCCTCGTGTGACCCAAATTCACATTTTCAGTCCAGACCTCTTCCCTGAGCTCACAGCTGTAAGTTCACATCACACAGCTGCTTAAGGACAGCTCCACGTGGAAATATCACAGACACATTTCAGCTAACAATGCAAGATCAACCTTGTCATCTGCCCCAGTATTTCCTCAAGTCCAGTTAACTACTATTATCCACCCAGTCCTTCAGACCCAGTGCTTGAGATACATCCTTGACTTCTCCTCCCTTATCACCTATATCCAGTCATAAAATTTTCTAGAATCGACCCTTGCTCAGGGCAATGTTGTCTTTCCCCTGAATGAATGTGAAAGACTCCTAACCACTCCTCCACTTCCGGTTTCCCCCCTCGCCAGTTTATTCTCCATGGAGAAACAAAAGTGATTTAGTTGAACTGTAAATCTGAGCTCATTACTCCCCTGTTAGAAATCCCTCAGTGGCTCTGTTGTACCCGGAGCAAAATTCCAGCTGCTTACGATGGCCTGCAAGGCCCTGCACGCTTTGGACCACAGTCGCCTGCGTCTTCGTCTCCCACCACTCCCCCTGGATCACTGCGCCCCAGTCTCACTTGGCTCACGTGAGCACCTGCACACAGGCACGTCCCTCTTCCTGAAGACCCCGTCCCCTTCCCCCACCAACGCGACTAACACTACCCGCTGCGCATCAAGTGCCTAACGCTGGATGTAATGCCTGTCCCCCCAGGAAGATGGCACAAGAGCCATCTCGACCCTCTGCACCAGTGGACGATGCCGGGCAAACAGTAGCTGCTCAACAGAGACTCGAGTAAAGAGGAGTAGCAGGATCCCAGCTGGGCAGGATCCTTCTGACGTCAGGCGAGAGGTTGTCCTAGACAGTCCAAGGACCATATTCAGAATGCTATTTCCAAATTAGATGAGGGCCAGGCCTGAATGTCATAAACAGGACAAAAGAGAGATGGGAACAGTGGACACTGCTGTCCATCCTCATGCCCTGAACTAAAATGAAAGCCCATCACAGAGTGTCTCCGCATAGAGACATGGGATGGAACAGAAGAATTGCCCAACACTGGGACCTCGGAGAAGGGGTTACTCGACCAGACTTTCTTGATTCTAAAGCCTCCACCACTCCCCTTGAGAAAGAGACTATGAAAATGCAGCCTACATTTCAGGACTTTACAAAACTATTCAGTCTGTAAAAACTGCCTAAAAGCCTCTTTTCACTGCCTTGGAAAAGTGCCCAGGGAAGTTTGCAAAAGGCTTTTAATCTACCTCAAGAGAGAACCTTGTCCCTTTAGAACCACCATTATTTCCTGTATTATATTTGGTGCAAGTGAAACTAAGGAGAAATATCTAGTAATGTAAAATAAACCCAACAGTACCATTCAGTATTGCTATTGCTTCGAGTCTACTTTTGAAAGTTCATTTCTTACAGGAATATTTTTTTTACGGGGGTCTTTATAACCGCAGCTTTCCTGGTGACTCAGCTGGTAAAGAATCCACCTGCAATGTGGGAGACCTGGGTTCAGTCTCTGGGTCGAGAAGATGCCCTGGAGGAGGGCAGGGCAACCCACTCCAGTATTCTTGCCTGGAGAATCCCATGGACGGAGGAACCTGGAGGGCTACAGTCCATGGGGTCTCGAAGAGTTGGACACGACTGAGTGACTAAGAACAGCACATATAGCCATGGGCACTGATCACTCAGTGAATATACCATTGTGATATTTGAAGAAAAAGGCATAACAAACTAAAAATTTGTTGATAAAATTCTAGCAAACTAAAAATTTGTTGATAAGCTGTTTTAAAATCATTTGGGGGCTTTCAGTTTCTATGGCTAAATATGTTTCTAAAAAGCCACACAAACAAAACGTCAGGATATGTAATAGATCCTCATTCCCATCCGTTGCTCTGGAGCCATATCAATATCACTGAAGGAATGGTATTTTTAAACTAGGAAAAAGGCAAGCAAAAACTTTTCAGAGTTCCTGTGAGTTGAGCAAACACTTATCTAATGACCTTGGCTGGCCTTGACTTCTCTGCCTTAGTTGCCCCATCTTTCAAACGAGAAGGGTCAGCCAAGTGATCATTAAGCTCTCTTGCTCTTGGGAAAATATCTCACAGTTTAAAGAGAAAAGTAGGCATTTAAAACAAAAAGCAGAAAATAACTGTCACACAACGTGATGTGCACAACAGTAAAGCTGAGGGGAAATTGAGCTACCTCCCCCGGGGGTCTCGGGGAAGAAAGTCTTCAACAGGAAAGAAACGGTTCTTTAGCTGAGGTCCTGAAGGATAAATAGGAGTTGACTAGAATGACAGACGGAGAAGGCAATGGCGCCCCACTCCAGCACTCTTGCTGGAAAATCCCATGGACTGAGGGGCCTGGTGGGCTGCAGTCCATGGGGTCGCTGAGAGTCGGACACGACTGAGCGACTTCACTTTCATGCTTCACTTTCATGCGCTGGAGAAGGAAATGGCAGCCCACTCCAGTACTCTTGCCTGGAGAATCCCAGGGACAGGGGAGCCTGGTGGGCTGCCGTCCCTGGGGTCGCACAGAGTCGGACACAACTGAAATGACTCAGCAGCAGCAGCAGCAGCATGACAGAAGTGGGAGAGGCATGCCAGGCGAGGGAAAATCTGGGAAAAGACCTAGAGGGCTGAAACATCAGTGGCCCCATGAAACAGCAAGGGCGTTGTGGAAGATGCAGCCGAGCGTGCCAGCAATGGGCTGCAGGCAGTGAGCTTAGCAAGCTAGGCTGGAACCAGGAGGGTTGGTTTATAGGGGACAGAAACGAGGGAGGGCAGAATGGGCACTGAGGGACCCTAAGGAAGAAAGAAAACAAGAAGTTTTGTATTCTCGGGTAACAACAGAGGACGCAAGAGGGTAGTGTGCCGTTGCGTGAGGACGAGTGACGGCGACTATGAAGACCTCCTTCTGACCATGCCGTGTGGCTGGCAGGATCTGACTTCACTCCCCAACCACGGGCTGGACGAGGGCCACGCAGGGAAACCATGGAGCCCGAGCCACTGGACGGCCAGGGAACACCCCTGGAAAGGCATTTTTAACACACACACACACACACACACACACACACACACACACACGAACCTGTATTGTCAGGGCTTAAAAGTGGTTAGAAGTGGTATTTAAGAGACAGGGTAAAGCTGATGCTGACTTTCATGGGAAGAAAATACAACGAAAATGCTAACACACACGGCTCGTAGCAATGCACAGTGGTGTGACTGCTTTGAAAAACAGTCTGGTGGGTTCTCAAAAGATTAAATATAGGTACAGTATGACCCAGCAATTCCTAGGTGTATGCCCAGGAAAATGAAAACATATGTTTACCAAAACAGTGTATAAGAATGCTCAGAGCAGCACTATTCGTGACAGGAAAAATGTGGAATTAGTCCAAACGCCTATCAGTTGATGAATGGATGAGTAAAACGTGGTCGAGCCATGCAGTGAAACCCACCTGAAAATCTAAACGAAGTGCCGAGGCCACAAGATGAATGAAGCTGAACCGTACGTTCCACGGCTTCATCTGCAGGACATGTTTAGAAGAAGCAGATCCATTGAGACAGTAAGCATTTGGGTGGTCTCATAGAGCTGGGAAGCTGAGGAGAAATAGGCAGTGACTGCTAATAGAGTCTCTCTTCAATAATGAAAACATTCCAAAATGGACTGTGACGGTGGCTGCCCACCTCTGGGAATATACTGAAAACCACTGAACTGTCGCTTTAATAAGGATGAATTGCATGGTATGTGAATTTTATCTCAATAAAACTGTTATGTAAAAAGTGCCAGGGGGAACCACCCCAGCTACAGGGTCCTCAAGAATGAGACGCATGCCTTGATGTAGTAGGAACTCAGAAAAATATTGAAGAAAAATCACATGAGCAGGTCAGAACCGAAGAGAAGACAACATTCCGTTGCGATGCCAAGGACCGCACAATCTTTCAGCCTTTGGTCGTGCACCTAGAACTAAGGATTATCCAGAAAAATACAGAGTGATGGCGTCTGTTCTCTGTTCCTCCTCTCAGAGGTCAACCAGCATCAAGCTGTGCCCGTTTCCCATCAAATCACACAGAGAAAATGCATCCCCAAACCTGCTTTTTAACTGAGCCTGGTGACTAAACCCTGTTTCTCCTGCACGACGGCGAGGGCTGAACGGAGAGGCGAGAGGCAGGTGTGAAAGCTGGGTGTTTGTTCTGCTGGTTTATTAACTGCTTGTTGGTTTTTTAGTTCGTTTGAATTGGTTTGTTATGATTCGCTTTTTGGAGGCAATGAAAACTAAGAATGATACACACCAGATTGTGAAGTGCGGTTACTTTTGAAAAGGGAGCTGAAGTTTGGAGCAATGTTACAAGTAGGGAGACTGTGATTTATCTGTGTTAGAATTTTTTTAATTTATTTATTTTAATTGGAGGCTAATTACCTCCAATGGTGGGTTTTGCCATACATTGACATGAACCAGCCATGGGTGTACATGTTTGTAAAAAGAATACATACACTATTATTGGTTTTGCTTTTAAAATATTTAAATGAGCCTAACCAAAAAAGGAAAGATTTTAATTTCAGTTTAGCTAGATTTTAACTTTCTTAGTACTGCTTTTGCTGTATCCCATAGGTTTGGTTTTGTTTTTCATTTTTATTTTATATTGGAGTATATTTGATTAACAATAATATGTTAGTTACAGGAGTACGGGAGAAGGCAATGGCAACCCACTCCAGTGTTCTTGCCTGGAGAATCCCAGGGACAGGGGAGCCTGGTGGGCTGCCGTCTCTGGGGTCACACAGAGTCGGACACGACTGAGCGACTTCACTTTCACTTTTCACTTTCATGCACTGGAGAAGGCAATGGCAGCCCACTCCAGTGTTCTTGCCTGGAAGATCCCATGGACAGAGGAGCCTGGTGGGCTGCAGTCCATGGGGTCGTGAAGAGTCGGACACGACTGAGTGGCCTCACTTTCACTGTCACAGGTGTACAGCAAAGTCATTCAGTTATATCCACACAAGTATTCACTCTTTTTCAAAATCTTTTCCCAGGTAAGTTACTACAGAATATTAAACCAAGTTTCTGGCGCTAAACAGCAGGTCTTCAGCGGTTATATGCTTTAACCAGAGCAGTGAGGACGCGTCAGTCCTAATCGCCCAGTCTCTCCTCTCCCCACACTTTGCCCTCGGAAAGCATGAATTCATTCCCTAAGTCTGCATTTCTGTTCCATAAATAAGTTTGCGTGTGTTGTTTAGGTTCTGCACATAGGCAGTGTCGTGTGAACGTCGTCTGTGTCTGGCTTACCTCACTTAGTGTGAGCATCTCTGGTCTATCCACGTCACTGCATAAACACCATCCCTACGGTTTTGCTCTCATTCATCTCAAAGCATGTTCTACCCTCCCTCTCATTTCCTGTTTGACCCACTATCTATCCAAGAGTGCGTTATTTAACCTCCACGTCTTTGTAAATTTTCCAGTTTTTCTTTTGTGATTAATTCCTATTCTCATTCCATTGTCTGTCTACTGTGCTCAGATGATATTTGATATGAAGAAACTCTATTCTTTAGAGGGATTTAGACACAGATGATCACCAATTGCATAAGCCTGGCTTCACTGCTTGAAAATAGAATCACTAAAAGCATTTCTCCTACAACAAGAGTTTCCCCAAGTATAGCTTATGAAATGAATTTAGGTGAGTCATAAAACAAGTTATCTTTTAATATTTATGCATCCATTTCAACATGAATTAGAAAACAAAGTTTTCTATTTAAGGTAGTGATTTCAATTTTCTTTCCACAGAACTATTTTGAGTTTTAAAAATGACGCCATCAAAAATATTGTGTACAAAGTCAGACAAAGACAAATATCACATGATATGGCTTACATACAAAATGTAAAAAGGTGATACAATGACCTTATTTATAAGACAGAAACAGACTCAGACTTCAAAACCAAGCTTCTGGTTACCAAAGGGAAAGACGCAGGAGAGGAATCAGTCAGGAGTCTGTGAGTGATATACACACTGCGATACACAAAACGCACAATCAACAGGGACCTACTGTGGAGCAGTGGGAACTCTGCTCAATATTGCATGATAACCTACATGGGAAAGGGTCTGGGAAAGAATGGTTCTATGCGTACATAAGTGAACGACTTTGCTATTCACCTGGAAACAACACAGCATTACAAATCAACTTATACCCCAAATAAATAAAAACTAAATTTCAAAACCAAAACACATTTAAGGAATGATGAGCTACAATTTGTATTTTATATAGCACTGAAACTTTGTCTATAGTAAAAATACTAAGGACACATGGGTATGGCTGATGAAAACATCACGAAGGTGAGGATAGCGCCCGAGTGACTGACACTGAAGTTCCAGCTGCACAGGCTAGAGGAGTCGCTGGTGCTGCAGCGTAGAGGAGATTAGCGTAAGATTTGGACCAGAGCTGTAACTTAGTCTCTACTCGATGCTCACTAACTCAATCCAATTTTAAAACAGGCTGTGCCCGAGGCTGCTTGAATGATCTCATTCTGCTGATGTGCTCAGTCACATCCAACTCTTTGCGGCCCACGGACTGTAGCCCACCACATTCCTCGGTCCATGGAATTTTCCAGGCAAGAATACTGGAGTGTGTTACCATCCCCTCCTCCAGGGGATCTTCCTGACCCAGGGATTGAACCTGAGTCTCTGCATTGCAGGCAGCTTCTTTACCACCGTGTCACCAGGGACACCAAGGAGAGATGTAAACCGCCCTCCATGTGGCTGTCCACCAACTCCCGTCACAGTAGAGTCCACGGGTGGAGAGGGGGCCAGAGGGCTAAGTCAGAGCAGAGCAGGCAGCTCCAGTGTCCACAAGAAGTTCAGTTTCACCTGCTACACCAAGGGTGACCCAACGCTCTGCTGGGGTAATGAAAGTCGATCAAGTGGGATTTGTAGTCAGGCAGGCACTTGGGCCCGTCTGTCAGCGTGTGGGTGCCCTCATCCAACTCGTTCATAAAGAACAGGGACTGGCTGGGGTTGCCTTTTGGGAGTCCCCCAGGAGGGCACTCAGGGCTTTCCCCCTTCCAGCGCCCCCCTTTCTGACAGAAGCACATCGGTTCACGCCAGGTAGCTTCCTGTGGTCTGTCCAGTCCTTCAGGGTCCCCTCGAGGTGGTGGGTGAATCAGAACAGCCAAGAACTGCATTTTCTTTATTAGCCTGTGAAGAGTTGACTCATTGGAAAAGACTCTGATGCTGGGAGGGATTGAGGGGAGGAGGAAAAGGGGACGACAGAGGATGAGATGGCTGGATGGCATCACCGACTCGATGCACGTGAGTTTCAGTGAACTCCGGGAGATGGTGATGGACAGGGAGGCCTGGCATGCTGCGATTCATGGGGTCGCAAAGAGTCGGACACAACTGAGTGACTGAACTGAACTGATACTTATTGGCCTCCTCCAAGTCTTGGTCGTTACAGACCCTGAAGGCCTCCTCTACCAAGGCTGACGATGGGATCTGGGGCCCAGCTCAAGCTTTTGTGATTTTCCATGGATGCCAGGAGTAGCCTCAGTGATAAACTGCATGGCGAATAGTGTCCTGCCCTCTGTGGACTCAGGTCTGTACAGGTGTGACTTCTGAATGCTTCTCACCACCTGACTCAGGAAGACTACCAGGCTTTTACCTTTTTTGTGTGTAACCTCTCCTACCTAACATGGTATAATGTTCTTTAAAACAATACATTCACTAAGCCTGTAAGCCAGGCATTGCAAAGCATTAATACAGGAAAAGTGAAACATAACCATGTGAGGAACTTTCAATACAGTCAAAGGTCTGCAGCAGTCTTACTTGCAACAGTCAAAACCTGGGAACGCAAATACGGATAAACAGATGAATGGACAAACAGTAGTATATCTACAGAACATATTTCTCATTGATATAAAAAGATATATTTCACATAAGGGTACCTGAGACAAAAAGTAGAAACACACCATGACTTTAATCATATAAAATTTTAGACAATTAAAACTTAGTTCAGCTCGGTTCAGTTCAGTTGCTCAGTCTTGTCTGACTATTTGCGACCCCATGGACTGCAGCATGCCAGGCCTCCCTGTCCATCACCAACTCCCAGAGCTTACTCAAACTCATGTCCATTGAGTCAGTGATACCATCCAACCATCTCATCCTCTGTCATCCCCTTCTCCTCCCACCCTCAATCTTTCCCAGCATCAGGGTTTTTTCAAATGAGTCATCTCTTCTCATCAGGTGGCCAAAGTATTGGAGTTTCAGCTTCAATATCAGTCCTTCCAATGAATATTCGGATTGATTTCCTTTAGGATGGACTGGTTAGATCTCCTTGCAGTCCAAGGGACTCTCAAGAATCTTCTCCAACACCACAGTTCAAAAGCATCAATTCGGAAAGATGGCGGAGGAATAGGACGGGAAGATCACGTTCTCCCTCACAAATTCCTCAAAAGAACATTTCAACGCCGAGCAAACTCCACAAAACAACTTCTGTAGGCTGGCAGAGGACATCAGGCAATCAGAAAAGCAGACCATTCTCTTCAAAACAGGTAGGAAAAAATATAAAAGACGAGAAAGGAGACAAAGGAGGTGGGGAGGGAGCTCCGTCCCGGGAAGGGAAGCCCGTCCCGGGAAGGGAATTTTAAGAAGAGAGGTTTCCAAACACCAGGAAACACTCTCCCTGCCGAGTCTGTGGCGAGCCTTGGAAACACAGAGGGCAACATAACAGGAAGGAAAAATAGATAAATAATTAAAACCAAGAGATTACAAGCCCACCAGTAACTCCCCCAGCGGAAAAGCAGCACAGACGCCTGCATCTGCCATTGGGAAGTGGGGGCAGGGCAGGGACGCGCGGGAGGCGCGGGCTGCAGAGCTTTGCAAGAATCGGGCAGGAACGCCCCACGCGCAACCAGAACGATCTAACTTGGGCTAGCAAACCAGACTGTGGGATAGCTACCACGCGAAAAGCTCGAACATAAGACACCGCCAGGACTGAGCACAGAACAAAGGATGGAGCGGAAAAAGCCGGCTGCAGACCATTCCCCGCCGGGGACAGGCAGCCAGAGCCGTAAGGACTGGAAAGGGGCAATTGCAGACCCGGAGAGACTTTACTTACCTAACTGCAAGCAGGCTCCTTTGCTAAGACTTCTGGGGGTGCTGGACAGTCACAGTCTGCTTCACGGGGTGCGCCAGCGGTCCACCCAGAAAGCTGAGCAGCAGCGGCAGAAAAGGTGACAAGCCGCGGCGATTGCGCTCGCCAAACTCCTGAGCTACTTGGACCTGGGAAGGGCACAAAGCGCAGTCCCAGCCGCATTTGTGCCTCTGAGGGCTGCCTGAGGGCCGAACCTGAGCGGCTTGGACCGGGGAAGTGCACGCAGCCTAGGGCCGGCCCCAGACGGTTCCCGGCTGAGCATCGTAGAGCCGGAGCGGTTTGTGCGCCGCGAGAAAGGACAGGTCAAGCGGGGCAGAGATACTGTGTACACACGACAGTGCTATTTGTTTGCAGCATCCCCCCTCCCCACAGCGCGACTGAACTAGTGAGCCTAAAAACCAGCAAACAGAAGAAGTTAAACAGAGGAAACCACCTTGGAAGTGAGCCCACACGGCCCATAACATCAGAGAAGAGCCAGATATATTTTTAATTTTTTAATATTTTTCAAATCATTCTTTTTTTTTTTTTGCCTTTTGCTTTTTTTTTTCTTTTTTTCCGAGCTTTTTTTTAATTGTTAAGTCTTCTATTTCTCCTCTAATTTTTATTTCTATAACCTAGTATTACTATTTTTTTTTTAAAAAAAGACTTTTTATTTTTTTTTAAGGCAAACACCATATATACTCTTTGGATGGTTGTTGGTGTTTTGGTTTTTTTTGTTTGTTTGTTTGTTTGTTTTTTAATAATTCTTTTTTTTTTCTTTCTTCCTTTTTCCTTCTGCTTTTCTTTAATATTGTATCTTTGAAAATCCAACCCCTACTCCAGATTTTTAATCTTTGTTGTCAATTTTGTACATTTAAAAACCCAAACTTCACTACCCAAGTTTACCTGAGAGCGAGATTACTGGCTTGTCCACTCTCTCCTCCTCTGGCCTCTCCTTTTTCTCCACCAGGTGGCCTCTGTCTCTTTTCTCCCCCATCTCTTCTCTATCCAACTCTGTGAATCTCTGTGTGTTCCAGACGGTAGAGAACACCTAAGGAACTGGTTACTGGCAGGATTTGTCTCTCTCCTACTCATTCCTCTCTCTTATCCTCCTGGTCACCTCTGTCTACTTCCTCCCTCTCCTCTTCCCCGTATAACTCTGTAAATACCTCTGAGCAGTCCAGACTATAGAGCGCACATAAGGAAGAGACTACTGGCTAGCTTGCTCTCTCCTCTCTTGATCTCACCGCATCTCATTCCAGTTACCTCTAACTACCCCTCCATCTTCTCTTCTCCTTGTAACTCAGTGAACCTCTCTGAGTGTCCCTCAAGGTGGAGAAACTTTTCATCTTTAACCTAGATGTTTTATCATCGGTGCTGTATAGATGGAGAAGTCTAGAGGCTACTGTAAAAATAAAACTGAAAACCAGAAGCAGGAAGCTTAAACCCAAAGCCTGAAAACATTAGAGAACTCTTGAATTCAGGGAACATTAAGCAATAGGAGCTCATCAAATGCCTTCATACCTACACTGAAACCAAGCTCCACCCAAGGGCCAACAAGTTCCAAAACAAGACATACCACGCAAATTCTCCAGCAACACAGGAACACTCCCCTGAGCTTCAATATACAGGCAGCTCAAAATTATCCCAAAACCTTTGATGTCTCATAACCCATTACGGGTCACTCCACTGCACTCCAGAGAGAAGAAACCCAGCTCCACCCACCAAAACTCCAACACAAGCCTCCCTAACCAGGAAACCTTGACAAGCCACTGATAGAACCCCACCCAAAGTGAGGAAGCTCCATAATAAAGAGAACTCCACAAATTATCAGAATATAAAAAGGGCACCCCAAACGCAGCAATATAACCAAGATGAAGAGACAGAGGAATACTCAGCAGGTAAAGGAACAGGAGAGTTGCCCACCAAACCAAACAAAAGAGGAAGAAGTAGGGAATCTACCAGAGAAGGAATTCCGAATATTGATAGTGAAAATGATCCAAAATCTTGAAATCAAAATGGAAACACAGATAAATAGCCTAGAGACAAGGATTGAGAAGATGCAAGAAAGGTTTAACAAGGACCTAGAAGAAATAAAAAGAGTCAAAATATAATGAATAACACAATAAATGAGATCAGAAACACTCTGGAGGCAACAAATAGTAGAATAACGGAGGCAGAAGATAGGATTAGTGAAATAGAAGATAGAATGGTAGAAATAAATGAATCAGAGAGGAAACAAGAAAAACGAATTAAAAGAAACGAGGACAATCTCAGAGACCTCCAGGACAATATGAAACGCTCCAACATTCGAATTATAGGAGTCCCAGAAGAAGAAGACAGAAAGAAAGATCATGAGAAAATCCTTGAGGAGATAATAGTTGAAAACTTCCCTAAAATGGGGAAGGAAATAATCACCCAAGTCCAAGAAACACAGAGAGTCCCAAATAGGATAAACCCAAGGCGAAACACCCCAAGACACATATTAATCAAATTAACAAAGATCAAACACAAAGAACAAATATTAAAAGCAGCAAGGGAAAAACAACAAATAACACACAAGGGGATTCCCATAAGGATAACAGCTGATCTGTCAATAGAAACTCTTCAGGCCAGGAGGGAATGGCAAGACATACTTAAAGTGATGAAAGACAATAACCTACAGCCCAGATTACTGTACCCAGCAAGGATCTCATTCAAATACGAAGGAGAAATCAAAAGCTTTACAGACAAGCAAAAGCTGAGAGAATTCAGCACCACCAAACCAGCTCTCCAACAAATTCTAAAGGATATCCTCTAGACAGGAAACACGAAAGGGTGTATAAACCCGAACCCAAAACAATAAAGTAAATGGCAACGGGATCATACTTATCAATAATTACCTTAAATGTAAATGGGTTGAACGCCCCAACCAAAAGACAAAAGACTGGCCGAATGGATACAAAACAAGACCCCTCTATATGCTGCTTACAAGAGACCCACCTCAAAACAAGGGACACATACAGACTGAAAGTGAAGGGCTGGAAAAAGATATACCACGCGAATAGAGACCAAAAGAAAGCAGGAGTGGCAATACTCATATCCGATAAAATAGACTTTAAAACAAAGGCTGTGAAAAGAGACAAAGAAGGCCACTACATAATGATCAAAGGAACAATCCAAGAAGAAGATATAACAATTATAAATATATATGCACCCAATATAGGAGCACCACAATATGTAAGACAAATGCTAACAAGTATGAAAGGGGAAATCAACAATAACACAATAATAGTGGGAGACTTTAATACCCCACTCACACCTATGGACAGATCAACTAAACAGAAAATTAACAAAGAAACGCAAACTTTAAATGATACATTAGATCAGTTAGACCTAATTGATATCTATAGGACATTTCACCCCAAAACAACGAATTTCACCTTTTTTCAAGTGCTCATGGAACCTTCTCCAGGATAGACCACATCCTGGGCCATAAATCTAAACTTGATAAATTCAAAAAATCGAAATCATTCCAAGCATCTTTTCTGACCATAATGCATTAAGATTAGATCTCAATTACAGGAGAAAAACTATTAAAAATTCCAACATATGGAGGTTGAACAACACACTTCTGAATAACCAACAAATCACAGAAGAAATCAAAAAGAAATCAAAATATGCATAGAAACTAATGAAAATGAAAACACAACAACCCAAAACCTGTGGGACACTATAAAAGCAGTGCTAAGAGGAAAGATCATAGCAATACAGGCATACCTCAAGAAGCAAGAAAAAGTCAAATAAACAACCTAACTCTACAACTAAAGCAACTAGAAAAGGAAGAGTTGGAGAACCCCAGAGTTAGTAGAAGGAAAGAAATCTTAAAAATTAGGGCAGAAATAAATGCAAAAGAAACAAAAGAGACCATAGCAAAAATCAACAAAGCCAAAAGCTGGTTCTTTGAAAGGATAAATAAAATTGACAAACCATTAGCCAGACTCATCAAGAAGCAAAGAGAGAAAAATCAAATCAATAAAATTAGAAATGAAAATGGAGAGATCACAACAGACAACACAGAAATACAAAGGATCATAAGAGACTACTATCAGCAGTTGTATGCCAATAAAATGGACAACATGGAAGAAATGGACAAATTCTTAGAAAAGTACAATTTTCCAAAACTGAACCAGGAAGAAATAGAAAATCTTAACAGACCCATCACAAGTACGGAAATTGATACTGTAATCAGAAATCTTCCAGCAAACAAAAGCCCAGGTCCAGATGGCTTCACAGCTGAATTCTACCAAAAATTTCGAGAAGAGCTAACACCTATCCTACTCAAACTCTTCCAGAAAATTGCAGAGGAAGGTAAACTTCCAAACTCATTCTATGAGGCCACCATCACCCTAATACCAAAACCTGACAAAGATGTCACAAAAAAGAAAACTACAGGCCAATATCTCTGATGAACATAGATGCAAAAATCCTCAACAAAATTCTAGCAATCAGAATCCAACAACACATTAAAAGATCATACACCATGACCAAGTGGGCTTTATCCCAGGGATGCAAGGATTCTTCAATATCCGCAAATCAATCAATGTAATTCACCACATTAACAAATTGAAAAATAAAAACCATATGATTATCTCAATAGATGCAGAGAAGGCCTTTGACAAAATTCAACATCCATTTATGATAAAAACTCTCCAGAAAGCAGGAATAGAAGGAACATACCTCAACATAATAAAAGCTATCTATGACAAACCCACAGCAAACATTATCCTCAATGGTGAAAAATTGAAAGCATTTCCCTAAAGTCAGGAACAAGACAAGGGTGTCCACTTTCACCGCTACTATTCAACATAGTTCTGGAAGTTTTGGCCACAGCAATCAGAGCAGAAAAAGAAATAAAAGGAATCCAAATTGGAAAAGAAGAAGTAAAACTCTCACTGTTTGCAGATGACATGATCCTCTACATGGAAAACCCTAAAGACTCCACCAGAAAATTACTAGAGCTCATCAATGAATATAGTAAAGTTGCAGGATATAAAATCAACACACAGAAATCCCTTGCATTCCTATACACGAATAATGAGAAAGTAGAAAAGAAATTAAGGAAACAATTCCATTCACCATTGCAACGAAAAGAATAAAATACTTAGGAATATATCTACCTAAAGAAACTAAAGACCTATATATAGAAAACTATAAAACACTGATGAAAGAAATCAAAGAGGACACTAATAGATGGAGAAATATACCATGTTCATGGATTGGAAGAATCAATATAGTGAAAATGAGTATACTACCCAAAGCAATTTACAAATTCAATGCAATCCCTATCAAGCTACCAGCCACATTTTTCACAGAACTAGAACAAATAATTTCAAGATTTGTATGGAAATACAAAACACCTCGAATAGCCAAAGCAATCTTGAGAAAGAAGAATGGAACTGGAGGAATCAACTTGCCTGACTTCAGGCTCTACTACAAAGCCACAGTCATCAAGACACTATGGTATTGGCACAAAGACAGACATATAGATCAATGGAACAAAATAGAAAGCCCAGAGATAAATCCACACACATATGGACACCTTATCTTTGACAAAGGAGGCAAGAATATACAATGGAGTAAAGACAATCTCTTTAACAAGTGGTGCTGGGAAAACTGGTCAACCACTTGTAAAAGAATGAAACTAGATCACTTTCTAACACCGCACACAAAAATAAACTCAAAATGGATTAAAGATCTAAATGTAAGATCAGAAACTATAAAACTCCTAGAGGAGAACATAGGCAAAACACTCTCAGACATAAATCACAGCAGGATCCTCTATGATCCACCTCCCAGAATGCTGGAAATAAAAGCAAAAATAAACAAATGGGATCTAATTAAAATTAAAAGCTTCTGCACAACAAAGGAAACTATAAGCAAGGTGAAAAGACAGCCTTCTGAATGGGAGAAAATAATAGCAAATGAAGCAACTGACAAACAACTAATCTCAAAAATATACAAGCAACTTCTGCAGCTCAACTCCAGAAAAATAAACGACCCTATCAAAAATGGGCCAAAGAACTAAATAGACATTTCTCCAAAGAAGACATACGGATGGCTAACAAACACATGAAAAGATGCTCAACATCACTCATTATTAGAGAAATGCAAATCAAAACCACAATGAGGTACCACTTCACACCAGTCAGAATGGCTGCGATCCAAAAATCTGCAAGCAATAAATGCTGGAGAGGGTGTGGAGAAAAGGGAACCCTCCTACACTGTTGGTGGGAATGCAAACTAGTACAGCCACTATGGAGAACAGTGTGGAGATTCCTTTAAAAATTGCAAATAGAACTACCTTATGACCCAGCAATCCCACTTCTGGGCATACACACCGAGGAAACCAGAATTGAAAGAGACACATGTACCCCAATGTTCATCGCAGCACTGTTTATAATAGCCAGGACATGGAAACAACCTAGACGTCCATCAGCAGATGACTGGATAAGAAAGCTGTGGTACATATACACAATGGAGTATTACTCAGCGGTTAAAAAGAATTCATTTGAATCACTTCTGATGAGATGGATGAAACTGGAGCCGATTATACAGAGTGAAGTAAGCCAGAAAGAAAAACACCAATACAGTATACTAACACATATATATGGAATTTAGGAAGATGGCAATGACGACCCTGTATGCAAGACAGGGAAAGAGACACAGATGTGTATAACGGACTTTTGGACTCAGAGGGAGAGGGAGAGGGTGGGATGATTTGGGAGAATGACATTCTAACATGTATACTATCATGTGAATTGAATCGCCAGTCTATGTCTGACGCAGGATGCAGCAAGCTTGGGGCTGGTGCATGGGGATGACCCAGAAAGATGTTGTGGGGAGGGAGGTGGGAGGGGGGTTCATGTTTGGGAATGCATGTAAGAATTAAAGATTTTAAAATTTAAAAAATAAAAAACTAAAAATTTTAAAAAAAAAAAAAAAAGCATCAATTCTTCAGCACTCAGCTTTCTTTATAGTCCAGCTCTCACATACATACATGACCACTGGAAAAATCGTAGCTTTGACTGGATGGACCATTGTTAGCAAAGTTATGTCTTTGCTTTTTTTTTTTCTCTTTGTCTTTGCTTTTTAACATGCTATCTAGGTTGGTCATAACTTGTCTTCCAAAGAGCAAGTGTCTTTTAATTTCATGGCTGCAGTCACCATCTGTAGTGATTTTGGAGCCCCCCAAAATAAAGTCTGTCACTGTTTCCATTGTTTCCGCATCTA
This sequence comes from Ovis aries, assembly GCF_016772045.2. NCBI lineage: Eukaryota > Metazoa > Chordata > Mammalia > Artiodactyla > Bovidae > Ovis > Ovis aries. The sequence goes on from NC_056054.1 coordinate 277,999,135, forward strand.
TTTCCCATGAAGTGATGGGACCAGATGCCATGATCTTGGTTTTTTTGAATGTTGACTAGAGGTCAGAGTGACATCGATAAAGGAAACAAGGCAAAAACGCAGGTAGATGGGTTTTTTATGGATGTGATGATGATTTCATGGATTTATGTAAATGTCAAACTTATCAAAGTGTATATTTCAACTATGTGCATTTTACTGCCTGTAATAATATGTCATTAAAACATACAAATATACTCAAAATAAAAATCTGTATTTCTTACTGCTTAAATAAATGAACTTCCTGTTTAAATAAATGATCTCATTAGGCGGATGTTGGCTATTAACTACCCCATGAATAGTTAGATTTGTGTTCCTTTTATTAACCCATGATTGTAAACAACAATATTCTTAGCATAGGTGGTGCTATGGGTCCAGGCAGTCACAAAACACTTTTTCTAAAGCCTGATATTATTGTAATCAAAACAACAGAAATGTTTCAACCTTCTCAGGTCAGCTTCCACAAAATATACAATGTTTGCCTGGAAACTCACTGTCCAGTCAGCACCACTGTTCCCCAAGAAGATGCAACGGTTTCTGGCACTGGCAACACGGAAGTGTCTCCTGAAACATTCTAGATGGGCGGGCTGTCTTTAATACATTCCTACAATGACATGATTCCTTCTACAGGAGGCAGCCCCCATCCAATAAGGAAATGAGAGGACAACAAGTCAGAAGAAATAGCACCATGGGAGGGGCCACGAGGGGTTCACTGTTTGAGAAGTGAAAGCTGAAGGAAACCCAGATGCTTCTCCAGGGGAGCCTTCTGGCAGAAGAGGTCATCGCCTGAAACTAAAGGTTTATTCACTAGCTAAATCAGACTTTAGTAAAAGTGAAGTTGCTCAGTCATGCCCAACTCTTTGTCACCCCATGGACAGTAGCACCAAGCTCCTCTGTCCATGACATTTTCAAGGCAAGAGTACTGGAGTGGGTTGCCATTTCCTTCTTCAGGAGATCTTCCCAACCCAGGGATCGAACCCAGGTCTTTCACGTTGTAGACAGACACTTTACCATCTGAGCCACCAGGGAAGTCCTTTAAATCAGACTTTAAGTGTCCACTAATTAGGTCCTGAGACATTCAATAAAGAAATTCAGCAGGAAATTACCTTTCAGCGCATTCAGCCCGAATTTTTATTTTACTTCAGAAAATGTCAAGTCCTGTTATAAGACCTGAGAATAACAAATGTGGCTTCAGGTTGACTTTTTCAAAATCCAAAGGGAAAAATGAACTATAAAGGGGGAAAAAAAGCCTTCTTGACTCTTCATAGGCAAATGGAAAGATGGAAAGAAGAAAAAGTCAGACCCAAGAGGATTATCTGATATGTTCAAGAAAATTAGAGATACCAAGGGAACATTTCATGCAAAGATGGGCTCGATCAAGGAAAGAAATGGTATGGACCTAACAGAAGCAGAAGATATTAAGAAGAGGTGGCAAGAATACATGGAAGAACTGTACAAAAAAGATCTTCATGACCCAGATAATCATGATGACGTGATCACTAATCTAGAGCCAGACAAAAATTTGGAAAACTCAGCAATGGCCACAGGACTGGAAAAGGTCAGTTTTCATTCCAATTCCAAAGAAAGGCAATGCCAAAGAATGCTCAAACTACTGCACAATTGCACTCATCTCACATGCTAGTAAAGTAATGCTCAAAATTCTCCAAGCCAGGCTTCAGCAATATGTGAACCGTGAACTCCCTGATGTTCAAGCTGGTTTTAGAAAGGGCAGAGGAGCCAGAGATCAAATTGCCAACATCTGCTGGATCATGGAAAGAGCAAGAGAGTTCCAGAAAAACATCTATTTCTGCTTTATTGACTATGCCAAAGCCTCTGACTGTGTGGATCACAAGAAACTATGGAAAATTCTGAAAGAAATGGGAATACCAGACCACCTAACCTGCCTCTTGAGAAATCTGTATGCAGGTCAGGAAGCAACAGTTAGAACTGGACATGGAACAACACACTGGTTCCAAATAGGAAAAGGAGTACATCAAGGCTGTATATTGTGGCCCTGCTTATTTAACTTCTATGCAGTATACATCATGAGAAATGCTGGACTGGAAGAAGCACAAGCTGGAATCAAGATTGCTGGGAGAAATATCAATAACCTCAGATATGCAGATGACACCACCCTTCTGGCAGAAAGTGAAGAGGAACTAAAAAGCCTCCTGATGAAAGTGAAAGAGGAGAGTGAAAAAGTTGGCTTCAAGCTCAACATTCAGAAAATGAAGATCATGGCATCCGGTCCCATCACTTCATGGGAAATAGATGGGGAAACAGTGGAAACAGTGTCAGACTTTATTTTGGGGGGCTCCAAAATCACTGCAGATGGTGACTGCAGCCATGAAATTAAAAGATGCTTACTCCTTGGAAGAAAAGTTATGACCAATCTAGATAGCATATTCAAAAGCAGAGACATTACTTTGCCAACTAAGGTCCATCTAGTCAGGGCTATGGTTTTTCCTGTGGTCATGTATGGATGTGAGAGTTGGACTGTGAAGAAGGCTGAGCACCGAAGAATTGACGCGTTTGAACTGTGGTGTTGGAGAAGACTCTTGAGAGTCCCTTGGACTGCAAGGACATCCAACCAGTCCATTCTGAAGGAGATCAGCCCTGGGATTTCTTTGGAAGGAATGATGCTAAAGCTGAAGCTCCAGTACTTTGGCTGCCTCATGCGAAGATTTGAGTCACTGGAAAAGACTCTGATGCTGGGAGGGATTGAGGGCAGGAGGAGAAGGGGACGACCGAGGATGAGATGGCTGGATGGCATCACGGACTCAATGGCCATGAGTCTGGGTGAACTCCGGGAGATGGTGATGGACAGGGAGGCCTGGCGTGGTGCAATTCATGGGGTCACAAAGAGTCGGACACGACTGAGCGACTGAACTGAACTGAACTGATTTATACAGTGAAAAGATGTAATTGGGTAAGAAGGTTGTATTCTCAGGTAGGTTAACAACTTCCTCTTTGTCCCTACCAGCTCAGCAGTTTTCCCACCTTGCTTACTTCCCGTTCATCCAGTTCCCTTTCCCATCCCACTTATGCTTCTAGCTCTTTCTCTCTACTTGTTACCCTAGGTTCTGCTTTCTTCTTCTCAATTCCATAAGCTTCCCATTTTTCTTAGTTCAGTTTCCTACAGAAAGTCCTACAGATTCTGAGACGAAGATTCATGTCAAAGCAGTTTATTTTTAAAGTGCAAGAAACACTTATATAGGAAAAGGGAAAAAGATGAGGGAAGGGAAAGCAGTAAGTGGTGTACATCAGGTGAGTTAACACTGTGGGTAACTGGAGTTTAACTCTACAAGAAACTGCTAGAAAACTATGCAAAATTGTGTGCCTCGGATTTCTCCCAGCTGAGGTCAAAAGAGCTGCAGCATTGCACTCGACCTCTCAGCAGACTGAAGGTGAAAAGCTGGGAAAAGATATTCTGTGAAAATGGAAACAACAAAAAAAATTATAGTGGCAATACTTGTATCAGACAAAGTAGAGTATAAAGCCAAGGCTGCAACAAGAGACAAAGCCGCGATATACTGATAAAGAGATCAATCCAGCAAGAAGATGTAATACTTCCAGATATTTATGTGCGCAAAATAGGCGCATCTGAATGTATAAAGCAAATATTAACACACATAAAAGGAAAGAGTGACAGTAACAGGGTAGCTTCAGGGGACTTTAATATGCTACTTAGACCACAGGATAGATAAGCCAGACAGAAAATCAACAAGGAAACACTGGTCTTAAAGAATACCAGACCAAATAGTCTTAATAGGACATTCCATCCCAAGCAGCGAAATACAGATTCTTTTCAAGTGCACATGGAACATAACCCAGGACAGAGTATGTCAGACCACAAAATAAGCCTCAGTAAATTTTAAAAGACTGGAATTATATCAAACATCTTTGCAGACCACCGTGGTATGAAATTAGAAATCAACTACAAGAGGAGAACTGGGAAAAACACCAATGAACCAAGACTAGACATGCTGCTGGATAATCAGTGGGTCACAAAGAGATCAAAGAGGGGAACAGAAAATGTCCTGAGATGAGTGAAAGTGGAGACAGAACTTACCGAGATCCAGGAAACGAGGCAAAAGTAGCTCTAAGAGGGAAGCTTTCAGTAACATAGGCCCACTCGCCCGAGAAACAGGCAGATCACAGCCCTCTTGACACCTAGAGATGCTGGAAAAAGAAGAACAAAGACCCAAATTAGCGGAAGGAAGGAAACAATGAAGATAAGAGTGGAAATAAGTGAAACAGAGACTGGAACAGCAGGAAAGATTAATGAAACTAAGAACTGGGTCTTTCAACAAATATCGTGATAGCACTTGTATGTAGAATCTAAAATACGGCACAAATGAGCCTGTCTACGAAACAGAAACAGACTCATAAGCACAGAGAACAGATTCTGTAGTTGCCAAGGAGAAGGAGGGAAAGAGACAGACAGACTGGGAGACTGGGGTTGGTAGATGCAAACTGTCACCTTTAGAACAGATAAACAACAAGGTCCTAATGTATAACATATGGAAATATTAACATACTCAGTATCATGCAATAAGTCATAATGGAAAAGAATATTTAAGAAGAATACATATGCGTGTACACTTTGAGCTACGTTGCTCTACAGCAGAGATTGGCACAGCAAAGTAAATCAACTATACTTCAATTTTAAAAAAAGAACTATGTCTTTCAAAAGATAAAATCTACAAATCTTTGGGCCAGACTCATAAAAAAGCGGGGGGCGGGGGGAGGAGGCAAACAGACAAAGGCAGAAATGAAGAAGGATAAGCTACAACTGACACCAAAAATACAAAGTACTGTAAGAGATCACTAGAGAACAGACAACCTAGAAGAAACAGATGGATGCCCACAAACACATAATGAAGACTGAATCTCGTAATAACCCAAATGGGAACAGAGCTTGAAGAAGAGTAGACACACGCGTATGTAGAACCGAAGCACTTGGCTGTGCCCCTGAAACTCACACAACATTGTTAGACAACTGTACTTCAATATAAAATAAAAAATTATTAAAAGATGGAGTCGAATCAAGCTTCCAGTTCAAGACGGCGGAGAAGGACACCCGCTCACCTCCTTCTGTGAGAGCACCGAAATCACGGCTAGCTGTTGAATAACCAGCAACGGGAGAGTGCCAGAACCCACCAAAAGAAGATGCCCCATACCTAAAAACAGGAGAGGCTGCAGTGAAGCCATGAAAGGGTACAACTGCAATAAAATCAAATCCCACACCCGCCTGGTGGGTGACCCTCAGACTGGGGAACAGTAATCCCAAAGTTCTCCTGCGGCTGTGACAGTCCTGAACCCCACATCAGGGTCCCCGCCTGGGGACCCAACAAACAGACGGGAAACCCCCAGGGAATCTGACCTGGAAGCCATCGGGATTTGATTACAGGACTTCCACAGGACTGGGGGAAACAGAGACTCCACTTTTGGAGGGCACAAACAACCTTCTGTGTGCACCAAGACCCAGCGGAGAGGAGCAGTGACCCCACAGGGGGCTGAACCAGGACCACCCGCCAGCACTGGAGGGTCTCCCGTGGAGGCCTGAATCAGCAGGGGCTCCCCACAGTGCTGGGGCACTGGAGGACCTCGCTAGGGCACTGGAGGACCTCCCGTTTAGGCGTAGATCGGCAGGGGCTCCCCACAGGGCCGGGGCACTGGAGGGTCTCCCATGGAGGCGTAGATCGGCAAGGGCTCCCCACAGCGCTAGGGCACTGGAGGACCTCCCGTGTAGGCGTAGATCGGCAGGGGCTCCCCACAGCGCTTGGGGCACTGGAGGGTCTCCCGTGGAGGCCTGGATCAGCAGGGACTACCCACAGGGCCGGGGCACTGGAGGGTCTCCCGTGTAGGCGTAGATCAGCAGGGGCTCCCCACAGGGCTGGGGCACTGGCAGCTGCAGTCCTAGAGGCTCCCCCTTAGTGTAAGCCCTCTTAGAGGCAAGCATTAACCCTACTGTAGAGCCCATAGGGCTGGGTCTGAGCAGGCCACACAACTGACAGGGAGGGTTGCAACCCCACCTAACAGCAGATAATTGGATTAAAGCCTTTCTGAGCAAGGCTCTCTCCACCAAAGCACAACTCAGCTTTCCCCACCCAGTCCCTCCCATCAGGAAGCTTACACAAGCCTCTTAGCTTCCGCCACCAGAGGGCAGGACAGATGAAGCAAGAAGCACCACAACCCCACAACAGCTAGAACAAAAATCACATTACAGAACGTTAATTAGAATGAAAAACCAGAAAGTTATGTCCCAGATAAGGGGACAAGATAAAACTCCAGAAAAACAACTAAATGAAGTGGAATAGGCAAGCTTTCAGAAAAAGAGTCCAGAATCATGATCGTGAAGATGATCCCGGATCTCAGGAAAGCAATGGAGAAGATGCGAGGAAGGTTTGCCAAAGACCTTTCAGAAAAAGAGTCCAGAATAATGATAGTGAAGATGACCCCGGATCTCAGGAAAGCAATGGAGAAGATACGAGGAAAGCTTGCCAAAGACCTTTCAGAAAAAGAGTCCAGAATCATGATCGTGAAGATGACCCCGGATCTCAGGAAAGCAATGGAGAAGATGCGAGGAAAGCTTGCCAAAGACCTGCAAGAAGCAAAGAAGAAGCAGACAGAGATGGATGATGCACTAGACGGAGTCGACAGCAGAACAGCTGAGGCAGAAAAACAGATAGATGACCTGGGGGACAGAATGGTGGGAATCACTGCCGTAGAACAGAGTATGGAAAGGAAAGAGTGGGAATGTGTGAAAACAGCCTAAGGGACCTCTGGGACAGCATTAAACACACCGTTTGCAATACAGGGGGTCCCAGAAGGAGAAAAGAGAGAGAAAGGATCTGAGAAGATATTTGAAGAGATAATAGCTGAAACCCCCAAAACATAGGAAAGGAAATAATCAGCCAAGTCCAGGCAGCACAGAGAGCCCAGGAAGGATAAACCCAAACAAGAACACACCGAGACTCACAGTAATCAAGCCGACAAAAATTAAAAACCAAGATAAAATATGAAAAGCAGCAAGAGAAAAACAGCAAATAACATACAAAGGAACTCCCATCACAGTATCGGCTGATTTCTCAACAGAAACTCTGCAACCCAGAAGCGAATGGCCTGATATATTTCAGTGATAAAGGGAAGAACCTACAACCAAAAATACTCTACCCAGCAAGACTCTCCTTCAGATTTGATGGAGAAATCAAAAGTTTTCCAGACAAGCAAAAGTTAAGAGAATTCAGCACCACCAAAGCAGCTTTACAACAAATGCTAAAGGCATTTCTCTAGGCAGGAAACACGAGAGAAGAAAAAGATATACGGAAAATAAACCCAAAACAATTAAGAAAATGGTAATAAGACCATACATCTCAATAAATATCTCAAATGTAAATGGATCAAATGCACCAACCGAAACGCACAGACTGGCTGAGAGGATGAACGCCTGTGCCTGCACGCACCTCACTTACCACGCCTCTCTGCTCGACCCCCGAATGGCGTGCAGTTGTTTCATATGGTTAAGTTAGTCGTGTTCCCATTAAGGCCTGCCTTTGTGATTATCTTTTATTTTTTGCCTGGCTACTAATCGTTGAACATCTTTTGTGATTATGTAACTATTACTCAGTAACACTGTGTCACGATTGGTCAACAGAGAAATAATAGAATTCTATCATTTAATAATAGAATTCTACCATGTAATTTAAAAAAAAGTGTAATCACTTTTGAAAATCCAGATGCACGTCAGCATTATCTCAGGATTTTTTGAAAAATGCAAATGCCCAGGTATTGCCTTTTCTCTCCAAAGCTCCAGATACGTTTCTAAAGAGCAGTCATGTTTATGTGATTTATTTAGCAGACTCTACGCGATCTTCTACTTTGTCTAGTCTGTCTCACTTTTTCCATTTCCTATTCAGTGCTCACATTTCATTTCGTTTACGTTTTCCAGTTTCCCCACCTCTTCTTTTTTCCTTGATGTTCTTTCTCAAGCTTTATCAAGCAGAGTAGAAAAGCTTTTGTATAGATAGATAGATAGAATGTAGGTATAATATACATATTTAGAGGACTTATTAATTTTTGCCTAACTAAAACTTTATGACATTTTGAATCCACTTGTTTGACTTCGTGTGAATAGAATGCTAGATTTCTAATTTCAAAGAAATAGATATGCAACAAGCAGCAAAAGTTTACTGCACAAGGAACCACAGTCAATATCTTTAATATTCTGAAATGGAAAACAACCTCAAAAGTAGTAATGTGTATTTGTATAACTGAATCACCTGCTGTGCACCTGAAACATTGTAAGTCAAATATACTTCAATAAAATATATACTAAGAAAAAAATAAAAATAAAAAAGAATCAAGAGGAAATAGAACATCTAACAGATAAATTACTAGTGGCAAAATTAAAGCAGTAGTCAAAAAACTCCCAAGAAACCACAAACCAGATGGTATTACAGTTGTATCCAACCAGACATCTAAAGAACATTTAATACCTAGCATTCTCAAACTATTTCTGAAATATGAAGAAGCAACACTTCCAAACTGACTGTATGAGGCTTTTCACCCTAAAACCAAAAGAAGACAAAGCTACTACAAGAAAAGAAAATTAAAGTTCAAAATCCTTGATGAACATAGATGCAAATACACTGAGCAAAATATTAGCAAACAAAAATCAACAGCACATTAAAAGGATCATATACCTGATCAAGGGGAGTTTGTTCCAGGAATGCAAGCATAGCGCAACATCCACAAGGCAGTCAACATGATCCACCACACTAACAAAGCCGAGGATGAAACTTGTCTGATTGTCCCAATAGATGCATAAAAATCATAGAAAAAACTCAGCAACCATTCATGATAAAAGCTCTCAACAAAGTGAGTATAGAAGGAACATCGACATAAGAAAGGCCATATGTGACAAACCCACAGATGACGTCACACTCAACGGCGAGGGGCTGCAGATCCACAGATGACGTCACACTCAATGGCGAGAGGCTGCAAATCCACAGATGACATCACACTCAACAGCGAGGGGCTGCAGCCTTTTCTCTGAGATCAGGAACAAGACAAGGGTGCCCATTGTCACATGTATTCAACACAGTACCGGAAGGTCCCAGTCAGAGCAATCAGCCATCAATAAATCAAGAAAGAAATGAGAGGCATTAAAATACAAGGCAATCAAACTGGAAAGGCAATGGTAAAGCCGCCACTATATGCAGGTTATATGATACTGCATATAGAAAACCCTAAAGACACCACCAAAGAGCAGAACTGTTCTAAAGAAAAAAATGAAAAAAAAATACTGTTCTAAATAATAAATGAATTTAGTAAAGATGCAGGATACAAAATTAATAAACAGAAATCTGCTGCATTTCTATATAATAATAATCTATCAGAGAGAGAAATTAATTAATTACATTTGCAATTACATCCGAAAGAATAAAATTCCACGGAAAACTTTAGTAAAGGAGGTAAAAGCCCTGTACTCTGAAAACAAAGACACTCATGAAAGAAACTAAAGACAGCACAAATAGATGGAAAGATGTACTACGCTCACGGGTTAGAAGAACGAATGTCGGTGAAATGGCCTTACTCCCCAAAGCAATCTGTATATTTGATGCAATCCCTATCAAAACACCAACACCATTTTTTTGCAGAACTGAAACAAATAATCCTTAAATTTTTAATGAAATCACCAAAGACCCTCAATGGCCAAAGTAATCTTGAGAAAGAAAAACAAAACTAGAGGCATCAGACTCCCTGAATTCAAACTGCATTTCTGCTGTGGCTGCTGCTAAGTCGCTTCAGTCGTGTCGGACTCTGTGCGACCCCACAGATGGCAGCCCACCAGGCTCCCCAGTCCCTAGGATTCTCCAGGCAAGAACACTGGAGTGGGTTGCCATTTCCTTCTCCAATGCATGAAAATGAAAAGTGAAAGTGAAGTCACTCAGTCGTGTCTGACTCTTAGCAGCCCCATGGACTGCAGCCCACCAGGCTCCTCCATCCGTGGAATTTTCCAGGCAAGAGTACTGGAGTGGGTTGCCATTGCCTTCTCCATCAAACTGTATTACAGAGCCATAATAATCAAAACAGTATGGTTCTAACAGAAAAACGAACAGAACAGGGAATCTAGAAATGAGCCCAAGCACTTATGGTTTATACAATGGGGGAAAGACAGTCTCCTAACTAAATATATTGGAGAAAGAAATGGCAACCCACTCCAGTACACTTGCCTAGAAAATCGCATGGACAGAGGAGCCTGGTGTCCATGGGGTCACAAAGAATCAGACACGACTTTGGACACCACTGCCTCATACCTTATACAAAAACAAATTCAGAATGGATTAAAGACTTGAATACAAGACTGGAAACCCTAAAACTCCTAGAAGAAAACATAGGCAGTAAATTCTTTGAAATCATTCTTAGTAATATCTTTTTGAATCTGTGTCCTCAGGAAGGTTGACAAAAGCAAAAATAAACAAATGAATTTTATATCAAATTATAGGCTTCTACACAACAAAGGAAATCAGTAACAAAATGAAAAGGCAAGCTGCTGAGTGTGGCAACACATCTGCATATCACATGCTTGGTGGGGGGTTAGCACCCAGAATTCACATGCTTGGTGGGGGTTAGCACCCAGAATTCACATGCTTGGTGGGGGTTAGCACCCAGAATTCACATGCTTGGTGGGGGTTAGCACCCAGAATTCACATGCTTGGTGGGGGTTAGCACCCAGAATTCACATGCTTGGTGGGGGTTAGCACTCAGAATTCACATGCTTGGTGGGGGGTTAGCACCCAGAATTCACATGCTTGGTGGGGGGTTAGCACCCAGAATTCACATGCTTGGTGGGGGTTAGCACCCAGAATTCACATGCTTGGTGGGGGGTTAGCACCCAGAATTCACATGCTTGGTGGGGGGTTAGCACCCAGAGTCTTTATATATAAGCTGATCTGTCGTTGCTGTTAGCTTCAAAGTCGCGTCTGACTCTTTGGGACCCCATGCACTGTAGTCTGCCAGGCCCTTCTGTCCATGGGATTTCCCAGGCAAGAGTACTGGAGTGGGTGGGCATTTCCTTCTCCAGAGCATCTTCCCAACCCAGGGTCTGAACCTGCATCTCCTGCTTGGCAGGCAGATTCTTTAAAACTGAGCTGCCTGGGAAGCCTGAAAGAACTGATACAACCTAATTTTAAAAAATTTTTATTAAGAAATGGGCAGAGGACCTGAATAGACACTTTTTCTGAAGAAGACATACAGATGACAAACAGGCACATTTTAAAACACTCGGCTCCACTGATTATCAGGAAATGCAATGCTCGGCTCCACTGATTATCAGGAAATGCAATGCTCGACTCCACTGATTATCAGGGAAATGCAATGCTCGACGCCACTGATTATCAGGGAAACGCAGTCAGAATGTGATGAGATATTACTACCTCACACCTTCTAGAATGGCTGTTACTAAGAAGACAAAAAATGACAGGTGTTGGTGAGGATGTGGAGAAAAAGGAACCCCTGTCCATTGTTGGCTGGTGTTCACTCACTCAGTCGTGTCCGACTCTGTGACCCCGTGGACTGCAGCACGCCAGCCTGCCCTGCCCACCATCTCTGGAAGCTTGCTCAAACTCATGTCCATTGAGTTGGTGATGCCATCCACCTCGTCCTCTGTCGTCCCTTTCTCCTCCTGCCTTCAATCTTTCCCAGAGTCGGCTTTTTGCATCAGCGGCCAAAGTACTGGAGCTTCAGCTTCAGCACAGTCCTTCCAATGAGTATTCAGGATTGATTTCCTTTAGGATTGACTGGTAGGAATGTAAATTGGGGGAGCCACTATGGAAAACAGGATAGAGGTTCCTCAAAAACTTAAAAATAGAACTACCCTCAGTTCAGTTCAGTTCAGTCGCTCAGTCATGTCTGACTCTTTGCTACCCCATAAATAGCAGCATGCCAGGCCTCCCTGTCCATCACCATCTCCTGGAGTTCACTCAGACTCATGTCCATCGAATCCGTGATGCCATCCAGCCATCTCATCCTTGGTCGTCCCCTTCTCCTCCTGCCCCCAATTCCTCCCAGCATCAGAGTCTTTTCCAATGAGTCAACTCTTCCCATGAGGTGGCCAAAGTACTGGAGCTCCAGCTTTAGCATCATTCCTTCCAAAGAAATCCCAGGGCTGATCTCCTTTAAATTGGACTGGTTGGATCTCCTTGCAGTCCAAGGGACTCTCAAGAGTCTTCTCCAACACCACAGTTCAAAAGCATCAATTCTTTGGCGCTCAGCCTTCTTCACAGTCCAACTCTCACATCCATACATGACCACAGGAAAAACCATAGCCTTGACTAGACGGACCTTAGTCGGTAAAGTAACTACCCTACAATCCAGCAATTCCACTTTTGAGACTCCAAAGGCAATAAAAATGCTAATTTGAAAAGATATATGCACCCCTACATTTGTTGCAGCATATTTAAAATAGCCAAGATATGAAAGCAACCCAAGTGTCCATCAACAGATGAATGGATAAAGAAGACAGAGAATACACACACGTGCACACACATGCGCGCACACGCACATACACGCGTGCACACACGTGAGCACACGCACGCGCACACATGAGCACACATGCGCACATACACGCGTGCACACGCGTGCACACACATGCACACACGTGAGCACATACACTTGTGCGCACACACATGTGCAGGCTTCTCTGGTGGCTCAGCTGGTAAAGAACCCACCTACCAATGCAGGAGACACAAGAGATACTAGCGCAATCCTGGGGCCAGGAAGATCCCCCAGAGGAGGAAATGGCAACTGCCGGGGTCCAGCCCCGGTGGATCCAGGGAATTCGAAGGGGAGACGGAGTCGGCGTCCTAAGAAAGAACTATTTAATTACAGATAAAAAGAGAGATTAGAAAAGAATAGTGTAGTAGGAAATATTAGTGGAGAAAAGATGCTGAATAACTTGGTTTACGTGGAATACCAATAAAACCTCGAGACAAGAGGTTTGCACCACCTATGTAGGCTGCAGGCTTCCTCCTGTTCTCCCGAAGGAGAGGAGACACTAACACCTCCCGGTCGGATCTTAGAAGCCCAGGCAAAATTAGTAGGCTTGGCGAGCATGCACGCTCCAGATGGGAATTCAGCCAGAAAGTGAGAGAAAGAACATGAGGAGACCAGTCTTTCCAGAAACTGATCCGTTTTCTCTACTTTTCAGGTTCACTTATATACTTTTTGTTACACATAGAGATAGAATATAGAGTCACGTGGGGTCAGCAGATCTGACCTTTATCAAAATCAGGTGCTTCATATAAAAGGTCTTAGGGGTTTTACATCATCTTCTGGCCAGGGGGCCTGCTAACATTTTATGACCCTTTCTTTCGATAATGGTCAGTCACCCAGAAAACTTATTTTTTCCAGGGGTGATTTTTTCTTAAACCAGGCACCACCCTCCGAAGGTAGCAGATAAAGTTGCATTCCTATAGGGTGAGGGTGTGGTGGGTTACAGTTAAGAAAGGAATTTACTTAGCCTAAGGTTTAACATGATCAATATCAAAGGTTAATACTTATTTCTCCAATATGCTAGTTATATTCATCATAAGGGCAGGGAATATGGAGATTTAGCAGCAAATATTGGCCCAACAAATGAAAAACCCTTCACCAATATACTTCCTAATCAACCCACTATACTATACTAATAATTTTCTAACTTCTCAAAAGAATCTGATTTAGAAAGTTTAAAGCATCTCGTGTCTCTCACGGTTGGGAGGCTGTGAACAATCACATGTGGCTGGACAATCCTGCTCAGGCAGGCTAGAGAAACTTCAGAGGAGTTTGTAAGTTGAAACACTCTTGTCACGCCCAGGAATTTTTATTAACTGGAGTTGTTAGTTAACTCCTTCTCTGAGAGAGGTGGTGGGCGTCAGCCCCCCATAAAGTCAGAGGTGTAGGTGAGAGCATAAAACAGTAAAGTAGGCAGACTCTGGTTTTGGGGGTAGATGCTCAGGAACAGGGGGTCTCCTGAGGCTCAATCCCGCCTTTGCGTATGCCGAGCCTCCTTCCTCATGACTTTTGCCACGGGCAGAGTTCCTCACGCTGGCTCCCGGCAGGCAACCAGCTCAGTATTCCTGCCTAGAAAACTCCATAGACAGGAGCCTGGTGGGTTATAGTCCATGGGGTTGCAACAGAGTCAGACATGGCCACGCGCACACGTGTGCGCACACACACACACACACACACACACACACAACGAAATATCACTCAGCCATGTAAATGACTGACAGCACAGATGGCCCTGGAGGGTGTTGTGCTGAGGTAAATAAGCCAGACAAAGAGACACAGGCCGCACAATCTCACTTGTATGGGGGATATAAAACAATACAGATTCATAGATACAGAGAACAAACTTGATAGACTGATGGTTGCCGGAGAGGAGGAAGGTGGGAGGCTGAACGATGTGAGTGAAGATTAAGAGGCACAGGCTTGCAGCTATGAAATAAGTAAGTCACGAGGATGTAACACGCAGAATACAGAATACAGTTTAAAATGTTATGACTTTAAGTGGTAACTAGACTTAAAGCAGTGATCACCTCATAATATACACGTCAAGTCACCATGTTCTACACCTGAAATGACTATAATGCTGAATGTTTTGAGACTTAAACTTTTAAAATATGATGTGCAGCACTTCTGTGCAGTCTCAACCTCATGACCCTGAAATATTGCTTCCCAGAATTTCCTTCTCTGTGGCATTCTAGGTTAGCACTGGTCTCTAAAGAAAGTCACTCCAGATCTGGAAGGCAGAAGGGAAGCAGGGCCCACTGTTCTCTGAGGGGCAGGGTAGAGTCCCTGGTGCTGTGGCAGCTCATTCATTGTCACTGACCTCTGACCTGGCTGGCTGGCCTAGAGCTGTAGCTCCTCCAACTCCACCGGTCCTCCCCAGCTTCCCCAGGCCCTGAGCCAGGTGTGTGCACGTCTCCATGATGAAAGACACCAGCTTTTCCTGCAGGTCTGAAGTCTGGCTCTCCCACAAGCCACCCACTTTATGCAGATTGGAGGCAGTGAAAGACAGACATGGGTCCTACTAGGAGAGACAGACACGTGCTCTAACTCACCTTTGTGGGCTCTCATTTCTCCTCAGTGTTATTTGCATCTAGTCTTCCATCCTGATCGTAGATCTGAGATTCAGAGACTTCCAGCTGAGAACCAGAGGCAGAGACAACAGCCTGCATAGCCCATCCCACCAGCTCCCAGTCACAGAAGATCCAACTCAATAATAAATCTCTTATTCTATGTCAAAACCTGGCTGTTACAATACGGTAGCTGGTAGCTATGTGACAAGGTACTTGAGATGAAACTACTTCAGACTCAGATGTACTGAAGTGTGTCATCATCCATAAACTTTCAGAGACGAAGTAATAACATGGGGTATCTAGAATAAAGAACAAATGACTCCAAAAATAATGATGACATTCTTCTATCTGTAAGCCTTTAAGGCTTTCCCTTGCACTCAAAATAAAGTCTAAACTCGCTTATATAACACAGAACCTTCAGTCACAACTCTACTCTCCAGCCAAACGGAAACCATCTGCAGCCACCCGGTTCTTTCTCCTCTCCTCTCTGCTCCCTCCCTCCATCCCCTCCCCTCTAGCTCTCCTTGCCTGCTTCCCTTCCTCCTTCCCAACCTTCCCATAGGCTCTTCCACCTATAGCACACACACATACACCTCTTTCTCCTTGATAATATAATTTATACCTTACCATTTTTCCGAGAAGGCAATGGCACCCCACTCCAGTACTCTTGCCTGGAAAATCCCATTGACGGGGGAGCCTGCTGGGCTGCAGTCCATGGGGTCGGGAAGAGTCAGACAGGACTGAGCGACTTCCCTTTCACTTTTCACTTTCATGCATTGGAGAAGGCAATGGCAACCCACTCCGGTGTTCTTGCCTGGAGAATCCCAGGGACGGGGGAGCCTGGTGGGCTGCCGTCTCTGGGATCGCACAGAGTTGGACCCGACTGAAGCGACTCAGCCGCAGCAGCAACCTGGCTCCAAGAATTCAGTTTGAAAATACTTCCATAAGCGTTCCTTCTTTTCTTACCACCTGGCTTTTCAATCTTTCTCCTTACCGTCACCTCATCTTTGTCCCTCTAATTCCCAATAACTTCTCACAACTTGGATGCCCAGTTCAGTTCGGTCGCTCAGTCGTGTCCCACTCGTGTGGTCCCTGGGGTCACAAAGATGGGACACGACTGAGCGAGTAAACAGCGGCAGCCTCTGAGACACTCTGGGAGTCTCCATCACGCCCCATCAGAGCTGTTTATTTAGCTGCCACCCCTAGTGCACACTTTACTCTCTGAGCGCCCTTTGTGGCGGATGCCGCGAGGTCCTGCCCAGACTTCCCCTCAGTAACGAAGACCTCAGACTCGCCGAGAGTGGGAACGCTGCCGGTAGAGGCCCGTGGGCCGCGGCCGCTTGGGGACTGCAGCAAACACGCCGAGAAGGGCCGAGGCCCGCAGGCGCAGCCCCCGAGGGGCGACCGACAGCGACACGGCTGCTGAGGCTCCAGCCCTCCCGCCGGCAGACCGCGCCTCTGCAGGCTCAGCCTCCCGCGCGCAGGGCTGCGGCCTCCGCTGAGCCTGCCTGGCGGTTCAGCTTCCCGTGGCTCTTCCCCTCCAGTCCTTCCCTCCCCTTCCGCAGACGCCGCTTCCAAGAACGCTCCAGAAAGCCTCTCGCACCCTGTCTGTTTCGCAGGGAACCCAACCCGAAACACCCTCGTGCCCCCATCCCTTGGCACAGGGCCTATAATGGGGCGCGGTAAACCCTCGGCTTCTTAAATGCAAGACTCAGATGGCGAAGATTCCGATACTCCGGAAACACCGCAACGCGCGCAGCACAGCTGAGGGGCCGCCGCCGGCTGCTTCAGACCCTTCGAAGGCCCTCCAGAAGCCTGAACACATGTCGGTCCAGGGTTACACAAACTGACCTCCCTGCTCCAACCTTCTGGGTGCTCCCGCAGTCTCAGCCAGCAGCTCCTTGAGGCTGATTTAATCAGACAAGGCCACCCAGCCAGGTTGAAGGAACCAAATTCTGACCGGGGTAGCTAGCGTTTCTGAAGACTTACTTGCAAATTAACTAAACTATCTTATTCTTAAATGGCAAAAGATGAAAAGAACACTCCAGTAAGATGTTAGTGAAGGAAGAACCAAAGAGAAAGTAAAAAATAAGCCTTCTTCATGGCCAGTCAGCAATAAGGAGCTCAAGCTGCCTGAAATTCACCACGGAAAGTGCTGGGGAATGAGGTGGGGGTCAGACAGGGCCGAGTCATAATAGACAGAGAAATTAGGTTTTTTAATATATAGCATCAAAATATCTCAAACTTTCCTTCAAGTTGATAATGACATTTATTTACAAATCACATTAGTTGCCTTTTAATTTTGATTTCATTTTCCAAAGAATAATTTCCCTTTAGAATTATTAAATTAATGTTTCCTGAGTTACTCCCTCTAAATCTAATCTACTCACAGAGATTGAGTTATCTTTTCAGCACATTAGGCTCAGATACTTTCTTACTTAATTGTCATTTAATACAAAAAAATTAAGTCTATTAGTAAGCAGAAGAAATATGATAGGGGAGTGAAGGCAAGGCTATATTGTGACATTAGAACAATAAAAATCAATATAATAGTCTAATTTCAAATACTGTGAATTCTGTTGGCAGGTAAATATTTACAAAATAACCCTATATCCTTCAAAAACTGTGGTACACAGGCTTACACTGACATTTTCGAGCATCCTATCCATGTGGTTGCACCTAAGGAGACAAACAGCGTTCATTCGGGTCTCCATCATAGCAGTTGCTATGACCTAAAAGCACTTTGTGCAGTTATTTCTACATCTGTCTCACTGCCTGCCTAGAATGCCAGCTCCACGGGGCTGGGATCAGGTGTGTTGCTGCTGCTGGCCTGTGTTTTATCTCTAGCACCTAATACAGCATCTCTCTCACAGTTCAGTTCAGTTCAGTTCAGTCGCTCAGTCGTGCCCGACTCTTTGCGACCCCATGAATCGCAGCACACCAGGCCTCCCTGTCCATCACCAGCTCCCAGAGTTCACCCAGACTCACATCCATCGAGTCTGTGATGCCATCCAGCCATCTCACCCTCTGTCATCCCCTTCTCCTCCTGCCCCCAATCCCTCCCAGCATCAGAGTCTTTTCCAATGAGTCAGCTCTTCACATGAGGTGGCCAAAGTACTGGAGCTTCAGCTTTAGCATCATTCCTTCCAAAGAAATCCCAGGGCTGATCTCCTTCAGAATGGACTGGTTGGATCTCCTTGCAGTCCAAGGGACTCTCAAGAGTCTTCTCCAACACCACAGTTCAAACGCGTCAATTCTTCAGCGCTCTGCCTTCTTCACAGTCCAACTCTCACATCCATACATGACCACAGGAAAAACCATAGCCTTGACTAGACGGACCTTAGTCGGCAAAGCAATGTCTCTGCTTTTGAATATGCTATCTAGGTTGCTCATACTTTTCTTCCAAGGAGTAAGCGTCTTTTAATTTCATGGCTGCAGTCACCATCTGCAGTGATTTTGGAGCCCCAAAAAATAAAGTCTGACACTGTTTCCACTGTTTCCCCATCTATTTCCCATGAAGTGATGGGACCAGATGCCATGATCTTTGTTTTCTGAATGTTGAGCTTGAAGCCAACTTTTTCACTCTCCTCTTTCACTTTCATCAAGAGGCTTTGTAGTTCCTCTTCACTTTCTGCCATAAGGGTGGTGTCATCTGTGTACCTGAGCTTATTGATATTTCTCCTGGCAATCTTGATTTCAGCTTGTGCTTCTTCCAGCCCAGCGTTTCTCATGATGTACTCTGCATAGAAGTTAAATAAGCAGGGTGACAATATCCAGCCTTGAAGTACTGTTCCATGTCCAGTTCTCACGAGTGACACTCAGTAACTAATTGGAGAACAAGAATCAATGATTGATGAACAATTGTGAGCAGAAAAAAAAGTCATTTTGGGGGATTTCAGTTACACTGCTAGCAACCTGAGAGATACTGGCAAAACTGTTGGAATCATTAAAACCTTGGTTTTTAACTTTTAATCACATCTGATCGAGTTCAGTTCAGTTCAGCTGCTCAGTCATATCCGACTCTTTGTGACCATCTTGTCAAAGGAAATGGTAAAAAAAAAAAAAAAAAAAAAAAACGAAAAAAAAACCACGTCTGTTTAATTCTCAGATGCTACCTGTGCCTGTATTGGATTATCATCCCAATCAGTGAGCAGAGTTGGGGAAAAGGAGACTGGATGAGACGTTAACTCTTGCTATGAGCTCAGCTTCTCTGGTGGCAAGTCACAGAAACCCAGGGGCCAACTTAAAGAAGGAGAGCTTAAGCTCCCAAAACAAAAATAAACAGATACCTCTATTGGGACTTTGACTGGAAGACAATTATAGACTAGTTTGAGGATATCTCATTTATTGACAACATTGACACTCTTAGCTATGAAAATTTGTTCTGTCTTCATTACAACATGGAACCATTCATTGAAACATACATTCACTGAATGTGTTTCTTTCAATGAATACATTCATTGAAACATTGTATATGTTTCAATGATTTTTTTATATTTTTCCTCATAAAGGTATTGCGCATCTGTTAGATTTACTTCTAGATTTTTCTATACACATATACACACAACTGTGTCAATATTTAAGTAATATAACTTAAAAATATATATTCTAAGTGGTTGCTTGATGCATACATGAAAATTAAATTGGACAGTGTACACTGATTTTATAACAGCCTGTATCATCCAGTCATAGTTGTGTAACAAACCACCCAGAGCTCACTGGCTGTGTTCCTGTGCATCTCTTGGGAGAAGAGAAGATATATACAATCTTTCGCGTCCGTGAGATGTGAGCTGTTTGGCCCATTATCTTGTGCAGACTGTAAATCTGAGGAATTGGTGGGAGGACTTCATCCTGAGGGCAAGTCATACCACGCGGTCCTCAGCCCCGCTCTAAGTGAACGGCGGATGCAGAACGGCATTCGCGCAGTGGCCGCAAGCATATCTCCCCAGCAGGCTCCTCCAAGGCGTGACCTACCGGCGCCCCTCCCCTCGAACCCGGGCAGAAGTACGACCGCTTTGGTGAATGGAGAATGGCAGCAACAACCCCGTGACTTCTGAGGCTGGATCATAGAAGTTGCTGCAGCTTCTGCCAGGCTCATGGGAATTATTTTCACTCTGAGAGCTCTGCACCACCCTGTAAGCAGCCCAACCGCCAACCACCCAAAAGCCTCCGTGCTGTGAGGAAGCCAAGACCCACGGAAAGACCACACACAGGTAATCCACTTGACAAACCCAGACCAGGTTCCGGCCAACAGCTAGCACCAACATCCAGACGTGCAAGTGAAGAAGCCATCTTTGGAAACGGACCTTCTCTCTCAGCCATTTGCGTTTCCCCAGCTGAAGTCTCAGCTACCACAAAGCGGAGCAATCAGTCACCTCCATGCCCTTATTGAACTGCCCACCCGAAGGATCTAGGGGCATAAAAATGTCTGATATTTGAAGTTATTGGGGATGGATCCCTGCACAGCAGGTGGGGCAGTCGCTGTTGCTGTTGTTTAGCTGCTGCTAAGTCGTGTTCAACTCTTTGCAACCACATGGACTGTAGCCCACCAGGCTCCTCTGTCCTGGGGATTCCTCAGGCAAGAATAGTGGAGTGGGTTGCCATTTCCTCCTCCAGGGGATGATCCCAGGGGTGAAACCTGCATCTCCGGCATTGGCAGACGGATTCCTTCCTGCTGAGCCACCAGATGGAACAGGAGGTTAGCCAAATCCTCCTGAGACCTTCAGCAACTGGGAACCGAGAGCCTTATTTCTAACTTCACTGCAAAGTCAACCATGTCAGAGCAAAGCTATGAGAATGCTGGCATCTACATCCCAGCCTACTTGCTTGAAATCGAGAGGATTCGTTTGCTCTGGAAATGATGCGTAATCCTGAATCAGCCTCTGCCTGCGTGGGGCTGTGTTTGTGTGGCGGGGGTATCTCTATTTTCCCATGAAAAGGTCATAAGTCCTTGCCAGGTATTTTTGAGTACAGGATCAAGGGAGCTGACAGAAGAGACAGCCATGCCCACTGCGTCTCTGAGGAACTGACCCAGCCAGATTTCAAAGTGAGCCTGATTCTGTTGCTTTAGCTTTATTCTGTGTTTTCTGAAAGGATGCTTTGCTCAGCTGCTTTTATAATATTCTTTTCTAACTAGGACAACTAGAGAAAGAAACATACATGGGGGGGGGGAGGAACTGTTGAAAACACCCACTGTGTTGAATAATTAACTATTCCCCCAAATACATTTAGCCGACAGAAGCTGGACTGAACTCAAATCTTCCAGGGTCTTCTGTGTTCTCGTGTGGACTGCCCCTTTCCAGCCCCTAAAGCAGCATTCTTCCAACTTCTTTCTCTGACTGTAACGGAGAAAAAACACCCACAAGCCTTCCTGTTACATTCCCACTTTCAAAGGAGTTGCTCAGAATATCACCCCAGTCAATTCAGAAGACTTTCTTTAAAGTGATTGTACTTCCAACCTGAGTAATTCACGCAACTATAAAAGCCCAGCTCCCCACAAAAGATGATTACATGCTAAAATAACAGTTGATTGTAAAATTCTGAGCAACTCAGAATTGGCTTATGGAAGGGAGCCAATGAATCCTTTGAGGGAAAATGTATTTTCATCTTTTCCAGAAATTGTTTGTTCTCAGTTTGGAAGAGGGAAGTATCTCGACTTCACAGTTTGAGGGACTTCACCTTGGAGCAAGAATTCCAGCTGTCAGAATCCCAAGAGAGGAGCACTAATCCACAACCTCTCCGTGGGAGACAGAAGCATTCCCACACCAGACGGAGCGCCAGCTCTGTGAAGCCTGGCAACAGCCACTGCTGCCTCTTTCTGGAATAAAAGGCCATTTTAAGATTTTTAGAAGTCCTCCTATTTGTAAAAATCAAACCCAGGTCACTTCTTTGAAAGGGAAGGTGCCAGCAGCCTACAGTTTTGCTTTCCATGCCATTCAAATCTCACAGGAAGATGCTGAGGTGGGGGAATTATTACAGGAGGAACCGTGGTACTAGGAAACCCGGGCTCTGAGAGGCGGAGGCTGCAGGTCGTCCCTAGTCTCCAGAGATATTCCCAGCAGCCTCTGCCCCACTGTTTGCGCTCACCACGCCCTCAGCAAAGGTGGAGCTTATAGCATCGCCCTGTGACTCTTCACTGGGTTTCCTATTGCTTTGACCAACTGAATGATGAGGAAGTGGGTTCTTAGACATCTCAGACCTCTGTCTCCTTCAAGGACCCTTAAAAGTCAGTGAAGCATGCTGTCTTTTTTAAGGTTTATTGAACCTTTATTACACGTCAGACACTGAGGAGACAATAATAAATTATGAATACTGCCTTACAAGAGCCCACATTCTAGAAGATGTATATAAAACCTCTGAGCTTAGTCCCAGAGAATGCTTAGAAAAAATTGATAATGATCACTATGGTCTATCAGATGCTGACGGTCTATGAGGCGTAAGTCTTGCCTTCAGTATGGTTTTTAGTCAATCCACTCATTCACAGCCGCACTGGCCCTGTCACTGTGTGGGGCCTGCTCCAGCTGCACCGAGCAGGGGCTGCCTCTGCGGCGGTGCACAGGCTTCTCACTGCGGCGCTCTCCATTGTGGCGAGGCACAGGCCCTCGGCACAGCGGCTGCGGGAGCCGTGGGCTTAGCTGCTCGGAAGCGTGTGGAATCTTCCCAGACCAGGAAGCACACCTGTGTCCCCTGCGCTGGCGAGTGGAGTCCCGTCCACTGCACCACCTGGGAAGTCCTCAGTGTGATTCCAGCCTACTGTAAGATCTAGGACTAACACAGAATACCCAGCAAGAGTACTGATGTCATACTCTAAACTCTACAGATGCTGCCCGAGAAATACAGCAACTGGAAAATGCGGTGTGGAGTAGTCCTCCAAGGCATGGCAGAGGTGAGAATGAGTCAGGCTTCAGCGAGGCCAGCAAGTTCTGCAGAGGCAATGTGATCGGGGCAGCTGATGGGAAAAAATCTTAAGCAGAGTGATAACAAGACCAGTATTGAGGATAGCACTTTCTGCCCCAGTGGAAACACTCTACGTCTGTGCTAACCGCCGCACTAGCCCCTGGCCACATGCTGCTGTGGCACTCTTGACATGTGGTCAGTGTAACTGAGAATGAAATTTCAATTTATCTAATTAGAGTACATCATGAGAAACGCTGCACTGGAAGAAACACAAGCTGGAATCAAGGTTGCCGGGAGAAATATCAGTAACCTCAGATATGCGGATGACACCACCCTTATGGCAGAAAGTGAAGAGTAGCTAGAGAGCCTCTTGATGAAAGTGAAAGAGGAGAGTGAAAAAGTTGGCTTAAAGCTCAACATTCAGAAAACGAAGATCATGGCACCCGGTCCCATCACCTCATGGAAAATAGATGGGGAAACAGTGGAAACAGTGTCAGACTTTATTTTTTGGGCTCCCAAATCACTGCAGATGGTGATCGCGGCCATGAAATTAAAAGACGCTTACTCCTTGGAAGGAAAGTTATGACCAACCTAGATAGCATATTCAAAAGCAGAGACATTACTTTGCTGACTAAGGTCCATCTAGTCGAGGTTATGGTTTCCCTGTGGTCATGTATGGATGTGAGAGTTGGACTGTGAAGAAGGCTGAGCACCGAAGAATGGATGCTTTTGAACTGTGGTGCTGGAGAAGACTCCTGAGAGTCCCTTGGACTGCAAGGAGATCCAACCAGTCCATCCTAAAGGAGATAAGCCCTGGGATTACTTTGGAAGGAATGATGGTAAAGCTGAAGCTCCAGTACTTTGGCCACCTCATGCGAAGAGTTGACTCATTGGAAAAGACTCTGATGCTGGGAGGGATTGGAGGCAGGAGGAGAAGGGGACGACAGAGGATGAGATGGCTGGATGGCATCACTGACTCAATGGGAATGAGTCTGAGTGGACTCTGGGAGACGGTGATGGACAGGGAGGCCTGGCGCGCTGCGATTCATGGGGTCGCAGAGAGTCGGACACGCCTGAGTGACTGACTGAACTGAAAGAATTTAGATTTTGAGGCCAGTGGTGACCGTGTTGTATGGCATATGCCGGAAGAGCTTGGGGAAGACCAATCATGATTTTATTTCTACTACTTTCAGTGACATCATCCAAGCTCAGTTAAGTATTAAGCCTACATTACCCAGGATACCCACCCCAAAGTATAAAACAAAACAGTGTCCGAATACAGTCTTCCCCTGTGATGTAATTCCAGGGCAACTTCATGAGCTGCCAAAGTTCTGCTCCTTTCTGCACATCCTTACTTTGGGTTTATCTGGACCCGTGGTTTCTTCCTTTCAGTGGATTGTTTTCTATAAAATCCACAGGAAAATGGAATCTTTTAAGCCAGCAATGAAGAAGAAATGATGGAAGGTGCATTCACCAGCATCAGTTGCCTTGGTTACAGGAAAGGAGAAAAGGGAGCAGGGCAAAAACACGCTTGAGGCACCACTTGCTGGAACGAGAGACCAGACAAAGGACTCAAAGCTCAGGGTGGCATTTAGGTCGCTGGCAAAGCAAAGTGGAAGAAATGATGCAGTTGTCCTGGTGAAGTGAAGCCGCTCAGCCGTGCCTGACTCTTTGTAAGCCCATGGATTGTAGCCTATCAGGTTCCTCTGCCCATGGGATTTTCCAGGCAAGAGTGGGAGATTTTCCAGGCTGGAGTGGGTTGCCATTTCCTTCTCCAGGGGATCTTCCCAACCCAGGAACTGAACCCGGGTCTCCCACATTGCAGGCAGATGCTTTACTGTCTGAGCCACCAGGGAAGCCCCCCAATTATCCTGGTAGTCCAAGGCAAAATGACATCTCTCACCTGGAAACAGCAAGATAATCCCAACGGAAGGACTTTTTTTTTTTTTTTTTTTTTTTGGTTGTTGTGTTCCGTTTAAGCTGATAATTGCCAGGGTTGATTTTCTCAATGTACCCTTCAGCATAGCTATAGATGAGAAAGTGCAGACAGACCTCTTAGGAGCCGGAGCCTGCCTGTCATGGACACGATGGAATCCCTCTCTCGGGAGCTAAATCAAGGTCAGAGAGGAAGACAGAAAGGAATGCAGTACCGGATCCAGAAGCCCTGGGAATATTAGAGGAGACAGCTATGCTTGCGCTTTTTCCAAGACATTTTCAGTGATGTTTCAAACCCAGGTGTGCACCCTGGGCTCAAGGAAGAGAGAGTGGGGAGGGGGGAAGCTGGCAGCTCGGCGCGCAGGACGGGGTGAGCTGGAGGCAGCAGGCCCCCGCAGGCTCTGCTGTCGGCGGTCCTATTCTCTCACAGCAGCCGGAGGAGAAAGTCTCATTAGACGGTGGTGAACGTGATGGTAAACGTGCATATGGACGCCCTGATGCAGGGAGGGGTCCCTGGGGGAAAGTGGACTCTTTAGACTAGTTAGTGAGGTGCAGAAATAAGCCAAACAGCAAGAAAAAAACTCCAGAACGTTTAGATGTGTTGCCTAGGACCCTAAATGTCGCCTCTCTTCAGAGGCACGGTGAATCTGGTATATTCCACTAGGGGAAACGCTCACCAGACGAGTTAGCCCCGTGGAGGACAGGCAGCTGGGGCTGGCTCTGCCCTCTAACAGGTTAAAAGGCGGAAAGAGTGGGGCAAGGCACTCTAAGCGCTCAATAGCCACAAAAGAATCCCCCATGCTGTTCAGCACATTGTGCGGGAGCAGTCAGATTTCCAGAAATAGACTCACCCAAATCCCCTTTGTGTATTTTCCAGAGCTGAATCTGAACTTCCCAGGGGCTTGGCTTTTTTTTTTTTCTTTCCACTCTTCTTTTCATAGATGATTGAATTTCCTGGTGCTGCTTTCAGATCAGATGTTATTTTGAGCACAACTCAAAGAAAGCCATCCATACACACTGAGAAGCAGTAGGTGGCAGAAAAGTTCAGCTTCATTCCTGATTAAGCAAAGAAACACCTCAGGGGGTGGAGGGGAGGGAAACACTAAAGGCGCCGAGGTCACTGAAAATTACAAGCATTTGATGACACGGGACGATGCCGGCTGATGCTCAAGGTCTGCTGGGTTTTAAAGATACGTTTATAGTTTTTAACCTTCCAGAGCCATTGTTCACATGTGCGACCATCACCAGCAGTTCATTTAATCACTATACCTTGAAATTTAAATGATTAACGATAGAAACTGTAAAAAGTCACAGTGGAAAAACATCATTTGATGTAGTAAGTGTGCTCGTGGTTAAAACCTGATTTAACCTTCTCTCAGGAGCACAGCAAGTCTCCAGCCCTAGTTCATAAACCAGCCCCAAACTGCTCCCTGCCAAGCTCCTTCACGTCCTCCCTCTCACCTGCCAGGAGATATTTGTTGAGCCTGAAACCCTGTGCAAAACCATCTGCCTGATCGTCCCATTTAATTTTCATAATTACATTATGAGGAAAAAGTCAGGCTCAGGCAGATGTAACCTGCAGGTAGGTCTGATCTGACTAGATCAGATCTGTCTAACTAGAAAGTTGACAGCCCAAAGTTTTCTGCTTGACCATAAGGAGAGAGACTCATTTATTTTGAATTCAAATGTTTGCAGATTTGAATGTAAGAAACTTAAGCAGGAAAAACCTGGTATCAAACACTCCAAGTCATCATTATCCTATTGTTGGCTCCAAGGGGTATTGGAAAAACTAATTTTAATTTACTCACCAGGGACTACATAACAAAATGTGTTGGTGTCTTGAGCCTGCTGAAGTGGAGTTGAAATTACTTTTGTCTCTTTCCCTTCCTTGAGAGTCTAATTCATCAGCAGCCCCCAGGGACAGCGCCCACACACTGAGCATCACTTCTCAGCTGGGCTGCCCCCTCCAAGCTCCTGAGCCGGATCCCAGGCAAAGGTCCTGCGCTCAAGGGCAAAATAACAACAGCAACAACAAAAGGGAAAAAACACAGCAGCCAACCCACACATCCATTTCTAAGGGCTAAAATCAAATGAGGTGAGTAACAGAGAATGAGCTTCATATATTGAGGTCTAGTTTTTAAAATATATACACATATATTCATCGACTTTTATACTCCAATGGAAACATTTGAGGCCTCACTGAAGATGTCTTAAAACAACTGGAAAAGTGTTTAGGCCCAAAATACGCACCTACTTTGTTGTCATAACCTGCCTTAGCTTCCAAAAAAAGCCTGTGGAAATTAAATTTAATAGAAACGTAAGCCCCACTTTTCTCTTTGACATTTCTTGGTAGCAGGGTGGTAGAATCAAGATTAAAGAAGACAATTGTCTTGTTCTGAACCACCCTTTAGAGATGAAATATGACATCAAAATACTGTTATCCAAGGGATGGGGAGAAGTTTGGGAACAATTTTTATCTTTATCATCTTTACTGATCTCTGTTTTCTATTTTTAAATGACTGTCATATATGAATATAGTTTATAGGTTGTTTTATAAAAAAGAGAAGTTAAAGCCTGCATGTAAAAAAATAAACAAAAAGAAATCTGCTATACTCCTATAACTTCAGCAACAGCTAGGAGACAAAAGCATTAAGGCTTCATAGGGTTCATATCATTCTCAAGCTCCTTTATCTTTAGGACTTAAAAGTTCAGGCATCAATAAAATGTGGTGGAAATCCCCCTGGAGCAGAAAGCAAACTAGATTCTCAACTCCAACAAGTCCATCCAGTGATGGGATGACCTTGGGCAGATCATTTAACTTCTCCAACTCTTGATTCACATTTATAAAAGGAAAATAAGCTGGATACACTCTAAAGATGTCTTACAGTTCTAACTGTGCTCAAAATCCAATACAATAAGCTATATTTAAGCTGTAATGGATGTTGCTTTGGGAGGTAATTAGATATCTTTGGAGGATTGCAAGATGGTAAATGGATGCCTGTTTCTCTCCAGGGATATTATTCCTCCATCTGTTAATTCCCTTGGGCCAAGACAATAATCATTAGTCCTTTCCTGAATTTGTTCTTGTCTCTTTTATTGCACATATAATTTGAAAATGATGTACCCTCTCCTATTCCTTGTTGGTATCAAGGCACACATTATTCTCTGTCCTCTCACCATCTCTACAGCCAAAAGGACATCACCCTTAACCTGTTTGAAAACACCACAGAATCTCAAAAAAAAAAAAAAAAAAAAAACCTCAAAAACACAACGGTTAGATGGAATGTCCCAATAATGGCAAATACCTGCTGGATGGCATTTCTATATGGGCTGCCCAGGAAAGGCTTCTTTGAAGAAGAGAGATTTGAATTAAGATGTGTTGGATATGGAATCAGACATGAGAAAAGCAAGGAAAGAATTTCCAGGAGAAAGAAACAGCATGCACAAAGGTCCTTAGATGAGAAAGAGACTGCTATAGCCCAGGGCTCAGAGATGAGAAAGAGGCTGCTATAGCCCAGACTCAGAGTTGAGAGGCTGCTATAGCCCGGGGGCTCGGAGATGAGAAAGAGACTGCTATAGCCCGGGGCTCAGAGCAAACCAGTAGAGAAGCGCGCTGAACAGTCAGCGAGGCTGGTTCACCCAACGCGCTGCAGGCTGTGCTAAGGCGCGCTGCAGGCTGTGCTAAGGCGCGCTGCACGGCAGGGGGCATAGCATTTCCTGCTCTTAGTGTTTGGAAGAAAAAGTCTTCGAGGGTGGGGTGGCAAAGGGCAAATGTGGGGAAACTGTGGGAAGAGCACTGGCAGGGTTGATGAGCCGTAACGGCAGCAATGCGGGTGGGCAAAGTGACGGCAGCAATGCAGATGGGCAAAGTGGAGGCGCGTGAGATACACGCTGGGAGAGAGACAGCAGAACTTGGTAGCGGATCAGATAAGGTGGGAGGCAGGGGTGGTTGAGAGAAGCAACAGTGACCCCTCAGGCTCTGACTCAAGTAACAAAGACATGGGGAGGTTTAATGTGATGGGAAATGCTAGGAAAAAATCAAGCTCATTTTGTGAAGGCAAGACTATTTGTGTACAGATAATATTTAAACAGATGGAAAGACATGGGTTTACCTAGACAGAGAATATGGGCAGAAGATGGTGGAGGACTTGGGACCAACACCAGGGGACTGTACCGTGTACAACAGAGTGAAGAGGAAGAAAGAGGTAACAGAAAGCCAGGAGAGGGTGCTGCCCAGGAGCAGAGAATTCTCGAGAGCGAGCAAATAATGGACTGGCCCTAACACTACTCAGAAGTCTGATGAAGTGGGACCTGAAGAGTAACCCTGCAGGCGGCAACATGGGACCATCAGCGGCCTGGTACGTCACCGCTGCTTTCTCAGTTCTTAAGTACGTCTCTAGCGGCATGTGAGGAAGTCAGTCCCATTGCAGAGACGAACGAGCGGAAGGTGAGGAAACATAGGAGGCGCACGAATAAGCTCCTCTCATGCCTTCCCGTGTCGACGAGGCGCTGAGTGAAACAGCACTCCAGTCACAGGGCAGGAAAGAGCTTGCAGGGAGCTCCCCCTCCCGCCGTGAGGCTAGCCCAGCTCCACCTTCTGAGGCGTTCTACGCACAGGTAAGCAATGCTCGGGTCAGTTTTGTTTCCTTTCTACACAAACGACACTGTACACACAGCTCTGAGCCTTCCTTCTTTCACTTAAAATCCTCTTAGGGAGATGCATATAATGGAAAATATTTTGAAGCACGTTTTAGGCCCTGGGTTCTCGTCCATGAAACCAGTCTCTCCAGTGTGAAGTTATCATCTGTCAGGATGCAGTGAGAGTCTCCAGACAATCAGACGGGTGTAAAAGTCGTGAGCTATGATGACGTCATCCTGCCCATGCTAATGAAAAGACAGCATGCTCAGCTGCCCAGCGTTCTGTTAATGGTGCTCAGGCCGTCATATCACCTGTCTCCAGTAAGACTAGTGTTCACAGTTTTGATCCTAAAGTACTGCAAACTTTCTCACACATCTTCAGAGCTAGATTAAATATGCTATTTGATACAGCTTTAATTTTTCACTTTAAACGTTTTGAACATCTGCTAGTCAAGAGGTTATGCTTTTTCCTAAAATATAATATCATGGACATTATATATGAGATCTATCTGCTAAACCACTTATTTGATTAGCCAGAATATCTCTTTAAAAAATTTTTGTTGTAATTGTTTTATAATGCTGTGTTAGTTTCTGATGTATAGCAAAAGGAATTCATTCTATGTCTCTCTCTCTCTCTCTCTCTCTCTCTCTCTCTCTCTCTATATATATATATATATATATATATATATATATATATATATTTCCTTTTTTTTCTTTTTTTGGATTTCCCTCCTGTTTAGGTCAACAGAGAGTATTAAGTAGAGTTCCCCATGCTCTACAGTAGGTTCTTATTAGTTATCTACTTAATACATTTCTGCTTTATTGACTATGCCAAAGCCTTTGACTGTGTGGATCCCAATAAACTGTGGAGAATTCTGAAAGAGATGGGAATACCAGACCACCTGACCTGCCTCCTGAGAAACCTGTATGCAGGTCAGGAAGCAACAATTAGAACTGGACATGGAACAACAGACTGGTTCCAAATAGGAAAAGGAGTACGTCAAGGCTGTACATTGTCACCCTGCTTATTTAACTTCCGTGCAGAGTACATCATGAGAAACGCTGGGCTGGAAGAAGCACAAGCTGGAATCCAGATTGCTGGGAGAAATATCAATAACTTCAGATATGCAGATAACACCACCCTATGGCAGAAAGTGAAAAGGAACTAAAAAGCCTCTTGATGAAAGTGAAAGAGGAAAGTGAAAAAATTGGCTTAAAGCTCAACATTCAGAAAACGAAGATCATGGCATCTGGTCCCATCACTTCATGGGAAATAGATGGGAAACAGTGGAAACAGTGTCAGACTTTATTTTGGGGGGCTCCAAAATCACTGTAGACGGTGACTGCAGCCGCTGGGGTCCAGTCCCCGCAGGATCCAGGGGAACCTGAAGGAAAAACGTCGGCGGATGATTTAGAGATAAGGAAAGAATGTTGTAGATAAGAAAATAGAGGAGAGAAAGAGGCTGATATTCCTTGGTTTACATAGAAAGCTAATAAAGTCTTAGAAGCCCAGGCAGGAAAGTGAATTCAGGGAGCCTCTATGCTCCAAGGGATCCGCCTGAAAAAGAAAGTAAGAGAGAGAAAGAAAAAAAAAAAGAAAAACACTGGATGACCAAGCTTTTTCGAACAAGGCCCCTTTTTTATTTTTAAAAGGGTCTTTTTATACCTTTACTTGTACATAGAGGGAAATGAAAGATTCAAAGTCATACAGAGTCAGCCCAAACGTTACATCTGTTTTGTCTTTATCAAAACCAGGATTTTTTCTGCAAACCTTGCCCATAGACAATGTTGTGTACATTATCTTCTGGCCTTGGAGGCCTGTGGACATTTTATGACCCTCTTTTGATAAAGGCTGTTCAACCAGAAAACTTATTTTCCCTTGAAATGTTTTTTCTTTATATTTCTAATCTATGTCAGCCTCAGAAAGTACTAAACAAGTTACATTTCTCACGGAGCAAAGGTGCAGTTAGTTACAAGAAAGAACCAATTGGCTCAAAAGTCTGATGTGGTTAATTTCAAGGCTACACTGGTTTTTCTTACTTTCCAACTATGTTAACTAATGCACTCCCAGGTGCACAGTGGATAAGAGATATGGGAGCTTAGCAACAAGCATTGGCCCAATAATGAAATCCTACACCAGCACTACTCTAATAATTTTTAACTCTTTGAAAGGCTCTATGTTTTAGGCTTTCCATGCCTCTCACAGTTGGGAGGCTGTAAATAATCATATGCGTAGCTGCAAGAGTCTGGATATACCTGCCAAGCAAGCTAGAATGCTAACAGAGGGGGTTTGATTTGAAATATTCCTCTCATGTCCAAGAGACTTATTAGCTAGAGCCCTAAGTTGATTTTCTCTAGAGAAAGGTGGTCGGGGATAGCCCCCTGTTAATGTCAGAGGAGTCAGTGAAAGTCATGAAATAGTAAAACAGACAGATTCTGGTTTTGGGGTAGATGCTCGAGAAAGCCTAGGGAGTCCGTTGAGTCCTGAAGCCTTGCTTAACAGTTCTCCTCCACACGACCTTGTCATGGGGGGGGTGGGTCTCCCGTGGTGGCTCCTGGCATGCAGCCATGAAATTAAAAGACGCTTACTCCTTGAAAGAAAAATTATGACCAGCCTAGATAGCATATTCAAAAGCAGAGACATTACTTTGCCAACAAATGTCTCTCTAGTCAAGGCTGTGGTTTTTCCTGTGGTCATGTATGGATGTGGGAGTTGGACTATGAAGAAGGCTGAGCGCCGAAGAATTGATGCTTTAGAAGTGTGGTGTTGGAGAAGACTCTTGAGAGTCCCTTGGACTGCAAGGAGATCCAACCAGTCCATTCTGAAGGAGATCAGCCCTGGGATTTCTTTGGAAGGAATGATGTTAAAGCTGAAGCTCCAGTACTTTGGCCACCTCATGCGAAGCGTTGACTCACTGGAAAAGACTCTGATGCTGGGAGGGATTGGGGGCAGGAGGAGAAGGGGACGACCGAGGATGAGATGGCTGGATGGCATCATGGACTCGATGGACGTGAGTCTGAGTGAACTCCGGGAGATGGTGATGGACAGGGAGGCCTGGCGTGCTGCTATTCATGGGATCGCAAAGAGTCGGACATGACTAAGCGACTGAACTGAACTGAACGGAACTGAGGGTATACAGGTCAATCCCAGTCTCCTAATTAATCCCACATTTTCCCTTTGGTATCCAAATGTTAGTTCTCTACCTCTGTGTCTCTCTTTCTGCTTTGCAATTAAATCATCCATGCTATTTTTTTTGACTCCACATAAATGTGTTAATATATGATATTTTTCTCTTTCTGACTTCACTCTGTATGATAATCTCTTTATGACTAGAAAAGAAAAAATAAAAACAATTCTATGTGTGAAAACTGTGACAATAGTAAAATGTGGCCCCAATTTTGGGGGCTTCTCGTCTCAGAGAGAAGCCACTTCAGGCTTCCCACGTGGCGCTCGTGGTAAAGAGTCCACCTGCCAATGCAGGAGACCCGGGTTCGATCCCTGGGTCTGGAAGCTCCCCTGGAGGAGGGCGTGGCAACCTACTCCAATATTCTTGCCTGGAGAGTCCCATGGACAGAGGAGCCTGGTGGGCTACAGTCCACGGTGTCGCAGAGTCGGACACACCTGAGCTCACACACATGCGCCCCTCAAAAGGAGAGTATTACGTATGGAAGTTTCCTGCCCCCAGATCTGCACCAGTTTTCATTGCCTTGACCAATAAATTATGGTGGACCACCGACCCGTTTTCAAGGTCTATATGTATTCCTTCCCTTTGAAAGCAAACACGAGGTTTCCAGAGGAGAGGCAGTCGACTATGCCTGCACAATAACCAAGCCCCCTCTCCCTTTTGAGAGCAGAGTGACTCACACCGGTGGTTGCACCTGCCTTTGCCGTCTGAGGATGGCCTCCCCACAACTATGAGGCACCTGAAAATCTAGGCCAGGATGCGCGAGCGCTGACCCCCAAACCACCACCGTTTGTGGGTGGAACCATCCTGCTGTTGCCGCGTGAGGAAGCCGGGCCACACAGAAGCACCTTGTGCAGACACTCCCGCTGTGGTCCTCATTGGGTCACTCCAGCCTAGGCACCAGGCAGATGAGGACAGAAGCCTCCAGAGAACCCCAACCACCATCTATCCAGCCACCCCAAGCCTTTTAATCTTCCCAAGCATCGCGGAGCAGAGGCACTCCATCTCAACTAAGCCCTGTCTGAATTTCTGACTATAGAATCTGAGAGCAAAATAAAAATAGTTGGTTTAAGCGCTCAATTTTTCAGAGGAATTTTTAATGCAGAAATAGCAACTGAAATAACAGTTTTAAACAACCAAGTGAGCCATGATCAGTAAAATTGTGGTGGGATCTTTAAAACAAACAAAGACACAGAATCTTTACTCTCTGACTCTGGAAAAGATGGTTCATAGGGACAACTGTTCAGAATGAGTTGACACGGCAGTGTTATTCATGAGAGCACAGCTGTAGGCGCTCTTCCCAGAAGGCAGCGTTTTTTGGCTGGAATTTGTCGGAAGTAAAGAAGAGGTTGTGAAGCTCAGAAAATGTAAAGCTGCTTTCTCCACTGGGAAAGCAGTGATGCCGTGTTCTTCCTGGTCTCTAATGAGACACCCCTGCCTTCTTTGTGAGGAGAGCGGTAGGAAGACAGCTGTTCTATAAATAACTGGGAATTGAGGAGATGTTTTTATGACCATTTAAAATTAAAATGCACAGTACATTAGCAAGCGCATGTTATGCAGAATTATGTATGGATATATTGGAGAAAATCAATTCAAAACATGATTATAAATCTCCAAAATTATTGGTTGACAATGTTTTGTCAATATTTTTCCCAAGGATAAAAGCAGAGGTTTTCAAAACACATGCATACTTAAATACACACACATAACATATATATTGAAATGCATACTTAATAACATACTATATGTTATATTCTTCTATTATATACAAGTTTCGTATATAAATATAAATATATATATGCATGCATATACACAAAAGTAGAGCCAGAAATAAATAGACCAAAATATTACTGATAATCTCTTGTTTCTGTCATTCCAGGTGATTATTTTGTTCTTGCTCTGTGATAAGGAAAAATAAATCTTTTTTAAATTTATTTTTAAATTTTAAATGAAATATAACTGATTTACAATGTATAATGTTTAGGTATACAGCAAAGTAATACAGTTGTATGCAAACATATTTATATTCCTTTTTTGCATTCTCTTCTATTATAAGTGATTACAAGACACTGAGCGTAGTTCCTCATGCTATACAGTGGGTCTCTGTTGTTTATTTTATATATAATAGGATGTATATTTTAATCCCAAGCTCCTAATTTATCCCTCCCCACCTCTCTCTTCAGTTCAGTTCAGTGCAGTTCAGTTGCTCAGTCGTATCCAACTTTTGCAACCCTGTGAATCACAGCACGCCAGGCCTCCCTGTCCATCACCAACTCCTGGAGTCCACTCAGACTCACGTCCATCGAGTCCGTGATGCCATCCAGCCATCTCATCCTCGGTCGTCCCCTTCTCCTCCTGCCCCCAATCCCTCCCAGCATCAGAGTCTTTTCCAATGAGTCAACTCTTCGAATGAGGTGGCCAAAGTACTGGAGTTTCAACTTCAGCATCATTCCTTCCAAAGAAATCCCAGGACTGATCTCCTTTAGGATGGACAGGTTGGATCTCCTTGCAGTCCAAGGGACCCTCAAGAGTCTTCTCCAACACCACAGTTCAAAAGCATCAATTCTTCGGCACTCAGCCTTCTTCACAGTCCAACTCTCACATCCATACATGACCACAGGAAAAACCATAGCCTTGAACAGATGGACCTTAGTCGGCAAAGTTATGTCTCTGCTTTTGAATATACCATCTAGGTTGGTCGTAACTCTTCTTCCAAGGAGTAAGCGTCTTTTAATTTCATGGCTGCAATCACCATCTGCAGTCATTTTGGAGCCCCCCAAAATAAAGTCTGACACTGTTTCTACTGTTTCCCATCTATTTCCCATGAAGTGATGGGACCAGATGCCATGACCTTCGTTTTCTGAATGTTGAGCTTTAAGCCAACTTTTTCACTCTCCTCTTTCACTTTCATCAAGAGGCTTTTTCGCTCCTCTTCACTTTCTGCATATCTGAAGTGTCATCTGCATATCTGAAGTTATTGATATTTCTCCCAGCAATCTTGATTCCAGCTTGTGCTTCTTCCAGACCAGTGTTTCTCATGATGTACTCTTCACAGAAGTTAAATAAGCAGGGTGACAATACACAGCCTTGACATACTCCTTTTCCTATTTGGAACCAGTCTGTTGTTCCATGTCCAGTTCTAACTGTTGCTTCCTGACCTGCATACAGATTTCTCGAGAGGCAGGTTAGGTGGTCTGGTATTCCCATCTCTTTCAGAATTTTCCACAGTTTGATTGTGATCCACACAGTCAAAGGCTTTGGCATAGTCAATAAAGCAGAAATAGATGTTTTCTGGAACTCTCTTGCTTTTTCCATGATCCAGCAGATGTTGGCAATTTGATCTCTGGTTCCTCTGCCTTTTCTAAAACCAGCTTGAACATTTGTTTTCTATGTCTTGAGTCTATTTCTGTTTGTAAATAAGTTAATTCTCATCATTTTTTAGATTCCACTTATAAGCAATATCATAGAATATTCGGCTTACTTTATTTAGTTTGTTAATCTCCAGGTCCACCCATGTTGCTGCAAATGATACTATTTCCTCTCTTATATGTAAAGAGTAATACCCCTCTATATATGCATATCTATAAGCACACCGTATCTTGATCCATTCATCTGTCGATGGACATTTACACTGGTTCTGTGCATTGCCTGTTGATAATAGTGTTGCTATGAATATCAGGACGCATGTATCTCTTTGAATTATGTTTCCCTCTAGATGTATGCCCAGGAGTGGGACTACCAGATCATACAGTAGCTCTATTTCAGTTTTTTGAGGAATCTCCATACTGTTATCCCATAGTGACCACATCAACTTATTTTCCCACCAACAGTGCAGGAGGGTTTCTTTTCCTCCACACCCTCTGCAGCACTTATTATCTGTAGACTTTCTGATTTTGACCAGTGTGATGTGACCCCTCATCATAGTTCTGATTTGCATTCATCCATAATCAGCAATGCTGAGCATCTTTTCATGTGCCTTTTGATCATCTGTATATCTTCCTTGGAGAAGTGTCTTCAGTCCATTTTCTTATTGGATTGATTGTTTTTGATGTTGACCTGTATGCGCTGCTTGTATATTTTAGAGATTAATCCCTTGCCAGTTGCATCATTTGCAAATATTTTCTCCCCCATTCTATAGGGTGTCTTTTGTTTACAGTTTCCATTGCCGTGCAAAACTTTTAAGTTTAATTAGGTCTTATTTGTTTCTTTTTGTTTTTATTTCCAATAATCTAATAAGAGATAGATCCAAAAAGATATTGCTGCAATTTACATCAAAGAGTGTTCTGCCTATGTTTTAAGAGTTTTATAGTATCCAGGCTTACTTATAGTTCTTTAATCCATTTTGAGTTCATTTTTGTGTGTGGTGTTAGGAAATGTTCTAATTTCATTTTTTTACGTGTAGCTGCCCCATTTTCCCAGCGCCATTTACTAAAGAGGTTGTCTTTTCTCCATTGCGTAGTCTCCCCTCCTTTGTCATAGACTGACTGAGCGCCGGTGCTTAGGTTTAGGTCTGGGCTTCTTTCCGGTTCCACTGGCCTGTTTTGTGCGCACTGCCATACTGTTCTGATGACTGTAGCTCTGTAGTATAGTGTGAAGTCAGGGAGCCGGACTCCTGCGGCTCCATGTTTCTTTCTCAAGATTACTTTGATTATTCAGGATCTCTTGTGTTTCCATACAAATTGTAAAAAGGTCTGTTCTAGTTCTGTGAAAAGTGTTGCTGGTAACTTGGCAGGAACTGCCCTGAGTCTGTAGATTGCTTTGGGTGGTACAGTTATTTTGGCAATATTATTAATGGAAAGCTAATACGATGTTATCTTTCCATTCTTTGTGTCATCTTCAGCTTCTTTCGATCAGTTGCCTTACGCTTTTGTGCATACAGGTCTTTCGTCTCCTTAGGTAGGTTCATTCCAAGGTATTTTCTTCTTTTTGATGTGATGGTAAGTGGGGTTGTTTCCTTAACTTCTCTAATCTTCCATTCTTAATATATAGAAATACAACAGATTCCTCTGCATTAACTTTGCATCCTGAAACTTTATCGAGTTTGTTCATTCTAGCAGTTTTCTGGTAGTGTCTTTGGGATTTTCTATGCACAGTATCAAGCGGCTGCAGCCAGTGAGAGCTTCACTTCTTCTCCAGTATGGACTCACTTCTTTTTTAATCTGATTCCTGCGGCTGCTGCTGCTGCTGCTGCTGCTGCTACTAAGTTGCTTCAGTCGTGTCTGACTCTGTGCGACCCCATAGACGGCAGCCCACCAGGCTCCCCCGTCCCTGGGATTCTCCAGGCAAGAATACTGGAGTGGGCTGCCATTTCCTTCTCCAGTGCATGAAAGTGAAGAGTGAAAGTGAAGTCGCTCAGTCGTGTCTGACTCTTAGCGACCCCGTGGACTGCAGCCCACCAGGCTCCTGTGTCTGTGGGATTTTCCAGGCAAGAGTACTGGAGTGGGGCGCCATTGCCTTCTCCAGCTTACTGTGGCTAGGGCTTCTAAAACCATGTTGAATACAAGTGTTGAGACTGGACATCCTTGTTTTGTTCTGAGAAGAAATGCTTTCAGTTTTTCACCACTGAGTATGATGTTAGCTGTGGGCTTGTTATATAAGGCCTTTATTATGTTGAGGTAGGTTCCCTTGAAGCCCCCTTTCTGGAGAGATTTTATCATAAGTGGATGTTGAATTCTATCAAAAGTTTTTTCTGCATCTATTGTGATGATCATACGGCTTTTAATTCTTCAGTTTGTGAATATGGTATATCACACATTCATTTGCAGATATTGAAAAGGAAAAAGAAGCACTTAAAACCATAGAGAATAATTTCGAGAGTGGAGTGTTAGAAAGACACTAAAGGCATCGTTGTCTTTGAATACATAAATGTTTCCTTTTCAGAAGCAGAAGAGAATTTAGCTTAGCGGCTTTGGTATAGGAATATGTACACATGTTCACATACACACACACTGCTATCCTGCGAGCAGTGCTCCCAGCTGTCTCTAAAATACGTTAAGGCCTCCCTGGTGGCTCAGTGGTAAAGAACCCGCCCGCCCACGCAGAAGACACAGGTTCAGTCCCCCGTCTAAGACTCCACATGCTGCAGGGCAGCTAAGGCCGTAAGCAGTGGCTCCGGAGCCCGCGCTCTGGAGCCCGGGAGACGCAGCTCTGCAAGCCTGCGGGCTCCGGAGCCCGCGCTGTGCAGCAAGAGGAGCGGCGCCAACGAGAAGCCCTCGCACCGCAACTAGAGGAAAGCTTGCACGGCAACCAAGACCCAGCACAGCCAAAAACCAACCAAACAAATAAATAAAAAAATTTAAAAGCACACATTAAGAAGGGATTTTAAACTAGAACTGTATGCCATGATTGCTACTTCAGATGAGATACTAAGCATAAATATTGTTCATCTAGTAACATTTCTGATTTCAACTCCAGAAGAAATTAACTAAAGCAGTTTTATTAAGAAATTGCTGTTGTTGTTTAGGTGGTCAGTTGTGTCCGACTCTTTGTGACCCCATGGACTGTAGCCTGCCAGGCTCCTTGGTCTAAAGGATTTCCCAGGCAAGAATACTGGAGTGGATTGCCATTTCCTTCTCCGGGGAATCTTCCCAACCCAGGGATCAAACTCATGTCTCCTGCATTGGCAGGCAGATTCTTTACTAATGAGTCACCAGGGAAGTCCTTGTTAAGAAATAGAAACAGATGAGCTGATAAATTAACTCTGGTTTCTGTACTTTGGTTCTGAGATTCAGAAAGCCTACTATGTGAGGAATTGACTAGGTTCAAAATTAAAGCACTTTTTTATTGGTTGATTGGGGCAACTACCATAGAGAGATACAGATGCAGAAAAGTTTCTGGTTTGGAGTTAGGGAAAGGAGACCCAAGGTTTTTCCAAATCTCTCTATCAAAGTATGGTGACAAAGCCTCTTCACTCTTGCCTGCAACTTGCAAAATTAACTGGCAGACGTTATCACCTTTAAAAACATTCCAAAATTATGCCATTGTTAAAAATACCCCAGCTTTTAATAGAGAAATTGATGTCTGTAATGGATAAAATTTTTGTTTATAATACTATCTGAACATCATGAAAGCATGAAAGCAGAATTTTATGATAAAGTTATTCATAAAATCAGACTGATTAAACCAAGTTCCAAGTCACAGATTTATATCCAGTGAGTTTCAGGACCTTTTTTCCTGTGTTTTCCTCGTTTATTCAGTGAATATAGAGGCTCTGTACGTGACGACTAACATCTAAGGGAATAAGTTGAAAGAAACTTTAGCGCTCTTTTTGTTTTCTACATTTATTTTTCCAGGCTTGTTGAGGTGAAATCGACAAATGACATTGTATAAATTGAAAGTGTACCACACAATGATTTGATACAGGTATACATGGTCGTATTAGCCTTCTTTTACTGGTATGTTAATAGTCACTCTATCTTCAGACACATGCTGAGCGGCAGCAGACGCTCCAGTTCCCCCCCATGATCCCCATCTCCTGGTGTCTATGGCCTTGTGTAATCAATCCCCCCTGGATGTGGGCAGGGCCTGCTTCTTCCTCTTAGCCAGTGGCAACAGAGTGTCGCTTGTAGGATTATGTTACATGGGATAGTGATCTCTCCCTTGCAGAAAGATTCTCTCCCTTGCAGGCTCCGAAGGAACCAAGTGTCCATGTTGGGAGGACCCTGTGGCAAGAAACGGAGGGCAGCTCCCAGGGACTGAGGGTGGCCCCCAGACCACAGGCAGCCAGAAACGGGCACTCCACCCTGCAGCCCCAAGAGCTGAATCCTGCCAAGAATGATGTGAGCTTGGAAGCAAGTCTCTAAATGAGAACTCAGGCCTGCCTGACACACCTTTATCATCCTTGCTAAAAACCAGCTAAGCTATGACAAGACTCCTGATCCGTAGAAACTACAAAATAATGTGTACTATATAAGCCACTACGCTTGTAATAACATTGTTAAGCAGCAAATCAAATTAATACAGCTTGATTTTCAGAAACTGCAAGATTTAACTTTGTCGTACTTCACAAACCAAAGTAACTTTTAGCTCCAATTTTAACCAAAAAAAAAAAAAAGTTGAATGTTTTTAGTCCAATTAACAGTGATTTCCTTTAAGTAAGCTTAGCTTTTCTAATACAAAACACCAATATACTAATTTTATGATGCAAATCATCTTACATGATAAATTTTTCCTTTTCAAAGCGTACAAGGTAAGTTTAGACCTTAAATAGAGGCTAATCACAGAGTTATGCACCTTGTTCTGACTTCATTATTTCTCTGACTGTGACTTCCAAACCTGCAAGTTTTACTCCTCTGATTCGGATCAAAGAATAGTATAATTTTTTTTAAAAAAGCTGGCATTTATTCTGTGCAGCTATATTCTAAACCCCGGACTAGATGCTGTACATGTATTTTTTCCTTTAATTTTCATAACCACCCTGCAAGGCAGGCATTAACTCTGCCACTTTACTGATGACACAATGGATTCAGAGAGCTGAAATCACATACTTAAGGTATCACAAGTAGTAAATGAGAGTCAGGGTTTATACTCAAAGGTAATACGTCTCCCAGTTCCATGCTTTTCCCACACTACTACTTTTAGAAACTAGAATGCTATTTTTAAATGCATCTAGTATTGCTAAATTTCTCTGCAATAATCCCAGGTTGCACTAAGGAAACCGACATTTTAAAGCAATTCCTGCTGCTACAAGCAGTTGGTGTTAATTGAATATCACCGAGTGGCCAGATCTGTACAAGCAAACTTGGGTATGCAGAGAAAGCTTAAAGCATCCTTTCCTTAAATAGTCTATATCCTTACAGACGTGGGTCATTTGGGAGGGACTGGAAGAAGTGGTGGACCCAGGGAAAACAAGGACCGTGGAATACCGACCTACAGTTGTATCCCCTGGGAGCTCGCTGGAAAGGCAGAGCTGGGCCCCAGCCAGGCCTCCTGAATTAGAATCTGCGTTAGCAAGCTTCCCAGTGGTGCAACTGAAGATAAAGGGACACTGTGGTTGAAAGATTAAGAAATTCTATGGGAAGGAATATCTTAAAAAGAAAGGAGGTATTTCTAATTTAAATTTTAAATGGAAAAAAATATATGGATGTTGCTTTTTCAGAATGTTAGAATTTTCACATTTGACTCTTTAAAGTTATCCTTAGAAATAAGATTCATGCATTTTATTTCATACTGGTTATCTCTAAATTAAATCTCTTTCTTTGCACATCCATACTAAATTGTATCCCAGTACTCATAGCTCATGTGTGCTGTGTTTGATTTTTCACATGGGCAGTTGTTACTACATTACCAAGAAGACAACTTCTATATGCCTCCTGGAGTTCATAGATTACTAAAACAACCTAGTAAAATAGTTATAATACACCAAAGAGTTCTGGGATTATATCTGGTAGTCAGAGTGCCTGAAGAACTATGAATGGAGATTCATAACACTGTACAGGAGGTACTGATCAAAACCATTCTCAAGAAACAGAAAAGCAAAAAGGCAAAATGGTTGTCTGAGGAGGCCCTACAAGAGCTGAGGGGGCCTTACAAGAGCTGAGGAAAGAAGAGGAGTGACGGGCAAAGGAGAAAAGGGAATATACACCCATCTGAATGCAGAGTTCCAAAAACAGCAAGGAGAGATAAGAAAGCCATCCTACACGATCAATGCAAAGAAACAGAGGGAAACAACAGAATGGGAAAGAATAGAGATCTAAGAAACTTAGAGATTCCAAGGGAACATGCTTTTGAACTGCGTTGTTAGAGAGGCTCTTGAGAGTCCCTTGGACTCCAAGGAGATACAACCAGTCCATCCTAAAGGAAACCAGTCCTGAGTGCTCATTGGAAGGACTGATGTTGAAGCTGAAACTCCAATACTTTGGCCACCTGAAGGAAAGAGCTGACTCATTTGAAAAGACCCTGATGCTGGGAAAAATTGAAGGCAGGAAGAGAAGGGGATGACAGAGGATGAGATGGTTAGATGGCATCACCAACTAAATGGACATGAGTTTGGGTAAACTCCAGGAGTTGGTGATAGACAGGGAGGCCTGGCATGCTGCAGTCCATAGGGTCATAAAGAGTCGGACATGACTGAGCGACTGAACTGAACTGAACTGAAGGAAAGATTTCATGCAAAAATAGGCACTATAAAGGACAGAAATTGTATGAACCTAACAGAAGCAAGAGATATTAAGACAAGCTGACAAGAATACACAGAAGAAGTATACAAAAAAGATTTTCGTGAACCAGATAATCACGATGGTGTGATCACTCACCTAGAGCCAGACATCCTGTAATGCGAAATCAAGTAGGCCTTAGGAAGCATCACTACAAACAAAGCTACTGGACGTGACAGAATTCCAGTTGAGCTGTTTCAAATCCTGAAAGACGATGCTGTGAAAGTGCTGCATTCAATGTTACAGCAAATTTGGAAAACTCAGCAGTGGCCACAGGACTGGAAAAGGTCAGTTTTCATTCCAATCCCAAAGAAAGGCAATGCCAAAGAATGCTCAAACTACCGCACAATTGCACTCATCTCACATGCTAGTAAAGTAATGCTCAAAATTCTCCAAGAGAGGCTTCAACAGTACGTGAAGTAAGAACTTCCAG
Organism: Ovis aries; assembly: GCF_016772045.2. Lineage (NCBI taxonomy): Eukaryota > Metazoa > Chordata > Mammalia > Artiodactyla > Bovidae > Ovis > Ovis aries. Next base: position 278,042,543 of record NC_056054.1, read on the forward strand.
ATATTCAAGCTGGTTTTAGAAAAGGCAGAGGAACCAGAGATCAAATTGCAACACACGTTGGGTCACAGAAAAGCAAGAAAGCTCCAGAAAAATATGTAATTCTGCCTCACTGACTATGCTAAAGCCTTTGACTGTGTGGATCACAACAAACTGTGGAAAATTCTGAAAGAGATGGGAATACCAGACCACCTGACCTGCCTCTTGAGAAACCTGTATGCAGGTCAGGAAGCAACAGTTAGAAGTGGACATGGAAGAACAGACTGGTTCCAAATAGGAAAAGGAGTACGCCAAGGCTGTATATTGTCACCCTGCTTATTTAACTTATATGCAGAGTGTATCATGAGAAACGCTGGACTGGAAGAAACACAAGCTGGAATCAAGATTGCTGGGAGAAATATTAATAACCTCAGATATGCAGATGACACCACCCTTATGGCAGAAAGTGAAGAGGACCTAAAGAACCTCTTGATGAAAGTGAAAGAGGAAAGTGAAAAAGTTGGCCTAAAGCTCAACATTCAGAAAACGAAGATCATGGCATCTGGTCCCATCACTTCATGGCAGATAGATAGGGAAACAGGGGAAACAGTGGCTCACTTTATTTTTCTGGGCTGCAAAATCACTGCAGATGGTGATTGCAGCCATGAAATTAAAAGACGCTTACTCCTTGGAAGAAAAGTTATGACCCATTTAGACAGCATATTAAAAAGCAGAGACATTACTTTCCAACAAAGGTCTGTCTAGTCAAGGCTATGGTTTTTCCAGTAGTCATGTATGGATGTGAGACTTGGACTATAAAGAAAGCTGAGTGCCAAAGAATTGATGCTTTTGAACTGTGGTGTTGGAGAAGACTCTTGAGAGTCCCTTGGACTGCAAGGAGATCCAACTAGTCCATCCTAAAGGAGATCAGTCCTGGGTGTTCTTTGGAAGGACTGATGCTCCAACATTTTGGCCATCTGATGAGAAGAGTTGAGTCATTTGCAAAGACCCTGATGCTGGGAAAGATTGAAGGCGGGAGGAGAAGGGGTCGACAGAGGATGAGATGTCTGGATGGCATCACCGATGCGATGGACATGGGTTTGGGTGGACTCTGGGAGTTGGTGATGGACAGGGAGGCCTGGCGTGCTGCAGTTCATGGGGTCACAAGGAGTCGGACACGACTGAGCGACTGAGCTGAACTGAAGTGAGTGCTCAGTCAGTGCTAAGCACAGGGTTTTAATCCATCGCACCTGTCACGTCCAGAGCGATTCCCTCTCTGTTTATATTGGCTTCCTCCTTTGCAAGTCTCTTTAGTGTCTAATTTCCGCCCTGACACAAGGGGGCGGAAGTGGTCACTTATTTAGGCTCGCTTGTTCAGTTGTGCTGTGGGGAGGGAGGCACACTGCAAACAAGTATCACTGGCGTGTGTGGGGAGAGCTCGCAGTGTCTGGGCCACGCTGGGTTTGCCCCTGCTCACAGCGTGTGCGCTTTCCCAGTCTACACTGCTCAGGCTCCAGGTTGCTCTGCAGGGAAACTGTCCAAAGCAGGACCTGCGTTGCATCCACTTCCCAGGTCTAAGCCCTCAGGTTCAGGGTCTCAGGAGCTTCACAAAGGTGCAGATTCAGTTGGGCCTGCGTTTTGTGCCCTTCCCAGGTTGGAGCAGCTCAGGCGACCAGGTGCTTGGCAAGCGTACTCTGCCGGGTGGGTGGTGCGTCTTATCACCTCCCCCATCCCAGCCACCCAGTTTCCTGGGTGCGCAGCGGGAGTGCCGAGTGCCATCTCAGGTGTGCCGTGTGTCTCCTCTGGGGAGCTGGTCTCTGGCTGCGACCCTCCTGGAGGATGTCAACCTTCCAGGATCCCAGGAAGAATTGGTTAGCAACTGGGAGCCTGCTCGCAGTTTGGTGGAGGATGCCGTCTCTGGGGCCAAGATTGCCCCTTGCCTTCTGGCTCTGGCAGCCGCCTGCCTCTCTGCCTCTGGCTGGGGATGCGCCAGTCAACAGCCGCTAGCTCTCCTCTGGAATTCGCTCAGTCCTTTGTTCTGTGAGCGGGCCAGGTTGTGCCTCTCTCTCTCTTTCTCTCCCTGGCTATCCCACAGTTTGGGTTGCTGTCTCACGTTAGCTCCCTCAGATTGTCCTCAGGGCATTCGGGCCCAGTCCTTACCCTACACAGGCAGCCCGGGCGTCCCTGTCCAGCCCCTGCTCGCTGGTGGCGGATCGAGCATCTGGGCTACTTCTCCGCTGGGAGTTGCAGTTAGGCGCATCCTCTGTGGGTTTTTTTTCTTTTTCCCTCCAAGTTGTGTTGCCCTCTGAGATCCCCAAACTCCCCACAGACCCACCAGTGAGACGGTTTCCTGCTGTTTGGAAGCTTCTCCTCCTCCACGACTCCCTCTCCAAGACAGGTCTCCATCCCTAACTCTTTTGTCTGTTCTTTTTGTCTGTTATATTTGTCCTACCTCCTTTCAAAGAGAATGGGCTGCCTCGCTGGGCGCCTGGTGTCCTTGCCAGCATTCAGGCCTTGCTGGGTGCCTGGCGTCCTTGCCAGCGTTCAGGCCTCGCTGGGTGTCTGGTGTCCTCGCCAGCGTTCAGAAGTTGTTTTGTGGAAGCTGCTCAGCGTTCGGATGACCTTCTGATGAACTTGTGGGGGAGAAAGTTGTCTCCCTGTCCTATTCCTCTGCCATCTTAAGACCACCCCCCAGAAAAGACAGTTTTAAGAGGACAGTTAAAGCAGTAAAGGTCTACTCAGGAAATAAGAAAAATCTAAAATTAACATCTTAAAGTGATGTACGGCAGAAACCAACCCTATACTGTAGAGCAATTATCCTTCACTTGAAATAAATAAATTTTTGAAAAGAAAAAAATTCTAAAAGAACTGCAAAAAAAACACAAAACCTATTATTTTAGATAAACACCCCCACCTCTGCTGGTTTCCCTGGTAGCCTGACAAGCCAACCTGACGTCAATTCTCCCGGTAACTGGTAAACGTCCCTGCCCCCAGAAGCAAGGACTGCCACTGCGTCCTGCCCCACCATCCGCTGCACACGGTAGGGTGTCACTCCAGGATCTGCAGACCTGGAAGCTGCCCATCCACCCACCCACCCACCCACCAACCACTGATGTCTCTGTCACTGACTCTGGGATCTTTCTTTAGTCTTGAAACTGGGCAAGCACAGGCCTTATAAGCCTGGAGGGTGAAACCCAATACGAACAAAACAGAAACAGACTTAGAGAGGAAAAGAAAAAACTGGCGGCTGCCACAGAGGAGACGGATGGGAGTTTGGCAAAATAATGAAGGGAATTAATCAATACAAAATTCCAGTTATAAAATAATTCACGGGGATGTAATGTGCAACATTAGGGATATAGTCAATAATACTGTGATAATTCTGTATAGTGACAGGTGGTCACCAGACGCATGCCCATTCTGCGCTGTATTTGGTCATCAATTCACTGTGTTTCACACCTGAAGCCAACAGCATTGTACATCAACTATATTTCAACCAATTAATCAAGAAGCAAATCACACAGTATGTGAGATGGTATTCGCTGCTACAGAGAAAAGTAAAACAGGAAAAAGACATTTGCAATTTATGTTTTCATATTTCAAATCCTGACTTTTTTCATACTTAATAATATATCTATATTATCAACATGGATGAACCCTGAATATCCATTCAAAAGACTGATGCTGAGGCTGAGGCTCCAATACTGTGGCCACCTGATGCAAACAGCTGACTCACTGGAAAAGACTGGTGCTGGAAAAATTAAGGGCATGAGAAGAAGGGGCAACAGAGGGTGAGAAAGGTGAATGGCATCATCGACTCAATGGACACTGAGTCTGAGCAAACTCCAGGAGATGGTGGAGGACAGTGAAGCCTGGTGTGCTGCAGTCCATGGGGTCACAAAGAATTGGACACCAACAGAGCAACTGAAAAACAATAAAATTATCAACATAATTTAAAGTCAAGTTTCAACATGTGGGTAGATCACAGTCTATTCAACTTTTCACACATTATTAAACATTTACATTATTTCTAACTTTTCACCATTTTAAATAATTTTCAATTGTCTTTTATTATTCCATATATGAATATATCTGGCTTCCTAGATGGCTCAGTGGTAAAAGAATTTACCCATCAGGGCAGGAGACATGGAAGACACAGGTTTGATCCCTGGGTCAGGAAGATCCCCTGGAGGAGGAAATGGCAACCCATTCCAATATTCTTGCCTGGAAAATTCCATGAACAGCGGAGCCCAGCAGACTGTAGTCCATGGAGTTGCAAAGAGTCAGCCATGACTAAGCACACAGCATATGAACGTATGGTCTTCTAGTTTTTAATCAACTCAAACACAGGGATAATGTCTTCAATTTTTATGTCTTGAGAGTAATCCCCCTATACAAAATTCTCTACTCATCTGCACGCAGTGAGTGTTTTCTGGATAATAAACATACAGCCTAATAAGATGAATGGATTGAATCCCCGGGGGACACTGAACTAACACTGAAAGAAGCCAGCAAACTGCTCCAGGCTACACGGGACAACAATGGGAGAACGGGAGAGCTGCATGCTTTGACAAAACTCTACAGAGATAGAAAGTTTCTTGTTTTCCAGTCATTGTATCATCACTAGGGAAAGAGAACTCTTTTTGTAACTATGAAGCACAATTCCAGTGACTTACGGAAGCTGTTTAACAGTGAATATGTACACCCCCTAAAAAAACATGTCCTATGTTAAATTTTTAAAAGAGCCTGAATGGGACAGGGAGTAGTGAGAACAGAAATCAAAGGGTCTCCAGACCTTCCTGTATGAAAATGTCCTAAAGTCTGTCTGAGTCTCCTGTGTCAGAGATGGTGTATCTGTACTGTCACCTGGAAGCATCAGGAGGGACCAGACCTCCAATGAGTACCTACTGTATACCAGACACTCTAGCGGGATGGACGAGCTCTTCATGGAGTTGGGACTGGAAATGAAATGGAAGTGGGCGATGGGGAAGGAAGACAGGCAATCACAGTGCAAGCAAACAGACAAATGATTAAAAGTGGCGGGAAGTGTTTCCGTAGAAACACACAGGTGCTGAGAGTTATTCGATGGAGACGGTGACTACTTAAAGTAAGAGCGTTTCTAATGAAAAAATGCTAGACCTGATACCGAAAGGGTAAAATAAGCATCTATACAAGGAAAGAGAGAAGGGAGGGGAGTAGCAAGAGGAATAAAAATGTTCCAAGTGGAGACCACATCTTGGGCTCGACTGCGAAGCAGCCAATTTAACCTCAGAGTGTTCCCCACTATCTTTTTTCATTTTCACAGCCCAGGTGCTCCCATCCTGGCTGCCTGCCTCAGCCTACTTTCCACAACCTGTTTCCCGATTAAATTTTAGCTTCCGTTTCAGTGCCTAAGCACCCGGTTCTCTAACAAAGCAATTCATTTTGATGTGTGCAGACTGCTAAGTCCCATGCAACACACACTTTCTGGTGTTTCAATTTTTGTGTGTAACACCTGTGTGTATTTAGCCGCATAGGTAAAATACAGTCTAAGCAGTATTTCCAAAGTCCAGCTGAGAGTAATATTTACGTTCAGCCAAAGAATATCCGAGTATTCAGTGATCACAGGAAGACTTCACCTTACTTTATATATGTTGATGGCTTCCCAGAAAACCCAGGTTCCACATATGTTTTTAAGTTACACTGTTATTTGTTTACTTGTGAAGTTAGTTTAAATGTTGGAGTCCTTGAATTATAATAAAACTGTCAGCTTCACAGCAAATCTCAACATTTTAGGAAACGGACACAAATTCAACAAAATAACTTTGAAATAGCTCTGGTATCATGGTAAACACTACGGACTATTCACTTCTGTGTGTGGTCAGTGGAGACAAGACGCAATGGTGAACTGTGGCTTTCACGTTCTCAAGAAGGCAAGGCCCATAGTTCTCCCCAGTTCAGTTCAGTTCAGTCGCTCAGTCGGGTCCGACTCTTTGTGACCCCATGAATCGCACCACACCAGGCCTCCCTGTCCATCACCAACCCCTGGAGTTCACTCAGACTCATGTCCATTGAGTCAGTGATGCCATCCAGACATCTCACCCTCTGTCATCCCCTTCTCCTCCTGCCCCCAATCCCTTCCAGCATCAGAGTCTTTTCCAGTGAGTCAGCTCTTCGCATGAGGTGGCCAAAGTACTGGAGCTTCAGCTTCAGCATCATTCCTTCCAAAGAAATCCCAGGGCTGATCTCCTTCAGAATGGACTGGTTGGCTCTCCTTGCAGTCCAAGGGACTCTCAAGAGTCTTCTCCAACACCACAGTCCAAACGCATCAATTATTCAGTGCTCAGCCTTCTTCACAGTCCAACTCTCACATCCATACATGACCACAGGAAAAACCATAGCCATAACTAGACGGACCTTAGTCGACAAAGTAACGTCTCTGCTTTTGAATATGCTGTCTAGGTTGGTGCCGGGAGCCAGCACGAGGAGTCCCGCCCATGGCAAAGGTCACGAGGTTAAGGGGTCCGACAGGCAAAGGCGAGTCCGGCCTTAAGGGAGCCTCGCTGGAATTTCTTGAGCATCTAACCCCAAAACCAGAGTCTGCCTGCTTCACTGCACTATGCTTTCCACCTACTCTTCTGACATAACAGGGGGCTATCCCCGACGACCTTTCTCTGGAAAGAATTAACTTAGAGCTCCAGTCAATAAGTCTTCTGGGCGTAAAAAGAATGTCTCAGCTTAAACCCCTCTGATAGCTTTCTAACTTACCTGATCGGTCCGTCCGGATTTTTCAACTATGCATGTGAATTTTTTACGGCCCCCAACCACAAGAGGCATGAAGCTTAAAGCATCTTAAAGATATAGAGCCTTTTCTAAAAAGCCAAAAATTATACTGGTGATGGGTTTCACTGTTGCGTCAATGACTGCTGCCAGGCCCCCATATTCTTTATCTTTTAGGCACCTGAAGGATATTCATCAATGTAATTGGATATAGGAAAAGGAATATAGTAGTTTTGATGTTAGCAACATTAGACTTTTGAGTTAGTGAACTTTCTCTTTGTTATAAATCACTGTACTCCTCTTTCCTTGTTATAAATCATTGTGTCCTTGCTATGTAAGAATGTAACTTTATTTAGTACTTTCTGAGAGTGGCACCAGACTTGAGTAAGAACAACACTTTTAAGGCAAATAAGTTTTCTGGTTGACAGACCCTTGTCAGAAAAGGGCCGTAAAATGCTAATAGGCCTCCTGGCCAGAAGATGATGTAAATCACCTAAGACTTGTGTAGACAGCAAGGTATGCAGAGAGAAAGCCTCTCAATAAGAGTCAGGGCGGCTGACACTGCATAACTTTGTATTATCCATTGAACTCTATGCACAACCAAAAGTATAAAAAGCTTTTCTGGACAATAAAGGAGGGACAAGTTCCTGGAAAGACTAGGTCCCCCATGTCTCCTTTTCTTTCTTATTCTATTTTCTGGCTGATTCCCATCTGGGGCATAGAGGCTAGCCATGTCTACTTATTTGCCCGAGCTTCTAAGACCCACATGAGAGGGAGCCCAAGGTGGGGCACCCTCTGCTATTCAAGCGGGCGCCTGTGGCCCTACATAGATGGTTCAAGTCCCTTGTCTCAGGGCTTTATTGGCTTTCTATGTAAACCAAGGACTACAGCCCCTTTCTCTCCTCTATTCTCTTAACTGTAAACTCTTTCCTTATCTCTCTCTAAATCTATATATCTCTCTCGCCACGCCGTCCCTGCTTTGAATTTTCCTGGAACCACCAGGGCTGGACCGCAGCAGGTTGGTCATAACTTTTCTTTCAAGGAGTAAGCGTCTTTTAATTTCATGGCTGCAGTCACCATCTGCAGTGATTTTGGAGCCCCCAAAAATAAAGTCTGACACTGTTTTCACTGTTTCCCCATCTATATCCCATGAACTGATGGGACCAGATGCCATGATCTTCGTTTTCTGAATGTTGAGCTTTAAGCCAACTTTTTCACTCTCCACTTTACTTTCATCAAGAGGCTTTTTAGTTCCTCTTCACTTTCTGCCATAAGGGTGGTGTCATCTGCATATCTGAGGTGATTGATATTTCTCCCGGCAATCTTGATTCCAGCTTCTGCTTCTTCCAGTCCAGCTTTCTCATGATGTACTCTGCATATAAGTTAAATAAGCAGGGTGACAATATACAGCCTTGATGTACTCCTTTTCCTATTCGGAACCAGTCTGTTGTTCCATGTCCAGTTCTAACTGTTGCTTCCTGACCTGCATACAGATTTCTCAAGAGGCAGGTTAGGTGGGCTGGTATTCCCATCTCTTTCAGAATTTTCCACAGTTTCTTGTGATCCACACAGTCAAAGGCTTTGGCATAGTCAATAAAGCAGAAATAGATGGTTTTCTGGAACTCTCTTGCTTTTCCATGATCCAGCGGATGTTGGCAATTTGATCTCTGGTTCCTCTGCATTTTCTAAAACCAGCTTGAACATCAGGAAGTTCACGGTTCATGTATTGCTGAAGTCTGGCTTGGAGAATTTTGAGCATTACTTTACTAGCATGTGAGATGAGTGCAATTGTGCAGTAGTTTGAGCATTCTTTGGCATTGCCTTTCTTTGGGATTGGAATGAAAACTGACCTTTTCCAGTCCTGTGGCCATTGCTGAGTTTTCCAAATTTGCTGGCATATTGAGTGTAACACCTTTACAGCATCATCTTTCAGGATTTGAAACAGCTCCACTGGAATCCCATCACCTCCACTAGCTTTGTTTGTAGTGATTCTTTCTAAAGCCCACTTGACTTCACATTCCAGGATGTCTGGCTCTAGGTGAGTGATCACACCATCATCATTATCTGGGTCATGAAGATATTTTTCATACAGTTCTTCTGTGTATTCTTGCCACCTCTTCTTAATATCTTCTGCTTCTGTTAGGTCCATACCATTTCCGTCCTTGATCGAGCCCATCTTTGCATAAAATGTTCCCTTGGTATCTCAAATTTTCTTGAAGAGATCTCTAGTCTTTCCCTTCTGTTCTTTTCCTCTATTTCTTTGCATTGATCGCTGAAGAAGGCTTTCTTATCTCTTCTTGCTATTCTTTGGAACTCTGCATTCAGATGCTTATATCTTTCCTTTTCTCCTTTGTTATTTGCCTCTCTTCTTTTCACAGCTATTTGTAAGGCCTCCCCAGACAGCCATTTTGCTTTTTTGCATTTCTTTTCCATGGGGATTGAAAATAATAACCTCTAAATGTCAATTTTATGTTTATTATTAAATATGGAAGAGATGTAAAGGAATAATCATAAAATGTGTAAGGTATAAAGAGTAACAATACTTGTACCCATAAACTCATGCTTCAACTTAAGAAAAGAACATTTCTGATTAACCTCAAAACATGACCCTGATGCTGGGAAAGATTGAAGGCACGAGGAGAAGGGGACAGCGAGGATGAGATGGTTGGATGGCATCACCGACTCTATGGACATGGGTTTGGGTGGACTGCAGGAGTTGGTGATGGACAGGGAGGCCTGGCATGATGCGGTTCATGGGGTCACAAAGAGTCGGACGCGACTGAGTGACTGAAGTGAACTGATGGAGACAGTATGAAGTTTCCTTAGAAAACTAAAACTAGAGTTACCATATAATCCAGCAATTCCACTCCTGGGCATATATCCAGAGAAAACTTTAATTTGAAAGGATAATGCGCCCAATATACACTGCGGCACTATGCACAATAGCAAGACGTGGGAAAATCTGAATGTCCATCGCTATACGAATGGAGGAAGAAGGTTGCGGCACAGCACACAGTGGGACATCAGCCATTAAAGAGGAGTGAGTGACGCCATCTGCAGCGGCGTGGAGGGACCTGGGGACGGCCACACCACATGAAGCAAGCCAGCCAGAGGCAAGCGCCCTGTGCTGTCGCTCCTAAGTGGAGTCTAGAAAAAAACGACACACATGGACTCGTTCGCAAAACAGAAACAGATTCAGAGACAGAAAAAAACAAACTTAGGGTCACCAAAGGGGAAGGGGGAAGGGGTGGATGAGGAGTGTGGGTTAGCAGGCACACACTGCAATACACAAAATAAACAAGGATCTGCTGCGTGGCACAGGGAACTGTATCCAACACCTTGTAATAATCTATAATGGAAGTAATTTGAAAAAGATATATGTCTAAACATATATTTTCTCCTACAACTGAATCACTTTGCTATACACTGAAAACTATCACAATATTGCAAATCAACAAAACTTCAATTTAAAAAACTACTATATATGAATGAATTTAGCAGATGTGACTGTTTTTCTGATTGATAGTTTACTTGACCAAATAACTTCAGTGTTTCTGAAATTTAATTATGCAATCGATATTCAAGCACTTAAAGAATGTACAAATGAGTGAGTTGAAAAAGGAAGAAAGGGTATATACAGTAAACAGATCAGCTACAACTCTCTATGACAACCAAGGTGAGTAAATGCTGAAAGAGTAAGCCAAAATGGGATTCATAGTCAACAGCTGGTCATGGCGGAAGAGCACGTGTTTGAGCCCTAAGATGGAAAATATATGGGTCAAAAATTCAAAGCTGAAATACAACAAATGCTTTTCTGGTGAAAATGACTCATTTCAACAATTTTCTGAGACTCCAACTTTTTTATGAGAGTTTCTTCCAAGAAATACACCTGAAGAAAAAGCTGTAACAGATTTGTGTGTAGGAAAATGACAAGGTAGGGGATATCCATCAGAAAAGAACAAAGGGCCATTCACTGCCTGTATCAGTCATGAATAACTGTTGATTTTGCTCCCAAATTTTAAATTAAATATAGAACTAGATAATTGGATGCATTAATATTTCATTTAGCATTCAGTTCAGTCGCTCAGTCGTGTCCGACTCTTTGCGACCCCATGAATCGCAGCACCCCAGGCCTCCCTGTCCATCACCAACTCATGGAGTTCACTCAAACTCATGTCCATCGAATCAGTGATGCCATCCAGCTATCTCATCCTCTATCATCCCCTTTTCCTCCTGCCCCCAATCCCTCCCAGCATCAGAGTCTTTTCCAATGAGTCAACCCTTCGCATGAGGTGGCCAAAGTACTGGAGTTTCAGCTTTAGCATCATTCTTTTCAAAGAACACCCAGGACTGATCTCCTTTAGAATGGACTGGTTGGATCTCCTTGCAGTCCAAGGGACCCTCAAGAGTCTTCTCCAACACCACAGTTCAAAAGCATCAATTCTTTGGTGCTCAGCCTTCTTCACAGTCCAACTCTCACATTCATACATGACCTCTGGAAAAACCATGGCCTTGACTAGACAGACCTTTGTTGGCAAAGTAATGTCTCTGCTTTTCAATATGTTATCTAGGTTGGTCAACTTTTCTTCTAAGAAGTAAGCATCTAAGAATTTCCTTTAGGCTGTTTTAAATCTTGAAAATATCTCAAGACTGCCCAGCAAGTTCCTTCTTTCTGCCCAACTCAATCCCTTTTGCTTCCATCTGCTACAGCCTCTAAACCTACCCTCAATCCCATTCGTAAAAGAATACTTACCTCTCCATTTCACAAAAGATGATGAAATAATTACTCTCTACCCATCTCTTTTCCTCCTCTCCAAGGGCTTCATGCTGATCATGCCACCCAAAAGACAAAAGAAATACCACTGTTCCATGGGCCCAGCTGCAAGGACAAAATAGCCAGCTTTAGGAGTGTGACCTTTCCCAACAGAAAGCTATTTCAGAACTTTGATTTTGTAAATTCTCATGAAGCATTAAACCTCATTGATTTTATTATGTACCTACTGGCACTGAATTCATTTCTCATTATTTGGCAGAAGTACTCCAGGGTATTCAAATTTTCAGAAGTTTAAGTTCTTCTGAACAGCCCTGTAGTTGGTTTATTTACAAACTGACAGAAATGAATTGTTTTTCCTGAGAAGCCAGTTTGAAATATTGGAAGAAAAATAAAACTCAATCTCTTAAAAGAAAAAAAAAAAAACTCAGTGTTTAAGAATGTATTAAGGCTTCTATTACCAGGGATGATTCTACACTTGAATATCAAGAGTCATTTATTTCTGAAGCTTGTGTATCATGCTTGACATTGATAAAGAAATTACGCCTTAAATAACCATGTCTCCTTTCTACAGATGCTTCCATTGCTGTCCTCTCTATTCTTCCTTGAGTCTCCCCATTGCCAGAGCTTCAGTTCACTATTTTCTGTAAGAACTCATTTCTCACCCAGAACTCCAGAAGAGTCATAGAACTTCCCCCCATCCGTCTCCATATTAACAGTCAGTCAGTCACAAAATTAAAAGACGTCTGCTCCTTGGAAGAAGACCTATGACAAACCTAGACAGCGTATTAAAAAGCAGAGACGTCACTTTGCCGACAAAGGTCCATATAGTCAAAGCTATGGTTTTTCCAGTAGTCATGTACTGATGTGAGAGTTGGGCCAGAACGAAGGCTGATCACTGAAGAACTGATGCTTCCGAATTGTGGTGCTGGAGAAGACTCCTGAGAGTCCCTGGACTGCTAGGAGATCAAATCAATAAATCCTAAAGGAAATCAACCCTGAATATTCTTTGAAAGGACTGATGCTGAAGCTGAGGCTCCAGTACTTTGGCCACCTGATGAGAAGAGCTAACTCACCGGAAAAGACCCTGATGCTGGGAAAGATTGAAGGCAGGAGGAGAAGGGGGTGACAGAGGATGAGGTGGTTGGATGACATCACTGACTCAATTGACCTGAGTTTGAGCAAACTCAGGGAGATAGCGAAGGGCAAGGAAGCCTGGCATGTTGTGGTCCGCGGGGTGGCAAAGAGTCAGACACAACTCAGTGAGCAACAACAGTATCCAGTGCTTAATTATATAAGCACCAACTCTGATGTAGGTTTTTCCTTAAATGTCAGTGAATTTTGTGAGGCATTCTTTTGGGTATGGTTACTTTTCAGGCTGTAATTTTTCAGAGGGCTACAGGGATACTGGTGCAATAAATATAACTTGCATCACTGATATTCCAACCCCTTGCTTCTCAAAGAGTGGTGCAGGACCCAGCAGAAGGAAGATCCCTCAAGAGCTTGTTAGACATGCAGAATTTCAGAACACATCTCAGTCCAAGTAATCAAGACTCCAGGTGACACCTACTCACATTGCATTTTGAAAAGCATTGTTTTAACTGACATAATCCATCAGTGCCAACAGCATTCAGAACCATTTAATGAATCTTCCTACCACCAACAACAACAACAACATTTTACACAAAATATGTCTTGCTTCTTCACCAGTGTTAATAACTGGACATTCTTAAAACCCGACTTTCACACACTGATGTAGAATGTTCAAAACAAACCTATTCTTGGGTTGAGAGAATTAACATTATAAATATACTTCAGAAATTGGTTTTTATGAGCCAATATTTCTTACACCTAAAATGGGATTCTAACTCAAACATTAATATGTGAGTATATTGCTTAATTTGTCTGGAATTCTTTTTTCTCATCAGCAAAATGAGGATAGCAATGGACAATCTAATGGAATATTGTGAGGATTAAATGAGATCATACAAATGAAGGACCCTGCATCTCCACACTTCCCCTCATACATCAGTCCTTTTCCCTCCCACTAGAGATGACTCTGCACACAGCCAAGGGAGCTGGCAGCAGGTTTCCAACTCACAACCCCTGATGCCTCCAGCCAAAAACTATCAGAAAAGACACTTATTAGTCCTGATGGAGGGAAGCAAATCCTAGGTCACATTCCCAATCATAAAATGAAAGTAGGAATAAGGGAAGAAAAATGAGGTCCTCACAATTCAAACTGTTTGAAAAATGGTAAGGCATTGTTTTGCAGAGGAATAATGGACAAGTTTAACAAGTGTCTAGCCACTTCCAACATCCATTGCCTGGAGCAGTGTAGTTGAAAGGGGAGGAAGCTGAACTCAGAAGCAAGGCAGAGTCAGGAAGACGAAGGGATGGGGATGCATCAGAAGGATCAGGTGAGTGGTGCCCAGAACAAGATCAGCATAGGACGAAGACAGTAATGTGAGTGTTAGGTGTCCACGGGAGCACCCTGATTTTAAGCAGACTGATTAAGGTAAAAGGATCTGGTTCTCTATGCCACCAGTAGAATGGAGTGGTGAGTCTCAACTCTGATTACACATCACTTGGCGAAGTGATGCCAAAACTCACCTTCTCTGCGCACCAGTGCCGAATCATATCTCGGTGACAGAGTTTGGGGTGAAGTAGAATAGAGTAGTTTTATTGCCTTGCCAGGCAAAGGGGGACACAGTGGGCTGGTGCTATCAAAACTAAGTGTCCCGACCCGGCAAAAAGCAAAATGGCTGTCTGGGGAGGCCTTACAAATAGCTGTGAAAAGAAGAGAGGTGAAAAACAAAGGAGAAAAGAAAAGATATAAGCATCTGAATGCAGAGTTCCAAAGAATAGCAAGAAGAGATAAGAAAGCCTTCTTCAGCGATCAATGCAAAGAAATAGAGGAAAAGAACAGAATGGGAAAGACTACAGATCTCTTCAAGAAAGTTAGAGATACCAAAGAAACATTTCATGCAAAGATGGGCTCGATAAAGGACAGAAATGGTATGGACCTAACAGAAGCAGAAGATATTAGGAAGAGGTGGCAAGAACACATGGAAGAACTGTATAAAAAAGATCTTCACGACCCAGATAATCATGATGATGTGATCACTAATCTAGAGCCAGACATCTTGGAAAGTGAAGTCAAGTGGGCCTTAGAAAGCATCACTATGAACAAAGCTAGTGGAGGTGATGGAATTCCAGTTGAGCTGTTTCAAATCCTGAAAGATGATGCTGTGAAAGTGCTACACTCAATATGCCAGCAAATTTGGAAAACTCAGCAGTGGCCACAGGACTGGAAAAGGTCAGCTTTCATTCCAATCCCAAAGAAAGGCAATGCCAAAGAATGCTCAAACTACCGCGCAGTTGTACTCATCTCACATGCTAGTAAAGTCATGCTCAAAATTCTCCAAGCCAGGCTTCAGCAATACATGAACCGTGAACTCCCTGATGTTCAAGCTGGTTTTAGGAATAGGCAGAGGAACCAGAGATCAAATTGCCAACATCCGCTGGATCATGGAAAAAGCAAGAGAGTTCCAGAAAACCATCTATTTCTGCTTTATTGACTATGCCAAAGCCTTTGACTGTGTGGATCACAAGAAACTGTGGAAAATTCTGAAAGAGATGGGAATACAAGACCACTTGACCTGCCTCTTGAGAAATCTGTATGCAGGTCAGGAAGCAACAGTTAGAACTGGACATGGAACAATAGACTGTTTCCAAATAGGAAAAGGAGTGCATCAAGGCTGTATATTGTCACCCTGCTTATCTAACTTCTATGCAGAGTACATCATGAGAAATGCTGGACTGGAAGAAACACAAGCTGGAATCAAGATTGCTGGGAGAAATATCAATAACCTCAGATATGCAGATGACACCACCCTTACGGCAGAAAGTGAAGAGTAGCTAGAGAGCCTCTTGATGAAAGTGAAAGAGGAGAGCGAAAAGTTGGCTTAAAGCTCAACATTCAGAAAAGGAAGATCATAGCATCTGGTCCCATCACTTCATGGGAAATAGATGGGGAAACAGGGGAAACAGTGTCAGACTTTATTTGGGGGGGCTCCAAAATCACTGCAGATGGTGACTGCAGCCATGAAATTAAAAGACGCTTACTCCTTGGAAGGAGAGTTGTGACCAACCTAGATAGCATATTCAAAAGCAGAGACATTACTTTGCCAACTAAAGTCCGTCTAGTCGAGGTTATGGTTTCTCCTGTGGTCATGTATGGATGTGAGAGCTGGACTGTGAAGAAGGCTCAGCGCCGAAGAATTGATGCTTTTGAACTGTGGTATTGGAGAAGACTCTTGAGAGTCCCTTGGACTGCAAGGAAATCCAACCAGTCCATCCTAAAGGAGATCAACCCTTGGTGTTCTTTGGAAGGAATGATGCTAAAGCTGAAGCTCCAGTACTTTGGCCACCTCATGCGAAGAGTTGACTCATTGGAAAAGACTCTGATGCTGGGAGGGATTGGGGGCAGGAGGAGAAGGGGACGACCGAGGATGAGATGGCTGGATGCCATCACTGACTCGATGGACGTGAGTCTGAGTGAACTCTGGGAGTTGGTGATGGACAGGGAGGCCTGGCGTGCGGCGATTCATGGGGTCGCAGAGTCGGACACAACTGAGCGACTGAACTGAACTGAACTGAACTGAAGGCACATACCCTGGGCAAGTTCAGTTCAGTTCAGTTCAGTCGCTCAGTCGTGTCCGACCCTGAGGAGACCAGGGTTGAAAAGGGCGGGGGGGCGGGTGGAGCCGGGGCAAGGGGCGAGGGGCGGGGCACAGGGAGGGGCGAGGGGAGGGTGAGGGGAGGGGTGCTGGGCGAGGCATGGGGCGGGGCGGGGTGGGGCGGGGCGAGGCATGGGGCGGGGTGGGGCGGGGCGGGGGCGGGGTGGGGCGGGGCGGGGGGCGGGGTGGGGCGGGGCGGGGCGGGGTGGGGCGGGGCGGGGGCGGGGTGGGGCGGGGCGGGGGGCGGGGTGGGGCGGGGTTTGCTGGCCCAGGAAGGTTCCTAGGTATAGATCCAGCCCGAGTCTGAAGACCTGAGAACCAGCATAACAGATAGTGTAAGTTCCAGTCCAAGCCGGAGTCCAGCGGCAGGAGAAGACCACTGTGCAAGCTGTTCTGTGAAGCTTTTCCTGTGGCTCCAGGAAGAATCCCTTTCTTCTAGGTCTTCAAACTCGGATCAAAACTATACTTGGGGACCTTCCTGGGTCCCCAGATCGCCAACTACAGCTCTTGGGGTTTCTCAGCTTCCATAATCATGTGACTTGATAATTCATATAATCTCTTTAATGTATTTGAGTCTGTTTCTCTGAAGGACCCAGACTAATCCTTAGCTTACATTGCTGCTGCTTTTTTTTTTTTTTACATTGCTTCTTAAATTAATTATTTTGTGCTTGAGCAAAACTTTCTCCATTCACAGTCCTTTCATGGCTCCTAACTGTGCTCAAACTAGGGTGCTCAAATCGAGGGTGCTTAGTGCTTTAACTTCGGTGAGCTCAGCTAGAAGGCAGTCATGAGCATTCAGTGAAGGACAGGAAGCTGAGACTGAGGGAACTTGGGGCAGGGGCAGAGAGGAAGCGAGTGGCCAGAGGCGCAGTGTGCACTGCTCTGGAGTCTTCCAGGAGGTGAGGATTCTGTGGAAGGGCAGTGACAGTGACATCTGGTATCTCCAGAAATGGAATAGTCAGTGTGATGCCCCAATCAGTGTGACAATTCTAGATGACCCATCTATTTGTAAAGACTTCCAGAGAGCCATGAGCTGCATACAGGGGCACGGGGGGGAGGGGAGGTCCAGAGCTGGGAAAATCTCCGTCAGGTGGGCTGACTCTTTGGACCGGATTCCAGATCCAGCAGAGGACCTGGAGGGTTAGGTAGGAACCATCAAATATGTGCTCAATATATACCATGGGAGTGAAGAGAATAGAGCAGCTCGCTGAAAGCGGGGGTACCCACGGGCTCATCCCAGTGACCCCACGTATAATTCTACACCCCTACCAACCCAGGGGTGGTATCTGTTCTGTTGCAGCTCTTTTAATGTAACCCAGTGAAGGAGTTCCCAGAAGCTAACAATCAGATGAATTATGTGAACATCCTCTTGTAACGATTACAGATCTACAGCCTTCCTAAGGGGACTGCAACATGCTTGGGTCAAGAATTGCATAGATTAGAGCCCAAACGAGAGGAAATGGAGATGGTTCATTATGAAACAAATGTCAGGGATTAGAATCGGAGACCATGCCTTTTCATACCGCCAATAAAAGAAACGCGGGGTACCCAGGCCGGAACTGGCATGAGACAAGCGACGGGTCTAGAACTTGGGCACCGGGTGTCGTTCTTGTCACAGGTAAGTGCCCCTAGGCTGGCAGTGTCAACGTAGGAGTGGCCTTGTTGGTGAGCAGTATTGACCCAAAGATACTTGGTGAAAAACCCAAGAAATTAGGGGGAAACACAGCCTTCAAAAGAGATTTTTTAGAAGTGAGACGGGCAGAGGGGAGGGAGAATAGAATATAGTAGACAGCAAGCTCTGCATAGTGGTGCTCGGGGGCCCAGTGGCGACAGCAGAGGGGGACAGCAGCACTGTGGAAGGAAAGCCGTAGAGGTTCTCACAGGAGATGGGGCCACAGAGGAGCTCAGTGCGGGTGGGGAAGCTGACCTGCGAAGACAGCCCGATGCCAACGGAAACGCATATCAGCAACAGAACAGGTGAACGTGTGTGTGTGTGTGTGTGTGTGTGTGTGTGTGAGAGAGAGAGAGAGAGAGAGAGAGAGATTTACCAGGAAATAGCCAGTATCCTCGGAGAAGGCAATGGCACCCCACTCCCGTACTCTTGCCTGGAGAACCCCATGGACGGAGGAGCCTGGTAGGCTGCAGTCTATGGGGTCACGAAGAGTCGGACACGACTGAAGCGACTTGGCAGCAGCAGCAGCCAGTATCCTTGTTAACAGAGATTTCTGTACTTTGCCGTGTCATCCTCTATGGCCACGTATTTGCCTCTTGCCCTTACACCTGGGTTTAAATCGGGAGCTCTCCCACTGTCATCTCGGGCAACTTGCTTAACATGCCTGTGCCTCATCTCATCTGTAAAGTGGGGCTTACTCTGCACATGGTTGTTGTGAAACTAAGAAAAGAAAGAAAGTGAAGTCGCTCGGTCGTGTCCTACTCTTTGTGACCCCATGGACTGTGTAACACACCAGGCTCCTCCCTCCATGGGATTCTCCAGGCAAGAGTACTGGAGTGGGGTGCCATTGCCTTCTCCAGGGGATCTTCCTGACCCAGGGACCGAACCCGGGTCTCCCACATTGCAGGAAGACACTTTAACATCTGAGCCACCAGGGAATGTAAAATGCTTAGAAAAGCACCTGGCGTAGCTTACAACACTCAGCGGATGCTGTTGTCGCCGCCACTAGTGTTGTTATTAGTAGGAGCAGTGCCGTATGAGTCCATTACAGCAATAGCAAACTATGTTCCGTAACAATGACCGTGGCTCTGTAGAAAGTCATTAAATATGTCCACGTAAGAGCACCAACATCCACAAATATACAGCGGATGTTGGAATGATTTCTGTCAAGTTGCAGTTACCTAGTTAAGGTTGGAGTTTGAAGGGTTTAATATTTGCTTATGTGGACACTGAACCGCCTTAACTATGTCATTTCTATATAGTGTTGGGTAATTGAGAGGTCACCATGAACAGATATGAAATATTTGTTTAAAAAAAATCTACAGGAATTGGTATTGGATTGGCATAGAGCAGGGTTTGGGTGTGGAAGAAAGAAGAATCAAGGGTGATATCTACCTATCAGCATAGATGGTGGTTGTTCCCTGGACAAAAAGGTGGAGATGAACAGGTAGGGTGAAGTGGAGATTCACGAGTTCAGGACATATTATGTTTGAGACATAATGAATCATACAAATGGGAATGATAAATGTGTGCTTGGAGTCAAGTGAAATAAATAGACTCGGGACATAAATCTGTGGATCATCAGAATACAGGTAATATCTTGAGCCATAAGAATAGACGACATATCTCAGTAAAACGTAAAGAGAGAAAGAAGGGAAGTATTGCATGTTAACCTAAGAAAAAGTATAAAGTACTGATGGGTGCAGAGAATGTAAGCTCATGCATTCCGAGACCCCCAGGTGACTCTGCTAATGAACCAGGCAGGAAACCACCACTTTATAGTATTTTTTTGAGTAAACTTTCCGACAAAGTTACTTCTCCCATGGTTCAAATAATTCCACAGATGCTGAGAAGGGGAATATGCTTCTCAAAATACTCAGCAAAAATAATTACTGCGGGAACTCATGAAAAAAATCATTAAGACAATAGAGAAACACAATAATATAATGTATATAATGAAATATTGTATAATATATGTGTGGAATAAAGTACACAATAAAATGTGTGTTTTATAACTAGGCTTCTTAAAAAGAGTTGACTAATTGGGTAGATACCAACATACTGGACTGAACAAATATCCTGGTTTCTTCTACCAACCATTTGAGACTAGATAATTAAACGTTCTCAGAAAGTATGTGTATTTCTCCCCAAACCTTGAACCAAACCTCCTAGATCCTGTTAGTGTCAGGAGGAATCATGAAGGGGCAGACGGAACTCTAGAATGGAACGGTAATTACAGGAAAAGAGCATAACTATTACTGATAATTATATGCCTGTCAAGAGTTCTTTCCTTCTGGTTCTAGAGGTCTGACCCCTTCTGAGGTAGAGTACTTGTAAATGCTAGGGAAGGAGGTGGAGGCATCCGCCTCCCAAACTTCTGCAGCTTCATGGAAGGAGACTGAGAAACACAGTAAATGTCATCTCAAGACGCAGGTGCCCTAAGTCAGAATGAATACGAATAATTTACTTAAACATTAAATTTTAGTGTGATAGCTATAACTCTTAATGGATAATAAAGAAGCCTAAAAAGTAGTTTCCCTGAAAAAAAGAATGAAATTTTGCCATTTGCAGCAACGCAGACTTGGAGGGAATTATGCCAAGTGAAATAAGTCAGAGAAAGACAAGTACAGTATGATATCACCTATATGTGGAATCTAAAAAATACAACAGACTGGTGAATGTCACAGAAAAAGAAGCAGACTCACAGATACAGAGAACAAATTAGCGGTTACCTGTGAGGAGAGGGAAGTGGGAAGGGGCAATACGGAGGTAGGGGACTAAGAAGTGTAAGTATTATACTGTATATATAATAAGCCAAAAAACAGTCTTCAGTTCAGTTGCTTAGTTGTATCCACCTCTCTGCAACCCCATGGACTCCAGTGCGCCAAGCTTCCTTGTCCATCACCAACTCCCAAAGCTTGCCCAGACTCATGTCCATCAAGTCAGTGATGCCATCCAACCATCTCATCCTCTGCCATCCCCTTCTCCTCCTGTCTTCAATCTTTCCCAGCATCAGGGTCTTTTCAGATGAGTCAGTTCTTCTTCGCATAAGGTGGCCAAAGTATTGGGAGTTTCAGCATCAGTCCTTCCAATGAACACTCAGGACTGATTTCCTTTAGGATGGACTGGTTGGATCTCCTTGCTGTCCAAGGGACTCTCAAGAGTCTTCTCCAACACCACAGTTCAAAGCATCAATTCTTCAGTGCTCAGATTTCTTTACAGTCCAACTCTCACATGCATACATGACTATACTGGAAAAACCATAGCTTTGACTAGGTGGACCTTTATCAGCAAAGTAATGTCTCTACTTTTTAATATGCTGTCTAGGTTGGTAATAGCTTTTCCTCCAAGGAGCAAGCATCTTAATTTTATGGCTGCAGGTAGGGGTTTAAGAAGTGCAAACTATTATATATATATATATAAGCAAAACAAAACAAAACGGGTAATATAGCCAATATTTTATAATGGCTATAAATGGAGTGTGTTGCTCAGTCGTGTCTGACTCTTTGCGACCCCATGGACTGTAGCCCACCAGGCTCCTCTGTCCATGGGATTCTCCAGGCAAGAATCCTGCAGTGGGTAGCCATTCCCTTCTCCAGGGGGTCTTCCCTTGCATCTCAGGCAGATTCTTCACCATCTGAGCTGCAGGGAAGCCCCTCTAAAGGAGTGGCTCAGGGACCCTTCCCCAAGCTCTGGCACTCTTGTCAGCGCAGTTATGTGTGACCCTTCTCTGTACTCTTGAGTAAACAGTCACCCTACTGATTATCACCCATTATTTAAAATACCATAAATTAATAGGATGAGGGATCTAAAAAAAAAAAAGTTTCACGCCAAATAATCTGCTAAAGTTAAGGGATATTCATAAACAAATTTGGCAGTCAAAAACCAAATAAGAATACCCATTCTATGGGGAGACTTTTTTCACTTCAACCTCTACCAAGTAAGGAGGCAACTCCAGAGAGACTTCAGATCTCTCTGCAGCATCTCTCTTGACGATCGAATTCTCTCACAATACTCATGCTGATGTAGGTGACTCCCGAATTCAGACTTCTTTCCTAAGCTCTTATTCTCATTTTCAGTGACCAGCTGGATATTTTCGCCTAGACCTTCTTAAACTCACCCTGTTCAAAGTTGACTGCACCCTCTTCCTGGGAAGCCTGCACCTCCCCTTGTGTTTTCTTTTTCTGTTTATGTCATCACCACCCTTTGTCACTTGTAAACTGTGAATCTCAGATCTATCTTTGTCTCTTCCTCTTCTTTGCCTCCAGCAGATGCTGTAAACTGTATAATTTTAGCTTCCCAGTTGTCAAGCCCTGAACGTTTACCTCCATAGAGTCTGATGTTCGTCCCATCTCCCCAGTCCCCTCTGCCATTTCCACATCTAGTTCTTGTTATCTCATACCAAGATTAGGGTTGCAGCCACTGCGTTTAATATCACCTGCACAGGGGGATGTTCTAGGAGGCTAGGAAAACTTAGATTTCAGGACCCAGCATTCAGAAGAGCCCCTTCCAACATCCTGTACTTAACGTCAAATTCTTTCTTGAGGAGCACCCCATAATTATTTAAGCTTCAGGCCCTCAGCACACCATGTTTCCTGAGGCATGACTAACCATCCCAATCTCTGAGTCAGTGGCCCACCATCAACCCACCCAAGCTGACTATATCATAAACTCATTCTCCTCTGTCTGATTCAAAAGCCTTCCCACCTATATCCATATTAGTCCACTTAATGCATACTGTTCTTACACCGATGAGCTGCTACGACACACCTTCTTATTACCCAGCTCCACTGTGCTTCTGCTTACCTATTTTCCTCTACCGTGACCATCCCTCCTGCCTCACCCTCACCTTTCTCCCTACCATACCCCCAAGTTGAAACCTCACCCTATGCTAAGGTTCCAAATGAGGTGTCACCATCCCCATGAAGACTCCTTAGATGTTTGCTAATCAGACACAAATCCTTCCTCTAAATTCCTGCTGACTGGAACTTCCCAGATGAAATTCTTACTTTATATCCTTGGGTATAAGCAAATAAGGGCCCGCGTGTTAAACCCGTAAACAAATCCTGTTCATAAGCAGAGCTTCGCTGGCATACAGCCACACCCATTTGTTCGTATATTGTCCTGTGGCTGCTTTCACATGACAACCACGCAGTTGACTCTTGCAACTGTTACCCAGAATATATATTTTTTCATCTTTTAAACTCCCTGCAATCGAGAGGCTTTCTTAGCAGTCAATAACTGATTGAGTAGACTACTGTACTCCACCAGTTTCTGCTCGCACTGTTATTCCCTGCATCCCAGGTGAAAGACACTTAGAATGCAAGGAACAAGTAGAGACCTTAAGATGATGTCTGAGTACAATGGGAAGATATGACTGATTTATACATTAAGGAAATCATTCTTGATGTCAGAGCGTGTGGATATAAAAATCCTCCCTCAAAAGTGTCTTACTGTGGTAGACAATGAAATGTGATGCTCAGACACCCTTTCAAGATGGGACTCACTCAGCAACTGTGAGGAGAGTGATTGGCTATACCTTTTCCAACATAATGTGTACACAAACATTCTGATCTTTGCCAGTGACAGGTGAGAAGTGACATCCCAGTGCTTTCAATATGCATTTCCTCATTTGTATTTCCTTTTTTTCCTCATTTCCTCATTATGAAGAGGAGCGAGCATTTCTTCTTGAGTTTATTTTCATATGTTAAGAATCATTTAATTTCTATAAGGTGTCTCTTCATATTCTTTGACTATTTTTCAGCTGAACTAGTAGTCTTTCCGATACTGATTTGTGGACCTTCTTTATTTATTAGGGAATTGCCTTTTATCTGCACTGTAAGCTGTACTTCATTTTCCTCGTTTGTGACTTGCCTTTTGACCCGGTGGCTTTGTTGAAAGGACTGATTCCTACAAGCCTGAATTAGCCTGAATTGTTTGGCTGAAACACACGCACAGCATTGGTTCAGGTATGAAATGAACTGCTTAATAGTGCTGCTTCATAACTGCGGGTTTTAGGTGAGTTTTGGGGTAGCAGTCTATGCCAGCTTGTCAGCATTGTTGATGGATAACAGTGGGACTGTTCACTTATACCCAGCCTCACTAAGGCTCTTGGAGGCGCTCTGACCTAAGCTCTTCTATGGAAGGCATGTGCTTAAGTGACCAGCAAGGTGCCAATAAGCCCTGTCTGAGACTCCCTGGGGGCTCCTTGGTTTTGAGACATTTTGTACAGACATCAGTGGTTCCTGATCTGAGAGGTAAAGTGCATCCTGGCCTAGCCAGGGCAGAGCACAGCTCGAGTTTGTACCTGGTCCCTCCAGGCTGCCCTGAGCCATGATGCATGTCCTTGTTTTAATGTTCTTGCTGTATTATATGGTTCTCCTGCAATAAACTGTAGACCTGAAACCCATTGTCCTTTAGGATCCTATGAGTCTTCATTAGCAGTGAAATGCTCACCATCCATCGGAACAGTGAATTCTGCAATACAAATTTCCTTTTATCTTTATCTAGTCAAAATTTTCAATCTGCTTTATAGCTTAGGGATTTGTTGTGCTGTTGTTTTATCTATATTATAATGATTTTTTCATCTGATTGTTGATTTATCCTTGGCTTAAAATTGCTTTGCCTGTTGTAGAATATTGAGTTTCACATGTGTTGAGTGGGAGCTTTTGCTTTCTCTTTCTCTCTTGCTCCTCTTCATCCCAGGTGGACTTATATTGCTGATTTAAACTCCTTATCCAGAGTGATTTGGGGAAATACAACAAATCCAGTTCAGTCACTGAGCCAGTGACTTGATGGGGCTGTATTGCAGCCCCTCAAGCTCACAAAGTTCTATTAGCCATAAGCCCACAATACTTCTTTATGCCTCATTTCCAGAGCAGAGAACATTAAAGAGTTAGCCCCACACAGTTCCTATAAGCATGTTACCCAAAGCCCAGCAAATCTATACTTTGAACCTCAATCTGACCTTTGATTTTCTCCCCATAGAGATGCTCCTATAGATTTTGAGCCTTATGTCTTTTATATTTTATATATCTTTCCAACATGTTTGGAGCAAAATTTACAACTCTATCTGGATCAGAAGTGTGTGGTGATATACAAATACTTTCCCTATATTTCTCCATCTATATGCTGAAAGAAATAAAATGTTATGTTATTAAATAAGACATGTTAGTGTCTATAACTATGCTCCCAAGAAGAAGTCTCTTCTAAAACCATGATCAGGAGAACAAAGAATGGCTTTCAGAAGAGTTTGATAAATATCCTCTAATCACTCTCAATCAGGACTCCAGCTTGAATTTCTGACACTGCTGTATATTTTAATAATCTCAGTTACTCACTAGGCAATCTTTCCATGTAACAATAGATCACTGATACACCATTGTAACTAAAGTTCTGAGTGTGATGTTTTGATTAAAAACTAAATTGCTAAGCATTGTACAATAAAAATCAGGCTTCTATAATTACAAGTTTAAGTAGCTGAAAATGTCTGAAATAATAGCCTCTGATCTCTTTTTTCATTGATATAGGCAAGAGGATTAAAGTTGAAAGACCACTGGAGATCTGAGGTCTGAAAGAACGCGTGGATGAAATGCTCCATGAAGAGACTTTCAGATCCAACTGAGACTGAACTGGAGAGCATTAGAAACCAAAGTCATCAGCACTCTGAGCCTCAGCTAAATCTCTAGAGAACGGTTGTTCTCTCATTATAATGACATGGAGAAAACCGCATTCACTAGAATCCTTTTTCAGGAACAGCACTACTTGTGCTTGGAAATCACTCCTCAGTAAGCCTGCCTGGGGTAGATGTTGAGACCTGCAAGGAACCTCAGAGTCTGTGGAAGTGACCTGGGGGAAGTCTTCAGTGATGCCAGATGGAGGGGAAGGAAGAAGAAGAAACACAGGCTATAGCAAGCAAGATGGCAAGATGCAGTATGCCTGTGAGCTCTTCCTATGTTCCTTCCCGAAACTTTGTAGAGACCCTCATGAAACATGTAAAGATTTGATAGGAATGGGTTTTCTCCAGTGGAAACAGTAAGCAGATGGGCCTATGCATCTAAGGCATTCTGGAACAATTTAGAAACAGCCTAGAAGAGAAGGGAAGGCCAGCGAAGAAACGCTCGTCCCAGAGTCAGCAAGCACTTTCTATAGAGAACCAAACAAGGGTCTTCAGCCTGTGAGCCGTACAGTCTCTGTGACAGCTGCTCAGTTCTGCCATTTTAGGGGGAAAACAGTCGTGGACAATATGTTTTTAAAAAAGTAATTTCACATAAGTTTTCATGTGTCACAAAGATTATCCTTTACCTTTTTGGACACCATTTAAAAATGTAAAAGCCATTCTTAAGCTGTGGACCACATAAAAGCAAAATTCGGCCCATGAGTTGTAGTGTGCCATGCCCTGGCCTGAGATATAAGGTATGAGACAGCAGTTAAGGCATGGGAATGTTAGGCAGTTAGAATAGGAAAACGGAGTCCAGAATGGTGGTAGCTAAAAACAAGGAAGGGAAAGCCCGGGAAAACAGAACACAGGAAGTTCCGAGGACTGCAGTGAGGACCTCAGGTGGACCTGAACAGTGCTAGCCCGTTTACACAGGGCAGGCCCCGCACTGGGGGAGAAAGCACACACAGAACGAGGGGCCCGAGGGCCGGAGGCCTCCCTCCCTCCCTCTCTCTCCTCTTCATGTCTCTTGGGTCGGCATGCCCTCAAGCCTCGAGGATGTATTTTCCTTTATTTTCTAAATAAAACTGAGCTGTAACATGGAGCTGCAACACAGATCTGTCCAAGAGCTGTGACACGGTCTGTCCAAGGGCTGTAACGCTGCTCCATCACTTCAAATTTTTGTTGTGATGAGAAAACTACACACTCCTCCAACAGGAGGATCTTCAGGCTGTCTCAGGAAGTAGAAACCATGCTAGTCTATAAAGGTACGGTTATATCTGCAACCATGCAGATAACTTCTATAAAAACTCCAGGCAGCTCTCTTAAAAAGACCTGGTGAACTCTAAGGAGCTTCTTAGTTACTTTAGCAGGCCTCCTGACTTCTGCACCCCTCTTTTTGTCATGCCTAGATTTGTGAAACACTCTTATGTACTATTTAACAAAACAAGATTGTTGTTTTTTAAGACCAGAGGGGACAAGGGAAAGAATTTCATGTGGAGTGGAGTGAAGGAGCGAGCAGATGGCACCAGCTTGGTTTGGGGGAACTCAGGACGCAGTTAGATTCCAGGCACAGATTTTTCAAAGGCTTGAACTCATTGTATATTATTATCTAGAAACTTTGAAAATGAAGACCCTTCTTGCTCTCACTCCTCTGAGCCACACATCTCCCAAACTAGGAGGTAAATGGAGAAAGAAGCAGTTCAAGCTCCCATGGGGCTCCTAGGCGATGGCGTGGAAGCTTCTGGAGTAGAAAGAGGAAGAGCATGTATTCCTGAGTCACTCCAAGAAAGGCACTCAAGAATCGAAGGCCACGTGTTACAGTTAGATTAATAGAAAAGGAACAGGTGGGGAGAGAAAACATGATGTGGACAGGTAGGTGCACCCAAGAAGAAGAAATGGAGATTAGAGGCTTGGCTTCAGTTCAGTCTCTAATTCACCAGTTGTCATTTTTTTCTTTTCTTTCCCTTGGCTTTGTATTAGAAGAGCCAGTTGTATTCCCAACTTAAAATTGCCTTAAGGTTTTAAAAATCACCTTACAGTCTAAAAATTGCTGGTAACTATATTAGGCGTTCTTGGAATTCAACGCCTTCTGGAAAACATGTGGGTGACATTATCCAACTTTGACTATATACTGTACTAAAACACCCAGAAGATCAGAGAATCTCAATACCTTTCTTGAAACTGGTCCTAATTAAGGACTTAAATTGCTCAGGGAGATTCCTCTCTGCCTCTAATGGATTAAAAATGATGAAAGTTCTCACCTCCTTCAGAAGCATTAAGGGCACTGGTTCCCTTCCCTTCTGGTCCCAGGATGCTGCTAAGGACATCCCCTTGAATCCAGATGAGACAGGCTGGGACCTGGGATTCTCTACCAGAGACAAAGATCTCCTCCAGCAACAGAATACAAAGAGACTCTGAATGACTAAAAGTGACTACGGGCATGTGCAGTTGGGGTAATTGTAAACAACAGGATAAGCACAGCACAGCACAAGATACCAAAAGGTGACAAACCGACCACCATTTCTGCGATGCCAGGAGCAAAGCAGGGCAAGGTCCCTGCACAGGGCCCACCACAGGGGCGGGCAGACCCCCTAAGGCAGGCCTCTTGCAGACCCACAGACCTGCCCCCGCTATCACCCTCTTTAAGAACCGAAGAACCTACCCTCCGGGAGCAGCAGGGACACCTCTTTCTTGTTTTTGCTCCTTTGAGCTACAGAAAGAGCCTTAATAAAATCTTCCCGGAAATTCTGCCTGGCCTCTTATCAATTTCTACTTGATTAAAGGGTCCAAAAACCCCCAGTGGGTAACACAACTTCACGGTGTTCTTGGGTTTTTCTTTATGTCTTTACATCTTTTAAAACATTTGGGAACTTCCCTGGTGGTCCAGAAGTTAAAAATCTGCCTGTCATATGGGCACAGCTTGACCCTTGGTCAGGGGAGACTCCATGGCACCCCACTCCAGTACTCTTGCCTGGAAAATCCAATGGACAGAGGAGCCTGGTGGGCTGCCGTCCATGGGGTCGCAAAGAGTCAGACACAACTGAGCGACTTCACTTTCACTTTTCACTTTCATGCATTGGAGAAGGAAATGGCAACCCACTCCAGTGTTCTTGCCTTGAGAATCGCAGGGATGGGAGAGCCTGGTGGGCTGCCGTCTATGGGGTCGCACAGAGTCGGACACAACTGAAGCGACTTAGCAGCAGCAGCAGCAGCAGGGGAGATTCCACACACCACAGGGCAACTGCGCCTGTGCACCACGATTAATTACTGAGCCCGAGCTCTAGAGACTGTGCTCCACAACAAGAGAAGTCACCACAGCGAGAAGCCCCCACACACGGCACCTAGAGAGTGACCCCTGCAACCAGAGACAGCCTGAGTGTAGCAATGAAGACCCTGTGCAGCCGGATAAATAACTAAGCAGACATTCGGGGTTGCTTATAACAGAAACAGGCAGAATAAGATCACAGACAATTAAAAGAGAACCAAGGACACCAACAAGCAAACAAATACACACCTACAAGGACACCTACAAGTTTCTAACAAACAGGAGAATAGAGTATGGATCTTTCATTATTATTGGAAGGAAACACACCAGTTTACTGCAAAGATTCAACCCTCAGCATTACCCTAAGTTTTTAAATGAATTTTATTATTCAGTAACATGGATTTGGAGAAGACTCTTGAGAGTCCCTTGGACTGCAAGGAGATCCAACCAGTCCATCCAAAAGGAGATCAGTCCTGGGTGTTCATTGGAAGGATTGATGTTGATGCTGAAATTCCAAGACTTTGGCCACCTGATGCAAAGAGCTGACTCATTTGAAAAGACCCTGATTTTGGGAAAGATTGAGGGCAGGAGGAGAAGGGGACAACAGAGGATGAGGTGATTGGATGGCATCACCGATTCAATAGGCATGAGTTTGGGTGGACTCCAGGAGCTGGTGATGGACAGGGAGACCTGGTGTGCTGCAGTCCATGAGGTATCAAAGAGTCGGACACAACTGAGCGACTGAACTGCACTGAACTGAACATGAATTTATTTATCGAGACCTACCTCTAGGCCTCAGTGTTAGGCACTGGAGCATGTCCTGAGCCCTGACTGCTATAAGCAACCCCGAATGTCTGCTTGTCTATTCATCCGGCTGCACAGGGTCTTCACTGCTACACTCAGGCAGTCTGTGGTTGCAGGGCCACTCTCTAGGTGCCGTGTGTGGGGGCTTCTCGCTGTGCTGACTTCTCTTGCTGAGGAGCACAGGCTCTAGAGTGCGGGCTCAGGTGCTCACGGTGTAGTGAGGGAGACAAATATCTAAACCAACTACGATTTGGGCTGAGACTCCTAATGGGACTTTATACGAGACGCTGTGGAGGGGCTATCACGAGCACCACTGCTGCTAGGCAGCCAGCGTGAACCCGCCCACATCCCTGGCCACAGGGTCCCCCAGATCAGTCCCAGGGCAGCTATGCCGAGGGCCCAAACCAATGGTGGAGCAGGGGGCCCACCAGGGGAGATCCAACCAGTCCATCCAAAAGGAGATCAGTCCTGGGTGTTCATTGGAAGGATTGATGTTGACGCTGAAATTCCAAGACTTTGGCCACCTGATGCAAAGAGCTGACTCATTTGAAAAGACCCTGATTTTGGGAAAGATTGAGGGCAGGAGGAGAAGGGGACAACAGAGGATGAGGTGACTGGATGGCATCACCGATTCAATGGGCATGAGAAGGAAGGAAACCTTCCCACAGGCCCTACTGAGTGCTCTGATTGGGAAAATGAAACAGAGGAAGCAACAGAAAGGACGGAGGGTCCTGCATACCAGTGGATGGGCCCTGGACATGGCACCCTGGGGACATGCGGAGCCCGCAGAGGCATGCCACTGCCCTCCTGGAAGGTGGTTTCCCAGGCGCTGGCTTCCTCACTCGCAGTAGCCAAGAGCATCTCGATAGGAATGCAGACATGGTTGAGGATGTGGAGGAAACTGGAGTTTGGGAAGCCACCGTACACGGAGGCTGGTGCCACGTGCCAGGTGAAGCTGAGGAGAGAGGCCCAGACCTGAGGCAGGAGCACAGCCCTACACGGCCTTCCCCCCTGAGAGCTCTAAGCAGGCCAGGGAGGCGATGCCGGCCGCCAGCAGCTGGAGAGAAGCAGCACGTGGGAGACAGAGCAAAGGACCGGCAACAATGCCGGCTGAAGATGCTGCCGTATCTGGACTACTGTAAATAAAAGTTTTCAAATTAGTATTTTCCGTATTTTTAGGTAAACATCCAGGAGTGGGACTGCTGTGTCATACGGGAGTTCTGGTTTTAGTTTTTTGAGAAATGGCCGTACTATTTTTCACGGTGGCTGCTACAATTTATGTTCACACCAACAGTGTGTGAGGGCTCCGTTTTCTTCACATCCATGCCAACACTTGTTATTTACGGATTTTCTGATAGCTGTGTTTACAAATGTGAGATGGTATCTCATTGTGGCTTTGATTTGCATTTCCTGAGCTTCCCTAGTGGCCCACTGGCAAAGAATATATCTGCCAATGCTGGAGTCACAGGTTCAGACCCAGGGTTGGGAAGATCCCCAGGAGAAGGAAATAGCAGACCATTCCAGTATTCTTGCCAGGAAAACCCCACGGTCGGGGAGCCTGACAGACTACAGTCCTTGGGGCCACAAAGAGTCAGACGGGACTCAGTGACTGAGCATGCACGGTAATAGCAACACTGACCATCTTTTCATGGATGTGTTGAATGTCTTTATGTCTTCTTTAGAAAATTATCTATCCAAATCTGTCCATTTTTAATTACGTTGGGTTTTTCTTAATATTGAGTTGTATGAGCTGTTTATTCATTTTGGATATTAACCACTCGTTGGCCATATCACTTGCAAATATTTCCTCTGATTCAGCATGCTGTCTATTCGCATTGTCAGTGATTTCCTTTGCTGTCCAAAAGCTTTTAGAGGGCTTCCTTGGTGGCTCAGCTGGTAAAGAATCCACCTGCAATGTGGCAGACCTGGGTTCAATCCATGGGTTGGGAAGATCCCCTAGAGAAGGGAACGGCTACCCACTGCAGTGTTCTGGCCTGGAGAATCCCACGGGCTGTATAGTCCATGGGGCCACATGGCCTGGAGAATCCCACAGACTGTATAGTCCATGGGGTCACAAAGAGTCAGACACGACTGAGCAACTTTGACTTTTCACCACCTAACTAGAGACTTTCTTGGTGGCTCAGACAGTAAAGAATCCGCCTGCAGTGTAGGAGACCTGGGTTCAATCCGTGGGTTGGGAAGATCCCCTAGAGAAGGGAACGGCTACCCACTCCAGTGTTCTGGCCTGGAGAATCCCACAGGCTGTGTAGTCCATGGGGTCACATGGCCTGGAGAATCCCACGGGCTGTGTAGTCCACGGGGTCACATGGCCTGGAGAATCCCACGGGCCATGTAGTCCATGGGGTCACATGGCCTGGAGAATCCCACAGGCTGTACAGTCCATGGGGTCACATGGCCTGGCGAATCCCATGGGCCGTGTAGTCCACGGGGTCACATGGCCTGGAGAATCCCACGGGCTGTACAGTCCACGGGGTCACAAAGAGTCGACACAATAGAGCAACTTTCACTTTCAGGTTCCGGTTGATTTACTTTTGCCTTTGTTTCCTTTGTCTTAGGAGACAGATGAATACATATATATATATATATATGCAAATATGTGTGTATATATATATATATATATATATATATGTTTACAACTGGGGCTTCCCAGGCGGCACTACTGGTAAAGAACCCACCTACCACCCAAGATTGACAAGCCATGGTGGAGACTTCTGACAGAATGCAGTCCACTGGAGAAGGGAATGGCAAACCACTTCCGCATTATTGCCTCGAGAACCCCATGAATAGTTCAAAAAGGCAAAAAGATACAACAGTGAATTATGAACTCCCCAGAACTCCCCCAGAAGGATGTGACTGGTGATGAAAGTAAAATCTGATGCTGTAAAGACCAATATTGCATAGGAACCTGGAATGTCAGGTCCATAAATCAAGGCAAATTGGAAGTGGTCAAACAGGAGATGGCAAGAGTGAAAGTTGACATTTTAGGAATCAGTGTATTAAAATGGACTGGAAAGGGTGAATTTAACTCAGACGACAATTGTATCTACTACACTGGGCAAGAATCCCTAAGAAGAAATGGAGAAGCCATAATAGTCAATGAAAGAGTCCGAAATGCAGGACGTGGATGCAATCTCAAAAGAGACAGAATGAACTCTGTTTGTTTCCAAGGCAAACCATTCAATACCACAGTAATCCAAGTCTATGCCCCAACCAGTAACGCTGAAGAAGCTGAAGTTGAACAGTTCTATGAAGACCCAGAAGACCTTCTAGAACTAACATCCAAACAAGATGTCCTTTTTTTTATAGGAGACTGGAATGCAAAAGCAGGAAGTCAAAAGATACCTAGCATAACAGACAAATTTGGCCTCAGAGTACAGAATGAAGCAGGGCAAAGGGTAACAGAGTTTTGCCAAGAGAACGCACTGATCATAACAGACACCCTCTTCCAACAACACAAGAGAAGACTCTACACATGGAAATCACCAGGTGGTCAACACCAAAACCAAACTGATTATATTCTTTACGGCCAAGGATGGAGAAGCTCCATACAGTCAGCAAAAACAAGACTGGGAGCTGACTGTGGCTCAGATCACAAACTCCTTATTGCCAAATACAGACTTCAATGAAGAAAAGTAGAGAAAACCACTAGACGATTCAGGAATGGCCTAAATCAAATCCCTTAAAAATTATACAGGGGAAGTGACAAATAGATTCAAGGGATTAGATCTGATAGACAGTGTGCCTGAAGAACTATGGACAGAGGTTCATGACATTGTACAGGAGGCAGTGATCAAGACCATCCTCATGAAAAAGCAATGCAAAAGGGCAAAATGGTTGTCTGAGGAGGCCTTACAAATAGCTGTGAAAAGGAGAGGAGCAGAAGGCAAAGGAGAAAAAGAAAGAAATACCCATTTGAATGCAGAGTTCCAAAAAATAACAAGGAGAGATAAGAAAAGCTTCCTCAGTGATAAATGCAAAGAAATAGGGGAAAACAATAAAATGGGAAAGACAAGAGATCTCTTCAAGAAATTTAGAGACCAAGGGAATATTTCATGCAAAGATGGGCTCAATAAAGGACAAAAATGGTCTGGACCTAACAGAAGCAGAAGATATTAAGAAGAGGTGGCAAGAATATACAGAACTATACAAAAAAGATCTTCATGATCCAGATAATCACAATAGTTTGATCACTCACCTGGAGCCAGATATCCTGAAATGCAAAGTCAAGTGGGCCTTAGGAAGCATCACTATGAGCAAAGCTAGTGGAGGTGATGGAATTCCAATTGAGCTATTTCAATTCTTCAAAGATGATGCTGTGAAAGTGCTGCACTCAATATGCCAGCAAATTTGGAAAACTCAGCAGTGGCCAGAGGACTGGAAAAGGTCACTTTTCATTTCAATCCCAAAGAAAGGCAATGCCAAAGAATGCTCATACTACTGCACAATTGCACTCATCTCACACGCTAGCAAAATGATTCTCAAAATTCTCCAAGCAAGGCTTCAAAAGTACGTGAACCGTGAACTTTCAGATGTTCAAGCTGGATATACAAAAGGCAGTGGAACCAGAGATCAAATTGCAAACATCAGCTGGATCATCAAAAAAGCAAGAGGGTTCCAGAAAACATCTACTTCTGCTTTATTGACTATGCCAAGGCCTTTGACTGTATGGATCACAACAAACTGTGGAAAATTCTGAAAGAGATGGGAATACAAGACCACCTTACCTACCTCCTGAGAAATCTGTATGCAAGTCAAGAAGTAACAGTTAGAACCAGACATGGAACAGCTGACTGATTCCAAATTTGGAAAGGAGTACATCAAGGCTGTATATTGTCACCCAGCTTATTTAACTTATATGCAGAGTACATCATGAGAAACGCTGGGCTAGAAGAAGCACAAGCTGGAATCAAGATTGCCGGGAGAAATATCAATAACTTCAAATATGCAGATGACACCACCCTTATGGCAGAAAGTGAAGAGGAACTAAAAAGCCTCTTGATGAATGTGAAAGAGGAGAGTGAAAAAGTTGGCTTAAAACTCAACATTCAGAAAAGTAAGATTATGGCATCTGGTCCCATCGCTTCATAGCAAATAGATGTTAAAACAGTGGAAACAGTGACAGACTTTATTTTTCTGGGCTCCAAAATCACTGCAGATGGTGACTGCAGCCTTGAAATTAAAAGACACTTGCTCCTTGGAAGAAAAGTTATGACCAGCCTAGACAGCATATTAAGAAGCAGAGACATTACTTTGCCAACAAAGGTCCAAAGAGTCAAAGCTGTGGTTTTTCCAGTAGTCATGCATGGATGTGAGAGTTGGACTATAAAGAAAGCTGAGCACCAAAGAATTGATGCTTTTGAACTGTGGTGTTGGAGAAGACTCTTGAGAGTCCCTTGGACTGCAAAAAGACCCAACCAGTCCATCCCTAAGGAAATCAGTCCTAAATATTCATTGGAAGGGCTGATGCTGAAGCTGAAACTCCAATACTTTGGCCATGTGATGTGAAGAACTGACTCATTGGAAAAGATCCTGATTCTAGGAAAGATTGAAGGCGGGAGGAGAAGGGCACGACAGAAGATGAGATGGTTGGATGACATCACTGACTCCGTGGACATGAGTTTGAGTAAGCTCTGGGAGTTGGTGATGGACAGGGAAGCCTGGCGGTGCTGCAGTCCATGGGGTCACAAAGAGTCAGACACAATTGGTGACTGAAATGATGTTTACAATGTGGGCTTCCCAGGTGGCACTACTGGTAAAGAACCCACCTGCCAAGGCAGGAGGCAAAGAGACATTGGTTTGGTCAGGAAGATTCTCTGGAGCAGGGCATGGCAACCCACTCCAGTATTATTGCCTGGAGAATCCCATGGACTGAGGGGCCTGGTGGGTGCTGTCTATGGAGTTGCAAAGAGTTGGACACGACTGAAGCGACTTAGCACATAGCTACAGTTTATGTCAAAGAATGTTCTGCCACATTTTCCTCTAGGAGTTTTGTGATTTCCAGTCTATATTTAAGTCATTGTCCACTTTGACTTTATTTTTGTATGTTGTGTGACAAAATGTTCTAATTGCATTATTTTGCATGTAGCTGCAGTCTTTCCAGAAGCATTTATTGAAGAGACTGTTTTTCCATCATGTATAATCTTACCTCCTTTGCCATAAATTGACCATAAGTGTGTGGGTTTATTTCTGGGCTGTCTATTCTTTTCCACTGGCCTATGTGTCTGCTATTGTGCCAATGCCATACAGTTTTGATGACTGTGGCTTTGTAACATCGTCTGACATCGGAGCACATTGAACGGTTGCAGTTGCAAGCCGTGTGCCACGCCAATGTTTGTGACCTCTGGAGGAGAAGATTTCAATCCAGGGCCAGACACAAGGCTTGACTACTCAGAGCTTTTTGTGTAGCAAAGTTTATTAAAGTATAATAGAGATAGGGAAAGCTTCTGACATAGACATCAGAAGGGGACAGAAAGAGTGCCCGCTTGCTAGTTTTTAGCAAGGTATTTTATGTCTGTTAGGAAGCTTCTAGTCAGATAAAAGAGACACCTCAAGGCTGGAGGAGTTTCACCAGGCCCCTCTCCCACATTTTGAGATAGAATGGCATGAGGTCTCACATCCCCAGTCATAAAGCAATTGACATGGTTACTGCTTTCTTGAGCCATTATCAGCCCAAGGTTTGAGAAAAGAAAGAAAGGCTAGTCTTAGGCAGAACCAACTTGAAGAAAGGCAGATTCCAAAGCAAATACATAGTGTTATTAACATAGTTGAAGCAAAACATTTCCGTAAGAAAAACGCACTGGTTAGCTCAAGGTTTGAGAAAAGTTCAGTTCAGGCGGAACCAGGTGTCATCAACAGAGAAGGGAAAAGGGCCTGTCACTTGCCATTTATCTCCTCGTTCGGCTTGGAGACCTCTGGCCTCCCTACCGAGGCCGTTAACACTCTCAACATGATAGCTCCAGCTCTGTTGCTTTTCTCAAAGTTTTCTTGTTGTTGTTGTTTGTTTGTTTTGTTTTTACTATTTTAAGGTCGTTTGTGTTTCCATACAAATTTTAAAATCATTTGCACTACTTCTGTGACAAGCACTATTGTTATCAGGATAAGGGTTACACTGAGTCAGTGGATGGCCTTGGGCATTATGACCATTTTACCAATATTAACTTTTCCGACCCATGAACACGACATATCTTTCCATCAGTTTGTGTCGGTTTCATCGATGTCGAATAGTTTTTCAAGCACAAGTCTTGTACCACCTTAGAAAGTTTTATTCCTAGGTATTTTATTCTTTTTGATCGCATTGCAAATAGTACTATTTCCTTCATTTCTCTTTCTGCTAGTCCATTGTTAATTTATAGAAATACAACATAGTTCCATATATCAAGTTTATATCCTACTACTTTGAAAGTGCTAATTGCTCAGTTGTGTCTGTCTCTCTGCAACCCCATGGACTATAGCCAGCCAGGCTACTCTGTCCGTGGAATTCTCCAGGCAAGAATACTGGAGTGAGTTGCTATTCCCTTCTCCAGGGGATCTTCCCCACCTAGGGATCAAAGTTGGGTCTTCTGCACTGCAGGCAGATTCTTTACTATCTGAACCACCAGGGAAGCCAAATTTATTTATTACTTCTAACAAATTATAGTGGCATTTTAAGGATTTTCTATGTATAGTATCATGTCCTCTGCAAACAATGACACTTTTGCTTCCTCCTTTCCGTTTTGAATTCCTTTTATTTCTTTTTCTTATCTGCTGAGGCCAGGACTTCTTATACCGTGTTGAATAAAGGTGGTAAGCATGGTGAATTTGAGAAAATGCTTTCAGCTCTTTACTGTTGAGTATGATGTTATCTGCGGGTTGATCATGTGTGCACAGGTGCTAAGTTCCTTCAGTCGTGTCCGGCTCTTTGCAGCCCAGTAGACCATAGCCCACCAGGCTCCTCTGTCCATGGGATTCTCCAGGCAAGAATGCTGGAGTGGGCCGCCACCCTCTGCTCCAAGGGCTCTCCCCAGCCCAGGGATCAAACCATGTCTCCTACATCTCCTGCACTGGCAGCGGGGTTCTTCACCATTAACACTGCCAGGGAAGCCCTAGCTTTATCAGATATGGCCTTCATTGTGTTGAGGTCTGTTCCCTCTATATCCACTTCGTTAAGAGTTTTTATCATAAACAGATACTGAATTTTGTCAAAGTTTTTATCCATCTGTTGGGATGATAGTCTATATCACACTGATTGATTTGTGGATATTGAACCATCCTTGTTTCCCTGGGGAAAATCCCACTTGGTCATGGGGTATGATGCTTCAATGTGTTGTTGGGTTCTATTTGAAGTTTTTCATCTGTGTTCATCAGTGATATTGACCTGTAATTTTCTTTGTCTGTAATATCTTTGTCTGGATTGGTAACAGAGTGGCCTCAAGGAGTGAGTTCAGAAGTATTCCTTCCTCTACAACTTTCTGAAATAGTTTGAAAAGAGTAGGTCTTAACTCATCTTTAAATGTTTAGTAGAATTCGCCCACGTCTGGACTTGAAATTTTGCTTTATTTATTACTGATTCCACTTTATTGCTGGTAATTGAATGGTTCTTATTTTCTGTTTCTTCCTGGTTCAGTCTCAGGAAATTACACATTTCTAGGAATTTGTCCACTTCTTCTAGGTTGTCCACTTTATTGGTGTATAGAAATCTCCTATGATCCTTTGTATTCCTGTGTATCAGGTGTAACTTCTTTTTCATTTCTGATTTTATTGATTTAGATCATCTCTTTTTCATGATGATTTCAGTTAAAAGTTTATTTTGTCTATCTTCTCAAAGAATCAGTTATTTGTTTTATATGTCTAGCTCAACTTCATTTATTTCCATTTCAACCTTTATGATTTCTTTCCTTTCCTTCAGTTCAGTTCAGTTCAGTCACTCAGTTGTGTCTGACTCTTTGCGACCGCACGAACTGCAGCACCCCAGGCCTCCCTGTCCATCACCAACGTCCGGAGTCCACCCAAACCCATGTCCATTGTGTTGATGATACCATCCAACCATCTCATCCTCTGTCATCCCTTTCTCCTCCTACCTTCAATCTCTTCCAGCATCAGGGTCTTTTCAAGTGAGTCAGCTCTTCGCATCAGGTGGCCAAAGTATTGGAGTTTCAGCTTCAACATTGGTCCCTCCAAAGAACACCCAGGACTAGTCTCCTTTAGGATGGACTGGCTGGATCTCCTTGCAGTCCAAGGGACTCTCAAGCATCTTCTCCAACACCACAGTTCAAGAGCATCAATTCTTC
The DNA here is from genome assembly GCF_016772045.2 of Ovis aries. Classification (NCBI taxonomy): domain Eukaryota; kingdom Metazoa; phylum Chordata; class Mammalia; order Artiodactyla; family Bovidae; genus Ovis; species Ovis aries. Next base: position 278,081,479 of record NC_056054.1, read on the forward strand.
TGTGCTCAGCTTTCTTTATAGTCCATCTCACATCCATACATGACCACTGGAAGAACTATAGCCTTGACTAGACGGACCTCTGTTGGCAAAGTCCTTTCCTTAGTAGTTATGATTCCTAACTTTGAGTTTTGTTGGTTCTTCTTTCTTTAGTTCCTTCAAGCATAAGTTTAGGTTATTTATCTGATTTGTTTGTTTGTTTCCTAATATTCCTATAAACTTCCCCCTCAGAACTGCTTTTGCTGTGACCAATAGGTTTGGGGTCCTTGTGTTTTCTTTTATCTCTGATATTTTTTTATTTCCTCTTTGACTTCTCCAGTAATCCACTGGTTGCTTAGCAGCATGTTTTTTAGTCTCTCTGTGTTTGTGGATTTGCAGGATTTTCTTTCTTGAGGTTGATTTCTAATCTCACACTGTTATGGTCAGTTAAAATTAAAAAAAAAAAAAAGAAAAACCAATGGACTAAAAGAATCTAATTTCTTCCTAGCCAACAGAAAGCTACAAATGCTATGTAAAATATAACCATATCTGGATAGGGAATAGGGTTTTATTTTGTTTGAGTTCACAGGAAAAAGAGGGAAACCACCAGGTGCCATAAAGGAAAAGTGAGCTAAATATCAGAGTAGTGAGGACTTGCTCTGATATGAGACTTCCCTGAGATCAGACAGGTCCTTTCCTAATATCTGGGCGGCAGTGAGGACTTGCTCTGATACCAGACTTCCCTAAGATCAAACTGAACTTCAGACATTAGGGCAGGTAGGTATGGATCTTGGTAGTCCTACTAAAGTCTTATAAACACCTAAGTAACCAGCTTCTTCATAACTGATTCTCGAATACAGTGCTTCCAAGCTTACCTGTATGTAGAGTCCTCACATATCTGATTCTCTAATACACTTCTTCCAAAGCTGACATGCACGTAGAATCCTCACATCTCATTTTCTAATACAGTGCTTACATGTATATAGAATCATCACATATCTGGTCTTCTAATGCAGTGTTCCCCAAACTTACATGTGTTTACAATCATTTGAAGATGTGGTTAGCATACAGATTCTGACTGAGCAAGTCTAGAGTTTCAACTTTGAAGTTTCTAACAGCTTCCCAGCAGATGCTGCTGGTCTAGAGGCCATATTTTAAGTAGGTACACTGTCACAGAGCCAGAACATTTTCAAAAACAAAAGTAAAAATGCATTCATTCCCTTATTTATACAAAAATATTCTAGGACCAACCATAAAGTAGTTGAGTCTATCCTATCAACACCATAATCAGCATGTACCCCAAATATCCAACCCATTTTACAGCACAGAGTAGGCTTGGCGGAAAAACAAAGTTGCCTCTGAAGCTGACGTGGAAGGCAAAGCAGGGGAGATGGAAGGGAATGAGGAGAGGTCGGCAGAATCAAGTATTCTCTTCACACATAGTTGCCAGGCTAGCTAAGCTGTCAGCTTTTCATATTTTCTATCTATACACTATTAATATTTTCAATAATGATAATTTGTCCAACTTAAGACAAAACATAAATACCACTTGAGATGCACCAGGGGGCCCAAAAGGGCTCTAATCCATCAATTCAGATTTAAGAAGATTTAACACAACACTTGAAGAGCATAGAAGGGTGAGGCAAGAATGTTTGATGTCAGCCAGCGTCAGGTGGTTCTAGAGGTAAAGAACCCACTTGCCAGTGCAGGACACTTAAGACACTCAGGTTCGATCCCTGGGTGGGGAAGATCCCCTGAACGAGAGGATGGCAACCAGCTCCAGTATTCTCACCTAGAATCCCAAGGACAGAGGAGCTTGGCAAGCTACATACAGTCCATAACTTTGCAAAGTCAGACACAACTGAAGCGACTTAGCCCACAAGTGTCAAAAGGTTCATCTTTAATGAGCAACATGATAACTTTCTATTAAATAAACTCACACTCCAGCCTGAATGGCTCAGAAAGTCATTCATGTCTGCCATCATTTCAACACTTGGCAAATCAAAACTCCTTATGTCTATGCTTTGGGACTCACAATCAACTCACTGAACACCTGGGCAAGAAGCAGGTCATATAGCTCTAACTGACTCACACCCAAAATAAGAGAGAGAGAGAGAGAGAGAGAGAGAGAGAGAGAGAGAGAGAGAGAGAGAGAAGGAGATTATATTGTGTCATTCTTGTTCAGCCATTATGTCATGTCCAACTCTTTGCAGCCCCAAAGACTGTATCCCACCCGGCTCCTCTGTCCATGGGATCTCCCAGGCAAGAATGCTGGAGTGGGTCACCATCTCCTCCTCCAGGGCCTCTTCCTGGATCTGAGATAGAACACGTGTCTCCTGCACTGGCAGGTGGATTCTTTGCCACTGTTCACCAAGGAAGCCCTACATTGTGTCAACTCCCCCAAACTGAATTAGAGATTTTTTTCAGGACAAGCTAAACTAACTCTTCTCAGGACTAAAATGCATAAAATTTCAGTTCAGTCACTCAGTCATGTCCTACTCTTTGCAGCCCCATGGACTGCAGCACACCAGGCTTCCCCGTCCAACATCAACTCCTGGAGCTTCCTTAAACTCATGTCCATTGAGTCAGTGATGCCATCCAACCATCTCATCCTCTGTCATCCCCTTTTCCTCCTGCCTTCAATCTTTCCCAGCATCAGGGTCTTTTCAAATGAGTCAGTTCTCCTCATCAAGTGGCCAAAGTATTGGAGTTTCAACTTCAGCATCACTCCTTCCAGTGAATATTCAGGACTTGTTTCCTTAAGGATTGACAGGTTTGATCTCTTTGCAGTTCAAGGGCCTCTCAAGAGTCCTCTCCAACACTGCAGTTCAAAAGCATAAATTCTTCAGCACTCAGCTTTCTTTCCAACTCTTAAATCCATACATGATTACTGGAAAAACCATAACTTTGACTAGATGAACCTTTGTCGGCAAAGTAATGTCTCTGCTTTTTAATATGCTGTCTAGGTTGGTCATAGTTTTTCTTTCAAGGAGCAAGCATCTTTTAATTTCATGGCTGTAGTCACCATCTGCAGTGATTTTGTAGCCCGAGAAAATAAAGTCTGTCACTGTTTCCATTGTTTCCCCATCTATTTGCCATGAAGTGATCGGACCATATAGATGGCCCAAAAGCACATTAGAAGATGTTCAACATAGCTGATTATTAGAGAAATGCAGATAAGAACTACAATGAGGGGTCACCTCACATCACTCAGAATGGCTACCATTAAAAAACCTTCAAATAAAATGCTAGAGAGAGTGTGGATACAAGGACACCCTCCTGCATTGCTGGTGGGAATGTAAACTGGGACAGCCACTGAAGAAAACAATACGGAGATTACTTTAAAAACAGAGCTACCATCTGACCAGCAATCTCACTTTGGGCATTTATGTGGATAAAACCATAGCTTGGAGAGACACATGCACCCCAGCGTTCACTGCAGCTCTATTCACAGTGACCAGGACATGGAAGCAACCTAAACGTCCATCAGCAAAAGAATGGGTAAAGATTGGTTCACATATACATCGGAATATCACTCAGCCGTAAAACAAGAATGGAACAATGTCATTAGAAGCAACAGGGATGTGCCCAGAGACTGTCATACTGAGTGAAGTGAGACAACGAAAGACAAATATCATATGACAGCACTTACAGGTAGAATCTAAAAAAAATGGTTCAAAACAGAAATAGAGTCACTAATGTAGAAACTGAATCTATGGTCACCAGGGAGCAAGGCGGGGAAGGATAAACTGGAAGGTTGGTGTTGACATACACTCATTACTTTATATAAAATAGATGACTAATAAGGACCTACTGTGTGGCGCAGGGAGCTCCACTCAGCACTCTGCAATGCACTATGGGAAAAGAATCAACATGAAGCGTGAATATACGTATATGGATAACGGGTCCACTGCTCTGTACGCCTGAAACTAACACAACACTGTAAATTTATAAAAAAAAATTTAACTCTTGTATGAGACTTGAATATATCACATTCCTTCTCCAGGGGATCTTCCCGACCCAGGGCTCGAACCCTGGTCTCCTGTGTTCCAGACAGACACTTCAATCTCTGAGCCACCAGGGAAGTCCACATGCTTCTTTAAACCACCATAATGTAGCCCCTCTGTTACAATAACTTTTCCTGTATGTTATCTACTGCTGTAGCCTTCTGAAGAAGCTGTCAAAAACTACGTCTTACTAAATTAATCTGATGAAGCAATTTCACACCTTCCTAGAAAAGTTATATCAACCATGCATTAAAATTTACTGTGTTTTTAATAATAAAGTAGATATATTTATGGGCAAACATATTTAAAGGAGATTGGGGAATTTAGCCATTCTTATCTGTTAAATCATTGTGCTTTACATAATAAGAGAAATGTATTTAAAGGCAATACAGCTAAAATTGGAGAAGATAGTTATTTGTATCACTATCAGTCATTTTTATTTCCAGTTATTCAGTAAAAGATGATATGTGGTATAAAGGGAAAAATTATTTGTATAAATCATCAACGCCAACTCTGTTTCCCAGTCGAAGTGAACACTGATTCATCCTGTCCCCGCAGACATACAGCTGATGCACTCAAAAGCGTATCATTGGCATATTCCCTTAGGCAGATTTTCCTAGCACTTTCCCTCATGGATTAAGCAAACAGCACAGCTTTTGTTACAAGAGCCATGTCCATCTGAACATCGGACTTAGGAATTGCTATCTGTTCATTCGTTTAGTACTCAGGATACAAAGATGGCTGTGTTTGGTCGCTACCCTCTGGGATCTCACAGCCCAGAGGGGGAGCTGCTGTTCAGTTGCTCAGTCATGTCCGACTCTTTGTGACCCCACGGACTGCAGCACGCCAGGCTTTCCTATCCTTCACTATCTCCCAGAATTTGCTCAAACTCATGTCTATTGACTCAGTGACGCATCTCATCCTCTGCCAGACATCTAAAGAAGATTATCACATACAAAACAGAACAAGGGAGCAAGTGCTTCAGGAGAGGCCGGGAGGACGTCTCGTCCCTCCGTGATGGTCTTCTTCCACACTTGTATCCCAGCTTCCATCCAATATATACTGATCAAACCAAACAAACTTGAATATAAGATGCATCCATAGGAATTCTGGGGCCTTATGTGAGCTATTTCTTTAAGTCATATTTTCCTCATCAGTAAAATGGAAAAACTAACCTTTACCTCGTAAGATTGTTTTGAGGAATAAATGAAATAACATGTATAAAGTACCTTCACATAGTAAGGACTTAATATTTCAAGGTTCCTTCTCTATTCCCCTTCCAACAATGACTTGAAGATAGAAATATTCATGTACATTAGATTTATTATCAACCGCCTCACTCACTAATGTCTATACTAAACACTCTCTCATGTATTTCTATTTTCAGCCTATAAATCTCTTGTGGAAAATATATTCTGATGGTTTTTTATTTTCTATAAGGAACAGTATTTTCATATAAAGGCTCTAAATTTGCTGCATCAAGGGTCAATGGATTTACTCTATTTCTTAACACACGGTGATTTATTGCACAAATTTGTTAACATGAGCCAAACTGTAATTTCATCAGCTGAATCCAGACATAAGCAAAACAGTCTCTCTTCAGTCAATGAAGATCAGAAAATCCCAATCCACCAGGCCAAAATTGCAACATAAATCAGTCACCCAACTCTAGCTATGTTGGAAACACACCCCGACAGAAATTAGATCTTGTACTATCCATGGGGTGAGATTCACTATGCACCACTTACATGTATGGATGTGAGAGTTGAACTATGAAGAAGGCTGAGTGCCAAAGAATGGATGCTTTTGAACTGTGGTGTTGGAGAAGACTCTTGAGAGTCCCTTGGACTGCAAGGAGATCCAACCTGTCCATTCTGAAGGAGATCAGCCTCAGGATTTCTTTGGAATGAATGATGCTAAGGCTAAAACTCCAGTACTTTGGCCACCTCATGCGAAGAGTTGATTCACTGGAAAAGACTCTGATGCTGGGAGGGATTGGGGGCAGGAGGAGAAGGGGACGACTGAGGATGAGATGGCTAGATGGCATCACGGACTCGATGGACATGAGTCTGAGTGAACTCCAGGAGATGGTGATGGACAGGGAGGCCTGGTGTACTGCGATTCATGGGGTCGCAAAGAATCGGACGTGACTGAGTGACTGAACTGAACTGAACTGAACTGAATACACACAGAAACTCCAGTCACAGAAATGAATATGAAAACAAATACAAAAAAGGAGTTCTGGGAAAATCAAAGATGAAACTTCCCTGTAGAAAAGCCTCCACATACTATAAACATAAGCCTCTACTACTATAAACATACACATACATACAAAACTAATATATATATATGCATACACACACACACATATATATATAACTTCTTTTAAGTTCATGTTACTGTAAAATTCAGGTGCCGAAAAATACATGAGACTTTACCTTCTTGATAGGAAAGGGTAACTTGTGGAAAAGCAATTCTTCCTCCAAGAACAACTATAAAATATCTAATTCAACACCAAAGAAAACCTGTCTGAAGGCTCAAAGAGCTACCAAGGCAATTAGGACTTGGGAAGCCAAGGTCACAAAAAGGTTAAACCAAGTAAACCACTTTTACCTTCAGAGCATTTGCAAATACTTCGCATGGTGTAAGAATTTGGGAAGGGAACTACAAAAGAAGAACTTCTGAAAAATCATAACCTGGGCCCCTAAGGCCGCTATCAGTCGAAAGCCAAGTTCCTGAACAGAAGGGAAATGGAACGGCTGGCACATGGTGCTGTTCCACCCAAGGCTTGTGTTCGATGCTTACGCTGCATGGGGCAGAAATCTAAGGGGTTAGACATGAGGATGCCGAAAAGAAGGAAGAATATGGAAGAGTCTCAAGTGCCAAGGAGGCAAGAATTAGAATTCAAGACCAGAAAGTAGACGGGTTCTAGTATACACATCGTCTGGACTTTCAGCTGAACCTCAAGACGGCTGCGTGCCAGGCACAGGTATAACCCAAATACCATATGATACTGTTTTCATGTGGAAAGTAGAAAATGGTGCAAATGAACTTATTTACAAAACAGAAATAGATTCACAGACATAGAAAACAAATTTGTAGTTATTAAAGGGGAAAGGACTAACAGCTACACACCACAATACATAAAATGAACAGCCAGGACCTACTCTATAGCACAGGCGACCATATTCAATATCCTATAATAAACCATAATGGAAAAGCATATTAAAAAGAACATATACATATATGAACTGAATCACCTTGCTGTACATCAGAAAGTAACACAACATTGCAAACCAGCTACAATTTTAGAAAAAGACACTGAAGACAACGCAGATGGAAACATATGTTCATGGATTGGAAAACTAAGTGTTAAAATGGCCACACTGGACCTCCCTGGTGGTCTGGGGGTTAGGAGTGCAGCTGCGGATGTAGAGGACACAGTGCAGGCTCGACTCCTGGTCTGAGGAGATCCCACACGTCTCGGAGCAACTAAGCCATACGGCACGACTGCGGAGCCCATGCACCCTAGGGCTCAGCAGTCAGAAGCCTGTGCGCCACAGTGAAGGGGAGTCCCCGCTCCCTGCAGCTCGGAAAAGGTGAGGACCCAGCACAGCCTCAACTAGAAAGCGTTTGAAAATGGTGATGCTGCCCAAGACAGTCTACAGATTCAGTGCAACCCTTATCGAAATACAAACGGCGTTTTTCACAGAGCTAAAACAAAACACTTTAAAATTTTTATGGAAACACACATACACACACACACACACACAAAACCCACGTAGCCAAAACAATCTTGAGAAAGAAGCACAGAAGTAGGGGAGTCACACTCCCTGACTTCAGGCTATACTGCAAAGCTGCGGTAATCAAAACAGCACAGGGGCTTTCCTGGCAGTGCAGTAAAAATGAATCCGCCCACCAGTGCTGGAGACACGGGTGCGATCCCAGGTCAGGAAAGGTCCCACATGCCGTGAAGCAGCCGAGCCCATGCACTCCAACTACTGAGCCAGAGCTCCAGGTCCCTCAGTCTGTGACCACTGAGCCCTCTCACAGCAACTACTGAGGCCCATGCGCCCTACAGCCCATGACCCACAGGAGAAGCCCCCGAACTGCAGCTAGAGAGGGGCCCCCGCTCCCCACAGCTACACAAAAGCCCAACAGCAGTGAAGACCCAGGACGGCCCAAACAAGCAAAGAAAGCAACAGAGAAACAAAAATGGAAAACAGCCGTCAAAAAAACACACAGTATGGAAAGCTGGCACTAAAACAGACACACAGATCCATGGGACAGTTTTCCCGTTACAGATATTTCCTCCCACTTAGTAAGCTGTCTTTTTGTTTTGTTGATAGTTTCCTTGGCTGTGCAAAAGCTTTTAAGTTTAATTAGCTCCTGTTTGGGGTTTTGTTTTATTTTGTTTTGTTTTGTTTTGCCTTTATTTCCATTACTTTAGGAGATACATCCAGGATCAGAGTGTTCTGCCTATTCTTCTAGGAGTTTTATGGCTTCCAGCCTTACATTTGTAAACGATGTGATTGATAAGGGGCTAATATCCACGTGTATAAACAGCTCAGTATAAAAAATAAAACCCCAATTAGAAAATAGACAGAAGACCTGCATAGACAGTTTTCCAAAGAGGAAATGCAGAGGCCAATAGGCACATGAAAAGATGCTCAGTATAGCTAATCATCAGGGAAATGCAAATCAAATCCACAGTGAGATATCATCTCACTCTTGTCAGAATAACTATCAATAAGAAGGTCATAAATAACAAATGGTGAAATACACTGTTGTAAATGTAAATTGGTTGAGCTGCTATGGAAAATAATACAGAGGTTTTCAAAGAACTAAGAATACAACAACCGTATGATCCAGCAGTCCCACTCTTGGGCACATACCCAAAGAAAAGGAAAACACTAATTTGAAAAGATATTTGTAGCCCAGTGTTCCTAGCAGTATTGCTTATAATGGCCAAGTCATGGAAGCAGCCTAAAGTGTCCATCAACAGATGAAAGGACAAAGATGATATGGTATAGATAAACAATGTAATACTGCTGCTGCTGCTGCTAAGTTGCTTCAGTCATGTCCGACTCTGTGCGACCCCATAGACAGCAGCCCACTAGACTCCTCTGTCCCTGGGATTCTCCAGGCACGAACACTGGAGTGGGTTGCCATTTCCTTCTCCAGTGCATGAAAGTGAAAAGTGAAAGTGAAGTCGCTCAGTCGTGCCCGACTCTTAGTGACCCCATGGACTGCGGCCCACCAGGCTCCTGTGTCCATGGGATTTTCCAGGCAAGAGTACTGGAGTGGGGTGCCATTGCCTTCTCCAAATGTAATACTACTCAGCCATAAAAAAGAGCAAAATTTTGCCATTTGCAACAACACAGACAGACCAAAGGGTATCAGGCTCAGTGAAATGAGTCAAAGACAAATACTATATGATGCCACTCACATGTGGGCTTCCCTGGTGCTTCAGACGGTAAAGCGTCCGCCTGCAATGCAGGACACCCGGGCTCAATCCCTGGGTCAGGACGATCCCCTGGAGAAGGCAATGGCTACCCACTCCAGTACTCTTGCCTGGAAAACCCCATGGACGGAGGAGCCTGGTGGGCTATAGTCCATGGGGTTGCAAAGAGTCGGACAAGACTGAGCAGCTAACACTATCACTCATATGTGGAATCTAAAACATAAAACAAGCAAATGATTATACAAAAGAGAAGTGGCCTCACAGGTGCAGAGAACAAACTCGTGGTCACCAGGAGGGAGAGTGGTGGAGCAGGGGCAAGAGAGGAGCAGGCGACGAAGAGACACAAAATATTCCTGCGAAATGAATAAGCCATAAGAATATATGTTAGAGCACAGGAATATAGCCAATATTTTATAAGGAAAAAACTGAAGTCGCTCAGTCTTGTCCAACTCTTTGCGACCCCAAGAGTACTGGAGTGGGTTGCTGTTTCCTTCTCCAGGGAACTTCCCCACCCAGGGATCAAACCCAGGTCTCCCACATTGTAGACAGATGCTTTCCATCTGAGCCACCACTTGATCTTATAAGTGGAGTATATTCTATAAAAGTACTGGAGCACTATATTGTACATTTTAACAGAGTATAAAATCAGCCATACTTCAATTTTAAAAGAGAAAGGCAAAAATGGAGGTGAACAGAAGCAACCCAGCTGACAGGCAGCACCAAGCCCCCCAAGGTGTGAATGAAGCCACCTTGGGCATCAGCGCCTTTCCAGCCCAGATGGGCGCAGCTGTGCGAGTCAGCTCAGCCAACAGTGTGCAGAGTGGAGATATGCTGTCTCCTGAGTCCTGCCAGGACTTCCTGACCCACAAAATTTTACAGTGGATGGTGTTGCTTTAAGGCACTACTCTGGGGGGAGACTTGTGCAGCGGCCTCGTAAGCCATCTCTTTCCCCTACCCCCTTGTCTCCATTACTCAGCTGCCTTCAGCTCTCATCAGTCTGGCTCTGTTAAGGAAGCCAGGAAAGGACGCCAGATAGAAAAAAGCTTCCTGGAGCCAAAACGGGTCGCAGACCTGCATCCTGGCCATGTCTCCCAAGCCAGCCTTGTCCCGTTTCCACTCTGCCTTGCCTCAGACAAACCTCCAGCAATTTCCCCCATTTTTGCTTTATTTTGCAATACGTCTGTCTCCTGCTAAGCCCACTATCACATCCAGCTTGGATCTTGCTCCAGAGACCCTAAAATCACAATTTACGTATGATTTTGGGGCATAGGGAAGATCTGGAAATGTGTGTATGTGTATCTGTAAGCACACATTTATATTATATTTATATTATATTTATATCCCCTAGGTCTCAATCAAGTCAAAATGACATTTAATTCTACATATGCTTGAGTAATACAACCTAGAGGTCCACCTCTTATGATAAATCTCTCAGAGCCAACTAATAATGTACCAATTCCTAACAAAAAGCCCCTTTTATTTCTCCATAAAAGACTCTTTAATCCAATTTGATTTATTCAGTAGTCACAATATGAATATGAATTGACCTAGAGAGTCGATTCGGTGCTTTTAAAAGATCCAAACTGTCTCCAATAGCAACCAGAGAATCAGCTTCACATCTCAGACTGTGAAAGCCTTTGAGTTCATCCATACGAGGGGCCCAGCAGAGAACTGGGAGGTTTACGACATTTTAATCACTAATAATTTGGGTTGTTGCTGATGAGAAGACTTTAATGTGAAGAACTTGGAGAGGGTTTCAAGGAGAGTTGCCAAGGTGATTAAAACAGCCTTGTAAATTGGTTTGAAGAATACGCCAGGCTGCCAAGGAGACCATCAGCCCGTCTGACCCTCCCCGGACCACCCCACCTATTCGTCGGATGATCTCAGCCTTAATTGAAATGACAACACAGTGAAGACAGAAATGTGTCACGGCGCGCGCAGTACACGCCACTCCATAGCCCCGGAGAGACTGCGATGCCGAATGAGGAGAGAGGGCACTTGCAGACCTTCCAGTTTCTGAAAGGCTACCTGAAATAGATGGCTGCTGTTCAGGTGCTCAGTCCTGTCCAACTCTTTGTGACCCCATGGACTGCAGCACGCCAGGCTTCCCTGTCCTTCACCATCTCCCAGAGATTTCTCAAATTCATGTCCATTGAGTCAGTGATGCCATGCAGCCATCTAAAACAGGCAATTTACACTTAAAAAGGCACTGGGAATTAGAACAGGATAACAGCCAAACTTGAGCATATTAAAGGTGTATGACAGAAAGCGTCAGTCACTCAGTTGCGACTCTTTGCCATGCCATGGACTGCAGCACACCAGGCTCCTGGGTCCATAGGATTGCATAGGCAAGAATACTGGAGTGGGTTTCCTGCCCCTTCTCCAGGGGATCTTCCTGACCCAGGGATCAAACCCGGGTCTCCCTCATTGTAGGAAGATTCTTTACCATGTGGGTCACCATATAAATGTATATAGGAGAAGGTAAAGCAGAAGAAATCAAATCCCAAAAACTCCTAAGTGGGCAAACCTAGGTATATGGATATAAACATAACCTTGACTAAGTGGCATGAGGGCTTCCCTGGAGACTCAGTGGCAACGAATATGCCTGCAATGCAGGATATGCATCTTCAATCCCTGGGTCAGGAAGATCCCCTGGAGAAGGAAATGGCAACCCACTCCAGTGTTCTTGCCTGGGAAATTCCATGCACAAGAAGAGCCTGACGGGCTACAGTCCATGGGGCCGCAGAGTCAGACAGGACTGAGCGACTGTGCCCCACAGAGCACAAACAACAAAATACATAGCCTTATGCAAAAGAACTATTTCACATGCGCAAGGGTGGGTCTATTTTCCAAAGTCAAATGTGTCGCAGAGGTGAGGCATTTGTACACAGTGGTTAAGAACACAAGATCCAGAATAGGTAGGGAAAAAAAATTGAATCTTAGTTACATCACTTCCTAGCTATGTGATCTTTGGCAACTTACCGTGCCTCTTAGAGCTTCAGTTTCCCCATCAGAAAAGTGAGAACAGCTATGCCTAGATGATTAGATGATGAAAGGACAACATAGAACAAGACAGAATGCTTAATAGAGAGTCCTGCACACGGAACTTAATACATGTGAACTACAATAGTCCACTCTATTCCCACTCCATCCTTTTCATTATAGGGGACTGGAATGCAAAAGTAGGAAGTCAAGAAACACCTGGAGTAACAGGCAAATTTGGCCTTGGAATGCGGAATGAAGCAGGGCAAAGACTAATAGAGTTTTGCCAAGAAAATGCACTGGTCACAGCAAACACCCTCTTCCAACAACACAAGAGAAGACTCTACACATGGACATCACCAGATGGTCAACACCAAAATCAGACTGATTATATTCTTTGCAGCCAAAGATGGAGAAGCTCTACAGAGTCCACAAAAACAAGACCAGGAGCTGACTGTGGCTCAGATCATGAACTCCTTATTACCAAATTCAGACTTAAATTGAAGAAAGTAGGGAAAACCACTAGACCATTCAGGTATGACCTAAATTAAATCCCTTATGATTATACAGTGGAAGTGAGAAATAGATTTAAGGGCTGAGATCTGATAGATAGAGTGCCTGATGAGCTATGGAATGAGGTTCGTGACATAGACCATCCCCATGGAAAAGAAATGCAAAAAAGCAAAATGGCTGTCTCAGGAGGCCTTACAAATAGCTGTGAAAAGAAGAGAGGAGAAAAACAAAGGAGAAAAGAAAAGATATAAGCATCTGAATGCAGAGTTCCAGAGAATAGCAAGAAGAGATAAGAAAGGCTTCTTCAGCGACCAATGCAAAGAAATAGAGGAAAACAACAGAATGGGAAAGACTAGCAATCTCTTCAAGAAAATTAGAGATACCAAGGGAACATTTCATGCAAAAATGGGCTCGATAAAGGACAGAAATGGTATGGACCTAACAGAAGCAGAAGATATTAAGAAGAGGTGGCAAGAATACACAGAAGAACTATACAAAAAAGATCTCCATGACCCAGATAATCATGATGATGTGATCACTAATCTAGAGCCAGACATCCTGGAATGTGAAGTCAAGTGGGCTTTAGAAAGCATCACTATGAACAAAGCTAGTGGAGGTGATGGAACTCCAGTTGAGCTGTTTCAAATCCTGAAAAATGATGCTGTGAAAGTGCTGCACTCAATATGCCAGCAAATTTGGAAAACTCAGCAGTGGCTACAGGACTGGAAAAGGTCAGTTTTCATTCCTATCCCAAAGAAAGGTAATGTCAAATAATGCTCAAACTACTGCACAATTGCACTCGTCTCACATGCTAGTAAAGTCATGCTCAAAATTCTGCAAGCCAGGCTTCAGCAATACATGAACCGTGAACTCCCTAATGTTCAAGCTGGTTTTAGAAAAGGCAGAGGAACCAGAGATCAAATTGCCAACATCGGCTGGATCATGGAAAAAGCAAGAGAGTTCCAGAAAACATCTATTTCTGCTTTATTGACTATGCCAAAGCCTTTGACTGTGTGGATCACAAGAAACTGTGGAAAATTCTGAAAGAGATGGGAATACCAGCCCACCTAACCTGCCTCTTGAGAAATCTGTATGCCGGTCAGGAAGCAACAGTTAGAACTGGACATGCAACAACAGACTGGTTCCAAATAGGAAAAGGAGTACGTCAAGGCTGTATATTGTCATCCTGCTTATTTAACTTATATGCAGAGTACATCATGAGAAACGCTGGACTGGAAGAAACACAAGCTGGAATCAAGATTGCCGGGAGAAACATCAATAACCTCAGATATGCAGATGACACCACCCTTATGGCAGAAAGTGAAGAGGAGCTAAAAAGCCTCTTGATGAAAGTGAAAGAGGAGAGCGAAAAAGTTGACTTAAAGCTCAACATTCAGAAAATGAAGATCATGGCATCCGGTCCCATCACTTCATGGGAAATAGATGGGGAAACAGTGGAAACAGTGTCAGACTTTATTTTGGGGGACTCCAAAATCACTGCAGATGGTGACTGCAGCCATGAAATTAAAAGACACTTACTCCTTGGAAGAAAAGTTATGACCAACCTAGATAGTATATTCAAAAGCAGAGACATTACTTTGCCAACTAAGGTCCATCTAGTCAAGGCTATGGTTTTTCCTGTGGTCATGTATGGATGTGAGAGTTGGACTGTGAAGAAGGTTGAGTGCCGAAGAATTGATGCTTTTGAACTGTGGTGTTGGAGAAGACTCTTGAGAGTCCCTTGGACTGCAAGGAGATCCAACCAGTCCATTCTGAAGGAGATCAGCCCTGGGATTTCTTTGGAAGGAATGATGCTAAAGCTGAAACTCCAGTACTTTGGCCACCTCATGCGAAGAGTGGACTCATTGGAAAAGACTCTGATGCTGGGAGGGATTGGGGGCAGGAGGAGAAGGGGACCACCGAGGATGAGATGGCTGGATGGCATCACTGACTCGATGGACGTGAGTCTGAGTGAACTCCAGGAGTTGGTGATGGACAGGGAGGCCTGGCGTGCCGCGATTCATGGGGTCGCAGAGAGTCGGACACGACTGAGCGACTGAACTGAACTGAACTGAACTGATTCCCACTCCTATCTATTTGATTATTAAAATGGCCATGACTTTTTTCTTTTTAAAACATCTTTGAAAGTGAAAGTCATTGTTTGTGACCCCATGGACTACACAGGGGGATTTTCCCAACCCAGGGATCTCACCCAGGTCTCCCACATTGCAGGCAGATTCTTTACCAGCTGAGCCACCAGGGAAGCCCAAGAATACTGGAGTGGGTAGCCTATCCCTTCTCCAGGGGATCTTCCCAACCCAGGAGTCAAACTGGGGTCCCTGCATTGCAGGCAGATTCTCTACCAACTGAGCTATCAGGGAAGTCCCAAAACAGCTTTATTGAGGGATAATTTACATATCACAGAATCCCCTCACTGTATACGTACAACTCAATAGTTTTTATTGAATTACAGAATTGTACAACCACCTCCAGAATTCAGAACATTTCCATCCTTCCAAACATAAATCTCTTGTGATTTGTGCTTGTCTCCATCCCCACCACCAACTCCAGGGAGCCACAAATCTTTCTGTCCCTACTCTCATTCTAGACTGTAACAAAGGTCAACTCCACTAAGAAAAGTATTTTACCACTAATTAAATATTAATATTTTAAACACACGACCAAAAAATTGGCGTCAACATTTCCCCAGCCCTGGGATGAGTCCTACCTGAAACAAATCTAGGCCAAACATCACAAATCTGGAAGAGGGTGACCCTGTACTTCAGAAGTCTGAAGATACGAATTACTAAACAGTCTCCAGAGCTAAAGGTTATCATTTTTCCAGCATCATTCCCCTGGTTTGCGTTTTCCCCACTTGCATCCATTGATGTCATCCCTCATTTTTATCTTTTCCGTTCCTGCTGATCAATCCCTCCCCTCACCCCACACAGCTTCCCTTTCCTTCTGAACTACCTTCTACCAACCTGGGGACTCCAGCTGAAGTTTCTACGGCTGGTCTTCCCCAGATGTCCTTCAAATGACTCTTTCCCTGTAGCTTTCCATGGCCCTATTAGGAATGCATTTCTTGAGGTAAACAAAATAGCTTGTTACTAAAGGCAAATATGCTTTTAGGAAGGAAAGCACATTGCTACTCATTTGTATAAGTCAATGGATCAGGAATTCAGCAGCACGTGATTCCAGAGTGTGCTGACTGCGGGAAGAAAGACTGTGTGCTCGGAAAGAGGAGGTCAGACTGAAAGGTAAATGTCACGATTTTGCTCCATACTTCCCAAAGAATTACCTCATGCTTGTACCCTGCACTGCTACTTCGTAACAAACTTACCTGTCCACCGTCACATGACGGTCCCTTCTGTTTTCTAAACTAGACAATATGGCCAACTTACCCTTGATAAGGTGGAAATGGCCACACAGCGCACATTTCAGGACGGGAGCCTCCTAGGGAGCCAGAGTGTGGAGACAAACCACAGACCATGGCCTCAAACGGCCCAAGACAGAAAGCAGCAGCCCCTATTCAGTCCCAAGCGCCACACGGTGACGCCCTGGAAGCGCATTCACACTAATAAAAACTTTGCACTTTCTTTCTGAAATCAGATTGGACCATGAAGGTACAACCCTCCACCAGCGTATTATACCCTCTCATTCTACCGCGGCACTATGGAACCACCAGGGGAACCCACGTTTAGAAGGTAGAATTTAAGACACCCATTCCGTTCAGCATTTTCTCAAAAGCCTAAGGAGTGATGTGTTAGTCACTCAGTCGTGTCTGACTCTTTGCAACCCTGTGGATTGTAACCCGCCAGGCACCTCTGCCCATGGGATTTTCCCTGCAGGAATGCTGGAGTGAGTGGCTATTCCCTTCTCCAGGGGACCGTCCCAACCCAGGAATCGGCCCCAGGTCTCCTGCATTGCAAGTGGATTATTTGACCACTAGCACCACCTGGCAGGCCCGATACAGCCAGTGTTTCTAAGGTCTGTGCACACATACCAGGCCGCAGCCAGGAGCGCAGCCTTGCTTCCATTTCATCCAGCCTCTGCTGTGTACTCAGCTATTGTCTCTGGCTCCTTGCATAAATAGATTTAGGGATACTGGTCTCCCGCTAAATCACTTCATGAAACTTGAAATTACCTTCAGCACGAGTGCTATCTTTTTTGAGAAATCAACTGCTAAATAACAAAGAAAAGTTTAGCTAAACATCATCTTACAGATTTCAGCCACAAAAGGATTTTCCACATATATTACCAAACTCTATCCCTTTTGAAGACAGAAGCCATAAAACATTAAGTCCAAGCCTTCTATTAATAAATAATGTATTCTAAACAAATAACTCACAGACACAGAAAACAAACTTACCTTCACCAAAGTGGGAGGAAGAGGGGAAGTTTGGGATTGACAGACACACACTACCATATACATATTTATAAACATTTATTAAAATAGATACACAACATGGGCCTAGTGTATAGCGCAGGAACCACTCAGTATCACACAGTAACACACGATGGAAGAAAGTCCGAGTGCCTGCGCGTGCAGATAACAGTGGATATTAAGAGAGTCCGAGTGCCTACGCGTGCAGATAACAGTGGATATTAAGAGAGTCCGAGTGCCTACGCGTGCAGATAACAGTGGATATTAAGAGAGTCCAAGTGCCTGTGCGTGCAGATAACAGTGTTTATCACTGCTGTTGCTGTTCTGCAGTCGCTCAGTCATGTCTGACTCTTGCGACCCCGTGGACTGCAGCACGCCAGGCTTCCCTGTCCTTCACTGTCTCCTGGAGCTTGCTCAAACTCATGTCCATCAAGTCGGCGATGCCATCCAACCATCTCATCCTCTGTCATCCCCTTCTCCTCCTGCCCTAAATCTTTCCCAGCATCAGGGTCTTTTCCCATGAATCGGCTCTTTGCATCAAGTGACCAAAGATATATATAAATTGAACCATTTTGCTGTACACCAGAGACTAATACAACATTGTAAATCAACTGCACTTCAATTTTAAAATAAAAATGAAAGTATTCTTCCCTGAAAATTCTACGGAAATCCTTTGGTCCCTCCCTTTTTTTCCTCACAAGTACAGCTGACAGTCAGAGAGATTTAGATGTGTTCCCTTCGTCTGTGGTTACTCTCAGGGTTGCCTGTGATTGAAAGCTCTCTCAGCCCACTTGGGTCTCACATAGCCTGAGTAAGCAGACTGCAGCCAAGGCGCGGCACACCTGTGATTTCCCTGCTGCCAGGCTGCCACGCCCACACCTTATTACTAAAGCAATTTAGAGACTATTCTGGAGAGAAAAATCCTTCGCATGTTGTTTTTCCTTTCGAGGCTTCTCGCTTCAGTCGGACGGAACACTGGTCTCCGTAACCGGGCTGATTAACGCCTGGAGCTGAGCGCCGTGTGCGCGTACTCCGGTGTGCTGTCTGTCAGAGGAGCAGTTATCCGCCGACCTGTCCCCTGCTCCTTCTAGACGAAGAGTTCCTTTCTCTCACACGTCTCTAAATCACGAGGCATCTGACACAATGCCTGGTGCACAGGAAACGCTCAAGAGTTTGTGTTAAAGCCATCATCAGAAGGTAATATCTGAGCTAAGACCCAAAGGTTGAGAAGGCTCTTGCCACGCAAAGATCTAGGGAAAGCACGTTTTATGTGGGCAGAGGAGATAGCGAGTGGAAGGCCTGGGGCATCACAAGGACCGGCATGCTTGAGAACCGGAAGGCGCGCCAGTACGGCTGGGGAAGCCAAGCAAAAGCGAGCAAGAAGCACTCCGGTCTGAAAGGCAGGGGAGAGCCAGACCGCGTGGGGCGCGCACGCGGGTAAAGGGTTTGAGACTTCTGTCTGGTCCAGCGGTTAAGAATACGCCTGCCAGTGCAGGGGACATAGGTTCAATCACTGCTCTGCGAATACCCCACGTGCCAGGGAGCAGCTAAGGCCACGCGCCACAGCTGCTGACCCTGCGCCCTGGAGCCTGCGCCCTGCAGTGAAGGAAGCCAGCACGGTGACCAGCCCGGTGGCCGCAACTAGGAAAGCCCACGCACAGCAGTGGCAGCCCAGAGCAACCGCAAGTAAGTACATGAAGCTCTGTAGACCAAGAGGTCCAGATTTCATTCCATTTTTTTAATTTATTTATGCTTCGTTGGAGGATAACCGCTTTACAATGTTGTGCTGGTTTCTGCCATGTATCAACGTGAATCAGCCATAGCGTCCCCTCCCTCTTGAACTTTTTCCCACCTCCCACCCCATCCCACCCCTCTGCGTTATCACAGAGCGCCGGATTTCAGCTCCCTGCATCGCGCAGCACAGGTCCGCTGGCCATCTCATTTCCTACATGGTGGCGCATCGGCTTCGGCGCTGCGCTCGCAATTCACCCCACTCCGCAGCTGTGCCCACAGCTCTGTCCTCTCCCGCTGCATCTCCACTGCTGCCCTGCGAACGGCGTCATCAGTGCCCTTTCCGTTAACAGACTCCGAATATACGTGTTAATAGATGATACTTGTTTTCCTTTTTCTGACTTTCTAGCTTCATCCACTTTGTTAGAACTGAATCAAATGTCTTCCTTTCCATGGCTGAGTAATAATCCACTGTGCATATGCACCGTGACTTTTTATCCATCCAGCTGTCAGTGGACTAGTCAGGTCGCCTACATGTCCTAGCTGTTGTAAATACAGTGCAGCGATGAGCACTGGGGTGCGAGTGTCTTTTCCAGCTCCCTCGGGGTATATGCCCAGTAGTGGGATTGTTGGGAGTCTTATTCCTGGTGTCTTAAATAATCTCTATATCGTTCTCCATAGTAGCTGCATCAGCTTGAATTCCCACCGATAGGGCGAGTTCCGTTTTCTCCACATCCTATCCAGCTTTTATTGTTTGTAGACTTTTTGATGATGGCCATGGAGAAGGCAATGGCACCCCACTCCAGTACTCCTGCCTGGAAAATCCCATGGATGGAGGAGCCTGGTGGGCTGCAGTCCATGGGGTCGCTAAGAGTCAGACACGACTGAGCGACTTCACTTTCACTTTTCACCTTCATGCATTGGAGAAGGAAATGGCAGCGCACTCCAGTGTTCTTGCCTGGAGAATCCCAGGGATGGGGGAGCCTGGTGGGCTGCCGTCTATGGGGTCGCACAGAGTCAGACACGACTGAAGCGACTTAGCAGCATTCTGACCAGGATGAGATGATACCTCATTGTAGTTCTGATTTGCATTTCTTTAATAATGAGCAATGTTGAGGATGACCCTGAAGTGGGCTTTTGTTTGTTTGTCTTACTGACATTTAGTTGATTTACAATATTAGATACATTTCAGGTGTACAACATTGGTGGTGTTCAGTCACCCAGCTGTGTCTGATTCTTTGTGACCCCATGAATCGCAGCACGCCAGGCCTCCCTGTCCATCACCAACTCCCGGAGTTCACTCAAGTTCACGTTCATTACATTGGTGATGCTGTCCAGCCATCTCATCCTCTGACACCCTCTTCTCCTTCTGCCCTCAATCTTCCCCAGCATCAGGGACTTTTCCAAAAAGTCATCAGCGTGCATCAGATGACCAAAATACTGAGCTTCAGCTTCGGCATCAATGCTTCCAGTGAATATTCAGGATTGATCCCCCTTAAGATTGACTGGTTTGCTCTCCTTGCAGTCCAAGGGATGTTCAGGAGTTTTCTCGAGCACCAGAGTTCAAAGGCATCAGTTCTTTGGTGTCCTGCCTTCTTTACAGTCCAGCTCTCACAACCGTACGTGACCACGGGGAAGACCGCCGCCTCGGCTATATGGACCTTTGTCAGCAGAGCAATGTCTGCTTTCCAACACAGTCTAGGTTTGTCATTGCTTTCCTGCCGAGAAGCAGTCGTCTTCTGATTTCATGGCTGCAGTCACCGTCCACAGTGAGTTTTTGGAGCCCGAGAAGCGGAAATCGGTCATGACTTCCAGCTTTCCCCTTCTATTTGCCATGCAGTAATGAGGCCAGATCCCATGGTCTTAGCTTTTTTAATATTTATTCTTAGGCTGGCTCTTTCACTCTCCTCCTTCACCCTCATCAAGAGGCTCTTCACTTTCTGCCATTAGAGTCCACATGTCCACATATCTGAGGTTGTTGGTGTTTCTCCCTCCTGTCTTGATTCTGGCTTGTAACTCATCCAGCCCAGCATTTCTCATGATGTGCTCAGCGTATTAGTTAAACAAACAGGCTGACAGCAGACAGCCCTGCCATGCTATTTTCTCAACCTTGAACCAGTCAGTTGTTCATACAGGGCTCAAACTGTTGCTTCTTGACCCACATACAGGTTTCTCGGGAGATAGGTAAGGCGATCTGGTATTCACATCTTTCTAAGAGCTTTCCACAGTTTGTCATGATCTACACAGTCAAAGGGATTAGCGTAATCAATAAAACAGAGATAGATGTTTTCCTGAAATTCCCTTGCTCTTTCTATAATTCAGCGAATGTTGGCAATTTGCTCTCTAGTTCCTCTTCCTTTTCTAAACCCAGCTGGGACATCTGGAAGTTCTTGGTTCACATAATGCTGAAGCCTAGCATGCAAGGTTTTAAGCGTGACCTTCCTAGCACGTCCGATGGTCAGCACATTCTTTGGCACTACGCTTCCTGGGAACTGGGATGAGGGTGGACCTTTTCCAGTCTTGTGGCCACTGCTGAGTCTTCCAGATTTGCTGACATAATGAATGCGACACCTTGATGGCTCCTCCTTTAGGAATCTGAATAGTTCTGCTGGGATTTCATCACAGCCACTAGCTTTATTAACAGCAGCGCTTCTTAATGCCCACTTGATTTCTCACTCCAGAATGTCTGGCTCTGGGTGACTAACCACACCATTATAACAATCTGTTTCATCAAGATCTTTTTTATACATTTCTGTGTATTCTTCCCATCTCTTCTTGATCTCTTCAGCATCTACTAAGTCGCTACCTTATTTATCCTTTATTGTGCCCATCTTTGGGTGGAAAGCTCCCTTGATGTTTCCAGTTTTCCTGAAGAGATCACTAGTCTTTCCTTTTTTGTTGTTTTCTTCTATTATTAAACACTGCTCATTGAAGGAGGCCTTCTTGTCCCTTCTAGCTACTCTTTGAAAGCTCCATGTTTAACTGGAAGTGCCTTTCCCTCTCTCCCTTGCTTTTCGCTCCTCTTCATTCTTTCCCTGTTCGTAAAGCCTCTTCTGATGACCACTTTGCCTCCTTGCTTTTCTTTTTCTTTGGGGTGGTTTTGCTCGCTGCCTCCTGTACAATACTGTGGCCCTCTGTCCATAGTTCCTCAGGCACATGGTTATCTAACCCAGTCCTTAGAATCTATTCGCTACCTCTACTGTGAATTCATATGGGATTTGACTTAAGTCATACCTGGCTAGCCTAGTGTTGTTCCTGGTTTTCTTTAGATTAAACCTGGATTTTGCTATGAGAAGCTGATGATCTGAGCCACAGTCAGCTCCAGGTCTTGTTTTTGCTGACTGTATAGAGCTTCTCCATCTTCAGCTACAAAGAATGCAATCAACTTGATCTTGGTATTGGCCATCTGGTGATGTCCACGTGTAAAGACATCTCCTGTGCTGTTGGAAGAGTATTCGCTACAACCAGTGCATTCTCTTGGCAGAATTCAGTTAGCCTTTGTCCTATTTCATTTGTTCTCCAAGGCCAAATTTGCCTGTTACTCCAGGTATGTTTTGACTTCCTACTTTTGCATTCCAATCCCTAACGATGAATAGAACATCTTTTTAGGTGTTAGTTCCAGGAGGTCTTCACAGCACTGATCAACTCCACCTTCTTCAGCATCGGTGGTAGGGGCATAGACTTGGATTACTCTGATGTTGAATGGCTTGCCTTGGAAATGAACTGAGATTATTCTGTCATTTCTGAGGTTGGACCCAAGTACTGCATGTCAGACTCTTTCATTGGTTGTGAGGGCTACTCTGTTGCTTCTGTGGGATTCTTGCCCACAGTAGTAGATATAATGGTCACCTGAATTAAATTCACCCATTCCCGCCCATTTTAGTTCTCTGATTCCTAGGATGTCGATATTTATTCTTATCATCTCCTGCTTGACCATGTCCAGTTTTCCTTGATTCATAGTCCTAACATTCCAGGTTCTTATACAATACCGTTCTATGCAGCATCAGATTTTACTTTCCTCACCAAACACACCAACAACTGAGCGTCCTATCCACTTCGGCCCAGCCGCTTCATTCACTCTGGGACTATTGGTAATTCTCCTCCGCTCTTCCCCAGTAGCACACTGGGCACCTTCAGACCTGGGGACTCACCTTTTGGTGTCGTATCTCTCCAGCCTTTTATACGGTTCATGGGGTTCTCACAGCAAGTACACTGGGGTGATTTGCCATTCCCCCCTCCAGTGGATCACGCTTTGTCAGAACTCTCTGCTATGAGCCATCCGTTCTGGGTGGCCCTGCATGGCATGGCTCACAGCTTCACTGAGGTATGCAAGCCCCTTTACTGTGACAAGGCAGTGATCCACAAAGGTGCTTTTTGTTTGAAGTGAGTCTTTGTTTGTTTGTTTTATTGACATATAGTTGACTTGACAATATTATGTACATTTCAGGTGTACAACATACTGAATCACAATTTTTGAAGGTTCTACTCCATGTAAAGTCATCATAAAATATTGGCTGTATTCCCTGTGTGTACAGGATACCTTGTGGCTTATTTATTTTGTACGTAGGGTTCGTACTCTTAATTGCCCCATCTTGCCCCTCCTCCTTCCCTCTCCCCACTGGTAATGACTAGTTTGTTCTCTGTGTCTGTGAGTCTGTCTCTTCTTTGCTGTAATCACTGGTTTGTTTCATTCTTAGATCCCACATATAAGTAATATACAGTATTCGTACTTCTCTTGCATTTATCTGGTGATTAGCATCTTTTCACATGCCTATTGGACACCTGTATGTCTTCTTTGGAAAAAATGTCTATTCAGTTCTTCTGCCCATTTCTTAATGGGGTTGTTTGGCTTTTGATGTTGAGTTGTATGAACTGTCTATAGATTTTAGAAATTAGCCCTTATCAATCATATTATTTGCAAATATTTTCTCCCATTCAGTAGGTTGGCTTTTCATATTGTTGATGGCTCCCTTTTTTGTAAAAAAAAAAAAAAAAAAAAAAAAACTTTTAAGTCTAATTATATCCCATTTGTTTTTTTCTTGCTTTTGTTTCCTTTTCCTTGGAAGACAAAAAATTATTGCTACAACATATGTCAAAAAGTATTTCGCCTATGCTTTCTTCTAGGAGTTGTATGGCTTCAGATCTTACATATAGGTTGTTATTCCATTTTGAGTTTATTTTGTGTATGGTGTTAAAGAATGTTTTAATTTCATTCTTTTCCATGTATCTGTCCAGTTTTCCCAGCACCACGTATTGAAGAGACTGCATTTTGTCCATTGTATATTCCTGCCTCTTTTGTCAAAGATTAATTGATCATAATGAATTGAATGGGTTATAAAATCATTATGGAGAACAACTTACAGAGAAGCAAAATAGGAATCCAAGAGACTAAGTCAGAGATGATGGGGATTGGATGGGAGATGGCAGTGGAGACAGAGAGACATGGATGGATTGGAGAGAACTTTCAGAGAGAAAGCTGGTGGTCTCTGGTGATGGGCTGGATATGAGGATGAAGGAAAGGAGGCTGCTAAAGGTGATTCTTGGTTTCTCATGTTTACAGATTCACAGTTGGGTAAAAGCGGGGGCGGCCGCGAGCAGGCGCACTAAGCGCGGCCGAGAGGAGCGACCGCACGTCCGAGGTCAGGAGCAGCGGCCTAGAGTGCCAGGCTGCGACGGCGCAGGAACGGCCGAGAGGAGCTACCCTGCGTCCCAGATCAGGGGCGGCTGGGAGGAGCTATCCCGGGTCCGAGGTCAGGGGTGGCGGCCAAGAGGAGCTACCCCACATCGGAGGTCAGGGGCCGCTGGGAGAAACCACCCCAAGCCCGAGGCCAGGGGCGGTGACCCTGAGGAACCACCCCGAGCCTGAGGCCAGGGCCGGCGGCCGGGAGAAGCAACCCAGGGAGGGTGGCTGCGCAGG
Organism: Ovis aries; assembly: GCF_016772045.2. Classification (NCBI taxonomy): domain Eukaryota; kingdom Metazoa; phylum Chordata; class Mammalia; order Artiodactyla; family Bovidae; genus Ovis; species Ovis aries. The sequence goes on from NC_056054.1 coordinate 278,106,456, forward strand.
CGCAGGAGGGCCTAGAGGAGCTATCCCACGTTGAAGGTCAGGAACAGTGGCGGTAAGGAGATACCCCTCATCCAAGGTAAGGAGCAGCGGCTGTGCTTTGCTGGAGCAGCCGTGAAGAGATACCCCATGCCCAAGGTAAGAGAAACCCAAGTAAGATGGTAGGTGTTGCAAGAGGGCATCAGAGGGCAGACACACTGAAACCATACTCACAGAAAACTAGTCAACCTAATCACACTAGGATCACAGCCTTGTCTAACTCAATGAAACCAAGCCATGCCTGTGGGGCAACCCAAGACGGGCGGGTCATGGTGGAGAGGTCTGACAGAATGTGGTCCACTGGAGAAGGGAATGGCAAACCACTTCAGTATTCTTGCCTTGAGAACCCCATGAACAGTATGAAAAGGCAAAATGATAGGATACCAAAAGAGGATCTCCCCAGGTCATTAGGTGTCCATATACTACTGGAGATCAGTGGAGAAATAACTCCAGAAAGAATGAAGGGATGGAGCCAAAGCAAAAACAATACCCAGTTGTGGATGTGACTGGTGATAGAAGCAAGATCCAATGCTGTAAAGAGCAATATTGCATAGAACCTGGAATGTCAGGTCCATGAATCAAGGCAAACTGGAAGTGATCAAACGAGATGGCAACGGTGAATGTCGACATTCTAGGAATCAGCGAACTAAAATGGACTGGAATGGGTGAATTTAACTCAGATGACCATTATATCTACTACTGCAGGCAGGAATCCCTCAGAAGAAATGGGGTAGCCATCATGGTCAACAAAAGAGTCCGAAATGCAGTACTTGGATGCAATCTCAAAAACGACAGAATGATGTCTGTTCGTCTCCAAGGCAAATCATTCAGTATCACAGTTATCCAAGTCTATGCCTCAACCAGTAACACCAAAGAAGCTGAAGTTGAACAGTTTTATGAAGACCTACAAGACCTTTTAGAACTAACACCCAAAAAAGATGTCCTTTTCATTATAGGGGACTGGAATGCAAAAGTAGGAAGTCAAGAAACACCTGGAGTAACAGGCAAATTTGGCCTTGGAATGCGGAATGAAGCAGGGCAAAGACTAATAGAGTTTTGCCAAGAGAATGCACTGGTCATAGCAAACACCCTCTTCCAACAACACAAGAGAAGACTCTACACATGGATATCACCAGATGGTCAACACCAAAATCAGATTGATTATATTCTTTGCAGCCAAAGATGGAGAACTCTATACAGTCAACAAAAACAAAACCAGGAGCTGACTGTGGCTCAGATCATGAACTCCTTATTGCCAAATTCAGACTCAAATTGAAGAAAGTAGGAAAACCGCTAGACCATTCAGGTATGACCTAAATCAAATCACTTATGATTATACTGTGGAAGTGAGAAGTAGATTTAAGGGACTGGATCTGATAGATAGAGTGCCTGATGAACTATGGAATGAGGTTCGTGACATTGTACAGGAGACAGGGATCAAGGCCATCCCCATGGAAAAGAAATGCAAAACAGCAAAATGGCTGTCTGGGGAGGCCTTACAAATAGCTGTGAAAAGAAGAGAGGTGAAAAGCAAAGGAGAAAAGGAAAGATATAAGCATCTGAATGCAGAGTTCCAGAGAATAGCAAGAAGAGATAAGAAAGCCTTCCTGAGTGATCAATGCAAAGAAATAGAGGAAAACAACAGAATGGGAAAGACTAGAGATCTCTTCAAGAAAATTAGAGATACCAAGGGAATATTTCATGCAAAGATGGGCTCAATAAAGGACAGAAATGGTATGGACCTAACAGAAGCAGAAGATATTAAGAAGAGGTGGCAAGAATACACAGAAGAATACAAAACAGATCTTCACGACCCAGATAATCATGATGGTGTGATCACTAATCTAGAGCCAGACATCCTGGAATGTGAAGTCAAGTGGGCCTTAGAAAGCATCACTACGAACAAAGCTAGTGGAGGTGATGGGATTCCAGTTGAGCTGTTTCAAATCCTGAAAGATGATGCTGTGAAAGTGCTGCACTCAATATGCCAGCCAATTTGGAAAACTCAGCAGTAGCCTCAGGACTGGAAAAGGTCAGTTTTCATTCCAATCCCAAAGAAAGGCAATGCCAAAGAATGCTCAAACTACTGCACAATTGCACTCATCTCACATGCTAGTAAAGTCATGCTCAAAATTCTCCAAGCCAGGCTTCAGCAATACATGAACTGTGAACTTCCTGATGTTCAAGCTGGTTTTAGAAAAGGCAGAGGAACCAGAGATCAAATTGCCAACATCCGCTGGATCATGGAAAAGCAAGAGAGTTCCAGAAAAACATCTATTTCTGCTTTACTGACTATGCCAAAGCCTTTGACTGTGTGGATCACAATAAACTGTGGAAAATTCTGACAGAGATGGGAATACCAGAACACCTAACCTGCCTCTTGAGAAATCTGTATGCCGGTCAGGAAGCAACAGTTAGAACTGGACATGGAACAACAGACTGGTTCCAAATAGGAAAAGGAGTGCGTCAAGGCTGTATATTGTCACCCTGCTTATTTAACTTCTATGCAGAGTACATCATGAGAAATGCTGGGCTAGAAGAAATACAGGTTGGAATCAAGATTGCCGGTAGAAATATCAATAACCTCAGATATGCAGATGACACCACCCTTATGGCAGAAAGTGAAGAAGAACTATAAGCCTCTTGATGAAAGCGAAAGTGAAGAGTGAAAAAGTTGACTTAAAGCTCAACATTCAGAAAACGAAGATCATGGCATCCGGTCCCATCACTTCATGGGAAATAGATGGGAAACAGTGTCAGACTTTATTTTGGGGGGCTCCAAAATCACTGCAGATGGTGACTGCAGCCATGAAATTAAAAGACGCTTACTCCTCGGAAGGAAAGTTATGACCAACCTAGATAGCATATTCAAAAGCAGAGACATTACTTTGCCGACTAAGGTCCATCTAGTCAAGGCTATGGTTTTTCCTGTGGTCATGTATGGATGTGAGAGTTGGACTGTGAAGAAGGCTGAGCGCCGAAGAATTGATGCTTTTGAACTGTGGTGTCGGAGAAGACTCTTGAGAGTCCCTTGGACTGCAAGGAGATCCAACCACTCCATTCTGAAGGAGATCCTTCCTGGGATTTCTTTGGAAGGAAGGATGCTAAAGCTGAAACTCCAGGACTTTGGCCACCTCATGCGAAGAGTTGACTCATTGGAAAAGACTCTGATGCTAGGAGGGATTGGGGGCAGGAGGAGAAGGGGATGACCGAGGATGAGATGGCTGGATGGCATCACGGACTCGATGGACGTGAGTCTGAGTGAACTCCAGGAGATGGTGATGGACAGGGAGGCCTGGTGTGCTGTGATTCATGGGGTCGCAAAGAGTTGGACATGACTGAGCGACTGAACTGAACTGAACTGAACTGAACAATTGAGTGAATGGATTTTATAATTGGATGGCACTTACTGAGTTCGGGAAGGAATTTATCAGAGAAAAGAACAGGAGATGAGAAACCACAGAACTCCTCAAATGCATCCAGCTGCCCTTTCAGATGCCATGTGCAGGGGTCTGATTCAAACCTGGGATTCTCTTTTATTGAACTGTAGTTGATTTACGATGTTGTGTTAGTTTCAAATGTACAGCAAAGTAATTCAGTTTGTATATATACATATATAGTATGCAATATATATGCATAATATTTTTCAGATTCTTCTCCATTATAGATTATTACACAATACAGAATGTAGCTCCCTGTGATATACGGTTGGACCTCATTGTTCATCTATATAGTAGTGAGTATCTCATGCAGGTATGAAGAAGAAATCAAAAGCTTTGCAGACAAGCAAAAGCTGGGAGAATTCAGCACCACCAAACCAGGTCTTCAACAAATCCTAAAGGATATTCTCTAGACAGGAAACAGAGAAAAGGTTTATAAAATAAAATCCAAAACAACAAAGCAAGTGGCAACAGGATCATACTTATCAATGAATACCTTAAATGTAAATGGGTTGAATGCCCCAACTTAAGACAAAGACTGGCTGAATAGATATAAAAACAAGACCCTTATACATGCTGTCTACAGGAGACCCACCTCACAACAAGGGACACATACAGACTGAAAGTGAAGGGCTGGAAAAAGATATTCCACGCAAATAGAGACCAAAAGAAAGCAGGAGTAGCAATACTCATATCAGATAAAATAGACTTTAAGACAAAGGCTGTGAAAAGAGACAAAGAAGGACACTACAGAATGGTCAAAGGATCAATCCAAGTAGAAGATATAACAATTATAAATATATATGCACCCAACACAGGAGCACCACAATATGTAAGGCAAATGCTAACAAGTATGAAAGGGGAAATTAACAATAACACAATAATAGTGGGAGACTTTAATGCCCCACCCACATGTATGGATAGGTCAACCAAACAGAAGATTAGCAAGGAAACACAAGCTTTAAATGAAACAGTGGACCAGTTACACCTAATTGATATCTATAGGACATTTCACCCCAAAACAATGAATTTCACCTTTTTCTCAAGTGCACACAGAACATTCTCCAGGATAGATCACATCCCTGGCCATAAATCTAGTCTTGGTAAATTCAAAAAACTAAAATCATTTCAAGCATCTTTTCTGATCACAATGCGGTAAAATTAGATGTCAACTACAGGAAAAAAAAAACTATTAAAAATACAAACATATGGAGGCTGAACAACACACTTCTGAATAACCAAAAAAATCACAGAAGAAATCAAAAAGGAAATTAAAATATGCATAGAAACAAATGAAAATAAAAGCTCAACAACCCAAAACCTATGGGATTCAGTAAAAGTGGTGCTAAGAGGAAGGTTCATGGCAATATAAGCTTACCTCAAGAAACAAGAGAAAAATCAAATAAATAACCCAACTTTACACCTAAGGCAACTAGAAAAAGAAGAAATGAATAACCCCAGGGTTAGTAGAAGCAAAGAAATCATAAAAATTAGGGCAGAAATAAGCGAAAAAGAAACAAAAGAGACCTTAGCAAAAATCAACAAAGCTAAAAGCTGGTTCTTTGAGAAGATAAATAAAATAGATAAACTATTAGGCAGACTCATCAAGAAAAAAAGGGAGACGGATCAAATCAGCAAAATCAGAAATGAAGATGGAGAAATCACAACAAACAACACAGAAATACAACAGATCATAAGAGACTGCTATCAGCAGCTATATGCCAATGAAATGGACAACTTGGAAGAAAGGGATGAATTCTTAGAAAAGTAAAACCTTCCGAAGCTGAACCAGGAAGAAACAGAAAATCTTAACAGACCCATCACAAGCACAGAAATTGAAACTGTAACCAAAAATCTTTCAACAAGCAAAAGCCCAGGACCAGAAGGCTTCACAGGTGAATTCTACCAAAAATTTAGAGAAGAGCTAACACCTATCCTACTCAAACTCTTCCAGGAAATGGAAGAGGAAGGAAAACTCCAAAACTCATTTTATGAAGCCACCATCACCCTAATACCAAAACCAAACAAAAATGCCACAAAAAAAGAAAACTACAGGCCAATATCACTGATGAACATAGATGCAAAATCCTTAACAAAATTCTAGCAAACAGAATCCAACAACATATTAAAAAAATCATACATCATGATCAAGTTGGGTTTATCCCAGAGATGCAAGGATTCTTCAATAATTGCAAATCTATCAGTGTGATACACCACATTAACAAATTGAGAGATAAAAGCCATATGATTATCTCAATAGATGCAGAAAAAGCCTTTGACAAAATTCAACAGCCATTTCGGATTTAAAAAAAAAAAAAAAAAAAAAAACCTCCAGAAAGCAGGCATAGAAGGAACATACCTCAACATAATAAAAGCCATATATGATAAGCCCACAGCAAACATTATCCTCAATGGTGAAAAATTGAAAGCATTTCCCCTAAAGTCAGGAACAAGACAAGGGTGCCCACTCTCACCTCTACCATTCAACACAGCTTTGGAAGTTTTAGCCACAGCAATCAGAGAAGAAAAAGAAATAAAAAGAATCCAGACTGGAAAAGAAGAAATAAAACTCTCACTGTTTGCAGATGACATGATCCTCTACATAGAAAACCCTAAAGACTCCACCAGAAAATTACCAGAGCTAACAATGAATAAAATAAAGTTGAAGGATAAAAAATTGATACACATAAATCCCTCGAATTCCTATACACTAACAATGTGAAGAAGGCTGAGCGCTGAAGAATTGATGCTTTTGAACTGTGGTGTTGGAGAAGACTCTTGAGAGTCCCTTGGACTGCAAGGAGAGTCAACCAGTCCATTCTAAAGGAGATCAGTCCTGGGTGTTCATTGGAAGGACTGATGCTGAGGCTGAAACTCCAATACTTTGGCACCTCCTGCGGAGAGTTGACACATTGGAAAAGACTCTGATGCTGGGAGGGATTGTGGGCAGGAGGAGAAGGGGACGACAGAGGATGAGATGGCTGGATGGCATCACAGACTTGATGGACATGAGTCTGAGTGAACTCCGAGAGTTGGTGATGGACAGGGAGGCCTGGCGTGCTGCGATTCATGGGGTCACAAAGAGTCGGACGCGACTGAACTGAACTGAACTGAACAATGAGAAAACAGAAAAAGAAATTAAGGAAACAATTCCATTCACCATTGCAACAAAAGGAATAAAATACTTAGGAATAAATCTACCTAAAGAAACCAGAGACAGATATATCAGTTCAGTTCAAAAGCATCAATTCTTTGGCACTCAGCCTTCTTCACAGTCCAACTCTCACATCCATACACGACCACAGGAAAAACCATAGCCTTGATTAGACAGACCTTAGTCGGCAAAGTAATGTCTCTGCTTTTGAATATACTATCTAGGTTGGTCATAACTTTTCTTCCAAGGACTAAGCGTCTTTTAATTTCATGGCTGCAGTCACCATCTGCAGTGATTTGGAGCTCAAAAAAATATAGTCTGACACTGTTTCCACTGCTTCCCCATCTATTTCCCATGAAGTGATGGGACCAGATGCCATGATCTTCGTTTTCTGAATGTTTAGCTTTAAGCCAACTTTTTCACTCTCCTCTTTCACTTTCATCAAGAGGCTTTTTAGCTCCTCTTCACTTTCAGCCATAAGGGTGGTGTCATCTGCATATCTGAGATTATTGATATTTCTCCTGGCAATCTTGATTTCAGCTTGTGTTTCTTCCAGTCCAGTGTTTCTCATGATGTACTCTGCATAGAAGTTAAATAAGCAGGGTGACAATATACAGCCTTGACGTACTCCTTTTCCTATTTGGAACCAGTCTGTTGTTCCATGTTCAGTTCTAACTGTTGCTTCCTGACCTGCATATAGGTTTCTCAAGAGGCAGGTCAGGTGGTCTGGTATTCCCATCTCTTTCAGAATTTTCCACAGTTTCTTGTGATCCACACAGTCAAAGGCTTTGGCATAGTCAATAAAGCAGAAATAGATGTTTTCTGGAACTCTCTTGCTTTTTCCATGATCCAGCAGATGTTGGCAATTTGATCTCTGGTTGCTCTCCCTTTTCTAAAACCAGCTTGAACATCAGGAAGTTCACAGTTCACATTTTGCTGAAGCCTGGCTTGCAGAATTTTGAGCGTTACTTTACTAGCAGGTGAGATGAGTGCAATTGTGCAGTAGTTTGAGCAATCTTTGGCATTGCCTTTCTTTAGAATTGGAATGAAAACTGACCTTTCCAGTCCTGTGGCCACTGCTGAGTTTTCCAAATTTGCTGGCATATTGAGTGCAGCACTTTCACAGCATCATCTTCCAGGATTTGAAACAGCTCAACTGGAATTCCATCACCTCCGCTTGCTTTGCTCGTAGTGATGCTTTCTAAGGCCCACTTAACTTCACATTCCAAGATGTCTGGCTCTAGATTAGTGATCACATCATCATGATTATCTGGGTCATGAAGATCTTTTTTGTACAGTTCTTCCGTGTATTCTTGCCATGTCTTCTTAATATCTTCTGCTTCTGTTAGGTCCATACCATTTCTGTCCTTTATCAAGCCCTTTTTTGCATGACATATTCCCTTGGTATCTCTAATTTTCTTGAAGAGATCTCTAGTCTTTCCCGTTCTATTCTTTTCCTCTATTTCTTTGCATTGATCACTGAAGAAGGCTTTCTTATCTCTTCTTGCTATTCTCTGGAACTCTGCATTCAGATGCTTATATCTTTCCTTTTCTCCTTTGCTTTTCACCTCTCTTCTTTTCACAGCTATTTGTAAGGCCTCCCCAGACAGCCATTTTGTTTTTGCATTTCTTTTCCATGGGGATGGTCTTGATCCCTGTCTCCTGTACAATGTCACAAACCTCATTCCATAGTTCATCAGGCACTCTGTCTATCAGATCTAGGCCCTTAAATCTATTTCTCACTTCCACAGTATAATCATAAGGGATTTGATTTAGGTCATACCTGAATGGTCTAGCGGTTTTCCCTACTTTCTTCAATTTGAGTCTGAATTTGGTAATAAGGAAAAATGATCTGAGCCACAGTCAGCTCCTGGTTTTGTTTTTGTTGACTGTATAGAGCTTTTCCATCTTTGGCTGCAAAGAATATACTCAATCTGATTTTGGTGTTGACCATCTGGTGATGTCCATGTGTAGAGTCTTCTCTTGTGTTGTTGGAAGAGGGTGTTTGCTATGACCAGTGCATTTTCTTGGCAAAACTCTATTAGTCTTTGCCCTACTTCATTCCGCATTTCAAGGCCAAATTTGCCTGTTACTCCAGGTGTTTCTTGACTTCCTACTTTTGCATTCCAGTCCCCTATAATGAAAAGGACATCTTTTTTGGGTGTTAGTTCTAAAAGGTCTTGTAGGTCTTCATAAAACTGTTCAACTTCAGCTTCTTCAGCATTACTGGTTGGGGCATAGACTTGGATAACTGTGATATTGAATGGCTTGCCTTGGAGACATACAGAGATCATTCTGTTGTTTTTGAGACTGCATCCAGGTACTGCATTTCGGACTCTTTTGTTGACCATGATGTCTACTCCACTTCTTCTGAGGGATTCCTGCCTGCAGTAGTAGATATAATGATCATCTGAGTTAAATTCACCCATTCCAGTCCATTTTAGTTCACTGATTCCTAGAATGTTGACGTTCACTCTCTCCATTTCTTGTTTGACCACTTCCAATTTGCCTTGATTCATAGACCTGACACTCCAGGTTCCTTTGCAATACTGCTCTTTACAGCATCGGACCTTGCTTCTATCACCAGTCACATCCACAACTGGGTATGGTTTTTGCTTTGTCTCCATCCCTTCATTCTTTCTGGAGTTATTTCTCCACTGATCTCCAGTAGCATATTGGGCACCTACTGACCTGGGGAGTTCCTCTTTCAGTATCCTATCATTTTGCCTTTTCATACTGTTCATGGGGTTCTCAAGGCAAGAATACTGAAGTGGTTTGCCATTCCCTTCTCCAGCGGGCCACATTAAAACCTATAAAACACTGATGAAAGAAATCAAAGGTAACACAAATAGATGGAAAAATATATCATGTTCATGGATTGTAAGAATCAATATAGTGAAAATGAGTATACTACCCAAAGCAATCTATAGATTCAATACAATCCCTATCAAGCTACCAATGGTATTTTTCACAGAACTAGAACAAATAGTTTCACAATTTGTATGGAAACACAGAAAACCTTGAATAGCCAGAGCAATCTTGAAAAGAAGAATGGAACTGGAGGAACAACCTGCCTGACTTCAGATTAAATTACAAAGCTACAGTCATCAAGACAGTACGGTACTGGCACAAAGACAGAAATATAGATCAATGGAACAAAATAGAAAGCCCAGAGATAAATCCACGCACCTATGGACACCTTATCTTTGACAAAGCAGGCAAGAATATACAATGGAAAAAAGATGACATCTTTAACAAGTGGTGCTGGGAAAACTGGTCAACCACCTGTAAAAGAATGAAACTAGAACACTTTCTATCACTATACACAAAACTAAACTCAAAATGGACTAAATATCTAAATGTAAGATCAGAAACTATAAAACTCCTAGAGGAAAACACAGGCAAAACATTCTCTGACATAAATCACAGCAAGATCCTCTATGAACCACCTCCCAGAGTAATGGAAATAAAAGAAAAATAAACAAATGGGATCTAATTAAACTTAAAAGCTTTTGCACAATGAAGGAAACTATAAGCAAGCCTTCAGAATGGGAGAAAATGATAGCAAACGAAGAAACTGACAAAGAATTAATCAAAAATATACAAGCAGCTCATTCAACTCAATACCAGAAAAATAAATGACCCAATCAAAAAATGGGCCAAAGAACTAAACAGACATTTCTCCAAAGAAGACATACAGATGGCTAACAAACACATGAAAAGATGCTCAACACCACTCATTATCAGAGAAATGCAAATCAAAACCACAATGAGGTACCATTTCACACCAGTCAGAATGGCTGCGATCCAAAAGTCTACAAGCAATAAATGCTGGAGAGGGTGTGGAGAAAAGGGAGCCCTCTTACACTGTTGGTGGGAATGCAAACTAGTACAACCACTATGGAGAACAGTGTGGAGATTCCTTAAAACACTGGAAATAGAACTGCCTTATGACCCAGCAATCCCACTGCTGGGCATACACACCGAGGAAACCAGAACTGAAAGAGACACGTGTACCCCAATGTTCATCGCAGCACTGTTTACAATAGCCAGGACATGGAAGCAACCTAGATGTCCATCAGCAGACGAATGGATAAGAAAGCCGTGGTACATATACACAGTGGAATATTACTCAGCCATTAAAAAGAATGCATCTGAGTCAGTTCTAATGAGGTGGATGAACCTGGAGCCTATTATATAGAGTGAAGTAAGTCAGAAAGAAAAACACCAATACAGTATACTAACACATATATATGGTATGTAGAAAGATGGTAATGATGACCCTGTATGAGAGACAGCAAAAGAGACACAGATGTAAAGAACAGTCTTTTGGAACTTGTGGGAGAGGGCAAGGGTGGGATGATTTGGGAGAATGGCATTGAAACATGTATAATATCATATGTGAAATGGATCACCAGTCCAAGTTTGATGCATGATACAGGATGCTCGGGGCTGGTGCACTGGAATGACCCAGAGGGATGGGATGAGAGGGAGGTGGGAGGGGGTTCAGGATGGGGAACACATGTACACCCGTGCAGATGCATGTCAGTGTATGACAAAACCACCACAATATTGTAAAGTAATTAGCCTCCAATTAAAATAAATTAATTTTTTTAAATTTTAAGTAGTGAGTATTTGTTAATCCCAAATTCCTATTTCATTCCTCCCCACCCTCTTTCCCTTTGGTAACCATAAACTGCTTTCTATGTCTATGAGTCTATTTCTGTTTTGTAAATTATTTCATTTGTATCATTTTTTAAGATTCAGGACAAAAGCAATTCCCATGTGTTCCTCCACCAACATGGCAAACATAAACTTTGATTTCTCTGGATACCAAACTACCTTCTTATGAGCTCTGAAGACAGAATACAAGATATCTTGTTCATTTAGCAGAAAAGGAATTCCTCCACCAAAAGGTGTCATTCTGACCTGTGATAGGTACACAAATTAGAATAGAAAAATTATCTTCACAACATCCAACTGAAGTTTAGCACTTCCTCCAACTATGAATGTAGACGACAAGCTGCAGTATTATTCACAGTACCTGTGACTGTGTTAAAAATACAATTACAAATATTTTCATATCACATCAGAGGTGTTACCGGTATCTCAAAATGTTATTTATGCTCATTATTATTCTAGAAATATACCAGCTATTTGACCTGACACTGAATCTTTCATTAAATAATATGATATTTTGTACCACAGTGTTTTCTTTAAGATTTAATAACTATATTTCAGTAGAATTGGTTTACTTTGTATTCCTATGCATTTTGTCTTATATATTTAAGAGCATTGTTCTGAAAAGAAACTCACAGGGTTCACCAGATTCCTAAAGTTCATTGAGTGCTTAAAACATGCCCATATCCTCTTAACATAAGTTTTCCTTAAACAAGTAAAAATAAATATCTTCGGTCACTGGGCAGCTGGTGGTTACAGAATTATGGACCAGGAAGGATAGGTAATGCAGAAAAGCAAATGAAAAAGGAAACAGGAAAAATATAATTTCACTAAATAAAATCCCAGGATGTGTGATATGATCCCACTGATGCCTGTTTATGTAATCATATGCTTATTTATATAGTGAAATTATAAAACAATATCAAATTTTAAATCTCTTTAAAGTGTTGGAAATCACTCTCTCCTAACACTATCTTGAGAGTTTAAAAATAAAATATTCTTAATAAAAAGCCATAGCTAGGGCATCTGCAGAAAGACCAACCACAGCAAATTTACCCACTGAGACTATACATTCTGCCTTTCTCTGAGCATAGAACCAGTCCCAAGTTACTGAATTGTAGGAGATTCTCATTAAAAATATAAGACAGGTGAGAATTTAAGAAAAAATTATCATCTGTGCTGTGAAAATCTCTTTCAAAAAAGTTACAGCTTCTTGGCAGCTCACTTCAGAACACCACCAACAAAAAGTGACGAGTAATACACTATAAGATACGAGAGAGCTGGACCACACCTTCAGAGGCCACCAGGGCCTTTCCCGGGACCCTCCATCACCCAGGGGCCTCTCAGCATGGGTGATGCTCTCTGAACTCACCAGGTCTGAAGACTATTCCCTTTCACCAGTTAGGTCCAGAGTGGGCCTCAGTCTTTCCAGGTTATCCTTCCTGCAAAGAAATAAAGTCATAGGCTAGACTGCAGCACCATCCACTAAGCTTCCATCCACCCTGCATCCATCTTTCTTACTGTAGCCCAAATCATTGCTTCTAAAACACAAATATGATTCTCTCAAACTCTTCCTCCAAAACCATTTAGGCTGCCTGTGCACGTGTGCTCACTCGCTCAGTCACGTCCACCTGCTTGCAACCCCATGGACGGTGGCCCACCAGGCTCCTCCGTCCATGGGATTTCCCAGGCAAGAACACTGGAGTGGGCTGCCATTTCCTTCTCCAGGGGATCTTCCTGACCCAGGGATTGAACCTGTGTCTCCTGATCTTCCATAGTCAGTTCCACAGGAACTAGAAATCCACTCTTGAGAAGCAGCACACACCCCCAGGCCATCCACACCCTTCAGATGTCTGCACCATTCCTCTTTTGCCTCTCAGGCCACCTCCTGCCTCTCCCCACCCGCCCCTTCCCTAATTCTCCACCCCGCCCATTTAGCTGGAATGCCCTGCTCCCACCCGCTGTGAACCACAGACATTCATCAGCACTGATCTGCCAAGACTCAGCTCACCAGCCACGTTCTCTGGTTTTCCCTATCAGGATGCCATTTATTTATTTGGGGGTAAGGAGTGGGGAGCAGTCAAGAGCCCTGTGCTGAACACCCAAATGAGCAGCAGTCTCTCACCCATCCAAGTCCAGAGCAAGATCCAGGTTTCTCAGTCTCTGGATCAGTTCCACCATCGCTCAGCAAGCAAACAAATCCCGCTGTACTGTTTTTAGTTGTCAGAATATTTTTCTCCATACTCTAAGCTCTCTGTGCCCAGGGACCACAAACAAGGCATTGCGGCTCAGAGCCTTGGATTTGGAGCCAGGTAAAGTGAGTTAGAATTCTTGCTCTGCCTCTGTGTGGTCTTGGGCAAAGTCCTTAATCTCCCTGTGTCTGTTTCCATATCGATAAATAAAGGCAACAGCTACCTTGTGGTGTATGAAGTGTTAGGCAAAGCAGACTCCTGACAACACTGACTTTGAGGTCGCTGGCCTCTGGCTCTGAGCCCCTGTTTCTTTGGTTTTGCTCTGTTTCATTTTTCACTGTGTTTCTGACTTGTTCTGAGCTCCAGTGCCTCCTTTGCACGTTAGACTCTGGGTCTGGAGGCCACAATGGAGACAGTGTTACCCGCAACCCAGTACACCTGGCACTGCTGTCTACCTGCCTCCCCAGTGTCCAGGAGCCACCAGCTCCCAAACATCCCCATTATCTGCTGTACCCTCCTGCTTGCACCCTCACGGCTCTTGCCTAACAGGATTCTCAGGAAGCCCACCACCCCTATCTGACATCCCACCTGCTTAGTTGGCAGCTCATAAGCATCACTCTTTCCCCTTTGACTCCTTAGTTCCCATGACTCAGCCCTACTCAGATGTCCAATCCTACCACTTTCAGGACCAAAGTTCCATCCCAAAGAGCACCACTTCTGATTTAAAAGGCGTAAAGTGAAAGTGAAACTCACTCAGTCGTGTCCAACTGAGCGAGTCCATGGAATTCTCCAGACCAAGAATACTACAGTGGGTAGCCTATCCCTTCTCTAGCAGATCTTCCCGGCCCAAGAATCAAACTGGGGTCTCCTGCATTGCAAGCAGATTATTTACCAACCGGGCTATCAGGGAAGCCCAAGTAAAATGCAAACCATGGTCTCAACCAAAGCTGTCTTCAGGCCCAATTTCCAAAGTCAAGGAAGACTATCATTTCCCAACAACATTTTAATATATATTTTTAATATTTTTCTCTTGGCTTTGCTGGGTCTTAGTCGTGGCGTGTAGATCTAGTTCCCTACTAGGGATCAAACCCAGGTCCCCGGCATTGGGAGCACAGTCTTAACCACTGGACACCAGGGAAGTCCTCCCCCCAACATGTTAGCCTACATCCCGCACGGGTCCTTACACCACCCTTAACTTCCCTCTGTGGACCACGGTGCTCACCTCAGTGTCGTTACTGCCCTTCTGACCCCACCACCAGATATCTTAACAACTCCTCAGGCATCTTATAGTAAGGGAACGCCTATGGGTATAAAAATCACTTAATACATTAATGCATTTTTTCATGTTAACATTATTTACTAAAATCATTAATACCCAAAGCATGGACTGAAATAAAGATGAAGTTATTTAAAACTAATAAGGATTTATTTACTAGCTGTTCCTCTTCTCAGAGGGTAAAGCGTCTGCCTGCAATGCAGGAGACCCCAGTGTGATTCCTGGGGCGGGAAGATCCGCTAGAGAAGGGATAGGCTACCCACTGCAATATTCTTGGTCTGGAGAATTCCATGGACTAAAGAGTTGGACACGACTGAGCGAGTTTCACTCTCCCCTGGAGAAGGAAATGGCAACCCACTCCAGTACCCTTGCCTGGAAAATCCCATGGATGGAGAAGCCTGGTAGGCTACAGTCCATGGGGTCACAAAGAGACGGACACAACTGAGTGATTTCACTTGTTCCTCTTAGGAAGTAAAGATGACTACCATTTCCTTTCAAATAAAGACAAGCAAATGGGTTTCTTAGTGCAGAGTTGATGCTCCACAAATCATCTAGGATAATAATAATTATGATTTGCTTGGGGCTTACACATACAGTATATGCTACTATTGTGTCTTTTAACAAATGCAGAAATCATAGCTTGGAAGGGTTAATACTTGACTGCAAGGTCATAAATCTACAAAGTGATGGACATAAGACTTGAATTCAGGTAGTCAGATGCTTCTAAGGAAGGAAAGAATTTCAAAACAGAAAATGGTGAATTTCTCATTGCAGTGAAAACATATTCCCTTTAAATCTTGAAATAAGTCATCTACTCATAAATGTGTATCATAAATGTGTACCTACTTATGTGTTTCAAATAGCTGTGAAAAGAATAGAAGCAAAAAGCAAAGGAGAAAAGGAAAGATATATCCAGTTGAATGCAGAGTTCCAAAGAATAGCCAGGAGAGATAAGAAAGGCTTCCTCGGTGATCCGTGAAAATAAATAGAGGAAAACAATAAAATGGAAAAGACTAGAGATCTCTTCAAGAAAATTAGAGATACCAAGGGAACATTTCATGCAAAGATGGGCTCAATAAAGGACAGAAATGGTAGGGACCTAACAGAAGCAGAAGATATTAAGAAGACCTGGCAAGAATACACAGAAGAACTGTACAAAAATGATCTTCATGACCCAGATAATCACAGTGACATGACCCCTCACCTTCCTTCTCTTGTATTTCTTGACTATATAAGTCCCTTTAACATTTGTTGTAAAGCTGGTTTGGTGGTGGTGAATTCTCTTAACTTTTGCTTGTCTGAAAAACTTTTGATTTCTCCATCAATTTTGAATGTGATCCTTGCTGGGTACAGTAATCTTGGTTGCAGAGTTTTCCCTTTTGGTACTTTAAATATATCCTGCCATTCCCTTCTGGACTGCAGAGTTTCTGCTGAAAGATCAGCTGTTAAAGATATGGAGTTTCCCTTGTATGTTCTTTGTTGCTTTTCCCTTGCTGCTTTTAATATTCTTTCTTTGTGTTTAGTCTTTGTTAGTTTCATTAGTATGTGTCTTGGTGCGTTTCTCCTTGGGTTTATCCTCTATGGGACTCTTTGGGACTCTTGGACTTGATTGACTGTTTCCTTTTCCATGTTGGGGAAATTTTCAACTATAATCTCTTCAAAATTTTCTCATACACTTTCTTTTTCTCTTCTTCTTCTGGGGCCCCTATAACTCGAATGTTGGCGTGTTTGGCACTGTCCCACAGGTCTCTGAGCCTATCCTCAGTTCTTTTCGTTCTTTTTCCTTGACTCTGCTCTTCAGAAGTCATTTCCACCATTTTATCTTCCAGGTCACTGATTCGTTCTTCTGCTTCAGATATGCTGCTGTTGATCCCTTCCAGAGTATTTTTAATTTCAGGAATTGTGTTGCTTGTCTCTGTATGTTTATTCTTTAATTCTTCTAGGTCTTTGTTAATTGATTCTTGCGTTTTCTCCATTCCGTGTTCAGGTTTTTGATCTCTTTACTATCACTGTTCTGAATTCTTTTTCAGGTGGTTTGCCTATTTCCTCTCCTTTTATTAGGACTCTGTGTTTCTAGCTTGCTCCCTCCTTTTTGCAGTGTTTCTCTGCCTTTCATTACTTTTTACCTTACTGTGTTTGAGGTCTCCTTTTCCCAGGTTGCTAGGTTGCATTCTTTCTTCTTTGTGGTTTCTGCCCTTCTGCGCTTGGTCCAGTGGTCTGTGTAAGGTTCCTATAGGAAGCTTGGCTTATTGTTCGCTTTTCCTCTGATGGGCAAGGCTGAGTGAGGTGGTGATCGCGCCTGCTGATGGCTGGGTTCGTATTTTTGCTTTGTTTGTTGTTTAGATGAGGCGCCCTGCACAGGGGGCTACTGGTGGTTGGGTGATGTCAGATCTTGCATTCAAGTAGTTTCCTTTGTGTGAGTTCTCACTATTTGATTCCCCCTGGAGTTAGTTCTCTGGTTGTCTACGGTCTTGGAGTCAGCTCTCCCACTCCAAAGGCTCAGGTCTTGAGCTCTTGTCAGGAATAAAGACTCCACAAGTGGTTTATTATGGCATTGAGTGAGATTAAAACAAATACCCGAAAATAAGAAACCAAAGATGAACCCCAGACAAATGGCAGTTCCAAAACCAGGCAAATAACAATAATCAAAATAATGGAGTATATACATATGCGTAAATCATAATAATCAAAATAATGGAGTATACACATATGCATATACACCCATAAGCAAAATCAAAACAGTCCAGCAAAAAAAGCACAACAGGCCCAGTGAACAAAAGAAACCAAAGGTTATCCATCAGTTAAGAACAAAACTAGCTAAAGCACAAACTAGAGAACAAAACCAAAGCAAGGGGCCACGTGCAGAATAAAGCCTGGGAACAAAGCTAACAAATGCGCTGAGAGGAAAGGGAAGACAGAAAGAACAGACACGCAAAGGCAAACAGGGGTAGAAGAAGCAGATTCATGTACAGCGAAGCTTACCTGGAAGGGGGGGCAAACAGGAATAGATGCAGAAAAATAATGATGGCTTAAAAAATTTAAAAAAGAAACAAATATCTTTTTAAAAAAGGAAAACTCCACAGAACTGCAAAAGCCCAGTGTAGACACAGACGTTTATAACAATAAAACATGGTGACTGAGAAAAAAAGCTCAATAGCTTAATTAGATTTCATAGTGCCAATAAAATCTATAACAACCACAATGGGGGGGGGTGGGAAGAAAAAGAAAAGGAAAAAAGTTTAAAAAAAAAAAATCCAAAGGAATCTACAGAACAAGTCAAAAGATAAGAATAGTAAAGGTTTTTCTTGAGTCACTGCTCTCAGAGTCCTTTCCCGGGCTGGGAGTGATCGTCCACCTCACCTCCCTAGGATGCCCTCCAACACTGTGCTGATCTCTGGGCCCGCTGTGGGGGCAGCTCAGATTCTAATCTGGTCCTACTCCTCTGTGTTCTTGCCTCCAATGTTCACAGCTATCAGAACTGGTGTATTTTCTTTTGTGGGAACTCTCAATGGCCTTTTATATATTCCACTGACATAGAGTCTGCTAGCTGAGTGTGTGGACGTAATCTGCAGCTTGTACAGCTGGCGGGAAGGTTTGAGGTCTTCCTGAGTCACACTGCCCCTGGGTTTCACCTGTGGTTTCATTTCCACCTCTGCATGTGGGTCCTCCACTGGGCTTTGCTCCTGCGGCTGCCCTGGAGGGCTCGGGCTTGCCCCATGAGGGCTAGGTGCGGAGGTGGTGCACCTGCTTGGGTCGCAGCGGTTCTGGCAGCACCAGGTACTCAGGGGAGTTGGTGGTGAGGGCAGCAGGAAACACAGTGCTCTAGAAGGGCATGGCAACAGTATTGACCAACATATTCCAGTGTTCCTGCCTGGAGAGCCCTCTCCCTGACAGAGAAGCCTGGCAGGCCACAGGCCACAGGGTCGCAAAGAGTTGGACACGACCGAAGGGACCCTGCTTGCAGAGATGCTAGACTTCTTTTGCCTGTGGCAGCTCTGCCCCTGTGAGGGTTGAGCATGAAGGTGGCGCAGCTGCTTGGCTTGCGGGGACCCTGGCGGCACCAAGTGTGCAGGGACATGGACTGCCTCTGCCACAGGAGTTATGGCCCAATCAGTCTTTTCTTGAGCCTCTTGTAGCTGGCGATCAGAAGGCCTTTTTTGCCAGTTTCTCTGTAGCTCCACCCATCCAGGCACTTAGAGGGCTCCCTTGCCTGGGGTCCTTCTTTGTAGATCGGCGCATCAGTCACTTAAAGGGGCACCCCGGGTGTGGTCCTGCTTTGTAGTTCAACGTGTCAGCGTTTGATGGGCCAACCTCTCTACTGTTCAGCTGCCGAAGCTGCGTGTGGGGAGAGAGAGGCTATGGTGATGGCTCCACCCCCTATGCGTGACTCAGCAGTATCGCCTTGCTTCCACAGCTGCCTGGCTTTCCTCCACAGGCATTTCCCACCACAGTCTCCTCCCTCATGTCCCCTCGACCCATCCCTCCACAGTCAACACCAGCCCTCGCCCTGGGATTGCTCCACAATCCCCAAACTCCAGCTCCCAGCCGCTGCGCCTCCCAGCAGTCCCGCATTCCTGTCTTGGGGTAAGTATGGCTGCGGCAAGGACTGTCTGATTCTCCTTCCATTTAGGCTGCCACAGCTCAGCTGCTTCTCTCTCAGCCTGGAATGTTTCTCCTCTGACTCAGACAATTGCCCCCATGTGGGGATCAGACCCCTGCTTCAGTTCCCCCACCCGCCAAGGGCAGGTCCAGTCCTACCAATACCCCCGTTTTCCCCCAGTTCCTTCGTCCCACAGAGTTTTGCATGGTTCCTTATTTTCTTTTCCGCTGGTCAGGTCCTCCTGTCCAGTCTCAGCTGGTGTTCTGCTTGCGCTTCTGTGTCTGAGGGTGTGTTCCTGATGTATCCAGGGAGAGAGATGCGCTCCACACCCGCCGACTCATGTGTCCACGGAGAGAGATGTGCTCCACGCCCGCTGACTTCTTCACCTTCTTGTTCCTACTTCAGTTCTCTTTCGCTAATAAGTTACTCAAACACTTGGTTGGTAAAAAACAAAATTAGCAGTGCATTTTTCCTCATGATTCTGTGGGTTGACTAAGCTCAGCCGGGAGGTTTTTCTGCCTCACGTGCCCTCAGCTGGCTCACTCACGTGACTGCTTTCAGCTGGGAGCTGGGCCGGGCTGCCTGGATGTTCCTCCACAAGCTTTATCACGCAGTGAGGGCATCTCCTCCTCTGGGCATTCTCCAAATGGACTCTCAACTGCAGCAGCGGATCCTGGACATTCAGCTTGGCAGTTGGGTTTCAGAAGTGAGAAATGCAAGAGGACCAGCCCCAGAATGCAAACACTTACGGTAGCCATAAGGTCAAGCCCAGGCTCACTGCGGGAGGGGAAACAGAGCATGGATGCAGGAGCTGAGGCTCCCTCAGGCCACTGTGTGTCATCTGCCCCACTGGCTAACTCGCTTCCCCTTCATCTCTGTGAATGTGAACCAGTCCAAAAGGCTGCTGTTGTAATAGCCAGGATACTTCTAATTAGACATAACAAAAACTTGACCCAGAGAAACTAAGGCAAGAGCAAAACCAACCGACTATTGTGGCTGTAATCAGGCATAGTTGGGTCTAGGTTCTCGAATACTGTATTCAGGGCTCTCTCTCTAACTCTTGGCTCTATCTGATTCCATGTTAGCTTTATTTCCTGTCCCCTGGAGGAGGAAATGGCAACCTGCTGAAGTATTCTTGCCTGCAAAATCTCGTGGATGGAGGAGCCTGGTGGGCTACAGTCCATGGGGCCGCAAAGAGTCAGACACGACTGAGCGACTTTACGTTCACTTTCACTTTCGTGTAATGAGAAAAATCACCAACAATACATATTTAAATTGTCTTCACACCTTACAAACTCAAAAGGTTAGAGCTCTCTTCTGACTTTAATTTCCCAAAAGAGACTATTTGCCCAGTCTCCAGACAGGAGACATCTCCAGACACGTCTGTGTCTCTGTGGGAAGGATCCTTTTAGTCTTTTCACTAAGAGAACAGCTGTTCACTGTCATTAACGCTGCATAACAAATTGCTAAATTTTAAGTGGCTTAAAATAACATAAATGATCATTTTATTATATCGTGGCTTCTGTGGGTCAGAAACTTGAGGCTGGCCCTGTTGGGTGGTTCCGACTCAGGAGGGCTCGAGAGGTTGGGGTGCCAGGTGACTGGAGCTGGAATGGGGCGGAGGGCAGAGGAGGAGCGGACGGGCGCCAGGGTCCCTCTCGGTGCCGCTCCAGGGCTGCTGCCCGCGGTCTCTCCACCTGGAATGACTGGGCTGCTTCGTGGCACGGTGGCCTCAGGGCATGTGGCTTCCTTGGCAACAGTCCCCCAGCGCGAGTGGTCCAACAAACAGGTAAAAATGCATTCCATTTTCTGACCAAGACGTGGAGAGCACGTGGAAAATCACTTCCACTGGCCAATCCTGTCGGTTATAAGCAAGCCAGAAGAGGCTCAAGGGAAGAGGAACCAGACTCTGCCGGTGACGGAGGGGGCACGTCCACAAAGCCATGTAGATGGAGAAGTCGTCTTCTCTTTCTTTATTTTTAACGGAAGAATAATCGCTTCATAATGTTGTGTTGGTCTCTGCCACACATCAACGTGAATCAGCCGTAGGGATACACATGTCCCCTGCTTCCTAAATGTCCCTCGAACCTCCCAGCTCATCCCACCCCTCTAGGCTCTCACCAAGCCCCAGTTCAAGCCCCCCAGGGCATACAGCAAACTTCCGCTGGCTCTCTATCCCACACATGGTCGTGCGTGTGTCTCCACGTGACCCTCCCCATGCATCCCACCCTCTCCCTCCCTCACCCCCACCCCCAGCCCCTGTGTCCGCAAGCCTGTTCTCTGTGGGTAATAGTTTGGGGCCATCTTTGGAAATGCAATCCATCACAGCAACCCTCACCGGGCCCTGGCTGGGTGTGTGAGCTTCACTTCTGGCGTGTACCCTCCACTGGCCCAGCTTATCATGACAGCATGCTGCAAACGTGTTTCTCTGGCTTCAGATGGCCTTTACGTGAAGCACCCGTGATCTCCGTCTCTAAGCTGACTTGGTTTTGTTGCTGTCTCGTAGCTCATCCTTCAGGCCTGTGTGTTAGCAGTGGGATGGAAACCAGTGTCAGTCCAGTCTTCATGCCCCACACTGGATTTCAACCCTGTTCCTTATCTCTGAAACTTCAGTCTGATTTGGCAAAAACCTCCACCAAAATTTAAATCAGTTTATTCTTAATTTTGTAACTTGAGAGAATAAAGCGAATGAAACTCTCGGGCTTTCTTTTTAGTTCGCTTGTCAAAAGTGAATCCAAATAAAAAGAATAGGTAAGTTTTAAGCAAAATAGAGTCACAAAAACTACGAAGAAGTCTTGAAAGCAAGCAGAGAGAAAAGACATATGGCATGCAGATAAACAATAATTAGTCAGAAGGCAGCTGCTTCTAAAGCAACAATGTAAACTGAAGTACAGTGAACACTGCCAACATGCTGAGTGACAATGATTATCAAACTGTCAGGAAAACGTCCACATCCAACTAAAACAAGTCACTGAAAATAAAACGCGACTGAGGGTATGCCCAAGACGGCAGAGTCGGAAGACCCTGAGCTCATTTCCTCCCACGGACACCGCAAAATTACAGCTTACAGAGCAAGTGCCTATGAGAACCACCTGAGTACTAGCAGAAAAGATTTTCCAAAAGTAAAGCTATTCTGGAGGAACCTCAGTGAGGTGACGGGGGCGGGGGACGGGGTGGGGGGGGGCCTGATGCAGAGACACAGTATAGCGGGACGTACCCCACCGCCGAGCTGGTAACCTCAAAACAGGAGGAACAGCACAATTGCGGAGCTTCTCCCCAGGAAGCAAGGAGACACTGCCTCGCATGGGGCTCCCTGGCTGGGGTCCTGCACCAGGAGGACAAGCCCCCAGAAAACCTGGTTTTGAAAACTAGTAGGGCTTAAGGAATTCCCTGGTTGTCAAGTGGTTAAGACTCCAAATTTCACCGCAAGGGTTCAATTCCTGGTCAGGGAACTAAGATCCCACAGGCCGCTTGTCAAAAAATATATATTTAAAACAAAAGATCCCACATGCTGTGCAGCCAAAAAAAAATCTACTTTTGCAAACTAGCAGGGCTCACGTTTGGGAGCCGAGGGCTACAGGACACACGTGCAGAACCTCACGTGCTCTGAGTCCCCAGGCGGCGACGGTAACTGGGAAGGAGCCTGGGTCAGACCCACCTGCTGACCTCGGAGACCCCGCCGGGGAGACGCGGGGCAGCCGGGACCTGCCCTGCGGGCGCCGACGCTGGCGGCAGGCGCGTCAGGGACCTCACCCCACTGCCACACAGAAGCACCCGCACGGGCCACTTGGGACGGCTCCATCCAGCCTGCTGGTGCCAGAGACGTACTCGCCCACCCGCAACCCAGCGCCAGCCTCACGGCCCTCTGGGACGGGCGGACAGCCTCGCAGAAACCCGGCGCGCCCACCCGCAGGCCCTCGGTCACCGCGCGGGCCGGGGCCTCGGTGGACCGCACAAGGCTGGGGCCACGGTTTCCCCGCGGCAGGGGTGGTACAAACCAGCCAGGAACAGAGTCCAGAGTGATCCATACGGTAAGGGGTCAGCGTCCGAGACACCAATGCGAACTCAAGCTTAGCTTGACACAGACATAAATATTTACACAGAGAAATACCTGCGGACGCGTGTATACACAGAGGTTAATATGCATGCCTGCTCCACCAGCTAAGAGGGCGCAGAAGCGGCGGCCAGCGTAATTAGCGCGCAGAAGTCAGTTTCCGGTAGCGGTCACTATTAGGAGGGCTCGTTAGGGCTCTTTGGAGAAATGGCTCATTCTATGACGGGGGCAGAAAAGAGATGAGATGAGGGACTTCCTTGGCGGTCCAGCGGTTAAGACTGCCTGCCACTGGAGGGGACGGGGGTCTGAGCCCCGGTCGGGGAAGATCCCACGTGCCAAGGGAAGCCTGAGCCCGCGCTGTACAGCCTGGGGCCACAGCGACTGGTGCCGCCGCTGGAGCCCACGTCTGCAAGAGAAGCCGCCGCAGCGGGGATCCACTCGCCACAACCGGAGGAGCCCCACCCCCGGCAACTAGAGGAGGCCAGAGCCCAGCCGCAAAGACCCAGGGCGTCCAGAAATAAACGACTTAAAAAAAAAAGAAAAAGAAATATACAAGATGAGCCCAGAGCATCTTACAGTGCCAGAAAACTTAAAAGTGCTAAAAAAAAACAAAACACTTGGAAAACTTGAATGACAGAATCAAGTCGTATGAGGTTATAACCCAGAGTATAAAATAAATATGATATAAATAAATGATGAAATAAACATATAAATGGGGGAAATATGCAAATCTCCCATGCAGAACTGCAAATAATTTATGGAGACACCCCACCCTCAGAGAGGTAGATATGACTTTTAAGTGTGGGCCGCACATGGCGACTGCCTGCTGCAGGGAGAAGGTGGGAGAGCAGGAACTTGGCAGAAGAAAGATTTGAAAACATTGCCTTAGCCAAGTAATCCAGGCCAACAGCAGCAGTGACAGATGGTCTCAACAGTATGGCCCTTAGATGCAATGAGGATGCACCTTTACCTCCGGTAGTCTTCCCCCCAAGGACATATAATTCCCACAACATTTAATCACAAGGGGAAAAAACCAGACAATTCTCAATTGAGGGATATTCTACAAAATACCTGACCAGCACTCCTCAAAACTGTCATCAGAAACAAGGTCCTATCTGGAAAACTATCTCAGCCAAGAAGACCCTAAGGATGCCTGACAGCTAAATGGAACGTGGTGTCCTGGGTGGAGCCTGGGGCAGAGAGAGGGCATCAGGTGAAGACCAAGGAGATTCAGGGTGGCGAAAAGTCAGACACAGCTGAGCAACTGAACAACAACGAGGAGATCTGAACAAAGTGGCGGCTTTGGTTAATATGTTGCTGCTGTTCTGGTGCTAAGTCATGTCCGACTCTTTCTGACCGCGTCAACTGCAGCACGCCAGGCTTCCCTGTCCCCACTATCTCCTAGACTTTGCTCAGACTCATGTCCATTGAGTCAGTGATGCCATCCAACCATCTCATCCTCTGCTGCCTCCTTCTCCTCCTGCCTTCGATCTTTCCCAGCATTGGGGTCTTTTCCAACAAGTCAAGTCTTCGCATCAGGTGGCCAAAGTAATGGAGCTTTAGCGTCAACGTCAGTCCTTCCAATGAACACCCAGGACTGATCTCCTTTAGGATGGACAGGCTAGATCTCCTTGCTGCCCAAGGGACTCTCAAGAGTCTTGTCCAACACCACAGTTCAAAAGCATCAATTCTTTGGCCTTCTTTACGGTTCAACTCTTACATTTGTAAATGATTACCAGAAAATGATTACCATGGCTTTGCCTATGGACCTTTGTCAGTAAAGTGATGTCTCTGCTCTTTTAAATACACTGTCTAGGTTTGTCAGACCTTGTAATTTCTTGTAATGGTTCTTAATTTTTAAGAAGTTAATCATAAGGGCAACAGTGTGGAGGGACTATCGTAATTTTTCTGTAAACCTAAAATGGTTCTAAAATTGAAATGTTATTTTTAAAACTGAAGTGAATGCTACCCAGAGAGGGAATGCCTACACGCCTGATAAGAGAGCAGGTGGGTGAGCAGCCAGAGCGATACCAGCAGGGAGGGTGGCTAACGGAAGAACTGGTCTGCATCAAGCCGGCGATGACAGGAAAGCTGAGAGCTTTGTCATTCCAAGAGTGACGGCTAACCGGCAGCACTGTACCACCTGGAAACATTGGAAATGCAGAGTCTCGAGCCCACCCCAACCTACCTACAAAAAGAATCTGCATTTTAACAGGCCCTATGTGGGTGATTCACACGCACATTAAAATTTAAAAGGTACTAGTTCCGTGACTGTCAAACATGGATTGCCTAGTCATCTTCTGTCCTCCCCAAACTCCACCCCAGCAAAATTCTTCTATCTATAAATCTCACTAATTCAGTATTCCTTTTTTATTTTTATCTTTTCAACTTTGTCAAGATTTTTAGGGATGTCCCTGGTGGTCCAGCGGGGAAGAATCTACCTGCCAGTGCAGGGGACGCGGGTTCGATCCCTAGTCTGAGGAGATCCCACATGTCCCAGGGCAACTAAGCGTGTGCGCTGCAACCACAGAGCCCAAGGGCCTAGCGCCTGCACACCACCACAAGGGAAACCGCCACATCCAGAGATCAGCCCTGCTCCCTGCGACTGGAGAGGGCCTGTACACACCACCACAGGGGAAACCGCCACATCCAGAGATCAGCCCTGCTCCCTGCGACTGGAGAGGGCCTGTACACACCACCACAGGGGAAACCGCCACATCCAGAGGTCAGCCCTGCTCCCTGCGACTGGAGAGAGCCCGTAAAGCAGCAAAGACCTAGGGTGGCCACAAATTAATTAAAAATAAAGTATACTGTCATACAATTTTTAAAGATTATTTCTCATTTACTGTTATTACCAAATATCGATTACATTCCCCATGTTGTATGAAGCCTGACTTGCGCCCAAGAGTTTGCACACCACCCCCCACTCTGGCCTGCCCCCTGCACCGGTAACCACTGGTTTGCTCTCTGCCCATGAGTCTGCCTCTTTCTTGTTACAGTCACTAGTTTGTGGTCTTTTTTAGATTCTACATATAAGTGCTCTCTTTCAGTTCAATAATTCAGTTTTTCTGATAGACATCACTTAATTACAAAAGCTGATGAACTCACGAGGAGCTCACACCAGCGCTCCGTGACAAACTAGAGATGAGATGGGGTGGGAGGTGAGCCTTCAAGAGGGAGGGGACATAGGTACCCCTACGCCTGATTCATGCTGATGTGCAGCAGAAACCAACACAGTATTGTAAAGCAAGTATCCTCCAATTAAAAATATATATTTTTAAAAAACGTGATGAACTTACCAGGGATTCTCATTGTGAAAATATTTCTAATACGGTGAATTACAGCCTGGATTTCCAGACAGCGCTTTTAGTCTTAATTTAAATTTCATACTAGTTAATGATCCCTCAAACAGTTGGGAGAGTTAGCGAGGGAAGCTCTTTTTTTCAAAGGTGTTTATTGATCAGTTTGAAGCACTGGTATTAATAAATGTAACCTTCCTCCCCTGGTGGCTCAGTGGTAAAGAATCCACCTCCAATGCAGGAGACCCGGGTTCAGTCCCTGGGTCTGGAAGATCCCCTGGAGAAGGAAATGGCAATCCACTCCAGTGTTCTTGCCTAGGAAATCCCATGGACAGAGAAGCCTGGTGGGCTACAGTCCATGAAGGTCACAAAGAGTCTGAAATGACTTAGCGGCTAGAACAAACAAACCCAGGAGAGAAAGAAAAAGCTTTCCCGCTGCCCAGATGACGGTGTACGCACCTCTGTCTACAGAGTAGAAAATCAGGTAATTACCAGTGAAATAAGGACTGTAAGCTGTAGATTACTCTCAGGAAACATTTTCTGAGTCTAAATGTACTTTTTAGTTAGCTCTTCCAATAGCATCATGCTAATTGGCTAATTTGGAAATGATATGAGACCCCATGTGCTTTAAAGAAAATCTGTTTGCTGATGTATTTATTTGCACCTGAGACTGTCTTATTGCTGGCAGGACAGATATTATTAAAACAGAATCACCTGCTTATTTTAACCAGATTTTTTTCCAAACATGCATGAATTGGACTATCCCTAGTGTTTCAGGAGTAAGTATTACCATTTTGAGTGATGGGAAATTGCCACTTAGCCAGGAAATAAATGAGCCTTAAAAAGATCCCATTATTTTTTACAAGGTTATTATTGTAAACGTTTCATAATAGAAGGAACGCCCTCCAGGTTCACCCTCGTTGTTGGTTTACGACCAGGGTGTTAACCTCCAAGCAGCTCAGCTCTTCACATCAAGCCACAATGAGTTTTCATCAGTGGTTACTACATAAAACAAAATCACCTTTTATTGGTCCACACAATATTTTCAACAAGTTTCTCCGTGTGTTATTAACAGCTATTTTGTGAGGAAAATCTATTGGGTTTATTTGGGCTAGGAAACTGGCTTTCTAAAGCCTTCACGAGTTAAACACGCTGCACTATTAACAAGAGCATCCTGAACTCTAGAAAGGTGATTTAGGTGAGGACATAGTGATATATCTGGATATTTATTTATACCTCACCTGAGGGTTTCCCACCCTGCTGTACTTGTTTCACTGAGAGGGCACTCATAATCCAAACAGACCGCCCCGCTGGCTCACCCGTGAAAATGTTCTTTACAGTCTAATTGCTGCCACTACATAAGAAAGGGAGACGCTCACGGATCGCGCTGGATTCCAGAAGTGCAGGAGTCTCAGTCTGCTCCCTCCGGCGAAACCTTTTCTCTGCAAGCGGAGCCGAGCCGCGCGCGGAGCCTCGGCGCCGGGTTTGGAAATGCTCGGGCGCCCCCTGCCGCTGCGCGCGCGGAAGCACGCGCTTCCGCCCGGAGGGCCGGGCTCTCAGTTCAAGGAGCGGTGGGTGGTCAGGCGGAAGGCCGGAGCCAAGGGCCGAGGAGGACCAGACGAGGGAGGGAGAGACATCACCCTAAGGATCAGGTTAAGACGTGGAGCAGAGCTACTTTAATCTTCCGCCTGGCCTGGGTATCCATCCCTGAGGGGGTTGAACATTACACAACCGGAAGTGCGTGCGTATCCGCACTTTCCTAAAATGCTCCCGGCACCCAGGGTTCAGGGCAGCGCTGCTTACAATAGCCGAGACATGGAAGCAACATAGGCGCCAGGCGAATGGGAAAAGATGCGCCATATATATATATAATGGACGTTACCTAGAACGGAATATTAGCCATTGAAACAAATGAAAGAATTCCATTTGCAGCCACATGGATGGACGAACAGACTGTCCTTCTGAGTGAAGTAAGCCAGACAGAGAAAGAGAAATATCACGGCATCCCTTATATGCAGACTCTAAAAAGAAATGATAGAAATGGACTTACAGGCTCACGGGCTTAAAAAACGAGCTTATGGTTGTTGGGGGGAAGGAATAGTTAGGGAGTTTGGGAAAGTCAGGTTAGGGTTGGAAAAACGGATAACCGACAAGGACGTATTGTATACGGCATGGAACTCTGCTCAACCGCCAGGTGCCAGCCTGGATGGAAGGGCGTTTGTGGGGAGAATGGATACATGTGTATGCATGTCTGTGTCCCTCTGCTGTCCACCTGAAATTACCACATTTTTAACTGGCTATACTCCAATACAAAATAAAAAGGCTTTTGAAAATAAAATGAGAGTGTGTAGCTTTCATCGTGATTTCAAAGGCGCACGTTACCAGCGTTACTCTCGGTCTGCCGTCTTCCCTGCCCCTTTGGCAACGTCAGCATTCCTGTGGGTGGTCCTCCTTCTCACCTCCAGACTTCCCACATTCTGAGCTCTTCTCCTTCAACAATCCTATTCTCCACCAACATCAGTCACCCATGCCCACTGTCACATCCCAAACATTACCGGCGACTCCACCACCTCCAGGATCTCAGATGCAGGCGTTCCACTCTCAGATCCCCATCGCCTGTTTTTCTAGACTGTGTGTGTGTGTGACCCGCTGGAATGGTCCGATCCATTGACTCTGCCGTTTTTCATACCCTTTCATTTCTGAGCATCCTCTTTACCCACCCTAGTTTCCACGGTAGGCACCACAATCACACCCTTGCATGCACTCAGCTCCTTTATCCTCCCACCATCTTACTCACCAGGTGAAATTCCTACCCTGGCTAAATCCAGAGCTCCACTTACTCCAGATCTGAAGTTCAGCGGTTGCAGATGAAGATACTAACTGAACATAAACACAAAACTGAGTGATCAATCTCACCTTACATTTGTAATCTCCAATTTCAAGAATTCTGGCAACTTTAGTATATTATTGATAAAACAGGACTTCATCGGAATTTAAAACTTCCTTTTAAATTTAAAAATATCTTCACAACCCAAAGCTGATAAGGAACTTGTATCCAGAACACATTTTTTAAACTCTCAAAACTTAATAATAAGGAAACAAGTCAATTTTTAAAGAAAAAAAAAAGGCAATATATTAGAATAGACACTTCACCAAAGAAGGTCCTGGCATGAACAATAAGGAAGAAAGATGGTTAATATCATCAAGTTATCACAGAAATACAAACCAAAACCACAGTGTTACTACGCACCAACAGGATGAATGAAATTCACAGAGAAGAAACTGACAAGACTAGGAGCACTAAGTCTCCTTAAACTGCTGGTGAAAACACAAGCCGGTACAGCCATTCCGGAACACAGATCTTCAGTTTCTCGTAAAGTTAAACATGCCCTTCCCATATGGCCCAGCAGCCTTACCGCAGGTATTTCTCCAAGAGAAATGAAAACTTTTCTTTGTACAAAACCTATACGTGATTATTCATGGCGGCTTTTTTCAGACTTGCCAAAAACTGGAAACAACTCAAGACAGGTCTTTAACCGGTGAATGGATAGACAAATTATAGCCTATCCACTCGGTGGAAAACTGCTCAGGACTAAGAACTCAGCGCTGATCCATGCAGCGACGCGGATGGATCTCAGAAGCATCGCACTAAGTGAGGCAGGCTGCTCTCAAAGGGCTAGCTACAATCTCCAGGAGTCCACCGATAGGACGTTTTGAAAAAGGTGAAACTACAGGACAAAAAGCAGGTCAGCTGCTGCAGGGGCCAGAGCAGGAAGGGAAAGTGACAAGCGTCTGAGACGCGGCTCAGCGTTCCTGCGTTTTCTTTGTGACGGTGGTTACACACCTCCATGCATCAGTCAGCACCCGTGGGCTTGCATACTTTAAAAGAGCAGATTTTAATGTACGTAAGTACATGTCAACGAGTCTATTTAAAAGCTGATAGAACTTATCACAGCATTAAAACAAAACCCGCAGAGGCAAGTCTGACAGAAAATGTGAAACATCTCAGCACGGAAGGTCGGGATTTGTTGCTTCCACTGCCAGGGTCTGGGTTCAATTCCTGGTTGGGGGACTAAGATCCCACAAGTTTCACAGCGTGTCCCCCCAAAGTACATATATGAAAAGCTAAAAAGTGTTTGCTGAGTAAGAATTAAAGATTTTAAAATTTAAAAAAAATAAAAAACTAAAAAATACAAAGTGTTTGCTGAGATAAAGAAAAGCTTAGTGAATGCATGGATATACCATATTTATTGTTTGGAAGTCACAGCATGATCATGAAAACTGAAACTAAAACCATGAGATGATAGGGGGATAGATGGAATAAAACTATCAAAGTGTTGAAAATATTTTAATCTACAACATAGGTATATAGGGTTTTTACAATTTTTTTACTTTTATAAATTCTTTAAATTTTTTAATAAAAAATTAAAATAAAATGTAAGAAAATGGAAAGCTAAAAAGTGTTTACTGAAATAAAAGCTAAATAAATGCATGATGGATCATATTAACTGTTTGGAAGTCACAACATTATCAAAATGTCAGTTCTCCCAATTAATCTTTAGAGTCAATATGATCACAACAAAAAAACCCAGCAGACTGTATGGGTGTGCATATTTTAAAAATAGAATGAGGAGCTCTGCTCAAAGCTAAGGAAAAGTGATAGGCTGGCCGTGATAGGTACTCTGAATCACCTAGAGCAGTAGGCCAAGGGGAATTGTTGAATCTGCCAAAATCAAATCATCCTTCGATTAAAAAAAAATAAAAAAACAAACGAACAAAAATCAACCATGGACGCCTGGTTAAGGAAACCGAGAATCGCGAGGATGCGGACAAAGCCGAGAGGCCGCCGTAAGGATCCCATGAGCAGGTGGGGACAGAGGGCTGCTTAGGAGCAGGTGAGATGAGCTACAACCTAAACGCAGGCCTTCCGATGGTATCTCCTGAGCTAAAACGGTGCCTAAGAGCTCCATAACCATTGAAACCAGCGTTCAGGCCGGTAGGGAAGCCCTTTGTTATTTCCCCCTTGTAAGTAAGAACGCCACAGCTTTGTAAGGGTCGGAGTCTCGCAGTCACAGAGGCAGACTGATTATTCACACCAACCATGTCTAACGCTCCCAATTTGCTCCTCAGAAGGGGAATGACTGATGAACCAACATCGCTAAGCTTTAAAACACTTTTCAGGGGCTTCCTCAGTGGTACAGAATCTGCCTGCCAAGGCAGAAGACCCGAGTTTGATCCCTCCTCCAGGAAGATCCCACGTGCTGTGGAGCAACATCCCCTGCGCTCTAGGGGCCGGGGGCTGCGACAACTGAGGCCCAAGCACCCAGAGCCTGCGCGCCGCAACAAGAGGCCACCGCGATGAGAAGCCCAGCACCGCAGCCAAGAGCGGCCCTGGCTGGGCAATGGAGACCAGGCACAGGCAAAGCCAAATAAATACACAAAAATAAAACTAAAAACAAAACACTTTGTAGTCAGAGAAGCGTAAGCACAAGAAGAGTACGTCATACTAGGGACCACGATCTCTGCAAATGGGAATCAAGAAATCAGCTCTCAATGCCCGATGCAATACAGTTTAGGAAAAGGTGTCACTGTAGCAAAACGCAGGAAAGACGTTAACAGTGGATTAGAAATCGTGAAGGCATGAAGCTTGATTGAGGTGACAGTTCTTCGTACCTTCTGATCATAGCCAAAGGTAAGAAATGTAACTCACCCTCACCACACACGGTGACTGCAGCCATGAAATCAGAACACGATTGCTCCTTGGAAGAAAAGCTATGAACAAACGTAGACAGGGTGTTAAAAGGCAAAGACGTCACTTTGCTGACAAAGGTCTGTATAGTCAAAGCTATAGTTTTTCCAGGAGTCACATACAGATGTGAGAGCTGGACAATAAAGAAGGCTGAGTGCTGAAGAATTGATGCTTTTGAACTAGAGAAGACTCTTCAGAGCCCCTTGAACTGCAAGGAGATCAAACCAGTCAATCGTAAAGGAAATCAACCCTGAACATTCATTGGAAGGACTGATGCTGAAGCTGAAGCTCCACTACTTTGGTCACCTGATGCAAAGAGCTGACTCACTGGAAAAGACCCTGATGCTGGGAAAGATTGAAGGCAGAGGAGAAGAGTGTGACAGAGGATGAGATGGTCAGGTAGCATCACCAACTCAGTGGACAAGAATTTGAGCAGACTCCAGGAGATAGCGGAGGACACGGAAGCCTGGCGTGCACACACCGTGGGGTTGCAAAGAGTCCAACACGACTGAGCAACTGAACGGCAGCCACAGACCACAGCATAACCACAGTATCTAAGTTAAAAAGAGTCGTGTTTAAGACTAACAGACAAAAAGACAAGCAACAAAATGCTGGGGGCCAGCGTGAGGAACTCCGCCCATGGCAAAGGTCATGAAGAAGGAGGCTTGGCACACGCAAAGGCGTGATCAAGCCTCAGGAAACCCCCTGTCCCCGAGCATCTACCCCAAAACCAGAGTCTGTTTTATGCTCTCCCCCATAACCGTTTTTCTCGGAGAAGGCGTAAACATGCAGCTCCAAGGCAATAAAAATTCCTGGGCGTGACAAGAGTGTTTCAGCTTACGGACTCCTCTGAAGGTTATCTAGCCCGCCTGTATAGGTTCGTCCGGCCACATGTGATTGCTTACAGCCTCCCAACCTGAGAGGCACAAGATGTTTTAGACTTACTAAAGGCAAATTCTTTTGGGGAGTTGGAAATTATTAGTAGTGGATTGGTTAGGAATTATATTGGTGAAGGGTTTTTCATTTGTTGTGCCAATAATTGCTGCTAATTCCCTGCTCTGGGTGTGACAAGGGTGTCTTAAGTCAAACCTCTCTGCTGACAGACTAGCTTGTGTGACAGGATTATCCATACTCCTGCCACATGATTGTTTACTACCTCTTAACCATAAACAGCACAGAGAGTTTTGGAGTATTTTGAGAGTCTTAATTAGCATAGGGCTTTTTCTTCTTGTTGAGTCAATGATTGCCGCCAGGCCTCCATATCCTTAGGCACCTGGGAATATATTAATCAATATATTTGGACTATAGAAAAGGAAATATAGTAGTTTTTTATGTTAGCAATACTAGACTTTTTGAGTTAATGAATTTTCCCTTTTGTCATAGATCACTGTACTTTGTTATAAATCAGTGTCCTTGCTATGTAAAAATGTAACTTTATCACTACCTTAAGACTAAATAGATCTTAAGGGGAGCATTGGTGAAAGGATTTTCATTTGTTGGGTTGATGTTTGCTGCTAAATCTCCATGTTCCCTGCCCTTATAATGAATATAACTAGCATATAGGAGAAATAAGTATTAACCTTTAAGCATATAGGAGAAATAAGCATTAACCTTTAAGATTAATCCTGTTAACCCTGGGTTAAATAAATTCCTTTCTTGATTGTAACTCACTACACCCTCACCCTATAGGAATGTAACTTTATTTGGAGGGTGGTGCCTGGTTTAAGAAAAAACACCCTTGGAAAAAATAAGTTTTTTGGTTATCAGAAAAAAGGATCATAAAATGTCAGCAGGTCTCATGGCCAGAAGATGATGTAAAACCCCTAAGACCTTTTATTTTTATACATTTATGTGAAGCACCCGATTTTGATAAAGGTCAGGACTACTGACCCCCACGTGACTCTGTATTCATCCCTATATGTAACAAAAGGTATATAAGCAAACCCCAAAATAAAGAAATCGGATCAGTTTCTGGAAAGACTGATTCCCCCATGTCGTTTCTTTCTTGCTCCCCGTTTTCCTGGCTGAATTCCCATCTGGAGCATGGATGCTATTCCACGTAAACCAAGTGATTCAGCCTCTTTTCTCCACTAATCTTCCTACTACACTATCTGTTTCTAATCTCTCTATATCTCTGTAATTAAATATGTATTTTTCCGACGACGTCCCCACCTTCGAATTCCCCGGATCCACCAGGGCAGGACCCCGGCAACAAAAGGTCAAGGACAAGAATTTGAGCAGACTCCAGGAGATAGCAGAGGACACGGAAGCCTGGCGTGCACACACAGTCCATGGGGTTGCAAAGAGTCCAACACGACTGAGCGACTGAACAGCAACCACAGACCACAGCATAACCACAGTATCTAAGTTAAAAAGAGTCGTGTTTCAGACTAACGGACAAAAAGGCAAGCAACAAAAGGTCAAGGTAGAGTACATGTCATTGATCATTCAGCTCATCAGGTGATATTACTGAGAAAGCCTCTGTCATGGGTCCAACCCACCCTGGTGCTGTCCTGATGCCGAGAGCACACCGGCCTGGATCAGACTCCCACCACCACCTGGAGCTCTTCCAGGCTCCCACGTCACATCTGCACGTCAGGAGCCAAAATGAACAACTCTGCTGGCGCAGTGAATAAGAATCTGGCTGCCAGTGCAGGGGACGCGGGTTCAGTCCCTGGTCCAGGAAGATTCGATATGCCAGCAGCAGCTAAGCCCCTGGGCCACCACCCCTGAGCACGCACTCTGGGGCCCACAGCCTCCAACAACAGAGCACCTGAGAGCACTCTAGATCCCTCTCACTGCAAAGAGGCCGCACGCACGCAACGAGGGGGCCACCCTCGATCACAGCTGGAGAAAGCCCGCGCAGAGCAGCAAAGACCCAGCCCCACCAAACACTAATTAATCGATTAAAATTTAAAAAGAGATGAGGCATAAGGGAGGGAATGATTCTGCGCAGTTTGCTACTAACAGCTCTCTAGAGCTACATAGCTAACACTGTGGTCAGCTGTGTCCTCCAGATACTTCAAGGACAAGATGCTTTTCTGGACATAGTTGTGAAAAGCCACCAGCCATTGTCTTTGTTTGAAGTTAAGTTTTTTTCTCCCTGAATCCACTCCTTGTAATTAAACCTGTTTTCCTCAGATGCTGACAGACACATGAAAGCCCATCAAGCTTCAGCTGTGTCACGGTGACGTCTGCAGAGAAAAACAAAGAAATGCTAAAGGCAAGATCTTGTGGACCTGGTGTCCCAAACCAGACTTTGAATCTCAGAGCGTCCACCAAAATGCTGAGAACTCTTAAGCACACTAAACACGGACAAACATCCAATATATTCTGAGCTACACCCTGGGTGCCGTTGAAGGTAAACTCCTGGTGCTTGTCAGGTTCTTTGGTGCTTTATAGGAAACAAGAAAATAAATTTTAAAATTCAAAATCAAATTTATTAGCAACTGCATCCAGGCATATGAGCCCTGCCACAGTGACTGCTGAATTATAGCATCTAAAACCAGAGTGGGCTGAACATATTAGGTGAACACAGATGCAGCAATTCTTCAGTCTAAATGCATGAACCCCACAAAGATCACGTGGCCGCTTTGCACTTGGCTCGGTCCGCGTGTTGTAACTCATCCAGGACATTTCTGATGTTCTCAACACAAACTTCTCCTCTGTGGTGTTTTTTTGATGCAAGATTCCATACGTTTTCAAATTCATCCTCAGAAAGCTTGACACCAATGTTACACAGTATCTCTGAAATCTAGAGGGGGGGAAACATTGAAGTCAGACCAAGATTTATGGGTATTTTAGTCTGTATTTTTTAAAATATCTTGATAATCCCTAAGACTATGGACATTTATCCCTTAAAAAGTGTGTGGATGTGTGTGTGTGGATACGTGTCTGTGTGTGCGCTTATTGCACATAATAAGCACATACCAAAATTCCAGGCCTCCCAGTTCAGGAATCATCTTGTAAACGTAAATGATTACTAGGGTGCTTAGCTGTACTAGCCAATGTGCAAAGCCCCTTCCGAGTCTAGTGTTTCTGATCACGTTAAAGGGAGGCAGCCAGGGACTTCTCGGGCATCCCAGTGGTCAAGACTCTGAGCTTCCAACGCAGGGGGTGTGGGTTCGATCCACAGATAAACAAAAAATAAATTAAAATAATTTTAAATAAAGACAGCCAAATTCAAGCAGAAAGAGTAAAAACGTTACAGACGGCAGCCTCACTAGATTTGACTTCTATCCCCGTAACTCCTTATGTGTGTTATCTAAACCCCTAGCATAATATTTTCCCTTTTTTAAAAATAAGAACATTTACGAAGCATCTCTAACTGGCCTGTTGTCAACTTTAACCATACATGTGGGTGTGCAAATGTCAGAGAGAGACTGCAAGCCTGAGCAAGTGAGCGGACTAAGCCTGAGCATGTTGCAGTTCCCTGGCAGTCTAGTGGTTAGGACTCAGGCCTGGGTTCCATCCCTGGTCTGGGGACTAAGATCCCACAAGGCATGGAGCATGGCCAAAAACACAGAACCTGAGTACACTGAAAACCAGCACACTTTATTAGTCATCTCTCTGCAGTGACAAACAGTAAGGAGAGAAGGGAGGGGGAGAAACAGGGTTTATATGTCCCAGGGAAAATAAAGAAGGGAGAGATAAGAACAGTAGTGGGAAGAAATATTAGAATGAGTACAGAGGAGAAAAGATTTCCGGGGGGAATGAAACTAAAAGAGGAAAAGCATTTACTAGAAAGCACACAGGAGGGAAGCAAAGAGGGAAATGGAAAGAATGGTTAGACGGAAAACAGGGAAGCCAAAGAAATGGCTCCGCTGCTGAGCACACCTCCTGAATGGAACCCCGACAACTGGTAGGTCCCCTGGACGGGATGCGTCTTGTGGGAAATCAGCAGTAAAATCAACCACACTCGAGACTCAGAAGAGCAGGGCTGCCAGCAGCAGCAGCTACAGCAGGGGCAACTCAAGGCCCGGCACAGCTTCTGTTCCCACCCAGCGACTGAGCAGACATCTATTCTCAGGGTGATGCTATTCTCCAACCAGGCCTCGAGGTCCTTTTTTAATAAAGTTTTCTTAGAGCATTTTTAGGTTTCCAGAATAATTGAGCAGAAATTACAGAGAGCTCCCACACGCTCTATCACGTGCGCCCCCATTTCCCTTATCACTGCTGCTGCTACATCGCATCAGTCGTGTGCGACCCCACAGACGGCAGCCCACCAGGCTCCTCTATCCCTGGGATTCTCCAGGCAAGAACACGGGAGTGGGCTGCCATTGCCTTCTCCAATGCATGAAAGTGAAAAGTGAAAGTGAAGTCGCTCAGTCGTCTCCGACTCTTAGCGACCCCTTGGACTGCAGCCCACCAGTCTCCTCCATCCATGGGATTCTCCAGGCAAGAGGACTGGAGTGGGTGCCATCGCCTTCTCCCTTACTACTTATTCTTTCTAAAATTTACTTATTTGTGGCCGTGCGGGGTCCTCGTTGCTGTGCAAGGGCTTCCTCTACTTGCGGCGTGCTGGCTTCTCAGTGAGGGGGTCTCTCTTGTGGTGGAGCTCGGGTTGCAGGGTGCATGGGGTTCGGTGGCTGTGAGACGTGAGTCTGGTAGGTGCAGCCCCGGGCTCGGGAGCTGTGGCTCTCCGGCTTAGCTGCTCACCGCATGTGGGATCTTCCTGCACCAGGAATCGAACCCGTGTCCCCTGCGTTGGCAGGTGGATTCTTAACCACTGGAACACCAGGGAAGCCCCTATTAATATCTTTTCCTTTCTTTTTTTTGGCTGTGCCACATGGCATGTGGGATTTTATTTCCCAGAGATCAAACCCCTGGTGCATTGAAAGTACAGAGTCTTAACCACAGGACCGCCAGAAACGCTGCCTCAAGTGTAGCATATCTGTTACAAGTGATGAGCCAGCACTGATACAGTATTATTAACGGAAGTCCACAGTTCTCCTGAAGGTTCACTCTCTCGTATAACCTATGGATACTGACAGACGTATAATGACGTCTATCCACCATTAGGTGGCGGTAAAGAACTCGCCAGCCAACGCAGGAGACAGGCGAGCGTTCGATCCCTGGGTCCTGAAGGTCCCCTGGAGGAGGGAATGGCAACCCACTCCAGCATCTTGCTTGGAGAATCCCACGGACAGAGGAGTCTGGCGAACAACAGTGCACAGGGTCGCAGAGTCAGACACAGCTGAAGCACACACCATTACGGCCTCATACTGCCGTAAAGACCCCCTGCCTCTGGTACACTGGTCTTACTTCTCCAAGGCCTTGCCTTTTGTAGAATATCATTTGGTTGGAATACTATATGTGCAAGTCTCTGGGTTCTTACTTTCTACCTAGAATCATGAGATAAACAGTGACTTACTGGTTAAAAGAATTTTTTTTTTTTTAGTTGAAAGAATTTTAAGCATCAGGAAACAAGCAGGAGATTTTCATTTCTTTCGTCAGCCCTGACAGCCATTTCATAGGCCCTTAGAGTGACTAAGGGGAGAGAAAAGGCGGGTGTCTCCTCTCCACCGTCTCTGTGCTGGATGGAGGGTCCCTTCTTCGGGACCAGCCAGCAAGCATCATCCTTTCTGCTGACCCCCTTTCAGTGGCGATGAATCACTGCAATGAATATTACTAAGTCTGCATGTTTGTAAGTTGAGGGACCCTTCATCTGAAGTCCTGGAAAGCATCGTAGGTCTGTTCACATCATCCCCAGCTCTGGATCTGAGCGTTCAAAGAAGGAGTTGCTCCCCAGATCACAACTTGCCTTCCACAATGGCAGATCCAGAGGGGCTGCTCTGACCCAGACCTGCTATTACTTCTCGGCCCTCAGAACCCCAGTGGCTATTCTGGCCTAGCCGGTTGCACCTGCTTGAAACCCAGTGTAGGAAGAAAATCCCCTGGGGCGTGACGACCACGTTTTCCAAGTGAAAAAAAGCAAGACACGTGAGGGGCTGACGCATGAGAACAGGACAGAACATTTCAAATCAGGGCCTGTTGTGATCACCTGAGGTAACAGCTCACAGAGAAGGCGGAGGGGCCCTCCTCACACGTACTCTGTGGTTTTGGAGACCCACGACCACAGGGAGACTCACACAAGGAAGGGACTGAGCATCTCTGCTCTTTTAAAAAGTTATCTTTGGCTATGCCAGGTCTTCGCTGTTGCACGCGGGCTTTCTCCAGGTGCGGTGAGCACGTCTCCTCTCCAGTCGTGAGGGGCTGCTCTCGTCATGGAGCGTGGGCTCCAGAGCACAGGCCAGTAGCTGCAGCGTGCGGGCTTAGATGCCTCCCGGCATGTGGAATCTCCCCACCAGGGATGGAACCCACGTCCCCTGCACTGGCGGGTGGATTCTTAGCCAGTGGACCACCAGGGAAGTCCTGGGCCTCTTTGCTTTTACTCAACACAGAAGAGGGCTGAACGATAGGGAAACATTTTCCTTTGCAGACACAGGTCATGGTGGATACATGCCATGAGTGAGATGCCTCTTATCAGAGTCAGTTCTACTTGAAGAACTGTACCAACTATCATAACCAAACTGCACATGACCCTCAGGAATCCTAATCTGAGCGGCTCCTGATGACTTTCATAATATAAGAGCTCAAGCAAATAAACCTTTCCATCTTTGCGTGCCAATGTGAAGTGGGCCTTTCTTTCAGCCCTTCTGAAATCCCATGCGGTACCTCTTGCTTGGATCTGGTCTTGAAGAAGTCCCTTTCAAACACCCCTTTCTGGGCGAAGACGGTCGGATGCAGCAGTGAGTAGGCGTTTCCCTCCTCACCGTAGCTCCTCCTGTCGCTCACTCGGCGAATTAGGGGGGCGGGAAGATCCGACCGAATGGTTGGAACGCCATATGTGGGGTAACCTAGGACATCAATCGAGGGGGAAAACAGACATTCTAAATATAGCAGCTGCCACTGAGCACTGGAAATTCGGCCAGTCCAAACTGACATGTGCTGTGAGTGTCAAATGCACACTTTCAAGGATTCAGTTAGTTCCCAAAGGAAGAATGTGAAGCATTTAACTAGTCATCTTATATTGATTCCTTGTTGAGATGGCGATGCTTTGGAGATACATATCGTGTATTACATGTACATACAATAGTACAAATATGTACCCTTTAAAAGAACACTTTTGGCTGCTCCCTGTGGCTCTCAGGGTCTTAGCTCCCTAACCAGGTGTTGAACCTGGGCCACAGCTGTGAAAGTGCTGAGTCCTGGCCACTGGGCTGCCAGGGGATTCCCAATATACTATTAGAGTTAATTGCACTTGCTTCTTTTTCTTAATGTGGCTACTAAAAAATTTTAAATACATATGACGACAACTGTATTTCTGTTGGACAGGACTGTTCCACAGAGAACAGCAAGATCCCATCACAACAGAATGTAAAGTGTGTCTATGAAATCCAGTAAAGAAAAACATGTAAATCCTTAATCATGGCCTTACTCCAAAAAAGGGATCTTGACCAACATAAAAAGCCCTTCTAAATAACCAGCACTCATCGTGACTGGTACTGAGATTTTGGGGTCTATGAGTTGAATTGCATCCTCCCCAGACTCTTATGGTAAAGTCCTAACCCTAGCACCTCAAGAGGTGGCCTTATTTGGAAATAGGGTCACTGCAGGAATAATTAAAATGTGGTCATACTGGAGAAGGATGGACCCTGAGTCCAACACACCTGGAGTTCTTACAAAAAGGGGATGCGGGGGCACAGACACTCACACGGGAGAAAACCACATGAAGATGGAGGCAGAGGCTGGGGTGACGCAGCAGAAAGCGAGCAGCACCCGAGACTGCCAACAAGCACCCAGCAGCCAGGAGGGGCCTGGAGAAGAGGCCCTCACACCTCAGAAGGGAGCCAGCCCGACAACACCCTGATCTCAGACTTCCAGCCATCGTGGAGTCATGAATTTCTTTTTTTTTTTTTTAATTTTATTTAAATTAATTTTTATTGCAACGCAGTCGCTTCACCACACCGTGTTAGTCTCTACTGCACCGGCACAGTGGATCTGAGCGGTGACCTACACAGGAAGGGAATCCAAAAGAGATGATCAGTTTCTGCAGTTTAACCAGTCTGTGGTATTTGTTGGACAGCCCCGGCAGATTAACAGATGGAGAATGAAAACGAAGGAACTGTTCTCGGACAGCTCCTCAAGTATTTGAGGGAAAGTCTGTTTTTCGCTGAGAATCCCTTGATTTAAGTCTCCCACCACTTGGGACTCCCCTGTGGTCCAGTGGTTAACACTCCAGGCTCGCAATGTGGGGGCATCAGTTTGATCCCTGGTCAGGAAACTAAGATCCCACATGCTTCATGGTGCAGCCAAAAAAAAAGTCTGAACTATGACAATATCTAACATTCGGGGTTCTGAGCTATAATGGTTTCAATTTCATTAGCACAGAGAGAATCGTTTCACTTGGGTCACCATGAACACTAACTCAATTCAGCCTCTATCTAGTAAGCCCCCCTGGGTGCTTAGAACAGAGTTGAATGAAAGTCCTAGGCTTTGAGAAAGCTGGAGTCTAATGGAGGCTGGGGACAGCCGAGGACAGACCCTTCCGCGTTTGCTGCTCCTTTTAAAACTCAGCATATAAGGTGACAAACTTACAAGTCGAAGGAACAGCGCCTACAACCGCGCTGATCTCGGAAGAAGTCGTCTTGTAGTGATTAGAAACTTTATCGCCTGGCCTCAGGAGTGTCCGCAGAGTCTTTTCTGAGCTCCCTGGTTCTTTTAAGACAATGTCTTCAGGATTCAACAGAAGAGTTGGTTCAGATTCTTCTACATTAGCCTCAGCAGGGTTTGCACAATCAGGTTTTCTACCTTCAAACAAAGAGGGAAACGGGGAAAATGTACAGGACAAAGTTACAACCCAGGGCTGGCCCTGTAGCAAGGTGAGTTTTCACCGTTAGTCTCTTCTTGCTGGTGGAAAGGGAGGCTGAGCTGGTGCACACTTCACTGACAGCAGAGCTCGCTCTGGAAGCACAAGCTCGTACACCAGCAAACGTGAACAACGTCTAATATTTCTATTCACCACTCCGCTCATTTCACGCTAGAATAAAGCTTTTAAGTCTGAAACACCAAAAGAAAACAGAAAACACTGTTTCTTCCCTCGTTTTTAAAATCAGAGCTCATTTTCACATTTGACTTGAACACAGGACTACCAGAGCTGTTCTAGGACTATGCCCTGGGAAAGGCAAGAGCTGTACTCGGAGCTGCACACGCCACACAAACACGGGCTGGCGGCGGGGGGACGCCACGCACCGCGACATCTGCAGACGCGAGGACTCGCTGTGCGCGCCCCGTTCCGTAAATGGCCCCTCCAAGTCAGCGAGCAAGACAAAGCCCCGGTGCGGCTGCCGCGCCCAGACTCGGCCTCTCCCGCAGCCTCCCGGAGGCGGCCGCGCGGCCGAGGGCTCGGCCCGGACGCGGCGACCCCGGGCCGGAAGTGCGCCGCCGGCGCCAGGGCCGCGCGCCGCCCGCGGGGAGGCGCCGAGGGGCGGGGCCGGCCGGGACCGGAAGACGCCTGAGGCCCCTCCTCCCGCCGCCCCTGCGGCCGCGGCCCCGGAAGCGTGGGGCCCAGGGTTCCGGGCCCTCTAATCGGCCCCTCGCGCCGCTCCTCCTCAAGGCCGAAGTGGGAACAAGGAGGACAGGCTTTTAGAAAACTCCCAGGACGCCAGCTCCTTGAAGAACTCAACCCCTTTTCTCCAGCCGACAGCGCGGGGACAGACCATGCCTGAGCCCCTGCTGACCGACCCTTCAGCCACTATCTTAGAAGAAGAGGAGAGAGGGAAAGCCCAAAGCCTCCGCTGAAAAGGGCTGCTGAAGTCAGGACCCCAAACCAGGAACGATGTGAAGAACCATCTGGTTTGAAAACAGGCTTCAGCTTTCCCCACTACTTATGAGCTGTGCCAAGAAAGAGACGACTGTCAGCCTCTGCTTGTTTCTGAGAGGACTAGGGTAGAGCTGTTTTCTATAAGAAGCTTCATTAGGTAGAAAAGATCTTCCTGCTCTCAGTGTGTAGAGTAGAAAAGCCGTCCCAGAAACTGGTAAGGGCACCCATCCTCAATAAAGCCCAAAATGTGGCATTGGCTCTGCAAAAATAAAAGTGAAAACTTTTTAGAGGGAGAGAAATTCCAAGAGGAGATAAAAATGCAAACAACCTTTTAAAAGGTAATCACCTCTAATAATCCAGACTTGAAAATTAAAGCAAACGAGGTGTCATTATATAACAGCTAAATTACCAGAATGTTTGAAATAACACTCAATGGTAGCTAGATTGGAGTAAGACCTTCTCACAGTCGACGGATAAAATTGCAAATTGGTACAGTCATTGAAAAAGGCAAAATGAAAACAGTTACTTCCGAGATGAAAATGACATTCATAAGAAATAAGATAAAATTAGAAACAGAAAGCTTTCTGAAAGATGATAATGGTTATGTGGTCACTCATATTACTCTTGAAATATTTGGAAATAACCTAAGTTTTAGAGAGTGAGGAAATGGTTTAGTAATTTACAATACATCAGTGAGAAGGAACTGAAAAATGAAGTTTACAGAAATCATGAAAGTATCTTTGTTCCATAGAAATTTGAGACCTAAGTTCTTTTTAAGCCAAATAAAAATGGTACATTCACTGTGATTTTAGCTATTTTAAAATATTTCCATACACACATACACAAATGTATTCCAACATATATCTATATGTGGTTAGTGATTCAGGAAGATATTGTGTAAACATTAAAATGTTTGAAAAAAAGTCAAGATTAGGGTTGTCCTTTTCTTAAAAAATGTAAAAGATCAAATTCTATTTTACAGTTGACTTTTCCAGGGAAAGGAAGCTAATTTCTCTAAGAATATGGCTTTCAAACATCTTTCTTAGCAACTCTCTTTCATATTTTGGGCTTTTGTGTAAATTGCTTTGCTCATAATTATTTTCTTTTAAGTAAGTAATACCTAGTTCCAAACTCAAGAGATAGGAAAACATAGACTGTCCCTTAGCAACCTATCCCTACCTCACCTCCCCAGAAATAATAAATGTTATCAAATTCTTTCCTGTCCTTCCACAGATACTCTATGCATGAAAAAGAAAATAAATATGTATATATGTGCAAATTTTTAAACATATTAAAGTTGACAAGAGTTGAACTCCCAGGACAAAGAAAACATGAAAGTACATTTAAGAATTTAGCAAACCTTCAAAAATTAAATACCTTTAATGAG
The DNA here is from genome assembly GCF_016772045.2 of Ovis aries. Taxonomy (NCBI): domain Eukaryota; kingdom Metazoa; phylum Chordata; class Mammalia; order Artiodactyla; family Bovidae; genus Ovis; species Ovis aries. The sequence continues at coordinate 278,151,148 of NC_056054.1, forward strand.
GACCCTCTCTTCATACTCTTTAAGGGGGGTTTTATCTTTCCAGGTAAGAAAATTCGCAAATTCAAGGTAGTTAATCAGCCCATCTTTGTCCACATCACAGTATTCAAATAGCTGGTCCAGGAGCTTCTCGTCTAAGTGCAAGCTGGCCTGGTCACATGCTTCCTGAAGCTCAGCTTTGTCTATCACCCCATCTCCCTTCTGTTGGACACAAAGCAAGAAAAGGGGACGTGAGCACTGTCTTCAAGAACAGGGTGGGCAATGTCTGTCATTTCCCTTGAGAAAAAAAAACATCTATCACATAAATTCCAAGAATCTGTCTTATCTTTCACATAAGAGTCAGACTTTAAGCGAGATTGGTCCTCATTGTGTCCATCTGATACGTACCCAGTATTTCAACCCTTTGTTTTAGTATCTTGGTCTTTAAATCGTGCTGCCTACACTGTGGGAACAGGCCCAAGCAGGATCTATGCTTGACATTTCATTTGACCAGCATTGTATACTTCCCACAACTTCCTACAACTTTCCATGCTTCAAAAGCTTTGAAAACCTCTGGTGTTCCAACTGGGCAGCCCTTGATCCTCCACGCCACTGCCTGATAAAGAGGAGAAGGTCGGAAGTGGCTGCAGGTCAAGCACAGAGAGGTGGGTTCAAAGACAGCTGCCTCTGGGGAAGTCCCTGGCGGTACAGTGAGCAGTTAAGACTCCACGCTTCTTCCACTGAAGGGAACATGGGTTCAATTCCTGGTCAAGGATCTAAGATCCCGCTGCACTCTAGCTATTAACACTCCACTGGGCGAGAGGGGAAGTTTCCACCCGTTTCAGACGACAGTTAAAGACAGAAGCACTTAAGGTGAGCTGCAAAGCAGGAAAGGGAAATTTAGAAAGGCTGTGGGCAGAACTGGCTGATTCTCTTAGAGGGGTGAGGACCTGGAGCACGGGATGCTTGTTAAGGAGGAATGGCCAGAGCAGGGCGTCTTACCACTCAGCCCTGCTGCAGCCTGTCAAGCCTGCCTTAAATCCACCCTTGCCGACTGTGAAAGGTCCAAGCCTCCCTGCCAGCTGCCACAAGGGAGCTTTGCCCTCTAGAGAGACTTCCCTGAGACAGATCAACTCCCAAGGGAAACCATGAGTGACTCACTGACTAGCATTCGGCTCCTAGGCCCAGAGTTGGAGTCACAACGCTGACAAAGGAAATCCCTTGGAAAATGAGAAACTGACCCAGTGAATTCCAGATGAATTCTAGATAAATTTCTGCAGCCAGACACACAGGCCTGGATAATGTTCCTAACCCTCCTGTTGAAACAGAATTAGGATGTAAAATATATTATCTTGGCAGGGAGCTGTAATGTCCTGGATAAAGCAGACTGTTTTATGAAATTCTCTGCCACGTGCCCAAGTCAACAAAAAAATGCAGACCCCACAGTCCTAACAGAAAAGCAATGGGGGGGATGAGGGGGTTGGCTGTTGATCCAAGCTAAAATAGATTGGCTGTTGATCAAGCTAAAATAGGTTGGCTGTTGATCCAAGCTAAAATAGGTGGTGGCAATAATGAAAATAAATGCTTCTTGCTCACCAGGGACAGAGCCACTCTGTCTTTGCGTCCTTTATTTCTCCCTCCCCCACACCCAAAACCCAGCTCTTCTAAGGTGGACGTTGATGTGAGCTAAAGTCTCCTCACATGGACACAGTCCTACACGTGGACATCACCAGACGGTCAACACCGAAATCAGATTGATTATATCCTTTGCAGCCAAAGATGGAGAAGCTGTATACAATCAGCAAAAACAAGGACCTTGACTAGGTGTGAGCCAAAGTCCTCTCGTCCCCAGGGGGACTAAGGCCACAGGTGTCTGTGCAACTTCAGGGGGCAGGGACTCAAACTGCTATGGCTTCACAGGCTGTGGGTGCCAAAGCTGCCATCCCACCCAGTCTCCAACAAGCAGAGGTGCCAGGAATCGCTGGTGGGCTTAGCAGGGCTTGTTCAAAGTGGAGAAGGAAGGCTCATGGTGTATCATTTCTGCGGCTTCCACTGCTGGATGCGTCATTGTGTTGCTGCTCTCCATACCCATCTGGGGAATGTTCCAGCGCTTCTGACCAGCAGCCACGTGGAGACAAGCTAGGACCTTTGGGGCCTCACAGCTCTCAAGACCACTTTGAACTGCAAGTCTCTATGAATAACGGTTTCATGAACCTGAAACCCAGGGTCCTCACTGGTCTGCTGTGGCTCTCAACCTCAGTGAGAGCTATGAAGGACAAAGACAAGCAGTCACTCTCCTCGGTGGGTGGACTGCTGCTGCTGCTAAGTCGCTTCAGTCGTGTCCGACTCTGTGCGACCCCATGGACTGCAGCCTATCAGGCTCCTCCACCCATGGTGTTTTCCAGGCAAGAGCACTGGAGTGGGTGCCATCGCCTTCTCCATCGGTGGGTGGAACCCAAGTTTATTTTCATGGTTCCAGCCAGCACTCCCCCTGATGAGCCTGTATGTATTTTACTGACTCTTGAATTGTTGCCAGTGGCCTGTCAGTTTGGTTTCCACATGGAAAACGACAGATTGGAAATTAAAGACGTCTCTTTTCGAGTCTATGGACCAACAGAGGAATGGATAAAGAGGCTATGGTACATATGGTCAATGGGATATCACTCAGGAACAGAAAAGAACAAAATAATGGCATGTTTGTAGCAACATGGATGGACCTAGAGATGGTCACACTGAGTGAAGTGAATCAGACACAGAAAGACAAATATCTCATATCACTTCTGTGTGGAATCTGAAAAACGGAGGAGGCACAAATGAACTTATTTACAAAACAGAAGTAGAGTGAAGGATGTAGGACACAAACTTCTGGTCCAGGGGACGGCGGCAAAGAGGCAAACGGGGACGGAGAATGGCGTCTAACGGTCTGTGTGTGCTGAGTCGCTTCTGTCACGTCTGCTCTTTGTGACCCTGCGGACTGTAGCCCGCCAGCCCCCACTGTCCAGGCAAGAATACTGGAGGGGGTTGGCATGCCCTCCTCCAAGGGTCTTCCCGATCCAGGGATCGAACCTGCGTCTGCTACTATATCTGACATAGGGAACTGATGAAGACCTACTGCATAGCGCAGGGAACTCTACCCAGTCCTCTGTGCTGGCCATGTGGAAAAGAATCGAAAAACAAGTGGATATATGTGTATGCGTGCCTGATGCACTTTGCTGTGCACCTGAAGCGACCACATGATGAATCAACTCTACTCCAATAAAAATTTTTTAAGAGAAAACCATGGAAACAAATAGCTGCTGAGTGAACCATCCAAGTAATTCATACAGCTGCCCACGATAAAGGTCCATCCTCCTGTAAGGATGGCTGGGATCAAGCTTCAGATGGAGCCTGAACCACCCAGGGGGCCACCATCACTGCCGGGATCCGTCCTTGCCTCAGACACGGCAGGACAGTTACCATCAGACCAGGCAGCAAGTAAAGCCACCGGCCTGAGCAGAGGCTGCCACCACTTGCTGACCTCGCGACGCCACGAGGCACTGCCCCGCGCTCCAGCCACACTGACGACGTGAGCCTGTGTCCCCCCTCCCAGAGCTGCTGGAGGCGCCTGTCGCTGCTGACACGTCTTCAAGTTATGGAGTCGCTATTTCAGGCCAGCGAGCCAGCTCCAGTCACAGAAGCGCGAGTGCATGGAGAGCATCTGAGTCATGCCCTCTGCCTTCGGCCCATTTCCAGCCTGGTGGTGGCACCACTTAGAGCACAGAGGCTCCTCAGCACTGAGCCGTCAGTCCAGGCACTCAAGGAGCCCTCCCTGCCCCCAGGCACCCACGGCTGCCTGGTTACTGAGCCTTGGGACCGCCTTCTCAAAGCCATCTCCCTTCCTCCCCAGCTCCTGGCTCACACATCTGAGTAGACCACTGTTGTCACTGACGGAACTGTTCCTGAAAGGAATCTTCCCATCTCAGCTACTTCCTGGATAATAATTAGAATAAAAGGAGCTGGAATTACACAGACGAATTCTGAAAATCTAAGACTCTGCTGGGACCATTCTTGGACATGATGAGTCTTTTTTTTTTTCTTTATTTTCCCTTCTAGATTTTACATCCCCTGAGTAAAAAGCCTGCACATTATCTGGAATAATATTTGATGTACTATGAGTGTTCAGCAAATAACAGAATTAATCCTCTAAGCCAAGAAGATTCACTTAGGAAATCACAGTTTATTTGTTCTGTTTTGTTTTGCTTTTCAATTAAATTAAATCTGGGCACTCAACAGTATAAGATTTAAACAATCAAAAAGCACCTACAACTGTCCCAGGAAGACCCCCATCTTATTACCCTTGCAGAAAAAGGCTCCTCAAGGACCCTGAGCACTTGCTGTGCATGTTAACAGTTAACTATTTAAAAGGTGTATCAGCATTAAATAATTCTCAGTAATTTTCTCCCTGCTTAATTTACTTTTATCATAAGGGATGTGCCTGGTGGTTCACTAAGATAATCAACAGCTATTAAGATGATCGTCTTGCCTATAATTACATCTAAAATGAAGAATTTCCAGAAAGGAGCGCATCCTGCCAGTTTCCTTATTCACGTCACTACCGCGTGGGTTTCTCCAGTGTCATCTCTGTAGATACTTGGAGTTGAATAAAGTTAAAAATATACTTGTTCAGAAATGAAACAGTGCCATTTGCAAAGATGTGGATGGACCTAGAGATGTCATACAGAGTGAAGTAAGTCAGAAAGAGAAAAACAAATACTGTATAATCTCACTTTTATGTGGGATCTAGAAAAATGGCGCAGATGGACTTATTTGCAAAGCAGACATATAGACACAGACACAGAGGACAAACGTATCGACACCAAGAGGGGAAGCGGGGGATGAATTGGGAGGTTGAGATCGACACATTTACACTGTTGATACCATAGATAAAATAGGTAACTAATGAGAACCTACTGTGTAGCACAGGGAACTCTACTCGGTGCTTTGTGGTGACCTAAATGGGAAGGAAATCCAAAAAGGAAGGGACATATGTATAATACACATATTGTATTAATAGCTGATTCACCTTGCTATACAGCAGAAACTAACTCAACATTGTAAAACAACTACACTGCAAGAAAATCTAAAAATATGTGAAATACTTGTTTTCACATAGATCTAATTCTAAAGAATACTTTTCAAATTACCTGTAAATAGCAATCAGACTTTTTTAAAAATCAGAGAGACAGTTGAATACTTTCTTTAAACACAACTTTGTGAGAAATGTTGCTGATGGCTGGCATTTGTCCCAACATAATTAGTATAAACTTAGATGAGATATTTAACCCATGTTTTAGTCATCAGTACATCACAGACACACAGACCCTCTAATCTAAAATAAAATGAATGGGCTTAAAACGAACTAGCCAAAGCGTGATCAAGATTTCTTTATAAGATAAAAAGTGAGAAGTGTCACTTTGCTAAAACTGTACTCAACATCAGAAGGGAGATAAGAATATCATCTTTTCCCTTTGAGATAAACTAAAATCATTCTGATCTTTCTTTTCTTCTGTTAAGATGATGATGCGTTACATCATCGTAGGTTTCTTTATGAGCTTTTATTTGTCTGTTTTAGACTAATTCTAAAATGGTTTTAAGGCTGCCTAGAAAAATAAGTACAAAGAGAGCCAAAAAAAAAAAAAAGTGATGAAATCAGGGCAAAGAGAAAAATAAATTTGGAAAGAAATAAGATGAAACCTGAAGCAAAAAGAGCGCACAGAATGTACGCTGTCGGATCATGTTCACAAACTAGACGTGTTTCCCTGGGTTGGCTCTACACTTGCTGGTGGCCAAGTCACAAAGTTATGTACAATCGGTACAAAATTCATGCTCCACAAGAGGTAAGAACAAACCAGATACTTAGACAAAGCACGGTTATTTGCTCTAGAAAGACTGGGTTTCCTCATAAAGAGGATGTATGTGACAAAAATAACAGCCGCAAAATAACGAAAATAACAGGGCGTACTAATACGAAGTCTGCCACATTTCACATTTGTGTGGTAGGACTCCCAAGTGCAAGCCGAAGGCAGTGCAGCTTGGTAAATCCTGCGATGGCCTAAAATGTCAGGTAATTATACAGCCCCACATTGATCTGATTTGCTCAAAGCATAAAATTTTGAGCAGCTTGAAAATGGAATGACCTTGCTCTCTCAAAAACTGAAACCACACCTGATCCCCATGGGGAGACGTGTTCTAAGCTTGACTGAGACCAGACTGACGGTACCATGCGTGCAAGTCCAGAGTGAGGCAGAGACTGTCCGTCCCCCACGTTCCCAGCACACTCCAGTTTAATGATCTGTAAGAGTGGTTCTCAAACCTGAACACACAGCAGAATCACTGAGGAGCTTGTTAAATAGAACACAATCGCTAGACCCCAATCCCAAGTTCCTAATTCAGTAGGTGTGAGGTGGGCCTTAGAAAGTGCATTTCTAATATCGCCCCAAGTAACAATGCTGGTGATTAAAGCACCTTATTTTGACAACACAGATCAATTCCAGGGGTCAGCAAACTTTTCCTGACGAGGGCCAAAACGTTTGTTCAGTCTCTGATGCACTACTCCGCATGCGTAGCTGCAAAGTCAGCCACAGACACTACTTAGGACACATGGGCACACGCGTGTGCACACACATGTACTCGAGCGACCCCACTCCGGAGACAATACTTAGGACACATGGGCACACGTGTGTACTCGAGCGGCCCCAGTCCTGGGCATAAAACAGAGGAAACGCTGGCTCAGAAAGATGCACGCACCCCAGTGCTCACTGCAGCACTATTCACAGCAGCCAGGATGTGGGAACCACCTAGGCGCCCCTCAGCAGAGGAGCGGGCGAGGATGCGGAGCGCCTGTACAGCACACCACCACTCAGCCGCCAGAAGAGAGTGACCGAGTGCCGTCTGCAGCAACATGGATGGACCCAGAGATGACTAAGCCAACTAAAGTCAGTCAGGCAGAGAAAGACAAATACAATAGGGTGCCGCTTCCATGTGGGATCTAAACCACGACACAAATGAGCTCATCCACCAAAGAGCAACAGACTCACAGACACAGAGGACAAAGGGAAGAGGAGGCGGGCGAGGGGTAAATTAGGGGTTTGGGATTGACAAGCTACTATATAGAAAATAGATAAACAAGGACTTATTGGACAGCACAGGGAACTATGTTCTATACGTGTGTGTGTGTGTGTGTGTGTGTGTGAGTCACACAATCTCATGGACTGTAGTCCGCCAGTCTCCTCTGTCCATAGAATTCTCCCGGCAAGAATACTGAAGTGGGTGGCCACTCCTTCCTCCAGGGGATCTTCCTGACCTGGGGATCGAACCTGGGTCTGCTACATTGCAGGCAGATTCTTTACCATCTGAACCACCAGGGAGCCAGGATCAAGTCCGGTCCACCACCACCTGTTTCAGGAAACAGTTTTACACGCCCATGTCAATAGCTGGTTCACGATGCTGTGTTAGTTTCTGGTGTACGGCAAATTTGATCCTGATCTACACCAGGTCGCTGGACCTGGAAGCCCATGCATAGACCAAAAATCTCCCCTTCGCTACTGGCCTTGTCATAGTGCCTGAAGGCCGCCAGCAGAGTGTCAAAGCTGTGGTGGTTAACTTTCTTCAAGTGATGCCGCACTGCCGCTACCAGGGCTCGCTGTCTGTCCTTGCCTCGGAGATACTCCCCTGGAAGCCTTCTGTGGATGAGATCACCAACTCCTATTGAAGAGGGAAAGAAAAGTCTTTTATCTGAATTTAAAGTCTGCCTCTATTATTCACATTCTAAAAGAGAGAGAGACCTAGCAACTTCTGTGAATGAAAAAACCTAATGCCAAGACTATTGAGCAGCATGACAGAAAACACTTTTGTATTTTAAAAAAAAAGTGTACACAGTAATTGATGAAAATGAATATTTCTGCTATTGCCACTTCTCCAATCAGTGAAAAAAATCTGAATAAATGAATTTTATGAGAGAATCATGAGCCCACTCAGCTATCAAGCTATCCTCTCCTAAGACAGCAAAGCTCTTGCCTGTCTAAAGAGGCAGGCAGACAAATGTAGACATTTGTCTGTAAGGCCGAGGATCTGAAAGCTGGGGCTGGTCCATGTCCCGGTCACTCTGCGTGCCCTAGGGCCCCTGGGCCTCTGGGAAGCCTCGTAAAGACTGGGCACGAGCCCCCTACTCCCGCTTAGCGTGAGTCTCCATTCTGCCCTCTCTCTCACATCAAGTCTCCACTTCTCAGCCCTGCTTCCCGACGCTGCGACTGGCACAGGAGAGCTGCATCCGCCCACAGCCCATTAATTAACTCGGTCCCGACCCACAACCGCCAGTAACAACCCCTCCCGTCCACCAGCCACGAACCCCCCGGCCCCACCCCTGCTTTCACTCTTCTCTCATGACTTAGAGGAACTTTGTTGGACTGTGACACACAGCATATGCACACTGCCTGTGAACCGCACTCCTTGGATGCTGATGGTGACCGAGATCAGACCAGAGGTGACCACGCGGCTTCAGCTGTGATGGTTTGGTGGCTGTCACCAGGGAGGGAAGAAACCTCTCCTTCTGTTCTTTTCCCCATGGCCTATACCCCACCCTCGACTGGCTGTGGTATCCTGGGTAGGTTAATTTAAATTGCAACACTGATGGATGCTGCCAGAGATTATCGTACTAAGTGAGTCAGAAGAAGGAAGACAAGCCCCACCTGACATCACGTGTACGAGGAATTATAATAGGACACAAATGAGCCTATCCAGGAAACAGAATCACAAACACAGAGAACAGACTGGCAGCTGCCCATGGGGAGGTGGGGAGGGATGGACTGGGGTCGGCAGGTGCAAACCATTATATACAGGATGGGTAAACAAGGTCCTACGTACAGCACAAGTGTGGTCAATGCCCTACGACAAACCATGGTGGAGCATTTTAAATATATGCATGTATATGTGTATATATACACAGAATTGTATCACTGTGCTATACAGCAGAAATTAATACATTTTAAATCAACTATACTTCAATGCTTAAAAACTGAAAAAACTGCAAATTTGCCTGCACTTCAAGGCAACTAATATTTACAGCTACTTTGTGCAAGGCTCTATATTATTAGGGTCTCTCAAGGGTCTCTTTTAACAGGTATTAGTAGCACCTCTAGGTTCATTATTATAAAGTCAGGAGTTAATCCTGCACATTCTGATAAAAGCCTTCTCTCTAAGGGCAGAGCCTGACTCGTATGCATGAAAAGCTGCCACCAGTGCTGGTTCCAGAAACAGGGCAAGTGCTCAGACCAAGGTAATCTGAAATGGAGTCGGCGTCCATCAGACCGTCCTAAAGTGGGCAAAACCCGAGTAGGCCTCTTGGAGAGGCAATCGAAGTGGTTGGGTGAGGGGTGATTCCTGACAAAGAAGCAGGGCTGCTCTTCCCCTCCACGTTTCTTACTCTGATGTCAATCCCCTGGGGGCTGTTCTGTATAAGGAGGCCCTGTCCCCCGGCTCTTCCACAAGACAGCCCTTGGTTGAGCTGGTTTTGGTTTTTGTTTTTATCCTGAGAGGCCTTCCATCTACATTAACATCCAAAAATAACTATCGAATGGTCAGCCTGTGGGTGAGGTGCAGGCTGACACCCTCTTCCAGCCCGGCCCTGGGAGAATACTTATGAAGCTCATAGCAGATCACTGAAGACTACTCAAGACCCATCGCTGAAGAGCTGAAATCAGGAGTCCAAGCTCTGGCCCTCGGAGAGACTAACGCCCTCACCACCACACCAAGCACGTGAGAGAAGCCAGGCCAGCTCCGCGGCGGCCCCCTGCCCGCCACCAGCTCCCGTGATGCACCCTGCCCGCCACCAGCTCCCGTGATGCCCCGCTGCCCGCCACCAGCTCCCGTGATGCCCCGCTGCCCGCCACCAGTGCCCGTGATGCCCCGCTGCCCGCCACCAGCTCCCGTGATGCCCCGCTGCCCGCCACCAGCTCCCGTGATGCCCCGCTGCCCGCCACCAGCTCCCGTGATGCCCTGCTGCCCGCCTGCCCTGGGTGTCCCCTCAGGCACCCCTGCCTGGGTGTATTCTGGGAGCTGCACGCAGCCCAGGCCCTCTTCCCAGAGGCACATTAACAGAACCAACGACCCCAGGCCCGGGGATGAGGCATCCTTTGTGTCGTTGCCTTTATTTCCCCAAGCAAGAGGAAGGGAGCAATCCAGATCCAGCAGAAAAACCTGTGCGTCCTCAGAAGCAGGCAGACCCTGAAACCTTCCGCAGAACAGACACTGAATTACACTCGCAGTAGTCACAAGAGAGTTAGGGTTAGTCTGTGCGCATCCGTGAGCTCCGTGAAAAGTCTAGAGAGCGCTGAGAGTCCCTTTCCCATTACACCGTACGCTGCCAAGGCTGCTGCTGACACATACAGACTTTATAAACTATTAATGGCAGTGTTCTTCCTTTTCATTTTATAACACTATCTTATCACTCAATTTATAGAGCAGCTCAACTGCGTTAAAATCACCCATAGAGTTTATTAGATATGCCGGTTCCTGGGACCCATGCCCAGATAATTCTGATTCAGTAGGCTCTCGTGGCAAAGATCCCACGTGCCAATGCAAGAGACACAGGTTCGATCCCTGGAGGAGGGGATGGCAATCCACCTCATTATTCTTGCCTGGAGAATCCCATGGACAGAGGAGCAGGCTATACAGCTCATAGGGTTGCAAAGAATCAGACACAACTGAAATGACTTAGAACACACACTGAAAGGGTGTTAGCTAAAGCCTACTCACTAACAAATAAAATAAATACTTATTTGCTAATGCAACATGATGTTCTAGAGAATCTTGAGCCACCACGTTAGGAGGTCATACTTCTTTTTAGATCAACTGTTACGTGTTTAATGGATGTCTGCCCATCTTAGAGGCTCTGGTAAGGAGTAATTTAGGAAATCCATCAGCTAGTCTGAAAAACAAGTAGATAATCATGGTCACCTGCCTACTTGAGGGCAGTTTCATGCCAGGGGTGCCCCAACTTGCTGTCTGTTGGGTCCTTGGGGTCTTGTGCACAATACGGTCCAGGTATTTGTAGCATGCGTCAATGAATCCAACACATAGCTTATCACGCTGAGAGCGAAACACAGACGAATTTTCTAATGCCCTCCTCCAGGGATCGAACCCATGTCCCTTCCGTCTCCTGCACTGGCACGTGGGTTCTTTACCACTAGGGCCACCTGGGAGGTTCCTAAAACTTAGTGTACATGAGAGCCTACTGAATCAGAACTATCTGGGCATGGGTCCCAGGAACCCATATTTAATAAACTGTATAACTCTATGGGTGATTTTAATGCAGGTAGACTGCAGACTATATTTTGAAAACCACTAATACACAGCTCAATTCTGATAAGCTTTCAAATAGTCTTCCCTGGGGAAGGTTGCTACTTAGATCACTCAGCACTAAAGACAAGATCCTGGTTTCTGCCGCTGCTTCATAGACCGATTTGTTGATCGGCTGGTGGGAAGAGCGGTTCTTCGGTGTGTGGTTGTACAGTGCTTTCTGGAACCTGATCGCCCCTACAGTTCATCTGGGAATGTTGTGAAAATGCTGTTTCTGATCTGGGAGATCTGAGGGTAGAACCTGAGAGTCTGCATCTCTAAGAGCCTTGCAGGGACACCAACACTGCTTGTCTGCAACCACATTTTGAGTGCAAGGACCAGGTACAATATTTGAATTCATTAAAAAGTTGCCTCAGTTCACTTTTGATTGTTTAATATAGGCCTTATTTATATTCTAAATAAAATTCTAAGCCTTAACTACACTTAAGGAATTCATTACCAGGGCTGTAAACTGTACCTGTTTCAGATATAATAGGAAAATGTTGGTTCTTTCTTGTGCTACTAATTGTTCTCATTACTGTTAATATAATATTTCAAGCCTTTAAAATTGGAAGCTTCGAGAGAAGGAGATGGTGAACTTCACTGCATAATTTGGGCGGTGGGGGGAGGGGGGCAGGATTTTGACTTTGTTTGCTTTTTAAAGAGAAACTGTATATTTACCGTAGTCCTCAGGACGGAGACAAGCCCCAAATGTGTGGTCTGGGGGAACATTCATTGTTTCCGCAATGCTATCAAAGAAAAAAGTTCCTTTGGTGAAAATTCCCACCACATGGCATCCCTGGAATTTAAAATATGTTTTCCATACATTTTTAATCATCGATATTTTCTCCTATAACCAAACTATAAAGATCAAACAGAAGCCCCCCAACAGATCTTTTCTCTTATCTCCAACTCACATTAGCAACGGCCGATGCTTTCACTGGCTTCCAGTGAAAAGGCCCAGACGGAAAAAGAAAAAACAGAACACGGTCCCAAAGCAGAATTATGGAAGCATGCATGTATTCAAACATACTCTCTCTATCTATAGGGAGAGGAGAGGGAAACGTAACACAATAAGTTGAATTTCTGGGATCCTAGAAATAAAGCTTTACATAAAATTCTTCCTCTTTCTTTTCCAAATGCCCTCTCCCTTTTGGAGACTCAGTACTTTCCCAGAACCCCAAGCTCTTGGGTGGCTAACAGGGTTCCCTGATTAACAGAAAAGGATTATTCTTATTTAATAGATATACTCTAATAGAACACAAAGCAAAATTTATGACAGGAGTACTTTGTAAATTTGATCCAAAAACATTATCAATTTTAAGTGAATCATGAACTTACGGATCTGAAACTCTTCCAAGTCTATGCTGAAACTTTTCTTTGAAATCATCAACTCTCTTGGATACAATCTTAGCTCCTCTTTTCCTATAAAATTAGAAAATTGTCAGGTGTTTGTATGACCCGAAGCATTCCTGACTACCAAATATACAAATATTGAAGAATACCAGAGTATCATTTGGGTCAGTTCAGCTCATTTCAGTTGCTCAGTCGTGTCTGACCCTTTGCAACCCCACGGACTGCAGCACGCCAGGCTTTCCTGCCCATCACCAACTCCCGGAGCTTGCTCAAACTCATTTCCACGGAGTCGGTGATGCCATCAACCCATCTCATCCTCTGTCATCCCCTGCTCCTCCCACCTTCAATCTTTCCCAGCATCAGGGTCTTTTCCAATGAGTCAGTTCTTCACATCACGTGCCCAAAGTATGGGAGTTTCAGCTTCAACATCGGTCCTTCCAGTGAATATTCAGGACTGATATCCCTCAGCATGGACTGGTTGGATTTCCTAGCAGTCCAAGGACTCTCAAGAGTCTTCTCCAACACCACACTTCAAAAGCATCAATTCTTTGGCACTCAGCTTTCTTTATGGTCCAACTCTCACATCCATACATGACTACTAGAAAAACCATAGCCTTGACTAGATGGACCTTTGTTGGCAAAGTAATGTCTCTGATTTTTAATATGCTCTCTAGGTTGGTTAAGCTTTTCTTCTAAGGAGCATGAGTCTTTTAATTTCATGGCTGCAGTCACTATCTGCAGTGATTTTGGAGCTCCCAAAATTAAACTCTCTCACTGTTTCCCCATCTATTTGCCATGAAGTGATGGAACCGGATGCCGTGATCTTAGTTTTTTGAATGTTGAGCTTTAGGCCAACTTTTTCACTCTCCTCTTTCACTTTCATCAAGAGGCTCTTTAGTTCTTCTTCACTCTCTGCCACAAGGGTGGTGTCATCTGCACATCTGAGGTTACTGATATTTCTCCCATACCCAACAGAGACACTTGGAGGACCCAAACAAACCTTGCACACACCAGGTCCCAGAGACAGAGCCAAAACCGTGCTCGAGACCCCTTCAGGAAAATTAGAGACAGCAAGGGAACACTCCACGCAAAGACAGGCACGGGGAAGGACAGAGATGGTCGGGACCTAACAGAAGCAGAAGATATTGAGAAGAGATGGCAAGAATGCACAGAACTATGCAGAAAAGATCCTCATGACCCAGATAATCACGATGGTGTGATCACTCACTTAGAGCCAGACATCCTGGAATGCGAAGACAAGTGGGCTTTAGGAAGCATCGCTATGAACAAAGCTAGAGGAGGTGATGAAATTCCAGCTGAGCTATTTCAAATCCTAAAAGATGATGCTGTGAAAGTGCTGCACTCAATACATCAGCAAATATGGAAAACTCAGCAGTGGCCACAGGGCTGGAAAAGGTCAGTTTTCATTCCAGTCCCTAAGAAAGGCAATGCCAAAGAATGCTCAAGCTACCACACAATTGCACTCATCTCACACACTAGCAAAGTAAAGCTCAAAATTCTCCCAGCCAGCCTTCAACAGTGCATGAACCGTGAACTTCCAGATGTTCAAGCTGAATTTAGAAAAGGCAGAGGAACCAGAGATCAAATTGCCAACATCAGTTGGATCATCGAAAAAGCATGAGAGTTCCAGAAAAATATTTGCTTCTGCTTAATTCACTATGCAAAAGCCTTTGACTGTATGGATCTCAACAAACTATGGAAAATTCTTCAAGAGATAGGAATACCAGACCACCTGACCTGCCTCCTGGGAAACCTGTATGCAGGTCAAAAAGCAACAGTTAGAACTGGACATGGAACAACAGACTGGTTCCAAATTGGGAAAGGAGTACTGTATATTGTTAAGGCTGTATACTGTCACCCTGCTTATTTAACTCATATGCAGAGTACATCATGCAAAATGCCATGATCATTTGGATCATCAAAAACTAAATCCAGTTTCAAAAGAAAGTATATGCTAAAAAGAAAGCTTTATGTTTTCAATCATGTATATTCTATCATGTATATTCCTTTATAAAGATAAGTAACAGAATACAAAATTTTGATTGAAAAGTAAGACAAAAATTTTTCAGTAAATAAAGCCAAAGTGTTAATATCATTCATATCACTCCTAAGATTTATAACAGAAAAGTAAGCATTAAAGAAATAAATAACCAAAGGATATAAGCAACTTACAACTAGTAAGCAAATATATGGAGAAATTATAATACTCTACAGTAACAAATGAAATAAAAAGAACAACAAAATATCCTGTTTAACACAGTACATATTTAAATACATATCTATATATATAGAGAGAGAGAATACCTAACATTGGCAAATAGCATGGCAAAACACTTGCAGATTGCTAGTGCAAGCAATGATAATTCTTTTGGAAATATTTTGGCAATATGATTCAAAAAGCATAAAAATAGTCACCCTTTTATCCACATCTGAAAACCAATCATAAGGAGATAATATACAAATTAAAAGTCTGAAAAAATTATATTTATAAAAATGCTTGTAGTCTCATTGACTATAAGGGGAAAAAAAGAAAAGAATCTAAGTGTTCAATCCTGGAGGTGGTTAATCACGTCATATTAACAAGAACACACTCTGTGTGCGTTCTAAATGTTGGTTATTAAGAATACACAGCCATATAAAAGTATTTTATGTTAAGAGCCAAAACAGAACATAAAAGGAAATTGCACCCTGATTAAAGTCACGCAAAAACAGAACAAAAGGGATGCAAAAATCAGCACAGGAAGCCACAGTAGAAAGAAATGAATGGAAAAGATAATAAAGGTTGAATTAAGGTGACAGGATTATGGTGATTTGATTTTATTTTGCTAATTTTCTGTAATATAATTTTATTACTTCCACCACTGATTAAATGAGTAAGGATTTCTTTTGAGAACTGTAAAATTACAACACCACTATTTAATAACATTAAAATTAATAAACCTCTATTGTTTTGCTAAGACTAAAAAGAGTGAGCTTAAAATTCTTAAACTCCTTTGCTTTTAAAACTCTTCCTGTACTGGAGAAATACAGAGCTGAATAAACTTCTGCAGAAGAATGACACTCTGTAGAGAAACACAAGATGAAAGATAACATAATTCATCTCATTTCTTTATTTACTTCCCATTAGTTCAAAAAGAAGAAAAAGAACAATGGGGTAAAGTCAGAATAAATCAAAGGCAGTTTGAAGGCCATAATTTGAACGTATAAAGTTGACAGTCTGAAACCAGTGCCAAGAGCTTGATTAGGAGCATGCCAGATGGCAAAAAGGAGGATTCTAAGCCACACAGCCCTCGCTTCTCGGCCTAACACTGCCTAGAACATGTTGCTGGGAGAACCGGGAACTACTTGTGAGCAGCCGTGTGTGTCAGAAATTCAACAGCTGTAATCATGACACACCTCACGGCATTCACTCACCAGTCAAGTCTTCTGTGTGCCAGGCAGAGTCACACACACACACACACACACACACACACGCACGCGCACACACACACACACACACTGATTCTTCTGACCACAGGTCATAAGCAGAATGTAGATACAGGTAATTTTAAGAAGGAAGTATATCCCTTAAAAGTATATATCCCCAATAACTCTTTAAAAAGTTAAGAGTAAGGCAAATGTATGTTGAATAGTGCATAGCACATTAAGATGTAAGCGAACAGAAATAGACTCACAGACGCAGAAGACAAGCTTAACAGTTGCCAAAGGGGAACGGGGTATAAATGAGGAATTGGGGATTGACATACACATGCTGCATACTATATTTAAAATAGGTAATCAGTATATGTAACAGGTAATATAGTTTCTGTTGCTATACTGTAGGCCCTGTTTAGCACAGGGAACTATACCCCTTATGGTCTAATAACTTACAATGGGAAAGAGTCTGAAAAACTATATTTTATATGTGCACATATTTACGCATCACTGAGGCCCTCTGTTGAGTACCTAAGACTAACACAACGCTGTGAACCAGCCACGCTTCAGCTGGGCTCCCCGGGGGCTCAGGCGGGAAAGACTGCCTGCAGTGCGGGAGACCCAGGCTCCACCCCTGGGTCAGGAAGATCCCCTGGAGAAGGAAACGGCAGCCCACTCCAGTACTCTTGCCTGGAGAACCCCATGGACGGAGCAGCCTGGCAGGCTACAGTCCACGGGGTCGCAAAGAGTCGGAAACGACTCAGCAACTTCACTTTCTTTCTTTCTATACTTCAATTAAAACGAAAAGACAAAAAAAAAAAAGATAGAAACAAAAAAAAGTGAGCTGTAAATGAATATGCTTAACTCCAAGCACAAGCTGGAATCAAGAGTGCCGGGAGAAATATCAATAACCTCAGATATGCAGATGACACCACCCTTATGGCAGAAAGTGAAGAGGAACTAAAAAGCCTCTTGATGAAAGTGAAAGAGGAGAGTGAAAAAGTTGGCTTAAAGCTCAACATTCAAAAAACTAAGATGATGACATCCAGTCCCATCACTTCATGGCAAATAGATGGGGAAACAATGGAAACAGTGAGAGACTTTATTTTCTTGGGCTCTAAAATCACTGCAGATGGTGATTGCAGCCATGAAATTAAAAGACGCTTACTCTTTGCAAGAAAAGCTATGCCCAATAGGCATAATATGCCCCTAGGCAGCATATTAAAAAGTAGAGACATTACTTTACAGACAAAGGTCCATATAGCCAAAGTTATTGTTTTTCCAGTAGTCATGTCCAGGATGTGAGAGTTGGACCATAAAGAAAGCTGAGCACCGAAGAATTCATGCTTCTGAATTGTGGTGTTGGAGAAGACTCTTGTGGTGTTGGAGAAGTCCCTTGGATTGCAAGGAGATCCAACCAGTCCATCCTAAAGGAAATCAGTCCTGAATATTCATTGGAAGGACTGATACTGAAGCTGAAACTCCAATACTTTGGCCACCTGATGGGAAGAACTGACTCACTGGAAAGACTCTGATGCTGGGAAAGATTGAGGGCAGGAGGAGAAGGGGACGACAGAGGATGAGATGGTTGGATGGCATCACTGACTCAATGGACATGAGTTTGAGTAAACTCTGGGAGTTAGTGATGGACAGGGAGGCCTGGCGTGCTGCAGTCCATGGGGTTGCAAAGAGTCAGACACGACTGAGCAACTGAACTGATCTAGTCAAGTATTTAAATAATTTCCTCATGTTTTCCTTTATGTATGTTTCAACCCCTTTAATAGTAGTAAATTAATGAATGTTTGTTTTAGGAGCTCTTCTATATCCTAAAAAAAAGAAAAAGAAAAAAAACCACTGTTTCCTATGGTTTTTCTGAAATATGGAAGGGCTTCCCTGGTCGTTCAGATGGAAAAGAAGGCCTGCCATGCGGGAGACCAGGGTTCGACCTGCGGCTCAGGAAGATCCCCTGCAGGAGGGAAAGGCTAGCCAGGAAAGAATTTCTTCTCTTTGTGCTTTACCATTATTGCTTTGAATAATTCAACTAACAGAAACTCACCTATTAAATAATAAGGGAGTGGAAGAATGGAAATCCCAGTTTCAGGCCTGCAATCACACAGTCAGTGCCTACAGCCTTGGTGCCGTGGTAAGGGCAGCCGCTGGAGAGACACTGCCGGGTTTCAGCCCTACCCCTGGCACCTCCCTGCGTGACCTCGGCCCAGGATTTAACTTCTCTGTACCTCAGTTTCTTCATCTATAAAATGAAAAGGCTAAAAATTATAGTGCACCTACCTCCTGGAGTTGCTGGTAGGATCAAATTAATCATATATAAAGTACTTAGCACTTTGCCTCTATAACTGGGAGCTGCCATCTCAGCCATCAGACCAGCAAGTGAGTGAGGCAGACTGGGTGCCTGGGGGAAGGCAAGCTGTGCATGCCCTCCGGGGCCTGTGGAAAGGCGGAGGAGGGCAGTGTATTCTTTAAAGAGGGCAGAGAGGCTCAAAACATGGTACAGATAAACTCACTCACAAAACAGAAGTGGAGTCACAGATGGAGCCTGTGTGCTAGGTCACCCCACTCGCGTCTGACTCTCTGTGACCCCATGGACAGGAGCCCGCATGCTCCTGTGTCCATGGGATTCTCCAGGCAAGAACATTGGACTGGGTTGCCATGCCCTCCTCCAGGGGATCTTCCCGATCCAGGGACCGAACCCACGTTTCTTACGTCTCCTGCATTCGTAGGCAGGTTCTATACCCACTCCAGTACTCTGGCCTGGAGAATTCCAGGGACTGTATGATCCCTGGGGTCAGAAAGACTTGGACACGACTGAGCGACTTTCATTTTCACTGTCTTCACCACTAGCGCCGCCTGGGAAGCAGAAAGTCACCAGGGGGAAAGCGGGGGGTAACTGGAAAATTGGCACTGACATGCACACACTACCGCCTATAAACTGGACGACCAAGAAGGACCTACCGTCCACACAGGCAGCTCTACTCGGCCCCCTCTAAGGACCTATTCGGGAAAAGGATCTCAAAAAAATGACAAACTACATGGGCGTGTGCGTGACTGATCACGCCGCTGTACACCTGCGCGTGACTGGTCACCCCGCTGCACACCTGAAGCTAACACAGCGCTGGGCGTCAACAATACGCCAAAAAGCTTAACCTTAAAAAATTGAAAATGGAAAAAAATTTTAAACAGAGGGCAGAGGGCAAAACAAAGCCACTCCCACCACTGAATGTACACAAACGCAGGTCCCGTGAATTCATGTCCTGGGGCTGCGAGAACACGTGGCCACAAGCCAACTCTCACCCCCGTACAGGGTCACTGGAAAAACCATCCATACAGCGTCACTGGAAAAACCACAGCCTTGACCAGACGGACCGTTGTTGGCAAAGTAATGTCTTCTTAAATATGCTGTCTAGGTTGGTCATAACTTTCCTTCCAAGGAGTAAGCATCTTTTAATTTCATGGCTGCAGTCACCATCTGCAGTGATTTTGGAGCCCCCAAAAATAAAGTTTGACCAGCGGATGTTGGCAATTTGATCCCTGGTTCCTCTACCTTTTCTAAAACCAGCTTGAACATCTGGAATTTCGCGGTTCACAGATTGCTGAAGCCTGGCTTGGAGAATTTTGAGCATTACTTTACTAGCGTGGGAGATGAGTGCAATTGGGTGGTAATTTGAGCATTCTTTGGCATTGCCTTTCTTAGGGACTGGAATGAAAACTGGCCTTTTCCAGTCCTGTGGCTACTGCTTGACTTCACATTCCAGGATGTCTGGCTCTAGGTGAGTGATCACACCATCGTGATTATCTTGGTCATGAAGATCTTTTTCATATAGTTCTTCTGTGTATTCTTGCCACTTCTTAATATCTTCTGCTTCTGTTGGGTCCACACCATTTCTGTCCTTTATCGAGCCCATCTTTGCATGAAATCTTCCCTTGGTATCTCAAATTTTCTTGAAGAGATCTCTAGTCTTTCCCATTCTGTTGTTTTCCTCTATTTCTTTGCATTGATCGCTGAAGAAGGCTTTCTTATCTCTCCTTGATATTCTTTGGAACTCTGCATTCAGATGCTTATATCTTTCCTTTTCTCCTTTGTTTTTCGCCTCTCTTCTTTTCACAACTATTTGTAAGGCCTCCCCAGGCAGCCATTTTGCTTTTTTGCATTTCTTTTCCATGGGGATGGTCGTGATCCCTGTCTCCTGTACAGTGTCATGAACCTCATTCCATAGTTCATCAGGCACTCTATCTATCAGATCTAGGCCCTTAGATCTATTTCTCATTTCCACTGTATAATCATAAGGGATTTGATTTAGGTCATACCTGAATGGGCTAGTGGTTTTCCCTACTTTCTTCAATTTAAGTCTGAATTTGGCAATAAGGAGTTCATGATCTGAGCCACAGTCAGCTCCTGGTCTTGTTTTTGTTGACTGTATAGAGCTTCTCCATCTTTGGCTGCAAAGAATATAATCAATCTGATTTCGGTGTTGGCCATCTGGTGATGTCCATGTGTAGAGTCTTCTCTTGTGTTGTGTGAAGAGGGTGTTTGCTATGACCAGTGCATTTTCTTGGCAAAACTCTATTAGTCTTTGCCCTGCTTCATTCTGCATTCCAAGGCCAAATTTGCCTGTTACTCCAGGTGTTTCTTGACTTCCTCCTTTTGCATTCCAGTCCCCTATAATGAAAAGGACATCTTTTTTGGGTGTTACTTCTAAAAGGTCTTGTAGGTCTTCATAGAACCGTTCAACTTCAGCTTCTTCAGCGTTACTGGTTGGGGCATAGACTTGGATTACTGTGATATTGAATGGCTTGCCTTGGAAACGAACAGAGATCATTCTGTCGTTTTTGAGATTGCATCCAAGTACTGCATTTCGGGCTCTTTTGTTGACCATGATGGCTACTCCATTTCTTCTGAGGGATTCCTGCCTGCAGTAGTAGATATAATGGTCATCTGAGTTAAATTCACCCATTCCAGTCCATTTTAGTTCGCTGATTCCTAGAATGTCGACGTTCACTCTTGCCATCTCCTGTTTGACCACTTCCAATTGCCTTGATTCATGGCCCTAACATTCCAGGTTCCTATGCAATATTGCTCTTTACAGCATCAGACCTTGTTTCTATCACCAGTCACATCCTCCACAACTGGGTATTGTTTTTACTTTGGGTCTATCCCTTCATTTTTTCTGAAGTTATTTCTCCACTGATCTCCAGTAGCATATTGGGCACCTACCGATCTGGGGAGTTCCTCTTTCAGTATCCTATAATTTTGCCTTTTCATACTGTTCATGGGTTCTCAAGGCAAGAATACTGAAGTGGTTTGCCATTCCCTTCTCCAGTGGACCACATTCTGTCAGACCTCTCCACCATGACCCACCCGTCTTGGGTTGCCCTGCAGGCATGGCTTAGTTTCATTGAGTTAGACAAGGCTGTGGTCCTAGTGTGATCAGATTGACTAGTTTTCTGTGAGTATGGTTTCAGTGTGTCTGCCCTCTGATGCCCTCTCGCAACACCTATCGTCTTATTTGGGTTTCTCTTACCTTGGACGTGGGGTCTCCCTCAGCCTTTCCCTTATTAGGACACTTGCTACTGGATTTTCGCCCCACCCAGATCATCCAGGGGCTTCCCAGGTGGTTCTAGTGGTTAAGAACCCACCTGCCAATGCAGGAGATATAAGAAACCTCGGTTCCGTCCCTGGGTGGGGAAGATCCCCTGGAGGAGGGCAGAGCAACCCACTCCAATATTCTTGCCTGCAGACTCCCACGGACACAGGAGCCTGGAGGGCTGCAGTACGCAAAGAGTCTGACATGACTGAAGCGACTTCGCACACATGCACAGATCATCCAAAATGATCTCAAGAGCTTCCATGGAACTGCATTTACAAGAACCCTTTTCCCATATAAGATAACCGTCACAGGTTCTTGGAATTAGAACGTGGACATCTTTGAAGACCACTATTTAACCCACTACACCAGCATTTTCAATCCTCTGATTTTTTTTCAGCATAGTAGGAAATAGAGGATTTTACTTTGTTTGTTGCCTCAGATATAAGACAAGAAATGAAAAACTAAGGAAACTTATTTTAATATCTTAGGAAAGCAGTCAAGTGTAGAATGCAGGTGTAAACAGGTCACAGTTTGTAAGAGTTAAGTCAGATGCTCAGGGGCCCACCTAACTACTACAGAAAGCTGAAGGATAGATGACATGTCAATTACATGCTGTCTTTGTAGAGATAATCTACCCGAAAGTCCGCGATCTGTAAGGAACGTAGTAGGGTGGGTCCCGTAGATAAAAAACATTCATGTATGTCTTCTGATCTGCTGAAAGTGAAGTCGCTGAGTCGTGTCTGACTCTTTGCGATCCCATGGACTGTAGGCTATCAGGCTCCTCCGTCCATGGGATTCTCCAGGCAGGAATACTGGAGTGGGTTGCCATTTCCTTCTCCAGGAGATCTTCACAACCCAGGGATCGAACCCAGGCCTGCTGCATCGTAGGCAGATGCTTTACCGTCTGAGCCACCAGGGAAGTCCTCTGATCTACTGAAAAGGCATGAAATAACTTCAGAATCACACACAAGGAGTTCCCTGCCTGTCCAGTGGCTAGAACTCTGTGCTTCCACCACAAGGGGCCTGCGTTCCATCCCTAGTGGGAGAATAAGATCCTGCAAGCCACACGGTCAAAAATAGACAAACAAAAAACCAGCATCATGGTGATCTCTGGGGGAACTGGATAGTGTAGAAGACATATCACTGTGTATCTTTTTATGTTATTTTTATGTTTGAACCAAGTCAATGCCTTACCTCTTAAAAAAACAAATTTAATCACTTTTTAAGTCTATATGCCATTTATCTAACACTTGTTCCAAGACACAACATACTTACATTTGTAGTTCATGAAGCCAACGTAACGTTTTTGCCATATTTCTTCCATCATTAAAATGTGGTGTTGGGATCCCATACAAGTCAAATCTATGAAAACTTAACGGGTCATACTTCCGGTTCTTTGCTTCTCCTAAGAAAAGAAAAGGGAAGACTTTTGACTTAAGCAACACAGCTTTATGCAAGAGGCACATGATGTTCTCAGTAACAAGGAATATGCCAGTGGGAGAAAGTGAGACTGTCACAGCGCAGGAACTCCAGCTTCGGCGACAGAGACAGAGGCACTCTGCCACGAGCGCTGGGAGACGGCGGAGCGCGAGTTCCTCGAGCAGATTCTCGGAAAGTAGAAAAATGATGCAGAGAAAGACATGCACGTGAAAATTCAGGCCCATCGACGTGAAAGAGGTGCCCACGATCAGGCGATGTGCGGCGCAGCGTTTGGCCCCCAGCGGCGCTTTGCCCTCCGCTAAGATCTGAGAGGTCAGCATTTTACTTTACTGTCCCCGCCCCCCGACCTCCCGCAGGGGGAGCCCGAGTCTTAGCCTGGACCACCGGGAAGCCCCGAGAGGCTGGTATTTTAGACTTGCTCTCACTAAGATTTGCACTACAACCCTCACATTTCATTATGATCACTTATCACAGAGACGTTTGAAGGGTGACTGAGGACTGAAAACCCAGCAGGGAGGTCTTTAAGATCTAACACTGTATTTTTTTTTTTTCAAATATGATGTGGTATTAGTTCTCTATTTATAGATAAGAAAGTAAGACTGAAACTAGAGGTGAGCTAAAAGGTTACTGGACAGAGGAGCCTGGCAGGCTACAGCCCACAGAGTTGCAAAGAGTCAGACATGACTGAGCGTGCACGCACACAAAAGGTTATGAAATGATAAGGAAAAAGATTCAGTCTCACTAGTAACCCAAATGATGTAAGCAAAAGCAATAGTACGCAGTCACAATTCGTCTCTCAGTTGAGCAAAACCTAAAGATTGGCAAAGCCCGTCACTGGGGAGGACGCTGAGGATGGGAGTCTCACACCCAGCAGGTGCGAGGGCAGGCTGGGAGAGATTCAGGGGGGCGGCCGGGCTCTGAGACTCAGAGCTTCAGAAACCTAGGGCTGAGTCTTAAAGAAGCGAACCGTGTTCACAAAGATAGATAAACAATACATTTCTATAACTCTGAAAAATATAATACTGGGAACTGACCCGAGAAGACGAGCATAAACACATAGACTCCTCTCTGAACGGCAAAGAAAAACATAAATCAAAGCATCATCTGTGACTGGAGATTTTAGAAGATTTTCTTTGTATTTTATACATTTCCATGTAGCCTGTATTTTTTTTTAATTTTTTGGCCACTCTTCGAGGCATGTGGGATCTTAGCCCCCTGAGATGGAATCAAACCCACACACACCCCTTGCAGTTGAAGCTCAGAATCTTAACCATTGGACTGCCAAGGAAGTCCCTATGCAGCTTGCATTTTATAAAAGAAAATATAACTTTAGTAATAATTTAAATTAAGTATACTTAAAGAGGTCATCATTAATGGTGTCCTTGACACATTATTTTAAGTAAAAAAATTTAAACGCATATAGCAGCTTCCCCAAAAGAATGGAGATTACTATCACATTTAACTGAAGACAATAGCTCAGTGGATGGGCTTAGAAATTATATATTATATACATTATGGATAAACAACAAGGTCATTCTTGACAGCACTGAGAGATATACTCAATACCCTACAATAAGACATAACGGGAAGGAACCCACACGTGTACAGCTGAGTCACTTTGCTGCACACCAGACACTAGCACATCGTAACTGAGCAACACCTCAATATAAATACAGAATTAAATATTTTTAAAATCTGTGCTCAGTTTCATCCAACTGCTAAAGGCATTTTCAGTTCAGTCGCTCAGTCGTGTCCGACTCTTTGCGACACCAGGAATTGCACCTTGCCAGGCCTCCCTGTCCATCACAAACTCCCGGAATTCACTCAGACTCACGTCCATCGAGTCCGTGATGCCATCCAACCATCTCATCCTCGGTCGTCCCCTTCTCCTCCTGCCCCCAATCCCTCCCAGCATCAGAGTCTTTTCCAATGAGTCAACTCTTCGAATGAGGTGGCCAAAGTACTGGAGTTTCAGTTTTAGCATCATTCCTTCCAAAGAAATCCCAGGGCTGATCTCATTCAGAATGGACTGGTTGGATCTCCTTGCAACCCAAGGGACTCTGAAGAGTCTTCTCCAACACCACAGTTCAAGAGCATGAATTCTTCGGCACTCAGCCTTCTTCACAGTCCAACTCTCACATCCATACATGACCATAGGAAAAACCATAGCCCTGACTAGACGGACCTTAGTCAGCAAAGTAATGTCTCTGCTTTTGAATATGCTATCTAGGTTGGTCATAACTTTCCTTCCAAAGAGTAAGCGTCTTTTAATTTCATGGCTGCAGTCACCATCTGCAGTGATTTTGGAGCCCCCAAAAATAAAGTCTGACACTGTTTCCACTGTTTCCCCGTCTATTTCCCATGAAGTGATGGGACCAGATGCCATGATCTTCGTTTTCTGAATGTTGAGCTTTAAGCCAACTTTTTTGCTCTGCTCTTTCACTTTCATCAAGAGGCTCTTTAGTTCCTCTTCACTTTCTGCCATAAGGGTGGTGTCATCTGCATATCTGAGGTTATTGATATATCTCCCGGCAATCTTGATTCCAGCTTGTGCTTCTTCCAGCCCAGCGTTTCTCATGATGTACTCTGCATAGAAGTTAAATAAGCAGGGTGACAATATCCAGCCTTGACGTACTCCTTTTCCTATTTGGAACCAGTCTGTTGTTCCATGTCCAGTTCTAACTGTTGCTTCCTGACCTGCATACACGTTTCTCAAGAGGCAGGGCAGGTGGTCTGGTGTTCCCATCTCTTTCAGAATTTTCCAGTTTCTTGTGATCCACATAGTCAAAGGCTTTGGCATAGTCAATGAAGCAGAAATAGATGTTTTTCTGGAACTTGTTTGCTTTTTCCATGATCCAGCGGATGTTGGCAATTTGATCTCTGGTTCCTCTGCCTTTTCTAAATTCAGCTTGAACATCTGGAAGTTCACGGTTCACGTACTGCTGAAGCCTGGCTTAGAGAATTTTGAGCATTACTTTACTAGCGTGTGAGATGAGTGCAATTGTGCTGTAGTTTGAGCATTCTTTGGCATTGCCTTTCTTTGGAATTGGAATGAAAACTGACCTTTTCCAGTCCTGCGGCCACTGCTGAGTTTTCCAAATTTGCTGGCATATTGAGTGCAGCACTTTCACAGCATCATCTTTCAGGATTTGAAATAGCTCAACTGGAATTCCATCACCTCCACTAGCTTTGTTCATAGTGATGCTTTCCAAGGCCCACTTGACTTCACATTCCAGGATATCTGGCTCTAGGTGAGTGATCACACCATCGTGATTATCTGGGTCATGAAGATCTTTTTGGTACAGTTCTGTGTTTTCTTGCCACCTCTTCTTAATAGCTTCTGCATTTTAGATGTAGCCTAAAATGTTGTCTCTATATATATTCATTGATACGGTTCTTTCTAAAACAGCTAAATGGCATTGGATTAGACCGTGCTATCGATGCTAAACTTTTTCTGAAAAGGAATAAAATATTTTCACAAGAAATAGAGGGAAGGAGGAATAAAGGCAAAAACAAGAGGGAGGAAAAGGAGAGAGGGCCGGGGAGTGAGGGTGCAGCGGCGGGAGAGAGGCCTTCGGAGGCCAGGAGACGGGACAGGGCAGGGCGGGAGGGTGGAGGCTACCCACGGCTCGGGGTCCTGGGCGCGTGATGGTGGAGCCCACCCAAGGCCCAGGGTCCGGGGTGGGGTCCAGCATGCGTGACGGTGGAGCCCACCCAGGCTCCGGTCTGGAGCACGTGACGGTGGAACCCACCCAGGGCCTGGGTCCAGAGCACAGTGAAGATGGAGCCCACCCGGGGCCTGGGGCCTGGGGCCCGGGGTCCATGCAACAACCCGCAGAGACCAAGAGAAGCAGCGCGTGGAGCGGAGGGCCTGGGAGACAGCCCCCGCTGTCGGCGAGGTTCAGGAGGAAGAGGATCCAAGGGCCATGGGGAGAAAAGTAAGACAGAGAGGGGGGCCCCTACCGCCTTGGAGGGCGAGTCTCGCTTCTAACTAAGGTTGGCCAGTTGGTGAATTGGGCGCAACCCATCTCAGGACATGAGAGTGTGCCCTATTGCTCAGCCGTGTTCCTCTCCTTGCAGCCCCCTGGACTGGAGCCCACCAGTCTCCTCTGTCCATGGGACTTCCCAGGCAGGAATACTGGAGTGGGCTTGCCATGCCCTTCTCCATTCTCAGGACGTGTATTAGAGTCTAACTCTCAATCCTGTTAGATCAAAATTCTACTTAGCTCACACAGGCAACTTGTGACTTACAGCACGTAAACACCCAACGCCTTTCAGCTGTGCTAGAGAATAATTCCAGCAACGCAAGCTAAGTCACTTCAGTCCTGTCTGACTCTGTGACCGTGCGGACTGGGGCCCACCGGGCTCCTCCATCCATGGGATGTCCCAGGCGAGAAGACTGGAGGGGGTGCCATTTCCTCCTCCAGGGGATCTTCCTGACCCAGGGATCGAACCGGCTTCTCTTACGTCTCCAGCACTGGCAGACGGGTTTTCTTTACCATCGTCGCCACCTGGGAAGCCCCAGTTCGAACAATAAGCTACTTTTAGTCACAATCACTTAATACTAGCACTACTATCACCAAGCCCTAACTACGCTCCAGACGCCATGCTTGGCATTTCGCAGGCACTCAGTTCATCCGCACATCATCATCATCCCTGCCTATTTAAGAAATTTAAAATAGATGATGACAAGTAAAATATTCAAGGTCTGAAAGATAATCAGTGGTAAGCAACGCCTTAAACTTCATGATGTGAAAACTTCTGCACTTGACCGGTAACTATATTCCTCATTTAAAATGAAGCACTTAGAATAATCTTGATATTTGAATAAGAATGGTATTTTTAAGCCTAAATCCACTCACACAAGATTAGACTACCTAACGTTTCATCTTAACTGCTTCTTTTCGGGCATTTTATAAGGGTATATGTTCCCAGCTATCAGGGTTTGTAACCTTGTAAGTTGGGCTTCTCAGATGTTGCTACTGGTAAAGAACCCGCCTGCCAATGCAGGAGACAAAATGAGACCTGGGTTCAATCCCTGGGTCGAAAGATCCCCTGGAGGAGTGCATGGCCTCTCACTCCGGTCTTCTAGCCTGGAGAATCTCCGTGGACAGAGGAGCCTGGCAGGCCCCAGTCCATAGGGTCATACAGAGTCAGACAGGACTGAAGTGACTCAGCATGCATCACTAGAATTAGTCTATAGCACAACCAGGCATCTCATCGTTGAGTTCATCATCTCCCTATCCCTCTTCACAAGTCTGAGTGCCATATTCTCCTGTTTTACACCGGAGGAAACTTACCCACAAAATAGTCGTTGTGAGATACGATGTACAGATCGTGGCCTGCCTGCGCTTCTTCAAATACCTCTTTATAGGGTTTCGGTGGATTCACCATATCTCTAGCAGACATTTCTGAAGAAAGAATGATGAAATCAGTTTTAAGATGCTTTTCATCTCTTTGTAACATTTAAATTGACTGGAGCAAATGGCAAACTAGGTGTGCTGCCTGCCCAAGCTACAGGGGCACAGAGCCAGCACACACCGAGACTGGCTGCCGAGACAGGAGCGGCCCGGGAGTCACGGTCTCACGGACCCCCACTGGAACAGGCTCCCTCCCTAGAGTTCTGAAGAATGTTAACCACTTTGGTCGTCCTGAGCCACATGCCAGGCCCAATTAATTTCCCAATTTTGAGAATCTCAGGATAATTTTTATTTTAGTTTGCTCCATACTTCCAAGATGATCTAGGCAAATTTGAATCACAAATCAGCTTCATAAGCCCTGGTGCCCTGTGGGGATGCCTTGATGCAAATTTTGGCAGCTATAGACTACAGCGCACATCCGAATCTGTAGCTGTGAATATCCATCTTCGAACTGGCCCAAGGTGCCAGGGAAATCACTGGCATCGGAAAGAAACTCTTCTTCCTTCTGGCCCCAAACCCAGAGCTAGAGCTAGAAGGTCTTTGTTGAATAGCTGCTTTCCCAGGACTGGCAGTTCCTGGCTTTATATACAGCGAATTATTTTGTCTTTATTGTTTCCTGTAATGATTTTTAAATATAATTCCATTTGCTGTTTTCTCTTTGTACCTAACAACATACATTAAGGTGTTTTCTTTCTTTTGGACTGTATGCCAAGAATTGGGGTCTGTAAACAAACCGTTAAGAATACTGGAAGGTGGTCCTGCTCAGAATAATCCTGTAAAGCAGTACTTCTCTTTTGATGTAGGAACCATTACACCTATTAATACACATACATGTGTTCTGGAGCATTCCTTTTATTACATATATAAGTGAGTACTTTTCATATTAAATGAACTAATCTTAGACAGCAGTTGTGATATAACTACGGTAATTCTGTAATGTTCTGTCTGCTTAAATACAATTTTTAATCCTATTTAAAAGGAAAACAAGATATTTTACCTCTTCTAAAATACATTTTAATATTTCAAATATTAACAAATTTTAACTTTATATGTGATACAATAAAGTACAACTGCAGATTTTGCCTTCCAAGACAAAGGCATAATTTATCTCCAGAACAGATACTACTATGTGAACAAAAAAACACCCTAATGGACCTTTTGATAAGAAAGATAAGGTTCCTGGAGCAAAGCCTCAGTGGGTGCAGAAAGACAAAGAGAGAAGCACCTCTCTCAGCAGAATGATAAAATTATGACAGAGTTTGAGGTCCCCGTAATGATATCTGGAGGGGGGAGGGACCTTAACAGGCCGGAAGTGAGGAGAGCGGCAGGGCAGCACCGGAGAGGGCAGGAGGCAGGGAGGCAGAGGAGGGACGGCCTCTGACTGATGGTGAGTCACGCGTGGAAACACATGCGCCACCGCCTCTCCAGATGAAAGAGGAGTCTGCCCTGACGCTGCCTGTTCGCTTAGTAAGCAGGTACACATCGTGGACTGGTATGAATGAGCGTTGTACGCAGCACTCACCAAACTTATCTGTTCCGTGGTCTATTGTATGAAACTGAGTTTCATACAGAGTTGAGAGTTATACGCAGACCTAGGGAACAGACGAGGGCGAGGGCTCTGGGGGAGGGAAGCGTTGGGCGTTTCGGCTTCGCAGATGCGAGCTGCTGCAACAGGATAGATAAGGAGCAAAGTCCTGCTGCATGGCGGCGGCTGCTGCGTCGCGTCAGCCTCAGGCAGCTGTATGCAATCTCCCGGGATAAACCACAGTAGGAAAAAATACAGAAAAGAATGTGTATGCACGCAGAACAGAATCAGCTTGCTGTGCGGCAGGGATGCACAGAACATCTGTACAGCAACTGTTCTTCGATTTAAAAAGAAATGTTTAAAAAGAGTTGAGAGTTACGAGCATATCAGAGGCCTTGGTGGAAACAAAACCCATCAGCAGGCGCCCGGGGGAAGGATGGCAGCCCTCTCAGCCGGTCCCAGCATCGGCGTTCCTGGGTCTGTTTCCTGTGTCTGCACCGTCTCTGCTCTGCAGCCTGAACCTCTTCTCCACACCCTGAGCTCACTGCCTGAACACGCGGCCTTGACGCACTGGAAGGCCTCTGGGTCTCAGAGTAGCTTTCTTGCTATGATCCTGTCTTTCATTCTTGACATCATCTGCACCAGCACTAAATGAACCCCAACAGGATACCGAATCCCATTTTCTAAGAAAACATTTTATCACTCCCTCCCACCGCTTATTTCCACTACCTCTGACGATTGCCGTCCCAAATGTCGTATTGAGTATGTCCAGGCCTTTAGGCAATCCTGGTGTCTGATCGTGAGATTTTCCTAATGGTGCCCGTTGATGGCTAAAATATACTGACTCCTTTTTATCTTTCATTTTCTGTTGAAACGTTGTTATAGGCTGTGGGTTGATCAATACCTTTGCCTAAAGAAGTCATACAAAGCAAAGATGTAACAACCAAAAAAGAAAGAAAGAAATCTGAACACTGAAACTCAACAGCCCGGGAGAAGAGAACAGGACAGAGGAAAAGCATTTCGTGATTGTTGCCTCGGCTCACCTTCAAACCCACCATCGGACTGGGACCGTGCAGCTGAGAAGTGTCAAAACGTGACTTTTCACTGAGGCTACAGTGGTCACGAGGGCAGCTCCCTGGTTCCGCAGCTCGAATATTCCAGAGGAGTGGGAATGACGAGAGCCCCACAGGCTCCCTGCAGGTGCAGGAGCCGGCCTTCTGCCCCGGGACTGCCCTTTCAGTCCGGAGCAGATAACACGGAGACCCCGAGTGCACACAGCTCAAGCACCAGCGCGCGGACGTCTCCAGCAGCGGCACCCAGTCCCTGTCATCGCCATGCTTTACCGAACCTTGGCAGCACCTCTCTTTACCATCAAAGTGCGAGTCAGTGCTCAGCTGTGCCCGACTCTGGACCGGGGCTCTGCAGGCCAGAACACTGGAGTGGGCAGCCTTTCCCTTCTCCAGGGGCTCGAACCCAGGTCTCCCACACTGCAGGCGGATTCTTTACCAACTGAGCCACCAGGGAAGCCAAGAATACTGGAGTGGGCAGCCTAGCCCTTCTCCAGGGGAGCTTCCCGACCCAGGAATTGTTCACCAGGGGATCTTCCTGACCCCAGAATCGAACCGGGGCCTCCTGCATTGCAGGCAGATTCTTTACCAGCTGAGCTGTCAGGGAAGCCTACCCCTTTTTACCGTGGGAAAATGAAGTGCGGCTCAGCTTGTATCATCGTCCAAGGAGACAATACGCAGTCTGGGGCTTACGCCGTTGACTTTCCCGCACTCACTGTCTTGCCTACTGCTGCTTGGATTTTTTTCATTAAGAGCAGGAAGGAGGTTGGAAGCGATGATTTCACCAGCACTTCATTTGTGCATTTTCCACCTTGGAAGTGAATAACATACAAGGAAAAACAGAAAAGAAGTTACCGGTATCGAGATTTTCGATCTTATTCCGTGTGTCAAGGAAGGTGCGATTTGGGGATCATTTGCTCTGCCGTAAAATACTCTTTCGGCTCCAACGGGTGGATATCTGAAGTTGAAAAATTTTTTTGCCTCAGGTGGGGTCATTAGCTGTCAACAGTGAGGAAAGAAAATAGAATCAAGTACAGTTGATTGATATCAGCAAGACTGATCTATACCAATCAACGAACATCTTTCATTACATGAGTATAACAAGTACCTGGGGAGCTCCAGCACCCAATAACAAAACATCTTGAAAGTTGTTTAATGGAAATAAGCAACATATTTTTAAAGTTATATTTAGCTGCAGCAGCATGGATAGACCTAGAGATTATCACACTAAGTCAGAGAAAGACAGATGTCATGATATGCCTTATATCTGAAATCTAGAAAAATGATAAAACGAACTTATCTACAAAGCAGAAACAGAGTCACAGATGTAGAATTATGGTTACCAAAGGGGAAAGGAGGTGGAGGATGAATCAGGAGTCTGGGATTAACATACACACACTGCCATGTATAAAACAGGCAAACAGTAAGACCCTACTGTATAGCACAGGGAACTCCACCTTCATGGGAAAAGAGCCCAAGAAAGCGTGGTTAGGTACATATATATATATATATATATATATACACACATATATATACATGATTCTCGAGGTATAGGTACACACATATACACATATATATACATGATTCTCGAGGTATAGGTACACACACATATAGATATATATAGATGATTCATGTTGCTGCATTCCTGAAACTAACAGAGCATCATAAATCAGCTATACTCTAATAAAAATAAGTCATATCTAGAAAACAACCAGAGAAGGCAATGGCACCCCACTCCAGTACTCTTGCCTGGAAAATCCCATGGATGGAGGAGCCTGGTAGGCTGCAGTCCATGGGGTCACTAAGTCGGTCATGACTGAGCAACTTCACTTTCACCTTTCGCTTTCATGCACTGGAGAAGGAAATGGCAACCCACTCCAGTGTTCCTGCCTGGAGAATCCCAGGGACGGGGGAGCCTGGTGTGCTGCCGTCTATGGGGTCGCACAGAGTTGGACACGACTGAAGCGACTTAGCTTAGCAATAGGAAGTATTTAGGTTAGGAAGAATACCATAAAAGACTCTTTCCAATCTAAATAAATGGAAAATTCCAGTAGTTTTCGTAGAGCTGGAAATCGTAAGCCTGGGATTTTCATTTCCTCACTCACACTCAACAGAAGGTCTTATAGTAAAAAAAGAGAAATCCAAATGGACGTTAAAGTCATGCAGCTCTCACAAGGAACGTTGGACGTGTTTATCTGAGATTCTCACAAGTGCGTATTGAAAACACTCACCCTGGGAAAGTTTTCAATCAAGCAGTTTGCAGCTCTGTATCCAATCGGAAGAACTTTCCCTGCCTAAGGAGAGAAAAGCAGTAATCGGTCATTGTGAAGGTACAGGGAGGGTGTCTTGAAGAAAGCAATGTATTTCCAACTTGGCCTATGCTTCTAACACTTCAACTACTTAACACAGTTAAGGAAAACAGGAAAAATGAACACCAGATCTAAAGCCATCCTGAGGTGTAATACGAACATCAGGTGCTACGTATATTTTGAGTTTACCTTTTTTTTTTTTTTTTGCAACCTGCTAAGGTACTCCGCTCTCGGAAATCCCTTGCCACACTTCACAGGTTAAGTATCAGCTGTCCTATCATCACGGGCTTCCCTGGTGGCTCAGAGCGTAAAGCGTCTGCCTGCAATGCAGGAGACCTGGGTTCAATCCCTGGGTCAGGAAAATCCCCTGGGGAAGGAGATGGCAACCCACTCCAGTACCCTTGCCTGGAAAATCCCATGGACGGAGGAGCCTGGTGGGCTGTCGCAAAGAGTCGGACACGACCGAGCAACTTCCCTTTCACTTTGTTATCATCAGTGCAGTGGGACTGGGACCGAATTCAAGCTAAACACAAACGGTCAGCATTTCCGAGTCTGCATGCGTGTGTTTGCATTACGGGTATATTTCCGCCGACACCCTAGCTTTTGATCTATGAGGACATGTCCCCCCTGGCCAAGCTCCTTCTGTGAATGGTCCGAACCTCACTTGGCTTTGTTCTAATCTGGGTCTTATCTCTCCTTCTCTTGCCCAAGCAAAGATTATAACTGCTCATTCCCAGCCATGCATCTCGTATCTTTCCCCTTTATCATTTCAAGGCAGCTGATAGCTATTTTTGCAAAGCATAAGTTTCTCTTTAAAAAGCCAAGAGAAAGAAAGTTCCCGTAAGAGTGTTCTAGGTCTCTGGAGGGGGCTGGGGAGAATCCGTGAAAAGCAGAGAGGCTGAGAGTTGGGTGGAGGGATGACCAGTTAGACAAATGAGGGATGGCTGGGTGACAACATAGACACGTGGATACAGACGAATAGGGGGAAGGTTTTATTATGCTGAACGTTAGCTGCAGAAGTCCTCTTAGAGGGAGAACCAACAAAGATTAGGAGAGTATCTTGGTGGCCTCTGAGCACAGAAGAGGATGCCCACAGATGCTCAGACAGAGGATTTAACTGCTTGGCCAAAGAATGAGGCTTCCTCCTGGCTCAGTGGTTAAGAATCCGCCTGCCAATGCAGGAGAGGCAGATTCTATCCCTGGGTCGGGAAGAGCCCCTGGAGAAGGAAATGGCAACCCACTCCAGTGTTCTTGCCTGGCGGGCTACAGTCCATGGGGTTGCAAAAGGGTCGGACACACCTGAGCGACTAAAGCAACAACAACAAATGGAAGCAAATAGGAACTCCCGATGGGACAGACTAAGGAAGGATTAAGGGAGGTGACCAGTAAGAGTGAGAGGAGGCTTGCCTGATGGTCCATGGTCAGGCTCTGTGCTCCCAACGCAGGGGCACAAGTGTGATCCCTTGTTGGGACGCTAAGATCCTTCATGCTGCATGGTATAGCAAAAAAAAAAAAAAAAACCAGGAAGAAAGAAGAGAAAAATTGAGTGAAAAGTGAGCAAAGAGAAAGATGAAACAGTGAGGTCAGAGGCCAGGGGCCCAGGATGAGAACTGTCCAGTGACACGCAGCCCAGCCTTAACGCCAGACCTGGAGTAAATTCTACTTATAACAGCACAAAGGGAGAAGAGTCCTGTGTGAACAAGGAGAGGGACTGTGCTCTAACTTGAGCTGAAGAGGGTGGGGAAGAGAGGAGAGATGTGTGACCTTTTCCATTTCCTTTAACTTTGAGATACAAGTAATTTTTTAATTCAGCTGGAAATTATAAGAAATCCCAATGGTATCAGAGAACATAAAGTTTCTCTTACTATACATGTTACGTAAGTGCCAATCATTCTTTTAAATATTTAATGGAAAGATTACTTCATAAAGCTGGGGATACCCAGGGCAGCTACTCTCCAGATGACCGACGATTAGAGAGACAGAAGGGAGGACGGGCAGACTGACAGGCCCATCCGTCCACGGCCTGAGTCTGCTTGTCCCTCAGCCGCTTCCCTTCCAGAGTGTGACAGCAGATACTCCAGGTTTCCATCACGCAGACATTTCATTGGGCAGAAATACCCTCGATATTCCTCCCAGAGCTGCCCACTTGGAAAGCAGCTTGACTCCAAATCACTGGCTGTAATCAGGTTTGGATGTCCTCAGGTCGTTTGATCGGGGGCACGAAGATTGGCGCCATCACGTGTGGTTTCCGTCTGCGGAGTCCTCAGAATACGCGTGTCCCCCTCCTCCAGTCAGGCAGCTCTTATTTCCGCTGTTCTCAAGGATGACTGCTCATCAGCTTGCGGTAAGAAGGATGCAGAACTCGCCACCCCAAATGAGCCTCTTTGGCATAAGCATTATATTGAACCGATTACTTTAATAAATAGCAGACATGAGGAAGCTCTGAAAATGGGGTAGGAGTTGCCCTTTTATAAGGATTGCATGCATTTTACAAAAGACATCACTGTAAACATGTCTCCTTCTCTGTACGAGGAAGAGAAGTTTGAATCTAAATGTCCAGAAACTCTTATCAGTGGAGAAGATACCAATGTAAGCTGTGTAATACACCTTATCCTTGCTTACCACGCTTTCCCTGGTAACCTGCTATAGCTGGCCTTCTTTTTGCACCAATTCTTTTGTTTTTTTCATAGTTACATGAGCTTTTTTTTTGATTGAAGTATAGTTGATTTACAAGGTTGTGTTAATTTCTGCTGTACAGCAAAATCACTGAGTTATACATATATATTAAAATATTATTTTCCATTATGCTTTATCACAGGATACTGAATATAGTTCTCTGTTAACACCTTTTTTTGTCTTTAGCTAAATGGTACTTAAAGTGGTGGCTTGAGCCATCTTGGGGTTACTCAGTTTTCCCGAGTTTTTTCCGTGTACATATGAGGTATGCATGTTAATAAATAGGTTCGTCTTTCTCTTGTTAATGTCTTTCGTCACAGAAGGTTCTAGCCTAGAAGTCAGAAAGGCAGAAGGAAAATTGTGTTCCCTTCCCTATCGTTTCTCTGTCAAGTTCCAAGATGTGGATGTGCCCTTTTCTTCATAGCCTGCATTTTGAATCTGCGTATTTGAACAAGTCCCAAACATACCCCCCAAGTTTGGTGAAAATCTGTTGTGTAATTTTTCATGAGGTGCAGTTAGAGACAAGCAAAATGAACTTCTGTCTTAATTGTATAAACTGCTAAATATGCAACAATAGGCAAATGGTTAAATAAAATGTTACTTTCAAATGACATGCTATCATGGAATGGTTTAAAATCATGCATATAAACCATTTTAAATGTTCACGAGACAACATGAATTTTAAACAGCAATATAAATTTGTATTGTACAAAGTCACAGACTCGCATCTCATAACACAGCGACAGAAAGCTGTGAGCTGTGATTGCCATTTCTGAGTGGTGGCATTTTCTATTGTTGTTGTTGTTCAGTCACTCAGTCGTGTCTGATTTCATGACCCCCGTGGACTGCAGCATACCAGGCTCCTCTGTCCTTCACGATCCCCCGGAGTTTCCTCCAATGTATGTCCATTGAGTTGGTGATGCTGTCTAACCACCTCATCCTCTGCCGTCCCCTTACCCTTTTGCCGTCAATCTTTCCCACCAACAGGGTCGTTTCCAATGGGTCAGTTCTTCACAGCAGGTGGCCAAAATATTGGAGTTTCAGCTTCAGCATCAGTCTTTCCAAAGATTATTCAGGACTGATCGCCTTTAGGATAGACTGGTTGGATCTCCTTGCAGTCCAAGGGACTCTCAAGAGTCTTCTCCAACACCAAAATTCGAAAAGTATTAGTTCTTTGGTGCTCAGCCTTCTTTATGGTCCAACTCTCACATCCACAGATGACTGCTGGAAAAACCACAGCTTTGACTAGAAGGACCTTGTCAGCAAAGTGAGGTCTCTGTGTTTTAATACACTGTCTAGATTTGCCATAGCTTTCCTTTTAAGGAGCAAGTGTCTTCATTTCATGGCTGCAGTGGTGAACTTACACGTGCCTTTATTTTCTTCTATGTTGTTTTCTCAATATTTTACTATGTGTTGCTTTATTAAGCAAAAGAAAAAGCAATGAGGGGTTCTCAAAAAGTCTATAAATACTATCAAATAGAAGGGAAACAGCTACAAGAGGGCTAGAAATAAAAATGAGCATGAGGCGCAGGCAGAACCAGGACAGGATGCAGGAGCAGGGACTTCCCTGGTGGTTCCGAGTTTGCGAATCCACCTGCTGATGCCGGGGGCGCGGACTGCAGCCCTGGCTCAGGAAGACCCCGCGCGCCTCAGAGCGGCAGAGCCCGGCGCCTCAGCTGTGCAGCCACACGCCCAGCGCCCGTGCGCCTGGCAAGGAGCTGCGCCGCGGCCAGGGAGCACCCCGCTCACCGCAGGCAGAGAACGCCTTCGTGCACCCACGGAGAGCAGGGCAGCCAAAAACAGACTGGAAAACAGGAGCAGCTGCGATGGCCAGCTTGAGTTCTCCTCCCCAGCTCTCAAGGGGGAGGCCTCAGCTGGTACTAGTGACCCCCAGCCCGAGAAATGGGACCATGACCCACTTCGAGACTCTCCCTTCTGCCTCCCGGCACTTGCTTCCACCTCTAGGAGACGTCTGTGACTGTATCCTCCAGTCCTCTGCTGAATGTTTATTTAGACTATCCAAATACCTTATGTTCTGTTCTAAAATGTTCTCCCTTCTTCCTCGGCTGTTCTTTTAAAAGTTCCAACCTTGTCTTACAAGTGCGACCTCTTTTATTTCTGGGCTAACTTTCCTGTGTGCTTACCTTTTCCCTGTTCTGTCTGGGGTTTCTGCTTGCTTGTTTTGGCCCCTCCCTTCAAGCTGGCCTCTGATCCTCACCCAGTTTACGGCTCCCCAGAGACGGCTGTGTTACAGGGCTTGTTGAGTCTTGGACTTTCCTGTAAAGTGATCAGATGATGAGGCTGCCTTTATCTCAGTAGAGTCCCCAGTGTCTTTTTTTTTCCTCTAGGTTGTTCAGAATTTCCGGAGAATAGTAACGGTGGTAATCCGATTGTAAAGGACAGCATTTCTGTTGGACGCTGCTCTCGGGGCTTGCTGTGTGCTAGTTCACTTCAGGATGATTTCCAGGAGGTAGGC
The DNA here is from genome assembly GCF_016772045.2 of Ovis aries. Taxonomy (NCBI): domain Eukaryota; kingdom Metazoa; phylum Chordata; class Mammalia; order Artiodactyla; family Bovidae; genus Ovis; species Ovis aries. The sequence continues at coordinate 278,189,804 of NC_056054.1, forward strand.
GCTATTACCATCCCCGTGGTGAGCAAACGGAGGCACAGTGAGGCTGAGCGACAGGGTTACACGGCTCACATACCAGCCGATATCTGAACCCAAGCAGGTCTCTCCTCTGATCCGCGATGCCCCGTCTCCCCACCCTGCCTGCTGCTGAGAGGGTGGTCCCCACCCTGCCTCTGGCCCCCGGGGCTTCGCTGGGGAAACCGCAGGCAGAAGGCGCGCGTTTCCTTTCCGGCCCCTGCCTTATCTTCAGCTTGGTGTCTTTTGATTCCAAAAGCCACTTTGGGAAAATAAATCCACGGTTCCGGTAGCAGGGAGCACGAGCTGGTGCGGAGAGGTGGGAATCTGGTACACGGGGGCGAAGGAGGGGACCAGCTTTACTACATCTGATTCCGCTGGCTGAGCTTCTCGGGGCTTTTTCCGGGCAAATAGGATCATTTCAGGTAGAAATGACTACCTGATTTCTGGCAGATTTCACCTCCGCATGCAAAATCAGTGGCCATATCGCCACTTCCTATTTTCCAAAACATGTTGATAATTTTTAAACTGCTATCTCCTCTTTATTTTTTTTTCCTCGTGGTTTATTATCTTAAAAAAAAAAAAAACCTACAGGCCACAAAACTCAGTGTAAAGACCTCACTCAAACACCACCAGCGGCCCCAGTGCTGCCCTTCCCAGCAGAGAGCGCACACCCAGGGTCGCAGGGGGATGACTGGTTGGCTCGTCCCTCTGAGAAGCAGAGCATCCGTGGCAGATGAAGGGTGGGGCGCAGGGTGGGCAGGGAGGTGTCAGACTGTCCCCTGTGAAGGGAGGGCAGGGGGAGGCGTTAGGAAGGAAGAGCCTCGGATCACAGCACGGCCCTGGGAACACTCGGGCAAGGCCAGGGCGTGGTCCCTGAGCCGGTGCCAGGGGTCTGCGTTGGGCACACTGGCTTGGATCTAGGGTCCCCGCCGTGCTGAGCCACCGGGAGCGCAGCCCGCAGAAGGAAGGCCGCAGGCCACCCAGGGCAGCGGGCAAGGCGGCCCCCGCCCCTCCGCCCCCGCCCAGCGGGCCCCCGGGTCGGACCCCGGCGCGAGGCGCCCAGCACACGCGCGGGCCTTTACTGCTCGAGTCTCCTCCGTCTTCTTTGCTTGGGGACGGTTCCTGTTGTTCCCTTGTCTTTTGTGACCTTGACATTTTTTGAGTTAGGCCAGTTATTTTGTGCGTTGTGGCTCAGTTTGGGTTTGACTAGTGTTCTCTTTTGATTAAAGTTACACATCTTTGTAAGGACATCACAGAAGGAACGCTGCGCTTTTCCTCAGGGAGCAAACATGGTCAATTTGTCCGCCGACTGGTGGGGTCAGCTTGGCTCCCTAAAGAAGTAAAGCCTGCTAGGTTTCTCCTTGGGAAAGTCTGTTATCAATAATTATCCTATAGAACCAATAAACAACAAGGCCCTGCTGTATAGCACAGAGAACTGTACTCAATATCCTGTGATAACCCGCAATGGAAGAGAGTATAAAGAAGAATGCATACATTTATAACTGAGTAACTTTGCAATAAAGCAGAAATTAACACACTGTGAATCAACTATATTACAAACTAAAAAAAATGTTCTTTGTAAATATCCAGTCCCTCACTAAACTTGGCACGCCACATGGCATGTGGGGTCTTCGTTCCCCAACCAGGGATCAAACCTGCCCCCTCGGCAGCCCCACCTGGCCACCCCTGCAGGGGAAGGGCAGCTTCTTAACCACTGGATCACCAGGGAAGTCCCTAAGCTGTTACCTACTGTTCTAACATCTGCTGATGATTTTTGTCTAAACCATGACTACTGTGATGGTTGCCAAATTGTCATTTTTTTAATTCCATCATTTCATCTACATTTATTAACCAGAATTAAACTGAAAGGAAACTCTCTTTCCTTACTATTTATTTAATCATTCATGTTTTTATATCAGTATTAAGTGCATGGATTTCTATTTTATTCAATGGCAATTTTTAATTGAAGTAGTTGATTTACAATATTGTGTTTCAGGTATACAGCAAAGTGATTCAGTTTATATATATATATATATAAACTATTTTCGATTCATAAAATGCTTATGAATTTCAATTAATAAAGACATTTTCAATAAATGCATTTTTATATATAAATCTCCCTTCATTGTTTCCATAATAGGTTATTACAGGGCACTGACTCCAGCTCCCTGTGATCAGCAGGTCCTTGCCGGCCTGTCTTGTGCCTGGCACTGTGTGTATCTGAATTCCGTACTCCGAAGTTATCCCTCCCCGCTTCCCCTTTATTCAACGGCAATGGTACTGAATGCTCAGAGCAGGATAGTTTGGTGGAACCCCTCCAGAAGCCCGTTCAGACTTGCTTCTGCACCACTTTGACATGCCTGCAATATTCTTTGAACGTTTTCTTACTTTTTGGCTCTCAAAAGTGCTCCAAGTTCATATGATAATACTCCAGCCCCAGAGTCCTGATTCCCCCAGAGTCCTGATTCCCCCAGAGTCCTGACTCCCCCCGAGTCCTGACTCCCTTTAATAGAGAGTGATGTTCAGAAATCAAGATCCAGGTGCTGTGTGCTCATTGCTACGAGATGAGCGTTACTCCCAGATCCTCTTGGAGGGTGAAGCTAGGAAGTGTGTGGCACACGCACACCCCCACGCGCCTGCCGCTGTGTCAGCTCTATAACATTCTATTTAGTTAAATGTATCCAGCTTAGATGCTGACACGAATACAGACATAGATAGAGATATGACCGTACTGTGAGCTTAGTCACTCAGTCGTGTCCGACTCTGCGACCCCGTGGACCGTAGCCCACCAGGCTCCTCTGTCCACGGGGATTCTCCAGGCAAGAATACTGGAGTGGGTTGTCATGCCCTCCTCCAGGGGATCTTCCACACCCAGGGATCAAACCCAGGTCTTCCACACTGCAGGCATATTCTTCACCATCTGAGCCACCAGGGAAGCCCGTGAATCCTGGAGCGGGCAGCCTATGGTTTCTCCAGGGGAGCTTCCTGACCCAGGAATCGAACCAGGGTCTCCTGCACTGCAGGCGGATTCTTCACCAGCTGAGCTACCAGGGAAGCCCTATAAATAAATAAAGCTCTATAATTGCAGAGCTATCTAGATATAGATATGCAGATATACCATGAGTTTCCACTGATACCTCCAATTACAAGTCACACAGCAGGATTCCTTCCACCTTCTCCTTTTTGTGTTTGTGACTTTTTTCTCTGCCAGTGAGAAGCCTGACTCCTACCATCCTGTCTTTGCCTGCCTTCTCAGGCTCTCTGCGTGCAAACAAGCTCCCAGCCCGCTGAACAGCTCTGCACTCCCTCCTCGCCACACCCAGGCCACCTCACTTGGCCACCTCGTCAGTCAGCCTTCAAAACACAGGTTTCAGGGACTAAGTCCCCCTCTCACTTCATGTCATTGGTTCCCAAGATTCGGGTCAACTCAGGAAGGTTGATGGAGAAGGCAATGGCACCCCACTCCAGTACTCTTGCCTGGAAAATCCCACGGATGGAGGAGCCTGGTGGGCTGCGGTCCATGGGGTCGCTGAGAGTTGGATACGACTGAGCGACTTCACTTTCACTTTTCACTTTCATGCATTGGAGAAAGAAATGGCGACCCACTCCAGTGTTCTTGCCTGGAGAATCCCAGGGATGGCGGAGCTTGGTGGGCTGCCGTCTATGGGATCGCACAGAATTGGACACGACTGAAGCGACTTAGCTTCAGCAGCAGCAGCAGGAAGGTTGATACAAGACCACTTTCAGCTGTGAAAGATCCAGCAGCCCGTAATCGCTCACTTGCAGAATGCAGGGCAGGCTAACACAAAGGTCCCATCTCTCCCTTGGTCAAGGTCACTGTTTTACTCACAGATGTCCCAAACTCTGAACAGCTCATCCAAGAGGAGGAGTGATAGCATCAATCTTTCTGCCCATTAGACCCTGAACCCATTATGCAAATGAAACCATCCACTTCTGAGAATTCTGCCCAAATTGGCTCTTTGCAAATTCAGACAAAAATTAGGAGTTTTTAAAAACTTTTTATTTCTGTATTTATTTTTGGCTGTTCCGGGCTTTCCTCTAGGTGCAGTGAGGGGCGTTGCTCTCTAGCTGCGGCGTAGACGTGCCACTGCCGCGGCTGCTCTGGTTGCAATGCTCGGCCTCCAGGCTGGGCCTGCAGCGGTCGCAGCACGTGGGCTCAATAGCCGCAGTTCCTGGGCTCCAGAACACGGGCCCAGTGGTTGTGGCTCAGGGGCTCACTTGCTCCTTGGCATATGGGATCCTCCTGGACCGGGATTGAACCTGTGTCTCCTGCTTTGGCAAGCAGACTCTTACCACTGAGCCACCAGAGAAGCCCCGTGCCTTTTTTTTGAGTACCAGGGTTTGCGCGATTATCAGGCTCTCATAAGATTTACAAATGGGTAACCCCTTTGCCTCTACCCACTCCCTGAATAGCCGTCAGGGGCTCCCCTTGTGGCTCAGATGGTAAAGAATCTGCCTACAACAAGTGAGACCCAGGTTCAGTCTCTGGGTCAGGAAGATCCCCTGGAGAAGGGCATGGCTACCCCCTCCAGTATCCTTGCCTGAAGAATTCCATGGACAGAGGATCCTGGCAGGCTACAGTTCATGGGATCGCAAAGAGTCAGACAGGACTAAGCAAGCAACACTCTTACTTCCGCTTCCTGTTAGTGTAGAACGAGGGGAAAGGCGTCTCTGCATGACGTTTACCACGGTGTAAAAGCATCGGTTTGTTGGTCACAAGCCTCTGGATTTTAAGAGTGTTTTGAACGAGGGTACTGAATTATTTCTCATCTTTGCACAGCTCTAGGAAAAGGCAATGGCAACCCACTCCAGTGTTCTTGCCTGGAAAATCCCATGGATGGAGGAGCCTGGTAGGCTGCCGTCCATGGAGTCGCAAAGAGTGGGACACGACTGAGCGACTTCCCTTTCACTTTTCACTTTCATGCACTGGAGAAGGAAATGGCAACCCACTCCAGTGTTCTTGCCTGGAGAGTCCCAGGGATGGCGGAGCCTGGTGGGCTGCCGTCTATGGGGTCACACAGAGTTGGACACGACTGAAGCGACTTAGCAGCAGCAGCAGCACGACCTAACATAAGGTCCAGTCATTGTAGACGACAGAATCTTTTTAAACTTTTCTTTGAAACGCTCCTTCCTTTCTCCTCTTTGTACTTCAGGGCTCAGTGTACTAGTTGCTCGGGACAAGAAGGCCCCGGGAGTCTCGTAACCCATCAGGGCAGACCCTCGCCTGCAGCCACAGGATCCGAGTCCTTACAGAGACGCGTCCCTCCTCCGGACGCTGGAATGGCCTGATGGAAAGCGGGTGTCCTCAGGGGCTGGTTTCAGCAGGCTCAGCAGCTAGATTTTTCCATCTGAGCTGTCCTCACTGCCAAACTTGAACATGGGTTTTGACCCCACCCATATGCACTTCCTCCCTCCTCTGAGGCTGGATGAACTCAAGGGTATCAAATGCTTCCCCATCCCCCCTCGGGGAGCACGCTGGGGATCCCCTGTTCTTTTCCTTTCAGCTACATGAGTTCTACAAAATCCACAAGAAGTAGACACTACGCAAATCTGAACTGTCATGAGTGCAAAGAAAATGGAACTAGGGAAGGCTTCCCAGTCCTTTTCACACACTAGCACGGCCCTAACACCAAACTTAGAGAAAGACGACACAAAAAGGAAAGCTCTGTCCAGTTGGACTGCAAGGAGATCCAACCACTCCATCCTAAAGGAAATCAACCTTGAATTTTCTTTGGAAGGACTGATGTTGGAGCTGAAGCGCCAATACTTTGACCACCTGATGCGAAGAGCTGACTTATTAGAAAAGACCATGATGCTGGGAAAGATTGAGGGCAGGAGAAGAAGGGGACACCAGAGGATGAGATGGTTGGATGGCATCACCAACTCGATGGACATGGGTTTGAGTATACTCCGGGAGTTGGTGATGGACAGGGAGGCCTGGCGTGCTGCAGTCCATGGGGTCACAAAGTCAGACATGACTTAGCAACTGAACAAAAACTGATACAATAACCCTAGTAAATATCTGGGAAATAAAATCCAAAAGTATATTATAATAATAATATATCACAACCAAGCAGGGCTTAGCCCAAATATATGAAGATGGTTCACTATTAGAAAATTAACCATGCTAATTCAGAAAAGATGTATTTCAACAAACGCTGAGAAAGCTCTTCATAGCTCAAGCTCTATTCCTGATTTTTAAACATACTTAGCAAACTGGGGCGGAGAAGGCGACGGCACCCCACTCCAGTACTCTTGCCTGGAAAATCCCATGGACGGAGAAGCCTGGTAGGCTGCAGTCCATGGGGTCGCAAAGAGTGGGACACGACTGAGCTACTTCACTTTCACTTTTCACTTTCATGCATTGGAGAAGGAAATGGCAGCCCACTCCAGTGTTCTTGCCTGGAGAATCCCAGGGATGGCGGAGCCTGGTGGGCTGCTGGCTCTGGGGTCGCCCAGAATCAGACACGATTGAAGCGACTTAGCAGCAGCAGCAGCAGCAAACTGGGGATGTATATTACAAATATAATACTTAATGGTGAACCATTAGAATCATTCCCATTAAAGTCTGAAAAGAGACTTTCTATATTGTATTATTGATCATAGGAAATGTAGTGAGATAGGAAATTAAAGTGAGAATTGTAAACATCAAAGAAGGAAAGACCATAGCGTCAATGTGATTGTCTTACCGAGTAAATCCAAAAGAAATAGTAAGCAATAAAGACCGATCAGAGTTCAGCAAGATGACCAGATGTAAGAATTTTTTTTTAAATGAAAACAACCATATGAAACAGCATTTAGTCTTGTCATAAATCAAATAAATTTGAATTAAAACAATGCCTTACAAATCATTATTAATTTTTAAAATTCAGTAGTACAATCTTACAGGAAGTGATTTGGCAATAAGAACCAGAAAAAGATTCATCCTTTGACTTCTCCTGAGACTCTATCCTAAGGAAATATTGTAAGACATGTAACACCTAAAGAAGTTCATAGACTATTTTTACAGAAAAATAGTGGGAAAATAATCTTTTGTCCAAAAGTTGCTGTAACAACTACATGAATTTGGAGAAAAATGTTACAGGAAGTATAGTACAGTCAAGAACTCAGATTCTGTTTTTCTAGCCACGCCTCATGGCATGTGGGAACTTCATTCCCTGACCGGGAATTGAACCTTCACCCCCTACATTGGAAGGGTAGTCTTAACCACTGCACTGCCAGGGAAGCCACAAAAACGTATCCCCTTAAATTGGAAGGTGTGGCTTCAAATCCTGGGGTTACCACTTCTTAGCTGTAAGACTTTGGCCACATTATCTAATTGGCCTCATTTTCCTCACCTGTAAGAGCTGATCCCTGCAAAGCAACATGAGCAGCAACGCAGATGGAGTGAAGCCAGCAGTAACTGTTCATTCGTGTGGATGCAATGACGTGCCGGCAGGCTCGGTGTTATGGTAGCGAGACTGTGCGTGCTCTCATTCCTGTGTTCTCGGTTTTCCATGTTATTTTTTTGTTTTATAGAGAGAGTAGGTATTTCCACTTTTTTAAAGGTTTTTTTGATGTGGACCATTTTTTTAGTCTTTATTAAATTTGTTACAGTGCTGTTTCTGTCTTATGGTTTGGCTTTTTTCGTCATAAGGCGTGTGAGATCTCAGCTCCCTGGCCAGGGATGGAGCCCACACCCCCTATATTGGAAGGCAAAGTCTTAACCACTGGACCACCAAGGGCGTCCCAGATATTTTAATATTTACACATGTATTTTTAAAGGAGCCTCATTTCTAGTCTTAGCTCATCTCTCCCCTTGCCTGTGATCCCACTTTCACTCCCTCCTGCCTACGCAGGGTCTGGTTCCGCTCATCACCTCCTCGGAGTTATCTCAAACTCCACTCCCGACTCACTCAGTAAAGGTATCCCTGAACGGAATCGTCACTCCATCCCCGTCACCGTCACACTTCTTCAGGGGAAAGAAAAATTCACGATAATTTCTCTAATTCTAATTTCACTCTTCAGTATATTGGAATCTGAATTCTAACAAGGTCCCTAGTTCCCTTAATGTTCAAAGCTGGTTCATCTTTATTCTATTTCCCCTATCGCAGACGATTTTAACACTGCTGGTCACTTTCTCCTTGAAGCTCTCTTCCCTGTCCTTTCACATTTAGAAAGGAGGATGTGAAAGGCAGGAGGAAGCAGGGGTTTTAGAATTGCCTGTATCGGAAACCGGAAGCTGGCCTCCGCTGCCGCGTGAGGTCGGGTCTGAAGCCGTAGACGGCAGAACCCATCCAGAAAGGAGAAGCAGGCACGGCCAAGTGAGAAGAGGGTGGCTGGGGAAACCCAGCAAAGGAACCAGAGAGTAAAGGGGTCAGAGGCAAAAGAACGCCCTGAGCCCCAAGGGGAACAGAAGTCTGCAGACGCAAGAAGAGAAACTTCTGCAGAATCCCTGTGACCAGTTCAGCGAAACGGCATTCTCTGGTCTCCCCTTTATTCCCGGAACATTTTAAGGATGCTCCCTTTCTGGTCCTCAATACCACCTTCTTCAACTCACCTTTTCCTTCTATCCCACTCGCTCATCCAGCCCTCCTCCTATTTATCCAACATATATTTACTGAATGGCCACTATAAGCTGGGCATTGTGATATGCCATGAAGCTATGCGATAAATACGAGAAAATCCTTGTCCTCAAGAACTCGCATAGTTGGGACGTCTCTGGTGACTCAGTGGTTAAGACTCCACGCTTCCACTGGAGGAGGAGCAGGTTCGATCCCTAGTAGGGGAACTAAGATCCCACATACCACATGGCAAGGCCAAAATGTTTAAAAAATAAAAAAATAAAATAAAATAATTACCTAGCTGACATTCCTTTTTCTGACAGTCTCACATGTTCCCCAAGGTTCCTGCCCAGATCTGCTCGTCCCACCCCCACACACGGCTCCGGCTGTCTCCCTGGCTGTTTCCTCTGGCACCTGCAGACATCTCACACTCAGGACCACAAGCTCCAAGGGTTCCCCAGATACTCATGGGCCACCAAACAGGAAGATGTCTCATTATCAACGGAGAATATCCTAAGTTGTCCATCAACTTCCCTGCCTTTCACCACATAGATCCACAACCGGATGGCAATTCTTGACAATATCCTCTCCTAAAAGCTTCTCAGAATGGCTCTTTCCTATCCATTCTTTCTAACTCTGCATTAATTTCAGGCCATCATTAGCTTGAAATAGCCTAGCTATCCAATATCTTTCCCTTCCAGTCCACCATTATTATTGATAACATCTATATCTTTACAAAAAGCAAATTGTATGTATTTCCTCCCTCATGAAGACCCACCATTGCCCTCTACCCACAGGTTTTACTCCCGCATTGTGGACCTTTCGATTTCTTCCTCATCTCCTACCACTATGCTGGCTAAACAGAATTGCTTACACCTCCCAACTCAAAAGAAGTTTTGGCCATGCTGTATGCCGTTCTCGGCTCAAGGTGCCTCAATCCTATTTCCCATCTGACAAATACTGACACATTTTTTTAAGGACTCAGTTCAGGCACTCAGTCATGTCCAACTGTGACCCCATGGGCTGCAGCACGCCAGGCTTCCCTGTCCATCACCAACTCCCGGAGTTTACTCAGACTCATGTCCATTGAGTCAGTGATGCCATCCAACTATCTCATCCTTTGTAGTCACCTTCTCCTCCCGCCTTCTATCTTTCCCAGCATCAGGGTCTTTTCAAATGAGTCAGTTCTTTCCATCAGGTGGCCAAAGTATTGGAGTTTCAGCTTCAGCATCAGTCCCTCCAGTGAATATTCAGGACTGATTTCCTTTAGGATGGACTTGTCTGATCTCCTTACAGTCCGTGCAGGATCTTAATTCTCCAGCCTGGGATTGAACCCATGACTCCTGCACTGGAACTGCAATCTTAACCACTGGGCTGCGAAGGAAGTGCCCCGACACCTTTCTAAACAAGCTCAAGTACTACTGGCTCTGTAAAGACCTCCCATCTCCTCCAAACAAAACTGTCTGAATTTTCCATTGAGCTCCATGTTTACAGTGTACCTCTATTAAGGAAGAATCACATTTGTTTTCTACTCATATAGACATCTATATAATATTTGTTTAGTTATCGTCTTCAACATTGGAGTGACAACCTAAACCCATAGGGTAGGGACCACGCGCTTTTCAATTGTTAGTGCCCTGGACCCAGCATAATAGTCACAAGTCTTAACTGAAAGGACAAACAAGTCACAGAATAATGAATGGAAAAAGAAAAATGTTTCTGAAAAAACCTACATGAATACTAGGATACAACACGTACTTCAGAAAGGAGATTGAGAAGACGCAGACTGAGGGATGGAATGTAAGTCAAAACAGAAGGGGGAAAGTGTTAGGAAAAACTTACACTTGGCCAGCAAGGCATCCGATCAACAAATTTCCCGGAGTATATGGGTCTGATGGGGTCTGGAGGCTCTACTCCCGGCTGAGTGTTCTCAGCCGCCCTTTGCTCCTCAGGTTGTTGGGCCAGCTGGCACTCAGAAGGTTCTATCACCAAGCCCATCTGGGGCTCCTCTGGGTGGGTGAGCCCCATATCCACCTCCACAGGAGGCGCCGTCTCTGCGCTGGGCTTCATCACCACACAGGCGGACTCTCCTCCCAGTGCCCCTCTACGCTCCATCCCCAAAGCAGGTAGCTTGCCCACTGGCACCACGAACCCTTCCGGGTCACCAGTCACAGGACATCTCCTGCCCCCTGAAGCCTGTGGACTTCCACACGTCTGGCCCAGTGGAGGCTGTGTTACCCTTTCTGGACAATACCCTGCCAGAAAACGCTCCTTTTCTAAACCCACTCTTCCAGGCAACGCACTTAGAGGAAGTTTTGTTTCCTGTGAGGCTGAGACCCCGTGGACTCCTAAATTACTCCCATCCACGAAGGTCCTAGAAATATTCTGTCTTTTCAACCTCAGTTCAAGCCCCTTGCGCGATGGAGATCTTATTTCTGGTGATGCCATCCTCTCCTCATATGCCTTACTACATGGGAAATCTTCTCCTAAGCCCACTCTGAGCCCCAGCTCCGTGGGAGATGTTCCCATGAAGACTCTCCTCTCTTGTAAGTCATCCTTTCCTTCCGGGCCGAGTCCCACCTCCATGCTCAGGGGAGATTTGCTCCCAGCCACCGTCATTCCTGGTCCAAGGGCACTCTTCTCTGAGGGGTAAGCTGTACCGGGCTGGAGGGGAGCTCCTAACCCCTTGGAGGGCCCCAACCCTTTGGGGGACGGCACTCTCAGAAAAGAGCACATCTCCACCCCGAGTCCCTGCCCTTTCAACACCTAGCGGGGTTCGCAGGGAAGAGGAGACAAGGTCTGTTTACCCGGTTACCTGGGAAACGGGGGGCGGGGCTTGGAGTGCCGCTCTGTGCACGAGCCACGCCCATCTCTTCCCTCCTCTTTCTCCCCCATCTCTCCTCTTTCTTACTCCCTTATCCTGGCCTCCTCTCTTACCCTCTCCTTCCACCCCTCTTTAGTCGACTGAAAGGCAAGAAAATTACTTGAAATATGTGGTTCTGGGCTCTAGAGCAGATGATGCCCAACATCTCACAAGGCGGTCCCCTCAGGGTGGGTTCAGCCAGGGGTCTCCTCCCCGCTGCGGGCCTGTTGACTTCACTGGTGTTCAAGGAATTAATAGCCCTCTCTGGTGGTGAGCACCAGTTTCGCGTCCTGGCTTGTGAAAGCACCTGCAAACTGCATGTAGTTCTCTCAGTGCTTAAGAACTCCTTTAAAAAAAAATCCGTGAAGTTGTGTTTGGCAGCTGTGGTAAGGACCATCTTAAAAGTGTGACTTACACTTCAATACGGAGAAGGCAGTGGCACCCCACTCCAGTACTCTTGCCTGGAAAATCCCATGGATGGAGAAGCCTGGTAGGCTGCAGTCTGTGCTAAGTGTCGGACACGACTGAGCGACTTCCCTTTCACTTTTCACTTTCACGCACTGGAGAAGGAAATGGCAGCCCACTCCAGTGTTCTTGCCTGGAGAATCCCAGGGACGGGGGAGCCCGGTGGGCTGCCGTCTATGGGGTCGCACAGAGTCGGACACGACTGAAGTGACTTAGCAGCAGCACACTTCAATAACTATACTTTAAAGAGCATTTCAAGTAAATATATTGAAGCTTGGACTGAGTTCTGCAATAATGCATGATGAAGTTTTGATTTATTTAGGATCGTTGGCTGCACGGCTCCGTTGTGCGCAGCGCGTCTCCAGGTGCCGTGAGCGGGGTCTACTCTCCCGTGGCGATGCGAGGGCTTCTCACCGGGAGCGCTTCTCTTGTCGCAGAGCGCAGGCTCCAGGGCTCAGTAGCTGTGGCTCAGGCTTAGCCTCCCAGAGGCATGTAGGACCTTCCCGGACCAGGCGTGAAACCTGGTGTCATCTGCGATGGCAGATGGGCTCCCAGCCACTGGACCACCAGAGAAGCCGGGAATATTGGATTTTAAAATAATGTGGCAAACTCAAACTTACATACGGGATTTTCTTTAAATTCTTTTAAGTTTTGATGAATATGTATTTGAATATTTGTCATGTTCTACAGATACTAGGGGCTTCTACATATACATCACTACATATACTGGTAGCTCTGCTGGTAAGAATCTGCCCACAATTCAAGAGTCCTGGGTTCGATCCTTGGGTCAGTATTCTTGCCTAGGAAATCCCAGGGACAGAGGAGCCCGGTGTGCTACAGTCCACCGGGTCCCAAAGGAGTCGAACACGACTTTTCAACTAAACAACCACAATAAGGGATAGATAACCATCGAGTAAACCAGTGAATAAAGTCATTTCACAAGATGAGTGAAGAGTGTTATGAAGAAAATGGAACACTGTGATATGGAGGGAAGCCCCTCTAGAATCAGCAGGCTCAGCAGTCCCTTTGGCGGGCAGCACTGAGCTGAGGCTGCAGGATGCCCTACAGACACTCGAGCTTTTGAAACCTGGCCGGCTCAGGTTCCCGCTTTTTCTCACTGCCTTGCCCCCAGGGCTGCAATTCCTTCTGTCAGAACTACCTTTCGTTTTTTCTCCAGACTGTCCCAGTTCAAAGCAAACGTTACCATTTATCACTATCTGTGCAAAGAGTCATTCTTCAGCTACACAGTCAAGGGAAGACAGATTTCCTGGAGGAGAAGGAAGAAGACATGGAGTGTTGCGGGTGGTTGAGAGATGCAAGGTACTGGGAATTCCCCAGTTCGTGTTTAGAGATTCAGGGGCAAAGGGAGCCTTTGAATGCTGCGCTGAGTTCTGTATGACTGTATTTAGGCTCTATCCTTAAGAAATTTTATCAACTGGTAGGATCTTACATTTGATACAAAAATGTATCAAGTTATCTGTCCTCCTCAGGTATCCTGGGTTAGGGGAAAAAAACACAGCACATGTGAGTGGTAGTACAAGGGCTAAGCTTCACTGTGGCATTTCCAGCTCTCCAAAGTTACCACTGCATCGTAGAAGACCAGCCACTGAGCAGCACTTCCCCAGGCAAACATTATGGCTAAACTACAAAATACTATGGAATGCATTCATGAATGACGTGAGGTGTGTTTTTTTGGCCATGGCCTGTGGCTTGCTGGTCTTAGTTCTCAGAACATTGAACGTGGGCCTCAGTAGTGAAAATAAGGACTTCTAATGACTAGACTGCCAGGAAATTCCCTCATGAAGGAGGTGAGTTAATAGACAAAATTGGTAAAAAGAAATGAATAAGGAAGCAATAGCCTAGAACAATGATGGGGAGTTCCTTAAAATGAATAAATTTCGGAATCCATGTATTACCTGCGAGGTCTTAAGTCAGATGTTCAGCATTCCAAATGTAATTAAACTCAGGAGTTCCTTGGCGGTCCAGTGGTTAGGACTTGGTGCTTTCACTGCCAAGGGCCGGGTTTGATTTCTGGTTGGGGAACTAAGATTCCACAAGCCACTTGGCACTGCCAAAAAAAAGTAATTAAATTCACAAATATTTTGGTGGTCCCTATTATATCAATCAAAGTTCCTCTGGGAGGAATTGAAATCATGAATAAATTATGGTCCTGGCCTTTAAGAACCTTAAAATCCTAATGGGAATGAGAGCCTAAGGAGGAAAGTCTAGGCAGACACTTTCTAACTATAAAATAAGGCAGACAGATATCAGAACTATTATAGACAGTAAAGTACCATGAAATTACAGGAATAAAATCACTCCAGGAGAAGAACCCTCAGATGCCACCCAAAGGAGCCTGCAACCTGGCCAAGGCGAGACCTGAGTGAGGAGAGGGCATGACATTCCAGGCGCAGAGAAGAAAGTGGTCAAAGACGCCAGAACGGAAGATGGCGGCACTGTGGATCACAGAGAAGATTGGTATGATTAGGGCACAAGGCAAGTACTGGGAGGAGGGGGCACTTACAATGAAAGAAACATGGGCTGGGACCAGAGTTGAAGAACTTTGCTAAACTCTGTTTAGCAGCTGAATGTTTCTGAGTAGGAGTGACTGGCGAAGGGGTAAAGAAAGGATTGGAAAAGCAGGCGTATGCATTAACTCCGGTTTCTATGAATACTATCATGGCCCAGGCTTTGGGAATATAGCTCAGATTTGGCGATTAGAGAATTCGGGGAGATAGAATGGACATGAAGAGCTGAAAATGATTCTGCTTTTTCAGGTCGAGGTGACTGAGAGGCTGTGAATGCCAGTCATCAAGCAGAATCGGGTTTGGGATGCATAGCTCTCGTTTTGGACATACTGTTGACTTGCCAAAATTAATATGACATATCCCATTTCCTGATTCTTCCCGGGACTGTTCAACAGGTATCACCGTGACTAACACACCATGTTGGAACCGCCCCTGGGGATAAAGTGCCACAGACACCATTTACACATGACACATGATGCTCTCGGCTTAGTAACTGGGGAGCTGATCTGAAAGACTGGCTGCTCAAGGATTCAAATTACCTTCATTGCAAAATGTTGCCTGAGCACCCACAGGGTTCAGTTCAGTTCAGTCGCTCAGTCATGTCCGACTCTTTGTGACCCCATGAATCACAGCACGCCAGGCCTCCCTGTCCATTCACCAACTCCCAGAGTTCACTCAGACTCACGTCCATCGAGTCCATGATGCCATCCAGCCATCTCATCCTCTGTCATCCGCTTTTCCTCCTGCCCTCAGTCCCTTCCAGCATCAGTCTTTTCCAATGAGTCAGCTCTTCGCATGAGGTGGCCAAAGTACTGGAGTTTCAGCTTTAGCATCATTCCTTCCAAAGAACACCCAGGGCTGATCTCCTTTAGGATGGACTGGTTGGATCTCCTTGCAGTCCAAGGGACTCTCAGGAGTCTTCTCCACACCGCAGTTCAGAACCCACAGGGCGTCTTAGCCCAGATGCATGCATGCGTGTGTGCAGGCTTAGTCTTACAGTCTTTTCCAGCTCTGCAGCCTCATGGACTGTAGCCCACTAGGCTCCTCTGTCCATGGAACTTTCTAGGCAAGAATATTGGGGTGAGTTACCATTTGCTACTCCAGGGGATCTCTAAAATAAATATGAATACAATACAGAGATATTATCATTAATAAATGACACAAATACAATAGTATGATTACTGCAAATGATTCTATATAAAAATACCATGAAGTTATAGTTCACAGAAAACGGAAACAATGATTGACCTCACCCCTATTATGTGAAAAAACGCACACCAAAAAGTGCAGAGATCAGTGTATGTAAGAATGGCAAAGATCCACAAGCGTGACACTACCTCGAGTTGGTGAAACAGGGTAACAGACATTTTGTGCATTGCTGGTTGGAGGGCAGTGTGGAAAAATGCGTCAGAATTACAAAGTATGTAATTTTAACAGCAATCAACTGGGAGAAATTTGTTACAGAAATACATGAGAAGTGACTTATCAATGAAATTATCCACTGCAGCACTTTGTTGCTCTTGTTATTCAGTCGTGTCTGGCTCTTTGTGACCCCATGCACTGCAGCACGCAGGCTACTCCGTCCTTCATCACTTCCCAGAGCTTGCTCAAGCCCATGTCCATCGAGTCGGTGATGCCACCCAACCATCTCATCCTCTGCTGTCCCTTCTCCTCCTGCCTTCAATCTTTCCCAGCATCAGGGTCTTTCCTAATGAGTCAGCTCTTCACATCAGGTGGCCAGAGTATTGGAGCTTCAGCTTCAGCATCAGTCCTTCCAATGAATGTTCAGGGTTGATTTCCTTTAGGATGGACAGTTTTGATCTCCTTGCTGTCCAAGGGACTCTCAAGAGTCTTCTCCAACACCACAGTTCAAAAGCATCAATTCTTTGGCACTCAGCTTTCTTTATGGTCCAACTCTCACATCTGTACATGACTGCTGGAAAAGCCATAGCTTTGACTATACAGACCTGTCAGCAAAGCGATGTCTGCGTTTTAATGCACTGCCTAGGTGTTAGATTTTCTTCCAAGGAGCTTCCAAGAAGCAAGTGTCTTTTGTTTCCATGGCTGCTGTCACCATGCTCAGTGACTTTGGAGCCAAGAAAATAAAGTCCGTCACTGTTTCCATTGTTTCCCCATCTATTTGCCATGAAGTGATGGGACCACATGCCATGATCTTAGTTTTCTAAATGTTGAGCTTTAAGCCAACTTTTTCACTCTCCTCTTTGATTTTCATCAAGAGGCTCTTCAGTTCCTCTTCGCTGTCTGCTGTACAGGTGTGTCACCTGCTTATCTGGGTTACTGATACTTCTCCCGGCAATCTTGGTTCCAATTTGTGCTTTATCCAGCACTGCAGCACTAACACCCCAAAATATGAAACTGTGCAAATCCGAAACGAGAACTGGTAAAACTATTGATATGTTTCATTCAATAGACTGCTGATATAGCCAAGAAAAATGAGGACACTTTTCATAAAATGATTTAAAAAATCAGCGTATTTTCCAAGATGGCCACAAGATTTCATGCATATTCTTGTTAAAACACGACACTGCCTTTCTTTCCTCAAATCTGCACAAGTCTGTGACTTGAGCATCACTGATACTATCTCTGTGAAATTCTGGAGGTAGGTCATAAAAAGCCACCCAGCCTCTGCCTGGTATCTTGGGGACATTCATGCTTGAACCCAGCGACATGCTGTGAGGAAACCAAAACCAGGAGGCAAGCCATGTGCAGGTATTCTGGCTGACAGCCCCAGCTGAGATCCCAGACATGCTGAGATGACGCAAGCCCCAGGACTGACCCCCCTCTATGACATCAGAAAATCTCCTAAGCCCCCACTCTACCCCAAGAGACAGTAATTGTTTTAAATGACTAAACTTTGGAGTCATTTGTTTCTGAACAATAGATAACTGGGACAGTAATAAAGAGAAAAATAAAAAGCATATTGCAGAGTCTGCTATGTTTTAGATTGCATAAAATGGAGAAAATATATAGAGTTGAATATAACAGTAACTTTGCAAAACCAGTTAACACTACCTCTGGGGAAAAGAACTGGAAAAAGAACTAAGTAGTCAGAAGATAGGAGTGAGGCTTTTCAACATAAATCATTTGAATTTTGATTCACAAGAACAAACTAATGACAAAATAAAAATGTGATACGTGTGGACGGCATAAAAATGAATACAGCGGTGCTGACTTTGGAACATGAGTGACTTGAACATTTATTTTAAAATACTTTATCTTATTTTCCTTATAAATCAATACATAAGGGTGTTCTGTATCTGTCAAGCACAACACATTTTATAATAGAATGCTTACATCATGCATATCCTGAACCTAAACTACCAATTCCAGGATACAGGTGGCACTGAAGAAAGATTTGTCCTTAATTCCACCTGTCAGACAGTCAATACTGATGTCCTCACAACAGAGCTATAAATAATAAACAGCAAATTGGGGGAAAAAAAACACAAACCCTCATCCTGAGGAAAAATCGACTTAACACTCTACTAAATTCCAAAAGGATTTTTGGTTGGTTTGGTTTCAGATGCCCAGAAACAAGTTTTTGGTTTTTTTTTTTTTAACTTTTTATTTTGTACTGGAGTACAGCCAATTAACAATGTTTGTGATAGGTTCAAGTGGGACTCAGCCATACATATATGTGTATCCGTTCTCCCCAGAGTGGCTTCTCAGGCGTCACGGTGGAGAAGACTCCACCTGCCAATGAAGGAGATGCAAGAAACCCTGGGTCCGAAAGAGGCCCTCGAGTAGGAAATGGCAACCTACTCCAGTCTCCTTGCCTGGAACATTCCATGGACAAAGAAGCCTGGCAGGTTACAGTCCCTGGCATTTCCAAAAGCCTGACAGGACTCAATGGTAAACACGCATTCTCCTCCAAACTCCCCTACCAGCGGGGCTGCCCTCTAACATTGAGCAGAGCTCTCTGCACTACACAGTAGGTGCTTGCTGCTTATGCGTTTAAAATATAGCAGCGTGTACATGCCCATTCCAAACTCCCTATCCCTTCCTTCCTGGCAAACATGTTAGTTCTCTAACTAACTTCCTGCAGAGGAAGCTAATGAATGTCTTGGGTTCTTTAATGGAACTGTGCTTAAGAACTCAGGTTCTGTGCCAGTCTGCAATTTAAAGACGATTTCAGCACCTACTCCGCCGTGATTCTAGACAAGTTACACAATCTCCGTGCCTCGAATTCTTTACCAGTTAAACAGGCATGAATTCCACAAACATGACTGAAGACTTCCAGGCTGTCAAGTCATCGTGCTAGACAGCAGCGAGACCACTCTGTGGAGGTCATACTCCACCAGAGGAAGTCGGACAACCACGCTAGTCTCAGAGCTGAAGCCTCCTAGCGTAGGAAGAAAAATGGATTAATTCCCGTGAAGAATTTAGTACAAACAGTAACCCATGACAGGAAGTTCCCTGTAAAAGCTACCTATTATGTCATAACGTGCCCTTCTCCACCAAAAACGCGTAAAACTCTCGGGAGAGCAGGTTATTACGGAAGACCTCCCTGCCTAAAAGGACACCTCCGGGTCACACCCTCCTCCCCGGAGTCAATGCCCCTCACCAGCCTTCACCCACCCATCCACCCCCAAGGACGCGCGTCAGGAGGCTCTCTCTGCCAGAAAAGTCTGCCGACCTAGCAGAGTCGGTGCTGCAGGGTAAGGAACGGGGGACACCGCGCCAACAGTCACAGCCCTACGTCGGCCCGAGCTCTCCAGGGTGCCGCCGAAAGCGGGGCAGCTAAACAGCCCTCCCCGCCGTTCCCGGCCCACAGCCCGAGAGAGCCCCAAGCAGACAACAATGGCGCGCGCGAGGGCGGGGCTGCGCGCGCAAGGGCCGCCGGGGGTGGGAGGTGGCCTGCGGCGGGACCCGCCCCGCGGCGGGGGTCACGTGACCCAGCGGCCCCGCCCCGCCAGGGAGGGCTCTGAGAGCGGGCGGGGGCGCGGACAGAGCGGGCGGGCGGGCGGCGGCGGAAGTGACGGAGGGGCGCGCCTCGCTACGTGCGGCGACGTGGCGGCGAGGCCGGCGCCCGGCGGCGGAAGTGGCTCTCGCGCTGGGGCTGGAGTGTTTGTGTTTTGGTTCGCGGAGGAGCCGGCGGCGGGCCTGAGGGGAGGAGGGAGGAGGAGGAGGAATCAGCGGGAGCTCGAGCGCCGGGCGGCGGCGGCGGCGGAGGAGGAGAGAAAGGAAAGAGGAAGGCGGAGCGGAGAGAGGCGGGGACGGAGCCCGACGGGGGCGGCACCGCGGCGCGATCCCCGCACCGTCCAGTCTGAGGGGAGCGGCGCGACTGGAGGACACGCCGCCGCCGCCGCTCTTTAGGCCCTGCCTGGGCTGCGCCTGGAACCTGCAGCCGGAGCCTCAGCGCCGCAGCTCCACGCGCGGCGAGCCCAGGTAGCCCCGCCGGCCTTCCGCCCGCGAAGCGGGTCAGAGCCCCGGTGGTCCGCGGGCCCCGCCGTCACAGGGCCCCCCGGCCTTCCTGCTCGCGCCGGGGCCCGGGACCGGAGAGCCGCCGGACGCGGCGTCTCGGCCCGGCGGCCGCGGTGGCCCCCTGAAGGGGCCCCGGAGGCCAGGGTTTGGGGGCCGGCCGAGGGAGCGGCGGGTATCACCCTGTTCCCTTCTCAAGATGGCGCCGCGAGAGCGGCCCGGAGGCCGCGGCGCCGCTGCCCCGTCCCGGCAGCCGGGTAGGGGGTCCGCGGCCGGAGTCGGGCCGGGTTCGGGGAGGAGGCGGGAGGGGTGCGCGCGGGCCGGCGGGCCTGCCTGCTGGCCGGTCGGAGCTGCTGCCGGTGGCTCAGGTGTTCCCCGAGGAGGAACCTGGGCCTCCGGCAGGTGTGAATTCGGGGAGCTCCGCCCACCCCGGCTCCCCGAGCCGGGTAATGGAGGGAGGCGGTGGCCCGGGGAGCCCGGCTGTCCAGGGCCTCTTGTCTCAGCTCTGGAAGGTGGTGAACCGCGGCCTGAAAGCAACCCGACCCAGGTAGGCCGCCGAGGCCCTCAGACGGTGGAGCCGTTTGAACGTGCTCTGCTGTTCGCCTCCCTGCAAACTGGCTACTCTCTAGAGACTTTCAGACTTTTTAAGCTCTGAACGTCATAATTCGCATACTTGGTTTTTGTCTTTTGCTGAAGTGGAGCCTAAGTGTCCAATCAGTTGCCTTTCACATAACTAGTGGGGGAAAAAACCACATGGACACCACTGCGATAACTCCGGGCAGTTCAAGAAACTTGATTCTTAATTTAAAATGGGGATCATAAGAGCTTCTTAGGGTTGCTGTAAGCCTAATTCGTGGAATGGTGATTGGCATAAAATAAATGCCTAGTAAATGTTAGCTGCTGTTATGAATTCAATTTTGATCAAAGAGCACCCAGAAGGACTTTAACTACAGAATAGCAGTTATTTTCAAAAGATTTAAAATGCATTTTCTGCAAAATCTTTGGTTTTGGAAAACAAAAGTTTGTAATGAGTACAAATGAATATTACAAAATATAGCTTTTAACCTTAATGTAATGCTAACTATATTCATAATTAGATTTAGTTAATATTTTTGTTTGAGGTCCTTGGAGGGAACTATAACCAAAGTTAAATCTTTTTTTTTTTTTCCTTTAATGAGCATCTGATGCTTTCCCTGAAATTTCGGGAGGACTATAGGAATTCAGAGCACGTTGTCCTTGATGAGTAATTCAGTTTGCTGTTCTGTAGGTAATAGCTGGGAAGTGTTTCAGTTGCTGTTGTGTGTGATATATGAAGATTTGTTGGTACATTTTCAGTTTACATGACATTCTATTGATATTTGGTCATTATTTCATCAAAGGGGCACTTTAATTGCCTATTTTCAATCGCTGCTATGTGTTGACCACTGTATCAGAAATATTTTAGGTATATATTCTCTTAATTTCTCACAGCAGTTGTGAAAATTGGATATTCCGGAGTAGAGAGTTTGAAATGAAGGCACTTGCTCCAACAGAAATTAGTATAGTTATATCGAATTAGATCCCCAGATGTATGTTTGGGAGTGGTGGGAGGATAGATGTGAGATTGGAGCATTTTTTTAATCACAGAAAATTCTTTATGCAGAAGCAGGAAGAATAGTATAATGAACCCATCAACTAGCTTCAGTTATCTTGTTTTATTTATACCCCCATTGTTTGGGAGCAACTCAGATCTATTATTTCATTTGTAAATATTTTAGGTACAGTATGTATTACTGAAAGATAAGAGGTCTTCAGTGCTGCTGTTTAGATAAAGTAGAGGAGATTTTATTGTCTTAGATGTATGGTCTCATAGATATGTTTATTAATGAGTTGATTGTTAAGAGAGATTCTTGTATAAACTCGTTTCATGGGCAAGACAAATTTCTTACGAGGTACCTAAATGAAATCCAACAGTGACTTGAGAAGGAGAATCATCATATTTAATGTTATTAAGCACAGGGTCAGATTTTGATTAAAAGTAGAAGAAAGCTATTATGATTGATTTGTGAGTTATTTAGTGTTAGTCACTCAGTCGTGCCCAACTCTTTGAGACCTCATGGACTACAGCCCACCAGGCTCCTCTGTCATGAGATTTTCCAGGCAAGGATACTGGAGTGGGTTGCCATTTCCTTTTCCAGGGTCTTCTGCACTGCAGGCAAAGTCTTTACTGACTGAGCTAATGATTTGTGAGTAGCTTGGAAAATAATTTTTTTAAAGTTTGCTAGTATCTTTGAGAATTATCATTATTAAATGATAAAAGAAGACTTAGAAGTTGCATTTTAGGCTAGTTTTTTGTAAGTGTGTTAAATAGAAAATAATGACACGTTTAATTGTGAGCCCCAAAACTGCAGAAGAGTATAAGTAAGTAGGACACTCACTCACTCACCATCCGGAGAACCGCTGTTAACACTTCCATGGATGATGTATTTGAGGACATGAGAATACAGTGTTAAATCCTTTAGCCACCAGACATAGATCTGTTTAAAATATTTGTTGCTCCAAAGTTACCATTAAATAAAAAGCATGTGCCATTTACAAGGAGCCTTCAAAGAATAATGGCTGACTTTTATTGAGCTTAACTGTTTTAAGCTCTAAGGTTTTTTCCTTAATTGACTTAATTTTACTCAAAACCATTTTAACCTAAGTAATCTAGTTCCAGAACCAGAACTAGTCACCTTTCAGGTTGCATGGGTTGAAAATCAGCTCTGTTGAAGCTCTGTCACAGTAACTGTGTGACCTCAGTCAAGTCACCTAACCTTTCTATGCTTGTTTCCTCATTTTTTAAGGATTGGAATAGGCAACTTTATAGGGTTGTTGAGTGGCTATGTTAAGTATTTAAAACCATCTGGCACGAAATTGAGTCTTTAGTAAAGGTTAGACTTAGAATGTTTACAGAGGCTTAAAAATTACAGCATGACTTTAGGCTCAAAGCTCATACCTTTGCTTATTAATCAAGGCAGTGAATTAAAGTAAATGGCAGTCAGTGTCCAATAGAGGTTCTAGTTGTCGTGTATTACTGTGTTGCAGGCAAAATTTTAAAGTGATGATGTGAGGTTTGCTTTGTTTTGCTGATTTGTATTTTTAATTACTTCATATTTGTTTTTTTTACAGGTTTCTTTACCTCCAGAAAGAAAAGAATTGACTCCTTGCATCCTGGAAGTTCATTTAAGAAACTGATATTAGGGACTTCTTTCAAATTTGGACATGGCTAATCGAGGAGCAGCAAGACCCAACGGGCCAAACACTGGGAATAAGATCTGCCAGTTTAAACTGGTGCTTCTGGGGGAGTCTGCTGTTGGCAAGTCGAGCCTTGTGCTTCGTTTCGTAAAGGGCCAGTTTCATGAATTTCAGGAGAGTACCATCGGGGGTGAGATTTTCTTTTACCTTTCTTCATTTAATTGACTCATACGTTGACAAATAAGATTTTGCAGTTCTGATTGTATGATGATGGGTAACTAAATAGGTCACAGCATGAATAAAAGAGCTGAGCTGCAGACTCAAGCTTTATAGCTTGATTTTTGATAAGATAATGTGTTTTGCTTTTTTTTGATAATGTGTTTTAATATTTTGATTTCCTGGTTATCTCCAAGATCATAAAATACAGATGCAAACATGAGTAGAATCAGTGTCCCAAGTCTCAGATTTGATTGGTATCTTTCTTGATAATGTTTAAAAGCATTTTCAAATTATCACACGTCTGCTGAATTGTGTTGGCTTTAGAATGAATGGCGAAAATAGTAAAAGTAAAGAGTAAAAGAGTTACCATTTAAATTCTAAATAACTGGACTATTTACAAATTACACTGATTTGCAAAACTAGTTACATTTTATCAAACATGTTTAAGAATGGTCCTAGGGTGAGGGAAGAGAAGAAGCCAGTGATTAATGAAGAGGGACGTGATTAATGAAAAGGGAAATGAGACCTGGAGAGAAAGTGAAAGAAAAGGGGAAAGAGGTGGCGTCAAGACTGCTCACAGGGACACAGGGACGGTGTTCAGACTGGAGGGAAGGAAGGTGTGGGACCAAGAGGAGACAGCCAACAGTGCTGTACTGGGAAGAGATGAGAAGTGAGATCCCTGAACTTAGGTCTGCAGCTGTGTAGCAGTGGGGCAAAGCCCGTTTTGGTTTTGCTTAATGTGTCAAATGAGCTTTTGAATTAGGTAATGTCAGAGGAACCACACAGCTATAAGATTCACGCTACTTTGCAAGAGGTGTGTAATTAAGCAGGACCATATTTTTTCAGGTGTCCACGAATGTATTTTTAACCCCATGTTTTAAAAAGTCAAACACTTTACTTCTGAAGCATGTAAGGTAGATGCCCTTTGGCATATGGGAACTTCTTTGGAGCCCATCTTTAGAAGCGTGACTTACGCTGTGCGCTGGGCACATGACCTCAAGCAAGTGCACTGAGAGCTATGTTACGATGTTAGATCCTCCCTTTAATGCAAATCACGGGACTCGGCTGTCTCCTGACTTTTCTATAGGAAATGCAGTAGACAGCGGATATTTCCTACCTAACAGACTAGCAGTATGACAAGGGCCAGCCAGCCCCCAGTGTTTGCGGAGCATGTTACAGTGCGATCCCATTTTATTGTTAATACTTCATGTTTGTTTATAATGAGTGAGCATCAGAAATACAGTCCTTCACATGAGTTTTTTATTTTGATTTAGAAATCTTGGTATCTTTAAAAATTGTGATGAACAATATATCACACATGCTTTGTTGTTTCCTTGTTAATACATGTGTGTATATGTGGTTTAGTAATGAAGTATTACCTCTCAAGCTTTAGCCTCCTCCAGAAAACAAACTGGACCAAAGGAAACTAGTCCACACAGTATATGAGTCACTCAGTTGTGTCTGGCTCTTTGCGTTCCCATGGACTGTAGCCCACCAGGCTCCTCTATCAGTGGAATTCTCCAGGCAAGAATAAAGAGTGGGTGGCCATTCCTTTCTTCAGGGAGTCTTGCCGACCCAGGCATTGAACCCAGGGTCTCCTGAATTGCAGGCAGAATCTTTACCAACTGAGCCACCAGTGATGCCTAGCCCATATGGTAGGAAAAATTTTAAAGACTTTGGAGACTGTGCCCACCCAGCTTAACCTGGTGCAAAAGGTTAATTATTATAACTGCTTTTTGGCAAGTGATCGTTGCTTGCAGCATTTCCCAAAATACACGTGCATTGTAGGCTAAACACCTGGGTCAAAATGAGTTTGGGACTTGCTATATTCTTACCCTCCCTGCCTTCACAGTACATATTAAAATAGAAGAAGCAGTGAAACACTGTAGTAAAGAACTTAATTCCTGGGAAATGTAGGCCGAGAGGAGTTTTGTTTTTGTTACGGACACTCCCAATAACCTTCTAAGAGTACTTTTTCCTAATGACATCTCAAGGACATTTAAAAGAAAAGTTTAACCCCATGTCATACATCATAAATATACATATCTTCTGATATGTGTGGATGAGTGTGTGTATATAATCCCTGTTTCCATTTAATACCAATTAGATTGTTTACATTTCATTAATGAAATTGTCAAAAAGTTTTCATTCTAACATGTAAAACTTGTAATACTTTGTACTTGTAGAGATTGAATCTGGCATTTTTAACCACCTTTAGAAGGAATTTACATCCAAGTTTCTGTCTTAATGGTTGTTGAATACCTTTTCAGTGTGTTGACCACATTTTAGTCCTGGTTTTTTGTTTTTGAAAGATAATTAATGTGTTTAAGGCGTAAGATGTATTAACTTGTTTACAGAGTGAGCACTGTTTTATGCTCTTTGCTAAGCAGCTCTTTACTCTTAAGGACTAGAGTAGATTGTAAGCATCTAAGGATTTCAAGGTTTGAGTTGTTTAAGATCTGTAACTCGTAGGTAGTGTGTGTTTTTGTCTGGCTGATGTGTAGGGGGAGTTATCTAAAAATGAACCTGGCCGGATGTTTTATGTTTCGTCTGTTCTTTATTTTAGATTTAACTATTTATGTTGAGTAACATTTAAGAGCTCACTTAAACTTTCCTTCTCTGGTTGCGTTGTAAGGTGGAAATGATATACTGCACTTTTGAATTTGTGTATTCTGGAACCTTAGAGTGGTCAAGAACATTCAGATGTCGTCAGTTTTTGTGGTGGTTCTTAAACATGGTGGCTTGATTTAAGAAAACAAGAATCCATGTTGTCTCCCTGTGTCGCCCGCGCCTGCCCCTTGATTCTGTAGCTCTCATAATGAGATGGGTAGTTAGGGGCTGGGTGTAGGGCTTTGGGGAGTTCTAGCTTATGGCAGGAGTTAAAGGCCACGTGACATTTGTGTTCCTGCTGTTTGTCTGAGACTAGCCCATAAGGTTTGCGGGGAGCTTTAGGCTCAGGTGGTTGCCTCCCTTCTTGTTATCTCATCTGGAGGCTCAGAAGCTCTTCAGTAAATACTTGTTGGATGATAGGGCTGGCCATCTTCCACTTAACAACTTGAACACCTAAAGACTCAAAGATTTCTGGGGAATTCCTTGTGTCAAAAATACACTTGTTTTTAAAAAGACTTTCGCATGCTGTCTATAAGCAAGTGGATCCTCAGGGTAAATCGGAGCAAGTTTATAATGTGCAGTGAAAAAGCATGCCGTCTTTCTCCTCTTTCAGAGAGAAATGTTTGATATCACAGTCAGTAAATGGGATAATTGCTTTTTTTTTTTTAAACTGTGATTTTTGTAGGATTTTAAAAAAGCATGCTGTTCGTCAGCTACTCCAGTTTGAGGATCGCGGTGGTCGATCGAGGTTGTACGGTGGTCTCGGTAATCTGCTAGGCCTCTTTCACAACCGTAGTCCTTCTCTGTTCCATCGAGGACTCTCTGCCTCGTCTTCACTTAAAGGAGCTGAACAGCCAGCGTCTCCAGTCATCTGCACTGAGGCTGCTCCCCTTTGTGGCCGTTGGCAGTCAAGGACTGGCGATGCGCGGAACACTCGAAATAAGTGCCCTCTGTCTAAAGCTGTTTGCAGCAGTTACTAACCCTAAAGAGAATGTTTACATAATTATTTCAGGACTTTTTTTTTACTAGAAGGACAAAGTTTATACTTTATTTAACATCTGTCCAGTTTCCTCTACCAGGCTACAGGGACTTGTTTTTCTTTTCAGATTCAAAATATCTAATGGGTCTAAAGTTATTATTAAAAATTAAGAAAAACAAAGTTAGTTTCAAAGATACTGTTATTGGTTTTACCTTACCTTACCAGTTTATGGCCAGGACTTTAAGAGTGAAGCATTGTGGTTAAGAAAGGGGTGTAGCCTGGGGACAGACTGTATCTGCATTGTTTGATTTAAAATTCTAGCTCCGGCACATACCAGCTACATTGTCTTACACAAGTCATACCCAGCTTTATTTACTCTTAATATGGAATGAAAATAACAGTACCTAAATTTGACAGGTTTTGGGGTATTTTTTAATTAAATGAAAGTGCATATACATTTCTTGGCACAGGGCCTAGCGCAGGGTGAAGTGCTTACGAAATGTTAGCTGTTACCTCTGCTGTCACCACCATTGCTTTTTGCTGAGTCATTCTTACTACTGTTGGTATTTTTCTGAAATTGTCAGGACACGGCATTATGTTAGAGTTGTGGCTGCTCTGCCAAGGGCGCAGCATTTTAGGGTTTGACGGTGTTAAAGAATTTTATGTCCAGATTGTCTTCCCTTGGAAATTTATTAAAGATTTTAAGAGCAAATAAGATGTAAAAACCTTTATGAGCAACTGCTTCCTCAATTTGAGCCTTCCTAAAAATGGACTTTAAGTAGATAGCATTTATTAATACAGCTATGTTTCTTTAAACTCTACATGGTAAATTCTCGCTTAACTACCCCAGCATTTGCGCCTGCTCCCCATGTCGACTAAGTTACTTACGACATTTTCTTAGAGGGAGAAATTACACAGTTAAATAGAACACTACATGTATGTAGATGCTAAAATTGCTTCCTAAGCTGAGAAATAGAACAGCCAGAAAATGTGAATCAGAATAACTCCTGTGTTTTTCCTGTAGTAAGCTCTCCACTGTTGCCCTTCCCTTGTGAGCCTTAAGAAGGACTTGTTTGTGTAATTGTAACCTGTACATTTGTTTCCTTCTTGATCTTTTTGCATCTGTATTATATTCGGTCGCCAAGTCGTGTCTGACTCCGTGGACTGCAGCACGCCAGGCTTCCCTGTCCTTTACGGTCTCCTAGAGTTTGCTTAAACTAATGTCATTGAGTCGGTGATGCCATCCAACCCTCTCATCCCGTCATCCCCTTCTTCTGCCCTCAGTCTTTCCCAGCATCAGGGTCTTTCTCTCCACATCAGGTGGCCAGAGTATTGGGGCTTCAGCATCATTCCTTTCAATGAATATTCAGGGTTGATTTCCTGTAAGATTGACTGGTTTGATCTCCCTGGAGTCCAAGGGACTCTCAAGAGTCTTCTCCAGCACCACAGTTCGAAAGCGTCAGTTTTTAGCAGTCAGCTTTCTTTATAGTCCCAACTTTCACATCCGTAGGTGATGACTGGAAAAACCATAGCCTTGACCAGATGGACCTTTGTCAGCAAAATGATGTCTGCTCTTTAGTACGCTGTCTAGGTTTGTTATAACTTTTCTTCCAAGGAACAAATATCTTTTAATTTTGTGGCTGCAATAAAATCTGTCACAGTTTCTACTTTTTACCTATTTATTTGCCGTGAAGTGATGGGACAAGATGGCATGATCTTAGTTTTCTGAATGTTGAGTTTTTAGCCAGCCTTTTCACTCTCCTCTTTCACCCTCATCAAGAGGCTCTTTAGCTCCTCTTCACTTTCTGCCATTAGTGTGGTATCATCTGCATATCTGAGGTTACTGATATTTCTCCCAGCAGTCTTGATTCCAGCTTGTGCTTCCTCCAGCCCAGCATTTCTCATGATACACTCTGCATATAAGTTAAATAAGCAGGGTGACAATACACAGCCTTGATGTCTTCCTTTTCCTATTTGGAACCAGTCTGTTGTTCCATGTCCAGTTCTAACTGTTGCTTCTTGACCTGCATAAAGGTTTCTCAGGAGGCAGGTAAGGTGGTCTGGTATTCTCGTCTCTTTAAGAATGTTCCAGTTTGTTGTGATCCACACATTCGGAGGCTAAATTTAGCGTAGTCATTGAAGCAGAAGTAGATGTTTTTCTGGAGTTCTCTTGCTTGTTCTATGATCCAGTGGATGTTGGCAATTTGATCTCTGGTTCCTCTGCCTTTTCTAAATCCAGCTTTCACATCTGGAAGTTCTCAGTTCATGTACTGTTGAAGCCTAGCTTGGAGAATTTTGAGCACTACTTTGCTAGTGGGTGAGATGAGTGCAATTGTGCAGTAGTTTGAACATTCTTTGCATTGCCTTTCTTTGGGATTGGAATGAAAACTGACCTTTTCCAGTCCTGTGGCCCCGGCTGAGTTTTCCAGATTTGCTGACCTGTTGAGTGCAGCACTTTACCAGCATCATCTTTTAGGACTTAAAACTGCTCTACTAAAATTCCGTCAGCTCTACTAGCTTCGTTCATAGTAAAGCTTCCTAAGATCCACTTGACTTCCCACTTCAGGATGTGGCTCTTTTTAAGTGGCCACGTCATTCATGGTTATCCAAGCAAAGGCACCTGCATATTGTTTTCAATTAAAACTGCTTTTGAGAAAGGATAGAAGACCTGGGAACAAACCACCAGTGTCTCGTTTTCAGTTCACGAGAAAAATGATTTTTGAAATAGACATTATTCTTTCTTTTACAGTGAGAGTTGAAATTTTTTGAAGTTAATCTTTTGGCTTCAAGTGTAAGAATATTGTCTTTATGTGTAATAATGTTTCCTTATAAAAAGTACATATTCAGCATTTGAGATAGGTTAGTGAAGAAGTTAGTAAAGATTTGATATTTTATATGTTTGTACCGGTTCTGACCAAAAATATTCTAATAGTCTTAACTTCAGTTATTCTCCAGTGTCCTGGTTTTAGATGTTACCGTATGTGGCTACTTAAACATTGAGGTGAATTAGGAACCAATAAGCTTAGCTTCAGTCCTGGCATTGTTTTAGAACAGTGCTGTTTACACACTATAAAATGAGAATTGAGCTAGATAAGGAGTCTTCTAGAGCAGACTCTTTTTTTTTAAAGAGTGTGCTTTCTCCACATTAAGTGAAGCAAGCAATACAGGTAAACTTTTTCTTCCTCTTAAAGTTTGTTTCACGTTTTGCGATCATGAATATCTGTTTTTGCCCTGTCTCACTTCATTCATTAATTCCGTTTGGTGCTGCTGAAATGTTCAGAGCTGTTTGGCAGAATGATTTCACCAATTAGCTCTAACTAGTCAAGGCTATGGTTTTTCCAGTGGTCATGTATGGATGTGAGAGTTGGACTGTGAAGAAGGCAGAGCGCTGAAGAATTGATGCTTTTGAACTGTGGTGTTGGAGAAGACTCTTGAGAGTCCCTTGGACTGCAAGGAGATCCAACCAGTCCATTCTGAAGGAGATCAGCCCTGGAATTTCTTTGGAAGGACTGATGCTAAAGCTGAAACTCCAGTATTTTGGCCACCTCATGCGAAGAGTTGACTCACTGGAAAAGACTGATGCTGGGAGGGATTGGGGACAGGAGGAGAAGGGGACGACCAAGGATGAGATGGCTGGATGGCATCACGGACTCAATGGACGTGAGTCTGAGTGAACTCCGGGAGTTGGTGATGGACAGGGAGGCCTGGTGTGCTGCGATTCATGGGGTTGCAAAGAGTCGGACACTACTGAGCGACTGAACTGAACTGATGATGAACCACCTCTGTTGATTCACTAATTTATTGCTTTTATTCTGTTACATACAGGGAAATAAGATTGTCAAGCTTCT
The DNA here is from genome assembly GCF_016772045.2 of Ovis aries. Classification (NCBI taxonomy): domain Eukaryota; kingdom Metazoa; phylum Chordata; class Mammalia; order Artiodactyla; family Bovidae; genus Ovis; species Ovis aries. The sequence continues at coordinate 278,220,553 of NC_056054.1, forward strand.
CAAAAATTCATTTATTCAACAAACTTACCAAGTTCCTAGTACTGTGGGAAATGCTAGGAATCGAAGTTAACCTTCCCCCCTTTTGGGTCTTCGGTGTAGTCATCCAGTGTTCCTTCTGCGTACTCCCCCTTATGATGCATGCTGAGCCAGTTCACTGTACGACAGCATCATGTGGAGTCGTCACAAGACCCTTTTGTTAACAGGCCTCTTAGTGGCAAATAGGGACGCGTATTAAAGTGAGAAAAGGGCAGAGTCCTTCCAGGGCTTTTGGGATTAGCGTTGGCTGTTTTGATTGAAACATGAACTCTGGCTACCAAGTTACTAAACCTCTCAGGATGAGAATGAAGTCACATACTGGATTTTGAAAATAAATAATCCTTAATGTTTTACAAGGGTTGCAAAACAATCTTTGAGATAAGTGTTGACCTTTTTTTTATTGGTAATACAGATGAGAAACAGTAACAACAGAGTGGGGAATCAGTCATTCATGGTTCTTTATCCTGTTTGCAAAGTTGAAGGTATTACTAGCAGGCACTCTTTGGATTCAAAAAAAAGAGAGTTGTGTGATGATATGGGACTTCAGTCACTCTGTAATTATCAGACATCGTCAGCATTTCTCAGTCAAATAAAATAGCTATTCAGGGACTTCCTGGCGGTTCAGTGGTTAAGATTTCATGCCTCGACTATAGGGTCACAGGTTCAGCCCCTGGTCAGGGAACTGAGATCCCATGTCCCATGTGGTATGGCCAGGAAGGTTTAAAAAATACTTTTGAGTTATTTATCCTTGTATGTTAGAACCTGGAGAATCCTAACTTTTTAATCTATTGTATTCATAAGTATTTGTAAATTTTAGGAAAATGTGACTTCTGTGAGATACAGGGTGATTTTAGGATCGCGTGTGAGGTGATTTTAAAGCTGGTTGCGTGTTATATGACGCACTCATAGGATTGGCGTTCCCGCAGTGTCATCTGGACCTTACTGTGGCTCTATGAGGAAATGCTACTTTTATAGACGGGGAAACTAAGGCAACAAAAGTGATGCGGCGGAGATTTTGCAACTAAGTGACAGCTGGGATTAAAGACAGATCTTTCTTTTTCTTCCATGCAGTCTGTATTCTGGAATTCATGAAGTTTAGGGTCAGGATATACATGATGTAAGCACTCTGTTATAATTAAATGTGTGGTACTTGACAGATACAGACCGCCCTTATGTATCGATTTATAAGGAAAATGATGTGAAAGTATCTTAAATAAACATTTGGATCACTCATGTTCCAGAGTTAGTGCCGCAGGGTTCAGCTTGATGCCATCCTCATGTGCCACATTTTATTTATTAATTTGTTCTTGTGACTCAAAATTCAAATGGTTTCCTTCCTATCTTCTGCCTACTCAGTTCTTTTTTCCCAGAGATTCCCTGTTTGCTCAGCGGGTGAGGAACCCGCCTGCGGTGCAGGAGACACGGGAGAAGTGGGCTCAGTCCTTGGTTTGGGACAACCCCCTCGAGGAGTCAAGTGGCAGACTGCTCCAGTATCCTCGCCTGGAGCCACGGACACGGTAGCCTGGTGGACCGCAGTCCAGAGGGTCAGAGAGCCAGACAGCCTGAGCGACCACACACAGGGCAGCCCCGTGCTACTCTGTCCTTGAAAGTTACTGTTACATTAACATCTATATGTTTTCTCCACTTTATGCAATCTAAAACATATAAGACTTTCTGCAATATGCTTTTTATTTTTCTCTTTATTACTGTCCCAGTTATCTGTTGTTCAGAAACAAATGACTCCAAAGCTTAGTCATTTAAAACAATTACTGTCTCTTGGTTCTGGGGGTTGAGTGGGCTTAGGTGATTTTCTGCTGTCATGGTGGGGGGTCAGTCCTGGGGCTTGCGTCACCTCAGCGTGTCCGGGAGCTCAGCTGGGGCTGTCAGCCAGAGTACCTGCCTGTGGCCTCCCTCCTAGTTTGGGTTCCTCAACAGCATGTCGCTGGGTTGCATGAATGTCCCCAAGACACCAGGCAGAGGCTGGGTGGCTTTTTATGACCTACCCCCAGAAGTTCAGAGATCGCATCAGTGATGCTCAAATCACAGGCTTGTGCAGATCTGAGGAAAGAAAGCCAGTGTCGTGTTTCAGCAGGAATATGCGTGAGATCTTGTGGCCATCTGGGAAGATACACTGATCGTTTGCATCGGCTTATGAAGGGTGTCCTCATTTTTCTTGGCTATGACCATGGAATGGGTCCCGTCAGGATTGCTTATCAGTTCTAGTCTCAGATCCGCACGGTAGTTTTATACTTTGGGGTATGAGCAGTGTTGCAGTGAATACTGTCATAGTCATTTCTTATGTATTCCAAGTATTTTTGTAACAAATTTCTTGAAGTCGATTGCTGTGTCAAAAGTTACATACTTTTGTAATTCTGATACATTCTTCCCCACTGGGCTCCCCAGCAGTGCACAGAATGCCTGTGCCCTGTTGCACTAACTCGAGGAGGTGGCACGCTGGTAGGTCTTTGCCATTCTTGCGCACATTGGTCTCTGCAGTCTTCAGTGTGCATTTCCCTGTAATAGGGATGAGGCCAAGCATCTTTTCGTGCTTCCGAGTCCATTCGTTTCCATTTTCTGTAAAGTGTGACCGCAGGGGCTTTTTATGTGGGATCACTTGCAGTGCCACACTGCTGTGCTCTGTCCCTTTATTAGGAAGGTACTTCTGCATTCATATTTATTTTAGTAACTGGTAATCTAGCTTTCGACCATGCCATTATTGTTAGACATTTAGTGTTCACATTTTGTTTGCTGTTTTGGGCAATCATCTAATATTGAATATGTTCTTGGAAATTTTTCCCCTCTGGACTTATTTCTGTAAGATCAATGTCTAGATGGGGTTACTGAATCAAAGTAATTTTATTTAATGATTATGGTATCAAAGGAATTTCAGTCTTCATCACTTTTTCCTTCCCTTAGGGATAGATAGTCCCAGCTTCCATGGGCCTTGCTTAGCATAGATGATTATATCTGGGTCTATAGTTGGTGATGGACAGGGAGGCCTGGCGTGCTGCGATTCTGAGTGACCGAACTGAACTGATAGGTCCTGAGCTCTTACTGTGGAGCTTAGTCGCGTCTGTCTCTTCTTGCTTTCTTCAGCTTGCCCTTTTCCAGTCTTCTATTATAAAATTCTCAGATACTAGCACTTTTATTTTAAACTCACTTAGGTAGGATTATTGCTAAGCATTAAAGGTCACTTTCAAGGCCAGTAATGTTTTAAAAGTCTGGAAGATTACTATCAGGCCTGGGAACTGTTAAGTGCTAGATTCTTGAACCAGGTGGAGTAGCAATATCACTAAAGAGAAAGGGGGAAGAAGCCTCCTTTGCAAAATAGCCTGGGCTCTGTCCTGCACGTTACCTTTGATTTTCTGCCATTTGAAAATGATATGTCTGGGTGTGGAATTTTCAGCATTTATCTTAGTGTTCTCTGAGCTCCCTGGATATGTAGTTTGACATTATTTGGGGGAAATTCTGTCTTTTTTGCCTCACATATTCTGTTCCTTTCTTCTTGCGATAGTCCCACTGTGAGTATACTACACCTTTTGTAGTTGTCCCAAAGTTCGTGGATATGTTGTCCTATGTTTTCCAGTCTTGATTCTCTTTATATTTCAGCTTTGGAGGATTCTGTTAATAGACCTCAAGGTCTGAGGTTCTTGGCTCAGCTGCGTCCAGTCATCCGAGAAGTCCCTCAGAGGCGTTCTTCATTTCTGTCATAGTGTTTTGATCTCGGCACTTTGGGGCCCTTCATATCTCCCGGCTCTCTGCCGGCACTGCCCGTCTGTTCTCAGCATTCTGTCTCCACATTAGGGCTCTTAGCTCGTTAATCCTAGTCGTTTCCAATTCCCAGTCTTTTGATTCCAACATTTCTGCTGCTGATACTTTTTCTGTCTCTTCAAACTGTTTTTTGCCTTTTAGCATGCCTTGTAATTTTTCTTGCTGTTTGGAGATGATACAGTAGCTAAAAGCAACAGCTGTGAGTACACTTTAAGTAGCGTGGTAGAGTTGTTGAGCAAATGGTCATCGTGTTTTTTCTCCCCTGCCTTAGACAAGACAGGATGGCTAGAATGGTCTGGAATTAGGAATTTCCTTTCTCCCCCGTGGAAGGATAGAACTGGCTTAAGTTGGATATTTCTTTCTCCAGGTCCATTAAAGTGAAGTTGCTCAGTTGTGTCCAATTCTTTGCAACCCCATTGACTGTAGCCTGCCAGGCTCATTCGTCCATGGAATTTTCCAGGCAGGGATACTGCAGTGGGCTGCCATTTCCTTCTCCGGGTCCGTTAAGAGTCTGATAATACTCCCAACAGGTTATGCTCAGATCAGTTAGTTTCTTACGTGGTTTTGTTAAGAACATGAAGATCTCGTTTATTTCAGAATGGCTCCTTTCCCCTCACCTTGCCAGAAGCAGGAGAGGGTTTCTCTCTGATGTTTGCTGTGAGAGCCTAACCTAGTTCCTGGTTGTCAAACCCACAGGAGTGTGGTGCCTCCCTTCCTGCCGGCTTCTCCTGGAGTTTGTCTGTTGATGGTTGCTCCGGGTCTCTTGCTTCTTGCGGGCTTTTTCCAGGTTCAGTGATCGGGGGCTGCTCCTCACCGCGGTGCTGGGCTCCTCACCACGGTGGCCCCTCTTGTTGCAGAGCACGAGCCCCAGACACACAGGCTTAGTTGCTCCGCGGCTCATGGGATCTTCCCTGACCAGGGGCCGAACCCGTGTGCCGAGCCTCAGCAGTGTGTTCCCAGCTGGGGGGCCACCGGGGGATGTCCTGCTGGAGTTGTGACTCGGCTGGTCTGTAGCTGGTCCCCAGCAGTCTCACCAGGTAGTCCTGCAGCAGCGCGGGTCTCCTCAGGTGACTTTGCTCAGACACCGTGCTTTTTTGTACCAGCCTGTCTTATTTCTCCAGTTTGGGGGTGGTAGAAACCTTGTAACCTCACTTTTTCAGATCAAAGAACAATTATTGATTTTTCAGCTTTTGTAGTTTCCCCTTTGAACTCTGAGTTCCTGAGGTGCAGAACCAGGCCGCTTTATGCAGTGTGTGGGATCTCAGTTCCCCGACCGGGGATTGAACCTGTGCCCCCTGCATTGGGGACATGTAGTCTTAACCACTGGATTGCCACGGAAGTCCCTGCAGGGACTTTTTTAAAGTACTGTTTAAACTATTCAGCACCATATCTGTTGTCCGTAAATAAACTGTCCTTCATAGGGGCTTGCCTGCCTGTCCGGCAGTTAAGACCCCATGCTACCACTGCAAGAAGTGTGGGCTCCATCCCTGGTTGAAGACTGAGACCCCGCAGCCATGCGATGCGGCCAACAAGTGAAAAAAAATAAAATGTCTTGCACAGACGTATATCCCTTCAAGCTAAGTTAGCTTTATCGCCTTTTTCTTTCGCTGTTTGTTGGGGAGCATTTGTCTGACACTGGTTACTAGCTTATAACAGCCTCTCCCCTTTCCTCCCTTCTCTCATATCTCTCCCATTTCTGCCCCGTATGTCTTTCATAGACGTGTATCCCTTCAAGCTAAGTTAGCTTTATCGCCTTTTCTTTCGCTGTTTGTTGGGGAGCGTTTGTCTGACACTGGTGGCGAGCCTGGGACAGCCTCCCCCCGCGCCGCCCCCCCCCCCCCGCCGACATCTCTCCCATTTCTGCCCCGTTGCTCTGTGTTCTGTGCCTCCGTTCTGCTCCCTGGTCTAGTATTTGCTACATCGCTGTTCTATACACGCAGTCTGGTGAGTCCCCTTGGTGTGGTGACCACAGTCTGTCAGCCTTGAGGGTTCAAACACTGTTTTTTTCTCGGGTGACCAGGCTTGGTGCACTAGCTTAATACTAACCAAGTTCAGACTCCTGCAACTGACTTGAGAACAGCATGCGCTAGTGCACTGTTAGACGCCCTCATGTGATCCTGTTCAGCTGGACGTCGACTAGCTTAGTCCTGCTAGTAGATTCCCTTAGAAGAGCAGTGTCCTTTAAGAATAACTGTCAAGCTGTGATTGATTGTGAAATAAAACACACTGGCTTTTTTTACTCTTTTGTTATTTCTGAAAAAGATTACATGAATTAGTCTTTTAAAAAGTGTCTCTTCCTCCTGGACAGTGTTAGAGAAAAAGTGATGATCACGTTTTCACCTCATTTTGCATGACTTCCTGCAGACTCTTCCCTGTGTGTCATCAAGCGCTCCAAGATTGGGTTCACTTGGCAGCGGTTGTTTTCAGGTGTTGCTTGAGCGATCTCTGTTGTGTTAAGACGTGCATAATGAGCTCTTGCAATTGTAACCGTTTTAACGGCGCGTTTGGCATCAGGCACGTCCGCACTGTGGTGCAGGCGTCCTGCCCAGCCCTGCTCGTTGAGCAGTGACGCCCTGCGTCCCACCTCCATTCCTGCCAGGTGCCGTCCTGTGTGTGAATTTGACTGCTCTGGGAACCTCACTCATATGTGAGACATTATATGATGGTGTCCTGTTATGACTGGCTTAGTTCACTTAGTATGTGATCAAGGCTCATCCATCTTGTGAAGGTGCCAATTTACCTTATTTTTATAGGGAAGCTGATATCCCATCGGCCACATTTTGCTTTCTCGTCCACCCTTCGATGGACTCTTTGGTCTCTTCCACCTTTTGCCTATTGTGAGTAACACTGCTGTGAGTATTGGTGTACAAATACCTTTCATATCTTCTGAGCATATCCCTGGAAGTGGAATTGCTGGGTCGTATGGTAGCTCTGTGTTTAGTATTTTTGAAGAATTTCTGTGCCATTTTCCACAGTGGCTGCACTATCTTACATTCCCACTTTGAGCGCATAAGCTTTCAGTTTCTCTACATCTTTATGAACTCTTGTTTTTTGCTGTTTTGATAGTAGCTATTCTAACGGTATGAGGTGGTATCTTGTAGTATTGACTTGCATTTTTCTAGCAATGATGTTGAGCATCTTTTCATGTGCTTCTTGGCCATTTGTGTGTGTATTTCCCCGCCTTTGGCCATGCCACATGGCTTGTGGAATCTTAGTTCCCTGACCTGGCATCCAGTCTGGGCCCCAGCAGTGAACGCCCTGAGTTCTAACCACTGGACTGCCAGGAAATCCTTGGCCATTTGTATATCTCTGGAGAAATGTTTATTAAAGTTGTTTGTCCATTTTTTCTAACTGGGTGGTTTGGATTTTTTTGTGTGTTGCTAAGTCGTAGGAGTTCCATGTGTATTCTGGATACCAACCCCTTGAAAGTGAGTGTTAGTCGCTCAGTCGTGTCCAACTCTTGGTGACCGTGGACTATCACCGCCAGGCTCCTCTGTCCATGGGACTCTCCAGGCAAGAATACTGGAGTGGTTGCCATGCCCTCCTCCAGGGGATCTTCCCGACCCAGGGATCAAACCCGGGTCTCCTGCCTCACAGGCAGATTCTTTACATCTGAGCCCCCAGGGAGCCCCAGGCTCTTCTCAGGCTCTTACCGGATGTTTCAGAAGGAGCTCAACGTGATGAATGTTAGGCCATCTCATAGAGTGGATTTGCCTTGGGGAACGCCGCCGTCTTCTGGCTGCGCTGGGTCTGTGTTGTGCCTTGCAGGCTCAGTTGCCCCCTAGCGTATGGAGTCCCGCTTCCCTGACCAGGGGTCCAGCTCGTGTCCCCTGCACTGGGAGGCGGAGTCTTAACCGCTGGACCACCAGGGACCCCCTGCCTTGTTTCTAATACACGATCTATATAGTAAGGTTTTTACCTTGCGCTCTTCTGGAGTGTTTGCTGTCTGAGTTTAATTGCTGTGTGTGCTTTCCCCTTTGTCCCAGTCTATTTTTATCCCTTCTTAAGCTCTTCCCTGCTTTCGTTGACCTGTAACTCTTCTGGGAACGCTTTGTCTCCATCTTTGCTCTGTAACCCAGTGCTCTGTAGTCTAATCTCCTATACACACATGCAGTTTTAGGGGAAGATAAAAATGGCCTCAGCTTTTAATTTTTCTGTTGTTGGCATTAAACCATCCATACACTCCTGTCTGTGTGCAGTTTTATCATCTGAAGTCAGTGCTGACCTGTCTGATAAAATTCATTTTATTAATATCATGATACTAGCGGCCATTGATTCCCTGTTTCTCAGGAAACCAGCGTCTGCCTCCACAGAGGGCTTTGCTGCCTCGTTCTCGGTCAGTTTCGCCATCTTTCTTCCTGAAGTTGGATCCAGATCCATCAGACTCAACCGTTGACTTACTTGGCTCTAAAACCTTTGGGGCTTCCCCTGCACATCACTCCCAAACAACCTTAAACTTGGATTTTATGATCCCAAGTCCCTGACCTACATCTGAGATCCTGAACAAAGCTCTTCCCGTCTCTAACTACTATAGCCTTTTAGTTTTAATAGGGCATCAAATCCACCACTTTTGTGAAAGTTTTATTTAAGGGAGGACATTTACATATGTATATATGTATTTATATTTATATATAAAAAATTTTATATAATTTTGCTTTTTGACAATTAAGAGGTCATTTTGTAAATTTTAAATTTAGTTCCGTCTTAGTACTTACCAGGCCATCAGTGCCTTTCATTTATACATTATTGTTTTTAATTAATTTACTTATTTTAATTGGAAGAATCACCTTACAGTATTGTGGTGGTTTGGGCCATACATTGACAGGAACCCGCCGCGGGTGCACCTGCCCCCCATCCTGAGCCCCACCCTCTCCCCTCCCCTCCCCTCCCGTCCCTCTGGGTCCCCCGGTGCACCAGCTCTGCGGGTGCCGTCTCACGCGTCACACCCGGCCTTGTCACCTCTTTCACACGGCGAAGTGCACGTGCCACTGCCGTGCCCTCACCCCGCCCTCGCCCAGAGCCCTGAAGCCTGTGCTTCACATCTGTGTCTCTTCTGCTGTCTCGCATACAGGGTCATCGTTACCATCTTTCTAAATTCCATAAATATGCGTTAATATACTGTATTGGTGTTTCTCTTTCTGACTTTCTTCACTCTGTATAATGGGCCCCAGTTTTATCCACCTCATTAGAACTGATTCAGATGTATTCTTTTTAATGGCTGAGTAATACTCCATTGTGTATATGTACCACAGCTTCCTTATCCATTCGTCTGCTGATGGACATGTAGGTTGCTTCCATATCCTGGCTATTATAAACAGCGCTGCGATGAACACTGGGGTACACGTGTCTCTTTCAGTTCTGGTTTCCTCGGTGTGTATGCCCAGCGGTGGGATTGCTGGGTCATAAGGCAGTTCTGTTTCCAGTTTTTAAGGAATCTCCACACTGTTCTCCATAGTGACTACCGGTTTGCATTCCCACCAACAGTGTAAGAGGGTTCCCTTTTCTCCACACCCTCTCCAGCATTTATTACTTGTAGACTTTCGGATAGCAGCCATTCTGACTGGTGTGAGATAGTACCTCATTGTGATTTTGATTTGCATTTCTTCGATAATGAGTGCTGTTGAGCATCTTTGCACGTGTTTGCTAGCCATCTTATTACATTAGGTTATTTCTCACTGTTAAATACAAAACTACTTCAAACTTAAAAGGTGTGTTTCCCTACCCTCCTTGCTCCCATACCATCTTTAGAGATTCCTCGAGATGCTACAGTAACAAATAAGAGCGTGTTTGTGGCTCTGCCACGTGCTGGCAGAAGTGTTTCCAGGACAGTCACACAGTGTCTCCACCAGAGCGTGAGTTTGGCTGTGCTCTGCTTCAGTTTCATTTTTCAGTCTTGCTTAGTTAAGGGATAGAATTTAACTGTTTTTGCTCTGAGAATGATTTTGTTGATTACTAGTGGTCTTGATTTCTTTCTGTGTTATATGGCTTTTGTGAATTTTGTTACATATTTATCTTTGATGTATGTTTTCTTAAGATTTACATGAGGTTTCTATATATTAAAAATCAAGCTCATAGCATCCGCTGTAGACGTTTTTCTAGATGTGTTTGTCCCTGTGTTTTGAATGTGTGACACGTTTTAATTACAAACCTAAAGACCTTAATTTTTATATAATCAAAACTGATCTAAGGATTTGGGGGTCAGTTCTAATAAAGTAATTCTTTCCTATCAATTTGGTAAAATAGTAAGTTGAGGATTGGGGTGATAACTGGTCCTGTGCTTTTTCTCTTTTGCCTTCTGTTTAGTTCGTGTGGACTCATTTTACTTGTTTGAATTCTTATTCGTTGTTAACCTTTGGTTAACGTTGCTGATGGGGACGGTCTTCCCTCACCTAGTGTATCGCAGTGTCCCCTCCTTGCTCACTGTTTATCGGGGTCTTACACATTACACGCTGTGGGGTTTTGCAGGTTTCCCGTCACTGTTTCAGCTGCTCTCAGCTGACCCCAGGCTCTGCCACTCAGGAACCTGCGGTGTGGCGGAGACTGCAGGGTCAGCCGCTGCCAAGCTTGCCATAGGAACTGATGGCGTCAGCTCAGGGGGCGCCTGTTAGACAGGCCGGCACCCGTATCTCAACGCAGCTTTGTTTTTCTCTACCTGTCGTCTGCGAACACAGTAACTCTCGAAGTGATAAAAGCTGTTTCTTTGTGACATATGGGCCTGAAAAGAAAACCAACAGCTATTGCTGGTGATGGAAGTGAAGAGGAAATTGAAGGGGCCTAAGAAAGTGATGGTTCTTAGTGAGAAAATAGACGTTTTGGATAAATTAACGTGGTTTTGCAGATTCAGGTGAGTTGGTGGTCGGTTAATGCTGCTACAGTATTGATGTAGTAGTTGATGTTTTGAATGCTAGAATTTATGTTTACAACTTTATCAATGACTAGTAATGTCCTTTTCGAAGCACTGAGGATTTGAAGATATCATCTATACTTGACTGACTCATGGGAGAAGTTAAGTCCTTCATTAGTCCTTGGAAACTTGAGGATTCGGGGCCATCCTGACGGCCGTGCAGCATGACGTTTGTAACCCTGGGCTGTGTTAGCCCCGCGTCTCCGCTCTCGTGGCACGGCAGCACTGTTAGGTGGCTCTCACTTGCGGCTGTGCTCACATCGGCCCACTGGCCTCTGATACTGGCCTTTCTCTCCTCCCCCCGAATCACGCTCTAACATACAGTGTTAACAATGTGGTGTTACTAAGTTAGAAAGCTCTTGTTGGTAGTTTGAGGTTGTGTTAGTTACATAATAACTTGAGAGAGGCCTTTTGAAATACCTGTTTTTTCCTATTTGGAAACTAATTAATCAAAATAGTCCAGAATAATTGTACATATCTGTTACGAACTTCAGCAAGCTTTTTGAATACTTATATGAGCTGAGATTTATATTAGATACTGGATATGGACAAGAATAGATTGTTTCTGGAGAAGGAAATGGCAACCCACTCCAGTGTTCTTGCCTGGAGAATCCCAGAGACAGGGGAGCCTGGTGGGCTGCCATCTGTGGGGTCGCACAGAGTCGGACACGACTGAAGCGACTTAGGAACTCTCAGTCTAGGAGAAAAAAAGATGCTGTGCACCAGTAATTATAGAAAGTGTGAAACATTTCCTCTCACAGGGAGCTCTGCGAGTGCAAAGACGGGACCTGCTGGTGGAAGGGTGTGATGAGGAAGGCTTCCCAGAGAGTCGAGGAGCGAGCTGACTGTCCTTGTCATTTGCTAATTTGATAGGGACCGAGTCTTCTCCCACATTCCACTGAAAACCTGGTCGCTGCTTGTGTATTTAAGGCAGTTACCTGGATCTTTTCCAGCCAGTTGAAAGAACTTACTGTCTGCTTTGTTTTAGCTGGTGTCTTTGGATTTTCATTTCAGTCTTCTTTCTTCGTTCAAATAATGTCTCTTTCTAATAATTTGTTACTTATTTATTAAGAGATTTAATCATGATTAATAAACATTATTAATTAATATTAAATATTACCATGTTTAAGAATATCTGAAGTGATATTATGTGATTGTGATCTTGACTTTCATATCTGGCTTCTAGATTCAGAGAGATTGCCTAAGAGTTTTGTGTAAACTGCTGGTTTCTGGCTTAAGGGTGAAATTGACACTTGATCTGTTTTACAGAAGAATTCTGTGTATATATTAGGAATACTGACTCATGCCCTTTTATAGTTTATTTAAATAATATATGATTTTTCTTTTTTAGCCTGCTGGTGTAATAGCTTTGTATTTCTGAAAGAAACTACTTGGTCATGGGGTTGTTACTCTTTTAATGTATTGGCTGAAATTTCTTTTTCCTGTGTTTTGTCATTTTGTACATGCATTTATAAAAAAAGATCGGTAGCCTTTTGTGGTATCTTTAACTGGTTGGAGAATCAGATTATATTTCCTTTAAGGCAGCATAATTGATAATTCTTTACCTGAGCCTAGCGTTGATTACGGAAGTGTGGATGAGTCTGTTTGCTGTCGCTGCGCTTTGTGGGTATGGAGCAGAGAAAACAAAAGTCTGAATGCAAATCATAACCCAGTTCTTTCAAGTTGCATCAAACTGTACTTGAGAAAGGGATTGTGTTTTGTGATCCATTCCTTACCTTTTTCCCCTCTCATTTAAAAAGGAGTACTTAATTTTTTTAAGTGTTTTAAAAATACTGATTCTGCATGAGAACTTTTCATCTCTGTGAAAAAGTGGCATAGTACTTTTTTTGGTATCCTTTATTCTACATACCAGATACGGAATTTTTTTTAATATTATTGCTGATTTTGTACGGTAAAAGAAGTTTTCATTGGTGTATATTTTAAATATGACTAGCCACTTGTGAGAATTCACAGAACTATTAATAGAACTTAGCTGAAAATAGACATTTCTATTACGATGGTTACAAAAGTGAGATTATAGTTGTTGATACTAAAGCCATCACAGCAGTCAGTTGACCTAATAAAAATGGCATGAAAAATGTATGTTGCGTTCCATATAAGCGATGTAAAGCAAACTAAACTTGACTTACCCAGCATAGTGATATTAACTAGTAAATCCCTTAAGATTGACATCACCAGATAAACTGCTACAATTTACAGGAGTGAATAATAATTCTCTTACATGGGAGGACAGAGTATTTGGAAACTTTACAACTTAAGTCTGTGCCAGTTTCAGAGAAGGACTGGAACACACCTTGAGCTAAAGGAAGAAGGGAGAAGCACACCGACTGGTGTGGACGATGCAGGGCGTGGTGACCGAGGTTAGGAAGGAGGGGCCTGGGGGTGCTGCTGTGTGGCCCCCACGCTGGGAAGCGGCTGGGTGTCGGTCTTGTTGACCTCTCGTGCCGCTAACTACTCCTGAAAGGTTAGGGTTAGGGTTAGCCATACCTTAAGGTACAGTTCAGTTGTTTATAACTTACCTCTGACAAATCAGTTTCTTATTCTTCATAAATATACATGTGGTCTTTCCTGATGCTTATTTCTAGAGCCAGGAGAATCTTGTTTATAAAAGACATTTTACTTCATATTATTCTCAGAAAACAAGTGAGAAAATCCGTGATACAGTAATTATTTGTGAGATATGTCAGCCATCTTTTTAAGAGCAGAAATATCATTGTAAAATGTTACTTTCTTATTAAAATCTGAGAAAAGAACAGATGAAAAAGTACAAATCAAAAAATCCATAGAGCAAAGGATGAAAGCCAGGAGTTGATTCTGAATCTCTGTTAATAAAAGTCTAGGTTGAGGTAATAACGATTACAGAAATTAAAGTCTCATAATGCTTGGAAGGAATAATACAGGAAATACACTGGTTTGGTGGTGACGAGCTGGCCCTGAACTGCTGCTGTCAGTGTGGACGGGAGTCACAGGCCTGCTCGTCCACCACCCCCACTGGTCAACAATATCAACATGTGTGTTTCTTAAAGCATTTTACAATTTAAAGCTTTTAAATTCACAGTTTGTAAAAACAGCTTACAAGCTGTATTAAAGTTATTTGATGATATACTTTTTAAGAATGTAAGAGGCACTTTGAATCTGTGATTTTATTACAAAGGTTTTATATGCAAGCATTTATTAATCTAGCTTTGAAGCATAGATCTTGTAGGTATTTAAAGTCACTGTTAACTGTGAGTATGCAGTAAATAAGGTTTCCAGGTGTTTTCTATGAATTTAAAATATTAGGAGAAAAATGATAAACTCACTGCAGACATTTTCTTCTTTCAGCTGCTTTTCTAACTCAAACAGTGTGTCTTGATGACACGACGGTAAAGTTTGAAATATGGGACACGGCTGGCCAAGAACGGTACCACAGCCTGGCGCCCATGTATTACAGAGGCGCCCAGGCCGCCATAGTCGTGTACGATATCACGAACGAGGTAAGTAGAGATGCATTCTACACTGAAACTTGCTTGAATATCCGTTTCTAGTATTCAGAATTTCGGTTACAGAAGAGATTTTTTTAAATCTTTGTTAGCCAAGTATGACATTTCTGCCAAAGCAGAAATAGAAATAGCTTTTATGAAATAGAAACGCTGATTTTTAAAAACATGAAAGTGTCTCAAATAATACAATAGTCCTAAGAATTTCTTTCCAAGAGTCACATTGGACAGTCTTTAAAGCCTCATCTCACAAAGACTCTCCTTATTCTTTGAGCCTGTGCCAAATAGCTGTTTCTTTGTTCCCAGGAGTCCTTTGCCAGAGCCAAAAACTGGGTTAAAGAGCTTCAGAGGCAAGCCAGTCCTAACATTGTAATAGCTTTATCAGGAAACAAGGCCGACCTGGCAAATAAAAGAGCTGTCGACTTCCAGGTATGCTGAACCTAACTTGTGGGTGCATGTTTTTCTTCTGTGTCCACACTTGAATTTTAAAACTATACAAGTGATAAAAAATTTTTAGACAAATGGTATGTGGTATGCTTTATAATTAGATGTGGTATACTATGTAATTAAATCTCATGATAATAAGATCTCAGACTCACAGACTGACTTAAAGAATGAACCTAATGGCTACGGGGCAGTAGGGGGAGGGACAGTGAGTTTGGGATGGACAGGTACACACTGCTGTGTCTAAAAATGGATAAGCAACAAGGACCTACTGTGTGGCAAACACTGCTCAGTGTAACGGCTTGAATGGGAAAAGAGTCTGAAAGAGAACAGGTGCGTGTGTGCATGGACTGAGTCACTTTGCTGTCTGCCTGAGACTGACACCGCGTTTGTCATCAACTGTATTCCAGTATAAAAACTTTTTTAAGAAAAAAAATGTATATCCATCTGAGAATCTCACATATGTGTAAAGAAACTCACAATAAAGAATTTTAAGATATCTTAATTTAATTGTAATATACAAGCTAATTCAAAGATTTTTGTTGACCTAAACAGTTACGAAAGAAGTTATTTGTTCACAAACAGTATGGGAGTATATAAAGGAAAAAGTGATTGCCTCCTACCCTAACCCCTCCAACCCTCGCGTACACTTCAGCATCCTTCCTAACTTTTAAAACAGCTGAGTAAGAATGTTCTTGCTGCAAAAGTCATTTTAAATGAAGCAGCTGTCTCTAGTTAGACGTTTTTAGAACCTCCCATCCTCTCGCTCTTCAGCTTCTCTAGCAGAGGAGTTTGCTTGTGGTCGCTAGGTGTAGGGTCAGTGACGGGATGGGCCCCTCCTCCGGTGCTGGAGTGGTTCACACGGGAGCAGCACTGGGTCTTGCTGAGTTAGGTAGTGAGCTGAGCGTGCGCACGTGTGGTTTCCTTCAGTTCTGCAACAGCCCCGGGAGGGATGGTGTCTCTGCTCCTCTTTCTGAGATCGGTACCTCCTCAGCACAGAGGCAGAGCAGGCGCATTAGAGTCAAAAGCGGGCCTGTCACAGAGCATTTCAAAGGAGCGTCGCTTTGTTTTCTTTTTCACATTGGGAAGATGACTGATGGTTCTTCACAACAGCTGTGAGGCTCAAGAACAATAATACAACCAGACTGTAAAGCAAGACACAGTAAAGTAGCAATAAAACCTCGAAGATGACGCGCGACCCTCAGCGCGGGGTGCGGAAGCCGTCCAGGGCCCGAGGGACACACGGCGGCATCCCGCGGTGCAGGCCAGGGTCCAGAGTTCGGTTTCCCTTCATCATCATTGCATAGAAAGAGCACCAGTAAAATTCAACCGCCATAGAGATCAGAGAGAGCTTCATGGTACTTAGAACAGAATGGCCTCCCCCTTCTCCCAGAGAAGGAAATGGCGCCCCACTCCAGTGTTTTTGCCTGGAAAGTCCCATGGATGGAGGAGCCTGGCGGGGCTACAGTCCGGAGGGCCACAGAGAGTCAGATGCCGCTTAGTGACGACACCACCGCCTCCCTCAGACCCGTCATCTGAGAGCAGGTTTCATGGGAGACCAGAAGAAGCAGGCTGGGATGGTGCGAGACGTTAAGGCAGGAAAAGGAAATTATAACTGCAGTACCCTTACCTTTGTTATAGCTGTAAGTAATTGCTTATTATACAGTTGTTGGTTACAGGGGATCAAGTTGGAATAGTACTAAGGAAGCCTCTGTTTTAAATAACAAAAATAAGGGAGGTATAGTAATTGTGTAAAAGTGTCTCATTTATCTCATTTTTTGTTACGCAAACAGGAGGCACAGTCCTATGCGGATGATAACAGTTTATTATTTATGGAGACATCAGCTAAAACATCAATGAATGTAAATGAAATATTCATGGCAATAGGTAAGATTAGCTTTTTTGCACACAGTAAATATAGTTAAAACAAGTTATACTGGGGGCATATTTGGTTTGACAGTCTTTTTGTAAAAAAAAAAAAAAATTCTTGTTTTTTTTTCTTTTTTAACTAATCATACCCATGAAACATTACTTTGTTAGGCATATTGTTAAATTTGAAAAATTATTACTCATTAGGTTACAGTGCTTTCAGTTTAGTTAAGTGTCTTCTAGGTGAGTTGAAGGCCTGAACTTGGAGCTAATAGTTCAAGCGGGTAGATTTTCTGAAGATTTCACTGAAAATTTTGGATAAATACATTTTTGTATTAGGTTGTATTATAGCTTTTATATAAAAGAGGGATAAGCTCAGTAATGTTTTTCAGTGCAACATAAAGTCTTAATGAGATTTTTCTCACTGATCATTCACTCATCTCTCCTTTGCCCTAAACAGAGCACTGTTTTTATTTTTCAAGTTCTTTTTAAATCATTGATGACTCACAGGTATAACACTGATAAGTACATTGTACATGCAGATTGACAAATTGCTTTAATGCGGATACTTTTAACAGAGAACATTTCACAGCTTTGAGGCACGGAGGACAGGAAGGAAAGCCAAGTCAGCGCCTCCGGTCTCTGTCGCCTTGGCGGCGTTTGACCCTGCGGGACGCTCTCACCTTTCCTCTGAGAACCGTCAGTAACAATGAGCGCTCTCGTGCAGTCGTTGACTATAGGTGATGAAGTTTAGTGGGAATAAGGAAGCCTCCCTTTTTTGTAACAACAATTAAAATATTTTTATAGACCCTTGCCTTCTCCTGGCGTGGGGCTTCCCTGGTAGCTCACCTGGTAAAGAGTCTGCCTGCGGTGCAGGAGACCCAGGTTCGACCCCTGGGTAAGGAAGATCCTCTGGAGAAGGGAATGACAACCTACTCCAGTCTTGCCTGGAGAATCCCATGGACAGAGGAGCCTGGTGGACTGCAGTTGTGGGGTCAGAGAGAGCTGGACACGCCTGGGTGACTGACGCCACCCTGCCTGCTGGTGGTCTGAAGGGGCAGGCTCTCTGGGAAGGGCACCCACAGGCTGCTGCCCCGCACCGTTCACGTGCCGAGCATCCTATGGCGGCCCTGCACACAGCAGTGATTACCGCCTGGGATGTCTACAGCCTGGATCCCTGATAAATTTCCTCTGATATTGAAGTCATAAATTAACCAGTTAACAGCTGATTGAGAGGCTAAAGAAAACCCACTAAGAGCGGCCAGCGCGGTCGTCCTCTTCCTAGATAAGGAGTTTAATTGTGGCTTCGTTTAGTAAAACCTTGCCTGGTTTGCTGTGTGAAATATTTTCCTGAGAAACTCAGGCTTGCAGGTTATTGGGAAAATACTAGCATAGTTAAGAGGGATTATGCGACAGTATATACTTTTTTCTTTTTTTAATAAATGGAACAAATCACACCCAAAACCACATCTGAAAAGTTAATAACAGGAAATTAAGAGATGATGCGCCCTTCCAGTCAGGCTGAACTTTAACCCTTTCTTTCCTACGCTGTTAAAACTCCACCAGATGGCTTATTTAATTTGTCCCTTTTATTCAGGCTCGCTGATACTCGCTGATAAGGTTTGTTTTTTGTTTTTTGTTTTTTTTTCAGTCAGAAAGTAGTCTGTGTATTAGATCTTTTGTTTACACTTCTGAGATTAGAATTTTTTTCCCTTGAAAGAAACTCCAAGTGTAAATTGAATTGTGACCTCTCCATTAGTACCTTAAATAAATCACACAGTGAACTTATATTTGCGCTTTTGATGACTTCCCAAGTAGAGTAAACTTGTTTAGTGGGAGAGTGTACAATAAATTTATCATCTGCTTTTAATTTGATAAGGTCTTCAGTGGCTTTTTCCATTACACATCTTTCTTGATTCATGATTTTTAGCTTCTTACAATCCTAATCAGTTCAGGGTCAGATTGGTAGGCTGCAGCACTCAGTAAGATAGGAGACGACTTCTTTTGAGACTCCCTAAAGATATGTTTTATTTTATTTTATTTTTTTTTCGGCATGGATTTTCTTTTTTTTTTTTTTTTAATTTTAAAATCTTTAATTCTTACATGTGTTCCCAAATTTAGATTGTCTTAACACAGTAAAGACTGACCAGTATAAGTTAAAGGTTCCTCATTCCAGCTTACGTCTTTCAGCCCCTTATTCACTTAGATCTAATTACAAAAAGCCCTTGCGGAAGTATGCTAAAGGGAGAAATGATCACTCGGTCTAAAACAACATGTTGATTATAATAAAGTTTGTAACATTAGCCTACTCTTTGTCCTCACGGGGCTTTGTTCGTAAATATATTTGACTGGAAATGCAGCCTTTTGTTACCGTTCACCCTGCCTCTCCTGGAGCCGTTGCTAGAGAAGTGGCCCACGGTGAGGCTTTGCTTCCCAA
Source organism: Ovis aries (assembly GCF_016772045.2). NCBI lineage: Eukaryota > Metazoa > Chordata > Mammalia > Artiodactyla > Bovidae > Ovis > Ovis aries. The sequence continues at coordinate 278,239,514 of NC_056054.1, forward strand.
ACCTTGGTGCTCCTGGCTCCCAGATCCAGCGTCCAGCCCAGCATCTGGGATTCTAAAGATGATCAGTGCCGTTGTGGAATGTTACAACAAAGGGTAGAAGGTCCAGGACACACCTAGGCAGTTCCATTTCCCAACAGAGCCTGTTTGGCTTTTGTGTAACCCAAGCCATGGCTCAGGCCAGGCTGGATTCCTGCCAAGGGAGGGCCATCCCTGAGGCGACAGGAATGGTCAGTGCTCGTAGAGATGCTTCATAAATCCCAGCAGGCAAGGGTCCTTGAGACCCAGGCGGACTGCAGGTAGTGTTCTCATCAGTGGGGCCCACACTGCGGAGCATTAGCAAAGCTGACACTGTAGCTGCAGTTGTGGGTTCTGTCCAAATGTGGGCAGCCATGCTTATCTGGCTCAACATTGGAAACCGGTTTTTTGAGATAGCGCCTTCAGGATCAAGTCCATTTATATCAGGCAGTGCTGTTGAATCAGATTAGGATTCTTTATCAGCCACAAGAGAGGATACAGACGGTAGAGGTGTATAATCGAGGAAGGAAATAGGAGATTCAGTCTGTTACGATGCAGGGTAATAAGCTGCTCAGTAGAGGACACATTCTCCTGAGGGGATAGTGCTCTCTGTCCTGACTTGCTCTGGAAAGCGTGCGGCCGTCCGGAGAGTGCCGGCGGGCAGAGCTGAGCTTGTCTGTTTTGGTTTTTGGCTGCGTCAGGCGGCTTGTGGGCTCTTGGTTCTGCAGCCAGGAATCGAATCCGTGCCCCTGCTCTGGGAGCTCACAGCCTTAACCACTGGACCCCAAAAAAGCCCTGGAGCCGAGCTTCTTGGATATAAACATGGCTGCTGTTACCTTTATAACTTCCCATTTCCTTTAACTAACAGGAGTACTGGTGACTGCGAGGAGAAGGGAATGGCAACCCACTCCAGTGTTCTTGCCTGGAGAAGGGGAAGCCTGGTGGACTGCCCTCCATGGGGTCGCACAGAGTCAGACACAAGTGAAGCGACTTAGCAGCAGCAGCAATTACGAAATAAAGCATAACCTTTTCTGGTATTGTGAACTGAATCTTTAGAAACAGTTAAATACAGCTGTTCTGATTGTGTTTGTTTTGATAATTTATCCCTCAGCTAAGAAGTTGCCGAAGAACGAACCACAGAATCCAGGAGCAAATTCCCCCCGAGGAAGAGGAGTCGACCTCACTGAGCCCACACAGCCCACCAGGAGTCAGTGCTGCAGCAACTGACCCTCCAGTGTAAACTCCCGGAATGTTCTTCTGCTTCCTAATTGTTAATAACAGTGGAATTGGAGCATCTAACCAGCCCAGTGTGACTTCCAAAAAGAAGAGGCTTACCAATAGTCAAGTTTCTAATACAGAATTATTTTCAGTGTTTCGACCCTAATCGTTAGTGGCATGCGTGCGGCCCTCTGACCGTGTCTCGGCAGTGAGGGGCGGGGAGCCGTGTGCACGGCTGTCTCCTTGGAAGGTTAGCGGGGTTCACTGCTCTTCTCCAGGGATGTAGACAAATGACTCTGAAGCCACAGTGAACCAGCCAGTTCTGTGAAAAAAATTTGGAACTTACTCATTTGGGCTTTTCAGAAAAAACTTCTTGCTTTGGAAGGAGGTTCTAAAGATATTTATGCTTAGCTGCCATATCCAGGCAACCTGTAATTTCTCTTAGTGTCCTTATTTAAAGTATACATTCCACATTTTAACAAATTTGCCACAAGGAAACAGTCCCACATCTTCAGTGGGAAGAGATGAACATTAGTGGCATCTAAATTACAGCTAATCCTGTTGCTTTTTAAAATGGGGTAAAATGCATCTTAAAGGATAGTGTTCCCTTCAAACATGTGAGTTCTTCAACAAAATGAAACAAACCAGGTGTCTGTGATTTCTGTGTAATCACTGCTGGCCATTGCATAGGTTTTGTTTGGGTGTAGGGAGGGGGCCTTTGTGCCCTTTGGACATAAGTATAGTCAGTGCACTAACAATTATGGACAGTCAAGCTTGATCATTTTAAATCCGCTCTTCAGCTGCACTGTAAATAGGGGCCTGCTTTGTCGTCTCCAAGTATGTTTATTACTTTTCGGTAATATTTAAGAGTTGCTTAAAAGTATACAAAATGTACAGTTACTAAAACAGCTAATTTTTTCCTTTTCTCCCCCTTTGAAAGGAAGGGGCTTCAGTTGTTCCTACCTGGCTAGAACCATGATAAAAAATGTACCAGTAATTTGTAACACAAGTATTGGATATGTTAGTAACAACTTTGCAGCCTTGTTTTCCAAAGTTCATTTTATTTTGATCAGTATATTGCACTAACTGTTTTAGGCATTTTCATTATATGAAATCTACCATGTGTCAGAGATGATTTAATCTATTTAAGTGTTGAACTGCTAGCAGACATGTACATCTACAGTGATTCCGAATTAGTAAGGAGAACAGTTCACCAGTGCTTAGTTTCATATTGAGGTGCTCAGGTTGGAATAAAGTGGTATTAAAAAGCAAGTACTGGTTCCCCTCTTTTTTCACATGAACATATATAAATGGCATTGTGTTACCTGAAATCTGCTGCTATATTCTCTTCACTGCATTCTTAAAAATGGATGCTTGTTCTGGTACCTGGCTCATTGAAGAGCTGTTTCCATGTTTCTCTCCTCTGGATAGCCAGCGCTTTTATGTCAGCAGCTGACGCTCGGTTCCGTTGAGAAGTATCACCATGACCGTGATGTTGTCCCTGGAGCCAGCCTCTAGAGCAGCGTTGACGAGCTCGTGGCTGACGTATGCGGCAGCGCCGTCGTAGAAGCTCTGACTACCGGGTCCTCCCTGTGTCTCTCTCGAGGCTTTCGGCTGTCTGTCCACGCTGGTCAGTCCGCCAGGCCCTTCCTCGCTGCAGGGATCACGAGTGGTCTTTTTTGGTGGAGATGGTCCTGAACTTTCGGGGTCACAGATAGAATGTTCTGAAACTGGCAGGTTTTCTTTTGAACCCCCAGTTGGCGCCCGTTCTCCAGATCTGCGCTGGAACGCTGTGTGGATGTTACCGGATCTCGCTGTGGTTTGTTCACTGATGGGGCAACGCAGAGGCCCTCTGGGTGGTGACGGTTGGTTCCCCGCGGCGGGACCCCATGTTTCTCTGTGTGCTTGGAAAGCCGACATGGCGAGCGCGGTGACCTCCTTCGTGTCCAGAACTCCCCAGAGCCCATTGGTGCCCAGGATAAGGAACTGGCACAAGTCATCTATGGGCACAGAAATCGTCTGAGGCGCTGGGATGACGAATCTTTTCAGCTTGAGATTCCCATGGAAGCCGAGTCCTCGTGTGGTGGCCGTCTGCCCCTGGAGGAGGCCGTGCGGCACGTTGGCGCTGATGACCGCTCCCTGCCGGAGCACCCGCCTTCTCTCCTCCACGTTCCGGGTGGTGTGCTCTTTGGTCAAGCAGAAGCCTTTCCCGTTTCTGCATAACACCGCTTGCACGTTACCTAAAAGATTTTTAAAAGTCGGTCCTGGAGATTTATAACCAGTTGTATCAAACGTGCTGTTAACTTCACTAATTTGGTTCAGAGCACAGAAAGCAGACCATTAAAAAAATTTAATATATGTAATATTCACATCATTATTAGATTTATAGTAATTCAGATTTCAAACTGGAAGGCTCGTTTATTCCTCTTAGCAAACTTAGTGTTTGAAATATATTCAGTATTGAAACAACAAGCTACAGATGATGAAAGATGACCTTTTATGCAGCAGCTTCTGAGTATTATGTGTAGGACCAAGAATTAAACTTTTTCCTAATCTATATTCCATAGAACAGACTGTTTTTAATGTTTTGATAAATGCCTTTTCAACTAAAAGGCTGATTTTTTTCTAAGAGTGGAGTTTGATAGTTTTTTAACTGGTTACAGTTAAAACCTGAATATATTATAGGTATGGATAATTATTAAAAATTATAATGCCACTGTTAGTATCCATCTTACTGGGTTTGTTATGTGTGTTACAATTCACTCAGCCAGCCCTGGGAAGAGAAAATAACGTGGTGTTAGTGTGTGAAGTGGATAATATTTAGCCAACATTAAACCCTTTGATTGAAAACTGAGGTGTTAAGAGTTTGCTCATGGTTCAGACAAACCTGTGATGTGTGTTTTATTGAAATCCCAAGAAAATTTAAATGTCATCCTTTGAGACAGTTTGGAGGATGGTTTTATTACCAAACTTTTCTTTGGTATACAAAAAAAAGAACATTTTTTTTTTTTCATTTGTTAGGAAAAACTGATCTTCCCAAAGTTTTTAGGAACATAATTATATGTTTATAATACCTATGAGAATTAATATTCCTGGAATCATAGGCAAAATTTGCATTACAATATTCTGATTTCAAGCATGGTACTGTACCTGGAGTCAGAATTTTGTTGTTGCAGCCCCTAGTTTCGAATCCCCTCATACTTTAGGTAAAGGGACTTAGGTGTCAGAGGGTAAGTTTCACACCCCTAATCTGGACAGAGCATTAGCTCTGGCATAGAGGGAGCCTGTTGGCTTATTTGCATAATGGAAACTGCTAATATCTACTAGGCATTAGATAATAGTATCTAAGTAATAATAGCTACTGAATGGGACCAGAAGGTGATTACGTGGACAATTTTGGAAACTTGATAACTGTGTAAATGATAATCTTCAAAACTGCATGACCTCTTTTATTTAATTGTGGTTTAGTTATTAACGGTTTCTATTAACTTTTCTGCTGGTCATTCTGTTCACACTCTGCAGAAGATAAGTCAGTGAAATGATTCTTGGCTTTATAAGTTGTTATTGTGCCGACAGCGTAAGCTGAACTGCTGTTAGCGGGGCACGTGGCTCAGTTCCTCTTAAGTCAGGGAATTTCTTTGTGCGTACCTGCACGTGTAGATAGTGCGACCGGAGCTCTGAAAACCGGGGCTCACAACAGTGAAATCCACCGACTTCCCGAGTGTTTTATTTGCGTGTGGCACGCCAGAGCTCACTCAGCAAAAAGCACTGTCTCCTCTGTGTGGTTTGAAAAGATCTTAATACAATTATCTGGTTACAGCGGAAGGGACTAAACTGGTGTTTTGACTTTAGTTGCCTGTGCAGAGGGCTTGGGAAGGGTCTCTCCTACCTATTGTTGTGCTGCAGAGAGGGAAGTGCCGTTTTGGTTGATTTTGTTTTTGTGAACATCCCTGAGCTCAGCACAAGTGAACTTTCAGAAGCTGAGGACGCTAGCTAAGTGATAGCTTCAGGCTGTGTCCCGCCACTGACTTGCATGAGTGAGTTATTAGTCCCTCGACAGTTACTCCTTTAATTCAGCGCTGCCTTCTGAAGACCTCACAGCCTCACCTGTGTGACTTTGCTTGAAGGAGGGAGGGGTACCCACTGTTTCTCAACTGTTATGTGTAACTCAGGAAATACGGGATGATAAAGATTACTCAGGCCCTGGGAGAGTATTCCTGGCATGCAGAATGGGAAGTGGATGGACAGCTGGTACTTGCATCTCCTGAACGTTGGGCTGCTAAGCTGTCAGCTGCAAACGGAGTTGCTGAAAGCCATCGACTACATTGCTGAGACCTAGAGTGGAACAATGAACAAAGAGCTTCAAGGAAAATAGGAGATTGGAGGGAGATTTAAAAATAACCCTCAATGTCCATGTTTCTTGGAGAATTGAGGCAAAAGAGAAGAGCGAGATTTGGCAGTTTGAGCACATGATTGCCTTTCAGAAAGGGCCCCTGTGAAGCCTGGAGGAAATGGACACCCCGGGAGTCCAATGGTTAACACGGTGAACTGTGATGACCCTCACCCAACGATTGGTGAACCAGCAACACAGAGAGTTCAAATCCCTAGAGATGAACCTACCAGCTTTCAATAGCTGGAGAGCCAGCGCTCTTCAGAGCAAGATGGAGCAGGGGGATGAGAAGGCCACGTGTGCAGGGACATTGGTCTAGTGGGAACTCGCCGCTTTGAGAGGACATGGGAGCCGTTTAAAGACAGTGTGCGTGTTTGTTACACAAAAGGCCGTGAGGTAGCTGCCTGCTGCAGCTGCTGGGGTGTCTCCAGTTTATGAGAAGGAAGCGCCCCTGCTAGCCTGAGGGCCCCCGGATAAAAGGACGGCTTGGCTCAGAAGCAGGGCGTGGGACCAGAACCTGACGTGTGGGACATCAGTCCCAGTTTTGTCCGTGTGTCTTTCATTAAGTCTTTATTTCTCTGAGGGACAATTAAGTAGACAGTCTTCACTGCACATCCAGAAAGACTCCTTGGCTTTTGAAAGATGTGTAAGCACGAAACATCTTCACCATTTTCCGTCTGGCATCTAGAGAGTGCTTACCCCTTCATCCTCGACTGTCAGCTATTTGTTGTGTATATGAGTCCACCACCAGCCCACCCCTTATAAGGAAGGTGGGGAAGACAATGTCCACAAAAGGTGAATGTTTTTAAGAATGCAGGTTGGTTGTTTCTTTTTTTTCCTGCTTAAGTTGACTCTGGAGTTGAATTGTGTTTTAGGGGAAAAGATGGAGCTGGAAATAATTTTAAAAGAAACTGACTAAGCCATCTTTAAGAACAATCATTTCTAGATAGAATCGCAACACATGAAAAGATCTGCACACACAGTGTCAGTCATGAAGTGAGAAAGGAGAGGACCTGGGAGTGAAGGGGCACCCCGGACGCAGGACGCTGCAGGCAAAGGAGCCGAGCAAAGGGGGAGTGTCGGGCGAGGGCACCCGGAGGAGAGGAGCCCTTTCTGAGGCCTTGTTAAAGGGAGCGACGAGCAGGAACGTGTCACCCAGACGTAAAGAAACTGGCATCGCAGATACACTGAAACGCTTCGCTCTCACCGGGGAGCAGAAGCTGTAACTGCTGAGCCCCAGAGCATGCCCAGAGCACAACTCAGCCTTGAGCTGAGAGCGCTTGAGCTAAATGAGGGACCTTGGCTGTTCACAGGATTATGGGACAGGAAGCGAAGCCTAGGACTTGGCTGGCTTGGGGAGACTAGTGGTTCTCCCCAGCAAAGCTAGGGCCACAGACGGCCGTGCCCTCACTGAAACACCGAGCAAAAATACGTGCCCCTCATCCGCCCTCCCAGAGTGCCAGCAAAATGAACTAGTTCAAAATCGATGCTGAACCGTGGAGGCAAGAAAGGGAACCGCAAAGCACTGGGAGGCACAGCCTCTGTGCACTTGTAGTCTGGAAAAGCGCAAATTGATCATTTTGAGTCAGATTGATAGTGTTAACAGGCAGGGATCAGGCGGTGGCCACTGTAGCTGAGATGACAGAGGCCTCAGTTAAATCCTCCCAAGTATTAATACAGGGAATTTCCCTGCTTCTGGCCAGAATACGGTAACAGTGACTGGACTCAGCCTCTGATCTGTGTTGAGACAGAACTGAGAGTTCAGGGAGACCAGGGCAGTCAGACTTCACCGGGGAAAGAACCAGGGGGAAGGGTGCTCGGGGACTGCCAGGGGTCTGCAGAGAGCGTCCCGGGGTGTCGGTGAGGTCCTGACCCATGGTGTGTTAGGAAGCCCCGGCCCCAGAGGTCTGCAGAGATGCCTCCCCGGGTGTCAGCAAGGTCCTGATCCATGTGTATGAGGAAGCCCCGGCCTCACCACTGGCAAAGAGCGATCGGACCCTTCAGCAGAACGTGGCTGAGGACACAGCAGTCAGGCTAGAACAACACTCCCGTGGGTCACTGAGTAGGGTACTGAGGAAGGGCTTGCCTCAGCCTGAATTAGACACTGCTCTGAATTTATCTGACAGATTGTAGAAGTAGAGTCTGAAGGGGTCAAATGTTTCCAAGTAACTCCACCTTAGAACAAAGCTCAGGAAGTTAAAAAAACATCCACATACTACCCCCCCTTATAAGACCTGTGAATGTGATCTTATTTGGAAACAAATCTTTACAAGTGTAATTTAGGGTTTTGAGATGGATTATCCAAGTTGATCCTAAACCCAAAAAGTATCATCATAGAGGAGATACACGGAGAGAAGAGCAGAAAGTCAGTGAAGACAGAAGGATCTCCCCGGGAGCCCAATGGTTAAGACTGTGCTTCCAAATGGGGGGGATGCAGGCTCGTTCCCTGGGTGGGGAGCGAAGATCCCATCCCACATGCCAAGTGCCTGCCCCCCCCCACCCCCGCAAAAAAGGGAAGATATTGGGAGAGGTTTTGGCTGGGATAGTGGTTTTTGGCCCAGATACTGGGAGTATGGGACTTCCCTACTGGCTGTTAGTAAGGAATCTGCCTACAATGCAGGAGACCCAGGTTCGATCCCTGGGTCAGGAAGATCCTGGAGAAGGGAATGGCAACCCACTCTAGTATTCTTGCCTGGAGAATCCCATGGATGAGGAGCCGGGCAGGCTACAGTCCATGGGGTCCCAGAGTAGGACACGACTGTGACTAACTTTCACTTTTGCAACTACAGGCCAAGAAGTGCCTGGATCCACTGGAAGCTGAAAGAGGCAAGGAAGGATTCTTCCCTGGAGAATTCAGGGGAGCCTGGCCCTGGAAACACTTAGATCGGGAGCATCTAGGCTCCAGAACCGTAAGAGAAGGGATTTTTGTTGTGTTAAGCTGCCAAGTTCAAAACAACTTGTTATGGCAGCCCTGAGAACTAGAACACAAAGCGAGCAAACAGGTCGGGAAATACTACCCATAACAAAGGGGAAATCCACTGAAACCAGCGCAGAGCTGACACGGACACTGGAACCAGTAGAGAACTCTCAAAGTTGTGAGTGGAGTGCATTTGACTCCCTCTAAGTGTTCAGGAAGCTAAACAGCGTGGGAAGTGGGAGAAAGCGAAAGGGAAGGCGCGCGGTCATGTCCGGCTCTTTGTGACCCCGTGAGCTGTCCTTCGCCAGGCTCCTCTGTCCATGGGAATTTCCAGGCGAGAATACTGGAGCGGCTTGCCATTCCCTTCTCGCCGGGATCCTCCCGACCTCGAACCCAGGCCTCCAGCTTTGCAGGCAAGCTCTACTGTCTGAGCCACCAGGGACGCCCATAGGCATGGAAGACAACTTTAAAAATCAAACTTCTGAAGATAAAAAATACAAAATATAAAATGAAATGTGGGTTTCCCTGGTGCCTCAGTGGTAAAGAATCTGCCTGTCAAGGCAGGAGACATGAGTTTAACCCCTGGTCCCAGAAGATCCCACAGGCCGTGGAGCAACTAAGCCCGCGCGCCACAACTCCCGAGCTAGAGCCGAGCGCAGCTGCTGACACCTGCGTGCCTAGAGCCCAGGCTCCACCAGCGACGCCAGCGCGTGAGGAGCCAGGCAGCCCCGCCGAGCAGCGCCTGTGCGGCGCCGAAGACCCAGCGCAGCCGGAAACAGAGACCGCGAGGAAGACGCGCCGATGCGGTTAGCGCAGACTCGGCATCCCGGAGGAAAAGGTTAGATTGGTGCAGAGCAACGTGAGCGACTGTGCGCTCGTCACGTCCAACTCTCTGCAAACCCGAGGCCGATAACCCACCAGGCCCCTCTGTGCATGAGGTTTTCCAGGCAAGAGTACTCGAGCAGGTTGTCATTTCCTGGTCCAGGGGATCCTCCCAACCCAGGGACCAAACCTGAGTCTCCTGCGTCGCCTGCAGCGGCGCGTGGATTCTTTCCCACTCTGCCCCCAGGGAAGCCCATCGCAGAGCAAGGATCTCCGAAAATCTGCTCCTCAGTAAAAGGACGGAGAGCGCTTTGAAAAGCTGTTAAAGTCAGCTTTTCTAGAATGCTGGAAGTTGACGAAAGGCTTGCAAAAAGCTGAGCATTATTGAAAAGAGATAGCTTAAAGTAGGTATTAGTAAAAGTAGAAGTGTTTATGGCCTTGTAACTTGACCTACTCCAAACCTTTTCTCTTCAGCTCTGCAGTAGCCTTGAAAACCAAAAGTTTTATCATGAAAATCAACAGTCCAGTCTAGAAGCCTCTGCAGGGGAAAGAACGGCTTTGGACCTCCCTAAAAATCTACCCTCAGAGAAACGTCACTATTTGGACTATATTGCAGTTACCTGAAGAAAGCTCCATTCTCAATATTGTCGTCATTTGATCCGACTCAGAGCTTACTCTGTGCAAATAACTGACCCTCGGTGTGTTTGCCAGGCTTCCCAAATGACGTTAGTGGTAAAAAATCTGTCTGCCGATGCAGGAGATATGAGATGCAAGTCCGATCCCCGGGTCGGGAAGATCCCCTGGAGGAGGGCCTGGCAACCCACTCCAGTATTCTTGCCTGGAGAATCCCACGGACAGAGGAGGCTGGTGGCTTACAGTCAAAGAGTCAGACACAACTGAGCGACTTAGCAGTGAGTATGCTGAGAAGAATCAGCAGCAATGGTTTCAGAGCCCAGCTGCCTGAAGCAGCAATGGCGAGATCCCAGCACCCAGTAAACTGTGTAAGCAACAGCTGAATGGTGAGACTCTGCAGAAGGTTTTGAAAAGCTCGAATATATTCCCGGGAAAATAGAGAAGGGCGCACACGCAGCAGGCTGTGGGCCGGCCCGGCACGCGAGCAGCCCCTGATGCCTCACCTGTGGATGGTCTTCAGGATGGACCTAAATAGGAAGTAAAAGCTTAGGCAGCCTTGTAAACCCCCGTTATTGTTTACAAGACAAGGGTACCCCTCAGAAAGCCTGGGAGCATATGCATTAGTACTCGGTGTTTAAGGAAACCGTCTAGTTCCTAGCTGAACGCTACATAACCAACCAAGCAGAGACTCTGTGTCTACTCATGACACAGCATACAGACTCTAGAAAATTAGTTCTTAAAAGTCACAAAACAGCAGCAACAACAAACCCTGGAGAGGAAGGGCGTCTGTACTGTTTTAAATGTCCACTTTTCAACAACAACAAAAAAGAATAGTGAGACAGGCAACGAAACATCAAAGCACAGGGCATGCGCAGGAGGGGAATCAGCAGAAACTGTCCCTGAGGAATTCTGGGCACTAGAATTACAGTCCCCGGAAAACAAATGTCTCAGAAGTCATAAACACGTTCACAGGGAAGTATGGCTCAAAGGGAAAGCGCGGGAACGCCGATTCCCCCAGATTAGAAACTGCCGATAAAGAGGTGGCAACTGTAGCAAGCAAACCAAAACTCTGGACTTGAAAAGCAGTTTCTTAAATGAAAAACTCAATAAAATGAACTCAGAATCAGATTTGAACTGGCAGAAGAATCAGCAAATTTGATCGATACATTGAGGCTATCCAGTCTGAAGAAGAGAAGAAAGAAAGACTGACGTAACGGGAACAGAGTCTCAGAGGCTCGTGAGTCACCACCAAGGACACCGACAGACACACAGTGAGAGGAGAGAGCGGGGCGCGGGCGGGAGGCGTGACGGCCGGAAATGTCCCGAACCCGAGTAGAAAGGTCCAAGGAGCTCAAAAGCCTCGCAACAGCATAAGTTAGAGGCCAGTCCTTATCAAACTGCCCAGAAACAAAGGAAAAAAGAATACTGGAAACGGCATGAGAAAAGTGACTCATCACCTACAGCCAAGGGACGCTCAGGAAGATCAACAGTCTTATCAGAAACTACGGAGGCTAGACGGCAGCGGCATGACAGAGTCAAACGGCGAACTATCCTTTTAACAGCGAAGAAATTAACATGTTCCCAAGTAAACAAAGACTAAGAGAACCCATCACCAGCAGATCTGCCGGACAAGACATAAGAGCGGAGTCTTCCAGATTAACATGGAAGCACTAGGCTGTAAGTTGGACCCACCCACAGAGGAGAAAGGCTACTGATGCCGTCTTTCAGTACCAGGGAGCGCTAGGTTCCAGGACTCCCTGAAGATGCATCTGTGGGAATCCAAGACCCACCAAAATCTGCGGCTATTCAAGTCCAACGGCCAGCCCCGCCCCCACATCTGCACATTCCCAGATCCAGCCAACCGTGGATTGTGTAACAGGTATTTACTGTTGAAAAAGTTCTGCATAGAAATAAACCCACACAGTTCAAGTAATGTTGTTGAAGGCATAACTGTATACAGGCAAACGTAAGACAGTAAAACTACTTTTTAGCACTCTTCGTCTCCTGCCCTCATGAGACAAAAATTATAAAGCGTTTTTAGGCTTGTACTGTGTAAAGATGCAATTCTATAAAGTACAAAGAAGGGTGGAGGAAACAGAGCTATACTGGAGCAAAGATGTTGGGTGCATCTTTTTAAAACTAAATTGGCATGAATCCAAGCCAAATTGTTTTTAAGATTTTATTATAATCTTCAGGATTGCCACTAAATTTTTTTAATATAGAAAATCAAAATAGAAAACTAGACAATATCTAATACAAAAGAAAGCAGTAATGGTAGAAAAAAGAGAACGCTAACAGCAAAGTATCTGACACGTATCCTACCCTATAATTAATTACACTAAACGTAAATGAATTACTAACTTGAATCAAAAGGGAAAGATTAGCAAAATGGAACAACAAGCTAACCTGCCCACTGACAGGCTGAATAAAGTCCCCAGAGGTGTCGGGACCTAACTTCTGGAGCCTGGAAGTGTTATCTTCAAGGGCAAAGACTTTGAAGACATGACTTTGACCCTGAGATGCTTACATGGGATTGTCTGGGTGGGCCCTAAATGCCATCACAGGCGGGGGGGTTTCGCTGTAGACACACAAGAGGGAAGTGTGCCCGGGGAGGCACGCTTGACCCGTGTGGCCACGAGCCAGGGAATGCTGGCAGCCAGCAGAAGCTAGAAGCGGAAACAGATCGCTCCCACCCCCGCGGGAGCGGGCGCTGCCGTGGAGATGTTGGGCCAGCTACGCTGAGGCAGAAGGTTCTGAACCGTGAGAGAATAAATTTCTGTAGTTTAAGCCACCAAGTTTATGATAAATTTGTAATAGCAACCACAGGGAACAAAGAGAAGCAATACCCAGCTATAGCTGTCTAAGAAGACGCTTGATTCGAAGACAAATAAACTCAAAGTACAGGCCGGGGAGAAAGGACCGGACCAGTGAAGGGACTGAAGGCCACGGAGACGTGCCCTCCACCTGGGTGACTTCTGTGCTCTGTGAGTTTTATGTCAGCAGAACTGTTAAAAATGAAAGTGCTGGGGAAAAGGGTCTAAGATCAAATGAAAATCCCTTATGTTTAGAAGGACTAGTGTGGTTATTAAAAACAAAGTTTGTGGTTTATTTGCTATTATGAAAAAGTGTATGTTTCCATATCAATACGTTTTTTAGTGTTCTAATCCTGTGAGGATTAGTTGAAGTAAAAGAGTTCCAAGAGAAATTATAAAATGCAATGCAAATGAGAAGGGCTAAGAACAAAAGCCAAGAATGTCTGCTCTGAAGCAGCTTTTCCCACATGCACAAATCCAACATTCATTCAATGCTTCACCACCGCGTTTGCGTGTCGTTATGAAGGGAGGTGGGTTTGTCTTTTTGTCTGCTTTTTGTTTTAATTTCAGAGTTAATGGTAATACTGGTACTTGATAAATTTCAAACAAAGAAAAATGAATTTCCTTGCTAGCTATATAGGTCATATTTTATAAAATACAAAATATGCTCCTGATAAATTTGTGTCCAAATTTATGTTTTTGTAACTCACTCAAATTACTTTCTTTTAGGAGCACTCTTATATTATAAATCGTGACCTCTCTTTCACTGGTTGAATTTTTTTCCTCTACTTATTTGTTTCTGTTAAAATGAAGGATGCTCAAATGAAACCATTTTAACACAATTAACACATTTCAACACAATTATTTAACACAATTCCTGTAAGTTAGAGCCAACAAATGTTTGACCTGGAGACTAGGACAGGCCAGACAGCAGTCAGTGAGCTTGGAAATAATGAATCAGGGTAAACTCAACATTTAATGATGGCATCTCCTACTGAATATCTCATAAACTTTCCTTTCATTTTCCAGGAACCCTGATGTCAAATGATACCTTCTAACAGAGGTCCCAAGTCCAAGGATATGGGTCAGTTCCCAGGTTAGTCTGAAAGCTGAAAATCCTCCACCCTTGAAGAAGCCTGCTCTGAAGCACTTTGGAACCTCAGGGTAGAACCTGAGGAACGGCAAAGACCCTGAGGAGACTGGCATTGCGCTTGCCCCCTTGGTTTTGCTTAATTTGGAGTCTTCACTTTGGGCTCACAGCCAGAGCTAGGCCAGAAGCAGGCCAGCTTCCAGGAACCTTGACATTGTAATGGCCTCGGTGGGTCTATCTAGCCCTGCTTTGGAGTCCAGGTCCTCCTCCCTGAGGCCCAGACTCTTCAGACTCTAGAACAGGCCCCTTCAGAGGCAGCTTGATTTCCGTCTCCAGCTCCTATTACCTCTGACACCTTAAACAGATAATTTCACCTCTCAAGTTTCCATTCTCTCATCTGGAAAATCAAGTCAACACCACTTAGAAATGGTGGCAGGCGTTGAGAAAGAGATAGAACAGATGTTGTTGAAGGATCCAGACTTCCAATGATCAGTAAATCAGTCCTAGAGATGGAATGCGCAGTATCGGGAAGAGAGAGAACATACATATTTTAATCGTCAAACTTGCGAAGAGACTAGAACTTCCAGCCGCTGGAGAGAAATGATAATTGTGTAATGTGATAGAAGTGGTAATTACTGCTACCGTGGCAGTCATGTTACAATATAAAACTGCATCAAATTACATGTACCTCTTAAACTGACAGAATGTCACATGTCAAATATGTATTTTTTAAAAGCGGTACTTAGATATCCTTAGATATGAGAATTCTTGGAAGACCACGTGAAAAATCACTCTATATTCAATAGTCAATAAGTGGACATTGTCGTTAATAATAATTCTGCCCAGGAAAGGGTGGTGGAACCCTGGTTAAGCATCTCGTGGAACTCAGGTTAACTTGGCTGAAACTTTTTGAACTCCAGGCTTTCCATTTTGGCAAGCTCCTTAGCTAGAACTTTAGACTGCAGGTCGAAAGAATTGCTTCTTGGACGTCCCTCGCGGTTGGGAATCTGCCTGCCAGTGCAGGGGACACAGGTTCGATCCCTGGTCTGGGAGAATTCTACGTGCTGTGAGGCAGCTAGGCCAATGGCCACAACTGCTGAGCATGAGCTCAGCAACGAGGGAAACCAACGCCGTGAGATGGCCTGGCAGCCCTGCTCTCTGCACCGAGAAGACCCAGCACAGCCACAAAAAAACGCATGAATAAATACAAATTAAAACAAAATTTGAAAGAATTGCTTCTTGAAATGAAAGACTCCAGCCATGTTTTTGGAGAAGCATATATATGCCTAGGGGCTGGCCTAGTGTCCCAGTGGCTAGGCCTCCCCCTTCCAATGCAGGGGACACAGGTTCTATCCCTGGTTGAGCGACTGAGATCCCCATATGCCAAGTGGTGTAGCAAAAAAGATGAGAAGAGAAAAAACCCACACCTATAACGCAGAGTCGTGAACGACTGTTTCCTCTAAGACGAAACTGAGGCGGCTTGGCCCTTGAGCACAAGAATGACCTTTGCAAACATGTTAGTTACCGGAGTAACTAACCACTTTGAGCAGCTATATTAACACCACTCAGAGAACTTTCCTCTCTCCCGAAAGAGGGAAGTGTGGGAAAGGTTTTGGTTCCATTCAGATCTAAGCAAGTGTAATAGATTTGCTTTGCCTTTATCAACTGCTGTGTGACTACCCCATTTAGAAAACTTCATATTTGGATCACATTGTCTCATATACGTGCCTCTTTGAGAAATAATTAGAATTCATTTTGTGCCTGCAATCTGAATCTAAACTGTGGTTGTTGATTTCTTAAACTGGTCAATGAAATATCTAGGCATGAGTAAGTCACTAAGTAATAGGTCAGTCGATAATTCCGGAAGCATGAGAGGTTTTGCTGCCAGGAATAAAACATGTTAAGATGTAGGCTGCCGCCGTTCGATATACATACCAGCATTTGCAATGTGCAGCGCCCCGGTGGAGGTTTTGGGCATCCCCGGGAAAAGGTGCGCCTCTGCCGAAGCACCAACGTCGCTGGTTCTTCCCCGAGACCTCCTGGCCTCGGGACTCTCAACACTGCTTTCCAGAACGCCAGTGACCGCGGAACAGCCGCTCCATCGGGCCCTGGACACTTCCCTCCTTCCGAGACGTAAAAGCCTGTCCATTCTCCAGAACGCCTTGGCAAAGGCTTTGTGTGTGTTCTCAAACGCGCTCTTCATCCCTTTTGTCCTTTTCTTTTTGGAGGAGAAGGCGTCCTCCACAGCTCTGTAGTCGTCACTAAACACTGTGTTGAAAGAGCTGATTACTTTCTGCTCTTCTGAGGTCATTTGGTAGGAAGGATCAAGTCTGGAAAGTTGATGGAGAAGTAAAACCGGGAGTTCCATTGAGGTCAAGTCGGCCGCTGAGGCCCCGTGATGTCCATCAAACAAACCAAAAAAACACACATTGGGTTTCCTGCCAAAATTATTCACGACAATGAATTTATCATTCATGTCAACTCTCCATGTAGAATTCCTGTCTTCGCAAACAGCCGCTCCTTTAACTAATAGGTGATCGATTTTTTGAGGATATATGGAGCTCTCACAAATGTTCTGCATAATCTTGTAGTATGCTGGTATCTGTCTCTTCCACAGTAGCTCAAAAGCATTATTAATGCTCTGCAAGGCTTTCTCGTTGAATGCAAAAGATGACAGCAGCTTAGTAATGGCAGACTGTCTCAGGCCTATGATTGCTGAGAGCCCTGGTTTCTTGCCGCCCGTCCACTGCAAGCCCAGTGTGCTCAGAGCCACGTGCTCCTTCTTGTGGAAGAAAACTCCAGGCAGGTCAACCTCATGCTTGCAAATGGAGCAGGGCAATGTGAGCGTCTCGCTGTAGTCCTGCACTAGAGAGTGTTGCTCAGAGACTTCTTTTGGTGGCCTCTTCTTCTTCCTTTTAAAATGCTTTCTTTTCCATGTCACTGGGACTTCACACTCTGAATCAGCTGTTGGTTTTCTCGTGCACAATTGCCTTGCTTTCCAAAACACTCTGCAAACAGGATGAAAGATATTTACATGCCTGAAATGAGGCAATTTGCAGTTTGCTTTGACTCCTCGAAATTTAATATTGTTCTAAAATATTCTGATTGCTCTTTCTGTGATTCCTCCTCCGAAACACAGAGTATCAACCCAAGGAATTGGTCACTGGCCTGTGTAGGCCCGAGTGAAATTACGCAAAATCTCTAGGACGCCAGATAGACCTCTAAGAACAAATAAAGAAATCAGCATAATACTTTATCCGGGCAAGTGAAGGCGTATGCTTGAGCCTTAGTAATGTGATTTCAAGTATAAGCATAATTATTTTTGTACTTAATTTTTTCCTAATAATAAAGTAATTATATTATATAATATATATAATATAAAGAGATATAATAATTTTTTAAGACACTTTTGTCCTAATTAAAGCACTCTCAAGAAAACGGGTGGGAGATGTATCTGATGCGGGAGCATCTAATGCGCTCCTCTCCTGATGTGTATTTAAATCCCTGCGCACAGCTCTGTCCGACGCAGCCACATCCCTAAGGTAACATTTCAGTCACCAGTTTCTACTTCATAAATGCTTGTTGATCTATTACCCTATTAGCAAACTTTCCTGGTTTTGCCTCACCAACCAATTTTTGTTTCTCTTTTTTAATGGAAAATTTAAACAACACACAAGAATGGAAATACGAAATGAGTCCCCATTGCCAGCTTCAACCATTATTAACATTTTTTCACTCTTGCTTCTGTGTCCTCAACCACATTTTATTTTATTTTACTCGTTTCTTTACTGGAGTATTTTTAAGCACGTCCTCCAATTTCATCAATCTCACTCATCACTTCAGTACTTAGCACACATCACTTCTTCAGTGTCGACCGCAGGCCAGCTACAGGCCAGCTACAGTGCAGCTTAGGAATCAAGTTGGTATCCTGGCCTTGACGCGATGAGGGGAGGAGTCTCTGGCCTCATCCACACGCTTATACGAAGAACCAGACAGGTCCGCTGGAGCCGGCGCAGAGCCCCGTGACGATGCCCAACCGAGGGCCCAGCCCTTCATCTGCACAGGAAAGGGGCACTCTGACAGCTGAGCTGACTCGAGAAACAGTTGAGAAAAAGCAGCAAAGGCTCCAAGGCAAACCCACGGGGCGACAAGTTAACAGGCAGGAGGGGGAAGAGGACCCAGCCAGGGAGCTGGACAGGCAAGCAGAGAAGTACCGGGAATGGCAAAACTTTTCAGCTCTTCTGACCGAAGTGTATATCAAATATCTTTTAACTGCTGTTATTGCATAATATGGCCCCCACTCCAGTGCTCTTGCCTGGAAAATCCCATGGACGGAGGAGCCTGGTAGGCTCCAGTCCATGGGGTCGCTAAGAGTCGGGCACGACTGAGCGACTTCACTTTCACTTTCATGTAAAGAATGCAGTTTTTCTGAGGCTTGTTGCGCTGTTTGGACCGTATATAAGGCACACTAACTCTGTAGTGAGACCTAGAGTCTCCGAATAAACAGCAAGCTGTGCCAGCACGTATGCTCCCATCCGTAGAGGACAGCCGTCACACAACTCCCTCCCACACGGAGCCGTCCTGGGAAAGCAACACGCCCATTCGTGCATTCAACAAGCACTAGGGGCCTGCCATTTGCCAGGGACTGCTTTATTTGCTCGGGACAGAGAGGTGAACAAAGGCCTCGTCTGCGATTGAGCTTATAGCCTCATATGGAAACAGACAATAACTGAAGGAAGCGTGGAAACTGGTGCCATCAGAACTGCTGGCAGGAAAGAGCAGAATGAGAGCGCAGAGGCCATCCCCAGAGGCCCAGGGCCTAAGAATCTGCCTGACCAGGGCCTAAGAATCCCCGGCCGGGAAGACACCCCTGCCACTGGGCAGCGGGGCCCGTGAACCACAGCTAGGAGCGCCTGGAGCCTGCGCTGCGCGGTGAGAGAAGCCGCCTCAGCGAGAAGCCTCTGCTCGCGGCTGGAGAGGAGCTCCCACTCACTGCAGCAGGGAAAGCCCACAGGCAGAATTGAGACCCAGTGCAGCCAAAAAGAAAAATAAATAAAAACTCTTTCAAGGAAAAGAATAAGAGTAAACAAAGAGGGCCTCCCGGGCGGTGCAGTGGTTCAGACTCTGAGCTCCCAGTGCAGGAGCACCAGCTCAGTCACCGCTGCGAGGAGATCCTATCCCTGCTGTGCGGCATGGCCCAAAAGGAAACGGTAGAAATGGCACCCCACTCCAGCACTCTTGCCTGGAAAATCCCATGGACGGAGGAGCCTGATAGGCTACAGTCCACGGGGTCGCAAAGAGTTGGACACGACTGAGCGACTTCGCTTCAAGAGAGACAGAAGCGCTCTCAGTACATCCCTCTTCCATGAACATAGTCTACCAGGAAGTCACGCTTTCATCTGACGACTGAGAAACTGGAGGGAAAAGGAAACTGCAGATACAACTGTTTCCTAACTACACTTGTTACCCGACACAAATGGAAAGGAAAACTACCTGAAAGCGCTGTTCGCCTCCATGCTGCTGTGGGATGGCCGCCTTCCTTCGCCCGCTCTTCAGCAGCGCTCCGCGGCCCCTGTCCCTCCGCTGCCTGGCAACGGTGGCGGTGGGAGCGGGGTGATGGGGAGGTGTTGATGGCAGGGGGAGGGCCCCCTGGCTTGGTCACGGACCTCCTCGTGTGGAATGTTTGCTGCGTCTTCTGGAACCTCAGTCAGAACTGACTCTGATTCTGAAGGACTATGAAGCAATAAAGGCATAGATTGTGCTAAGTAACAAACTTGTCTTTGAAATTTCTGAAAGCAGGATCATGCATTGAATATGCCGCCTTACACCTGCATGATCAGATCCAAAAAATGAAAGGAGTGCCTATCAATTCATGTCCGCTAATTGACTGTCAACCAGGTTGTGTTCCCACTCAGGGGAAAGGTATCTTGGGCCATCTCTCCAGGACATGCCTTCCTCCCCGTCCTGGAGAGCCTGTCCGCTCCTTCTTGCTGCTGCAAATCTTCGCTTGAAAGTTGTACCCGCCCGCCTTCTCCTGGACTTGGTTCCTGAGGCTGACCTCTTCCTGGCCAATGCCCGCAGCTTTCGGGATCTTTGAAGCTACCTCGCTGCAATGGAAGCACAGAGTCTTAGCCACTGGGTCACCAGGGAAGCCTGGTTCCTAGATTCTCAATCCACAGCTGTATTCCACTTTCTCACCCTGGGCTGGATTAGAGCTGGAGTCCAAGAGTAGCTTGTTTGCATACTGAAGATTGGACAAGCCTGGCTACATACTTGAGGTCACTACGGGCACATACCCTAGTCAACCCGAAGTTATGCATCCAAATGGAGCTCACTACCTTTCCTCTGGGCTTCCCAGGTGGTGTGGTGGGGAGGGCCGGATGATTTGGGAGAATGGCGTTGAAACATGTGTAATATCATATAAGAAACGAATCACCAGTCTAGGTTTGATGCAGGATACAGGATGCTTGGGGCTGGTGCACTGGGATGACCCAGAGGGATGGTATGGGGAGGGAGATGGGACGGGGGTTCAGGATTGGGAACACATGTACACCTGTGGCGGATTCATGGTGATATACGGCAAAACCAATACAGTATTGTAAAGTAAAATAAAATAAATAAATAAAATAAAACAGGGGAAAAAAAAAAAAAAAAGAATCCACCTGCCATTTCAGGAGATGCAGGAAACTTGTGTTCAATCCCTGGGTTGGGAATATCGCCTGGAGGAGGGTGTGGCGACCCACTCCAGAATCCTTGCCTGGAGAATCCCATGGACAGAGGAGCCTGGCGGGCTGCAGGCCACGGGGTCGCAAAGAGACAGCCGCCACTGAGCTCTCACACGCTTTCCTCCAGAATCGCCTTCCACCGTTAACTTGCTGAGGCTGGAGACAATGGTGGCCTGGGTCCCTTTCCCTGCAGTTCCAGATCAGGGCTGGCTGAGAAGGGAGCCTGGGGGCAGCACCCCTGAGCACCATCGTGGCTCAGCGAGTGACCACAGGTGCAGAGGCGCCTGGCAGCTTCCTCTGCGTCCGGTTCTCTCAGCACTGATGAATCCGCAGCAGCTCCTGCCTCTGGAGCCCCGAAGGCAGACACTCCCTGCAGACTCGTCTGCGGCGTCCCGTTCCGCAGCTGGGCCTTCTCGGCTTCTCAGGCTTGTCAGGGACTCCCCTGTCCCTTGCCTGTCCCGGAGGTCCGTGTGCCCGGCTCCTTCCACAAACTGTGTAAGGTCAGATTTCAACAGTAAAACCTTCACTCGGTCACTCGTGGGCTTCAGCGTTACTGACTGAGCCCGCGCTGACACAGGCGCCACCATCTCACCTGTCCTCCCCTTCAGGACCGCGATCACACCCCTGACTCCCCTCGTGGCCCCTCCCCGCCACGATCACCCCTCTCGCACCAAGGCACGCGGCCCGCAGGAGCCCCCCGGGCGGGGACTGCTCTTCCCCGCTCCAGTCTGGGTGCCCCTCAGCGCGACCCCCTCGGAGCACGCAGAGCTGACCCTGCTGCCGGAGCCTTGTGACGGATTTGCCCTTGTGCTTGGGATAAAATCCTTCAAGCTCCACCTCTGTTCAATTCAGTTCAGTCGCTCAGTCGTGTCCGACTCTTTGCAACCCCATGGACTGTAGCACGCCAGGCCTCCCTGTCCATCACCAACTCCTGGAGTTCACTCAAACTCATGTCCATTGAGTCAGTGATACCATCCAACCATCTCATCCTCTGTCGTCCCCTTCAATTCCCGCCTTCAATCTTCCCCAGCATCAAGCTCTTTTCAAGTGAGTCAGCTCTTCACATCAGGTGGCCAAAGTACTGGAGTTTCAGGTTCAGCATCTGTCCTTCCAGTGAACATCCAGGATTGATCTCCTTTAGGATGGACTGGTTGGATCTCCTTGCAGTCCAAGGGGCTCTCAAGAGTCTTCTCCAACACTGCAGTTCAAAAGCATCAATTCTTCGGTGCTTAGCTTTCTTTACAGTCCAACTCTCACATCCATACGTGACCACAGTAAAAACCATAGCCTTGACTAGACGGACCTTTGTTGACAAAGTGGCGTCTCTTCTGTTTAATACACTGTCTAGGTTTTGCTTCCGGTAACTCGTCCAGCTTCCTCGGCATCACTGCTGCCCTCAACCCCCTCCTTAACTCTTTCCCAGTTTGGTAAGAAATGGTATTTGGT
Organism: Ovis aries; assembly: GCF_016772045.2. Taxonomy (NCBI): domain Eukaryota; kingdom Metazoa; phylum Chordata; class Mammalia; order Artiodactyla; family Bovidae; genus Ovis; species Ovis aries. The sequence continues at coordinate 278,261,583 of NC_056054.1, forward strand.
TATTGTAATCTGAATTTCTTGCTGCTCAGTCAGGTTGCTTTAGGCTTTCCCTTTTTTGGACGTGGACGTTTTTAAAGTCTTTATTGCATTTGTTCCAACACTGTTTCTGTCTCGGTTTTTTGGCTGCAAGGCACGTGGGACTTTGGCTCCCCAGCCAGGGATAGAACTGTGCCCCCTGCACTGGAAGGAGAAATCTTAACCCCTGGACTGCCAGGGAAGTCCCTTCAATTGTTTTGAGGGGGGGATTTTAACTTGTTTTCAGCTGGGCCTTCAGTTCCTCTTTAATCCGCACCTCGTGTGCAGGCGTGCTGCACACTCACTCCCAGCAGCCACATCTCCCCAGGCCACGTCCAGGTGGGAAGGTTTCTGGGGCGGTGCCTTCAAGCAAGTCCTGACCCCCCGGGCTCCAGCCCCTGGGCGGGGTCGGGTATCTCCCCATATCTCGACATGCAGCCCTCAAGCCTGCTGGTGATTAGGGCTGTAGGAAAACCTCCTTACAAAAGTGACTCAAGAGCAGCTTATTTCCAGAGGCAAAACTAGAGGAAACATATTCCTGAAACACTCTGCAAGGGAAAGACGGGTCTGCATCCACGCGGATACTCGGAGCCGCTTTTCTTCTGAAGCATGCTTGTTGTCTGTTAGTTCTGTCTGTGTTGTTCACTGAGTCCAAGATCCCTGCAGACGGCGATGCAGCCGTGAAATTAAAAGACGCTTACTCCCTGGAAAGAAAGCTATGACCAACCTAGACAGCATATTCAAAAGCAGAGACATTACTTTGCCAACAAAGGTCCATGTAGTCAAGGCTATGGTTTTTCCAGTGGTCATGTACGGATGTGAGAGTTGAACTCTGAAGAAAGCTGAGCACCGAAGAATTGATGCTTTTGAACTGTGGTGTTGGAGAAGACTCTTGAGAGTCCCTTGGACTGCAAGGAGATCCAACCAGTCCATCCTAAAGGAGATCAGTCCTGGTGTTCATTGGAAAGACTGATGTTGAAGCTGAAACTCCAATACTTCGGCCACCTGATGCAAAGAGCTGACTCATTCGAAAAGCCCCTGATGCTGGGAAAGATTGAGGGCAGGAGTTGAAGGGGACGACAGAGGATGAGATGGTTGGATGGCATCACTGACTTGATGGACATGCGTTTGGGTAAACTCCAGGAGTTGGGGATGGACAGGGAGGCCTGGCGTGCTGTGGTTCATGGGGTCTCAAAGAGTCGGACACGACTGAGTGACTGAACTGAACTGAAGTCCTGTCCAGCTCTTTACAGCCCCATGAACTGCAGCACACCAGGCCTCCCTGTTCTTCACTGTCTCCTGGAGTTTGCTCAAACTCATGTCCATTGTTTCTAATAATCAACTGGTTATTTTGTGTTATTTCTTTTATTGAAAAATAAGACCATGTACTTCTTTTTATAAGATACAGAAGTATGTAAAGGAAAAACAGAGGTCTCTCTTTCCCCGAAGTTACTACTGCCAAAAATTAGGTGTGACTTGTTCCAGGCTGGGTTCTATGTATTTTCATATATGTATACCTAAAAACATAGACATGATCTATTTTGAAATTTAGGTTTAATTTCTATACAGTCAGTTGCAGAGATTCTAAAGGTACAGCCTGCTGAATTGTATAGGAATACACTTGGAGACTCCATGAGGTCTTGCTTTGCATATTTTTAAACATAAGGTTGCAACATGATCATAGTATTAAACTAAAAATGTTCGCTGTCACTAGTGGGCAGTGATGATGTTTTAGCTCAGTACCTGTCCACCTTCCCCATTTCTTTTTTTTGTTTGTTTGTGTGTGGAAGCAACAGTGAGAGCGCAGAGCCCTAGTCACTGGACCATCAAGGAATTCCCTCCACGGGAGTACACAGTCCGTGCGATTCTCCAGGCCAGAATACTGGGGTGGGTGGCCTTTCCCTTCTCCAGGGGATCTTCCCCACCCAGGGATTGAACCCAGGTCTCCCGCATTGCATGCAATTTTTCACCAGCTGAGTCACAAGGGAAGCCCCATTCTTTTTAACGTGTGTTATATTCCACATCAAATATAAAGATGCTACCTAGGTTATTTAACCACTTACCTCTAACGAGGGAAGTGGCTATTTCTGTTTCGCTCGGTGTAATAACGTCACAATGAACATGAACATGCGTGGCTAGGTCTCTTTCAGGGGTGCTGGCTGGCTGGATGTCCAGCCACGGAGAGTCGACACGCGGAGCGGAAGGGGCAAGGGCTCGGGGGCGGTACTCAAGGCCAAGCTTGCTGCTGGCTGCCTGGTCTCTGAGGTCCTCTCGCTATTCCGGATCCCGGTTTTGTCAGCGGCGAGACAGGTACTTCTCGGAACCTTGCTGACTGATGTGAAACGAGCGACACCTGCCCAGCACTGAGCGCCGCAGCGCGCCCGCCTCCACCGAGAGGCCGACTCTGCAGCCCCGCGCTCTGCAGGCGCTCTGCAGCCCCGCGCTCCTCCGCGCGCGCGGCCGCTGAATCCGCTCCCGAGACGGCTTCCGCCGGTTTCTCTCTGCTGCCTTCCGGCCCTCCTGAGCTTGCTTCCATCAGCAACTCCATGTCAGCTTTCCCTGCACACCCATGTAGATGTGTACACACGTACGCACACAGACACACACGTTTAAAAAGCAACTTAAAGGAAAGAGTAGAGGGCTTCCCCGGCCTCCAGTGGCTGAGCCCGCGCTCCCAGCGCAGCGGCCGGGGTGCGACCCCTGGTCAGGGAACCAGATCCCACGCGTGCAGCCAAGGCCCAGCACAGCCAAACCAGTGAACAGATGTTCTAAAGGCACAGAGGAAGTAGGCAGCGAACCTGCAGAGCAATTCAGAGTCTGAAGCGTCAATATCCCTGAGACTGTCACGTGTCTTCTAAAATGACATGTACTATTTACCCAAATATAAACAAAAACATAAGGTAACAGTACGGAATTACATGGTTAATGCAAAAAAACTAATTTGAACAAATTTGTATAAAAAACTATAAAAAATAAAAGAACATGAATGGAAACATGAATAAAGGCAGAGGCTCCTCCATGTTTTGGACTGGAAAACAATATTATATAGATCTCACCATAAAAGGGGGGAAAATACGTGCAGCATGTATAATTGACAAGATGTATAAATTCAGATGAACACACAACTGTACTCATCTCACACGCTAGCAAAATAATGCTCAAAATTCTCCAAGCCAGGCTTCAACAGTACGTGAATCAAAAACTTCCAGATGTTCAAGCTGGATTTAGAAAGGCAGAGGAACCAGAGATCAAATTGACGACATCCATTGGATCATAGAAAAAGCAAGAGAGTTCCAGAAAAAAAATCTACTTCTGCTTTACTGACTACACCAAATGAAATGCAAAAAAAGCAAAGTGGCTGCCGAGAGGCCTTACAGACAGCTGTGAAACGGAGAGGCGTGGAAGCAAAGGGGAAAGGGAAACATGCCCATGTGAGTGCAGAGTCCAAGGAGACAGAAGAAGACCTTCCTCAGCGACCAATACAGAGAAACAGAGACAAACAGCAGAATGGGAAAGACTAGAGATCTCCTCAAGAAAATTAGAAATTAAAAGGGAACATTTCATGCAAAGATGGGCTCAATAAAGGACAGAATGGTAGGGACCTAACAGAAGCAGAAGATATTAAGAAGAGGTGGCAAGAATACACGGAAGAATGTATAAAAAACATCTTCATAACCCAGATAATCACAAAGGTGTGATCACTCACCTAGAGCCAGACATCCTGTAATGCGAAGTTAAGTGGGCCTTAGGAAGCATCACTACGAACAAAGCTAGTGGAGGTGATGGCATTCCAGTTGAACTATTTCAGATCCTAAAAGATGAAGCTGTGAAAGTGCTGCACTCAATATGCCAGCAAATTTGGAAAACTCAGCAGTGGCCACAGGACTGGAAAAAGTCAGTTTTCATTCCAATCCCAAAGAAAGGCAATGCCAAGGAATGCTCAAAATACCACACAATTGCACTCATCTCACACGCTAGTAAAGTAATGCTCAAAATTCTCCAAGCCAGGCTTCAGCAATAAGTGAACCATGAACTTCCTGATGTTCAAGCTGGTTTTAGAAAAGACAGAGGAACCAGAGATCAAATTGCCAACATCCGCTGGATCATCGAAAAGCAAGAGAGTTCCAGAGAAACATCTATTTCTAATTTATTGACTATGCCAAAGCCTTTGACTATGTGGATCACAATAAACTGTGGAAAATTCTGAAAGAGATGGGAATACCAGACCATCTGACCTGCCTCTTGAGAAACCTATATGCAGGTCAGGAAGCAACAGTTAGAACTGGACATGGAACAACAGACTGGTTCCAAATAGGAAAAGGAGTACACCAAGGCTGTATACTGTCACCCTGCTTATTTAACTTCTATGCAGAGTACATCATGAGAAACGCTGGGCTGGAAGAAGCACAAGCTGAAATCAAGATTGCTGGGAGAAATATCAATAACCTCAGATATGCAGATGACACCACCCTTATGGCAGAAAGTGAAGAGGAACTAAAAGCCTCTTGATGAAAGTGAAGGAGGAGAGTGAAAAAGTTGGCTTAAAGCTCAACATTCAGAAAACGAAGATCATGGCATCTGGTCACATCACTTCATGGGAAATAGATGGGGAAACAGTAGAAGCAGTGTCAGACTTTATTTTTTTTAGCTCCACAATCACTGCAGGTGGTGACTGCAGCCATGAAATTAAAAGATGCTTGCTACTTGGAAGAAAAGCTATGACCAACCTAGACAGCATATTAAAGAGCAGACATTAATTTGTCAACAAAGGTCCTTCTAGTCAAAGCTATGATTTTTCCACTAGTCATGTATGGATGTGAGAGTTGGACTGTAAAAAAGCTGAGTGCTGAAGAATTGATGCTTTTGAACTGTGGTGCTGGAGAAGACTCCTGAGAGTCCCTTGGACTGCAAGGAGATCCAACCATTCCATCCTAAAGGAGATCAGTCCTGAATATTCATTGGAAGGACTGATGCTGAAGCTGAAATTGCAATACTTGGCCACCTGATTTGAAGAACTGACTCATTGGAAAAGACCCTGATGCTGGGAAAGATTGAAGGCAGGAGGAGAAAAGGATGATGGAGGATGAGATGGTTGGATGGCATCAAGGACTTGATGGCTATGAGTTTGAGTAAACCCTGGGAGTTGGTGATGGACAGGGAGGCTCGAGTGCTGCAGTCCATGGGGTCACAAATAGTCGGACTCGACTGAGTGACTGAACTGAAGTGATAAACTCAGAATATGTATCAATATAAACGGTATGAACGCTGTGCTCTGGAGTCTGGGAGCTGCAACTGCTGAGCCTAAGCGCCTGCGCTCTGAGTCCCGAGAAGCCATTGCGATGAGAAGCCCAGACAGGGCACTGCGCTCGCTGCAACTAGAGATGCCGCGGAGAGCAGCCAAGACACCGTGCCGCCAAAATAAATAAGTGAATTAGTAAGATTAACTAGTTAATTAAAAAAACAACTCAGATACTACACAACACAGTGAACTTTAAACTGGGCTTTGTCAATAATCGCGTATAATACAAGAGTTGCTCATCAGGGTAACAAAGGCACTGCGCAAACGGCAGATGTTAATAAGTCACGGGAGAGAGTGAGGGGCATGTGGGAAGCCTCTGTGCTTTCTGCTCAATTTTCCTGTAACCCTGAAACTGCTTTAAAAATAAAGGTAATTTAAAACGCATATATGTATGTGTATGTGTAGGTAGAAATGTAGGAAAATATCTCTCTGGCAGTATATCCGATAGTTCAATTTTCCGAAGGCATGTCTAAATCAACAGTAAAGTGAAAAGTGAAAGTGAAGGCGCTCAGTCGTGTCCGACTCTCCGCGACCCCGTGGACTAGCCTGCCAGGCTCCTACATCCACGGGATTTTCCAGGCCAGAACACTGGAGTGGCTTGCCATTTCCTTCTCCAGGGGATCTTCCCGACCCAGTGGTCGAACCCAGGTCTCCTGCATTGTAGGCAGACGCTTTGCCGTCTGAGCCACCAGGGAAGTAAAAAATAAATAAACAGTAAAGGTTGTAGGAAATTAAAAGACTGACGATCTGGGAGGGAAGAGAAGGACTCCTTCAGTCTTTGCTGTCTGCAGCAAGTACTCACCTTGTGTGCTGAGCACTTGCAGGAGTAGGGGCTGGAGAGAGAGGCCAGTGACGGTTCTCTGCACGTGAGGAGCTCGGGGTCGCGGGGGGAGAGTCACACAGATGTGTTACCAGACAATAACCAAGCTGGGGCTTCTCTCTCTCCGTCTTCTTCTTTTTTGCCTGCGGGATCTTTGCTCCCAGACCAGAGATCGAAGCGGCACTGACTGCGGTGGTTGTGCAGAGTGCTGACCACTGGCCTCCGGGGAAAGTCCCTGCTGGCGCCTGTTTCCCAGCAAACTGCGCACACTGGGTCACAGCCCCGCAGCCCTGTGACAGGCACCGTGAGCCGGCCTCACGGGCGAGGACTCGGGATCTCTGTGCGCTGACTGACCTCGCCCACAGTGAGTGGCAGAGCTGAGCATCAAGGTCAAGAGTGTTAGCCAGAAGCATGGGTAACTTGTCCACAGCGCCAGGGATGGAGGTATAGCGTCAGTTCGTTTTGGAAGAAGAGGACCGTAAGGGATTCGTTTTGTGGAGTCGGTCCGAGTCTCATCGTGGTGAAGCCCTGTTCTCCCCCTTTCCTTCTTCTTGCCTTTCTCCCCCACCAGAGTGAAGTCTCTGCTTGTCCCTCGCCCTCGTGAGGGCTGCACAGTGACGCACAGCTCAGTGGACAGGCGGCCAGAGGAGGGAACGCCGAAAGCCAGCCCGCCCACCCGCCGCCTCGGCACAAGCGCCTGTCCAGCTCAGGTTCCTGGACGTAAGAGCGAGGCCGCAGCCTGGCCTCTGTGGTCCTGAGACCAGCGGTCCTCCAGGAGCGGCCTCTGGGCATCGCAGCTCCGGCACAGCCTGCTAGTGTGCGAGGCCTCCTGGGCCCCAGGCAGGGAAAATGTAGTGTGCAGTTTGCTGACAGTTTCTATAAAAGCCCAGTATTTACTGAATAGCAGAAACACTCAGAGAGAACACTCAGAGCGAGAGGGCAGAGCCGCTCGGCGCCCCTCGCCCGCCGGGGCGGCCCAGCTCTCCATGTCCGGGAGGGAAGGAGGGGAGGATGGGACAGGTGGCCCTCGTGAAAAGCCAAGCTGCTTCTGGTTGGCTTGGGTTTTATTTCCCAATCACATCACTTCTCTACTTGAACCGTCCCAGGACGCAGCCCTTGCTCTCAGGATAAAGGTCAGAAGCCCCCATGTGGGAGATGAAGGGCCTGGAAAGCTTTAGCCTTCCTCCTCGCCCGGCCCTCCTTTTCTTTTATTTTTGATTAAAAAACAAACAAATAACAGGTGTTTTTTGTTTTTGTGTTTTTTTTCCTGCATCACACACAGCTTGTGGGATCTTGGTTCCCTAACCACAGGTGGAACCCCGGCAGCTGGCAGTGACCAAGTCCTAACACTGGACGGCCAGGGAATCCCCTGAGGTCCCTGTCCTTATTTTGTATGATTGTTTTTAAAGAAACAAATGCTCTTATCGCACATTTATACAATCTGCAGTTGTAGCAAGTGTCCACCCCTTCTACGACTCCGTCAGTAAAAAGTGGTCGTCAGGGGATGTTTCTCTGTTGACACACACACACACAGAGTATCTTTTCTGTTTTTTACAAATCCATATCCCTTATTTTTTAAAAGCAGAAAAAGGCATACTGCCCCTTTCTTGAAAGTCCCTTAGACACGGTCGTGCTCTGCACACCGCAGGACTATGCATGCATCCCCTCCATGGATTCCCCTCCATGCATCCCCTCCACTCTGAATGACTCTCTCCCTGCCACTCAGTTAGTCCCAACTCATTCCTAGCTTCTCAGCCAAAGCACCGCTTTCACAAGCTGAACTTGAGCACCAGCAGAAGAGCGTTTCTGATGCCTCGCACGATTCCACTGACCTTGTCAGAGGCGTTCACGACTCCTGGCACTTTGCCTTTATTTGAGTTTCTACGGATGCATTTGTGTGATGATTGAATTAGCGTCTGTCTCTCCAGTCCTGCCTGCCTGCCATTTTAACCGGAGCCAGTGCATAGACTTAGAATAAGCAGATACGCCTGGCCTGAGAGGGGAGTTCCACAAGCATGTATTAGATAATAAATAAATAAGCGCACATGTGAAGGCAGTGTTCGAGCACTTAAATGGTTTTGCTTGTTTTGGGCCAGGAGCATGGCTTTCGGGAGCTCAGTTCCCGGACCAGGAATTGAACCCGAGCCCTCGGCAGCAAAAAGTGCAGAGCCTAAGCACTGGGCCACCAGGGAATTCCCTGTAGGTAATTAGCTTTGAATAAAGGGAGTGAGAAAGACCCTGACGCTTCTCCCTGTCCCTGAGTTCCTGGTCTGACGAGCCCGGCCCCAGAGGCTGAGCCACGGCAGAACTAAGAGAAAGGAGCGCGTGAGGGTCTCTTCGATTCTGTCGGGAACCTGAGCGCCGGGCACTTACCCTCTGTGCCGTCCGCTGTGGCAGCCACCAGCCGGGTATGCTCTTTAAACTTAACTAGTAACAGCAAGTTAGCACTTTAGCTCCTCAGTGTCATTGGCCATGTTTTACACGCTCAGTGGCCACACCTGGTCAACAGCTGCCAGGTTGGACCGTGCTAACATGGAACATTTTCATTGTCACAGAAAGTTACACTGACTAGTGCTACCTAGGGTGAAAAACAGCCTTTTCTGCGCAGGAAAGAGGGGCGGGGCGGAGCCTGCCCTGGTTACTGCTACTGTGTTCCACCTGATGCCGAGGGCCACCGCTGAAGAATCTCCACCTATAGACGGGACTCCTAAGTGCTTCCAGTGGGGTTAGTAAAGCATTAAATTTGTTATAACACATGTTTAGGCCCCTAGTCAGCCCTCAGGAAATAGTAGCCACTATTAGGGAACAGTCCTACACTGTTGTTGGGAGTGTGAACTGGTGCAGCCTCTATGGAGAACAATATGAAGGCTCTTTGAAAAATTAAAAATAGAAATACCATACGACTGGGCAATCCCACTCCTAAGCATATATCGAGCTGCTGCTGCTAAGTCGCTTCAGTCGTGTCCGACTCTGTGCGACCCCATAGACGGCAGCCCACCAGGCTCCCCCATCCCTGAGATTCTCCAGGCAAGAACACCGGAGTGGGTTGCTATTTCCTTCTCCAATGCATGAGAGTGAAAAGTGAAAGTTAAGTCGCTCAGTCGTGCCCGACTCCTAGCGACCCCATGGACTGCAGCCCATCAGGCTCCTTTGTCCATGGGATTTTCCAGGCAAGAGTACTGGAGTGGGGATATATCCAGAGGAAACCATAATTCCAAAAAATACACGCACCCCGAATGTTCACTGCAGCACTGTTTATCAGAGCCAGGGCATGGAAGCACCCTAAATGTTCACGCATAGAGAAATGAATAAAGACGTGTCACACAGACGTGCTGGAATATCACTCAGCCGTGAAAAGAGTGAGACAATGCCATGTGCATCACGGACGGACCCAGAGACTGTCATCCCAAGTGAAGCGAGTCAGACACAGGAAGACAGATGCATGGTATCACTTGCATCTGGAATCTTAAAAAGGGTACAAAGGAACTTATTTACAAACCAGAAGTAAAGTCGCAGATGGAGAAAATGAACTTAGTAAAGTCACAGATGGAGAAAATGGACTTATAGCTCCCGAGGGGTTAGGGGGGTGAGGGGTAAACTTGGAGACTGAGACTGACCTATGAACACTACCATATATTACACTATTTGTGATAATATTAACACTACTGTACATGATATACAGAGGATAGCCAGCAGGAAACTACTGCACAGCGCATGGGAACTCTACTCAACGCTCTGCAATCACCTGCACGGAAAAGAGTCTTAGAAAGAGCGGGTGTGTGTAGTGGATAACTGATTTGCTCTGCTGCACACTTGCGATTTGCACAACTGTGAATCAGCTGTACTCTGATAAAAGTTAACAGCAAAGCGGCGGCCACCATCGTCATCATCTGAAAGGTAAAGTGATTGAGAACAAGAGAGAGATGGTCCAAGTTACTCACCTTCTCTGAACCCCAAGTTCCGCATCCCTAAGCTGGGGATACTGTAGTAGCTTGCACGTCCAGGTAAGGATTAGATGGGACACTGCAGAAATGGGCTCATGCAGCGCCTATCAGGTGGTAAGCGTACCTAAGCTGTTAGTTGAAAGCGAAAGTGAAAGTTGCTCAGTTGTGTCCGACCCTTTGCGACCCCATGGACTGTCCCTGGGATTCTCCAGGCCACAGTACTGGAGTGGGTAGCCGGTCCCTTCTCCAGGGGATCTTCCCAACCCAGGGATTAAACCCAGGTGTCACACACTGCAGGCGGATTCTTTACCCACTGAGCCACCAGGGAAGCCCCAAACTGTTCGTTTTTCTTCCTTTATTATTGTTGAGCACTAGAACAAATTTGATTTTCTCATACATCAACTCAGAAATTGGATTCCAGCTGTGAAAACATTCCACGTGTGTGCCTGAAGCCGCGAGGATGTGGCTGGCAGGGCTAACTTCCTGAAGCTTTCATTTGGTTTGCTGAGGACTCACAGCCCAACTTGTAAACCCAATGGTTAGTAAGAATCCGTTAGATTCCTTTAATCAGACCCATATCTCTGGGATGCCCAAGATGGCTCACCAGGCTAGGGAGCGCGCCCGACTTATGCTGTAGGTCAGAATTCTGCAAAAAGAACTGGTAATCTCTAACAACTGAGCTTTTAATTAAGCCATAGCGAGACTCTGCTAAGGTCTCCCGTCAATCCTGCTGGCTCTGTTTTCTTCCAAATTTTAGGCTTGTTTCCATAAGGCAACCAAGTTCCAAATAGGATACGTGAGAGTGGGAAAAAGAGAGGGAGGGAGAGGATGTTTAATCTGATGTCAAGTTTAAGACGAGAGAGGGAAAGGTGTGGGTGGCAGAAAGGGAGCCCTAATGCTCCTTGAACACCCACCATTTGCCAGACGATGTTCTGAGTACTTTTTCTTGTGGACTTTCTTTTATCTTATTTTTTTTTTAATTCAAAAGAATACTTAACCATATGGTCAAAATGTAATTATATTTAAAGTCTATAAAATTTACATGCATGTTTATATTAAAAAGGTAATTTACATGAATATAAAATTGCTTTAATTAAAACTATTTTTTACATTAAAAAATGCTATTTTTCTTCTACCATAGGCAAAGTGACCTTTCAAAACTAAAAAACAAAGTGAAGTCATAATCACTGTCAGATTTTTAGTCAAAGATACTAAAATAAGCTGTTTTATTAGCTTTTTAGAAAATTCAATGTCTTCTTAAATAATTTTATAAAATTGTTCACATTCTTTGCACTCAAAAGTTCATCTATTAATGGAAAAGAAAATCTACTTCATGCTTCCCAGATGTAAGGTTTAGGTGTATAAGCACATACATTTAAGGGCAACATGAATTCTTTACCGTTACAAAATGTCCAGGCACTGTGAGGCATTAGCGAATGCGGGTCTCCTGGAGGAGAAGCTTCAGAACCGCGAACTGAAGGCAAAGGGAAGCCGGAAGCGGCGCCCGGCGCTCTGGGAAACAGCACTTTGTTACGCAAGAGTCTTCTGCATTCCTGCTCAGGAGGAGGATTTGACAAGTTAATTAATTTGTCTTTTCTCTTACCTAAGCATTCCTGCCACTCAAAACTTTCCTGAACTCCCAAACGGTGCCTCGTTCGGATGCAAGACTTCTCAGTATTGTGATGCGGGCGACTTCTGTTTCCAGGCTCCAGGACGAGAGACGCGGGGACCAGGTCTCAAGTGCGGGCTTGCTGCTGCGGGCAGAAGGTGCGTGCTCGGCTCCCCGGGACTGCACCGTCTGGAGCTCACACCAAGTGACAAATGAAAGTGAAACGAAGTTGCTCAGTCGTGTCCGACTCTGCGACCCCGTGGACTGTAGCCTACCAGGCTCCTCTGTCCATGGGATTTTCCAGGCAGTAGTACTGGAGTGGGGTGCCATTTCCTTCTCCAGCGGACCTTCCTGACCCAGGGACGGAATCCAGGTCTCCCGCATTGTAGGCAGACGCCTTACCGTCTGAGCCACCAGGGAAGTCGGACAAACGAAAAGGTGAGTGTTAGCGACTCTGATTCTCCGAGCTGTGGGTCCCAGCACAGGACTCCTCTTGCCTGAGGCTAAGGGTGGTCCTGCTTTAGAAAGGAGTTGAGCAGCTCGCATCTTCCATAGGGGCGTGAAGACTATTCTTAAAAGGCAATACTACAGTGAACTCTCAGTGAAGACTGAGCTAGAAGGCCATGCAATAAGGCCCTCCTTTTGCTCCGAACATCTCACGCGACGGTTTAGAAATAAAATTCAAAGAGAAAGTTTAGTATGATGATGACCGTGATCAGGGCCACCTCACACTATACTCAGTAACTTATTGAGACGCAAAAAAGATGTGCGTGTGACAGGTAAGGTCGGCAAAGCTCACAGAGCGTGTAGCAGAGCACCTTTAGGAGCACGGCTAGGCAAGGAGCTTTTAAACGGGACACACAGAAGCAATGAACCTAAAACACCGACAAATTACATCTTAAAAGGAAAGGCTTCCGATCATTAAAGGACATGACTAAGAGTCAAAGGTAAGTCACAGACCAAGAGGAGAGAGTCACAGCATATGTGGCCATCAGAGAGCTTCCCCGGGGGCTCAGTGGCAAAGAACTGGCCTGCCATAGCAGGAGACAGAGACGCAGGCTCGACCCCTGGGTCGAGAAGGTCCTCTGGAGAAGGAAATGGCAACCCACTGCAGTGTTCTTGCCCAGGAAATCTCATGGACGAGAAGCCTGGTGGGCAAAGTCCAGTGGGGTCACAAAAGAGTCAGACACGACTCAGGGACTAAACAACATAGCCTTTGAAGGATTCAAACCTAGGCTGCACATTGGAAAAAAAAGCGAAGTCGCTTGGTTGTGTCCGGCTCTTGTGACCCCATGAACTGTAGCCTACCAGGCCCCTCTGTCCATGGAATTTCCCAGGCAAGAGTACTGGAGTTGGGTGCCATTTTCTTCTCCAGAGGACCTTCCCAACCCAGGGATCGAACCCAGGTCTCCCACACTGCAGGCAGACGCTTTATCGTCTGAGCCACTAAAAGTCCACCACAAATAATAAAAAAGACAAACTGATTTTAAAATGGGTAGAAGACTAGGGCAGACATTTATTTGACCAAAGAGGATATCCTAAATGCCAATTCACAAAAGACAATGTGCTCAATGCTATTATGCATATTGTAAACGCTAATGAAAATCTCGAGAAAGCAGAGCCACCCTGGCAGTGAAAGTTAAGCAGACTGATGGCACCAGAGCCCAGTGAGGAGGGCGGGTAAGTTGTACAGTCGTTTTGGGGAACTGGCAGGACCTCTTAAAGTTTGACGTGCGCTTTCCCTATGAGCTAGCAACTAACTGCTACCCTAGGTACCTACCCTGGAGAAATGAGCATATTCTGTTAGGGAAAACAGTGACTGAAACCTCCCACCCTAGCCAGGCACCACCGTGACCATCTGCATGAGTCATTTTACAACAGGAGGTCCCGGTAAGGAACACGGCACTCACAAGTCACTACCAACCAGAAGAATCAGGAAAGGTCAAAAGAGAGGACTCGCCAGTCCACGTGTCCTCCCAGAACCCTCCTTGCTGGAATCCATGTTGGCTGAGCGGTGAGGGCCCCCCCCCAGGAGGGGCCCTGGGTCAGAACGATCGGCCACAGACAATCCAAAACAAATCCTCTCACCATAAACCTGGGACCTCGAGCCGGGTGCAGAGCCGTCCTCCCGGGGGCCCTCACCCCGCTGCTCTCGCCCGGGGCCCCTGCCCAGCAACGTCTCCTGCTTTGTCAGCATGTGTCTCCTCGGATAACTCATTTCTGAGCTTAGAGGAGAGCCCACTTTCCAGGTCTCCCTTCCTGCAACAAACAGACATGATAAAAATAGTCTTAGAAATTTTATTCGTAGTAGTCAAAAAAATATATTGGAACTGTTCACCAATAAAAGAAGGAGTAAACACGCGGTACGGTCATGTAATGGAATACTAAACAACAATAAAAAGTAATATACGGGTACATGGAGCAACATGACAGATATCATAATAGTAGTATTCCAAAAAATGCCTGACAATGAGATCCCATGCGCTATGGCCATATTTACATGAAGCTCAAAACCTACAAAACTAATCTTTGATGATGAAGCCAGAATAAAGATTGCCTTAGGGTCCTGACTAGAAGGGAGCAGAAAGAAGTCTCCTTGGGTATTAGGAAAATTCTTTGTATCAGTCTGGAGAGGCCAAGGAAATGCGTTTATGAAAATCCATTAAGCTGGACAGCTAGTGTCAGCGTGCGTGCCCCGGTGCTCACAGGAGCAATGTTTTCGACTATTTGCCGAGATGTGGGAGCAGCCTGAACGTCCTCTGGCAGATGAGTGGATGAAGAAAATGTGGTCGTGCCCGACTCTATGCGGCCGCGTAGACGGCAGCCCGCCAGGCTCCCGCCTCCCTGGGATTCTCCAGGCAAGAGCACTGGAGTGGGCTGCCATTTCCTTCTCCAATGCGTGAAAGTGAAAAGTGAAAGTGAAGTCACTCAGTTGTGTTGACTCTTCGCGACCCCATGGACTGCAGCCCACCAGGCTCTTCCATCCATGGGATTTTCCAGGCAAGAGTACTGCATTGGGGTGCCACTGCCTTCTCTGATATATATACGTAAATACAGAATGAGCTATTAACTATAAAGAAAGGAGACAATGCCTTCTGCTGCGTCGTGGCAGGACCTAGAGGTTATCACACTGACGTCCATCACCTGCTTCTGTTTTGTAAATAAGCTCATTTGCATCAGGTTTTCAGATTCTGCATATGTGAAGTCTGTTAGTTGTTCAGCCACGTCTGACTCTTTGCGGCCCCATGGACTGTAGCCCACCAGGTTCCTCTATCCATGGGATTCTCCAGGCAAGAATCCTGGAGTGGGTGCCATTCTCTTCTCCAGGGGATCTTCCCGACCCAGGGATCGAACCCTGGGTCTCCTGCATCACAGGCAGATTCTTTACCATCTGGCAACTAGGGAAGCCTACCGTCCCTGGGATTCTCCAGGCAAGAGCACTGGAGTGGACTGCCATTTCCTTCTCCAGACATATGTGTTCCCATATGATGTTTGTCTTTCTCTGTCCAAGAATATGCATATATTTATAAAATGAAGGCTGACTCATTAAAATAAAAGAATGAAAAAATGCCATTTGCAGCAACACGGATGGAAATGTTTCACCTCCTTTAGACTTAAGGCCTTCCTTCAATAGAAGACTGAGAGATCTGCTAAACAATAGGTTCAGCAAGAAAAGAAAAGTCAAATCTAGACTGAAGGCGTATTGTGCAAGAAACGGGGAGCGTGGGCTTTGTTGGAACGTGTTGGCGTACCGGGAAGGATAGAGGGAAGAGGTAGCTAGGGAGCTGGGGATGGATGTGTACACACTGCCGTGCTTGAAATGGACCAACAAGGACCCGCTGTGCAGACAGCAGAGGGCGCGCTGCTTGAGGTTCTCTGGCAGCCTGGGGGGAGGGGGTTTCAGGGGAGAAGGGAGACGTGTATGTATGGCTGAATCTCTCTGCTGTCCACCTGGTGCTCTCACAGCATTGTGCATCAGCTATACCGCCATACAAAAGAAAAAGTTTTTAAACAGTTGGCATAAATTGATAAATATGTTAATTAACTTTGTCCTGCCTGTTATGGACTGAACTGTGGGCCCCCCTTAAAGTCCTAAACCCTAGTACCCCCGATGAGATTATCCTCTGAGACAGGATCTTTTAAGAGACAAGGCTAAATGAGGTCACTGGGCTGGGCCTTCAGCCACCACGGCTGGATCCTTATAGGAAGAGGAGATTAGGACATGGACACACAGCTGGAGGAGTGTGTGAGGACACGGGCAGAACGCACCGCCTATGCACCAAGGAGGGGCCTCAGGAGAAAGCAGCCCTGTCGGAACCTTGACCTTGGACTTCCGGCTTCAGCCCTGTGAGGAGAGAGGCCTGCTGGCTGAGCCGCAGTCTGAGGCAGTTTGTTACAGCAGCCCTAGCAAACAAATGTGTTGTCCAGTCGCTCAGTCGTGTCCGACTCTTTGCAACCCCATGGACTGCAGCACACGAGACTTCTCTATCCTTCACTGTCTCTCAGAGCTTGTTCAGGCTCATGTCCACTGAGTCGGTGATGCCGTCCAACCCTCTCACCCTCTGTCGTCCCCTTCTCCTCCAGCCTTCAGTCTTTCCCAGCATCAGGGTCTTTTCTGATGAGTCAGTTCTTCACATCAGGTGGCCAAAGTATTGGAGCTTCAACTTCACCATCAGTCCTTCCAGTGAATATTAAGGACTGATTTCCTTCAGGATTGACTGGTTTGATCTTGCAGTACACGGGACTCTCAAGAGTCTTCCCCAACACCACAGTTCAAAAGCATCAATTCTTCGGCACTCAGCCTTCTTTATAGTCCAAATTTCACATCCATACATGACTGCTGGAAAAACCATAGCCTTGACGAGACAGACCTTTGTTGGCAAAGTGATGTCTCTGCTTTTTAATATGCTGTCTAGGTCGGTCATAGTTTTTCTTCAAAGGAGCAAGTGTCTTTTAATTTTGTAGCTAAAGTCACCATCCACATTGATTTTGGAGCCCAAGAAAATGAAATCTGACACTGTTTCCTCATTTTCCCCATCTATTTGCCATGAAGTGATAAGACCAGAGGCCACGATCTTAGTATTTTGAATGTTGATTTTTAAGCCAGCTTTCTCACTCTCCTCTTTCATCTTCATCAAGAGGCTTTTTAGTTCCTCTTCACTTTCTGCCATTAAAGTGGTGTCATCTGCATATCTGAGGTTGCTGATATTTCTCCTGGCAATCTTGATTCCAGCTTGTGCTTCTTCCAGCCCAGTGTTTCTCACGATGTACTCTGCACATAAGTTAAATAAGCAGAGTGGCAATACACAGCCTTGACATACTCCTTTCCCAATTTGGAACCAGTCTGTTGTTCCCTGTCCAGTTCTAACTGTTGCTTCTTGTCCTGCATACAGATTTCTCAGGAGGCAGGTCAGGTGGTCTGGTATTCCCATCTCATTAAGAATACTCGACAGCTTGTTGTGATCCACACTGTGAAATGTTTTAGCACAGTCAATGAAGCATAAGTAGATGTTATTTTGGAATTCCCTTACCTTTTTTATGATCCAGTGGATGTTGGCAATTTGATCTCTGGTTCCTCTGCCTTTTCTAAATCCAGTTGCAACCTCTGGAAGTTAAAGGCTCACATATTGATGAACATGGCTTGAAGGATTTTGAGCATAATTTTGCAGGCATGCGAAATGAGTGCAATTGTATGGTAATTTGAACATTCTCTGGCATTGCCTTTCTTTGGGATTGGAATGAAAACTGAACTTTTCCAGTCCTGTGGCCACCGCTGAGTTTTCCCAATTTGCTGGCATATTGAGTGCTGCACTTTCACAGCATCATCTTCTAAGATCTGAAATAGCTCAGCTGGAATTTCATCACCTCCACTGGCTTTGCTTGTAGTGAAGTTCCCTAAGGCCCACTTGACTTCACACTCCAGGATATCTGGCTCATGGTCGTTTGGGTCCTTAAGAACTTTTTTGTACAGTTCCGTGTATTCTTGCCACCTTTTCTTTTCTTAATCTGTGCTGCTTCTGGTAGGTCCTCCCTGTTTTTGTCCTTTATTGTGCCTATGTCTGACATGTTCCCTGGTATCTCCAATTTTCTTAAAGAGATCTCTAGTCTTGGCATTGGTCGCTTAAGGAGGCTTTCTTCTCTCTCCTTGCTATTTTCTGGAACTCTGCATTCCGTTAGGGCATAGCCTTCCCTTTCTCCTTTGTCTTTCGATTCTCTCTTTTTCTTTTCTCTTCTTTTTGTTTCTCTTCTCTTCTTTTGCTTTGAAGAACACAATGAAGCAGGGCAAAGCCTGGCAGAGTTTTGCCAAGAGAACGCACTGGTCATAGCAAACACCCTCTTCCAGCAACATGAGAGACAACGCTACATGTGGACGTCACCAGATGGTCAGTGCCGAAATCAGATTGCTTATGTTCTTAGCAGCCAAAGATGAAGAAACTCTATACAGTCAGCAAAAACAAGACCTGGAGTTGACTGTGGCTCAGGTCATCAGCTTCTTATTGCAAAATTCAGGCTCAAGTTAAAGAAAGTAGGGAAAACCACTAGGCCATTCATGTATGACCTAAATCAAATCCCTCACGATTATACAGTAGAGGGGAGCAATAGATTCAAGGGACTCGGTCTGGTAGGCAGACGGCCTGGGAACTATGGATGGAGGTTCGTAACACTGTACGGGAGGTGAAGACTAAAACCATCCCAAAGAAAAAGAAATACAAGCAAACAAGCATACTGTGGTGAGAAGTGGAAAGTCGCTTTTTGTCATGGAGAATGTGGACCAAGTATTCTAGACAAGAAGAAAGGCGTGACTGTTTGGCCAGGAGTGAAAACGTGCATCCTGCTTAGTTCCTTCCCAGAACACTGTTGGCAGAATCGAGCGCTTCTGCTAGAGACTGACCCTCAAAGCCTCAAGTACCTGGATCTAGGCCCGCAGAGTAAAGGTGCCTCTAACCCTCGCCTACAGGCTTCAGTCTGTAAATGCTGAAACACGTGAACGAGAAGGACGCGGCCGTGCTTAGAGTGTTTACCTCTGGGGAGGCGGGCACTTGGGGAATGAGATGAAAGCAGTGAGGAAGGAGGACGTCTTTCTTTTTCTCTTCTCGGCCGTGCGGCTTTGGGGGACCTGCTCTTGGACCAGGGGCTGGGGCCAGGCCCCCTGCCGTGGAAGCGCAGAGTCTTAACCACTGGCCGGCCACCGAGGCCCCTGATTTCTTAAACTAATAATACACGTCTCTCTGGCAAATGAACACATTAAGAAAATGTGGTTGGTGAACGTGCAGATATTCAGTCACTCCCCATGTTTTCCTATAACGACGTGCGCAGCTTTCTGCTTTTGGGGGATCATGTGGCCAGCCTCACGTAGTGTTTGCTTGTTTTCTTCAGCCAAAGTGTTCGCTGAGATACAGCACTTCTTTTATGAATTTTGAAACACTCCCCTCTGGATGTTAATTTTAGCCCCAGAGGGTCAGCCAGCCAGGATTTAAGATTATGGAACTGAAGACACAGACTTTCCCTTGATATGCTAAGTCACTTCAGTCGTGTCCAACTCTGTGTAACCCCATAGACGGCAGCCCACCAGGCTTTCCTGTCCCTGGGATTCTCCAGGCAAGAACACTGGAGTGGGTTGCCATTTCCTACTCCAATGCGTGAAAGTGAAAAGTGAAAGGGAAGTCGCTCAGTTGTGTCCGACTCTTCGAGACCCCATGGACTGCAGCCCACCAGGCTCCTTCGTCCATGGGATTTTCCAGGCAAGAGTACTGGAGTGGGGTGCCATTGCCTTCTCCGATAAGGTCCCTTGATAAGGAGACCCTAAACTGGGAAACCTGTCCTAATACAAGCTCTTTCTTAATGCATGTGAAAGTTGGACTGTGAGGAAAGCTGAGCGCTGAAGAATTGATGCTTTTGAACTGTGGTGTTGGAGAAGACTCTTGAGAGTCCCTTGGACTGCAAGGAGAACCAACCAGTCCATCCTAAAAGAGATCAGTCCTGGGTATTCTTTGGAAGGACTAATGCTGAAGCTGAAACTCCAGTACTTTGGCCACCTCATGTGAAGAGTTGACTCATTGGAAAGACTCTGATGCTAGGAGAAATTGGGGGCAGGAGGAGAAGGGGACGACAGAAGATGAGATGGCTGGATGTCGTCACCGACTTGATGGACATGACTTTGAGTGAACTCTGGGAGTTGGTGATGGACAGGGAGGCCTGGCATGCTGCGATTCATGGGGTCGCAAAGAGTCGGACACGACTGAGCGACTGAGCTGAACTGAACTGAAACTGGGAAACCTGTCCTAATACAATCTTTTTCTTAATTTGTGAAATTATGTGTATGAACATTTTTATAGTTTGAGAATTAGACTCCCTCTTACAATGATCTAGCACTAACATTAGTAAAATTCATGACATTCAGACTTTTTACAGAAAATGTAGGTCACACCAAAGTTTGGTTCTTTGGAAATTTGATTTTATCATATAATGTTGAAGTTGCTCAAAGAGATAAATATTCACATATTGCTTTACATAAGCAGTCAGTCATTTGGCTGGAGTTCAGAAAAAGGAAACTTTATTTCTTTTACTTACTTTGCCCCTTTATTGTACATGATAGGTAGGTTGGTAAAACAGGTGTATGTATTAGTAATTATAAACAAAAAACAAAAGAGAAAAACCCTCTCTCTTTTCAAAGGCCATGCTCAGCCAAACACAGAAAATCCCATGGACGGCAGAACCTGGTAGGCTGCAGTCCATGGGGTTGCTAAGAGTCAGACACGGCTGAACTACTTCCCCAACATTAGATATGAAAATTTCTATTAAGAACACATAAAACATGAATAAAATTTAGCACTGATGGTATTTAGGGCATAGTTAAGGCTCACACTGGAAATCATGATTTAATTGCAAAAATGCTTGAGAACCAAGGAAGGAGATTTTACGTCTCCCCATCCTAGGACTCATTTGGTGATTATTTTTCAATGATTTTTCCTTAGAAGGATAAATTTTATTTTATTATACATGTGCTCAGTTGTGTCTGACTCTTTGTGACCCCACGGACTGTAGCCCGCCAGGCTCCTCTGTTCATGGAATTTTCCAGGCAAGAATACTGGTGTGAGTTGCCATTTCCTTCTCTTTCTTCTTTATTTTATTGGTTATTAAAATAAAAGTCCAGTGATCACAGTCACTTTCTCCAGTGGGAAGCTGGCCCAAGCATCTCCACGCTAAGGCCTCTGCCCGCCCGGTCTTCATCTTACACTCCTGTCGAGCCTCTGTCTCCAGAGCAGGTGGCTGTGCTGGGAGGGACGATGCCAATCACCGGGCACCTGCTCTGCGGCCTGGTGCAGACCCAGCCCTTGGAGAGGAGACGCGCCCTTGGTGGGAACAGCATCCATCCGCTTGTGGCCTTCAGGGTTGGTGTTTTACAGAAGCTGAGTAGGAAGAAGTATGGCCCAAAGGTACTAGATGTTGGAGCAGCGACTGATGGTCCCGAACCTGCCTTTCTTGGATGGAAAGGTGTCTCCAGCCAAAGGATCCTGGATGAACAGGGGCCAGCCATGCTGTTTGGGGGAGGGTGTCAGGCCAGACAGAAAATGCAAAGGCCCTGAGGCAGAAAAAGCTTTCTGAGTTAAACCACTCGTTTGGGAGAAGGGCCCAGAGAGGTGGCCCTTGCCAATCCTGTTATGGGGTTGAGAGTGTATTTGCAATGTTATGAGAAACTATGGGGGGGGGGTTTCAAGCAGGGGGTTGTGGGATCAGGCTTGCATTTACAGTTTGAAAGCTCAGCTGTGAAGAGGGGATTGTGGTAGAACAGGGGCAAAAGCAGACAGACCAGAAGGGAAGTTGCCCATGGCCTGAGCAATAGGTGATAGCCTTGGAGACAGGGTGGGGAAGGAAATGGCAGCCCGCTCCAGCGTCCTTGCCGGAAAGCCCACACGGGCAGAGAGGCGCGGCGGGCGCCAGTCCAAGGGGTCCCAGAAGAGGTGGACACAGCCTGGCGGCGAAACAACAGCAGCGTGGAGACGGAGGTGAGCAGACCGGAGGCTGAGTTTACAGGAAAAGGAAGACGAGGAAAAGACGGCATATGGCAGAAACCAGCGCAATGTTGCAAAGCGATTATCCCTTGATTAAAAGCAAATCTTTTTTTTAATGAGAAAAAGAAGCTTTACTCTCAAAGGAGTCCAGTGAACGGCAACTCCATTTAGAAGCTGGCTGCAAATGTTTCTAGGTCTTTGTTTTGCTTTTGCGTTTTTAAATGCACTGATTGGATACAGACAGAATTGTGCTTGTATGCCAGCATGAGTTGGTTTTGCTTCTGGCTGTGCGTCGAGGCATGTGAAATCTTAGTTCCTCAACCTGGGATGGAACCTGTGCCCCTGCAGTGGACGCATGGAGTCTTCACCACTGGACAGTCAGGGAGCTTCAGTGTGAGTTTGGTTTTAACACAGACGGTATCATCCTGTAGAGGGTTCATTCAGCAGTATTTCTGGACATTTACCTATCCTATTACCCTTGTATGAGAAGGAAATGGCAACCCACTGCAGTACTCGTGCCTGGAAACTTCCATGGATGAAGGAGCCTGGTGGGCTACAGTCCACGGGGCTGCAGAGCCGGACAGTCCACGGGGCTGCAGAGCCGGACAGGCCCGAGACTCCGCTTCGCCTTCACGCATTCGTCCTTGTGCAAAGGCCCTGGGACAGCTGCACACTGTTCAACAGTGTTTGTAAGCCAGAAGCAATTTCCGGGCGGTGACCTGCTCCCTTAAATCCTTTTTTCCAAGCCTTTCTTTCCTAATTGTGGTTTTCTTCCTTCAGCAAGTCGTGTCAGACTAAATAAAGAGGTAAACTGAGGCAAGCTGGGACTACCAGAAAGTGAGATTACTTGGGAATAGAATAGGAATTGCAGTTTGACAAAATGCAGATCCCAGGAGGCTACAGGCGAGCCAGTTAGGCGCAGGGGCTGTAGAGGGGCCGGGGTGGGGTGGGGTGGGGGGCGGCGAGCGGGGCGCGGTCAAGCAGGGTCATCAGCTCGAGCACCGCCGAGACTCTGGCTGTTACTGGTCAGGAAGCAAGGGGGCCGTCAGCAGGACCAGCCTTTCGGCGAATCCTGGCTCAGTTCTTAAGTTCAACATTTCTTTCTTTTCAGGGCCCCAGGGCGTGACATCTGCGTTTTAGATCGTTGTGCTTTCACAGCTGTGAATTCTTTCTAACTGAAAACCTTGCCTTTTAGTTTCTTGGTGCTCTCTTCATTCAAGGACGGCACCCGGGTGCTTCCCAAATGCTCACAGCGCCTGATTATGTAGACGCAGCAAGCCTCCTGGATCCTGTGCCCTTGAACTGTACCGGCCTGGTGCTTACAACACATTTTGAAGCAGGCCTTGACACTGTGGGCCTTCAGCCTGAGGCAGAACGTCATCTGGGCGCTCTGAGCATGGAAATAATGAAAAATAATGTTCAGCGGATGTCACAAGCGATTCACCACTCGGACAGTGATGGTTTTCAGCGTAGGCCGAAATGAGGTTATTTTCTTCTGCTCCAAAACATCCTGGAAATAGCCTGCCTCCTGAATTCTGGGGACAGCTCAGGAGGGAGAGGTGATGGGCAAGTTAATATTGATGCTGGGTTCCCCCCACTATTTTATGATGAAAATTTCAAATGTACAGAGCAGATTTAAAAATTGCAGTGAACACTCATATGCCTACTGTCTAGATTCAACATTCGCTCTACTGGTCTGATCTTATATAACTATCTGATCCTGCTTGTGCCCTCACAGACAGATCAATCCACCTTCTTTTTAATGATTCTTAAAGCACACGGTATATATCAGGACACTGTGTCCCTAAACTTTCAGCAGGAGAACCACCAACTAGACTTTAATATTTACGATTTTTGATTTCTTTAAAAAATATAATTTTTTAAATATAGGAAGGATATTTTTATCCAGTGAAATGCACAGATCTCAAGGGGACCATCAGTTTGACAAATGCCGCCACTAAGCTCCTTACAATATCTGCTGACATCATGATGTTGGCCTTTGCTCATGGGATTGCAGCCTTTAAGACATCCTGCTGAGACTGTCCTGATGGAACTAAAGTCTACCATTTCAGACCTTCCGATGGGGCTCGAGTTGGGAGGGGCCCTTTCCTTTTGTGCTGTCTAATGTCCCTGGATTTACAAACTTAGAAAAAATAGAGTTCATTTTTATATATCACTCTGTATTAAAAGTAGAAAGAACACAGAGAACCTAGAAAAAGGCTAGAGAAAATTAACTGGAAAAAAATGGGATGGGAGAGGGAATAATTTCAGGGAAAAGCACATTCCTGCAAGCATTCTGGCTGGAGTTGGGCAAGGCTATAAAGTATGCAAAGAATTTGATAACACGCACATTAATGGCCCGTATTATGTAAAAATTATGGCCGGTACAAAAGCAGGACACTTGTGGAGGGTCTTGAAATATAGCATTGGGCTTTCAAAAGCTGCTTCGGAAAGGCCGACCAAAAGTGCACAACCTTCAAATGAAGAAAACTGAAACATTCTGCGAATTACTAACCACCACTCTCCTTGTCATCAACCATGGGAACGGTAGTCTGCGACAGTCTCAACAAAGTTGAAAACGCTGAGTTGAGCTTTTTTTTTTTTTTTTAAGTTTGAGGCCAGAATCAACACATTCTTTTGGATGCTGCCTAATTGTTTTCATGTTTAATATGCATGCTGGTGATATCAGTTTTGAAAACTGTGAAACATTACAGGGAAGAAGGATATAGAAAGGAGTACGGTTCTAACCCCCACCTGCAGAGATGAGCGCGAGCAGCCAACTTCTCCCCCTGCGTTTAGTTTTCACACGGCGTTTCTTGGACGACCGTTCTTTCCACAACCAGCCCTTTCGAACAAAAACGTCAGAAAATATCCATTAACGTCTTTCCCTTTCTCTGCCGGATGGGATCCAGAGATCGCTTATAGGCTGGAAGCGTTCTGGATTAAAAGAGAGACCTTGGAAGGCAAAGGAACTGCAAAGAGACACGCAAAACATCACGCCTTTATTTTGGTGAATTAGCAACAAAGAAAAGGATTAGCGTGGACGGGTACTTTTCAAAAATGTTTTTTTCCCTCGGGCTCCCGCTAGGGTGGAGGAAGTTGCCCGGCTCCGAGGGCGGGTGGACTGGAGTAGAGAGACGGACGGGGCGCGTCCCTCCCGCCTGCGCCCCCGCGGGGACGGCTTGGAGGGGGGGCGGCCGGCAGGTGCCCGCATCCCCCTCCCTCTCCACCCCTCCAGCCCGCGGCGGGCCTTCCCGCTGGCGGGCGCGGGCCTGGGGCGCGGGGGCGGGCAGGCCGCGGGGGGCGGGGCGGGGCCGGGGAGGAGCGCCCGGGGGGCGGGGCGGGGCCGGGGAGGAGCGCCCGGGGGGCGGGGCGGGGCCGGGGAGGAGCGCCCGGGGGGCGGGGCCGGGGAGGAGCGCCCGGGGGGCGGGGCGGAGCGCGCGGCCGGGGGAGGAGCGCCCGGGCGGGCGGGGAGGCCCGCGGGGAGGAGGCCCGGCGCGCGGCGGGCAGCGCCGGCCCCTCCCTCCGCGAGCAGCTGCGGCCTCGGCGCGCGGCGGGCGGCGGGCGGCGGCGGGCGGCGGGTGGGGGTCCCGCGCTCCGGCGCCCAGAGCCAGGCGGAGACCCTGGCGGCGGCCGCGGCCCCGACTCGCGGCGCCTGCTGCGCTCCGGGCCGGCATGTCGGAGGCGGGCGGGCCCGCGCCCGGGGCGCCCCCGCTGCCCCCCGCGCCCCCGCAGGGCCCCCCGGGCGCGACGGCCGGGGGCGCGGGCTCCTGCGGGCCGGCCGCGGCGGGGGCGGCGGCGGGCGCGGCCGAGGGCCCGGGCGGCGGCTGCTCGGCCCGGATCGCCGTGAAGAAGGCGCAGCTGCGCTCCGCCCCGCGGGCCAAGAAGCTGGAGAAACTCGGGGTGTACTCCGCCTGCAAGGTAGGCGCGCCGCCCGGCCCCCGCCCGCCCCCGGGCCGAAGAGCCGCCCCGGGCCGAGCCCCGTCGCGGGGCGCCGACCCGAGAGGACCCCTCCCCCCCCCAGGCGTTGCTCCGCGTCCGCGCTGCCCTGGGGCGCTGCTGCTCTGTAGGAGCTCGCCGCAGGCGCCTTCCGGGAGCGGAGCGGGTCCCAGGGAGCCCCTCTCGGGGGCCTGCGCGCCCCCCCTCGGTCCTCGTCCCCTCTGGGCGGAGCTGGGTGGAAGTGGGGGCGCGACTCCGGACTCGGGGCGCGCGGGGCGGGGGGAGCGGCCGCGGGGTCCCGGGGCGCTGCGCGTGCGGGCGGCCGGGCGCCCCGTGCTTTGCTTTGCAGCCGGGACGCTGCCCCGGCTCTCGGCTGTAAACAGCACTCCCGGCTCTTCTGCCCGTCCGGACGCGGCGCCGCCTGGGGGCCGCTGTCAGCTCGGCCTGGGCCGGGTGACGGCGGGGCGGGGACGGGCGTCCCGGCCCTGCGCCCCCCGCGGAGGGGGCCAGGCCGGGCGCTCGGGGTCAGTAGCCCCGCGCGCGCGTCCCCCGGCCCGGGGGCTTCAGCGTCTGCAGGGGAGTCTCGGCTCCTGGGCGCGCTCCCCTCCGCGCCGCTCACGCCCTGTGTGGACCCTGCCCGGTTCCGTGCAGGCTTGTCGGCTGGGGTAGCATGCACTCACGCTTGAGTGCTCACGGGCATCTCCCGGGCGCCGCTTCCATTTTCACGCGATGTCCGAAGGGCTGGGACGAGGCTGAGAGGCTGCTCTATGGGGGTGCGATGCTGGGCGGCTCACAGGCCCCATCCCGCGGGCAAACCCCAGTGCCACCCGGGACGGTGTCGGACTACTGAAACTGGGCGACAGCGGTGCCCCGAGGCTGGTGTTTCTGAAGGAGCAAAAGTGACCGAGGAGGAGAGTGCTTCTTAGAAGGGCCCGGGGGGTGCCTGGCAGGCGCCGTAGATGAGAGAACGAGGCGGGGGAGCCGCGGGCGCAAGGCAGGTCTGCGCCGGGCCGGGAACGGGCCCAGGTACCCGGCGGCCGCGGGTTCGGAACCAGAGGGGCTCGGCCCGGCGGCGCTTGTCCGCTCCGAGTTTCTAGTGTGGTCTTTTAATCGGGTTCCTTCTCACCCTGCTGCTCCCCTAACTTGCCTGAAGTTTTGGTTCTGTCTAAAACCCTTGAGCATCTGCCCTGCATTCATATTTTTAATCCTTTCAAATGTCCGTGAGTGAAATTAGCGCCTTTTCTAAAGTTTATAACTTGACTGTTTTACGTGCACGTTAACAACCAAACCTATTGGAACGGAGCGCCTTGTCATCGAAGGTGTCTCTTCTTGCTCCTGGGAGGCTGAGGCTCCATATCCAGTTGCTCGTTAGTTCATGCAGTGTTAGAGGGATTCCCATCAGGGTGCCAGGCGTCGTGCTAGCTGGGACAGTGACACCCAGAATGTGTCCTTCTGGGGCTACTGGCCGGACGTGTGCGCGGCCTTTCGTGCAAGTGGTGGGTGAGCCAGTTACAGTGAATCTCAGAAAACTTGCCTTTTTAGAATGCTGTTGGCACTCAGACCAGGCCCTTCACGGACTGAAAAGCACGGGTTGGGTAGGAATAGCTTCCTGGAGGAAGTGTCAGTGGGTGCTAAGAACTCTTAGCGGTGCAGGGTGGGGTGAGCTGCAGCCTCTAGTAGTGAAGAGACTGAAAGCAGTTCTGACAGCTTGGAGCTGGGCCAGCAGGGCCTAGAGGGTTGGTGGGGAGGTGTGTGTGTGGCCAAGAGGGAGGACAGGGATCTTAATATTATCTCAGGTTTTTTGTTTGTGTTTTAACTGTTCTTGAGTGTGAGGAGGTGCAGGAGACCAGCATCTGTGTTCCTTTCTGAGCTTGCCTGTACCTTTTATATAAGAAAACCCCAAAGGACAGATTCCCCTACCTTCTGTCACTGATCGGCCACTTGGCAAAAGTGGCATCTCTCTGGAAAGAGGAGTACTTTCCTGGGGGTGGGGGTGGGTGGGTGTTGGAGTTATTGAAAGAAAATAGGCCTCAGACCTGATAAAAGTCTGGCCTTTAAACTTCACAAACAAGCAGAAAAAGAAGGGAGCTAGTTCCTAGCCAGGGAGGGGCACCACACCCCGGAGAGAAAAAAAAAAGAAACAGACTTGTTTTGCAGGATCCGGAGTAGAGCTCTTGGAACTGTGTCCTGGCCCAGGTCGCTCAGGTGACCCAGGCAGAGTGCTCGTTAAAAATGTAGGTCTGAGCACATTCTGTCCCTACTGACCCTTAATTTCTCTTTACCGCAAGACCCTGCATGGGCTGGCCACTGCTGTCTCTCCGGCCCCTTTTGAGGGCTGTGCATGCAAGGTTCCCTTCTGCCTCAGGGCCTTTGCACATACTGTTCACCAGGACCGAAAGTTCATCTTCCCTCACCTTCAAGCGAACTCCCAGCTCTTCCTGCAAACCTGATTCCTTGCATCACATTCAGAACCCTATTCAGCCTTCCCATTCTAAATTTTCAGAACCCCTCTCTGTACTCATGTCTTCTTCCTGGTGCTTTTGTCTTGACTTTTAATTGTGTGATTATTTGATGATATGTTTGTCACTCTGGATAGATGCTAAGTGATGTGGTTATTGACTGGCTGAGTGAACTAGAAAAAACCGAGATGATTCACTGCTAGAAGACCAGTAGTGAAATTGTAGCCTGATCACTCTTTGACAGCTGGGTGGAGGGAATTGGTGATTTTTCACCTAGGGCCTTTCCAGGGCTCTCACAGATGTGCATAGGACTAGATTTTTAGTGTTATAGGAGCGCCGAGTAAGTTACAAGGAGCCCAAATCCATATCTGTTTGAATGAGAGTGTAATTTATGTACCGGAAAGCCAAAACCATTACCTGATTCTTCCTAGTGAAATAGGCCATTTCTCGAGGAGAGGAGGCTGGAGGGGGTGGTGGGCGAGAGCCCCGTGCGTTCACACTTCAGGCCCCGGTGCGTGACCTTGGACGCGGACTTTACCTCACTCTCCGTCTCCTTGCCTACAGCGCGGGGCTCGGAGCCGCCACCTCGCAGGGTGACACTGCGGACTTCAGATGGGCTACTGTGTCTGAGCACCAGCAGGCGCGTGGTCCCTGGTGCATCCTCTCAGCAGCTCAGAGGAGGGTACCCTGGAGGCGTGGGAGTCGAGAAGGAACGCGGGGCTTGGTCTCGGGTCTCAGCTCTGCCGCGTGTGTGGCCTTGGGCACCAGCCACGGAGTTTCCCTCTGAACCTGGCTTGCTTCATCTCTAAGACGGAGACCATGACTTCAGCCTTGAAGTTCAAAGACAGAAGGTCCCAGAATGTTCCTGGAACCTTAGACTGTTGTTGGGTCCGCACTGGCAAAATGAATCTGCCTGGTGCTGAAACAGAAATAGTTTCTGATGTAGAAAACAAGCTTATAGTTGCCAGGAGAGAAAGCCGTGGGGGGATAAATTGGGAGATTGGGGTTGACGTGTGCGCGCTGCTGTGTATCAGATAAGCAAGGAAATAGTCCTCAACAACCTGTGGTTCCCTCCACGGGAAAAGACTAAGGAAGAGTGGGTGTGTGTGTCTGTGTAGCTGATTCACGCTGGTGTACACCTGAAGCTGACGCGACGCTGTGAATCCACAGCGCTCCACTAAAAATTACTAGAAACAAGAAAAGAAGTTGCGTGGCACTGTGCTCAGGGTTCCAGTCAGGGGCCGCCAGGCAGTTCCAGAGCACGCAGTTGATGGGACTCCGGGCTGAGAGCCATGCTTGAGACAGAGACGTGGGCACAGGGCTAGAAAATTACTCATTTAAAGAATAATGGCTTATCGTCTGGAAGGGGCCCTGGAAGGGTGTGAACCACTGTGGGCACAGGCACCGGTGCCGCTGTGAGAGTGAAAGCTCCCTGTGTTGGGGGTGTTGGGGCTGCTGGCACTCGAGGGGGGACGAGAACCAGCCTTGAAGTTGAGGGGAGCATGGGAAGCCTTTGTTTGCGTTTGTCCATCCTCCTGGGAGCAGATTGCTGTTCCAGCATCTGGAGCAGCGGCTCTTACCCAGGAGCTCTTGTGCCCCCCGCGGGATGTTTGGCAAAGTCTGGGGACATTTTTGGCAATTGTAATGGGGGGAGGCAGCCCTGTGGGCAGCTGGTGAACAGGCCCAGGGTGTTGGTGACGTCCCATGGTGCGGGCCGCCCCTCTGCATCTGCCGCGGGGGCCCAGCCCCCGAGACAACGGTGCAGAAGCCGAGAAACTGCTTCAGGAGAACGTTGATTTGCCCCCAAATACCATAACTTTGTAGCCGGGGAAAAAATGAATACTTTTCATGTTAATTTGAATAGCACTCAAAATCTGAAAAAAATCTCGTTTGTGAATCCTGGGCATATTTTTAAACAGCTTTATTTTGTATAATCTATAGACCATAAAACTCACCAACTGTGTGTAGTCAGATGCTTTTGCGTGAACGTGCCCAGCAGTGCTTACGTGACCGCAGTCCAGCGTTACCACTCTGCCATCCCTCCCACCCCCTGAAAGTCTGGTCACCGCCCCCCACCTCCCACTGAGGGCACCCTTTTAAAAGGCGATGTTTTATGTCAGGGGATTGTTGGTTTCCAAACAGAAACAAGTATCTTTTGGGCGACATTTTCAGATCAGCAGTATTGTTACAGCAGAGCACAGCACACCCAGGTGGGTAGATAAGACGTTTAAAACAAAAAACCCTACTCAGCCTCTAGCCACATTGCTCTAAAAGGGGGTGCCGTGGAACCAAGCACTGGGGCAGAATGTTTCATCTGGCAGGCACCATACAGAAAGTGAGAAAGATGAGCAAGTTGAATTATTTCCTCCTAAACTCTCAGAGAAGATTGAAATGCCAGCCTGCAAAGCCTTCAGATTACAATTTGCTGTTTTATGTAACTGAGAAAAGTAGTTTATAGGGCAAAACAGCACAAAAATCTGCTGAGGACTGTTTTGTTTTAGGAAGCCTGTGCTTGCAAAAGCAGTGTTTTCTGAGGCCGTGCTGGTGGGTCTTGTGTGTGTTTGTGTTTACCATTCAGTAGGTCTAAATCTTACCCGTCCACACTGGCAGGATTTAATCCCGCGTCCATTTAATTCTGTAAATGCATGGGTCTGACCAGTTGTAGGGATCGTAGAAGGTGAAACATGGTCTCATTCCAGGTGCCGTGGAACAGTCAGAACATCTTCTCAGCTGGATACTCAGCTCAGTGCCAGTAAAGCCTGGGCTCAGGGGCTTCTGACCGAGTTGTCTGTTCCACCCTGAGAGGAAGGTTTGGGAAGAGTTGTCAGAGGTTTCTGGCTCTGGACAGTCTCCTAACTCGAACCCGACTCCACGCTTTGAAACTGCCGCAGTGCCTGTGTGGGACTGCAGGCCACCCGACCTCCTGGAGGGTCGCCTGCCCCCCAGCCCGGCGCCCCCAGGCAGGCCTCGCCTGCCAGCCTTTCCGTCTCCCACGGGAGGCGCGGAGGCAGGGGCCGCCCCGTCGGCTTACCGGGAAGACGAGATCGTGGAGCTTCTCCGAGCCTTCTCAGAACACAGGCACTCCACCGACGTCCGTTCACTTTCTGGCCGTTTCCGTCGCGGTCGGCGGCTCTGTCGCTAGCGTGCGTTTTGCTGCTTGTCATCTGATGCTCCCACCTGGGGGACAGAGAGGCTGGGAGGCCGTCTCAGCCACCGGCGGGCCGGGCGCGGAGGAGGGAGCCGCCCCCGCCCGCGTCCTCCGCGTCCCAGGCGGGCAGGGCGCCTTCCTGCAGATGGGCCACCGGCGGCCTGCGTTCCTGGCAGGCCTTCTCGCGCGCCTCCTATTTGATGTTTATTGTGCTCCTATTGAGAGGGATGTTCAAAGGCTTTCTCTAGTTCATTGAGACGTCCAGGCCGTAAAGCGAGCAGAGTAGCTGTTCTTTATGACTGGCCCGGGGCAGACAGATGCTTGCCCTAGATTGCTTTAAAGCTGACAATCGAGAGCGCCACCGCGCTGGCCCCAGAGAGTTCCCTGTGGAAGGGAGATGAAAGGGGTATCAACTCGGGCCGTCCTAGGTGCCAGGTGGGCTGGAGAGGTGAGGACTCACGGATCCTGGGAACTCAGGAGTCCCCGAATAGCTGCAGATAAGACTGCACACGCGGCAGAATTCCAGCACGATCCAGACGAAGCACTCTCTGCACTTGTGCTGCGCGGCCGGTGCGGTGCTCAGGTCTTCAGCGTGTGTGAGGGTCTGGGGGTGCGCTTCCGCGTATTTGCACGTCGGTGCTGCTGTCACGCAGATATCGCTGTGGAGCGTTCCCAGCCCCCCAGAGGCCTCGTGTGCGCCCTCCTCACCGCCGGTGCCCTTTTCTGTGATGCTCCTTGCCAGAGACTAGCTTTGCCTCCCTTGGAGGTCACATCAGTGGAGTCACAGCGCGGCGTGGCCTCCTTGCCTCTGGCCCTGGCCCTCCACGTGGCAGCCTAGGCTGCCTGTGTTCTCAGCTGGAGCCCTAGTTCATAAAAGCCCATGTTTTTAAGCTAGAAAACAAGTTAAAATTGGTTAACCATTTACAGAATGGAAGCCATTGGATGTGGACAGCTTACTAGGATGAATTTTAATTAGGCTTGTGAAACATTTATTTTATTTTTTTGTGGCTGCACCGCTCTGCGTGGCTTATGGGCTCTCAGTTCCCTGACCAGGGATTGAACCCAGGCTGCCCGCAGTGAAACCACGGCTTCCTAACCCCTGGACTGCTGGAGAAGTCCCCTGGTTAGGCTTCTGAAAGAAAAGATCGGAATTTGATCTTCAGATGTACTGGAAGAACCCACGAGGGTAAGAATGTGGCGGGAAATCTGGGAGGTGTGCCGGCTGCGCTGATGGAGAGAGGGGCTGGGTGAGAGGAGGACCCTGCAGCCGGTGGCCTCCTCCTCCCTGCAGCCCTGGGGAGCCCTTGCTGGTGACTGTCACGCCAAGTCCTGCCGTCACCCCCCCTTGGCTCTGGAAGGTGACCGAGCCGGCCACACAGAGCCGTGCATATTGCGTGCAGTCGCTGGGTTCCTAGAAGGCTGGCTGGAGTCTGGTCCAGAAGGCTCCACTGGACGCCGACACCTCCCTGTTACTGGCCCAGGGGGTGGACACGCAGCACAGAGATGGTTCCTCCTGGTTCACACCCACCCGATCTCCAGAACT
This sequence comes from Ovis aries, assembly GCF_016772045.2. Taxonomy (NCBI): domain Eukaryota; kingdom Metazoa; phylum Chordata; class Mammalia; order Artiodactyla; family Bovidae; genus Ovis; species Ovis aries. The sequence continues at coordinate 278,294,372 of NC_056054.1, forward strand.
GTCTGCTGAGGCTGCTAAGGGCCCCGTCCTCCCCAGGAGCAGCAGTGGGGCGGCTCGATTACTGTACAGCCTCTGGTTTTCCCAAACAGCTCATCCTTGGAAACCCGTGTTAAATATTGAAGATGAACTTACCATTTAATGGAATCATATGGACCGTACAGTAGCCTTTTCTGTAGTTGACAGGGTTAGCACCCTGGGGTTTCCATCTTTTTGTCTTGCATGTGTGCATATGTAACACGGGGGTGTCATCCCCGTGCCATTTATATATTCACTCAGCATTTGTTTCCATGGGCAACTTGGGAAGGTTGCCGCTCAGGTAGGCTTTCCTTTTTAAAACTTCTCACTGGAGGGCAGTTGCGGAGCAGCGCTGTGTCAGCTTCGCGTGTCCAGCAGAGTGAATCCGTTACACAGACAAGCACCCTGTTTCGATTCTCGCCCGCTCAGGTCACCACTGCGCGCTGGGGAGCGTTTGTGCTGCGAGGCATGTCCTTGAGTGAAGGTGAGAGTCGCTTAGTCGTGTTCCACTCTTTGGGACCCCATGGACTATACACTCCCTGGAATTCTCCAGGCCGGAGTACTGGAGTGGGCAGCCTTTCCCTCCTCCAGGGGATCTTCCTGACCCAGGGATGGAACCCAGGTCTCCCGCACTGCAGGCGATGCTCCGCCAGCTGCGCCGCGGGGAGGCCCGCAGTGTGGCCTCGCCAGTCATCCCTGTGGCGCGAGGCAGTGTGTTTACATCCACTCCAGCCTCCCAGTCTGTTCCTCCTCGCACGGTAGGCTTTCTTTAATCTGTTCTTCTGTTTGTACCCAGAGGCCCAGACACAGGACTTACTATGTTTTTAATCAGAAGTCAAATGCATTTATTTTGGAAAGAAAAGTGTGAATGATGTTTCTAACGATTCCCTTGGAGTGACTCACCACCTCATCTTAGGAGGGGGTTTCCTGTAGTCTCTTCAGTGACCTCAGGGCAAGGTGTGAGGGGTGTTTCCATGGAGACCACATCGTGGAGCCCGCCCCCACCCGTGCTGGGCCTGGGCAGCCTCCTGGGGGAGGCCTCTGTGACCGCGGGAGAGTCCAGGAGCGCAGGGTGACCCCTAACATCCTAGTGACTGCTGGCCGTTGCTCGTCTGCGTCAGCTCTAACAAGCGGGTGTTCAAGCTGGCTGGCAGGAGGCCAGGGAGGCCAAGGTCAGCGCGCTTGGAAACAGCGACCTGAATCCTGGCAGCCAGGCCTCGCGCGTCCCCGCAGGACCACCTGCCCGGCCACCTCCCGGGGACGTGTCCACCAGCGCTGGCAGGACACGGGCTGGGGGGCTCCCCAGCGTTCTGCTTTCATGCTGTGAGTCTGCGGGTCAGTGAGGGTCCCGCCCCCTCTACAAGCCTTGGATCTCAGGGCTGTCGAGCGGAGAGAGGGGTCCTGCCAGCATCCCCGTTCATCCGGCAAGACCTCCTGGAATGCGCCGGGCGCTGGCGTAGACACTGGGGCCCAGCGACAGAGGGGCGCCCGCTCTGGGAGAGCTTGCTTTCTGGTAGCAGAAGCAGACAGTAAACAAGAAAACAGCAGAGAGTGCTCAGTGCCGTGCGCACAGTGAAAACGGAAAACAGGGCTGTGGACGAGGCTTCCTGGGCAGCTCGGCCCGACGTGTGCCCGGAAAGCCCTCTCCGAAGAGGGGACCGTCCTGGACCCGAATGACGGCAGGGAGCCAGCTCTGCATGGGGCCCCGGGCCCCGGGACCCGGGGAGAGGCTGCCGCAGAGACTCCAACCCAGGGGGCTTGGCGGGGTCACAGGCAGCCAGGACTGCTGGGCCGGGGGGCGGGGCCCCATTGGACCGTCCTCACAGGGTGAAATGATCCGATCTACTTCCGAGCAGTTTCAGCAAATGCGTAGCCAGACCCAGAACGTGTTTGTCCCCTTGGAAAGTGCCCTCAGAAGCAGCTGCGGGTCGTTTGTGTCCCTAAGGCTTTGATATTCCTGTATCTCTTGTAAATGACCCCACGTGGTGCGCACTGTTCTTTTTCCACTCCGCTTCGGCTTTGGGGTTCGTTCATGTTGCTGCATGCATCAGTAGTTTATTTCTTTTTATTGTTGAGAAATACTCCACTGTATGGACGTGCCATGGTCCATCTGTCTACCTGTTTGCAGTATCTCCAGAGAAGACCTGCTTGTTGTAAGCATCCTCTTCAGCTGCTCTCAGAAGGATAGAGTGTGTGAGAGAAAGAGCAGAAAAGAGGCCATTTGAAGTTATTACAGTCTGGGTCTAAGCGGATGGTGGCTTGGATGAAGGCAGAGGACAGGTGAGGAGACAGCTTGAGGCTGGATCATGAGTTTAGAAGCAACAGGATTTGAGTTATTGGGGGGCGTGCTGGCGTGTGAACAAAGGACAGGTGAATGTGTGTGATGTGTAGGTTGTCGCCCTGAGCAGCTGAGAGGAGGGATCCATTTATCAAGATGGTGAGACCTCGGGAGAAACATTGAGATGGGTGAGAGTTGAGAACTCTCTTACGGACGTGTTACGGTGTGATTCTGAGTTAAGGTGATGTTAAAGTGATATGATTCATTTAGCAGTTGTGTGTAGTATCTGGAGCATTCTAAATAGTTAGCAAATGGTAGCTACTATTCCTGGAGAAGGCAATGGCAACCCACTCCAGTCCTCTTGCCTGGAAAATCCCATGGACGGAGGAGCCTGGTTGGCTGCAGTCCATGGGGTTGCGAGGAGTTGAACATGACTAAGTGACTTCACTTTCACTTTTCACTTTCGTGCATTGGGGAAGGGAATGGCAACCCACTCCAGTGTTCTTGCCTGGAGAATCCCAGGGATGGTGGAGCCTGGTGGGCTGCCGTCTATGGGGTCGCACAGAGTTGGACACGACTGAAGTGACTTGCAGCAGCAGCAGCTACTATTCCAGTTACAGGCAGCGCTAATTAAACCTAAGTGTCCGCGAAGATGAATGGATAGAGAGGTGTGGTGTGTTTACACATTGGGCTGTTCAGTTCAGCTGCTCAGTCGTGTCTGACTCTTTGCGACCCCATGAATCGCAGCACGCCAGGCCTCCCTGTCCATCACCAACTCCTGGAGTTCACTCAGACTCACGTCCATCTAGTCAGTGATGCCATCCAGCCATCTCATCCTCGGTCGTCCCCTTCTCCTCCTGCCCCCAATTTCTCCCAGCATCAGAGCCTTTTCCAATGAGTCAACTCTTTGCATGAGGTGGCCAAAGTACTGGACTTTCAGCTTCAACATCAGTCTTTCCAAAGAACACCCAGGACTGATCTCCTTTAGAATGGACTGGTTGGCTCTCCTTGCAGTCCAAGGGACTCTCAAGAGTCTTCTCCAACACCACAGTTCAAAAGCGTCAGTTCTTTGGCGCTCAGCTTTCTTCACAGTCCAATTCTCACATCCATACGTGACCACAGGAAAAACCATAGCCTTGACTAGATGGACCTTTGTTGGCAAAGTAATGTCTCTGCTTTTGAATATGCTATCTAGGTTGGTCATAACTTTCCTTCCAAGGAGTAAGCGTCTTTTAATTTCATGGCTGCAGTCACCATCTGCAGTGATTTTGGAGCCCCCTAAAAATAAAGTCTGACACTGTTTCCACTGTTTCCCCATCTCTTTCCCATGAAGTGATGGGACCAGATGCCATGATCTTCGTTTTCTGAATGTTGAGCTTTAAGCCAACTTTTTCGCTCTCCTCTTTCACTTTCATCAAGAGGCTTTTTAGCTCCTCCTCACTTTCTGCCATTGGGCTGTTACTTAGCCCTAAAATGGATGAAATAATGTCGCTTGCTGCAGCACGGGCGGGTCTAGGGATTGTCCTAGTAAGTGAAGTAAGACGAATACCATATGGTGTCACTTACACGTGTTCGCTAAAATAGCACAAGTGAACTTACAAAACGGAAACAGACTCACAGAAAACAAGCTCATGGTCCCCAGAGTGGGGGTGGGTGCCTTAGGAGTCTGGGTTTAACGTATACACACTGCTGTGCACAAAACAGGTGACCAGCAAGGCCCCGCTGTGGAGCACAGGGGACTGGATTCAGTGTCTTGTGACGGCCTGTTATGGAAGGGAATACATATACGCACACACAGGATAACTGAATTACTTTGCTGTACACCTGAAGCGGCGGAGAAGGCGATGGCAGCCCACTCCAGCGTTCTTGCCTGGAGAATCCCAGGGACGGAGGAGCCTGGTGCGCTGCCGTCTATGGGGTCGCACAGAGTCGGACACGACTGAAGCGACTTAGCAGCAGCAGCAGCACACCTGAAAAGAACACAGTATTGTAAGTCAGCTACACTTGGAAAAAAACACCAGTGCTGAGTGGTGATTCTTGATCTTAGTGCAGTGACTTGCCCAGCTGGAGGCAAAGGAAGAGTGAGTAAACAGAAATAGTGGGAAATAGGGTCCCCTGGGCGAAGAGGAGAGCAGCTGATGGAAGGTCTTGAGTTTCAGGTAGAAAACTTCACACTGAATCCGCGTGCTAACAGTGAGTCTTTGCACCAGGAAGGAAGACACACAGGATATTTTAGAGCCAGGAGATCGAGGTCGAGATCGAGGATTTGGCGTGGGGTGCTCGCTCCTTGGCCAGCCGGGTGAACGCAGCGAGCAGGCTTCTCTGAGCGCGGACTCGCGGGTCCTGCGGGCCTTGGGGTGGGGAGATAGGACGATGCAGGCGACAGTCGCCTTGGGAGCGGCAGACAGAAGTGCTTAATTTTGCTGGTGGCGTTTTTGAGCGGAGCCCTGTTCCGGGCGGGGCGGGGCGGGCGTGTGCTCAGGTTGCGGAGGGGCCGTTCCTTCCAGCCGCTGCTGGGGGGCTGCGGGGCCTGGCGGAGAGAGAAGAGAGAGCCGGGAGAGGCTTCGGAAGGAGAGCCAGGCGGCCTGGCGTGGGGCCTCGCAGGCAGGTGGTCGCCCTGGGAGCTGGGGGCATGGATGTAGGGAAGGGCGGTGGGCAGGCTCCCGGGGCTGAGGGCGGCCTGAGAACCCGGCCGCGGAGCCGGGTGGGGAGCGGGGTGGGGAGCGGGGTGGGGGCCCGCCCTGCGGCCGGTGGGGCTGCGAGGCTGACCCCACGCGGGCCCCGGCGCCGCCTGTGCCGCTCGTCTGGTCGGCTCGGTGCCGAGACAGCAGGCGGGACCGAGGGGCCCCTGCCCGCGCTGGAGGCCGCGCCGGCCGCCTCGGGGGTCTCCGGCGAAGCCCACGGTGGGGGCGCGCGGGACGAGGCCCCGGGAGCGGCTCTGCGCTCCGTGGCCGCAGCCTCCGGAGCCCCTCCGGGAGACGCCGCCGGCTTTGGGCCTGGAGGGCTGACTCGGCCTCCAGGGGGATGCGGCCCCTCCTGGGCCGGCCGCGGCCCTGGAGTTGTTCTGACAGTGTCTGGGGGTCACGGGGGTCCTGGGCCTTGGATTCGCCCGGATCTGATGAGTCGCCGTGAAGACTCAGGTCTTGACTTGACTCCGGCCCGGATGCAGGGACGTCTTCCAGGCCCCGGGCCCCGTCCCAGAGCTTCCCCGCTGGTCTGATCCTGGCGCGCCTGGGAGGGTCCGCAAGGGCGCCGCGTGCCTCCTGACTGTCCCCGGCGCTCCTCCCCGGGGTCATTTCTCAGGGCTGAGTTCTCTTCTCCCCTGTACCCCTGACCGCTCTCAGCCCTTTCTTCCCTGGTTCCACGTGGCTTCCAGACCGGAACGGCACCCTTCCTCCAGGTCTCCAGAGAGCCTGTGTTTCCGAGTGCCTCACTGGTTGTCTGTTCTCTCCTTCCAATTCTGTTTCCACTTTTTCTCTTTTTTTGGCTGTACCCTGCTCTACGTGGGGTCTTAGTTCCCAGACTGGGGCTCAGACCCTCGCCCTGCAGGGGAAGCGCGGAGTCCTAACCGCTGACCACCAGGGGATCCCCAGTTTTCACCTTCAGTCCCGGGCAAATTCCATCTCCTGAGGGAGGACTGTCTCCCCACTCCCACTTCCTTTTACCAGGGCTCAAAGCCGCCAAATCTTAAAGGTCCCGGTTTCTAGTCACAGCTTTATGCTGTCTGCGGGCCGTCCACGGGCAGTTGTGTAAGCCAGAGGGATTGTCACCGAGTGAGGAAAGAAAAAAGTTCGCGTCCCAGAAAGGATGGCTTAGCTGCTTAAATTCACAGCGTGTGTGGAAAGCTCCTGTTAATCAGGGAGAAGAGAGGTTTTAACAGTTGCATCCCTGAGGCCACCTTCACATTTTGCTGCTCCAAGTGTGGTCCTCACCTCACTTCTTAGAAATGAGATTCTGGGGCCTCACCCTGGCCCTCCTGATTCTGAATCTGCATTTTAACAAGATTGCTGAGGTAATTCGGGGGCAGATTAAAGTTTGAGAAACACGGCTGCAAATCCCACGAGTATCATTCAAACTGCTTCCAAAGCGTTTCACTTCCAGAGACAACATTTATTGGAATCACAGCTCATACAGCAGACTCCAGGTGTTGCTGCTGTTTTAAAATAGGAGGAAAGACTTTTTTTTTTTTTTTCCAAAGAAATACATGATAAAAAAAAAAAAAAAGACATGCTCACAGTTAAGAGCAGAATTCAGATGGCTCACAGTGGTGGCAAGTCAAGTCTTAGACACTCCCACTCCAGTCCTCCCAACCCCAGCTCACTCTTCCTTCTCTTGGAATCATTTTCAGAAATTGTCAGTCTCCCCTCTTCTCCTGCCCTCCTGAGGCTGCATCTTCCGTTTTCTACTGTAGTTTAAGGAGGGGAACTGGAGTCGTTGTACAGAAACCCATTTCTGATTCCAATAGAATGAATTTGCAAACACGCCAGAAAGCTGCAGGGCAGCAGGTCAAAGGTGTCAGTGAGTGAGGAATGCCAGCAAGAGGGCTTTATTATTAGCGCGTCTTAATTGTTTCAGCCTCTCCACTAATTGTGAAAACAGGGCAGCCTACTTAACGACTTATTTCTGTCACTTGTTATTTCTCCTTTGCTGGGGTAGATTCTGACAGGCGTGGCCACCTGGATGTTGTGACTTCTTTTGCTTTTTCCCTGATCAGAAAGGACAGTGATGGAGACCCGCCCCCCAGGGGCTGGTTTTTTATGATGATGATGGTTTTTAATGTAACTTATTAAGGTGGCAGCCCACTCCAGTACTCCTGCCTGGAAAATCCCATGGACGGAGGAGCCTGGTAGGCTGCAGTCCATGAGGTTGTTGAGGGTCGGACACGACTGAGTGACTTCACTTTCACTTTTCACTTTCATGCGTTGGAGAAGGAAATGGCAACCCACTCCAGTGTTCTTGCCTGGAGAATCCCAGGGACGGGGAAGCCTGGTGGGCTGCCGTCTATGGGGTCACACAGAGTCAGACACGACTGAAGTGACTTAGCAGCAGCATTAAGGTTCTTCCATTTGTATTTGAGAAAATAAGCCTCAATTTTGGGACACACTGTAGAAAACTCATATTTGAATAGATAGAGTTTAATAGCAAGTTCTTGCCCTTTTAAACCACAGCTTTATTGAAGTATAATTTGCATGGCATAAATTTCTCTAGCTTTAAGTGTGCAGTTCAATAATTTTAGGAAACTGTCTGAGTAGTATACTCATCACCGAAATCCAGGTTTCCATTGCCCCAGAAAGGGCCTTGTGTCCTTTTGAAGTCAACCCCGTGTGCACTTCCAGCCCAGACTACCGTCGACTTTCTGCTGCTGCTGCTCAGCTGTGTCCGACTGTGCGACCCTGTGGACTGCAGCCCCCCGGGCTCCTCTGTCCGTGGGATGCTCCAGGTGAGAGGACTGGGGTGGGTTGCCATCCCTCCTCCGGCGGATCTTGCCAACCCAGGGATTGAACCTGGGTCTCCTGCATTGCAGGCAGTTGCTTTACCACTGAGCCACCAGGGAAGCCCAGTCAACTTTCCATCTCTGTACATTTGCCTTTTCTGGAGATTTATATAACTGAAATGTATACTATGTGATGTTTTGGTGACTGGTTCCTTGCATAATGCTTTGCAGCTCTTCCTTGTGGTAGCTCGTATCATCCTGTCGCTAGTTTCTGCCCTGTCATATTCCAGGAGGTATGCCGCATTTTATGAATTCACCGGTTGATGGACTTTGGGTTCTTTTCACTTTTTGGCTAATATGAATAATGTTACTGAAAATGATTTTTTTAAAGTTGTGGTAGAATACGTATCACGTAAAATTTATCATCTTAACCATTTTTAAGTTCAGCAGTGTTGATAAATTCACGCTGTTGTACAACCATCATCGTCTCTCTAGTGTATTTCATCCTGCAAAAGGAAACTCTGTTCAACAGCTCCCTACGGCTTCACTTACTCAATTCCTGGCAACCTCCCCTTGTCTCTATGACTTGACTGCCTTTCACTCTGTGTTCTTTCGATGCACAGAAATTGTACATCTTGATTAAGTTGTGTTTCTGTTGTTGCTGTCTGTGCTTTTGGTGTCCTGTCCAAGCCATCGTGGACAAGTCTAATGTTAAGCTTTTCCCTTATGTTTTCTGTCAAGGGTTTCATTGTTTTAGGTCTTTAATCCATTTGAGGTTGGTTTTTCTGTATGATGTGAGAGTCCAACCACCTCATTCTTTTGCATGTGAATATTCAGTTTTTCCATTTGTCGAAAAGGTTGCCTTTTTCCCATTGAATGGTCTTGGCCTCCTTGTCGAGAATCATTTGACCACCTATGTGAGGGTTTATTTGGGGGCTTTCTGTTAGTTTAACTTTTTATGAAACTGCTGAGTTGTTTTCCACGGCCTCTTCAACAGTGTCCAAGGACTCCTGTGTCTTCATGACCGGATGTATTACCTGCTCTTTTGATTGCAGTCATCCTTGGGGGAGAAGTTGTATCCCACTATGGTTTTCATTCTTAACCTTTGAAAGTTTTGCTTTTGTCCAGCCTGGAACAGAGAGGTAGCAGAACAGACAGACACACGCGCACAACCACAGGGCCTGAACACACTCGGTGCTTCTGCAGGGCAGGCTGAGCAGATGCAGGGAGCTGTCTTAATGTCCAGAGCTGCTGCTTTCTCTTCTGAGTAGCGGGAGCAGTAAATCCCTTTCTCACACAGGGTGAGATGGGAATGTGTATGCAGGTGCCTGTTTTAGCCCATGCTGTGGTGTTGGAGTCACAGCTTCACTCCCTAATCCCGTCTGTTTGTTTCCGCTGTGGGACATTCCCTGTCACTGGCTTGACTTCTCCAGCAAGCACAACTCTGGCATTTTAAGCCTGACGGCGTCCTGCTGAGGGCCTGGCGCTCCTGCTGCAGCTCCTCTGGGTGCCAACCAGGATTCTTTAGGCCCAGAGCACCCCCCTCCCTGTCTGCCTGCCATCTGGGTCATGGTTACTTGTTTATCCAGTTTTGCTTCCTTCTGTCCTGGCTTCTGCATCCTCTGACCTCTCACCCTGGATCCTGCTGGGGCAAAGACCATTTTTGTGCCGTTGGCTTGTCGGCAGCACTGAGGCGGCCTTTTCTCTCCCTGCGCTGCTGCTCTGCAGAGACGGGCTCCTGGGGAAAGAGCTCCCCACCCCCATGCCCGGGTAGTAGCTGCCACAGTAATTGGCTTGGCAGTCACTCCCTGCAAGGTTGTCCTGCAGCTGATACTTTGTTGAAGCTGCAAGGCCAACCCCCTTGGGAGTTCCCCGAGCCAGCAGCCGTCTGGTCTAATTAAGGTGTTTTGAAGGGAGCCCTCTTATCTCAGAGAACAGTGGCGGCTGGAACATCTGGAAGGGAGATAGGGAGGCCAAGGCGGAGGGCAGGTAGCAGCAGCTTGGTGCACTTGGCAGAAAATGCTCTGCTGGCATCAGGGGTGATGCTGAGTGTTTTCTCAGAACTTAGTACGTCTTCTCTCGTAAACTGGGCCGTAGGGCCTGCACACGTTGAAAATACGGTGCACTTAGGGCTCAGCATGTCCTGTGGTATTTGTACACATGTAGGAAGTACTGTTCTTATCCCACCAACATGAAATATCCAGAAACAAGTGAGCAAAATCCAGAGACTTCCAGATATTTCAATTGGGTATAACTTTCATCACTTGGAAGCATTTAAGAGATATGGGGACTCCTCTGTACCTAAGCAGTTAGGCTCCGTAGTGAAGACTTGGGTTTGGAGGGCGAGTTCCCTTTACGCTCTCGTGCAGCAGCCTCGATAGGAGTAGAACGTGGGCACCTGTCTGTAACTTGGCATTCCCTAATAGCCACTTGTGCTCTTAAACTTTGTGTTAGAGTTGGTTTACAGTGTTGCGTCAGCATCAGGTGTACAGTGGAGTGAATCAGTTATGCGTGTGCATATATCCACTCTGTTTCAGATTCTTTTCCCACGTAGGTCATTACAGAGTGTTGAGTGGAGTTCCCTGTGTTACACAGCAGGTTCTTATCTGTTTTATGCCACTTGTGTTAATTTTCTCAGAATGCCATAAAAAAATGATCATAAACATTATTAGTTCCTTTAATTCAGTTTTGGAGGCCAGAGGTCTGAAATCAAGGTGTCAGCAGGGCAGGGCTCTGAAGGGTCTGGGAAGAATCCTTCCTGGGTCTTCCTAGCATCTGCTGGCTCCTGGTAGCCTCGGCTAGGACCAGGGATCGACCCGTGCTCCCTGCATTGCAGGCTGGGTTGTTAACCCCTGAACCACTGGGGGAGCTCCCTCTTGGCTTTATAGATTCTCCTCTCCAGTCTCTGCCTCTGTCTCCACAGGGCGTCTTCCATGCGTATGAGTGACTCGGTGTCATCTCTCTCCTTTCTCTTACACGAACACCGCTTACTGGGTTTAAGGCCCAGTCTAAACTAGGCTGATTTTGTCTCAAGACCCTTAAGTAACTCTGTGTCCAGACAAGGTCCCTTTGTGACGTTCTGGGTGGTCATAAGCTTTGGGGACAAGTATTCACCATATAAAAAATGGAAAGGAAACACTTTCACTAGTTTTAATGTTTTACCTAATATTCCCAAATATCATTATAGCATGGAATTAGTAGAAAAGAGTTCCTAGGTAGATAGTTCAGCATTATTTCCCCACCTCTGACGCTCAGCCTCTGACCTCAGCGCAGATCTGACAATGTGGCTCACCTTGGCCTTGCCCTCGGGTGTCAGAATGGTCTGGAGCCCTGCACGTGGTCGACACAGCTTTCCCACTTCAGGGTTTCTCTGTCCTCCCTTCTCACCCTCCCTCCACCCTCCTCTTAGTTTTCATGGAATTTTTCTGTTTATTTGGGAAAAGTCTCAGTCCTTCTGAACAAAAGAAACAAAACCCTACTTTGTAAAAGCTACCGGGTTCCCAAGACTCAGCGAGGAAGCAAGCTTAGCCGATTTTGAAAGAAGTCTTTTATTCAGTTACTTTCTAAATCATTGGAGTTTCTTGTGCAATTTACTAAGCTCTTCTGTCACAAGTGGCTTCAGTGTGGGGGTGTAGCCTTCTTTTACTGAATAGGGGGAATGCAAGGGTCTCGGGAGGACTCTCCCTCCTGTGAGGTTCCTGACCTACCCACTTCTCAGGCCCCCAAGAATACGGCAGACTTCTGTCATATTAAGACAAGAAGAGGCATCAACTTTTAACTTCTGGACTCTTAAAGTCTGTTGCAATCATGAGGTTAAGATTTTTATCTCTGAAAACCCATATCCTTTCTCCAAGAACTGGAAGCTTGTTCCTGTCTTGGCTTGAACCTCAGTGAGGGGAGGGGGCTTATAAGCAGGGACAGGGACAAGGGTGTTGGATCCTGGAATTCTTACATGTGGTTTATGGTGAGGATGTGGTTTCCACCCTCTCTGTGTGTACTGAGCCTCTGTTACTGTTGTTGGAATCTCTCTGGAATTACTTTTCATTCAGAGGAATCAATGTCAAAGAAAATTAGCAATCAACCCATGAATATGAACTCCAGAGAAGAATACAGAATACAAAGGGAATATCCCTTCCCCTCCCCAACTTTCACCCCCCCCACCGCCAAAGTGTGTATCTTTCTAGTTCCTCTGCATATCCGCATTCCTACATTTGAAATTGCTTATGCATTTAACAAACATACATCAAATTATGCTCCATATTATTCTGTGGGTTTGTCTTTGCTGCCATTCACTAGGACCTAGAGAGGTTCCTTGTCAGCACAAATATTTAGCCTTATTTTTAAAAATGTTTTAGGTGTAAGCAAAGTTACATCTATATATCTTCACACATTGAAAAGATTCTTTCCCCATATGGTCATTAGAGGGTGTTGCGTAGAGATCGCTGTGCTGTGCAGGAGGCGCTCGGTAGTCACTGTTTTATGTGTGGTGTGTGTAGATATCAATCCCCATCTCCCAGTTGATCCCTCTCCCCTTCCCCTGCCGGTAACAGTGAGTTTGTTGTCTACACTGCAACTCTCTTTCTGTTTTGTAAATAAGTTCATTTGTACCTCTTTTTTTAGATTCCACATATAAGTGGTATCATATGATATTTATCTGTCTCTGACTTACTTCACTCAGTCTGACACTCTCTAGGTCTATCAGTGTTGTTGTAAATGGTGGTATTTCTTTCTTTTTTATTGAGTAATATTCCATCGTGTATGCTTGTTTTTGTCCTGTTGGTCAGTCGTGTCTGACTCTTTGCGACCCCATGGACTGCAGCATGCCAGGCCTCCCTGTTATTCACCATCTCCCAGAGTTTACTCAAACTCATGTCCATCGAGTCAGTGACGCCATCTAACCATCTCATCTTCAGTCGTCCCCTTCTCCTCCTGCCCTCAATCTTTCCCAGCACCAGGGTCTTTTCCAGTGAGTCGGCTCTTAGCATCAGGTGGCCCAAGTATCGGAGCTCCAGCTCCAGCCCTTCCAGTTTATGCTGTGCGTATGTATCACATCTTTTTTAATCCATTCCTCTGTCGATGGACATTTCAATTGCTTCCATGTCTTGGCTATTGTAAATAGTGTTGCAGTGAATGTTGGGATGCATATATCTTTTTTGTTGTTTAATATTGTGAGCAAGTGACTCCAAGTTAGGAATAACTTTTTAATTAGAGGATAACTGCTTTACAGTGCTGTGTTAGTTTGCGTGTGTCTTTTAAATTAGTTTTCTCCAGATTCATGCCCAGGAATGGGATTGCTGGGTCATTTACGTGAGGAGCGTCACTTTTCGTTTGTAAGCTGACCAATCTTTTGTTCAGTAAGTGATGTGATTCCACAGTGATCGGAACCAGCATCTTCAAGCTCCTTTCGTTGGCTGCATCCTCTTCAGGTCCTTGCTTTAAAGTACTGTCATAGTTGATCATGACGTATAGAGCTCTGGTCTCAGCTAATCTTTCACCTAACAGGGCTCTCCTACCATGTTACCAGCATCTTCATTACCACTTCCATCCATTCTGCGCCTACCCACCTTCATTCCTTGGTGCCTCTAACAGTCTTGTGGGATGGATATTTTGTGCTCCTTTCATAGATTAGGAAGCGTAAGGTTAAGGGATTTGCCCCAGGTTCATACGGTTAGCAGATGTTGAAGTTAAGATTTGAAATTGCCTCTACATCACTCCAGGCCCACCCTCCTGAACAGAGCTCTGATACTGCGTGCTGTCCCCGGCCGCCTGTCTGCCAACCTCAGCCCAGGCTGAAACACTTGGCTGGCAAACACATTCCTTGCCCCGTCGCTGCTGTGGGTTGGTCGGGGGCAGGTGCCGGGGGCCGCGGCCGAGTCCTCCCGGACGCGCTCCGCCTTCCCCAGGTTCCCGCCAGCCTCTGCGGCGGAGCGCGGTCCTGCCTTCCCCCTGCGCTCCCGCTGGCTGCATCCCTGCCTTCTGCGCGCCCCCAGGCTCGGAGGAAGCGTATCCTGAAGGAAGATCCCGGGCCTGGGACTCTGCTGCGGGAAGACCCAGTCTGGGAGAATGTAATCACTCGCTTAGAGAAGATGCAGGCCTGCCTCCCTCTGGCGCTGCCCGCGCTCCCAAACGCCGCTTCACTTCTCTGAGGAAGCTCCCCAGGGACTCCAGGGCCTCTTACGGCCGAGCGCCGCTGGGCTGCGTCTTCATCTCCTGTGAAGAGAGGGTTCTGGTGTCTCAGCATCCAGGCTTGTGATGTGAGGGACACGCACAGGGTGCCCAGGGTTTGGAGCGAGAGTACACGGGGCGCGAGGAGCAGGAGAGGCTTGGGGCTTGCCTCCTTTCCCCTCTCCTCCCGGTGCACGTCACCCCCCGCCCTCCAAACGCAGGGAAGTGCCGTCTGCGTGCGCCGTCTGCGTGCGCCGTCTGCGTGCGCCGTCTGCGTGCGCCGTCTGCGTGCGCCGTCTGCGTGCGCCGTCTGCGTGCGCCGTCTGCGTGCGCCGTCTGCGTGCGCCGTCTGCGTGCGCCGTCTGCGTGCGCCGTCTGCGTGCGCCGTCTGCGTGCGCCGTCTGCGTGCGCCGTCTGCGTGCGCCGTCTGCGTGCCGTCTGCGTGCGCCGTCTGCGTGCCGTCTGCGTGCCGTCTGCGTGCCGTCTGCGTGCCGTCTGCGTGCCGTCTGCGTGCCGTCTGCGTGCCGTCTGCGTGCCGTCTGCGTGCCGTCTGCGTGCCGTCTGCGTGCCGTCTGCGTGCCGTCTGCGTGCCGTCTGCGTGCCGTCTGCGTGCCGTCTGCGTGCCGTCTGCGTGCCGTCTGCGTGCCGTCTGCGTGCCGTCTGCGTGCCGTCTGCGTGCCGTCTGCGTGCCGTGGGAAGAGCCGCGGGGAGGCCCCGCCCCAGGCACTGCCGCGGGCCTTTTTACCTGTGGACTCGGACTTTTGCCACAGGAAGTGCTGTCACGGGGTGATGGCTCTCCTCGTAGCCGTGGAGCGATCAGGGTTGATCAGGCCTGCTGGCGGCCTCCCCGCGTCCTCGTAATGAGGAACCTCATGCCTAACTAGGTCAGCGTCTCTCAGCGTCTGGAGTGGCAGATGCGCGGCCTTTGGTGGCGTTCATTCTGGTCCACATGGAGCTCGTGCCACGGCTACTTCCTTCCCGGGGTTGGCCTGCCTGTGAAGACTGCGGCTCTGGTTACTTAGGTGACCAGATGCAAAATCCATCATGCCTGTCAAAAGCTACAGAGGTCGATGAGACAGACTGAGGACAGAGTGTACTTCGGTCATTATCCGCTTGACCCCACACCTGACATAAGCCCTCTGCCTTCCTAAGTCAGGAAACCCTTGACTGGCAGCTTGGCACCTTTATGACAATTCAGGGAGCATCCTGCGGTCTCGTGGTGGGCCTTTCTTTCTGTCCAGGTAACGGAGACTTGTAAGTGCCGGGTTGTGTTTGTTAACGTGCTTCCCCGTGTGATGAGAGCATTGTTATCCTGGACTGGAAGTTAAAAGCAGAAGGAAGGAAGACGATTCATTGATAGAGATTCAGTTCAGTCAGTTCAGTTCAGTCAGTTCAGTGCAGTGCAGTGCAGTCGCTCAGTCGTGTCTGACCCTTTGCGACCCCATGAACCGCAGCACGCCAGGCCTCCCTGTCCATCACTAGCTCCCGGAGTTCACTCAGACTCACGTCCATCGAGTCCGTGATGCCATCCAGCCATCTCATCCTCGGTCGTCCCCTTCTCCTCCTGCCCACAATCCCTCCCAGCATCAGAGTCTTTTCCAGTGAGTCAACTCTTCGCATGAGGTGGCCAAAGTACTGGAGCTTCAGCTTCAGCATTAGTCCTTCCAGTGAATATTCAGGACTGACTGGTTGGATCTCCTTGCAGTCCAAGAGACTCTCAAGAGTCTTCTCCAACACCACAGTTCACAAGCATCAATTGTTCGGCGCTCAGCCTTCTTCACAGTCCAGCTCTCACATCCATACATGACCACTGGAAAAACCATAGCCTAGACTAGACGGACGTGACAGGAACGTGGGTGGATCCCCGCCGCGCCATGATTGCTGTTTAAGGAAAACAAGAATGGGGATGGTTGGCCCTCGTGACTAAAGGAAAAAATGAAGGAGAAAGAGAATGTTTGCAGACCCCCTGCCTCAAGCCCTTGTGTTCTGCCTGCACCCCCGTCTGCAGCCCGGAGGACCCTCCTGGAGCGGAAGAGAAGAGACACGGAGCCGGGCCGGCGCGGCAGCGTTCTCGGGAGGCCTTCCCCGCGGGGCCCGCACGGCAGCTCGGCTTTCCGCCCTGAGCTCCGCCCGCCCTGGCCGCCGCGCTCTGCGGAGCAAACCAGGCCTGGCTGCCCCTGCGCAGGTTGCTCCTCCTGCCTGGGATGCTCTTCTGCCAGCGAGCTTCATCGTCAGCCTTTGCTTGCCTGCCCGCGTCTCTAAAAGTCCCGGTTAGAACCGTGCGTTTGACGGCTCTGTTCCAGACCTTCGCGGCCCGCCGTCCGTCTTTCCCGCCCAGCACCAGCCCGCTCTGATGGCCTGTGCGCTGTGCCCGCCTGTGCTGCCCGGCCGCCACCCCCAGCGCCCCCGCGGCTGCGGCCCCGGGCCGGCAGGGTCTCCTCGGCTCCGTCCATACCCGGCAGGCGTAGCCGGCGGGGAGTAGGCCCTCGGCGCGCATCGTGCAGCCTTGACCTCGGATGTCGTTCTCCCGACTCCAGGTTTCTGGCCGCCGCTGTTCTCTCCTTCTGGGTTTGGCGCGCCCTCCTCATTGGCTGCTTTTGTCATCACTTGTTTTTCTCTAGCCAAAAGCCTTTTTTGGAAAGGGCAGCTGAATCAGACCAACTGCTCAGAACAGCTGGAGGCGGGGCCGCTGGCCCACTGTGAGGAGATGAGGAGTGGATGGGGCGGGGGTTCTCCCCCAGGTCTCGAGATTGTGGGGTGCCTTCTGGGACGCAGACTCTCATGAACATCACCTCAGGAACGTGGCCTTGGAGACCGTGTCTCTAAGAGGCACATGGCTTGCCTCAGAGAATTTCAGGGCCCGGTTTAGCTTAGCATCAGAGCATGTGCCTGGCCAGACCAAAGAGGGTCCCTGGAGCTATGCACCGGGGGCTGCTCTGCTGGCGTCGCTGGTGGAAGGTCCTTCCTCAGCCCATCCTCACTGTGAGGAGCAGTCAGGTGGGGCTTGCCAGGTTCCACGCACCCACGGGGAAGGGCTTACCATCAAAAGCAGGTTTTTCTTGCGTCTTGACCCTTCCTGCCTTGCCAGTTTATTCTTTCTTTTCTTACTCTCCTCTACCTGCACACACTTCAGAAACTATTCCTATCTTGGAGAATTTTCTGTGTGAGGTCAAGGCAGCAGCCGTTCTGAAATTTTCAGACTTCTGTTAACTTCAGTCATCTGGTACACCAGGGGCTGGGGTGGGTGGGTGGGATTGCTGGGACATCCAAACCAGGGAGAAAAGATGTCTGAGGGAACGAAAGATCTAACACAAAGTCCAAGCCCAAGCACAAAAATCTATTGCAATTTATTTAAAGGCCAGTACTGTCCAGGAGAAAGTGAAGTCGCTCCGTCGTGTCTGACTCTTTGTGACCCCATGGACACCAGGCTCCTCTGTCCATGGGATTTTTCTAGGCAAGAGTACTGGAGTGGGTTGCCATTTCCTTCTCCAGGGAACTTCCCGACCCAGGGATCGAACCCAGGTCTCCCACATTGTAGACAGACGAATGTTCTATAGCCGCATTAAAAAAGAAAAAAGACAACCGTCCAAGTGGGTCTTAATAGCTCTTAACTCCATGTTTCTAAGACATTGGCATTGCAGAATGTGACAAACGTGGAAGCTGCCGAGATGCTTGCTTTCTGCGCCAGTCTTCCAAGCCTGCTGTGTGCCTTGCGTCTCCAGTGTGTGCCCGTGTGCACAGGCCGCGTTGCAGGGGCCTGGTAGCCGCTTGTGACTTGTGAGGCCACAAGTGTTGGGCGGTGTACACAGAAGGCTGTTAGCTGGAGTGAATCAGCCCAGGTTTCATGTTGTTTCAGCAACTCATATTTTTATTTCTCATCGATAGAAGATTTCAAGCTCTCAATAAGAGAGGGCTGGTGTGGTGAAGGAGAGAGTCACTCAGTGCGAGCTTTCCACGTTTCCCTCCACCCTTATGACCAGTGAAGACCCAGAGTGGCACTCGGTAGAATAATCAGGAATAATGGATACCTTTCCACGCTTGTCCTCTGCTTTATAACCCAGGTCATCACAGAAACACTTGAGCATTTTTGCTGTTTTCTAAGAAGGTGGGGAAATGTGCTAAGTGGGGAAAGTTAAGAATGATGCTGTCAGGCGTTACCAGAAAGTGCTCTGGCGTGGGAAACCGGGGAGATTGTTGGGAGGGAGAACTCGCAGACTCCACGAAGAACTCTCCACGTGTACAGCTGGGGGCCCACGGCGGACTGGGAGGAGCCGGCGAGGGCGTCCTCACCTGCTGTGTCCCTCTGGTGGCTCCGGGGTCGCTGACCTCGTCAGTCCCTTGGGCAGAGCTGTCGCCAGAGCCCCACGTGTTGTGGGGACCTCAGGAGTCTGGCTTTTCCCTTCGGGAAGCTTGATGGATGGACTCCGTGGATGCTCGCTGGGGGCGTGGTGCCAGAGCGGAGGGCACAGTCCTCTCTCTCTGAGGCAGGATCAGCGGAAAGGAAACCAAAACCCCAAAAGCAACGACAAAACAACATGTCTGAGTCACACACCCTCTTTGCCTTTTTTCTGCTTTTGTTTCCTGCTAATACAGAGAACATTATTAAGTCAGGAGTGGGAAGGTTGCCGTCCTGTGACTGGTGTGTGTTACTTATGTATAAAACATTCAGTTCCTTGCTGTCTAGTATATAATTTTGTTTCTCCCTTTGTTTGTTTTTTAGGCAGAGGAATCTTGTAAGTGCAATGGCTGGAAAAACCCCAATCCCTCGCCCACGCCCCCCAGAGCCGACCTGCAGCAGATCATCGTCAGCCTCACGGAGTCCTGCCGGAGCTGCAGCCACGCCCTCGGTGAGTCCCGCCCCTCGGGCCCGCCAGCGGCGTCCCCGAGACTCGGCCCTGCTGGGCTGGGCGGGTTAGCCAGACTTGTCCACCTCGCCTCTGAGGAGGCCGCAGGCACGACCCCTTAGCCTCCTGGTTCTGCTGGGAGCTTCTCGCGGGAGGCGAGTCCTGCCCTGTGCGCACTCGGTCTTCTTCTTCTTGGAGTTGTCGGCTGTGCGGGGTCTTCGCGGCGGCTCAGGCTTTTCTCGAGCTAGGGCAAGCAGAGCTTGCTCTCTGATCGCGCTTCGTGAGGGCTTCCCATCTGGCGGCCCCTCTGTACGGGGCTTCAGCTGCGGGGCGCAGGAGCTGTGACACTCGGGCTTAGCCCGTCTGGCGCGCGGCGTCTTCTGGGATCAGGGCTCGCACTGTGTGTCCTGCGGGCGGATTCTTCGCATTCTCCACTGCCCCTTTCATCCCTCTCTGTGTCCCCTCACTTTCCCCAGGAGCTGGGCTGACCGCTGATGGGGGCGGGGCAGGGGATTGCCAAATGGGACGAAATGTGGCCGCTGAACTAGTTAGAATAATACTTAGCATGTCCTGATTCACTCTGATTTTTTTTTTTATTCTTTTCTGATTCCCTGAACTTTCTGAGTGCTTAATTTTATCTTCATATTCTTTAATTTCCTGGGTCTGCTATCTCTTTTCTTCCTTGGAATTGTGTTTGGTAAATATTTACTTGTCTTTTCCCTTTCAACATTCTTATCTGTCCCTGCAAGCTAATCACTATCAGCCTAGCCACACTCTGCCCGAGTTAGTTACCAGGACTGTGCTAATACAGTCTGAGTCCTGATACTAGTTTTAGGACAAACATTTTCTTTTTAAATTATATTCTGTCTAAGTGGATGAAAGTTATTGCGTAGTTTCCCCTAGAAATTCAAATTCAAAGTCATAGGGGGTCTGGGACTGCTGTTCTTACTTTCCTGTCTTCAGTCATCCGGTCTCCCAAAGAACGGTCATTGTGCAGGTTGCCGCCCCCTGCCACACCAGTGCAGCCCTGGCCATGCATCCTAACACATCCTAATTACTTTCCCACCTGCCCCTTGTGAGGGCTGGGTGCTTTTAGCCATCATCTTTCTCTCAAGCTTCCCGCTCATCTCAGATGGAGCATCAGCCTTCGGTAGCCAGCAGGTAGGTCTAGGTAGAAGTGTGATTTTGTATTCAGCTAGAGAGGGTTTCAGTCTGTATAGAACAAAATAGGACATAGTGCGATCTCAGGAAGTTACCACACCGGAGTGACCTGAGGAAAGGAACTAGAGAAGCTCCGTCTCAGGAGAGACGTAAACGCGCCTACAGTCGCATCACTGTGTTGGTTTAACTGGTGTCTCTTCTGGCTTTTGAAGCAGCCAGTGCAAAGCAAAAGGCCAAGGGTCACAGGAACGGCTTTGCTTGAAACTCACCTTTTCCACCGTCATCCCGGAGCGTTGCCCTTTAGAATTGCCTCGGGGAATGGGACGCAATAGAGCTCCTCAAACACTGGACTTGAACTGCACTTGGTATTGATGGGAAATCCTATTATCCTTCACCAATTAACGTTTAAAAACAGAGTTCTTTCTTATTTAGCTGAGCAGATTGTCTCCTTTGGGCACACAGGAATGCCCAAAGGCAGAAACAGCCTTTCTTGAAGAAAAGCTGACCTTGTTCCCTTTTATATTTCTTAACAAGCTGTGAAAACAAATACCCTTACTGTACCATACATAATTGAGAATGGGGAAAAGGGTACACATCCTTTATCCTGACAAACTCATGCCGGAAAGTTAACCTAACTGTAAATTGGATACGCCTTCAGATTAAAAGGGCAGCTATTAGAGCCATATTCACGGTACTGAAAAACTAAAACAGCCTAAATATCCCAGTGGAAGAGGTCCTTGCTTGAATTATGAAATTCATTGTTCAGTTCAGTCGCTCAGTTGTGTCTGACTCTTTGCTACCCCATGAATCGCGGCACGCCAGGCCTCCCTGTCCATCACCATCTCCCGGAGTTCACTCAGACTCACGTCCATCGAGTCCGTGATGCCATCCAGCCATCTCATCCTGGGTTGTCCCCTTCTCCTCCTGCCCCCAATCCCTCCTAGCATCAGAGTCTTTTCCAATGAGTCAACTCTTCACATGAGGTGGCCAAAGTACTGGAGTTTCAGCTTCAGCATCATTCCTTCCAAAGAAATCCCAGGACTGATCTCCTTCAGAATGGACTGGTTAGATCTCCTTGCAGTCCAAGGGACTCTCAAGAGTCTTCTCCAACACTACAGTTCAAAAGCATCAATTCTTTGGCGCTCAGCCTTCTTCACAGTCCAACTCTCACATCCATACATGACCACAGGAAAAACCATAGCCTTGACTAGACGGACCTTAGTCAGCAAAGTAATATCTCTGCTTTTTAATATGCTGTCTAGGTTGGTCGTAACTTTCCTTCCAAGGAGTAAGTGTCTTTTAATTTCATGGCTGCAATCACCATCTGCAGTGATTTTAGGGCCCCCAAAAATAAAGTCTGACTGTGGCTATTAACAAAAGATGTATTTTGCAACATACAAAGACATTCTTAACATATTGTTAATGAAAAAAGCAGGCCAGAAAGCAGCTTAATTGAAGGTTTTATGATTTTGGACAAAATGGCAAGATCCACCAGCCTAAGTTCAAATCCCAGCTCAACAACCAGTAGCTGTAAACTGGGACGTATTATTTAATTTGCTTGGATCTCCAGTTTTTCAGTTCTGAAATGGAGTCAGTGGTAGTATTTACCTCATGGAAGTGTTTGAGGGGTAAATGAATTAACGCCAATCAAAATTTTAGCATAGTACCTGGCGGAAAATTCGTTATTACTCTTACTGGAGTTCTTTCCTTCAGACAATGGATGGGAACTCTGTTCAGTTTAAATGAGAAAACCATGTTTGTAAGAAGGGTACTGGTTGCTTTCACAAGCTGGGGACAGAGGAATGCGGAGTCAGTCGTGTCTTGGGATCCCAGCTGCAGGAGTTCAAGGTTCTCCGTCCAGGACCCTGTATGATTCCCGTCCACTACCTTGAGAAGACTCTTGAGAGTCCTTTGAACTGCAGGGAGATCACACCAGTCAAGTCTAAAGGAAATCAGCTCTAAATATTCATTGGAAGGACTGATGCTGATGCTTTGGCCACCCTAGGCAAAGAGCTGACTCATTGGGAAAGACCCTGATACTGGGAAAGACTGAAGGCCAAAGGAGTGGGCAGCAGAGCGTGAGACGGTTGGATGGCATCACCGACTCGGTGGACAGGAGTCTGAGCGAACTCCAGGAGGAAGTGAAGGACAGGAGCTAGGTGTGCTGCAGTCCCCGGGGTTGCAGAGAGTGGGACGCACTCAGGGGCTGACCAGCAGCCACTGCCCAAACCCCGCCCCCCCCCCCCCCCCCACCCCCCGCCCTCCTGTTGGGAATTTAAGTCTTCAGAGGAGGGGCTACGTCATACAGGTATCCACTTGCCCAGCCCAGAGTTTCACCCTCCCACTGAGAACCACCGGGAAGGTGGCCCTTCTTGAAGGGGGCCCCCGCCTGGAGAGCAGCCCCGTGCATCAGCTGACTTCATCAGGCTGGAGGCTGTGCTACACGTTTCAGTCAACAGACGGGGATGGTCCCGAGGATGTATGTCGAGTTGCTGAGGTGGTTTTCTCAGGGCGCTGGGGTTGTGGGCATTTAAAACTATTTTCCCTCTTCCTTCCTTCTGCGCTCCAGTCGGTCGCTTCCTTAAAATTGAAACGTCTGCACATTTTCAAGCACTCTTGGGATCATCACCAGAATGCTGGAGCTTGTTTATTTGTCCTGGTGTCAGAATCCTGACACCAGGAAGCTTCCTCTTTCAGAAGGAGGACTATGCCCCCCTCCCTCCTCCCTACTTTAAAAGAAAACTTTTTATTGTGGAAACTTTCATGTATACATAAAGGAAGGAAGAACCATTTAATATAATAAACAGCCTTGTATCCGTCACCCAGCTTTAACAATGATTAACATATGACAGTTTCCCTCTCCCCCTTTTTTGGGCCAGAGCATTTTCTTTTAAGCAAGACATCTTTTCTTCCTGCAGATTGCTTCTTTTCCTTTATGGTTTCTCTGTCTTTGGCGGCGCTGGGTCTTCGTCGCTGTGTGCGGGTCTCTGCAGCTGTGCTGAGCGGGGCTGCCCTGCGGAGTGTGGGCTGCCACTGTGCAGCCTCTCCATTGCCGAGCGTGGGCTCTAGGCTCACGGCGGCAGTAGTTGCTGCCGCATGCAGGATCTTCCTGGGCCGGGCATGGAACCCGGGTCCCCTGCATTGGCAGGCGGGTTTTTGTCCTGTCCCTCCAGGGAAGCCCCCGATTACTTCTTAAGTATTAACAGCAGTGTAGGGGGTCAGGGCGTCACGTGGGCATGAACCCTCAACAGCCTTCCCATCTGTGTGCACGGAACTGTTCTCACAGTCGCTATTCTGAGCCTGGGAATTTGGACCCGACAATACGTGCATTGCTCTCAGACCTGTCAAAACAGCATCCAGGCTCGCCGATTGAAGGGTCTGCTCTGCTGAGTTGCCGCTGGGTGTCCTTCGGTTCAGCCAGACAGTCTTTCGACAGTGAGCTCTGGTTTCACACGGTCTCTTGACAGTGACTCGCATCCCGGGCGTCCGTGGCCTGCCTTAATTTGATACTCTGTGTCTCCTGGGTGTAAATCGCAGGGCCCACGGTCTGACGTTTGGTCGGGAGTTAGAAGCAACTCTAGGCCTGGCTGGGCAGTTTACCCGCCCCCTAACCGCTTTGCTCTTTAGAATCTTCACCACAGACTGGAAATGTCTCCGTCTTTGTTAATGTTACCGCCACTTGCTACGTTTGTCTAATGAGCACTTGAATTGTAGCTGCTCCAAATTGAGATGAGCTGTAGACCAAGTGAGAAAAAGTGAGATGCTTCATTAATTTTGATTACATGGTGAAATGATATTTTGGATATATTTGGTTAATAAAATACATAACTATTCTTCAAATTAATCTCACCTGTTTATTTTTTCTTTAATATTGCTACTTGAAAACTTAAAATCACGTGTCTAGCGTTATGTTTCTGTTGGATAGCATAGGCCTAGAACATTCTACTCCATTCTCTGAAATTATTTGATATCTGGGACTGTTATAATTACATACAAAGTTTGACAGAGGGTCCTAACAGAGCACTTCAGTTGGCCCAAACACATCTCCTCACCTTAGTATTAATCAGAGTTTCTTGTTTTGGGACTGCTTGTTTCAGTGGCAGCCTCCTTCTATGACCAGGACATGAGGAAACACCCGTTGTTGCCACGACACAACTGGGGTTTCTGTTGTCTTTTGGAGTCCGTTGTTATGAACTGTGCTGAGGCGTACTGCTTAATAAGTTTGAGTAGGGATAATGTTTTGCAGTTTCGTGGAGATTTCTTATTGTTTTGCTTTTTAATTTATTTATCTTTGGCTGAGCTGAGTCTTCCTTGCTGTGTGGGCCTTCCTCCAGTGTCTGAGCAGGGGCCCCTCTCCAGCTGTGATGCTCAGGCCTCGCACTGGGGTGGCGTCTCCTGTTGCCGAGCGCCATCCCTAGAGCAGGGCTCAGTAGTTGGGGCTCCTGAGCTCAGTCACCTTGCAGTATGTGCGGTCCTCCCAGACCAGGACTGAAGACCACGGCGCCATCAGGGAAGCCCCTGATTGTTCTTTTAATGTCATCAGATTTTCCTGATACATACGTGTAGTTAAACATCAAAAAAGTGGAAACTGGTGTTTCCTGGGTTTGACCTGGGTTTGATCCCTGGGAAGATCCCCTGGAGAAGGGAAGGGCTGCCCACTCCAGTATTCTGGCCTGGAGAATTCCGTGGACTGTGTAGTCCATGGAATTGCAAAGAGTCGGACACAACTGAGTGACTTTCATTTCCACCTGTGGTTATCTCTGCTTACCTGCTTATTTACGGTAGAAACTTTCCAAGCAAAGTAAAGACCAGCATTAACAATAATACCAGGCTTGTTTCTTGGACAGTATGAAGTGTCTCAGCACGCATCTTACCACCAGCGTTTTTCTGATGGACCGTTGAAGCTGAACCTGGCCTTTGTACCCCAACATCAAATTAAATCTCGGAAACTTTTGGAGATTTGGGGATTTTGGAAATTTTGGAGAGTTTTGGGTGAAGTAGCAGAGAATAGCTTTATTGGTTTGTCAGGCAAAAGGGGACACAGCAGGCTAATGCCCTAAAACCTGTGTGTTTCCACCTGGCAGGTAGCGCAGAGCTTCACAGTAATGGTTCAGAGGGGGCATCAGCTGGAGGACCTCCTTCCGACTGGTTGGTGGCGAGGTCATCGGTAGTCAGCATCAAAAGCCTGGTTCCAGCTGCTCCGGGGTTTGCGTGCTTATGGGCAGCAAGCAGCTAACTTCTCCTACGTGGTGGGGGTTTCATAGCTGAAAGCTGCTCAGAGTCACTGCTGTGTACTGTGTGAGGGGTCCCGGGACCCTGCCTCAAGGCCGCCTTCTTTCTTACTGCGCCTCCCTGGTCTCGTGTCCCCTCCCTTCCCTGCCTAGCAGCTGTTTGAACCTGCTCTTTGGAATTTCTGGAAGATCATGGAGGAGGAATGAAACCTGTTCCCTGCCAGCGAGAGATGGGGGCACAGGAAGGCTCTCCTGCCCGGGAGCCTCACAGGGTCCTGCCTGGAATCACAGGGGATTCCAGCCCTCCTCTGTGTTCCCACCACATCGCGAGCCCCCCATCTCCTGGTCACCCCCGGGCCCCGTGTACATGTGTCCCTGGCAGACGCCGCATGACGGACCCTCGGGCCCAGCCAGACACGGACACAGCCACCTGGGCCAAGTCTGCTAATGCCTCTCGGGGAGGGGCCCCAGGTTTTCTGTACTCCTTCTCCATGGCCTCAGAGTTGTCGGGAGCTGTGAGTCTGTGGCAGGATTCAGGGATAAAGCTGGCAGCATTTTGTGCCCACTTAGTGTATCATTACTTTCCCAGTGCCCTGGGGTCCTGAAGTCCTGGGATTGCTTTGAGCCCCTGGGGTCCTGAAGTCCTGGGATTGCTCTGAGCACCTGGGGTCCTGAAGTCCTGGGGGCTCTCTCTGAGCCCCCAGGGTCCTGAAGTCCTGGGGGCTCTCTCTGAGCCCCTGGGGTCCTGAAGTCCTGGGATTGCTTTGAGCCCCTGGGGTCCTGAAGTCCTGGGATCGCTCTGAGCCCCCAGGGTCCTGAAGTCCTGGGATTGCTCTGAGCACCTGGGGTCCTGAAGTCCTGGGGGATCTCTCTGAGCCCCCAGGGTCCTGAAGTCCTGGGGGCTCTCTCTGAGCCCCCAGGGTCCTGAAGTCCTGGGGGATTGCTCTGAGCGCCCCTCGCACCAGCTGGCCCTATGCTACACCTGCTGCAGCACCGGGAGCTGAGTCTCCTCTTGCACACCTGGCTTCCCACACAGGCATGCGTGTGCGAACTCAGTCGTGTCCTCGCAGCCTAATCCGGGCATGTTCTTCTGCTTCAGCCCTCTGGGCGCCTTTTCCTCTCAGGACGGAGCCCCCTGGGCTGACTGTGTGAGGGTCAGGTGCCTGCCGGCCCGTCCTCCCCTCTGCCTTGCACGTGGAGGCACACAGCACCGGCCTCGCCCTTCGTCCTTCCCTGCGGGGGAGCCTGACTCGCCTCTGCGTCCTGGCTGACCCAGCCCTTGGCACAGAGAATCCAGGCCTCCCTGTCGCTGTACTGCAGCAGCGCTCCCCTTATTTAACTGTGGTTCTCTAACCCTTGGTGCTTTTCTATGCTGGATGGACATGAAGGCAAAATAAGACCAGGAGCTGCTGTGGCTCAGATCATGAGCTCCTTATCGCCAAATTCACACTGAGATTGAAGAGAGTGGAGAAAACCACTAGACCATTCAGGTATGACCTAAATCAAATCCCTTATGATTATACAGTGGAAGTGAGAAATAGATTTAAGGGACTAGAGCTGATAAACAGAGTGCCTGATGAACTATGGATGGAGGTTCATGACACTGTACAGGAGACAGGAAGCAAGACCATCCCCAAGAAAAAGAAATGCAAAAAAGCAAAATGGTTGTCTGAGGAGGCCTTACAAATAGCTGAGAAAAGAAGAGATGCTAAAGGCAAAGGAGAAAAGGAAAGATATTCCCATTTGAATGGAGAGTTCCAAAGAATAGCATGGAGAGATAAGAAAGCTTTCCTCAGCGATCAATGCAAAGAAATAGAGGAAAACAACAGACTGGGAAAGACTAGAGATCTCTTCAAGGAAATAAGAGATACCAAGGGAACATTTCATGCAAAGATGGGCTCGATAAAGGACAGAAATGGTATGGACCTAACAGAAGCAGAAGATATTAAGAGGAGGTGGCAAGAAAACACAGAACTGTACAAAAAAGATCTTCATGACCCCGATAATCACGATGGTGTGATCACTCACCTAGAGCCAGACATCCTGGAATGGGAACTCAAGTGGGCCTTAGAAAGCATCACAACGAACAAAGCTAGTGGAGGTGATGGCATTCCAGTTGAGCTGTTTCAAATCCTGAAAGATGATGCTGTGAAAGTGCTGCACTCAATATGCCAGCAAATTTGGAAAACTCAGCAGTGGCCACAGGACTGGAAAAGGTCAGTTTTCATTCCACTCGCAAAGAAAGGCAATGCCAGAGAATGCTCGAACTGCTACACAATTGCACTCATCTCACATGCCAGTAAAGTAATGCTCAAAATTCTCCAAGCCAGGCTTCAGCAATACGTGAACCATGAACTTCCTGATGTTCAAGCTGATTTTGGAAAAGGCAGAGGAACCAGAGATCAAATTGCCAACATCTGCTGGATCATTGAAAAAGCAAGAGAGTTCCAGAAAAACATCAATTTCTGATTTATTGACTATGCCAAAGCCTTTGACTGTGTGGATCACAATAAACTGTGGAAAATTCTGAAGGAGATGGGAATACCAGACCACCTGACCTGCCTCTTGAGAAGCCTGTATGCAGGTCAGGAAGCAACAGTTAGAACTGGACATGGAACAACAGACTGGTTCCACACAGGAAAAGGAGTATGTCAAGGCTGGATATTGTCACCCTGCTTATTTAACTTCTATGCAGAGTACATCATGAGAAATGCTGGGCTGGAGGAAGCACAAGCTGGAATCAAGATTGCCAGGAGAAATCACAATAACTTCATATATGCAGATGACACCACCCTTATGGCAGAAAATGAAGAAGAACTAAAGAGCCTCTTGATGAAAGTGAAAGAGGAGAGTGGAAAAGTTGGCTTAAAGCTCAACGTTCAGAAAACTAAGATCATGGCATCCTGTCCCATCACTTCATGGCAAATAGATGGGAAACAGTGGCTGACTTTATATTTCTGGACTCCAAAATCACTGCAGATGGTGATTGCAGCCATGAAATTAAAAGACGCTTACTCCTTGGAAGGAAAGTTACGACCAACCTAGACAGCATATTAAAAAGCAGAGACATTACTTTGCCAACAAAGGTCTGTCTAGTCAAGGCTATGGTTTTTCCTGTGGTCATGTATGGATGTGAGAATTGGACTATAAAGAAAGCTGAGCGCCGAAGAATTGAGGCTTTGAACTGTGGTGCTGGAGAAGACTCTTGAGAGTCCCTTGGACTGGGAGGAGACCCATCCTAAAGGAGATCAGTCCTGGGTGTTCATTGGAAGGACTGATGTTGAAGCTGAAACTTCAGTACTTTGGCCACCTGATGTGAAGAGCTGACTCATCTGAAAAGACTCTGATGCTGGGAAAGATTGAGAGCAAGAGGAGAAGGGGATGACAGAGGATGAGATGGTTGGATGGCATCACTGACTCGATTGACATGGGTTTGGGTGGACTCCGGGAGTTGGTGATGGACAGGGAGGCCTGGCATGCTGTGGTTCATGGGGTTACAAAGAGTCGGACACGACTGAGCGACTGAACTGAACTGACATGAAGGGGATTGAGTTTTTCCCTAGTTCCTGGTATGTTTAGTTCCTTGGGCATCACTGGATTTGTTTCTTCATTGCTAAAATATCCATTGCATTCGGGGTCACTAAAAAGATGGTTGGTGGCATTTATTCACAGAGGGATTTTCATGGTTCATGATCGGTACCTGTTCTGTGCAGAGCGGTAGCTGCCAGCCACGTGTGACTGATGACCGGACTTGAAACGTGGCTGTTCCAGTTGAAACGTGCTGCCCGTGGAAAATGCAGACCAGTCCTGAAGACGGAATGTGAGATATTTTAATGTTGAGTGTGCATCGAAATAATTTGGTATCCCCATGGAAGGAGGAGCCTGGTAGGCTGCAGTCCATGGGGTCGTGAAGAGTTGGACACGACTGAGCGACTTCCCTTTCACTTCTCGCTTTCCTGCATTGGAGAAGGAAATGGCAGCCCCCTCCAGTGTTCTTGCCTGGAGAATCCCAGGGGCGGGGGAGCCTGGTGGGCTGCCGTCTATGGGGTCGCACAGGGTCGCACAGGTCTGAAGCGACGCAGCCGCAGCGGCAGGTTAGGTGCAGCGTGTTGGCCTCCCCCGTTTCTTTTCTCGCTCACGGATGTGGCTCCTGGGGCTCCTGGTGGTCCAGAGGCGGGACTGCTGCTTCCACCGCAGGGGCAGGAGTTCAGCCCCTGGCTGGGGAGCAAAGGTCCTGCAGACTGTGTGGTTCGGCCAGATTTTTTTAAATTAAAATGTTTCTTGAACACCTATTGTTAAAAAATGCTAAAGTGGTTGCTAGAATATTTATATGTGGTTAAATGTGGTTCTTGGGCTTCCCTGGCGGCTCAGCTGGTAAAGAATTTGAACCCTGGGTCAGGAAAATCCCTTAGAGCAGGGAATAGCAAGCCACTCCAGTATTCTTCCCTGGAGAATTCCATGGGCAGAGGAGCCTGACAGGCTACAGTCTGTGGGTTCGCAACGCCTGACACACACAGACACACACCCATCCACAGACATGGCTCACATGGTCCTTTGCCTGAGCTCTCTAGAGGGTTCTTACTCTTAAATGACCCTTTTTGTCCCTTCCAGATGTGAGGTTACTGAAGATGAGACCACATTTATCTTTCAGACTCTTTGATTTATTTTTTTTTACTGAGGCATCTCACCATGAAGGCGTACCACGTCGTGCTAGTTTTTGGCGTGCAGTAGAGTGATCCGGTTGTCCGTCTAGCTGCCTACCCACCCATCCATCCGTCTCTGTAGTATTGCGGATTCTTTTCCGTTACAGGAAACTATTAAATTACGAGCCTTTTGCGCGTGGTCGGAATCTGTCATTGAAGGACTTCATTTGATCTCTTCCAGCCTTGACCTCAGATTTCCACGAACCGAATGCGTATTTGAGCCCCTTTCGGATCCCCCAGATGCCGTGCCGCTGGCTTTCTCTCCGGTCCAGAGGAGAGAGCCGTGCTCTGGCCCCGCCGCAGGGCCTGGGACTGGGCTGCCCCAGGAAGAGGAGGGGCTGACTGGGGGCCGCGGCTGGAGGCGCGAAGGTCAGGGTCCCGGCCAGGCGCGGTGCTGGGGTCCCTAGCGGGTGGCTGTGGCCCCCTGGCGTCTGCGGTCTGACCTACTGCGCGGTGGCGGCCCCGCCGGGAGATGCATGGCGGTCAGCCTGCCGTCCCGGATGCGCCTCCGCCCTCCGCGCGCGGTGGGTGCTGCGGGCCCACCACTGCAGGGAGTGAGCCCGCCCCAAGCTGGGGTGCCCATTCTTGGGTAATCATGTGGATGCTTTGTACCAGGATCTTGGACGATGGTTTGAAATGAAGGCAGGGTCCTTTATGTTTGGTTATCAAATTCCAGGTGGAAGAAAGATTTTTTTAGAAAAACTTTTATTTGGAAGTGTTTTCAAACTTACCGGAAAGTGGTGAGCATAGCAGCAAGGAGTGTCCTGCGTGCCTTCTGCCCGGATGGGCCTGTTGGTCACAGTCTGCCCTGCTTGCTTGGCCCCGTGTCTCATATGCGTGTGGACACGCCCACACTCAGGTATCACGCGTGAGTTTGTGTGTGTGTGTGTCTGTATGCATCATACCTTTTCCTGGGTCACGTGAGAATAAGATGCATTTACATCATGGCTTTTTCCTCTTGAAATACTTAAGTATACGGTTTCTAAAAATCAGGACAGTCTTTCATATAAAGGTTTTTTTGTTGCCTTTTTGCCTGTGCTGCGCTGCTTGCAGGATCCTCATTGCCAGCCCCCCCCACCCCCCCCTCTGGACTGCCAGGGGATTCCCGTGTACTCTTTTACATAAGCTCAGTTTAGTTACCAGCTTCAGTAAATATTAGCCTTGATGTAATACTTAATCCAGTGCTTACTTGTTCTCTAATTTTAGAGTTGACCCAAAAATGTCTTTTAGAGCTTTTTCCCTCTCCATTAAGCACCCAGCAGGCTAGGATCACATCCGTATTTAATTGTCACGTGAAGGCCAGACAGAGTCTCCTCTCCTCAACACGTCCAGAAGCTTCTGACAGCAGACGCACAGGATTTTCTGCTCAGCCCTCCCGCAGAGCCCAGCGGGGCGTCTAGCGGCTTAATTCCAGTTCTGCCTGCCTGTGATCAGCGCAGGCCCCATAAGGTCCGCGGTCTGCACTCCCTTCAGATGCTGATCCCGAGTTCAGGTATCGCCCGTCTTTCCCGCTGGCCAGCTGTAAACTGGAGGCTCCTACTCCCGGGCTTTGATCACTTTGCAGAGTGGCTTATAGAGCCCAGGAAAGCAGGCACTAGATTCCCGGTGTTTTCATAAAAGGATGCAAGTCAGGAACAGCGACGGAGAAGCCGGAGCAGGGTGGGGAGTAGGGTGGGGAGCATGGTGGTGATTAGCTCAGCCTCCAGAGCCTCTCCCCTCCCGAGGTGGGGGTTCCAACCCTCTCCTCTCTGTGCTTCTGTGCAAAAGCCACTCACACAATCAGGTGCGGCGGGAACGGTCTTTATGAATAACAGCAGACGCTCATTCACCTCTGTTGTTGCCGTCACTTGTGCAAGTCCAGGAGTTTAGGAGCACTTTGCTAAGAAAGGGGACATAGGTCAGCGTCGCTGCACGCCTCTCCCGTCTGCTCTGATGTGGACGGCTCCTCCTCCCCACCACCCTCCTGCTTTTTGTCTTTTATGATATTGATGTTTTGGTGGAGGAATGTTTTCCATTTTAAGACTAAACCTGTTAAAAGCTGGGAGAAAATGCATTTTTGTCATCTTTTGATTCTATGGGAAAGACCTTTGCAAGCAAGACCTTGAAGAAAGGCCAGACTTTTCTGAAAAATGTAAAATTCCTGCATAACCACAAGCCAACAAATAAAACCCCCAGCCAATCTGGGAGGACAGACAGAAAAAGACCCACATCCTAGAAAAGCAGGCAGAGGACCTGAATACGTAGCACACAAAAGAACAAACGCAAGTGTCCAGGGACAGGGGAAACCATCCAGGGCATCCAGTGAGCGCAGATCACCGCAGGGGGAGCTCGGGCTGGCTTTCAGAAGACTGACCGAGGGAGCAGACGCTCCGCTGTTGGCCAGTGTGGGGGAAGGGCTCTGTCTCAGCGCTCCTGTGGTGGACTGGGGCGGACCTTACTGGGAGGATAAATTAGGGGGCGTCTATCAAAACTTTAAAAGCATTGACTCTGTTATGAGGTCTGTGGCCGAATTACCTGTTGTAGACTTGTGCGGTGTAGTATAGAGGCGCATCTCTTCAGAAAATACACTTCTGGCTCCTTAAAGTGAACTTCTTTGCGTCAAAAGGTTTCTTTGGAAAAGATTGAGTGTTTTTTTCTTCAGCAGTGAGTGAGTCTTTGGTTACACATGAGTTCAGTAAGTATTTGGCTTTTCAGTTAGAGTGACGTGCCTCCGGGTTTTGCATGGTGTGCGGCTGACTCTGGGCTCCCTGGCGCATCTGTCCAGTTTGCTCGTGCAGGCGTGCAGGCCCAGTCGCTCAGTCGTGTCCGACTCTTTGCAACCCCACGGGCTGTGGCCCGCCAGGCTCCTCTGTCCATGGGGTTGTCCAGGCAAGAGCACAGGGATCATGCTATGTAACGTCTCCTGCACTGGTGGGTGAGCTCTTCACCAGTCATTCTGGGAAGTCCCTAATCCTGCTCATCAGCCCCCAAGGGGCCATCTCTGGACTCAGTAGACGTGGGTCTGATGGGGACGGTCTCCCTCCCTCCCATGGTGACAGAGCACCCTGGGGGAAGGCTCGAGGTCCCTGTGATCAGAGGTGGGAGTGGGGAAGAATGTGGGGGTGCCCAGCTGTGTCTGGTGTGGGCACTGTGCCATGGAAGGGCAGTGAGGCAGTAAGTGCCAGGCTCCTTGGCTGGAGGGGCCGCCATTCGGAGGGTGACCTCAAGGACTCTTAAGTCCGAGGTCAAGTGTGTGGGGACGGTGGTCGTGCCCTGGTTGTTGGGGTGGGGAGGTGATGAGGGGTGCGGGGAATGATTGGGTTGGCATGGGGTTTAGCTGCTGATGTGGATTTGGTGAGAGAGAAAGCTGAGTGTAGGGTACTCAGAGACCGCAAGGGGCATTGGTGAGAGGGGCCCATAGCTGGAGAGCCTGAGAGCGTCACCAGGGCCCGCGCGCGCCCTGTGCCCTGCACAGTCGGCCAATGAGCCCCAGAGATGAGGCCTTGAGGCGAGGACTCTTTATTAGGGAAGTTGGCTGAGCTGGAGGAGAGCAGACTAGCGTCTCAAAATACCCATTTATGGATTTTGATGGATATGGATCCATATAAATTTATGGATCAGAGATGGAGGGGTAAGGAAACATAGTACAGAGACCATTTAATTCTTGCAAGCCTCAGGCAGGAGGATGCGTTCCTTTCTTTAGGGTCAGTCACTGGTGGGCAGGTTCATGGTACCTCCCTGTGAGCTAGACTGGAGCTCTTTAGTTTGAGAGAGGCAGAGGGGCAGGGGGTCATTCCCAGGTGGGCAGGCTCACGGTACCTCCCTGTGAGCGAAACTGGAGCTCTTTAGTTTAAGAGAGGCAGAGGGGCAGGGTTCTCAGGCCATTATGTACGATTATAACAAAAAGACAGGAGTTCAAGTCAGCCTGGAGTCAGAATTAACCCTCCAGGCTACTAAGTACTGAGGCCAGTGGTAGGCTGTCCGCTTTCTCGCTGTGGGGAAGCTTCTCTTTCTTGGCAGCTTGTCCAGAGCAGCTTTGTTTCTTCTCTGGTGGGTGGTCTACGCCCCCTGTTTTCATCTGATCTCCCCCCTCCACCTCTACCCATTATTCATTCTAGAAGTTTAACCCTTTCCGTGCACCGTCCTCTTTCTGCCTCCGCGTAGCCCCACCCCTGAGCTGCCCCTCCCTTCTTTCCGGAGGAGGATGCCAACCATCTCCGTCTTTGGCTGTGAGAGTCACCCCTGTCCAGCAGAGCCTCGCCCTCTGCCCTCTGGGAACCTGCTGTTTCGTCTCCGTGTTCCTGCATCGCCAGCTCTGGTTCTCTGCACCCTGGGTCACACAGAGCTGAAGGAGAGATTACGGATTCCCTCCTGGGTAGAGTCAGAAACAGGCAGACCTCCTCAGGTCTCCTGTCGTAAGCATTTAAATTTCCATCTAGCCTGCGCTTCACGATGTGCAGGAGGTGGTGCTGCCTGTCAACACAGGAAGCTTGGGGTGCAGGTTTGATCCCTGGGCTGGGAAGATGCCCCCGAGGAAGGCAGGGCAGCCCCACTCCGTGTTCTTGCCTGGAGAATCCATGGGCTGAGGAGCCCAGTGGGCTACAGTCCATAGGGTCGCAACTTAGCATGCCCTTGAAAAAGGCAAGGAAAGGCCTACCTCTGCTCTCCATAGTTGAGACTTTCTTTAGAAGTCATCTCAAGCACTTCTAGGTCCAAGGATTTTCAGCCAGCACACCAAGAGCTCTACCTCAAAGGATCACTCTTGCAGAGCTGCTGTCTGTCAGCCAGTGTAGCGACGGTTCTTGGAGACACAGACTGAGAGCCCTGGTGGGCTCTCAGTTGGCTTACCTCCGGAGACCCTCACGACCCCGAGAGACCCTCGCGGCCCCTGGTGACCCTCACGGCCCCTGGTGACCCTCACGACCCTGAGAGACCCTCGCGACCCCTGGTGACCCTCACGACCTCCGGAGACCCTCACGACCCCGAGAGACCCTCGCAGCCCCCGGAGACCCTCGTGACCCCCCATGACCCTCGTGGCCCCCGGTGACCCTCGCGACCCCGAGAGACCCTTGCAACCCCTGGTGACCCTCGCGGCCCCCGGTGACCCTCATGACCCCAAGAGACCCTCGCGATCTTGAGAGACCTCCAGAGACCCTTACGAGTGATGAGGACTTGAAGCGAATCAGCTAATTATCCAGAAAGCACATGTGTGCGTGCTTCAGGATTGGAGTCAGAGCTGCTCTGCCTTCAGACCTTGCGGGCTGACACTGGAGGAAACAGCGTTCCGTTTCAGCCTGTTTTCTCAGCCGTAGCACGGGGTCACTCAGACCTACCTCATGAGATATTTTGAGGATAAAATGTGTTCACCTTGAGAAGTGGACTGGATTTGGGTAGAAGAGAGGACCGGGGCATGGGAGGGGGGACAATGTGGATAGTTCACGTAACGATAGTGAGGCCACAGAAAGAGGCAGGGAAGGCGGTCTGGGGCGCGACCTTGGAGGATGCTGACTCGAGCGCAGATTGGCCTTAGGGTCTCGCTGTATAGACAGGGAGCTCTCAGTGTTCTCGGGGCTGAGGGACAGGGCTTCATTCAGATTTCACTGACACTTTTCCCGTCTTTCCTGAGATGTGGTGTTCTTGGCCACCAGAACCGTTCGCAGGATTTAGATCTAAACCCTTAGGAGTTTTGTTTCTGCACCCTCTGAACCCACGGTCCTCAGATCCTGGATCCAGGCTCCAGGGCCACAGGGTCCTCTTGGCCTGACGAGAGTTGGCTTCTAGAGGGACATGGCAGAATTTAACGTAAGTCAGTTTTGTGAGTAGACTTCAGTCTTATAGCACTTCAGAAAGTTCCTCTATTTACAGTGCAATCTGATGTATTGGTATTCCAGAAGGTTCCTGGGAGAGAATGTTCCAGACTGGGGCTTCCCTGCCAGGCCGGTGGCTGAGACTCCATGCTCGCAGTGCAGGGGCGTGGGTTTGGCCCTGGGTGGGGACTGGACCCCACAGGCGGAGAAGCCTGGCCGTAAGGAGGGGCGCGCCGTGCTCACTCGCACTGCTCCTTTCTGTCTGCAGCTGCTCACGTGTCGCACCTGGAGAACGTGTCCGAGGAGGAGATGAACAGACTGCTGGGGATCGTGCTGGATGTGGAGTACCTCTTTACCTGTGTCCACAGGGAAGAAGATGCCGACACCAAGCAGGTTTATTTCTACCTGTTCAAGGTGAGACGTCCACATCTGGAAAGGCTTGCTTTTCCCTTTGTCTGTCCAGATGCAGCAGGTCACGGGCAGCTGGCCCTGGGTCTGCGGAGGCGCGTTTCCCCAGAGGGGCTCCGCTGTGGGCACCGTGCTCGGAGCGCACCCCTCTCCCTGAGTGCCTCCTACGTGTCGGCCAAGTCGGGTATCTTTATGCTCATGGATTTCTTCCTATCGCCCCTCTGTTCATCCCTCCGTCCGTCCATTTGTCCATCCAAGCATGTGTCCAAGTGTCTGTCTGCCCATCTGACAAGGCCTTCTTTATCGGGTGCTCTTGTGGGCGTGAAGCCTGGGTCCCTGGGCAGCGAAGTCCTTGCCTTCGTGGAGTTTAGGTTTCAGTAGGAGAGGCAGGGACAGTCAGCAGGTCGGCAATATGCGGCCTGTGGTGGTGAGCGTGTGGTAAGCCTGCGACCCGAGCCCGCAGAGTGAGTGCGCGCCGCGTGGGCGGGCGGGGACTAGGGCCGGGGAGGCGTGGCACTGACTTCCCAAGTCAGCTAGGGAAGATGAGCTGCCAGCTGCCAGAGACGAGCGGGGGCCAGGGGCCGCCCCTGAAAAGGGCTGCGGAGGCGCCTTCTGGGCGGGGCGCGGTCACATGGTGTCAGATCCCCGGTGGGCGTGAAGCCCCCAGCCCAGCCCAGCGTGGGGGTCGCGTGTGGTCACACAGCATCGAGACCCCACCGTGGACGTGAAGCCCCCAGGCCAGCCCAGCGTCGGGGGGCGGGGTGCGTGTGCTCACAGAGCATCAAGACCCACGGTGGGCGTGAAGCCCCCAGCCCAGTGTGGGGGTCCCAGTGGCGGGGAGGCAGGAGGCCTGGCTGGATGGTGGCTGGACTCGGCGTCCTAAGTGCAGGAGCGAGGGCCACGGTCGGTGGCTCCCCACTCCCCGCCCCCTGCCTCCTCGGGGAGTGGCCTCAGCTCCAGAGGGGCCCAGTCTTGTCTCCGTAGATGTGGGCTGGGAAACAAGAAATTCAGGCCACCAAGAAGTAGATTCGCAAAGGTGGCTGACAGAAGGAATAATTTCAAAATCCCAAACCGAGCATTTCGGGCTCTGTAGACCATGCTGTATGGTGTGGCCCTTACAAGGACCTTAAAAACAAACCCGAGCCCTTCATGGGAGCTGACACCCGGCAGGCGTTTGTGTCTCCTCGCCAGGCTGGCCCCATTTCCTGTGACCGGGAGTCTCCTGGTTTGCTCTGGCAGCCAGGAATCTCAGGGCAGGGTTCCGACCCAGGTCCTGTCGCTTTGGGCTGGGGCAGGGAGTGCCTGAATTTGCCTGACACATAATTGTTCCTTTGCTTCTTCTGGTAACTTTTGTCTTTGAATGTAGTACTGGGAATATTTGGGGTCGATAGGGGCAAGAGTGGGAAAGGCGATTATATTTTTAAACATTGGAATCTTGTGGGGATTTTAACACCAAAAAGGTAAGTAATGGGGGGAGGGGGTGGAAGAGAGCACAGCTGTTAGCAGTCACCAGACTCCTCCAGGTGACTGCTTGTTGACATGACCGTGGGCCTGAGTCGTCTTGACCGAACCCCACCTTCTTCATGCTGTTTAGAGCGTTTTTGGAAAAAGCTCTCAGTTGGAGAAAAGCAACGTCCGCATGGCTGCGACTATGGCTTGTCTTGGAACTCAGCTCCCTGGTGGGTGGCTCCCCAGAGCCCTGCTGGAGGGGAAGGTTTCCGTCCTGCTGACCTCCGCTCAGTTCCGTTTAGAACCACCGAAGAGGCAGAAAATACTGCTCTGCCTTTTTTCCCTCTCTCATCTTTTCCAGTGCGTGTATATTTGCTCCTGAGAACAAAACCCAAAGTATTAAGCATCCTCCCCTCCCCTCCCCCAGAGTCACTCGTTGGGCAAGTGTGTAAAAAATCATCCGTTTCTTCCTAGCTTTGGAAAAGCAGTTCCTGTGTCCCCTACCTCTCTAAGTTAAACTGCAGTTACACATTTTAGTGCATTTTGGAAACTTTTGCCCTAGATGTTGAAAATGAACTCTGAAAAGCTGCTTTCTGAAGCTGATTTCGCCCTGGAGCCCGTCGGTGTGGTGCCGGAGCACAGCTGGCTGCTTCCAGGCCTGGCTGCATCCCTTAGTGACGCGACCTCGGCCAGGTCGAGCTGTTTCCTTATCTGTAAAGTGTAGATCGAGATGCGTGTGTGGCTGAGTTCTCTCGCTGGTCACCCGAAACTACCACAGCACTGTTAATCAGCTGCACCAAAGATTGAAAGTGTAGACCGTGACACGACAGCACTTCCCTCCAAAGGCTGTGAGGAGGGTTCATGAGGTGGCTCAGGCAGAGCTGCAGAGGTGCTTGGCAAGTAAGGGGCCCAGTGTCGCTGCTGCTGCCGCCGCCATTTTATGTTCAGTATTTGCCGGTGTAATCCCAGCTCCGTCCTGTTTTAAGACAAGGAAGCTAAGACTCAGCATCTCCCCTATTCATCCAAATTGAAACCCCCAGTGGGTCAGTTTTCCAAATGATTTTAACTGGGGAAAAAAAAGTAGACAGCCCAAATTATTTGTATCTAAATGTGATGATCAGTCTTTAGATATCCTTAGAAACATATAACAGCTTATCATTATGGTACCTTTATTTTTGTAAAGATGGCATGTATGATACCCTGAAAGGATCAGCAAATGCTCAGTGTGAGTAATTGATACGGCACCTCTAGAAGAGCTGAGGTCTTCGTCAGACCCAGCCCGGGGGGAACACAGGGTGGCCTCCCACCTCGGGCGGCATCCTCTGTTTCCTCCTGGGAGAAGGTTTGCCATGTTTTGTTTCTGTTGAAAAAGCAATCAGTAGAGAAAGGAGGGAAAGATGTAGGTCAATGCGTAATAAATACGTAGCACGTGGTGCGTGAATACCCGAGTGATTGCACGTGTGGCCTGTGGGAAGGGTTCTGGAAGGCTCACGCGGAGGTGGAAGGTGAAGAAGTTCAGCACCAAGCGGCGAAGGCCCGCCCCAGGCGAGTTTCCAGGTTGGGCCTTGATGACTGGCTCTGGGGTCTTTCTCCCTTTGGCGTTTGCTCTTTGAGGAGCTGGGATTCTCATGGCCGGGATTCAGAGCGGCGTTTTGTTCTGTGGGCTCGGCGATGCCGGGACCCTTGGCCTGCACTCTGCACATGGAGGGGGAGTGGGAGCAAGCCCGCGACCATGTGCGGCGCCCGCAGGAGCCCGCGGCAGCCCCTCGGGGCCGGGACCGCGCCTGTGACACGCGGCCGCTGCACTCGGCTCCTGCCTACGAGCAGGCCTCGGCCTTCTCAGGGTTTAGAGCAGGCGCCCCAGGACGTGAGCACCCCTGTGTGGCCTGGGGGCATGTGCAGAGGGTGCTCCAGGCCTCGGGGTCAGCGGAAGCCAGCAGCGGGGTGGTGAGGGGGTGAGCAGGAGAGGTTCAGGGGTGCCGCGGGGGCCTCCTGGCGTGTGGAGTGGAGTGTGAGGCCAGCCACTCACAGCTCAGGTCAGGACGGGGAGTGGGGCTCCCTGGTGGTCTCCTGTCTGTTGATGTGAGAATTCACTGGCCTGTAACTGGATGGCGTCACTGACTCAGTGGACATGAATTTGAGCAGACTCTGGGAGATCTCAGGACAGGCAAGCGTGGTGTGCTGCCATCCGTAGGGTTGCAAAGAGTCAGACGTGACTTGGAGACAACAGCAACGTAATTAAGATAAATGGAATATGGTGACTTACCTTCCAAAGGCTCTCTAAGTGTGACACGGAGTGTTTTAGAGAAAAGCCTAAGCTTACGTGTCTCAGAGGAAGATTTTAAAATGAAGGGTAAATTGGGTTCTCTTACGTATTACTCTTGATTCACATCTTCGTTGATGAAACGCCTTACGAACTCCATGATCTCGGGTGCCCTCTGACCACCTGCTGGGGCAGCCTCACAGGCCGGGACCCTCGAGCTCCTCAAGGCTGCCGTCACCCCTCAGACGCCGTTCCATCTGGCTGTGTTCCACACCTGTCCTCCCTTCCACACTCAGTACACCCTTTCTCGGCTGTGATGCCTTCCCTCAGTCCCAGATTTCTGAGCTCTCAGCTGAGCTTAGACAGCACTTAATGCCTTTGCGACTTATTTGGAATGTTTCTGCTGGCATCGTGAATTGTTTGTTTTTCTTCCTTTTGTATGTGGGAAACAGCACGATATGACCTGGCCCAGCTCCATTATGTGGCCCTTTTCTCCCCAACAAGATTGTAAGCTTGGAGACGCCAGGTGTGTGTGTGTGTGAGAGAGAGAGAGAGAGACAGACACTGATTTTTTGATTTCTTACAGCTCTTGAGGAAGTCTATTTTACAAAGAGGAAAACCTGTGGTTGAAGGTTCTTTGGAGAAGAAGCCCCCTTTTGAAAAACCTAGTATTGAACAGGTAAAAAAATAAGAGAAGCCCCCTTTTTAAAATTGCTTTAAGACTGAACAAACCTCATCTTCATCTTCATAGCTGGCTTAGAGATGTTCAAGTCTGTAGGAACCGTCTCAAGCCCTCTGGATCAGAAGTGAATATTCCATGTAGTGAGTGATTTAGCTTTTGTCTCTTCGGCTGCTGAATGCTCAGAATTCACTGTGTGTTTGGGAAAGAAAAACAAATTAAGTAGAACATGTAGCTCGTCAGGACACATGAAATGGGCTTTTTCTTGGTGTTGATGTTTCAAAATTAAGTCTTTGTCCCTGTGCTTGGCACTGTTGAAAAGTCTATTGAGGTGAGGGAATTCAGGAGCAATGTGAAAAACATTGTAAGCCAAGCAAAAAGCACAGAAAAGAAATGAGATTTTGTATCCAGAAGTTGGCTTCCTGCCACATTCTGATTCCTGCAAAGAAGCTGAGATCCACGTGGGGCCTCTGTTAACATGTACAGACCTTTCCTGTTAGGTGTTGTCAGGATCTGTCATCAGTATCAATTTTTTAGCCTCTCAGTATTTAAATATCAGACACTCTGGACTGAGTTTCCTGATGAGAGTAGTCACAGAAGACATGCTATGAGATACAAATAAGTATCAGTCAGTATTTTATCAGTCAGTTTTTAGTAGAAGAAACGTTGTCTTCAAATCCTACAAAATAAGATTTCATTGTTACTTTATTTGAAGTTAAATTAAGTGAGAGTGTTCTGAAGACAGATTAAATTAATCCACAGATTTTTTTTCAAAAGCTCATATCAAAATTACTCCACATGTAAGAATTTGGAGGGTAAGTTTACTAAAACCTGAAAGAATGGCAGTGAAGAGTTTACAGGCTCGTGGTTTAGGTCATTGCAAGGCCTTGCTAGCAGACTTTGGATTAAAATTTTGTGAATGTAAAAACATATTTATCCACGAGTCTCATTATATGTGAGCTCCTGTTATGACTGTACAGCAAGAGTTCTTCTGCAAAATAGCCATGTTTTATTGTTTGGGGGTTTTGACCTTTTCAGCCCACTGTTCGGGTTTTTTCTTTGCTGGCTCATAATTGCAGCAGGCAGGGAACTGCAGCCCCCAGCCTCTGTGTCGCTTTTCATAGGCTGTGACCCCAGGCATGCTTCCCTCTGGGCATTCCTGTTTTCTAATGGAAAAAAAGGTTTTTGTGAATAGAGAACTGTCTGTTCTTTTGCTAATGACCACCACTGGTGCTGACTGGGTGGGCGTTCAGGATTGCTGAGCTGCATAAATAAATCGCCTTCCCTCCTTTTAAGGGTGTGAATAACTTTGTACAGTACAAATTCAGTCACCTGCCACCCAAAGAAAGGCAAACGATCGTTGAGCTGGCAAAAATGTTCCTGAACCGCATCAACTATTGGCACCTGGAGGCACCGTCTCAGCGAAGACTGCGCTCTCCCAACGACGACATCTCTGGCTACAAGGAGAACTACACCAGGTGAGCGGGGCTGGCTCCTCCCCTCTGGCCTTGAGGTCTGAGCCTGAAGGGTCCGGGCCATTCCGAGCTGAAGGGCTTGGTGCGGTGGCCGCCCCCCGAGGCCGCTGAGCCCCGGAAGTGTGGCTGGCCTGAACCGAGGCCTCCGAGACTGCACGAGAGAGAGCGCGAAGCATCTCACCCGTCGTGGTTATGTTGGCTGCATGTTGAAATGGTAGCCTTTTGCATATATTGAGTTAAATATTATGTTAAAGTTAATTTCTCCTGTTGCTATTTACGTTTTTAATGTGACTACTGGGAAATTTAAAATTACATATGTGGCTTGCATTCTATTTCTACTGAGCACTGCTGGTCTAGATAACTATGTTATGACTCTGTGATTATTATATAGAGACCTTACTCTTTAAAAAAAAATGCAATGCCCAAGAATATCAGTTCAGTTCAGTCGCTCAGTCGTGTCTGACTCTTTGCGACCCCATGAACCGCAGCACGCCAGGCCTCACTGTCCATCACGCAAACTCCCAGAGCTTGTTCAGACTCATCTTCATTGAGTGGGTGATGCCATCCAACCCTCTCATCCTCTGTCATCCCCTTCTCCTCCTGCCTTCAGTCTTTGCCAGCATCAGGGTCTTTTCCACTGAGTCAGTTCTTCACATCAGGTGGCCAAAGTATTGGAGTTTCAGCTTCAGCATCAGTCCTTCCAGTGAATATTCAGGGTTGATTTCCTTAAGGATGGACAGTTTCAATCTCCTTGCAGTCCAAGGACTCTCCAGAGTCTTCTCCAAAGAAGGAAAGACCACCACAGTCTCAGCGCCTTGGTGTAAGTGTCATAGTGTTATATACATGGTCTTACCGTCTTTGTCTCTCTGAATACATGTTTCACGTTTGTTAGAATGAAAGGAAAGAGAGCACTTGCATCTTCTTCGCCCTGCCCCGTTTAAACATTTTACTGGTTACACTGTTGTCTGTTGATGCAACTTTTCTCTGTTGGTGGACATCAAACTCTGCACATATTCTTGGATTACATGTATTTTTTCTAAAATGGGAATTTAATTTTATTACTTATGATTTGCAGAATAATAGAATTGCGTTTATGACTTAAGTGTCATAACGTGGACCATACAAAATAGTGTGACATATTCATCTTTAAGGAAGAGAGTGGCTTGAATTACCCACTTTATTCACCTTTTTTATAACTTTTCCCATTTACATTGTATAGGCATATCAAGCTTGCTTCAGGGTTTTTTGTTTTTAGCATTTTTTCCCCCCTTGAGTTAAAATAAGCAATGTTTTTTGACAACCTGTAAAGATCACTTGTACTCAGATTTAACCACAGATGACAAGTAGAAACGGGTGGAGTTAAAGCTGAACTTTCCTCTCTAATTACTGACCAGATTTTATGAGTAACATCCAAGTTTTCGCCTCTCATCCAGCCTTCTACAATGTATACAATTTGAATTACAAAATATTTTATCTTAGGTATAAATAGGATTTGCAGATTGCTTCATAATCCACTTTTAAAATGATACCTTCATTTTCACATCTTCATTTCAGAGTGTTGTGTTAATAGTAGTTCCTATATTGTAACTGTGATGAGTTGAAATAGTAGAACTCTCTCTCTCTCTCTCTCTATATATATATATATATAGTTTAACAAGTTTTATTTTACTTTATTTTTTGTCTGCACAATAAGGCATGTGGCATCTTAATTTCCTGACCGGGGAGCAGACCGAGCCCCACTGCAGTGGGGGTGAGGGGACCTGACCATTGAGCCACTGGGGAAGGCCCGTATCTTTTAACTCCATCTGTGAACAGTTGAGAAAACTGAATATTTGTGAAAGCGAAACCCCTGAAATATTTGCCACTCTAAGAGAGGAAAGACTGTTTAATCAAGGAGGAGAATTCATTGTGAAGCGGCACAGGAGTTAATACTGTATTTTAGAAAACAGAGTAAAAATAGTTTGTAGCATGTGGGGATTACCAGGAAATGGGCAGCATTGCAGACCCTCGAGGAGTCGGGAACGTGACGCAGAGTTGCGGAAGGAGTGATGGGCTTGAACCGCCGCCCCGTCCCGGCCCCGCCCCCGGGGAGATGCGTAGACGCTGGTGGTGCTTTTCCTCCGAGCCTCAGTCACCGTCAACGTGGGACTCAGCTGGACTCGAGCTGGAGCGTGTGCCGGGGGAGGAGAGCGCGGGGTCTGGAGTCGCTGAAGGAAGGGCGGTGACGGCCCAGAGCCCAGCAGGGTCCGGGGCCAGCCTCCCCTGGGGCGGAGGGTGCGTCCTTCGTGGGTGGGTGCGTCCCGCTCAAGGCGGTGACCGGCTGGCCCCTGGGCGGTTGACCCGCAGCCTCGGTGGGTGATAATAGGGAAGCTCCCTTGGCACCCGGCCTGCTGGTGAAGAGGGGGAGCGGAGAGGACCAACCTGTGAATGCTGTGAGATGCTCGGCTCTCTTAGAGTCAGACCTCACGGTCCTGATCGCTTGAGAACAGAGGAAAGCTCACACCGCCCGTCTCACTGATGCCGCTTCTCTAACGCGGCCCTCTTACCCTTGCGGGCAACACGGCCCGTGGGGATGGCGGGAGCCAGGGCCCTGGAGGGCAGGCTCAGCTTGTCCGTGCGGTCCACGTGCTGAGCACGGAGGTGGGAGAGACAGGATCCTCGTGGAACAGGATAGACTCAGAAAGTG
Source organism: Ovis aries (assembly GCF_016772045.2). Lineage (NCBI taxonomy): Eukaryota > Metazoa > Chordata > Mammalia > Artiodactyla > Bovidae > Ovis > Ovis aries. The sequence continues at coordinate 278,338,949 of NC_056054.1, forward strand.
ATTGTGTTCCTTATCACGTGAGGACTTACCCATGAAAGATTAAATACTTGCTGAACAGTAGAAATGCTTATATTACTTATACTGTCTGTTCTGAAGTTAGGCAAAATATAAATATTTTATATGTTGAAAAATCTGATACATTAATGTTAATGTATACTTAACCTTAATAATCTATATGAGTATATATTAAATATACCTTTATATGTCCCCCAGAAGTCACTGTGGTTTTAGAGACAGACCTGGACAAATATTTTGAAATTTTCTGATGGTGTGCCAATATAATTCCATGAGAAAATAGCTGGAAAAGTGTCGGAGAAATATGACTTCTTAAAGTACATCTGACCAACAGAGTATGCTGAAGTGAAAGTGTGAGCTGCTCAGTCCTGTCTGACTCCTTGTGATCCCATGGACTGTAGCCCACCAGGCTCCTCTGTCCGTGGGATTTCCCAGGCAAGAATACTGGGGTGGTTTGCCACTTCCTTCTCCTGGAGATCTTCCCAACCCGGGGATCAAATCCGGGTCTTCTGCACTGCAGGCGGATTCTTCACCATCGGAACCCCCAGAGAAGCCCACACTGAGGGAATGTGGCAGATTATTCGCCTTAGATTCTGAGCTGTGCAGACCACCTCACAGTTAGGAGTTATGCTTATCTTGGCGAGATGTTTGTAAGAATCCAAGCAAATTAGATATAACTAAATTGAGTCTGGTGAAAGTTTTCTGTAACTATTGCACTGTGAGGTATAGACCATCACCAGGCTTCCTGAACGTTCATAATTAGGCGTGTGATCCTAGGATGGTGTTTATCATGAATTGTGGGAGGAGCAGTGTGATGGGGCTTCAGAGAGCCAGCTTCCAGTCTGGACTCTGAAAGTGACTAGTCTTCAGTGCAGCAGCACCAGGAGGGGTCACGTAAGCCCTGAGAGCTGTAGGACTTGCCGTCCAGCAGTGAGCAGGCACCACGGCCTTCTGCACTTGTGTCTCCCAGCTCTACTCATGTTTTAAAGAAAGCAGGGTCACTGCGAGTAACCCCAGAGCTGTGAAAATCTGAGCGTTTGAACAGTCAGTGACTGGCACACCATGCCGTCTCTGTTAGGCACACGAAAGGGACTGAACCGTCCTTTCACTTCTTTTGAGAAGACCTGAAACCAGGGGTTTAGGTACAGCCTGCTTTCCAGGTTAGTCTTTAGAGGAACGTCTGAGCAGCAAGACACACAGCCGTTCCTGTCTCCTTTTGTCTCACTGCACGCCTGGCACCCAGAACGTGGTGACTCGCCTCCTGTCTTTTCGTACAGTGCCCTTAGACATTTATAAGGTTAGTTTGGGAAGCAAAAACAGAACTAAACTAAAAAAGTATAAACTTGAGGACTGTAAAGTGGTTTTCAGAGGAAATAAACGAAAACCTTTTATTTGACAATTTTGACCAGATAATATTAATCTACATTGCCTTCCTCTGCCCTGCGGAGAGTGAATGACCTGTTAAGTACTTCAGATAACATTTTATGATTTTATAATATTTATCACTATCATTGTTGTAACAGAAATAGCATCGGTCTTCAGTAGAGTGTCAGACATCTGTGACCTCCATCGATAGGAATGCTCTTCAGACTCAAAATCAGCACTGCCGAATAGAATTTAACATGATCCACAAATGTGAGCCACATCTGTAATTTGACATTTTCTAGTAACTACATTTAAAAAGATAAAACAGAACATTAATATTAATAGTGTTTTATTTGACCCAATGTATAAAAATGTTATCACTTCACATGGAATCAATATGAGCAATTATTAATGATGTCTTTTACTTTTTTTAGTACTAAATCTTTCATATCCAGTGTGGGGGGTTTATAATTACAGCATATTTTAATTCATTTGCCACATTTTAAGTGGTTAAAGCTAAATGGAGTTCTACCAAAACAGTAAAGTTGTGTTTAATGAAAATGTATTTCTCAGGGTTTCCATTTGAAAGTAAATTTTAAAATATTTTTTCCTCTCTTTATTTTAAAATTTCAGTGTTATTGATTTACAGTGGTGTTAGTTTTAGGCATACAGCAGAATGATTCGGACATACGTGTGTCTCTGTCGTAAAGAGATGTGGGTTCAATCCCTGGGTCAAGAAGATCCCCTGGAGAAGGAAATGGCAACCCACTCTGGTATTCTTGCCTGGGGAATCCTGTGGATAGAAGAACCTGGCAGGCTGCAGTCCATGGGGTCACAAAGAGTCGGGCACGACGGAGCAGATGCATGTACATTAGGAGAATATAAGTCTGTTCTTTTTCGAGTCTTTTGCACTGTGGTTTGTCATAGGGTAGTTCACTGCGCCATACAGTAGGCCCTTGTTGGTGGAAAGTAGATTTTACACTGATTAAAGCTAGCTGTCGCTCAGTCGCTCATCACGCCTAACTCTTTGTGACCCCGTGGACGGCAGCGCGCCAGGCTCCCCTGCCCTTCACCATCTGCCTTTTGCTCAGACTCGCGTCCATGGAGTTGGTGACTCCATCAGCCACCTTGCTCTCTGTTGTCCCCTCTCCTGCCTTCAATCCTTCCCAGAATCCGTCTCTTCAGGAAAACGAACGTGGTTACCAGAGAGAAAAGGGGTGGGGGCGATGAACTGGAGTTCGGGGCTCGCAGGCGCAGCTGCCGAGCGTGAAATGGACAAGCAGGGACTGACTGTGCAGCTCAGGGAGCACATCCAAGGCTCCGTGATAATGGCCTGCGAGGGCGACGAGCCTGGACAAGGGCCTCTGCGCGCACACGGAATCCAAGGCTTCGTGATAATGGCCTGCAAGGGCGGGGAGCCTGGAAAAGGGCCTCTGCCCGCACACGGAATGCTGAATCACTTTGCTGCGTGCCTGAAACTAGCACAGCCTTGCAAACCAGCTATACTTCAGTTAAAATAGAAAAGGAAGATGTGTGTTCACTTGTCCGAGTGCCCAGCAGTTACACGTGGCTGGTGGCCATACGGCTATTCCGATTGTTGTACACTGTCAATACAGGCGCACAGCAGCCTTTTCATCACAGAAGCCTTCATCGGACAGCACTTCTAAATCCTTAAATCCTTATATCTCCCGCTGTACCACATTGGACACACTTTTATTAAGATTTACAGTCTTACAATTGCCTAAGTCTCATGGAATTGATCTGCTGGTTATGGTTTGTGATTATGTTTGTACTTTCATAATTCGCTCCCTGGGAGCTAGCCTGCCTTCAGCTCCAAGCATTCTAACTTCATTAAGTGGCCGTGGACTGACTTCCAGCAAAGACTAGCTTTGCAGGCGATGAGTTTCTACACGATGCGCCGCATAAACCACGAGATAAACGCGCCCTTTAGTTTTTTCTGCTACCAAGGTCCACTGTTTCCAACTTGACAGGATGTAAGGCGGCACTCAAGATGCCCGCCTGGGTCCTGTGTCGTAGGGTGACATTTGGGTGTGGACTGTTAGGGCAGGAGAGTTGAGAGGAACAGAGATAGTCGCAGGGTTTTAAGGTTAATTTTGAATCTAGGTAGACAAATGAACACTGATGAAGGCTTCCTTCCCCAAAGATGAACCGGCCCCAGCCCATACACAGAGGAGCTGAAATAATTCAGAGTAACATAAAGAATAAGTCAGAAAGCCCGAGTAAGTGAACATTGCTCCACTCTTTATTGAGGACTGACAGTCATCGAGGCTCTCCAGCCATCCGGGCGTGTGGGACTCGGCTGCTCACCTGAAAGGGCGCCAGAAAGGGGTCCCCGGCGGGGCAGAGGGTCCTATCTGGGGAAAGGAGTCCCTGGCGGGGCAGAGGGTTCCATCCAGGGGAGAGGTCCCCAGCGGGGCAGAGGGTTCCATCCAGGGGAGAGGGGTCCCCAGCAGGGCAGAAGGTTCTATCCAGGGAGAGGGGTCCCCTGCAGGGCAGAGGGTTCTATCTGGGAAAGGGGTCCCTGTTGGGGCAGAGGGTTCTATCTGGGGGGAGAGGCCCCTGGTGGGGCAGAGGGTTCTGTCTGGAGAGGGGCCCCTGGTGGGGCAGAGGGTTCTGTCTGGGGAGAGGGGTCCTCCCCCTGAAGAGGGGGAGCTGGGTCTTCCTCCGAGGAGCAGGACTTGGGCACTGAAGCCCGGTCCCTCCTTGGTCTCCGGTGTCCGCTGGGCCCCCCTGCCCCGACTGCTGGGAATTTCAGGCCTTGCATCTCTGGGAGGGCCTGGAGCAGGTGGTGGCGGATGAATGTTCGCTTTCCAGCTTCTCGGCTGACGCGGTGTCCTGAATCTGCCCTGCATCAGCCCTGTGCCCCGCTCTATGCTCAGGCGTCAGGAAAGGTCTTGGGACTTTTGGGGCCTGGCACCCCTCCAGCCCCACGCGACAATGAGAAGCAGTTTTGACTTTGAGTCACTGAACACCTAGGCGACAGATGGTAGAAGCTTATCACTTCCTGCGTTTTGACTGAGTTTTGAGCAGTTGTGGAGATCTTTATCTTCCCACTGAAGCTGTTGGGGTGTGAGTGCTGTGTAGGCATTTTAAAGAAGCTTTCAAGTTTTATTCAGAGGGTTCATTGGGGGAGTTCTCCTCCTCCAAACGGGGCATCCTCTGTTCCCTCGAATCCACCCTCCTGTTGAAAGGGTGCTGCAGACTGGAGTGGTTCTCTAGAGCTGGGCCCTAGGGCTCTGGCCGGGTGAGCCCGCGTCTGACCCACTGATGGCGCGTCCGCAGCCTGGTCTCCCACCGAGGGCGACGGTGTCGAGCAGCGTCCTAGGTGCTGCTCGTGGCGGGGCTCACAGGCGCTGATGCTGTGGTCTCCCCCGTGCAGGTGGCTGTGTTACTGCAACGTCCCCCAGTTCTGCGACAGCCTGCCGCGGTACGAGACGGCCCAGGTGTTCGGGAGGACGCTGCTGCGCTCTGTCTTCACTGTGATGCGGCGGCAGCTGCTGGAGCAGGCGAGGCAGGAGAAGGACAAGCTGCCGCCGGAGAAGCGGACTCTGATCCTCACGCACTTCCCGAAGTAAGGGAGTGCTCCTGCGGGCCTCTGCTCCTCACGCACTTCCCGAAGTAAGGGAGTGCTCCTGCGGGCCTCTGCTCCTCATGCACTTCCTGAAGTAAGGGAGTGCTCCTGCGGGCCTCTGCTCCTCACACACTTCCTGAAGTAAGGGAGTGCTCCTGCGGGTCTCTGCTCTGTGCCATGCTTGAGATGGACGGACGCACACCGGAGCCTCAGGGGCAGAGCTGGGTTGGGGGCAGGACCCCCATCCTCACAGCCCCTCGGGAGCCTTGTGGGCATTCCCAGCCCGCCTGAGATGAGCTTGACTTTGGGTTGACCGCTGCCTTGGCGTGTCTCACCCTTCCCGAGTCTCAGGACGCAGGCCGGGGCTGTGTGTGGGGCTCCAGCTCCAGGGTGCTCCAGGGTGCTCCAGGGCAGTGCGGACGCTGCAGAAGTGGCCTCCAGGGGGGGGGCAGGAGAGCCCGGGGCTGTTTCTGGCACCCAGGTCCCCAGCGCTTCCTGAGGCTGACGGGTCATCCCTGTCTCAGCTGGAATGAACTGGACTCCGAGGGAGGGAGCCGGCCTGGGGTAGACAGGTCTCTGGCAGGAGGATCTTCATGCCTCTGTACTCAGCTTCCCGGGCACACACGTGCCCTTGGCCCCTTGCTGCTTGAACCTGCTAGACGTCCAGCGTGTAGAGACTCACTTAAATATTTTCCAAATGTAGGAAATAGGTCAGAGGGATAGGAAGGTACAGTGTACACCACTGAGCTTGGAGATGGGTTTGCAGTGTGAAGAATGCAGACTTTAGCCTAAGTGGCTGGTGGCTGAGGGTGCAGGTGACGACGCATCAGAGCTGTGACAGCGGGGGCGGAAGCTGTCATTTGAACAGGCTTTCTAGGTCTGAGAGAGTTCTGCCACGGACGGCTGTGAGGTGGAGAGCAGTTTAGGAGAGGGTGCTGTTATGTTCCTGGAACAAAGATGGATGGAAGCCTGTTTTATCTGAAAAGCTAGATTTTTATGATGCTACTGTTTCTGGGTTCCCCAGCTTGTGTCTCAGGAAAGATGATCATTTTAATTTTTAAAGATAAGTTAGGTCCAAAACAACAACAAAGATGATTTTCTGACGGAAACGGACAGAACAGTCTGTTTTTGCAGTTGAGCATGAATCTCCAGTGTTAGGTAGAGGATAATTCTCACGAGCTTTAGCTGCACGTGAGTCCTAGTGACCTGATTTGCAGCATTTCCTGAGGATAGCCAGCATCCAGGATGAGGCAGGGCCCGAACACTTGGTGTCCTGCAGGGAGGAAGGTCCAGAAAGACTTCAGCAGCAGCCCGGGCGTTGTCCCTGAACAGGTCAGGAACTCTGGGATGCTCGTGTATTTCGGGCGTTGTCCCTGAACAGGTCAGGAACTCTGGGATGCTCGTGTATTTCCGTGGCTGCCTCTTAACTGGTCTGAGTTCTTTCCTTAGCAGTTAAAGTAGTTTCCTTGTTTCTCTGTTACATCTGCCTCATAAGCCACGTTTCGTGTGTTCAGATTATAGTTGTCGTCTGCCTCTAAGCCAAGGGACAGAGGACCCCTCCCTCATCACACCTTTTCTGGTGCTTAAAGAGAAATTTTAATTATCTTGCACAGGAGCAGGTTTTTCCCGTAGCAAGCGCATTTTCCTTCTTGCAGATATTTGCTGATTACAGTGTTCTCTTCCTTCAGCCCAGAGCTCTGGCATGCTTATGCTGGTCAGCTGAGAAGACCAAGGCCGCTTTCTTTCCTTCTCTGTTACTAATGGTAGGGTGAAGCTTCCACCCACTTCTCCTCCTCAGTCCCTTTCCATTGAATATGACAACATTGGAGGCTGTTAGGGATTTATAGCTGCAGACTCGGCAGCCAGAGGTGCCGTGTGGAGCCAGGGCCCGGCTCAGTCAGGCTGCAGATGCCGTGGGGCCCCCCTGCTTGTCAGGTGTGTCCTCAGGGCTTGCTTTCCTGCACTTCCTACGCACCCTGTCTTCCTTCTTTTTCTGGCTGTGCTGCTCGGCAGGCTGGATCCTGGTTCCCCAGCCGGGCGTTGAGCCCAGACCCCTGCAGGAGAAGCACGGCCCCGCCCTGTGCATCTGCAGCGGCTCCAGCCCTTCCTTCTGCTTGGCCTTCGTGTGTGCCGTCCCCTACATGCACCGAGTCACACAGGTGTCCTTTAAAACGTCAGTCTCTGCATTTCATTTCAAAAGTGATGAATGGGCATTTGATGGAGATTTGATTCAGAGAGAACAGAGAGGCCAAGGGCCACTGCAGCCTGCCACTGTGATCTACTTTTTGTGCTTTTGGACATTTCTGTTTTTTTTCTCCATGTATGGTGTTCTTTTATTCTACAATTTTGTATCCTTTGTGTATATAATAAGCACTTTCTCATGACACTAGATGAGACTTTTATTGTATTGAAATAATTATACATATGTATAACACACACATGACTATTTTCCTAAATTATTAATGGCATTCTTCTTTGGTAAGTCTCCGTAGGGCTTCATGAAGTGTTCCTATTATGTAATTGCTCGTAAAGAAGGAGCCTGGGAAAGGAAAGGAAATTTGCTTCTGTGATGAAGGGCTGTCGGGAAGTCTTGAGGGCTGGGCGAGGTGACGGCAGGCTCTGCTGGGCCAGCGGAGGAGATGCATCTGGAACCTCCCCTGTCTTCAGCAAGGGCAAGCTGTGATCTCAGTAAGGATGCTGCTTCCTGTTGCTGTCAGCCTTTCTGTGTTAAGTGAGAAACATCCGAAAGTGTTCTGAGGCGTCAGTTAATGGTGACGGGCTTGGCACAAGTGGCTCCTGCTGTTTCTTTAAACCGTGTGTCCCATGGCCGAGTGCAGGACGGCGCTCGTGCGGTGCTTCCTTATTCTTAAATCTTCTGAGTGTGAGAGGCAAGTCAGAAGACCCTCAGGACCTTTCCCACCTGTCTTCACTGTCGAAACCCAGCCTTCCCCTGCCTTCTGCAGTCTTCCTGGGTTTGATTAATGAGGAGATTAGTGGTACTTTCCCTAATTGTGATGATGATGATGTTAATTTTACTCTAAGTCCTTAATCAGTGATCCAAACTTGGTAGGATTCACAATTCAAGTGTTAAGGTAACCTGACCCCTTTATAAAGGTAACAGAACACACAGAATACGTATCTTAGCTTTGGGGTGGGGGCAGGTCCCCGGAGCAGATCCATTCATAAAGACTGTAAATAATCCTGCGTATGTTCAGGTCAGTTTTTTTGCTAAATGGATTAGGAACAATACTTTTTAAAGGGTTTTTGGATTTCAAAATTTCAGAGATGTTTAGTCGCTAACCTTTTACCTCGATGCAGTATAAGCTTCTTGAAGGCGAGGCGAGGTTGTGTTCACTGTCCTCCAGGGCTTGGCCCGGCACCTGCGTGTGGCGGGCATTCAGTGTTGCTGAGCAAATGGAGGAGCAGCTTCTCGGCAGTCAGCACCAGCTGAGCATGGCCCTGGCCACCACCTCGTGCAGAAGTTGCTGTTTCCATTCTGTAAAAGGGGAACCGAGGAAGAGGAAAGCTAAGAATTTGTCCCAAGGTCACGGAAATAATAAGTGGTGAGCTTGGTAGCTGGGTTTAGACCCTAAGCTCTTAGCCGTTATTCTATATTCCTCCGTGAGAATGAATGTGCCCTGAAAAGACGTTTGCAGGAAGACTTTCCAATACCAGAAGTATAGATTTGTGTTGGTATTTTAATCACAGTCTTTGCATCTTGGAGGGAACACAAGAGCTGCCCAGGGTGCTTCTCAGCGTCCGGTTGCTGGGCCTCTCTCGCGGCCTCCAGTTCAGTGAGCCTCGGTGCGGCTCGGGGGCTGCACTCTGACCAGGCTGTGCAGGTGGCCTCTGTGGGCCCAGAACTTGAGGCCTGCTTGCTTTATGACGCAACAGGAGATGTGACGGGGTAGTTGGTCTCGGCCCTGCAGGTTATTGGTTGTGGGCATTTGAACCAGTTGTTGAGTCTGCCTGTGCCCTAAGTTACTTTCATCTGTGGAACGAGCACAGTGGCGGATCCCGTCTCATCGGGCTATTCGGAAGAGCGAGCGAGTTAATACACGTTGATTGCTTAGAACAGTGTCCATCCTGTAGTAAGAGCTATGTGTACATGTGTGTGATAAATAAAAATAAAATCTGTAACTCACTGTGTTGATGAGAAGATTCAATAAAACATTCTCAGAACAGTGTAGGCGTGTGGCAAGGACTCAGTAAACACGAGCAGCTTTTGTGAGGGAAATGACGACGACGGCTCTGAGGGGAGACGAGCTCTCCTTCCAGGATTCTCCCAGGGGGACTTGGTGAAGTGCGCTTCCACTGATGTAAGTCTCTGTGTGGTCCAGGTTGTATCTATTAATACCTACATGGAGCCCAAAGAGAGTACATTTGTAGAAATGCATTTCTGTTTGAATATACCAAGGCTGCCAGTTAAATCTTCACGCGGGTCATAACTGACTGTTTCATGTTTCTGAACTGAGGGTGAGATGCTGGCGTTGGGGTGGTCGCCATGGGTGCCCGGCACTTGTCCCCCTAGTAATGCGTCGCGTGTGATCTCACTCTTGCCTTTATTCTTACGCCTAGGTTTCTGTCCATGTTAGAAGAAGAAGTTTATAGTCAAAACTCTCCCATCTGGGATCAGGATTTTCTCTCAGCTTCTTCCAGAACCAGCCAGCTTGGAATCCAAACAGGTAAAAAAAATAATTGTTTCTTTTTTGCATAAATCAGAACACAACCAAGAAGTGTTTGTTGCCTTTACTGTGCATTTGTTTGCATTTTTCATCAAGAAATTGAAGACTAGAGTCAGCAAAGAAAAGTAAACACTTTGGCAAACCTGGCATCGACATCTCTGTTCCCGGGGAGAGCAGGTGCAAGGCAAACAGCTAAGACTGCAGCAGGCGCTGCTCTGCCCCGAGATTTGCTCAGCCTGCCCTGCACAGCTGCGCGGAGGGCGACGCACCCGGCGCGGAGGGCGACGCACCCGGCGCGCAGGCCTGCAGACAGACGTCGACTGTTCAAAGACACAGTCTTGGTCACAGCCTGCCCTGCAGTCAGGTCTCAGCCTGGCTTGTGGGTCTGGACGCCTGTTTTGAGCATCAGGCTGTTCTCGGGTAACGGTGGGCCTGAGTCTCAGGACGTGCAGTGCCCCGTGGGCTCAGGGCCTCAGTGGGCCTTTGGTGAGGATGTGTGACTTGAAGTCACACTGACTCTGGAGACAGGGTCTGAATTCCTGCCTTGATGCTCAGAAGCCTTGGAGAAGGTTGTCAGGCAGGCATTTCCGTGTGGCCTCGGGGAGAGGCAGAACGCAGAATTTTGGTGTCGCCTTTGCAGTAGATCTGGTTCAGTGTGTCCCAGGGGCCCGTGAGCGCCGCCCCCAGCAAAGGGCATTTCTTCTCCTCATTCTCGACACCTCCTCCGGTTTGTTTTTATATCCAGCAAAAGTCACCCCTAGTGTGTGGTCCTGTGGCTTCTGGTGAACCCCCGGCGCTGTGTCGCCCCGCGGCCGCGAGCCCCGCGCTGAGCTCGGCCCGGGCAGCTCCCTCTGGTCCGCCCCGCGGCCGCGAGCCCCGCGCTGAGCTCGGCCCGGGCAGCCCCCTCTGGTCCGCCCCGTGGCCGCGAGCCCAGCGCTGAGCTCGGCCCGGGCAGCCCCCTCTGGTCCGCCCCGCGGCCGCGAGCCCCGCGCTGAGCTCGGCCCGGGCAGCCCCCTCTGGTCCGCCCTTTGTCCGCGCAGCTGTGCTTTTCTAGAGCGCCACGCGAGTGGGATCACACTGCGTGTAACTTTTGACTCTGGCTTCTTTCACTGAGCATACTGCGCTGGAGAAGGTGATTAAAGCATCATTTCATCTGGAGCCTGAGTTTGGATTGGAATATAATTAAATCCTACTCAAATACTTAGGGAATGAGGTATTTTGGTTTGGATCAAACCTTCTTTGTTTGGATTCTTGTTCCCAAAACCATGTCAAAGACATCTTTTGTGTTGTTTTTTCACCTTAGGCCGTAAAACATGACCTCACATTTCTCTGGTCCGCAGTCCGCGGCCCTCCGGTGCCTTTCTGCGTGTGGACAGGGCTCCAGCCCCGCGTCAGCCCTTCCCGCGAGCTCCCCCGCACCGGGGCGCCGTGTCCGCCTCTGCCCCCATGCCGGTCGCCTATCCGTCTTTTAACTCACCTGACTTTAGGACGACATCTCTCCCACAACCCTCTTCTAATTCTCACCATGCCTTCCAGCAAGAGCTGAGTCTCCTTTCTTCCAAACATTCATGGAACCTTGATAATATCCTGTCCCTGGTTCTTTAGCTTGGCTGCTCAGCAGCACCACCCATGGGATCTAAATGCCGCTGATGTTGGGGCTTCCCTGAGAGCCAGCGGCTCATGCTCCTCACTCCCTGCCAGAGGCCTGGCTTCCCTCCCCAGCCAGTGAACTAAATCGCACATGCCACCACGAAGAGTTTGCAGGTTGCAGCTAAAACCCCACAATCCAAATGCATAAATATTTTTAAAAAATGAAAAAAAGCCTGCTGATTCTGAGGCCCCTGCCAAGAGGCTGTGGCATAATTGACCAAGGGCGTGGCTTTCGGATGACTGAGCTCCTGGAATGTCTGATGGCATCAGCTATCCTCAGCATGCACCACGCTGCCCAGCCCCTTTTTCTTGAGCGGGAGGCCTACCTGGTCAGACTCAGTTTATCCATGAGAATAGCTCACACTTCCAGTGAGTGCTGGCTGATGAGGTTTGCTTCGGGTCTTTAAGCTCTAGCTGGAACCAGGAGAAGTTGGTGTGGTTAACCCCTGTATATGGATGAGAGATGGGAGCTCAGAGAGGAGCAGACAGTAGCCCAAAAGCAGAGCCTCCCAAGTGACGGGACTGGGTTTCCCATCGCGTCTGATTCCTACTGCACTGCCCTGAGCGTACCTGTGTGCCTGGCAGACGCACAGGCAGACCCGTGCACAAGGAAAGAGGAATGATAAGGCGGGGACCCGGGGCTCCAGGCGGGTCCGGTTAGTTCCCTTCTGGAGGGATGGTGGGGGTGAGACTTCCCTGGCCCTCCTGCTCAGGACACCTCCTGGCCTGCCCTGCTCCCCACGTCTCACCCGTCACTGCACAGCGTGGAGACGGCGGTGTCTCTGCCCGGGGACGCCAGGCTCACCCCAGGAGCTCTGGCCGTCACCTAGCTCAGCTGGGTCGCACTCGTCAGTGTTCCCTGCCGCCATCGGAAGCCGGCTGACTTCTGCTCTGCTGTAATTGCAGTGTGTGCTCTGGGGGGAAAGAAGGGGTAATCTTCTCCTTAATTGGCATGTCTGCGCATCCAGGCGCCTGTGAGAAATGACAGGCACAGTGAGGGCTCTGAACTTGGGCAAGGCTCTCAGATGTCTCGTGAGTCACCAGAGCTGCCTCTGTGTGGAAGCACTCCAGTGTCCTTTGAAGCCCAGGAGGCCTGTTTGCTGGAAGGGAAGGCCTGCAGCCTGGCGCTTCAGTCTCTTCTCATCCCTTCCTGTGTGCATCTGAGGGGGTCTCGCCTGTATATGGCTACTTTTATTTTTGACACTTACTGTGATGGCCTGTATGAGAAAAGCACATAAAGAGCGGATATATGTAAATGTCTAACGGATCCACCTCGCTCTGTACCTGAAGTTAACACACACTGGCGATCAGTATATTCCGACTCCTTACATGCCAGTTGCTGTTCAGTTAGGAGCTGTGTGCCTGTGTCTCCGCAGCTCGTTTCGCTTATTTCACCGCTCTTGGCTGCGGGGGCATCCCCTGTGGTCGCCCTGACACCGAGATGGCGTGCTCTGGGGCCTCCGTCTGCGCCATCAGACGAGGTCTGTGCGCCGCGTCACTGGCGCCCGTGCTGCCGCCAGCCACGCGCGGGCAAACAACGCCTACTTCCTACCTTGGCTTTTTCTTTTTTTTTTTTAAAGACAAAACAAAATGGTTTTGTTTGGAGACACTCTTGAACTTACGGAAGAGCAACAAAACCAGGACCAAGCAGCCCCTTGCTGTGTGTTTGCTGTTCCAGACTCACCGTTGCTAACGCTGGCCCTGTTGTGCTAGCATTCTGCGGCTTCTGTCTCTCTCCATGTACTAACGTGTGTGTGCGTACCTGTCTTCTGAACGGCCTGATGGTTACAAAGGTCATGGCCCTTTGCTGGCTTCAGTGGGGATCTCCTAAGAGCAAGAGTGCTTTCATATTTAACCCCAGCAGAGTTATCACAGCGAGGAATTTCAGCCTTGATGCAGTATTATTCCTTAATCTGGGTACTGTTTTCCATCTTGCCTCTCATCTCAGCCACAGGGTTCATAGCCATTTTCTGTCACACCAGGAGGCATGGAATGTTGGCCTCTCCCATTATCGCTGGTGTGAAGTTTGTCACTGGATTAAGGTGGGGTTTTTGAGATTTCTCCATTGCAGTGTTAACTTTTCCACTTTGGTAATTAAAAAAAAAAAAAAGGTACTTTTGTGGGGAGATGCTTTGGTGCTTCCCTAGTGGCTCAGACGGTAAAGTGTCTGTCTGCAATGCAGGACACCCGGGTTTGATCCCTGGGTTGGGAAGATCCCCTGGAGAAGGAAATGGCAGCCTACTCCAGTATTCTTGCCTGGAAAATCCCGTGGACTGTGGAGTCCATGGGGCTGCAAAGAGTCGGACACGACTGAGCAACTTCACTTTCACTTTCACTTTTCACTTTGAGGCTATTCTATTTTTATCAAAATTACAGTCACAAGATTCGGCGTGTACAGATGGCTCTTCCCTGAATCAGTCACTATGTGCCGGCTGTTCCCTAACTGTCCCCCTCTCCCCACCTTCCCTCATTGCTCCCTTATTTCTTCCCATTCTCCTGTAAGGAGAGTTTTACCTTCTCTCCATTACTTATTTGTTCATTTCTTATTTTATCACTTTGGACTCAGATGTCTTAATTTTATCCAGTGGGTTGTAACTACCCTTGTCTTTATCATCAAGCTCACACTGGCCACATGGCTTCTGTCTTAGAGATGACGTCTTCGGGTGCTGGGCAGGAATGGAATGCTCTCGCGTACACTTGGTTCATTACTACCCAAGAAAGACGGCATTTAATGCCTTCTCTTCCTTCTCCTGGGGGCAGTTATCAGTCCACCTCCTGTGGCCGGGACAGTTTCCTACAATTCGAGTTCCGCTTCCCTTGAGCAGCAGAACGGAGGGAGCACCAGCCCATCCTGTCGAGGCGCGTCCGGGCTTGAGGCAAACCCAGGTAAGCTCGGAGGGCACCAGCGAGGGCTGTGATTCCCGAGAAGCTCCGTTATCTGAGGAGTGCCAAAGGGAGCCTTAAGTCAACTGCGTGCTGTGCGTGTCAAGGATCTTAATGGCTGGAACTCCCTCTGGGCTGCATTGGCTAGTTATTGCTGTGTAACAAGCCAACTTGAAATGCAGAGTCTCAAACTGTGATCCTTTATCGTCACAGCTCACTCATTCTGTGTGCTGCCTAGGAGGTGGCTGATAAGGCTCGACTCCGACAGGCTGTGCTTGCATAGTTCTCGTCCTCCTTTGAGGACCACCGGGTGTCTTTTCCTTTCCTTGGGGCAGAATGCGTCCTTATGATGATGGCAGAGGCACCAGAAAGCAGGCAGAAATGCAGTTTCCTGCAGCTTAAGCTTGTAGCTGGTGCTCCGTGACGCCTGCCTTATTTTGTCATCGGAAGCGAATCACGTGGTCAGACTCAGAGTCAAGGGGTGGGGAGATGGCCTTGACGCCTTTTGTAGGAAGAGCCACAGAATCATATGGCAGAAGCTGGAGGCAGGAGGGGAAAGAATTTGGCCGTGAATGTAATCTGCCACATGGGCAAAAAAATCTCTTAGTGCTAGAGGTGTTTCGCAGTTATAGAATGTTCCAGAGGATGCATTTGTGTCCACAGCCGTGACATGAGACACATCTTGGCACAAGCAAAGTTTGACACTGAGAGGTGTCATGAAATGGGGAGAGAACAGGGTTTTCTGTGAAGGACTAAGCGGGCAGCACTGGGGCCACTTCCAAGGGGGACGCTGCTGATCATTCTAGAAGCTCTGCCGTTGAACTCGGATGTAGCCCAGGGTGCTTTCTTATTGCAGCACTCAGCAAGCTATCAAGTTTGGAGCATATTGGGTATAAGTCTCAGCTCCAAAATAAATAGTTCACACCATTATTCTGGTGGAATTGTGGGATTTGAAGCGTTGGTCAAATGAAGGAAAATATTCTCACTCACCTCCAATAATAACAACTAAAAAGTTATAAAAACACGAACTCAACAAAAGTTGTTTTAGTAAGAAGCCTCATTTGGAAAAGCAACTTGTATGGACGAGATGCTTGACGTTGCCCTGCTGCTGTTTAGCTCAAGATGGAGCGAATGCTGTATGGAGCCTGCTTACTGGAATTCACACCTGAGGAATAAATTAGATTTGAGCATTTAAAAATTTAATTGTAAAAATAAATAAATTATGACAGAACGGGAAGAAAACAAAAAACCAGACATCATGCCAGTAGGACAGAAAGCAGCCAGGTAATCTAAGGAGTAGAGTGGGAGAGCCTTCTCCCTGCTTTCGCCGGGCCTTTCCCAGCTTGTGATACATTGTGACATCCTGGGAATGAATGTGCCTGCTTCCAAGGCCAGGGCCCTGCTCACTTTGTGAGGCATCATTTTAAGGCAAAAAAGGATTAGGAGAGATCATGAGGGTCAGTTTGTAATGACAAAAATTAAATTCACCAGCAAAGTGAAACAGTTCATGGGTGTATTTCCAGTATATGTAGACACACACACATATACAACATACACTGTACATACAACACATATACACTGCACAACATACACATACACGTCCATGCACATGTATGAAAGACTTTCCAGAACTACAAGGAGAAACGACCCACCAGAAGTTGAACACTTGAAGAAACATCTCTGATTAATTCATAGATCAAACAAACAACACTGTCAGAAGATGCTTAGTGTACAAACAGTTGGTCAAGTTTTAGGTCATAACTCGCGTTTCAGGCAGTTTTGGCCTTTGTTATCATAAGGACCATATTCTTCTGGCCACAAAGGGACAATTAGTCTCCAACATGGAGATTAACAGCCAGTGGTAATTAGACTCAGCCTTCAGTGTGCACATGAAGAGGCTGCGCTTTAATAGCTCACATGTCAAGTTGGAACCTTAGTGTAGAGAGCAGTTGCTCTTCAGAATGGTGGGCACTTGGGGGACTGTGGGCCAGCAGCTAAGACTCTGTGTCCCAGTGCAGGGGGCAGAGATTCACTCCCTGCTCAAGGAAGTCCCACATGCTGCCCAGCCAATAAAGAAAGAAAGTGGGAAAAAAAAGAATGGTGGGCAGTTCCTGCGAAAAGAGTTACCTCCTCTTTCCCGCCTTCTGCCGCGCCGCTTCTCCCTGGTACAGGGGGGGTTGATGTCCACACCTTTCAGTGATATTAGAAAATCGGTTGGATTAGTCGGCACGTGCTTTGTGTTTGAAATAACCCATCGTTTGCCCTTTTGTTTTGGTCATCAAGGAGAAAAGAGGAAAATGAGCGACTCCCATGTTTTGGAGGAGACCAAGAAGCCCCGGGTGCTGGGCGACATCCCACCGGAGCTGATCCGCGAGGCCATGTCCGCCATCACAGACCCCGCGGCGACGCTGGCGCCGGAGGTCAGCAGGGGGCGCGCGAGCCGCCCGCGGGTGGGCCCCGGGGCTCCGCAGCCGCTCGCGCTGTCGGGGGTGGGGCGGAGTTGCTGGATGCTCAGGGCTGAGAGGCGGGCAGGCGGATGAGAGGTTAATTCTGCTGATGACGGCCGTGTTGTGGGGAAACATAATCTCCGCCATTGAAGGCATTCCTCCTGCTTCAACTTTTTATCTTGAAAAATTTAAACCCTCATGAATGTTGCAAACATTCCGTGGTAAAGACCCAGAGGCTCTTTATTTAGACTCACAAACGGCTTGCATGCCACGCTCACTATCCCTCTGTCTCCCTTTGCTGTGACCGTGTGGAGCCATTTCAGAGGTAGATACAGATGTTGTAACGTTTCACCCCTTACTGTTTTTTGCACATGTCTCTGAAGACTGAGACTGCTCATTTGCATTCCCACAGTGTACTTATCACTACCAGAAACTTCAGCTGGATTACAGTATTAGCTAATGTGTGGATAGGCAGTCCACAGCCTGGGCACCAAATCCTGTCCACTTCTGGTTTTATAAATAGAGTTTTATCGAAGTACGTCCACAAAGCCTAAGATATTTGTCACCTGGCCCTTTCTCAAAAAGTTTGCTTAGAGTCATATTCAGTTCAGTTCAGTTCAGTCGCTCAGTCGTGTCTGACTCTTTGCGACCCCATGAATCGCAGCACGCCAGGCCTCCCTGTCCATCACCAACTCCCCGAGTTCACTCAGACTCATGTCCATCGAGTCTGTGATGTTACTCTTGGCCTAATGTACAGCCCATATCCAGATTGCCCATCTGCCCTAATTCTGTTGTTTATGGTATCTATTCCTGTTGTTGGAGGACCAGTCTGGGGTCACATGTTGCATTTAATTCTGATCTCTTCAGCTTGTTAATCTGTTTAGTTTATTCCAGAGCAGTTTCTCAGCCCTCTGTTGGCCTTTTGTGGCAGCGGCATTGTTGCAGAGCCCTGCTTTGGCATAAGGGCCCTGTATGTGTGTCTGTTCACTGATGATTAGATTCAAGTAAAGCCTTTGGGGCAAAAGGGCTGCTGTCATCTCCTGTCTTATCCAGGCGCAAAGCAGTCCTAGATGTTTCTGACAGCTGCCAGGAAATGAAGAAATAAGATGATTTTTCAAAACATCTGTAACAATTTTTTTTAGAATGGCTCTGCTGGGTGAAGGTATCCATGTTTAATTTGTCGTGTTTCCTTAGAGATTTATTTTGTGCAGTTGAGGATAATTCACGGGATTGGAATGCTGTTAAGAGAGCGATCTCCTTGTAAAGTTGCCCTTTCCATTTCCTTTTGGGTGTCCAGTCCTTGGGGCCTTCTGTGTACATGTCTTTCCGGGATTTAGTGACTCCACAGAGTAGTTTTGCTCAGTTTGTTTCAGCTGTGAAGTGTGGATGTCATCACACATTCCACGATTTGTTGGGTGGATTGAGTAGTGTCCTGAAGTTGCCTTGTACTGGTATGCACAAGGCACCTGTTAAATTCTCAGGAGTTTTAGGAGATGGTCATTAAACGTGTTGACCACAGTGGCAGATGGGCCTCCAGCATCAGCTGTAGACCAGTGAAGCGGGCAGTGCCAGCAGCTGGCCCTTCTGCCTTGGGGGTCTGTTTGTTGAACACTGACCTGCACCCCACTGCCTGGGTTAATAGGATGGGGCGCAGGGTGCTGGTAGGAGGTTGTACTGCCAGCTTGATTGAGAGTGGTCAACACGACTCCTTTGCAAAGAAGCCTCTCTTCCTCCGAAAGAGAGGTGCTGGTAGTATAGACGTGACTACCACTCATGGGCCTGCAGGGAGAATTGGGGTCTGGGATCCCAAGGGTGCTCAGCCAGACGGGATTCCGAAAACCAAGGACTGGCTGGCTGCAGCGCACAGGACAGACGCAGGCTGCCTCCCCCATTAAATCAAGTCCTCGGGTGCTCTGCCCTGCCCACACGTGTCTGCGTGGTCCCTCCGTGTTCTCCCCACCGTGGTGTCTGCGTGCTCCCGGCCACGTTCTCCCCGCCGCGGTGTCTGCGTGGTCCCTCCGTGTTCTCCCCGCCGCGGAGTCCGCATGGTCCCAGCCGTGTTCACCCCGCCGCGGAGTCCGCAGCTGCCGCAGAGGCCTCCTGACTTGCAGATCCAAACATGAGTTGTTTGGCCCTTCAGAGAAAGTCTGGTGACTCCTGGTCTGTACCACGTCTCCATGGACACGTGGGAGGCTCTGGTCTGGCAAAACGCTCTGCCTAGCTGCCTTTTCATGGCTTGTGTGTTACCGGTTGGGACCCCGAAACCCAGGAATGCGTATCTCACTAGCACACGGAGGAGGGGCGCTGCTGTGAGCTGTCCCTTCCGTCTTAGGGAGGCGCCCTGTGTGACCCCTTGTCTCCTCCTCCCAGACCAGCTTTCTGTCGGCACACTCGGCCAGGGACGAGGCGGCCAGGCTGGAGGAGCGCAGGGGTGTGATCGAGTTCCACGTGGTGGGCAACTCCCTGAGCCAGAAGCCCAACAAGAAGGTGCTCATGTGGCTGGTGGGGCTGCAGAACGTGTTCTCGCACCAGCTGCCGCGTATGCCCAAGGAGTACATCACCCGGCTCGTCTTCGACCCGTGAGTCGTGCCCGGCTCTGCTTTCCACTTTCCTGATGTGTTTTGTAAAATGCATTCTTTTTTTTAAGATTTTTTTTTTTTTACTTAAAAAATTATTTATTTTTAATTGAAGGATAATTGCTTTACAAAATTGTGTCTGTTTCTACCAAACATCAACGTGAACCAGCCTTGAAGCGCTTTTTCTTGATGTGGACCATTTTAAAGTCTCTTGAATTTTTTGCAATATCATTTCTGTCCTATGTTTTGGTTTTTTTCATCCTGAGGCACGTGTAATCTCAGCTCCCTGGTCAGGAATCAAATGGGGGTTTGACCCCACCCTCTGTGTTGAAAGGTCAGGTCTTCACTGGGCCATCAGGGACTTCACTCTCCTTTGTAAAGGAGAGAGGAACCGCTCGGGTAGTGAAAGTCAGGCACAGTCACCCACCGCGTCCTGCTGCTGCTTGTCAGCTGCGCGGGCAGAGCGACGTCCCTGCCGTGGCCGCGGCCCCAGGCATGCAGACGAGTTTCCCAGCAGCTGACTAGCTTCTATTACCGAGGCTCCTGCTTCAGGCTGCCGGCGGCGCCCTGCGCTTCGGCCACTGCATCAGTGGAGGGACATACAGACCTGGAGCGGATGCCCCAGTTTCCTCACAGCCAGGCTCTGATTTTGGCGTCTTAAGCAGGCTCAGCTCTTGCCTGGGCCTGTAAGCCCTGGCAAGATTACTGTGCTGTTAGGGTCACTTTGATCACCCATTGCATAAAAAAGGGGAAAGACAGGAAAGGGAGCTTCCGTAATTGAATGCATTTTAACATACAGAGCCCAGTTGCCCGTGTGGACTGTGGCCCATGCCCGTGACTGTTCAGAGTGACGTTTTAGGCAGAAGGCCTGATGGAATTCTGGAAGGCAGGTTTTAGCAAATCGTGCAGATGGATTGTGTTTTCATTTCCTTATAGCTTCTGTGGTATTTCTGAGTGAGAGTGAACTCTTCAGAAACGTGTGCCCATGTCCCTGGCTTTTGCTCCCCCTGGGCTTGTGGGCATCGGACATGACCCTGTTTCACCACCTGTCAGCGCCTGTCCACAGGCTCTGTTCTTCGTCTAGGGGCTCAGGCCCCTTCAGGTGGCTGGCGCTTGTCCTCATGAACACTCCGGGGATGTCTTGGGAGGCAGGCTCACTCTAAGACATTCACTTACAGAATGTTCTAGTGAGATGGTGGCCAGACAGAGGCAGTTTCCACAGAAAAATCAAGAAAGAACCCCCCCTCCCTTCCAGTTTTCCTGATGTGTTAGTGAGGAACACCCCAAACAGGAGGTAAAACAGTGATGCAACCTTATTCTTCCAGGAAACACAAAACCCTTGCTTTAATTAAAGATGGCCGTGTCATTGGCGGTATCTGCTTCCGGATGTTTCCATCCCAGGGCTTCACAGAGATTGTTTTCTGCGCTGTAACCTCTAATGAACAAGTCAAGGTAAGGCTCACCCAGGGTCTCAGAAGAGATGCAGGATGTGGTGCTTTTCACAGAAGCTGCAGAGCGTGGCAGGGTCTCCACGTCCAGAGAGTCCTGGACTCTCTGAGGAGCATCCTCTCATTGCAAGTGTGTGTGTGTGTGTGTGGGGGGGGGGCACACGCTTCCACACCCACAGTCATTCTCTACTGGGCTTTGTTGGACCTCAGAGCTGGGGCTGGGGACACCGGGCCACACCAGGAGCAGCTCAGGTTTAGTTTGTGGCACGTGAAGAGGTGTCTGAACCTCTCGGTGGCGTTGGTGATTTCCACGTGTAGACGTGGCCACACATGCCTGGTCACGCAGCACCACCGGAAGGGGTGGGGTGCCGTGTAGGTTAGGGAGAGAACTGAGGTGGCTCAGACCTCAGGACAGTTCCTTACGACCTTGTGCCAGAAGTGGGGAGGCAAGGACTAAAGAAATGCTGTCGGGGAATTCATGAAAAATTTGAATAAATGTATGACTAAGTTTCAGAAATACTCAGGGAAGGTTTGGAACGTGGTCTTTGGGGGAGTGTGAGTGTGTGAGCGACTGATCTGTGTTTGTGTGTGTGTGTGATTCTGATCTGTGTGAGTGACGGATCTGTGAGTGTGTGTGATTCTGACCTGTGTGAGTGTGAGAGTCTGATCTCTATGTGTGACTCTGCCGTGTGTGAGTGTGAGCGACTGATCTGTGTGAGTGTGCGTGATTCTGATCTGTGTGAGTGTGAGAGACGGATCTGTGTGTGTGATTCTGATCTGTGTGTGTGTGTGTGACTCTGCCCTGTGTGAGTGTGAGAGTCTGATCTGTGAGTGTGAGTCTGATCTGTGTGTGTGTGATTGTGATCTGTGTGAGTGTGTGATTCTGATCTATGAGTGTGTGTGACTCTGATCTGTGAGTGTGACAGTCTGATCTGTGTGAGTGTGAGAGTCTGCCCTGTGTGAGTGTGAGGTCTCATCTGTGAGTGTGTGTGATTCTGATCTGTGTGTGTGTGAGATGGATCTGTGAGTGTGTGTGACTCTGCCCTGTGTGAATGTGAGAGTCTGATCTGTGTGAGTGTGTGTGATTGTGATCTGTGTGAGTGTGTGTGATTCTGATCTATGAGTGTGTGTGACTCTGATCTGTGAGAGTGTGCGAGTCTGATCTGTGTGAGTGTGAGTCTGCCCTGTGTGAGTGTGAGGTCTCTTCTGTGAGTGTGTGCGATTCTGTGTGTGTGTGAGATGGATCTGTGAGTGTGTGATTCTGATCTGTGAGTGTGTGTGACTCTGCCCTGTGTGAATGTGAGAGTCTGATCTGTGAGTGTGTGATTCTGATCTGTGTGAGTGTGTGAGATTGTGATCTGTGTGAGTGTGAGAGTCTGCCTATGTGAGTGTGAGGTCTGACCTGTGAGTGTGTGTGACTCTGCCCTGTGTGAGTGTGAGGGCTGATCTGTGTGAGTGTGAGAGGCTGCCCTATATGAGTGTGAGGTCTGACCTGTGAGTGTGTGTGACTCTGTGTGTGTGACTCTGACCTCTGTGAGTGTGAGAGTCTGCCCTATGTGAGTGTGAGGTCTGATCTGTGCATGTGTGTGACTCTGCCCTGTGTGAATGTGAGGTCTGATCTGTTGAGTGTGTGTGGTTCTGATCTGTGTGAGTGTGAGAGTCTGCCCTGTGTATGAGATCTGAACTGTGTGAGTGTGTGATTCTGCCTATGTGAGTGTGAGGTCTGACCTGTGAGTGTGTGTGATTCTGCCCTGAGTGTGAGGTCTGATCTATGAGTGTGTGTGATTCTGATCTATGAGTGTGTGTGACTCTGATCTGTGTGTGTGAGTCTGCCCTGTGTGAGGTCTGATCTGTGAGTGTGTGTGATTCTGATCTGTGAGTGTGTGTGACTCTGCCGTGTGAATGTGAGAGTCTGATCTGTGAGTGTGTGATTCTGATCTGTGTGAGTGTGAGAGACGGATCTGTGTGTGTGATTCTGATCTGTGTGTGTATGTGACTCTGCCCTGTGTGAGTGTGAGAGTCTGATCTGTGAGTGTGAGAGTCTGATCTGTGTGAGTGTGTGTGATTGTGATCTGTGTGAGTGTGTGTGATTCTGATCTATGAGTGTGTGTGACTCTGATCTGTGAGAGTGTGAGAGTCTGATCTATGTGAGTGTGAGAGTCTGCCCTGTGTGAGTGTGAGGTCTCATCTGTGAGTGTGTGTGATTCTGATCTGTGTGTGTGTGTGAGATGGATCTGTGAGTGTGTGTGACTCTGCCCTGTGTGAATGTGAGAGTCTGATCTGTGAGTGTGTGATTCTGATCTGTGTGAGTGTGTGAGATTGTGATCTGTGTGAGTGTGAGAGTCTGCCTATGTGAGTGTGAGGTCTGACCTGTGAGTGTGTGTGGTTCTGATCTGTGTGAGTGTGTGTGACTCTGACCTCTGTGAGTGTGAGAGTCTGCCCTATGTGAGTGTGAGGTCTGATCTGTGCATGTGTGTGACTCTGCCCTGTGTGAATGTGAGGTCTGATCTGTTGAGTGTGTGTGGTTCTGATCTGTGTGAGTGTGAAAGTCTGATCTGTGTGAATGCGAGAGTCTGCCCTGTGTATGAGATCTGAACTGTGTGAGTGTGTGATTCTGCCTGTGTGAGTGTGAGGTCTGACCTGTTAGTGTGTGTGATTCTGATCTATGAGTGTGTGACTCTGATCTGTGTGTGTGAGTCTGCCCTGTGTGAGGTCTGATCTGTGAGTGTGTGTGATTCTGATCTGTGTGAATGTGAGATGGATCTGTGAGTGTGTGTGATTCTGATCTGTGAGTGTGTGTGACTCTGCCCTGTGTGAGTGTGAGGTCTGCCCTGTGTGAGTGTGAGGTCTGCCCTGTGTGAGTGTGAGGTCTGCCTTGTGAGTGTGAGAGTCAGCCCTGTGTGAGTGTGAGGTCTGCCCTGTGAGTGTGAGAGTCAGCCCTGTGTGAGTGTGAGGTCTGCCCTGTGAGTGTGAGGTCTGCCCTGTGAGTGTGAGGTCTGATCTGTGAGTGTGTGTGATTCTGATCTGTGTGAGTGTGAGAGTCTGCCCTGTGTGAGTGTGAGGTCTGACCTGTGTGAGTGTGAGAAGCTGCCCTGTGTGAGTGTGAGGTCTGCCCTGTGAGTGTGAGGTCTGACCTCTGTGTGTGTGTGACTCTGCCCTGTGTGAGTGTGAGCTCTGCCCTGCGCGTGTGTGTGGCTCTGATTCACCTTCCCAGCTGCCCCTGGCACACATCCCTCCCCAGGAACCAGCGTGTCACGCTGGCAGTGCGCGTGTCTCTGCCATCTCCCTGGAGTAACCAGACTCCTCGTCGGCAGGAAGATCGAGATGATGCTGTATCCTACTCAGTTGCTTTTATGAAAGCGGAACCAGAAATGTGTCTTCAGAGTGTTATTCATTTGGTACTTGGGGAGTCCTGAAGTCAGGCAAAACTATGGCAATTGGTGGAAAGATAAGTAGGTCAGGATTCAGTAGCTACTGAGATAAATTACTGCCTAATGGTCTATAGCATGACGCGCCCACGTCAGCCACGTATGTGAGCTTAAATTTTCTGTTAGCTACATTGAAGATATGCAGAAATAGCTCTAAAAATATATACTTTATTTTTCTCAGTACATCCAAAGGGCTGTCACTGTAGCGGCACTCGGTGTCCAGGAATTACGGAGGCCGCTCGCATCTTTGGTTTGTACTGAGTCTCTGAAGCCCACTGCGTTTTCCACTGCACCTGTCTCGCTCTGGACTAGGCTCTCTGGTCTTGGACAGCAGGGCCTAAGGACACTGTTGCCTTCTTCAGTTACCATGAAGCTGTGCCAGATACAAAAGCCAAAGACGCATGATCTCTGGAAGGAGTCGTGCTTGGCCCGGGGGCGCAGCCAGCGCTGAGGGTGCTTTTGCTTCAGTAACAGCTCTCCTCTGTGTCACAGTCACCGTGTCGATTACAGCAGCTGTAGTCTCCTCTCAGAAAGCACAATGGGGCTTTTGACGTTGGCTCACAATGCGAAGCATCCAAGGGCATTAGAATGCACCAGTGCCGCACTGTCCTCCTGACTGGGGAAGGCGAGGGCGTGTATCTGCGTGAGCCTGACCTCGGCCCCGTGTCAGGGCGCTTTGGCGATGTGTCTTCAGATGGTGCAGTCGCTGTGCTTGTCACAGGTTCATTTCCGCATAGCCACACTGAGAAACAATTCCAGGGGTCCAGAGTTTAGGAACTCGCTTAAAAAGAAAATTTGGTTGGGCTTTTCGTAGGGAGAGGAACTTGAAAATATGCCCTTGGTTTATAATTTCAGAAGATTGCATAATATTTGTTTGCACAGAAAGCTACACCAAGCAACTTGTTTGGAAAGGTTGGCTAAGGTTACCTTGGACACTTTTAGGATTCCAGAGGGAAACTAAAGGTGTTTAATATGAATTGGATGCTTTGTCTTACTACTTCCCAGAAGGGCAATGTATGTTTTCTTCCCCAAAACCGTGTAATTTTCTAAAGACTTGAAGGAAGGTGGCCAAATATCTGAAACTGAGCAGGAAAAATGAAAAGGAGAGCCACTTGGTGTGAGTGACTCGAAAGTGAAGTGAAGTGGAGTGGCTCAGGCGCGTCCGACTCTGTGACCCCGTGGACTGGAGCCACCAGGCTCCTCCGTCCATGGGATTCTCCAGGCAGGAGTACTGGAGTGGGGTGCCATTTCCTTC
This sequence comes from Ovis aries, assembly GCF_016772045.2. NCBI lineage: Eukaryota > Metazoa > Chordata > Mammalia > Artiodactyla > Bovidae > Ovis > Ovis aries. Next base: position 278,364,293 of record NC_056054.1, read on the forward strand.
TCCAGAGGATCTTCCCGACTCAGGGATCAAACCCAGGTCTTCCGCGTCATAAGCAAGACGCTTCACCATCTGAGCCACCAGGGAAGTCTTGAAAGTGGTCCTGGCAGATGAAGATTAATCTGTGAAAGCTGAATAGAGGGATGAGTCTGGTGGAAGCCAACGCTGCCAGTACTTATTCGTGAAAACAGCACGGTCATAAGTGGGGCTCTACAGTTTTGATTTGAGGTATTAAAAATCTGGGCTAAATGGTACTTTAAAATTTGCAGCCACTCATTTTGGAGATTTAAGCTTATATATGAATTCCTTTAATGCTTCAAGTAAGATTTTTGTGTGAATTTATCTTGCTCAGAACACATACAAGATAACATATGAGAATTTACTTTAAGCTCCTAACTTGGTTTTAAAATAGATTATCTAACTATTTGGTTTTGACGTTATATGCAACTTTAAAGTTATGGGGCTAATACTTACTTAACCGTAATAAGTATTTGAAGAAACGCTGAAGTTACCAGGTGGATTTGAAAGGAGCCCTTTTGGTGACAGGTGAAGTGAAGTGAAGTGAAAGTTGCTCAGTTGTGTCTGACTCTACAACCCCATGGACTATGCAGTCAGTGGAATTCTCCAGGCCGGAATCCTGGAGAGGGTGGCCTTTCCCTTCTCCAGGGGATTTTCCCAACCTAGGGATTGAACCCAGGTTTCCTACACTACAGGAGGGCTCTTTACCAGCTGAGCCACAAGGGAGAACCAAGAATACTGGAGCAGGTAGCCCATCCCTTCTCCAGCTGATCTTCCCGACCCAGGAATCGAACTGGGGTCTCCTGCATTGTAGGCAGATTCTTTACCAACTGAGCTATCAGGGAAGCCCAGGACTGCTGAAAATAAAGGCATGCAGAGAAGCGAGACGGTGCTGGGGGGAAAATCCAAGCATTTCTGCAAGTAACGGCTCAGCTCTGTTACTGCTTCTGTAAACAAGCAGATACTTGCGCTTCTGCTACTGCTGGTCACAGTACTAGGCACACAGGAATCAAGATGAAAGACAGCCCCTCCTCACAAGTAGCTGGGATCTGGAAATTCTTTGGAGAGGTGACGGATCAGTGGCCAGCGATGAAGACTATCTCGTGCAGAGTTTGAGACGCTACTGACAACAGAACCGTTATTGTTCCTTTTGAGGAAAATTCTTGGATTGTGGATGAAGGGGAGAAAATGTATAGTTCTGTTCAGTTCAGTCGCCCAGTCATGTCCAACTTTTTGTAGCCCCATGGACTGCAGCACACCAGGCCTCCCTGTCCATCACCAACTCGTGGAGTTTACCCAAACTCATGTCCATTGAGTTGTTGATGCCATCCAGCCATCTCACCCTCTGATAAATCCATTATTAACAATGTCAGTGACACAGTAAGGTGAAGAATTGCAGGATATTGGTTCTAGAAGTTCCCAGGGGGAAACCGTCATCTGATGGTTATTGAGTATATGCCAGGTACCTCGGATTGATTTACATGCTGGAAACACAACGAAGAGGGGCCCCCTGAAGGTTCAGAGGTAAAGAATCTGCCTGCAAAGCAGGAGGCACAGGAGACCCGGGTTTGATCCCTGGATAGGGAAGACCCCCTGGAGAAGGGCATGACAGCCCACTCCAGCATTCCTGCCTGGAGAATCCCATGGACAGAGGAGCCTGTGAGACTCTAGCAGTTCTGTTAGCTCCTTACAAGGTGGCATATACAGCAAAAGCCTCTCTCTCTTCCATCAGCTGCGTCTAGGTTTCATCAGAAGACTCATTTCTTTCTCATCCCCAGGCATGACTGTTCCGCTGCACACGCAGTAGCAAATCCTTCCGTTTTCTCCAGTTCCCCCCCACTTTTCTTTAAAAATAATACTTAATGTTGTAGGTCGTGTACAAATACATTTGCATGTAAAGCAGAAATCCCACCCCCCGTCTCCTGGTCCGTCCCATTGCCCTTCCCCCGTTGGTGTCCTTCAGTTCAGTTCAGTTCAGTCGCTCAGTCGTGTCTGACTCTGTGACCCCATGAATCGCAGCACGCCAGGCTTCCCCGTCCATCACCATCTCCCGGAGTTCACTCAGACTCACGTCCATTGAGTCAGTGATGCCATCCAGCCATCTCATCCTCTGTCGTCCCCTTTTCCTCCTGCCCCCAATCCCTCCCAGCATCAGAGTCTTTTCCAGTGAGTCAACTCTTCGCATCAGGTGGCCAAAGTACTGGAGCTTCAGCTTTAGCATCATTCCTTCCAAAGAAATCCCAGCGCTGATCTCCTTTAGAATGGATCTCCTTGCAGTCCAAGGGACTCTCAAGAGTCTTCTCCAACAACACAGTTCAAAAGCATCAATTTTTCGGTGCTCAGTTTCTTCACAGTCCAACTCTCACATCCATACATGACCACGGGAAAAACCATAGCCTTGACTTAGACGGACCTTTGTTGGCAAAGTAATGTCTCTGCTTTTCAATATGCTGTCTAGGTTGGTCATAACTTTTCTTCCAAGAAGTAAGCATCTTTAAATTTCATGGCTGCAGTCACCATCTGCAGTGCATTTGGAGCCCAAGAAAATAAAGTCTGACACTGTTTCCACTGTTTCCCCATCTGTTTCCCGTGAAGTGATGGGACCAGATGCCATGATCTTCGTTTTCTGAATGTTGAGCTTTAAGCCAACTTTTTCACTCTCCTCTCTCACTTTCATCAAGAGGTTTTTTGTCCGTTTTCGTGTAAAGCAGGAACCCCTCCCCCACATCTCCCAGTCCGTCCCATCGCCCTTCCCCCTGCTGCGTTCTCTCTGTCTGGGAGTTTGTTCTCTCTGTCTGTCTGTCTGTCTGTCTGTACGTTTGTTCTCTCTGTCTGGGAGTTTGTTCTCTCTGTCTGTCTGTCTGTACGTTTGTTCTCTCTGTCTGGGAGTTTGTTCTCTCTGTCTGTCTGTCTGTCTGTCTGTACGTTTGTTCTCTCTGGGAGTTTGTTCTCTCTGTCTGTCTGTCTGTACGTTTGTTCTCTCTGTCTGGGAGTTTGTTCTCTCTGTCTGTCTGTCTGTCTGTCTGTACGTTTGTTCTCTCTGTCTGTCTGGGAGTTTGTTCTCTCTGTCTGTCTGTCTGTCTGTACGTTTGTTCTCTCTGTCTGGGAGTTTGTTCTCTCTGTCTGTCTGTCTGTCTGTCTGTACGTTTGTTCTCTCTCTCTGTCTGGGAGTTTGTTCTCTCTGTCTGTCTGTCTGTCTGTACGTTTGTTCTCTCTGTCTGGGAGTTTGTTCTCTGTGTCTGTCTGTCTGTCTGTACGTTTGTTCTCTCTGTCTGTCTGGGAGTTTGTTCTCTCTGTCTGTCTGTCTGTCTGTCTGGGAGTTTGTTCTCTCTGTCTGGGAGTTTGTTCTCTCTGTCTGTCTGTCTGTCTGTCTGGGAGTTTGTTCTCTCTGTCTGTCTGTCTGTACGTCTGTTCTCTCTGTCTGAGTCTCTGCTTCTGTTCTGCAGACATTTTCTGGGTGCCTGGATCTGTCCAGAACACTGTCATGTCGGTGTGTGATAGACCCCGTTAGTGAGAGGCTTTTCCGTGGCGTGCACTCTGCGCTTGCACACCTCAGTGTGGACCTGCCCTGTTTGCACTGCTCAGTAGCTGCACATGGCTGGCGGCGGCTGTGTGGAACGGCTAGTTGTATATTGTAGCTATGAGTTTCGCATGTTTGTTTTCCCCGTTCTACTCTCTTCTCCTTAAGAGAGACTTTCTTCACCCTTTAATCTGAGTTATATTCAGACTTGCAGTATGTCGGTATTGTGATATTTTTGGGAAAGGCTACCATCTCTATGGTTAATACCAATGGAAGAATAATTTCCAGAATAGGGAGACAGCTGTACTCTTTTCCTACGTACTGGACAGATCATCCCCTGGATATTATTATGCCTGGTCTTGGGATCCGTGCTTTAGAAGTGTGTTGCTACACAGGAGCCAGCCTTGAAAGATAGGAGTGGCTTGAGATAGGGTCTCCCAGTCCTGCATGCGAGGCAGGACTGAAGCCTCGATGAGGCTGGACCTGGGACCTGGGAGGCAGGGTGGACGTGGGTGATTTTCAAGGGCTTGGGGAGTTGTTAAGAGCAGGGAAGAATCAGTTACTCTAGGAGCAGAACTGAGGTCAATAGGTAGAAAGAACAAGGGGTCAGATCACAGGTGAAAATTAGAAAGGACTTCCCAACCACAACAGTGGCTGAAGACGAACTGGCCCAAGGACTCAGCGAGCACCCTAAGCTGGGGGTTTTCCAGCAGCCGACCTCCCCGAGGTGGATGGCAGAAGCCTAGCTTCACATGGGGAAGAATGAGACCAAGTGACTTCCCGAGACCCTTCTCCACTGCGGTGCTGTACTTCCATGATGTCATACCTGTGAGCCTCTTTGAGCTCTTTAGGAAAATGTCGTCGAATTCTAAAATATTGATGTAACGGCATTCATGTCTGGGCTCACTTTCATTTTTCTGTGAGACTCTCAGACCATCCCTTTAAATCTGTACATTTTCTTTAAGCTTTGTCCATTACCAAAACACATGCTTACTTTTTTTTTCATGTTTCAATCGTTAAGTTACTCCACATTGCTCACTGTTTTCGCCGCTGTTGTTCAGTTGCTGAGTCACGTCCAGCTCTTCACGACCCCATGGACTGCCACATGCCAGGCTTCCCTGTCCCTCACCATCTCCCAGAGCTGCCCAGATTCATGTCCATCAAATCGGTGATCCTGTCCAACCATCTCATCCTCTGTCACTGTTCTTAGTTGGTTCACAGTGCCTCTGGCTCACTCAGAGCTCCGGGCTCCTCAGACTTTGCTGGGCAAGGTCTGAAAAGCCCAAGCTGAAGGTCCTTTGTGCGTGATGGTCCAGCTGTTTGGAAGGATTGCTGATTGTTGTATATAGGAAGCACTTGGGTTAGTTTATATTCTAGAAAAGGTTAGCCCTTCTCATTTACATTGCTCTTCTGATCTCAGATTCTCAAATACTCCAAGCATAAGCAGAAACTCACGATCAGCATTTACCCCACACACCTCTTTATTAATACTCAGCTTGTAGCCTCTAGGTGTGAGTGAGTAGCTTGTAGCTTTGGTGTGCTCTTTTCTAAGAGCCGGAAACTTGTGTTTTCAAGTGATGATTGTGTCTTGATCCAAGGATTTTGAATTTTTTGACTCATTTTCAAAGTTCAGAAACTCAAGAACCCTAACCCAAGGTGTTGGTATTACACTGTTAATACATACTCCTAAAGTTGCCAGTATTTCTTGGTGAAAATGTGGGACTTTCTTTTGTCCAGAACCTAATATATTTGTCTGCATTCTGACTTGCCCTTAGGGCTATGGAACACACCTGATGAACCACTTGAAGGAATACCACATAAAACACGACATCCTGAACTTCCTCACCTACGCAGATGAATATGCAATTGGATATTTCAAGAAGCAGGTGGGCTTTTTGGCTGTGTAAACCTGCTCTGTCCTTCCTTTTCCTGATGTGCACACAAGTAGCTTTCATGCAAAGAAGTCCTCCCCCCAGCAGTGTCTTCTCCTTATAAGGAGAAGACATTTATTTTGCAAGCCTTAAACCAGAGGTAAGCTTCAGCCTGGATTAGAGGGTGTGACCAGCACACTGTCAGTACGAAGTGAATGCTTGAGTGAATGAAGGGATGTCATCTGTGAGTGGAGTGCACTGCTGCACCCTAACAGTCTAAAACGGGGTCTCCCCAGGCTGAGGAGAGCCACGTTGGGGGACTGGAGTTCGCCTTGAATGAGAGAAATAGATTTAATCTCTGGAAGGCAGTGTGCGTTTCTGATGGCGGAGAGGAGGTTCTGATGCTACAGAGGGCTCCCGACACTCCTGTTCAGTCAGCACGTGGGCGGCTGGGCGCCTGGCCGCATCTTTGTTCTTTTCCACCAGAAGCTTCGTCTCAGCTCTCTGATGCTTCTGTTTGTTTGCCCTTGTGGCTTGGTGTGTGGGACCCTCCTTCCCTGACCAGGTGTGAAGCCCTGCAGTGGGAGAGTGGTGTCTGAACCCCTGGGCCACCAGCGAAGTCCCTGCTACGTGCTTTTTAGTAGTGCTTTATAATTCTAGATTCCTAAATGTTCTCCGTTTACTTTTTTGATGACAAAAGTAATGTATAGTTATTATAGAAATAACTAGAAAATGAAATTGGAAAATGAAATAGAACTGCAAAAGAAAAACTGCATATGATTCCACCACCCAGAGAAATTTACTGTTAACGTTTTGACAGATACCCTTCTGATGTTTTTTCTCTGTGTTTGTATGTATATAAACAGAAAATTGGCTCATACTATATACAGTTTAATTAATTGCCTTTTTTCCTTAATATAGTCTGATTTTTAAATAATGATTTTTGATGGTTCTCTGAATTGTAGAAACGGAAACTAATTTCTCAAAGCAGTCCCACATTTAGGGAACATTTATGTATTTTTTGTAAATAACTGTCCATGTGTGAGTGTGGGCTTCCAGACTTAGCTAATGTTTTGTTATGCACTGTAACAAATAATAACAAATAAGGTAACAATTTCTGCTCTTGTCAGCAGTAAGTAAAGGGGCTCAGGAAAGGAGTTGATTGAAACAGTTTCTTCACCCCTTTCCTAGGTCACAGATTTCTCCTGTCTGCATCCATTTGACTATCTGAGGTGTGGCCTGTTTCTCCTTGTTTATTGACCCTTTGTATTTCTTTTTTTCAAGTGCCACTTCATTGTATTTTGCCTCTTTTTTCTATTAAAATATTTTTCTGTTGATTTCTGAGAATTCATATATAAGGATACGAGAGTAGTAACCTTTTATTTTATGATTTTTCTCCCCTACTTGTCTGTTTTAGCATTACTTATGGCCTTTTTTCAATGTACAGAATTTTACAGATTTTATTACATAAAATTTGTTAACCTCTTTGAAAAATATAAGTCCTTATACATATGACTGAAGCGCTTTCCCTCCAATGTCAGATACTTAGCCTTTCTACTTTGTTCTCGTTCTTTGGGACGCCTTGGTGGCTTTTCTAGTGGAACTCGCTAGAGGGGACGCTGGCTTTAAACACTGGGGCTTGAGCGCCAGCCTTCCCAGGCTGTGACTACATTGCAGGGATAGTAAACTCAGTCAGGATGGATTTTAGGAAAAGATAAGGAATTTTTCGCTAACTTGCCGCTGGCTGTGCTGCCCGTCGCTGCGCGGGCTTCTCTCAGCTGCCACGAGCGGGTGCCCGCGGCCCCCCCGGCTCCGGCTCCGGGGCATCTGCGCTGTTTGCGGGGCGCCGGCCCCGGAGCGCAGGGTCCTGGAGCGCGTGCGCAGTGGGACCTTCCTGGACCAGGGCGCAAACCTGTGTGTCTGTGCCGCTGAGCCAGCAGGGAAGCCCTCGGCCTTGCTTTTTCTGCCCCAAAAGAATTTATTTTTAATGAAGGAAGATTGCTTCGCCTCCCTGTGCTGGCCTCCGCCACATCGCATGGATCGGCGCAGGCTCGCGTTGGCTCCTCCCTCCTCGCCTGCCTCCCACCGCCCACCCCTCCCCGCTGCTCTGGGGAGGTCCGGGTTCCAGAGTCACACAGGAAACCCTCGCTGGTTATTATTCTACACGCGGTGGTGTATGTCTCTCTCCGTTCTTTTCTCGGCGACTTGTCTGCACCTGTGGTCCTCTCTGAGGCTGATGGCAACGAGTGTTGGGAAAATAAGTTTTTACTGAAAGAGGAGGCAGGAAACTGCAGCCCCAACTAATTTTCTGCAAAAACTTGAAACATCTTTAAGGAAAATTGTTATAAATAACATGACTATGTTCCCTGTGTCACCGTATTATTATAGGTTAAGCATAGAAATGAATATGTTGCGAAGCATTAACTGCAGACCTGAAGCAGCCACGTCTGTGATGGTCTGGAAGCCTTTTGCCTATTAAGTGTTTCATTTCTTCAATATCAAGGTTGTTCTTGCTATATTTTTGGACAAATTTTGCTTTCAAAATAGGGTTCACTGTTGGTTGATTTCCAGAATATCCTAGAGGCCCCCTCTCTTCTTTGGGAGAAAGTGTGCGGTTTAATGCTAAATTAAATCTTATTTTTACTTAATAGCCATTTATGTTAATGAATTTTTAATATTGTGTTTTACTAGGATTATTATTATTTTATGTTGGATTGCTTCCTATTTGCACAGTTTGATTTTTGAGGAACTTCTTAGAGGAGTTTCATGCTAATCCTCTAGGATAGTTGGGAAGGAGCTTGGACCTCTGCCTGCACCAAGCCAGGCTTTGCATGTAGTTCGCACTCAGACGGGGTGTTTGATGCTCAGGGCCTTTTTAAATGAAGTTATTGGTTTTGCAGGGTTTCTCCAAAGAAATTAAAATCCCTAAAAGCAAATATGTTGGCTACATCAAGGATTATGAAGGCGCCACTTTAATGGGATGTGAGCTGAATCCACGGATCCCGTACACGGAGTTCTCTGTCATCATTAAGAAGCAGAAGGAGGTGAGCGTGCGGCCAACTCGGGCTCCTTCTGCGCAGGTCGGGCGCCTTTGGAGAGAAGTGCGCACCCCTGGGCTCTGTGTGGGGGCGTCTGATGGACACCAGGGCCTCAGTTCGCTCTGGTTTGTGTGGATTTCTTCTTTGAAGGTATCCTTTACCTCCTGTCTAAATTATCACTTTGAAGCGGGGGTCAATACCTATCAAATTGGTGTAGAATGCAAAGCTTGTAAAATACAGTGGTTTTACCTTCAAGGCCTCTTACATGCTGGCCCCACACCTTCTTCCCAGACTTGGCTCTTTATTCCCTTTTCTAAACTGCAGGCTGTCGCTGACGCACTGACCCTTTTACGTGGTGTCTTCATCCTTCACCCACTTCCTCTCCCAGTTCACGCGCACACACACACGCGTGCACACACACTCGGATGTGCACACACTCACACGTGCACACACGTGCACACACGCGTGCACACACTCACGCGTGCACACACACACATACTTCTGCCTGTGTCCCATTCCTCTTTGAACTTCTCCAGCACTAGTTTGATACACTCATTTGAACTTCAGTTACTCATCTTCTTCCATATTTATCTTAGTGAGTATTCACCTCTCTTTTCCATTGCAAGTTCTGAGAGTGTATGCTTCCAGATATTAAGTGATTTGTGATCTGGAGAGAATTTTTGTTTTGGCCACACCACACAGCTTGCAGTCTTGGCTCCCTGACCAGGGGATGAACCCATGGCCCCTGCAGGGGATGTACCAAGTCTTTACCACGGGACCCCAGGGAAGCCCCAGGTGATTTGGCCTCTGATACTGGGGTCAGGTCTTTTGTGCGTATGAACTAAAAGAGAAGGGGTAAAGGGGAAGGTTGATGGATTTGATTACGTAGCAAGTTTTACCTTTCTGTAAGACAGGAAAAAGAAACATAAAAAGCATAATTAGGGCAGTGCAACACAGGCCATTCATTAAATGAATAAACTTTACATATTAAACCCAGGGCCACCCTCCTGGTCCCCTAGTTCTTGAGTTCAGAAACTGGGACATCGGACCCGACGTCAGTCCCGCTTTGTACCTGTCCTGTCAGCTTGCTTCGGTCGAGTCCGAGTCTCTGCGACAATGTGCACTGCAGCCCCCAGGCTCCTCCGACCGCGGGTTCTCCAGGCAAGAGCCCTGGAGTGGGCTGCCAGGCCCTCTTCCAGGGGATCTGCCCAGCTTGCATCTCCTGGGGAGACCTCACAGGGGTGGGACTCGCACCTGCTGTGTCTCCCGCAGTGTGGGTGGACACTTTACCCCTCAGCCGCCTGGGAAGCCCCAGCCCCACGTTATGCTTCTGTTATTCAGCCAAAGGTGCTTTTCTCTAGTGAGTAAGGAAGAGACATCTGCCTCAGCCTGTCTTTGTTTTCTGGTTTCTGCTCCTGTGCCTCCATCCCAGTTCTTAGTTCCTTTGCGATGTCTCTGACATCGCAGAGATAGAGCCGCTTTCTCAGGGTGTGTCCTAAGAACAGGTGCTCAGTGAATGCCTCCCTTTTAGTTAAAGTAGCTCAGACTTTTCCGTACATGTCCCACGGAAGTGAGCTAAAGGCTTTTTATTAAACTAGAAAATAGAAGCAACCTCTGTTGTTGGGCAGAGGTTCCAGCGTGAGTCGGAGTTCCCAGCAGGCTGCTGGGAGCTGGCGCCCGGCTCCCTGCGCCCCGACTGTGGAGGCCGGAACAGGACCCCATGGGGTCCGCAGACTCTGAGTCCCAGACCCCTGGGCAGGGGCCGTCTGTCCGGGCTGCTTCAAATCCCGTGGAGCCCAGCGTTGGAGAAGACAGGGCCCCACTTCCCCTCCGTCCCCTTGGGTCCCCCACCTCGGCTTCCAGTGTCTCCAACAGGCACCCCCGAATGCAGCTGTTCACCACCTCCTTTTAAAAGAGCTCGGAAGTCTCTTCAGTGAGGTTCTTGGATTTACCTGGTAACCTCCACAGAATTCAGGTGACTGAGACTCGTGTTCAGTCCAGCTCTGGAGGGCCCTGAGGAGGCAGGGATGGACGGTGCTCAGGAGCAGATGGGCAGATGGTCGGTCTTCCCCCCCGGGGCACAGGCGCAGAGGCCGCATGGTTGCAGTGAGCGGGGTGCAGAGGGGGACCAGGACTGCAGCTGGGGGGTGAGCCGGAGTCCTGCAGGAAGAGGCCCCCGGCCCGGAGCGCCTGGAGCCTGAGGCGTGCGCGTGATGAGAGCCTCTGAGAAAGGGTGGCCGGGCGGAAGCCGGCAGGACGGAGCGCGGCGCGTGTGTGGGGCTGGGGGAGGGTTGGCTTTAAGCTCGGTTCACGCGTGAGGCTGTGACCCGGGGCTTGGAGGAGCCACAGAGTGAAGAAGAGCAGCGGGCCTTTTGTAGGAAGACATCCCGCGACTCGGTGAGCTATAAAAGTGGGCGATGCGCCCCCTGGTTCTCTGTTTGGGAAGATGAAAAATGACAGAAATGGGATGAAAGATGGATTTGAGGAGAGGGAGATGAAGGCATGGTGATGGAGAGCTGAAGAGAGTTTCTAGGGAGGCGAAGACGAGAGGCTGGAATGGGGTTGAAAGGTCTGTTTTCTCTAAAGTGATCTCAGGGTTAGAGAGGTCGGGTAGCGCCCCGCTCCCCCATTACCAGTCGCCTCAAGGTGCTCGTGAGGTGGCGGAAGCCCCCGTGCGCTATCACATCTGCGAGCACCCTTGGTGAAGAGCAAAAAACATTTCAAGCTGTGTTTGAAATTAAGTTTTCTGAAGGCCTTCATTTAAGAAATTGCCGTTGTGGTGCTTTGAAAAAAATTTTAACTGAAATATAGTTGATTGACAATGTTGGTGTTAGTTTCAGGTGTACAGCAAAGTGAGTGACATATACACGTATTTGTTTTAGGTTTTTTCCCATATAAGGTATTAGAAAATACTGAGTAGAGCGCCCTCTGCTATGCGGTAGGTCCTTGCTGCCTGTCTGCTTTCTCTATAGCGGTGTGCATCTGTTAATCCCAAAGTCTCAGTTTATTCCTCCCCTCCTCTCCTTCAGAAATCATAAGTTTGTTTTCTGTCTGTGAGTCTGTTTCTGTTCTGTAAATAAGCTCACTCGTGTCGGCGTTTTTAGGCTGCGCACGTGAACGGTCGCGTGTGGCGTCTCTCTCTGCCTTAACTCCGGTCAGTGTGGCGCTCTCTGGCCCTTCCATGCTGTTGCAGCAGCATTATTTCATTCTCTATCATGGCTGAGTAACATTCCACCGTATGCACGTTTCCAGAAAGTCTTCTGTTTTCTGGTGGGATCTTAGTTGGAAGTGTGGAGTCTTAGCCACTGGCCCACCGGGGAAGGCCCGAGGAGTCTTTTTAAAAAGACCTGGAGTACACCTCACGCAGAGCGTCCATTCAGCTCTGCCTGTCCACAGAGGCAGCCAGCAGCCGTGTGTGGCCACTGGGTGCTAGCTGCACGCCAGTCGAAGCTGAGGCATTCTGCAAGTGTAGACGCATTCGGATTTTGAGGACCTAGTGTGAATAAAAGCATGTAGAATATCTCATATTTTTTTCTCTTGATTATATGCTACAGTGATAGTATTTTAGCTATATTAGCTTAAATAAAAATATATTGTTAAAATCAATTTCTTCTATTTCTTTTTACTTTTTTTTTTAAGTAGCTCCTGAAAACTTAAATTACGTGAGTGGTTTACATGATACTGGACAACCCTGAGCAGATTCACCAGCAGTCTGTCTTGCTGCTTCTGTCCATTCTGTGACGTCCAGTGTCTCACTGTTAAGATTGTGTATTCCTGCTGTAGTATTTACCAGTCTTCCATTCGAGATCAGGAAGTTAGGAAACTGGATTTTTCGCTAATGGGATTAATGACTGCTACTGTCGCAGTGTTTTCCAAATTCAGCGCTGATACAGGCAGTCTCAAGGTGGTGGTTCTGAGTTTGCTGTTGCTCGCTCGCTCTCTGGCTGCTCTCTGTAGCGTGCAGGGTCTTAGTTCTCTGACCAGGGATCGAACCTGTGCCCCTGCATTGGGGGCATGGGGTCCTAACTACTGGGCCACTGGGCCCTTTCCTTCTTTGCAGGGAGAGCTGTAACATCAGAACATTGGGCTTCCCTAGGGTCTCAGATGGTACAGAATCCAGCTGCAGTGCAGGAGACCTGGGTGTGATTCCTGGGTCGGGAAGCTCCCCTGGAGAAGGCAGTTATTTTGTAAGACAAACAGACTCCTCTCAAAATTCCCTAAGTAGTTCTGGCAGCCCCTGTCCTGACTGCTTTGCCTTTTTGGGTGTGAGCATCGTAGGTTGGGGCTCACACCTTGAAACACGTGAGCATCAGGAAGTCTGTCCTCCTGGGCTCTGAGGACTTGGTGAGTCTGCCTGCCCCTCAGGTTGCAAGGGGGCAGCATCCGGTCCCGAGACGTCCGGGGATGCTGCCGGTGCCGGGGCTGCAGGGCTTATCTCCTCGCTGTGGCCGAGGCTCGCAGGGGAGGGCCGAGATAACTGGCCCTTAGGCTAAAGAGGGCAGTGGGCTCTTGGGCAGTGAGGTCTCTTAATACTGGCTTTTCTTTCCAGTGGCAGGAACAGCATTCAAAGACGCCTCTGTCAGTGGCACCAAGTGTGCATGGCCTCGTAGAATGTTCTCGTGTCTCACCGTTTGATAGCATCCACCCTTCAGTTTCCTGCAGCCTTAATTTTGTTGGGGAAATAACTTTTTAGATCGACTGACTTAAGCTGGAGCCACAAACTTCGGTCACTAAACGTAGTTTCTTCTTGTGCTTTGCAGATCATTAAAAAGCTGATAGAAAGAAAACAAGCCCAGATTCGGAAAGTCTACCCGGGACTTTCCTGTTTTAAAGATGGAGTTCGGCAGATCCCGATAGAAAGCATTCCTGGAATTCGTATGTATTGATCTTCTAAAGGCAGAAGCTTTTGGTCGTGCCCCGAGACCCCAGAAGTAGCTCCGCCGGAGCGCAGTGGTTCGGGAGGCTGCTTGCCCGCCGGCTCTAGTTGGGATGCTTCGGTTGCAGTGCTTTCCTTTGCGTCTGCTCTGCTTTCCCCGGGCAGGCAGACCTCGCAGAGCCGGCGCCATCTCCGGCTTTAGCTGTTAACGCGCATCTCTTTGGGAGCCTGTTGTTTGTGGCACAGTGTCGGCCACTCCCACAGGTGACCTTGGAGGCAGGGAATTCTGCTCATAGGGTGGGAAGTTGAGTCTCAGGCTGGCTCAGCCCTGTAGCCGCGAGCGGCTCGTGGCCAGTGACCGAGGGAGCGGCGGCCCTGCCTTCTCCAGGCGGCTTCCCGTCCATGTCCTTCTCCGTGCCCGGGACAGCCCGGGGCGCGGAGAAGGGCGCTGCCCGAGCTTGGCGCCCCCGACTTTGAAACCAGGGGACCGGACCGCATAATGCTGGTTTCTGGTTCCCTGTTTTAGAGTGGTTTTCTAAGGGTTCTTCTCTGTGAGTATGTTAGAAGTGGATATTGGGTTAACACATAAAATAGGTGTTTTTGTCGATCAGAAGCTATAAATATTGGCACTTTCATTCAGTTCAAATCCAGGATCTGCTAGTGTATTGAAGATTTAATAAACCAAACTAAAATTCTGCAGAAGAAAGTAAGACATTATTTGAGCAAGATAGATGTCTTCGCTACGAAGTATACCCTACTGCGGATCTTACTTTCTTTGCTAGACCTGGAAATTGTACTTCTGTGTATTATCCTTATTAACGGCATAATAGCTACCCTGTCACTGAATATGTACGTGTGCCAAACATTCTTCTGTTTGGGGTTTTTTTTTTTTTTAATTTTTTACACATACATCAGCTAATCTCAAAAGGAATCAGCTCAGTTCTGGAGTTCTGTCTTATACATTGATAAACAGAGGCAAAGGCTGACTAACTTATGGAGGGTAGCTTAGCTTAAGGAGAGAGGAAGAAATCAAATCTGTTGGACTCCAGGCTGTGTCTTCTTTCTGCTGCCTGAGACCATCTTGGTTACAAGCAGGTTCTGTGCCAAATAAAATAGAGAGCAGGACAGAGTTTGTTCCAACCTAAAATAACAGCTTAACTCTTTCACATGGTGATTAGCAGAAAATGTGACTTAGAGTTTTAAAAATATATGTGCCCACAGGACCAGACATGCTTGTTTATTATGCTTTCCTCTGAAAGGTTGGAGTTCCTGCTTTAAAAAATACTAGCAGATGGAGCAAGGCCAGTCTTGGGAATGCTTTATATATTCAAGTGTGTAAGGAAGTAAAGAATTAATCGCAGTTAATTTCAGTCTGTTTTCAGAAGTAGCCTTTTATTGAGTCATGGCTGTAAGTTATTGCATTTTTGATAAGTATTAACTGTGTTATTCTCTTGACTGAAAGCAGTTCTCATTCAGTGTTTAATTTTGTTGGTATGTGTAGGAGAGACAGGCTGGAAGCCGAGTGGAAGAGAGAAAAGGTAAGTGTGATGGGCCGGAGGATACTGACGGAAGTGCTTCTATCTCCCCTCCCAGCAACTTAGAGCAAACAGGGACGCTGGGCGTAGCCACCACAGCACTTGCTGGGTCTCACTTGTCATAACCATGCTGAAGTAGCTCCACCCTTAGGCTTCTGCACAGGTGAGCTGGATAGGGGTCGCCTGGCGAGGGGGCGGGGTGCTAACCCTTGCTGCTTCCGTGTGCCCTTTCCTTTCAAGCAGAGAGGCCAGAGACCCCGACCAGCTGTACAGCACGCTCAGGAGCATCCTGCAGCAGGTGAAGGTGGGTGTTCGCTCTTCCTCCTCTTCGCGCACATATTTGGAAGTGATTTCCCGCATGGAATTTCCGTATTAGATACCTTACTTTTTTCTTTACCCAAGAGCCATCAAAGCGCTTGGCCCTTCATGGAACCCGTGAAGAGAACAGAAGCTCCGGGATATTATGAAGTTATAAGGTTCCCCATGGGTAATGCCATTAACATTTTCTAAGTACAGACTAAAGCTCTGGACGGCGGTGTGGGGGACAGTGGGCGGCCAAGGGTGTGCTTCTCTGTCATAGGGCAGCGTGCGTGTGCCCAGCAGTGGAGGGTTAGGAGTGTCAGAGCAGGGAGCGGGCACCGGGGCGTCAGAGCAGGGAGCAGGCACTGGGGCGGGCAGGGGCTCAGAGCAGGGAGCGGGGAGCAGGGCGGGCAGGGGTCAGAGCAGGGAGCGGGCACCGGGGCGGGCAGGGGCTCAGAGCAGGGAGCGGGCACTGGGGAGGGCAGGGGCTCAGAGCAGGGAGAGGGGAGCAGGGCGGGCAGGGGCTCAGAGCAGGGAGAGGGGAGCAGGGCGGGCAGGGGCTCAGAGCAGGGAGAGGGGAGCAGGGCGGGCAGGGGCTCAGAGCAGGGAGCGGGGAGCAGGGCGGGCAGGGGCTCAGAGCAGGGAGCGGGCACCGGGGCGGGCAGGGGCTCAGAGCAGGGAGCGGGCACCGGGGCGGGCAGGGGCTCAGAGCAGGGAGCGGGCACCGGGGCGGGCAGGGGCTCAGAGCAGGGAGCGGGCACCGGGGCGGGCAGGGGCTCAGAGCAGGGAGCGGGCACCGGGGCGGGCAGGGGCTCAGAGCAGGGAGCGGGCACCGGGGCGGGCAGGGGCTCAGAGCAGGGAGCGGGCACCGGGGCGGGCAGGGGCTCAGAGCAGGGAGCGGGCACCGGGGCGGGCAGGGGCTCAGAGCAGGGAGCGGGCACCGGGGCGGGCAGGGGCTCAGAGCAGGGAGAGGGGAGCAGGGCGGGCAGGGGCTCAGAGCAGGGAGTGGGCACCGGGGCGGGAAGGGGCTCAGAGCAGGGAGCGGGCACCGGGGCGAGCAGGGGCTCAGAGCAGGGAGCGGGCACCGGGGCGGGCAGGGGCTCAGAGCAGGGAGAGGGGAGCAGGGCGGGCAGGGGCTCAGAGCAGGGGGCGGGCACCGGGTGGCTGTGTTCTTAGAGGCAACTCTGCTGTCCTGGCAAGGCTGCTCCATCAGTGTGAGCTCAGATGGCACCAGAAACTGCTGTTAGAACACAGCCTTGCTTATGACCTGATGGGCTGCAAGTGGAAAAGGATCAGCTTGTCCCCTTGTAGCTTTGAGAGCCTGAGAGGTTTGGAAGGTAAACAGGAGAAGCTCACTGAAGCCGCTGGCCCGCTGTCCTTGTAGACAGCCGTGGCAGTTCCCGCTGCATTGGCCCTCCCAGGCACTCGATGGAGACTGGGAGGCTCACTAGTTGGACTCCTGTGTCCCACACCGGAAACAAACAGAAGATGCCTGTAGAAGTGTAGACCCGTGGGATTCCTGCCGAGTCTGCGCCAGCCTAAAATGAACGATCAATGGAACCAGTTGAGAATCCCCAAATTAAACGAGTGTGGCATTGTGCAGACTGAAGACCACTAGCTGAATTTCTGTTTTTCCAGTTAGTTGTGGGGCCATCTTTTGGGAGAGAGCCTGCATCTTCTGCCCCTCTTCTCCCTGCGGTCTCCTGGTGCTCAGAGGACGTTAAGTGAAAGGAGAGGGAGCGGGGCCCCTCGGCTCCCTGTAGCAGTCCTTTGCGGATGCTTCTCTGCCCTCAGTCACCTCAGGAGTGTCTCCATCGTGCAGCAGGGGCTCCAGTGGTCTAAAGGCTTTGCGGTGAACACACATGCTTGCTGTTCTCTTTCCCTTCTGTCTTGGCCTTGTTTCCGTGGATTTCAGTCTGAAAGTCCGAGTGAGGGTGGGAGAGTGAATTCTAGATGGAAGGCTGACCGGGGCATTGGTAATTCCCGTGATGTGGAAAGGGCTTCCCAGCTGGCACTTGTGGTGGAGAACCCGCCCGCCAGGTGGTGCTGGTGGTAAAGAACCCACCCGCCGGTGCAGGAGACGCAAGAGACAGGGTGGATCCTGGGTCTTGGAAGACCGTCTGGAGGAGGGCCCAGCCACCCGCTCCAGTGTGTGCCTGGAGAATCCGTGGATGGAGGAGCCTGGGAGCTGCAGTCCACGGGGTCGCAGAGAGTGGGACGCACGATGTGAGAGAGATGCTGGAACCCTCTAAGCCCGTGTCCAGACCTCAGTGGCCTTTGCAGCCTTGTCCCTGGGGCTGCCCCAGGCCCTCCTGAGAACCGGCCCAGGAGGTTCCTGCTCCCAGTTCTCAGCCCTGTCCACTGATTGGTACCGCTGGTGTGCGATCACCTTCTGTGACCCGGGCCATTTGGTCAACTGAAAGATTCTAAGAAGGTCAGAGGAAGGAAGATGCTCTCTGTCAGTTTAGAGGAGAAACAAAATGGAGAAGGAAGCACGCCGTGTTGGCTGTCCCTATTCAGAAAGGTCCAGACACTTTCGCGACTGTCCTGCCGTCCCCAACTGTTCTTTCGTCCTCTTCCAAAGAACAGTTTGAAAGGTTTAGGCTAAGCTTCTTTGTGTCAGGTTTCATTCCCCACCCCCGCTCTCCACTTGTTTTTGCTAGCACCTGTCTTCCTTCTAAACATTGTAACATGTTCTCAGCCACTAGTAGCGGGCGTTTAGGTGGAAGGAAGGGTAAGCCTCCAGTCTCCCCCAGGAAGGTGGTGGCTCTTCATTAAACGAGAACACGTCCTCACCTGCTCATTCGCACTTGGGAGACGGTTCCTGGGGGGGGGGGGGGGTCTGCTGAGCCTTCACACACTTTTCAATTTTTGTCTCCCTCCAAACTGTTTGAGAAGAAAGTGGAAAGTTGAACTCACACATGTGATGACTTATTTCTAACCGAGGTAGGCTTCGATCATCAAAAGAAAGAGACAGGCTTTAATCAAAGGAGGTGGGGGAGCAGGTATTTCCAGTGTCTCCTTTCGAGTTTCCAGTTTCTGCCCCTTTGGGATGTTGCACATAAATTTATTTATCTTATTAAATGATGATCCCAGTGTATTTAATTTTAATTGTCTTCCCCTCTGGAAAATTTGATAATAGAGTGGGAATTTGGGTCGTTGGTAGTCAAAAGCATTTCTTGAGTGGTTTTGACTCGTGCTTAATTTATACATATATTTTTTCATGCTTAGTTTATGCAGTTTTTCTCATATTCTTTTTCATTTTGGTTTGTTACACGATATTGAGTATAATTCCCTGTGCAACACAGAAGAGCCTTGTTGTTTATCTGTCTTATATGCAGTAGTGTATATCTGCTAATCCAGTTTAATAGTTGGTGTGATTTTAATGATAGAAACAGGCTAACAGACAACTAGGGACCTGTAAACAGGCAAATGCCAGCGTCTTCTAATCTGCATGGAACTCTTCAGATCGGTTCTGAGAGTGAGAATAAAGAAGCCCCATTATATTCTTACAAGTTTAGATGAAGCACTGCTTTCTTTTGTAAAGTAATATTATTTCAAGCGAGTAGATATATTGGATAAATATTCTTTTCACAATTGTCTTGCAAGGTTCACATGCTTCAGAAAATGTTTGACGAAGTAAACTTTGTCACCCCTGTCTTGTCAGTGGGGCATGAAGCGAAATGCACCTGAGACATTTTACATGCAGGTCACCGGTGCACTTGCAGGCGCATTTATGATGCTTCCCGACTTTAGTTCTGTCTCTGAAACACCAAAACAACCGGGAGTTTAGAGGAACAGACTCACCCTGATGGCTTAAGTAATGAGTGTTCCAGCCGCTGCACTGCACGTAGGCAGAGCCTCTTCTCTGTGCTTTTGAGTGAGTAGCTCACAGTACTTAGTTTATCGTACTTGTCACTGCTAATCTACTTAGCTTCCTTGCACTGAATAGGGATCGAACCAGATGACTACGAATGGTCCTTCCGTGCTAAAACACTGATTTTGCACAGGATACTCTCACAAAAGAAAGGACACAAGCCTCAAGAACTGTTTTCCTTGATCACGTGAATCTCTCTCAGACAAACCGTTGAGGTGGTGGAGATGTGGGCAGACTGGTGATACATTTCTTTCCCAGTCTCACGTGTCAGCGAGTGTTTGAAAGGAGCCAAAAATTGCTGATATTTTTTTTCCTGTGTAGATCTGAAAACCATGAGTGAGCGCCTCAAGAATAGGTACTACGTGTCTAAGAAGCTGTTCATGGCAGACTTGCAGCGAGTCTTTACTAATTGCAAGGAGTACAACCCCCCTGAAAGCGAGTACTACAGGTGCGCCAATGTCCTGGAGAAATTCTTCTTCAGTAAGATCAAGGAAGCTGGGCTAATTGACAAGTGACACTTCTTTCCTCTGCTTCTTAGAAACTCACCAAACAGTGTGCCTAAAGCATGGTTTAGTTTTACAAAGAGTTGGACGTAATGTATTGAAGATACTTGTAACAATTAGCACTTTTGAAAAACAAAAAACCTCTTAGCTTTTCAGATATGTATTTAAATTGAAGTCATAGAGCATTTCTATTTTACGGAATAGATTCTAGTCTATTTACTACTATCAATGTCAGTTTCCTACGGCATGTCCATTAGCTGAGTGTTCAGTGCTAGACGATCAGGGGGTTCCTCACAGCTTGTATATGAGGACGTTGCACACAGTACCAAGATCTGGGGGAATGCAGAAAATTTTGAGACCGTGAATGTTTCCTTTTTTTGCTAATGGAATGTGAGAGTTTACTTTTATTTTATTCTGAAGGACTTTAAAGGAAGGGATACGTGATAAAAAGCCCATAGAAGGTGAAGCGTGATGTGTGAAGGCTCATGGTGGACTTTATATACATATTTTTAAACACTCATCTAGACGAGGTGCTTTGAGCAGTTCTGAAAATGCGGTTCCAGAGAAGCAGCTCCTTTGGTTTCTAAAGAAGAAATTCTAAATAATGCAGACTTCTTTATAAGCGTCTGGGTTTTTGATAATTCTGTCTACCTGCAACAAACTTGTGAGTGCATGACCACTATCTTAATAATTATTTTCTCTACACGAGTCTGTAATACTATATTTGACTTTGCTTATGCAGGCCATAAGTTCTAAAAGGCAATTTCTTGGGCCACAAAGGCATCCATTTGAAAACACTTGAGATTGAATTAACATGCTTTAATTTAAAAAGATGTATAATCTATATCATGGATCAAATTTAGTGAATCCTCCACTTTTTTTTACAAATAAGATTTTTTCCCCCCTTTTCTACAATACACTCAGCCCAACTGATAATGTATTTATGGACACTTGTCCTTTGGCGTCTCCAGACTATATTCATTTTGGAGATGAATTCAGTTACCGCCAAGACCTTCTGTCAGTATTTCAATGCCTGCTTTGGTACAGGGTAATAATATCCCACTAAAATCCATCATACAGCCTTGTTAACCTGTCTTGGGATGCCGGCTTCATGCTGGGATTTATTTCCTAATTAACACTACACTGAGAAGTGGGACATCGCAACCCCAGCTCTGGGGGAACCAACTCATACAAAGCAAACAGTGGCCATCTTGATGGTCTCGACACTAATTTTTATGATACAAATTTATAAACTGATTTTTGTAAAAGGACTAGGTTTTAAAGGTGTCTCTAACTCAGTGTTTTCTATCAGCATAAACTAATCGAAATGATCATTTGATAGACATTGGACACAGTTGCCAGCGAATCTGCGTGAAGGGGAAAGCCTGCAGATGGCCATGCAGTTGGAAGGACGGTTTCAATGTGTAAGGGACACTCAGAATGCTCACAGCTGAGAAATGCCTCAACTTTTTAAAGAGACCACCTTGAGTGGCGTCTAGATTGCTAATGAAGAATGATACAGTTTGGATCAAGTATCTCGGACTGGTTTTAAACAAGTGCTTTGTCCTGGATCTGCTGAAGCACCTGGCCAGCTTGGTATCCTGTGAAACGTTTGTTATTTTCTGGGTAGACATTCTTATAGAGTATTGTCTTTAAAATCAGATTGTCTCTTCTATATTGAAAGCATTTCTATGTTTTCTAATTTAAAAATTAATATTTTCTTATAGATATTGTGCAATAAAGCTGAAGTAGGATGTGTGGTTTTTGCAAATGCTTTAACAGCGGATAAAATTTTACATTTGTAAAATTAATATATTGTATTGGTACCAAATAGTTTTAAATTATATTTTAAAAAGCTCTGTCTGCTGGTATGTTTTCTTCTGATGGATTTGTGTTTAACGGGGCAGATGTATGACCTGGTTGATGACTGACGCCGTCCTTCGTGCTTAGGATGTAAGTATTTGGAGGGGGGCGTTCAGAATTGTTGCATTTGTAGAAGTTTCGTAAAAATTCACAGCCCATTACTGGGAGCTTTTCAAGAGGAGAGACACTGTGTCTCTTGAGTAATCCACGGCATCTTGCTGGTTGTCACTTACCAAAAAAGAAAAGTCCAGCTAAAGAAGTGGTCTTGGTTTTAGAAGCAGCCACCTCATGGCCCAGTTTTTCCTGCTTTGCATCTGTGAGATAGATGAATCAGGAGACACCCCTCCCCCCAAAAAAATACAACTGATTTTTAGACACCTCCGATACATTTCTAATGTTATTCACAGTGCTGAAAAAACTATATCCTCCTGGGGTGTGAGTATCCACCACAGAGCATCATTCTTCCTTTCTGAATTCTGAGCCAGCTCAGCAGTCGAAGGAATGAGGCAGGCAACAGCCAGAATGTCTTTATTAGAACTAGAACGCGTATCGGAGAGGGTGACGTATGTATCGGAGAGGGTGACTTCCGCATCTGCAGGAGATGGGCTAATACTGAACCTCGGGCCGTGGCTGACTCACCAGCGGCTCCGCTCCCCGTCCTGTCCCCCGCGGGGCAGGGCCTTTCCCCTTGAGCCCTGTGCTTGGCCCAGGCAGCGATGCCCTCCACAGCAGGCCCGCTCTGAGGACGCACAGGAGAGGAAGGAGCGGCCAGCCCAGGCCAGGCCCTCGTCTACGCGCGTCTGAGGGGAGCTGCTCCTGGAGGGGAAGGCGTGGGGTGCATGTGCAGCCGATGGCGTCCTCCTGGGGGCAGTGGGCACGTGCAACGTGACTGCCTCCCTCGCACCGCAGCCCGCAGTCTTTGTAAGTGTTGTTTTGATGGTCCAACGCCGGTGTAGTCGTGATAAAAGAAAGCATTGTGGTTTTCTTGTTACCTGGAAGTAAAAGTTGTAGTTATGGAACCTAAGAAGTAGAAACGGGGTCAGACTGAGGTACCGTGGCCAGCTTAGTCATGTGTCGCCCCCCTAAGCTGGCGTTCCTCAGACCAACCCTCACGGTTTTGTGTAAGAGGCGCTAGAGCAGCACGAGGGAGGGCTACTGGCCGCAGCCCTCGGCCTGTGCTGTGTTCTGAGCTGCTCTGCTCTGGCCCTGGCCTACCTTAACAAAGTAGAAAACCCGAAGAGAAGACCAAAGCCACTCTGGAATCTCAAAAGGCATGATGGCCGCACGTTTGCAATTCAGTCACTCAGTCATGTTTGACTCTTTGCGACCCCATGAACTGCAGCACACCAGGCCTCCTTGTCCATCACCAACTCCTGGAGTTTACTCAAATTCATGTCCATCGAGTCGGTGATGCCATCCAAACATCTCATCCTCTGTTGTCCCCTTCAACTCCTGCCCTCAATCTTTCCCAGCATCAGGGGCTTTTCGAATGAGTCAGCTCTTAACATCAGCTTGCCAAAGTATTGGCGTTTCAGCTTCAGCGTCAGTCCTTCCAATGAATATTCAGAACTGATTTCCTTTAGGATGGACTGGTTGGATTGCCTTGCAGTCCAACGGAGAGTCTTCTCCAACACCACAGTTCAAAAGCATCAAATTAAGGTAACTTTTTTCTTTATCATCATGAAATATATGTTTAGATTTGTTGACTGTTCGTTTATCCCTGGCAGGAAAAGAGGGATGTGTTTGTAGAGGTGGAAGCTGGGGTGGGAGGAGGGCGGCAGGGAGGGAGAGCGGTGCCTTTCCCTGAGTCTCCAGGCTGTTGGTGACGCTTTCCCCTCTGGGTGCATCAGCGCTGTTGGTAGCAGATGGAGGCCGAAAGGGAAAAATAGGGTCAGTAATGTTCCGGTTTGGGAAAGAGAGAAACGTGAAGCTAGAAAAACAAGAAACAGAAAGCAAAGTGGAAGAAGGCTTTCAGGGGCTCTTAAGACGTTTCAACAAAGTAAACAGGACTTTGGGGGTGCGAGAACACCTGTAAATATAAGTTTTCAGACGTGATTCGTGTATTCAGGCCTTGGTTTCTTTGTGGTAGAATCTTTTTTTTTTTTTTTTTTTTTCTTAAAAAGAATAAGGAAGCTAATGATGTCAAAGCTGGAGATGTTCTTTGGGTTTATTTTAAAAAGCAATATAATTCCAAAAAAGCATAGAAAAGCCAGAAAAGCACAAGCCAGCCTTCCTCCCCCCTCCTGTTATGGGGAAGTCTGGCACCACCTGGGCAGAATTAGCTTAAAACAAGAGAAGCAACACAGGTTCTTTGTGTAATTTTCTGAGCTGAACTGAAGGTTACTAGTTTTTGTTTGTCTAAGTTTGAGGGTTTTTTTGAGCGATCCCCTGGAGAATGTCGGGCTAAAGGGCCTTCTTGGTGCACGTGCTCATCAACATTCTGCGCGCCTGCCCCCTTGGCTCCTGGGTGCTCCCTAAAGTTCACTGATCTCTCTGCTTTGCTCTGCGAACCTCACATTTTTGACAGTAAAAGATGGATACCTAGTTTGCACTTTAATAAAATGTCTAAGAACAGAGAATCTGCCTTTTTGTACAATTGGGCTGTCCAACAATAGACACAGGCAAAGGTGATAAAGTCGTTAGGTTGATGCTGGCTATTTTGAAGAGTTGAGTAGAACACGCTCTTGGTTCATGCAGTCTGTGATCAAGCTCCCATCGAGTCTTTGCCCCTCAGAGCGCTGTTCAGCCATTGCAGCAGCACTGTTTCTCCTCAACACACCCCCGATGCCGTGTCCAGCCGCTCAGCCACGGTCCACCCTTTGCTACCCTGTGGACTGTAGCCCACCAGGCTCCTTTGTCCGTGGGGTTCTCCAGGAAAGAATATGGAGTGGGTTGCCCTGCCCTCCTCCAGGGGATCTCCCCGACCCAGGGATCTAACCCAGGTCTCCCACGTTGCAGGTGGGTTCTTTACCATCTGAGCCACCAGGGAAGCCTGTATGCATTTTCGGTCCAAGTACAGTTGGTGGGCAGCTGAGGTGCAGTGCTGTGTTGTGCAAAGTGATCCAGTTACACACACACACACATTCTGTTTTTATATTCTTTTCCACTGTGATTCTCATGGGACAGCGAATACTGCTCCCTGTTCTGTTAAGCAGGACTCTGTTATCTGTTCTTGCTTTTTAGAAAAACACCTATTTATTTGGCTGTGCTGGGTCTTCGTTTGGGCAGGTGGGGTCTTCACTTTCTGCTGCAGCCCGAGGGATCTTCAGTTGTGACTTGCAGACTCTTAGTTGCCACCTGTGGTGTCTAGCTCCCTGGCCAGGGATTGAACCTGGGCCCGCTGCACTGGGCGTGTGGAGTCTTGGCTGCTGAGCCGCCAGGGGCATCCCACGTCCATTCTGTGTGGGAGTGCTCGCCTCGCTCGCCTCCGGCTCCTCCATCCCTCCACTCGCCCTGGGCCGTCACGAGGCTGGTCTGTGGTTCTGTTTCATGGGAAGGTTCGTCTGTGTCATGTCCTCATACAGACGGTGTCATGCGGTCTTTGTCTTTCTCTGAGTTGCGTCTCCAGTTCCGTCCTCGTTGCTACAAGCGGCATTATTTCATTCTTTTTATGGCTGAGTAATATTCCATCTGTATATACACAGACGCATGGAGAAGGAAATGGCAGCCCACTCCAGTATCTTGCCTGGGAAATCCCATGGACGGGGTGGCCAGAGTCGGCAATAACACACACACAGACACACACACACAGACACACACACAGACACACACAGACACAGACACACTACATCTTGTCCATGCATCCATCAGGGGCCTTGATTGCTGCTGCCATGTCTTGGCTGTTGTAAATATGCTGCGGTGAACATTGGGCTGGATTACCTTTCTGAACTCAGCTTTGTCTGGACGCATGTCCAGGAGCAGGATTGCAGGAGGCAGCTCTAGTTTTAGTTTTCAGAGGGCCCTCCCTACTGCTCACCACAGCGGCTGCCCCGATTCGCGTTCCCACCAGCAGTGTGGGAGGCCGCCTTTTCCCGTACCCTCTGCCGCATTTGTGGTTTGCAGGCTGGGATGGTGGCCACTGTGGATGGTGCCGCACCGTAGTCTCGGTCTGCATCTCCCTAGTAGTGAGCAGTGTTGAATGGCTCTTCATGTGCCTGTTGGCTACCTGTCTCCTTTGGAGAAATGTCTGTTTAGGTCTTCAGGAATTTTTTGATTGGGTTGTTTTGCTGTTGTTGAGTTATATGATCTGTTTGTGTATTTTGGAAACTAAAGCTTTGGAGGTCACAAATGTTTGCAAATATTTTCTCCTGTTCCACAGGCTGTCTTTTTCCCCTGGGCATATATACATAGTTTCTCCCAATACATTTTTGATCCCCTCTCCCCCCTCTCGAATCTCTATTGTGTGTAGGGTGGCACATGATCCCGTGAGCCTATTTTCCCTAATCTCACTTTGTCTGCTGGCCTGGCTGGCTGACTCCACTGTCGTCTTCCAGAGCGCGGACTCAGCCTGTCCGCAGCACCTGCAGCCCAGCTTTTTATCTTAGCGAATGTTTCCTGAGTTTTCATGGCTCCTGTTTCTAGTTCTTATCATCATCCCCGTTTCTGTCAATGGCTTTTCTTAATCTCTTTAGTGTTTTTATTATCTCCTTTTTGAACTCTATATATCTAGACTGAAGACGTCTTTTTTGTCGTCCTTTCAGTTTTCTTGGTCTTATAACGGGATGGTTCCCTTGCTCTGTGAAAGTGAAGTCGCTCAGTCGTGTCTGACTCTTTGCGACCCCATGGACTGTAGCCCACCAGGCTCCTCCGGCCACGGGATTTTCCAGGCAAGAGGACTAGAGTGGGGTGCCATTGCCTTCGCCCTTGCTTTGTGAGTTTAGGAGAAAAAAATCACCTCCTGTGTCTTCAACGGCTGTTTTTGTGGGACTGCCCCTTGGAGGGTTAAGGTTTCTGGGGTGAGGGCCGGTGAGTGTGGACGCCTGCTGCTCTGCCCCCGGTGGGTGCTGGCCTGTGGGCATGGCGGCTGGGGCCTGCCCCGGAGCCCGCGCCTGGTGGGCACGCCTGCAGCGCCTGGAAGGGTGCCCGTGGCTGAGAGCAGCAGGAAGAACATGGCTTCTGGGGCCCAGCGGGTTATGCGCACCGCCTCCCGCGCTCCCCCCAGGCCTGGGCCTCAGCCCCCAGCCTCCCCCGACAGGCAGACGCACGACTCCGGCTGGGGGTGCGGGACTGCCCCCGAGGCGGGTGAGCCCCCGGGTTGCTGGGGGGTTGCGGGCCTCTGTCCACCTGCGAGAGCGGCTCTCCCGCCCAGGGGCACTGAAGCACCGCTCCGTCCTGGCCGACTTCCCTGCCAGTGTGGGGCCTTTCCAGACTTTTCTCACGCCCTACCCAGTTACATGGAGACTTTTCTCGCCCTTTCAGGAGCCTGAAGTCCTCTGCTAGGGGCTCCGGGGGATTCCCGTCAGCACTGTCCCACGTGGGATGTGTTTTTGATGTATTTGTGGAAGGATGTGAGCTCTACGTGCCATCGTGATTGTCCACCCCAATATCTCTCTAACATAAAAAACAAGTATAATTAACAATGCAGATTATACACAGATTTTAGGTGTTCTTTGTGTCCTTTTAATTTTTAAAACTTTTACTTTTCGCTGTTTGGGTCTTTGTTGCAGCCGATGGCTTCTCTCAAGTTACCGCCGTGGCGTCCAGAGTGCACAGGCTCATTGGTGGCAGCACGTGGTCTCAGTTGCCCCTGGATTCATACAAGTAATTTTCTTTCCTGGGAAGCACTTACCAAGCACTGACTAGGTGTCAGGCACTCTTCTTAGCATTTTACTTAAGCATATTAAGTCACTGAATCCTGGCAACAGTTTAATAAAAACACTGAGATACAGAGGAGGTTTGCTAAAGAAGTCACAGCTGGGATTCTTGATCCAGAGTCAGGATTATTAAACTCAGAGCAGCACCAGCCACGTCTACAGCTAAAGAGTGACCGTCTCGTGCGTTGCACGAACTGTCTAAAGACTATGTATCTACATATTAACTGTAGTTCCAATTCCTTTTATACTATGAATTCTTACTATATTCCACATTAAACATTTTTTATGCATAAAATGACAATACAAAGGTGAGCTGCCAGCTTTTGAGACTAAAATCTATTATTGGAGATGAAATGTAAGCCATGTGACAGGGTATAACGTGGATTCAGAGGTGGGATTGTGAGGCTGGGGTGAAAGCTGATAATGTGCTCTGAATGGGTTATCAGCCATCTCCCTAAGGAGCCTGGGCTTTACTAATAGGCTTACAAGAGCTGCTGAAACTGTTTGTGTATTTTTTATGTGTGTGTGTGTGTGTATGCACCAGATGACCAAAGTTGGAGGCACACATCACAGAGGTCAGACACACACGGCTGCCGTGAGAGATGCAGCTTGCAAGAGGTGGCGCAAAGGGGGGCTTCAATCAACACACAAGTTGATAGAAAAAAGTAACGATATTGCTTATATGTGGAATCTTATTTACAAAACAGAAACACGTACAGAAAACAAACATGGATCTAAAGGGTTGAGGGTGAGGAGAGATAAATCAGGAGTCTGGGATTAGCAGACACACACTAACACGTGTAAGATGAAGGCGGGCCTAGTGTATAACAGGACAGTGTTTAATCACTCGTGATACTCTATAACGGAAGAAAATCTGAAAATCACACAGACGCTCGCACTCAGAAGCCCCACAGGTGGTGCAGTGGAAAAGAACCTGCCTGGCAATGCAGGAGACATGGCACACGTGGGTTCGGCCCTGGGTTGGGAAGGTGCCCTGGAGGAGGAGACGGCGCCCGCTCCAGCTCTTGCCTGGGAAATCCCGGGGACAGAGGAGCCTGGCGGGCTACAGCCCGTGGGGCTGCACAAGAGTCAGACAGGACTGAGTAACGACGACAGAAATCAAAACCGTAGGGAACTCGCACAAGACAGAGATACAGTGACGTGGACCAGGACAGAAAGCCAGAAACAAGCCCTCTCTATGGTCAACCAACCCACAACAGGGTGGCAAGAATATACAGTGGAGAAAAGACGATGCCTTCGATCAGTAGTGCTGTAAAAACTGGACTACCACTTGCCAAAAAAAAAAAAAAAAAGAAATTAGAACATTCTCTAACACCACACAGAAAACTAAAATAGTTTAAAGACTGAAATGTAAGACTGGATACTATAAAACTCCTAGAGCAAAATATAGAATAATCATGGACATAAACCACAGCAATATCTTTTTGGTGCTGTCTCCTCTGATCAGTTCAGTCGCTCAGTCGTGACCGCATGGACTGCAGCACACCAGGCTTCCCTGTTCATCACCAACTCCCGAAGCTTGCTCAAACACATCCCCATCGAGTTGATGCCATCCAACCATCTCATCCCGTCGTCCCCTTCTCCTGCCTTCAATCTTTCCACCATTAGGGTCTTTTCCAATGAGGCAGTTCTTCCCAACAGGTAGCCAAAGTATTGGAGTTTCAGCATCAGTCCTTCCAGTGAATATTCAGGGTTGATCTCCTTTAGGATGGGCTGCTGGTTGGATCTCCTTGCAGCCCAAGGGACTCTCAAAGAGTCTTCTCCAACACCACAGTTCAAAAGCATCAATTCTTTGGCACTCAGCTTTCTTTATATTCCAACTCTCATATCCATACATGACCACTGGAAAAGCCATAGCCTTGACTAGACGGACCTTTGTTGGCAAATGATGTCTCTGCTTTTTAATATGCTCTCTAGGTTGATCATAGCTTTTCTTCCAAGGAGTAAGCATCTTTTAATTTCATGGCTGCAGTCACCATCCGCAGTGATTTCGGAGCCCAAGAAAATAAAGTCTCACTGTTTCCACTGCTTCCCCATCTATTTGCCATGAAGTGATGGGACCAGATGCCATGATCTTAGTTTCCTGAATGTTGAGCTTTAAGCCAACTTTTTCGCTTGTCTTTCACTTTCATCAAGAGGCTCTTTAATTATTTTTCACTTTCTGCCCAAAGGGTGGTGTCCTCTACATATCTGAGGTTGGTATTTCTCCAGGCAATCTTGATTCCAGCTTATGCTTCATCCTGCCCAACATTTCCCATGACGTACTCCGCATATAAGTTAAGTAAGCAAGGTGACAATATACAGTCTTGATGTACTCCTTTCCCGATTTGCAACCAGTCTGCTGTTCCATGTCCAGTTCTGTTATTTCTTGACCTGCATATAGATTTCTCAGGAAGCAGGCCAGCTGTCTGCTAGTCCCATCTCTTGAATTTTCCACAGTTTGTTGGGATTCTCACAGTCAAAGGCTTTGGTGTAGTATATAAAGCAGAAGTAGATGTTTTTTCTGGAACTCTCTTGCTTTTTCAATGATCCAGTAGATGTTGGCAATTTGATCTTTGGTTCCTCTGCCTTTTCTAAAACCAGCTTGAACTTCAGGAAGTTCACGGTTCCCGTATTGCTGAAGCCTGGCTTGGAGAGTTTTGAGCATTACTTTACTAGCATGTGAGATGAGTGCAATTGTGCGGTAGTTTGAGCATTCTTTGGCATTGCATTGGAATGAA
Organism: Ovis aries; assembly: GCF_016772045.2. Classification (NCBI taxonomy): domain Eukaryota; kingdom Metazoa; phylum Chordata; class Mammalia; order Artiodactyla; family Bovidae; genus Ovis; species Ovis aries. The sequence goes on from NC_056054.1 coordinate 278,394,245, forward strand.
AACTGACCTTTTCCAGTGCTGTGGCCACTGCTGAGTTTTCCAAATTTGCTGGCATATTGAGGGCACCACTTTCACAGCTTCATCTTTCAGGATTTGAAACAGCTCAACTGGAATTCCATCACCTCCATTAGCTTTGTTTGTAGTGATGCTTTCTAAGGCCCACTTGACTTCACATTCCAGGATGTCTGGCTCTAGGTGAGTGATCACACCATCGTGATTATCTGGGTCGTGATATTTTTTGTACAGTTCTGTGTATTTTTGCCACCTCTTCTTAATATCTTCTGCTTCTGCTAGGTCCATACCATTTCTGTCCTTTATTGAGCCCATCTTTGCATGAAATGTTCCCTTGGTATCTCCAATTTTCTTGAAGAGATCTCTGGTCTTTCCCATTCTGTTCTTTTCCTCTATTTCTTTGCACTGATGACTGAAGAAGGCTTCTCTCTCCTTGCTATTCTTTGGAACTCTGCATTCAAATGGGTAAATCTTTTCTTTTCTCCTTTGCCGTTCACTTCTCTTTTCTCAGCTATTTGTAAGGCCTCCTCAGACAACCATTTTACCTTTTTGCATTTCTTTCTCTTGGGGACGGACTTGATCACTGCCTCCTGTATAATGTCATGAACCTCCATCCATAGTTCATCAGGCACTCTATCTATCAGCTCTAGTCCCTTAAATCTATTTCTCACTTCCACTTTATAATCAAAAGGGATTTGATTTAGGTTATACCTGAATGGTCTAGCGGTTTCCCCTACTTTCTTCAATTTTAGTCTGAATTTTGCAATAAGGAGTTCATGATCTGAGACATAGTCAGGTTCTCGTCTTGTTTTTGTTGACTGTATAGAGCTTCTCCATCTTTGGCTGCAAAGAATATAATCAATCTGATTTCGGTGTTGGCCACCTGGTGATGTCCGTGTGCAGAGTCTTGTCTTGTGGGAAGAGGGTGTTTGCTGTGACCAGTGTGTTCTCTTGGCACAACTCTATTACTGTCTGCCCTGCTTCATTCTGTACTCGAAGGCTAAACTTGCCTGTTACTCCAGGTGTCTCTTGACTTTCTGCTTTTGCATTCCAGTCCCCTATGATGAAAAGGACATCTTTTTTGGGTATTAGTTCTAGATGGTCTTGTAGGTCTTCATAGAACTGTTCAACTTCAGCTTTTTCCGCATTACTGGTTGGGGCATAGACTTGGATAACTGTGATATTGAATGGTTTGCCTTGGAATTGAACAGAGATCATTCTGCTGTTTTGAGATTGCATCCAGGTACTGCATTTCAGACTCTTTTGTTGACTATGAGGACTATTCCATTTCTTCTAAGGGATTCTTGCCCGCAGTAGTAGATATAATGGTCATCTGAATTAAATTTTCCCATTCTGGTCCATTTTAGCTCACCGATTCCTTAAATGTCAATGTTCACTCTTGCCATCTCTGGTCTGACCACTTCCCATTCACCTTGATTTATGAACCTAACATTCCAGGTTCCTTTGCAGTATTGTGTTTCACAGCATTGGATTTTACTTCTATCACCAGTCACAGCCACAGCTGGGCGTTGTTTTTTCTCTGACTCTCTCTCTTCATTCTTTCTGGAGTTACTTCTCCTCTCTTCTCCAGTAGCATATTGGCCTGGGGAGCTCCTCTTTCATGTTACATCTTTTTGCCTATTCATACTTTTAATGGGGTCCTCAAGGAAAGTATACTGGTTTGCCGTCCCCTTCTCCACTGGACCACATTTTGTCAGAACTCTCCACTATGACCTGTCCATCTTGGGTGGCCCTACATGGCCTGGCTTATAGTTTCACTGAGTTAGCCAAGGCTGTGGTCCATGTGATCAATTTGATTAGTCTTCTGTGATTGTGGTTTTCATTCTGTTGGTCCTCTGATGGATAAGGATAAGAGGCTTATGGAAGCTTTCTGATGGGAGAGGCTGACTGGGGAAAACTAGGTGTTGTCCTGATGGGTGGGGCCATGCTCAGTAAACTTTAATCCAATTTTCTGTTGATGGGTGGGGTTGTGTTCCTTCCCTGAGACCAAAGTATGGTGGAGGTAAGGAAGATAATGGTGACCTTCTTCAAAAGGTCTTGTCCATGAACTGTTGTTTTCTGTGCCCCTGACCCTGCAGCAGGCCACTGCCAACCCACGCCTCTGCCAGAGGCTCCTGGACACTCCCAGGCTAGTCTGGGTCAGTTTCTTGTGGGTTCACTGTTTCTTTCTCCTGGGAGAAATCAACTACACTTCAATTAAAAAAAAAAAAAAGACAACCCTGCCCCCTAAAAATACATGGAAATGCTGGATAAAAATGCACTGAATTTAAGGATATATCTGGATTTACAAGGAAGAATTAGGCAACCTTGAAGTGACATAAAAGGAAATTTAAAACAACGCCACCAACACTGGTACTAATTCTTGTTCAGTCTGGGAAAGGCGATATCTCCATAACTAAGGGGCTTAGGTTTTAATATATCTGTGAATTGATGAAAACAGGCTGTGACCCCGTTCCATCCTCTGACATATAAAGCCAGAATCCATAAAGGTCTATATATACTAGGGAGAGCACGGCAGACAGGCTTCCTAGAAGCTGAAGCCCGGGAGCTTCACCCAGGCTTGGTCTTCAAGTTTACTTTCCCTGCCTCGTCCAGGAACCGCAAACCAAATCCCCCAGTGTCACAAAGTAAAAACTGGTTCTTAGATGATACCTGCAGGGCTTCTGATGAAAGATAAAATCAGTCTGTAGGGATGGTACACTGTGGGCAACCAAAATTCTGGACAACCTAAGTCCATAAATTTTCCTCAAAAAAAAAAAAAAAAAATCCAGTAAAAGATGAGCTCACAAAAAGCTGGGAAATATGCACAACCAAATCATATTAAAAAGTCGGATGATCAAATATCAGGGTTAGCCACCTAATGTGAGAAAACCCCCATACTCTGAAAGAAAACACACATTTAAGGAGAAGGAAACAAGGGGCTGGCTAAACAGACCGCGAAACAGCCAAGAACAGAGTGGACTAGAAAACAGAGCCGATGGAATTTTACAAAAAGAACGAAAGAGACGGAAATAGGGAAGAGCCAGGACAGACCCACAGTGTGGACTGCCTTGGAGCCGAGCATCTGCGCACTGGACTATTCTGAACGCTAAGAACTGTGCCTAATGCTGCTGGCAGAGTTGATGCTGAGTATTAGTTAAAGCCCAATAATTATCAGAAGTTAGGAGAGAATGAGGAAAAGGTAATTTTTAATGAACTAAGAATTTTTCTTACAATGGAAAGCATGAATATTTATAATCAGTTGAATCCCAAGCATGATGAATTATGCTCCACGTGTCCCCATGAATGCATACCAACTGCAGGACTTCTTGGCCCACTGTAAGTGAGGAAACTGGACTGACTATAATGACCGCTTTTATAAAGTGGGCAATAGATATTACAGGTTTAAGATCCTAGACAGAAGGAAATGAGGAGAGTGGACCCTATTTTCAGCCCATATTTCTTCCCCAGGGAGTTTCCCTAGGAAAGCAGAGGGAGTCCAGAGTTCAGTGTGATCACTGGGTTAAGGAGAAAGAGACGGGAAGTTTCCAGGAAGCAAGAAGTTGCGAACAAATTGTTGGAGAGGAAGGAGCCATGCAGGGGAAAGGTTCCAGAATTCTGCTCAGGGATCCCTGAATCTCAGTTGAATACTAATCTGCCGTGTGTGGGAGGAAACTTCATGAAGCCAGGGAAAGAACAGCTGTAAGGCAAAGAACAATCATGTGAGCCAAATCACTGTCAGGGTTTACACGGGGTAGGAGCCCTTCATGTGCTCAGCAGCCAGAAGGGACAGACCTGATCCCTAACAGATGCCACGCGGCATGCAGTGGAGACCTTAGATGCTTCCCACTTACTACTGGGGCTAAAGGAGCCTAGAGGAAAAGGGGTCCTAGACCTGCCCACAAAGCCTAAAACCAAGCTCATGGAGGATCAAGCTGATCTCCAAGGAATTTAATTGCCCAACAAAGTTCAAAACTCTGTTTGAAGACCTGTAATAAAATATAGCTTATACGGATGTTAAATTCCCAATGTACAATATCCAATAAAAAAAATTGAGATGTATGAAGCCAGAAACTGTGGTACATAACTAAAAGAGAAATTTGCCAATAAAACTGATCGAGAAATGAGATAATTACCAGAAAAGGATATTAACACGTCTTTTTAAACATAAACATGCTTAAGGATATGAAACCATGAATATACCGAGGAATGAAATAGAACGTATATAAACAAGACCCACATGGAGTTTCTAAAGGTGAAAACATGCAGTATCAGTCAGTTCCCTTCAGTGGATGGGGTCAATAAGAGATTTGACACAGCAGAAAATACAGGCAAACTTGAAGACGACACCCAGAATGAGGCACAAAGGGAAACGTGACCGAACGTCACAAACAAAACTAGAGTACATCTTGAAGTAAATGGAAGTGAAAATGCAACATTTCAAATTTGTGAGATGTAGCTAATGCAGTGCTTAAAAGAAAAATGACTAATTCCCACCAGTGTCAGGAATGAGAGGACAAAATTAGAGCTCTTTCGTGCAAGACGTTAAAAGGATAAGATTATAAACATCATTCCCATGTATTTGATAACTTAGATGAAACGGATACTTTGTGTTACACAAAGTAGCAAAACTGCAGAAATTAAAACCTAAACATCTTTTTTATCAAGTTAAAGAAAACACATAAAGACTGAGGAAAGAGGTTCTAACCCATGTAAATAAAGACAAGGAACAGAACCTAGCATATGGAAGAGCCCATACTGTGTATCAAGGAACAGACACTCCAGTGGAGGAGGAGGCAGCTTTCAGCTGCACGAGCAGCGCACGGAAGCAGTGAGAAGGACCTCGACACTTGAGTTGTCACAAGTGATGAACTCAGTGAAAGAAAATCTCACAAGTAATTAGAAATTGTGTCGCATTCACAGGCTTGGCTAATTTAAACGTTCAGTAATACAAGCGATCACACGCGGGGAACCTGGAACTTGTGAACTGCTGTTAGGGACAGCGGCCAAGGTGGTGGAGGAGAAAGGCCACAAGCTCACCCGCCACAAGCAGGCCGCGATCACACGTACCTGCGGCATAGCCTCAAGGAACAAGGCTGGAACCTCAAGGTGACAGCTTCGACAGCTAAAGACAGAAGGAGGGAACCACAACAAGGCGTACCTGTCTCATGAGATGATCAGATCTGACATGCCCTGGGTGGGTGACCCACAGGCTAGAGAATAATTCTGTCACAGAAGCTCTCCCACAGGACTGAGAGTTCTGAGCCCCACGTCAGGTTCCCAGTCTGGGGGGCTGGCACTAGGAAGACGAGCCCCCAGAGTATTTGGTTTTGAAGAGCAGCAGGACTTGATTGCAAGAGTTCCACAAGGCTGGGGGAAACAGATCCTATTCTTGGGAGGGCTTACAGGAGATTTTTATCTTTTTTTTCTTTTGTAATTTACTTATCTTTGTCTATGCCTTAGGAAGCATCACTACAAACAAAGCTAGTGGAGGTGATGGAATTCCAGTTGGGCTATTTTAAATCCTAAAAGATGATGCTGTGAAAGTGCTGCACTCAATATGCCAGCAAATTTGGAAAACTCAGCAGTGGCCACAGGACTAGAAAAGGTCAATTTTCATTCCAATCCCAAAGAAAGACAATGTAAAAGAATGCTCAAACTACTGCACAATTGCACTCATCTCATATGCTAGTAGAGTAATCTCAAAATTCTCCAAGCCAGGCTTCAGCAATATGTGAACTGTCAACTTCTGGATGTTCAAGCTGGATTTAGAAAAGGCAGAGGAACCAGAAATCAAATTGTCAACATCCACTGCATCATCAAAAAAGCAAAAGAATTCCATAAAAACATCTGCTTTATTTATTACATCAAAGCCACTGACTGTGTAGATCACAACAAACTATGGAAAATTCTTCAAAAGATGGGAATACTGGGCCAACTTACCTGCCCTTCTGTGAAATCTGTATGCAGGTCAGGAAGCAACAGTTAGAACTGCACATGGAACGACAGACTGGTTCCAAATCAGGAAAGGATACATCAAAAATTTCTCGTCAGAAGTTCGAGAAAATATTTGAAAAGATAGTAACTGAAAAATGAACACTTTCCTAACCTGGGAAAGGAAATAGTGAACCAAATCCAGGAGTACAGCGTCTGATACAGGACAAACCAAAGAGGAGAACACGAAGACACACTGTAATCAAAATGATAAGAATTAAAAATAAAGTGCTAAACGCAGCAAGGGAAAAGCAATGAATTACTTATGAAAGAATCCCCCAGAACATGACCAGCTGCTGTTTCACTCACAAACGAAAAACACAGGAAAAGCATCTGACAAAATCCAACACTCATTTACGATAGAAACTCTCCAGAAAGTGGGCACAGAGGGAACCTACCTCAACATACCAGAGGCCATATATGACAGTCACAGCTACTTACATACTCAAATGATGAAGAGTTGAAAGCCTTCTCTCCAGTATCAGAAACAAGGATGCCCACTCTGGCCACTATTTTGGGGGCTGCACCACCTGGCATGTGAACTTCACTGACCAGGACTTGTCCCCTACGCTGTAAACAGTCTTAACCACTGGACCAGCAGGGAAGTCCTCTTGCCACTTGTATTCAATATAGTTTTGGAAGCCTGAGGTGAAGCAACCAGAGGGAAAAAGAGAAAGAATCCAACTGCAAAAGGAAGACTGTCACTGTTTGCAGACGATATGATATTTTACAGAGAAATCCTAACATGCCATGAGAAAACTACTATAGCTCATCAATGAATTTGGTAAAGTTGCATGATACAAAAATTAACATATTAGAAATCTGTTATATTTCTATAAACAACAAATTATCAGAGAAATTAAGGGGGCAATCTATAATTATATAAAAAAGAAGAACATACCTAGGAATAAACCTACCTAACAACTTGCACTTCAAAGATAGTATCTTAAAGTTTTTACTCAGCTGTTAAAGAGAATGAAAGAATGCCATTCGTAGCAACACGGATGGACCTAGAGATTATCACACTCAGTGAAGTCAGACATACAAATATCATGTGAGATCACTTGTATGTGGAATCCAAAAAATGATACAGGGACTTCCCTGTGGTCCAGTGGCCAAGACTCCATGCTCCCAACGCAGGCGGCCTGGGTCTGATCCCTGGTCAGGGAACTGGGTCTTACGTGCTGTAACTAAAGCTTGTTAGCAGGAGGGCCTGCATGCTGCAGCTAAGACCTGGAACAGCCAAATAAATATTTTAAAAGTAATACAAATGAACTTATTTATAAAACAGAAATAGGCTCAAAGAAAACAAACTCATGGTTACTGAAAGGGAAAGGTGAGGGACGGAGGATTACCAGATCCGCACTACATATAAAACAGATGAACAAGGACCTCCTGTATAGCACAGGGAGTCTATTCAGGATTTTACAATAACCTCTAAGAAGAATCTCCATTATAGGTTATACATAAGTGAATGACTTTGCTGTTTATTTACCAGAAGCTAACATAGCATTGTAAATCAAGTATACTACAAAAAGTAAACACATATTTAAGTTTTAAAAAATTGTCGTTTAGAAAATGACATACTCGTTTTATCAGAAGAGCAGCCCTACTTTTAGGTACTAACTCCCTGGAAACTTATTTATTCATATAAGAACACAGAATATTCAGTGAAGCACTAATTTATAATAATGACAAAGTGGAAGCCAACTGTTTCTTAAAAGAAGAGGAAGTCTAGGTTATATAATAAAGTTTTGTACACCAAGCAAAATAAACTACATCTGCCAACATGGACAAATCTAAAAACAGTGTTGAGTAAAAAGTTGTTAAAAGACGTATACAACATTCATGTAAAAATGTTAAAATACAAAGCAATTTTAATAGCCTGTGGATAAGCACTACGACAAGAATAAAGAAACAGTGAAATATGGAACTATAGAAGTACAGGGTTTCCCTGGTGGTCCAGGGGATACAGGTTCGACCCCTGGTCCAGGAAGGTTCCACATGCTGAGGAGCCACTAGTACCACCGCTGAAGCCCACGGGCCCTGGAGCCAGCGAGCCACAAACACGGCCGGCGCGCTGCTGCTGCCGAGGCTCGTACACCTAGAGCCCGCGCTCGGCAGCAAGAGGGGCCGCTGCAGGGAACGCCCGTGCACCGCAGCAGAGAGCAGAGAAACTAGAGAAAGTCCATGTGGCAACGGAGACCCAGCAGGGCCAGAGGTAAATGGAACCACCAAATTCAGAATAATCGAGTCTGGAGATGAAGGGAAGGCGAGGATAAAGGTAGATCGAAAAATGTCAGAAGAGAAAGATCCATGAAGTAATCAATAGGAAAGGCAGTCAGTGGCGAAGAGCAGGAGTTGGCAAGCTTTGGGGGTAAAGGGTTGAGAGTAAATATTTTAGACTTTGCAAGCTTAAGGGATTAAAATAAATTAATAGCAAGGTTTTGATTTAAAGAAAAAAAGCATCTTTACCTTGCAGACCATGCAAAAGCAGACTGTGTTAAAAACAGTAATTTTTGATTTAAAGAAAAATATACTTTATAAAACATTCTTTTTCACTGAATGCATTTTTATTACTAAGACAGAAACAAGTTTTATTTGGACCTGCAGGCTGCACGCTGCTGGCCTAGAAGAGCCTCCAGTCCAGCCGGACTTTCTGGAGCGACAGGAATGGGCCATCTCTGCGTTGTCCCCAGTGTGGTAACGAGTCATCTGTGGCTACTGAGCACTTGCAATGCAGCAGCTATGACTGGGAAGTTAAGCTTTAAAAACTGTACTGAATCCTAAGAGCCATCCTAGAGTTTGAATGAATTCAAACAGCAAGTGGAAGGGCAGTAGCTGAATAAACAAAGTGGAAAAAGAAGACTGTGGTGGCAGAGTAGGGCACGTGAGCCCGTGACTCCATCAGGGGCAGGCAAGTCTGGGCTGACTCGCACGGAGTGCAGGCGGGCGTGGAGGTGCAGTAGAGAGCTCGAGGTCAGGGCTGAAGAGGCAGCTGGGACAGACACTGCCACGGGAGGCTCCCGTGAGGAGAGGAAAGAGAAGAGACTTGTGAGGATGGCACTGTGACCGAGGCGACGACCACAGGAAAGCCAAGGTTTGGGGGAACAACGTCCAGGGAGGGTGAGAGCAGTGGCGGCTGGAGGCAGAGACGACCAGAGACAGGATGCGTCTGTATTTAAAGAGTGGAAAGAACAAGCGCACTGTCTCATACAAACTTTATTGCTCTCTAGACACGAATCAAAACTTATAGACATATATAAAAGTGTGAGCTTCAAACTCTCAGAACTGAACTCTCATTGAATTTACTTTTTTCTTAGAAAGGTAGATTCTATTCTTTAATTAGGAACCTTGAGGAAATGAAGTCACACCAGGATTTACAGGCAGAGGCAGAGACCCCAAGCCAGCTGATCCTCCCCGGGCAGGCTGGAGCAGTTAAACCAGGCCAGACCCACTCCAGCGCGGGCCGCCGTCTACTCTCCACATCGGGGTCCCAGGTTGGCTGGGTCGCAAACTGGCTTCACGTCACCTGAGGCCCTGACCCGAGTGAGTTCACGGCTTCGGGTTTGAGCACGTGTCACTTCTGCCGCCGGAGTGTCCCTCAGCCGTGGACTTAGGAATTTTATCAGATGGACAGAAATGGCCTTGCCTTTCACACATTCAGCATCTGGCATTTCTGACTAAACAAGGCACTATTCTGACAGGCCATGACACAATGATTTGTGGCTTTGCTAACGCATCGCTTTCAACAACAGGCATGTAGCGCTGTGGGTATAGAGGCAGTCGCTTGCCCAGTCTCTGAGCCTAAGCAACCTCCAGTTCTCTAATCACCATCTCATACACATTTTGTCTGAAAAAATCAAATACAGCGATGGTATAAGGAACCCACAAACAGCTTAGTGCATACTCCGCTATGAAAGACAAGGGTTCATTTTATTCAAACACTGTACAAAGAGGTTCAAAAGATCTTCAGTCTGTCTTCAAAAATTCATTCAAAAAAGATGCCTTATAATGAAAACATCTTAATCTGAAGAAACATGACTAATTTCCCAATGTTGGTATAAGATACATCAGTTAAACTTTAGGCAATATAAAAAAATCTAAACTATGACAGTGCTTCAGCCCAGTTATTTATAGCTAGAAGAAAAATAAACCAAATGTATCAAAGGTCTAAGAAGACACATCACTTCTGAAGCACAGTTTTGAAGACATGGTCATGATCTACAGTCTTGTCAAGAATACTCTACAGCAACAGTTCAACCATCTGAATGCTGTTACAGATTCCCTCTTGGCGCCACAGAATCGGGTGTAGGATGAATTTCAGTGGCATCGAACACAGGCTTCATTGTGCTTGCGTCACGTTTTTTTTTTAGAACAGTGTCTGGAATCTTTTTTCTGCTTGAAAATAGGCGAATTCAAGAAACACAAATCTGTGAAAGGGTCCCCTCTCCTCAGCTTCCTGTAAGAGCAAAGAGAACTCTTAAGCATGGCGATAAGCATCCCAGGACTAGCTCACTCTTCAGTGTATGCAGATCATGCCACTGTTAATACTCTCACTTCAGGGCTTCATCAAAATGGTGTATTTCAAACAAGGCTCACCCTTTAAGGAAGCGCTGCAACCTTACTCTCCCAGGTGTGTCATTAAAAGCCAAATACTTACGAAGCGAGCGTGGGCTCCTTATAGCTCACGACGGCGGCGGTGCACCGGCGTTTACGTAAAGACACTGGTGGGCTTTCGACGTTCTTCTTTGGAGAAAGAGAGAGCTTTCTGGTTTTCATCACAGGATACGAAGGGACATTCGTGATATCCTTCAGGCTAAAAGGAGGCGACTGGTGAATTTCAGGCAGTGCACCTACAAAAACAACTTTTATTGAGGACGGTTCCAAAACCCAGACAGACACAGGGACGAAAGCCACGCGACCACACACCTTCAGTGCACCCAAACTCTGCAGAGGACTCATTCTACAAGGCCATCCTCACCCTGACACCAAGATCAGACAAAGATACCATGGAGAAAGAAAACCACGGGCCAATATCACTGATGAACACAGATGCAAAAATCCTCCACAAAATTCTAGCAGACAGAATCCAACAAGACTTTGAAAGGATCAGGCCTTCCCGGTGGCTCCTGTAATGCAGGAGACGCAGGTTCAATCCCTGAGTGGGGAAGAGCCCCTGGAGGAGGAAATGGCAACCTATTTACGATAAGAAACTCTCCAGAAAGCAGGCTCAGAAGGAACACACCTCAACATAATAAAGGCCATATACAACAAACCCACAGCAAACATCATTCTCAACAGTGAGAAACTGACAGCGTTCCCTCTAATATCGGGAACGAGACAGGCTGCCCATTCTCGCCATGATTGTTCAACATACGTGTGGAAGTTCTGGCCACAGCAATCAGAGAGGAAAAAGAAATAAACCCAAGTGAGAAGAGCAGTAAAACTCTATTTGCAGGGAGATGATACTATACATGGAAAACCCTAAAGATTCCACCATAAAACTACTAGAGCTAATCAATGAATATAGAAAGTTGTAGGATAAAAATCTAGCACAGAAATCCCTTGAATTCATACACACTAACAATGAAAAATCAGAAAGAGAAATTAAGGAAACAATTCCATTCACCACTGCAACGAAAAGAATACCGAGGAATAAACCTACCTAAGGAAACAAGAGTCCTGTCCTGCAAAAAACTGCAACACTGCCAAATGAAATCGGAGATGACACACACAGATGGAGACACAGCCTGTTCTTGGGTCAGAAGAGCAATGTGAGAGACGACTATACTGCCCACAGTGATCCGAGCCTACGCCCCAACCAGTAACGCTGAAGAAGCCGAAGTTGAACAGTTCTATGAAGACCTACAGGACCTTTTAGAACTAACACCCAAAAAAGATGTCCTTTTCATAGGGGACTGGAATGCAAAAGTAGGAAGTCAAGAAACACCTGGAGTAACGGGCAAATTTGGCCTTGGAATGCGGAATGAAGCAGGGCAAAGACTAAATGAGTATTGCCAAGAGAAGGCACTGGTCATAGCAAACACCCTCTTCCAACAACACAAGAGAAGACTCTACACATGGACATCACCAGATGGTCAACACTGAAATCAGACTGATTATATTCCTTACAGCCAAAGATGGAGAAGCCCTATACAGTCAACAAAAACAGGACTGGGAGCTGACTGTGGCTCAGATCATGAACTCCTTATTGCCAAATTCAGACTTAAATTGAAGAAAGTAGGGAAAACCGCTAGACCATTCAGGTATGACCGAAATCAAATCCCTTATACAGTGGAAGTGAGAAATAGATTTAAGGGCCTAGATCTGATAGAAAGAGTGCCTGATGAACTATGGAATGAGGTTCGTGACATTGTACAGGAGACAGGGATCAAGACCATCCCCATGGAAAAGAAATGCAAAAAAGCAAAATGGCTGTCTGGGGAGGCCTTACAAATAGCTGTGAAAAGAAGAGAGGCAAAAAACAAAGGAGAAAAGGAAAGATATAAGCATCTGAATGCAGAGTTCCAGAGAACAGCAAGAAGAGATAAGAAAGCCTTCTTCAGCGATCAATGCAAAGAAATAGAGGAAAACAACAAAATGGGAAAGACTAGAGATCTCTGCAAGAAAATTAGAGATACCAAGGGAACATTTCATGCAAAGATGGGCTCGATCAAGGACAGAAATGGTCTGGACCTAACAGAAGCAGAAGATATTAAGAAGAGGTGGCAAGACTAAACAGAAGAACTGTATAAAAAAGATCTTCACGACCTGGATAATCACGATGGTGTGATCACTAACCTAGAGCCAGACATCCTGGAATGTGAAGTCAAGTGGGTCTTAGGAAGCATCACTACGAACAAAGCTAGTGGAGGTGATGGAATTCCAGTTGAGCTGTTTCAAATCCTGAAAGATGCTGCTGTGAAAGTGCTGCACTCAATATGCCAGCAAATTTGTAAAACTCAGCAGTGGCCACAGCACTGGAAAAGGTCAGTTTTCATTCCTATCCCAAAGAAAGGCAATGCCAAAGAATGCTCAAACTACCGCACAATTGCACTCATCTCACATGCTAGTAAAGTAATGCTCAAAATTCTTCAGCAATACGTGAACTGTGAACTTCCTGATGTTCAAGCTGGTTTTAGAAAAGGCAGAGGAACCAGAGATCAAATTGCCAACATCCGCTGGATCATGGAGAAAGCAAGAGAGTTCCAGAAAAACATCTATTTCTGCTTTATTGACTATGCCAAAGCCTTTGACTGTGTGGATCACAATCAACTGTGGAAAATTCGGAGAGAGATGGGAATACCAGACCACCTGACCTGCCTCTTGAGAAATCTGTATGCAGGTCAGGAAGCAACAGTTAGAACTGGACATGGAACAACAGACTGGTTCCAAATAGGAAAAGGAGTACATCAAGGCTGGATATTGTCACCCTGCTTATTTAACTTCTATGCAGAGTACATCATGAGAAACGCTGGACTGGAAGAAACACAAGCTGGAATCAAGATTGCCGGGAGAAATATCAATAACTTCAGATATGCGGATGACACCACCCTTATGGCAGAAAGTGAAGAGGAACTAAAAAGCCTCTTGATGAGAGTGAAAGAGGAGGGTGAAAAAGTTGGCTTAAAGCTCAACATTCAGAAAACTAAGATGATGGCATCTGGTCCCATCACTTCATGGGAAATAGATGGGGAAACAGTGGAAACAGTGTCAGACTTTATTTTGGGGGGCTCCAAAATCACTGCAGATGGTGACTGCAGCCATGAAATTAAAAGACGCTTACTCCTTGGAAGAAAAGTTATGACCAACCTAGATAGCATATTCAAAAGTAGAGACATTACTTTGCCGACTGAGGTCCGTCTAGTCAAGGCTATGGTTTTTCCTGTGGTCGTGTATGGATGTGAGAGTTGGACTGTGAAGAAGGCTGAGCGCCAAAGAATTGATGCTTTTGAACTCTGGTATTGGAGAAGACTCTTGAGAGTCCCTTGGACTGCAAGGAGATCCAACCAGTCCATTCTGAAGGAGATCGGCCCTGGGATTCCTTTGGAAGGAATGATGCTAAAGCTGATGCTAAAGCTGAAGCTCCAGTACTTTGGCCACCTCATGCAAAGAGTTGACTCATTGGAAAAGACTGTGACGCTGGGAGGGATTGGGGGCGGGAGGAGAAGGGGACGACAGAGCATGAGATGGCTGGATGGCATCATGGACTCGATGGACGTGAGTCTGAGAGAACTCTGGGAGTTGGTGATGGACAGGGAGGCCTGGCGTGCTGCGATTCATGGGGTCGCAGAGTCGAACACGACTGAGTGACTGAACTGAACTGAACTACCATTTTTTTTTCCACAGAACAGAAAATTTCATAATTTATATGGAAACACAAAAGTCCCCAAATAGCCAAAGCGATCTTGAGAAAGAAGAATGGAGCTGGAAGAATCAACCTTCTTGACTTCAGACTATACTACAAAACTACGGCCATCAAGCCAATATGGTCAGTCAGTTCAGTTCAGTCAAACCTACGCACCCATGGGTACCTCTTTCTGACAAAGGAGGCAAGAATACACAATAGAGAAAAGATAGCCTCTTCAACAAGTGGTGCTGGGAAAACCTGACAGCGACATGTAAAAGAATGAAACTAGAACACCTTCTAATACCATCTGTCCATTGGATTCTCCAGGCAAGCATACTGGAGTGGATCGCCGTTTCCTTCTCCAGAGGATCTCCCTGACACAGGGATCAAATCCAGGTTTCTCAGCTTGCAGGCAGATTCTTTTGTCTGAGCCACCAGGGAAGCCCTTCTAATACCATACAAATAAAATACACTCAAACTAGATTAAAGATTTAAATATAAGGCCACAAAGTATAAAGCTCTTAGAGGAAAATATAGGCAGTACACTCATTGACATACATCACAGCAAGATCCTCTGTGACCCACTTCCTAGAGTAATGGAAATAAAAACAAAAGTAAACAAATGGGACTTAATAAAACTTAAAAGCTTTTGCACAGCAAAGTGAGTCACTCAGTTGTGTCCGACTCTTTGTGACCCCATGGAGTTCTCCAGGCCAGAATACTGGAGTGGGTAACCATTCCCTTCTCCAGGGGATCTTCCTAACCCAGGTCTCCTGTGCTGCAGGCAGATTCTTTACCAGCTGAGCCACCAGGGAAGCCCAAGAATACTGGAGGATGTAGCCTATCCCTTCTCCAGGCGATCTTTCTGACCCAGGAATCAAACCAGGGTCACCTGCATTGCAGGAGGATTCTTTACCAGCTGAGCTACCAGGGAAGCCCTCTGAAGGGCATAGCAATGGACACGATAAACAAGATTAAAAGACAACCCTCAGAATGAGAAAAAATAATTGCAAACAAAACTGACAAAGGATTAATCTGCAAAATATACAAGCAGCTCACACAGCTCAATACCAGAAAAACAGAAGACCTAAACAGACTTTCCTCTAAAGACGACATAAACAGATGGCCAGCAAACGCATGAGAAGATTCTCGACATGCTCATGATCAGAGTGCGGTATCACCGCACACCAGGCAGCAAGGCCATCATTAAAAAAATCTACAACCAATACATTCTGCAGAGATGTGGAGAAAAGGGAGCCCTCTTGCACTGTTGGGAATGTAACCTGACACAGCCACATACAAAGAGCAGTATGGAGCCTGCTTTAAGAACGAGGGACAGAGCTACCACATGATCCAGCAGTCCCACTAGCGGGCTACACCCTGAGGAAACCGTGATTGGGAAAGAGATGCGTGCACCCCAGTGTCACCGCTGCACTTTCTGCAGCAGCCTAGATGTTCACCAACGGACGGATGGACGCAGAAACTGTGGTGCAAGAGGATGCTGGGAAGGTGCTACACTCAGTATGCCAGCAAACTTGGAAAACTCAGCCGTGGCCACAGGACTGGAGAAGGTCAGTTTTCACTCCAATCCCAAAGAAAGGCAATGCCAGAGAATGCTCAGACGACCGCACAATTGCACTCATCTCACACGCTAGTAAAGTAATGCTCAAAATTCTCCAAGCCAGGCTTCAGCAATACCTGAACCACGAACTTCCTGATGTTCAAGCTGGTTTTAGAAAAGGCAGAGGAACCAGAGATCAAATTGCCAACATCCACTGGATCATCGAAAAAGCAAGAGAGTTCCAGAAAAACATCTATTTCTGCTTTATTGGCTATGCCAAAGCCTTTGACTGTGTGGATCACAATAAACTGTAGAAAATTCTGAGAGATGGGAATACCAGACCACCTGACCTGCCTCTTGAGAAACCTGTATGCAGGTCAGGAAGCAAGAGTTATAACTGGACATGGAACAACAGACTGGTTCCAAATAGGAAAGGGGGTAGGTCAAGGCTGGATATTGTCACCCTGCTTATTTAACTTCTATGCAGAGTACATCATGAGAAACACAGGGATGAAAGAAGCACAAGCTGGAATCAAGATTGCCAGGAGAAATATCAATCACCTCAGATATGCAGATGCCACCACCCTTATGGCAGAAAGTGAAGAGGAACTAAAAAGCCTCTTGATGAAAGTGAAAGAGGAGAGCGAAAAAGTTGGCTTAAAGCTCAACCTTCAGAAAATGAAGATCATGGCATCTGGTCCCATCACTTCATGGGAAATAGATGGGGAAACAGTGGAAACAGTGTCAGACTTTATTTTGGGGGCCTCCAGAATCACTGCAGATGGTGACTGCAGCCATGAAATTAAAAGACGCTTACTCCTTGGAAGGAAAGTTATGACAATCTAGACAGCATATTAAAAAGCAGAGACGTTACTTTGCCAACAAAGGTCCATCTCGTCAAGGCTGTGGTTTTTCCAGTGGTCACGTATGGATATGAGTTGGACTATAAAGAAAGCTGAGTGCTGAAGAATTGATGCTTTTGAACTGTGGTGTTGGAGAAGATTGTTGAGGGTCCCTTGGACTGCAAGGACATCCAACCAGTCCATCCTAAAGGAGATCAACCCTGAATCTTCATTGGAAGGACTGAGGCTGAGACTGAAGCTCCAATACTTTGGCCACCTGATGCGAAGAACTGACTCACTGGAAAAGACCCTGATGCTGGGAAAGATTGAAGGCGGAGAAGGAGACAACAGAGGATGAGATAGTTGGATGGCATCACAGACTCAACAGATATGAGTTTGAGTGAACTCCAGGAGTTGGTGATGAACAGGGAGGCCTGGCTTGCTACAGTCCATGGGGTCGCAAAGAGTTGGATACCACTGAGCTACTGAACTGAACTAAAGCACCTAACTGGGCTTCCCTGGTGGCTGAGCTGGTAAAGAATCTGCCTGCAGTGCAGGAGACCTGGGCTCAATCCCTGGGTTGGGAAGATCCCCTGGAGAAGGGAACAGCTACCCACTCCAGTATTCTGGCCTGGAGAACTCCATGGAGTCCATGGGGTCACAAAGAGTCAGACACGACTGAGCGACTTTGACTTTTCACCACCTAACTAGAGGCTTCCTTGGTGGCCCAGACAGTAAAGAATCCGCCTGCAATGTAGGAGACCTGGGTTGGATCCCTCCATAGGGAAGACCCCTTGGAGAAGGGAATGGCAACCCACTTCAGTATTCTTTCCTGGAGAATGCCATGGATAGAGGAGTCTGGTGGGCTACAATTCACAGGGTCACAAAGAGTCAGATATAATTGACTAACACCATCATAACAATCCTAACAGTGCCGTTATGGGGATCAAATGAGCTAGCACAACAGCATTTTGAGAATGATAAAACTTGCCTGTTTATGTTCGCACAGTAACTATTAATATAGTTCCCAGATGAGACTCTCTGTGGGCAGCAGCAGGCTGTATTGTCAATAGCTGGGCTACTTTCTGATCTAACCAAAAAAAGCAAGATTTTCTAAGCCACAGTTTTTAGATGTGTTACACGTCTTATAAAATACTACTAAGGAATTGAGGAAAAGGTTTTCTTGGTCTTATTGGGCCACCTTCACTAAATGGAAAATTATTTTAAATTCTGGATCCTGTCAAGTTGACGATAGAGCAAAGTCATTAAAATTACAGGTTGCTGGATTTAATTTCAATTTCATTTTCAGGGGCATGTTTTGGGGGAGTGCATAATAGGCATTTTAATTCAACCTAACTCCACAACTTTCCCTGCTTTGGAAGGTTTCATTTACTCAAAGTAAAAACACTTTCTCCATGACAAGTACTGTTCGTTCTTAAAGAGGATTTAAATTAGCTTAAAGTATGTCAAAGCAACACACTGTGGTTTGCACCTCCAGTCCCCCACTATTTAATTTTCCCCAAAGAGACAGATGGTAAGTCTATAACCTCCTCCAGAGAAGCAGATGGCAAATGCTAGTATGTAAGTACCAGGAGTGATCCTTTATCATAAACATCAAGAGTGCAGGCCAGCACGTAAACCACTTACCAGGAGGCGTCTCCGTTGTCTCAGAGCCCCTACATCTCAGTGCTCGTTTAGGCCGAGGCCTGGGGACCGGACTCCTGGCTGATTCACTGCTGAGATCTGGACTGGACTTGCACGTGGGAACATAGAGGTCATCAGAATCATCTCCTGAACAGCTTGATTCACAGACGCTCACTTCAGAGTCATTGCTGGTTTCTTTTCCTGCAGCATCACTGCACACTTTTTGCCGGAAAGGAGTAAGGTGAACACCCTCTTCCAAATTAAAATTGTAAGCATCACAGGAGGTGACAACTTCATTCAACTTTTTTTGGGAAACAGTTTTACTTTCACTTTTGCTCCCATTATACTTCGATACAGATTTTGATTTTCCCCTTTTGTTAGCTTTCTCTTTTCCTTTTCTTTCTTTGGCACCTCTGTACTTACTTTTAGTTTGTTGCGATTTACAGTCATAAACGTCTTTCTTTGTTTTGGCAGATCGTCCTGGGTGAATGAGCCTTGGTGATAAGTAAATTTGACTCCTGTTGTACCGACAAACACTTTGTTCTACATTTTCAGGTATCCGTGTGTTTACTGGTGGGCCTACAAATTTACTCCTTTCTAGTTCCAAAGAGTCCTCTGACAAATGACTGATTCCAAAATCGTCCACAGCACTAGTCTGACATGGACTGTTAATGTATTTCTTTAAACCACGACGGAGAGATATAGTTCTAGGTAAGACAATATCAGTTGACTTATCTTCACTTGAATCCAAATCAAATCCTGGTCTGTCTTGAGAAATAGTAGGTACTGGCTCTGAGAATTAAAAAAATAAATGAGAAAAACACGTTCACTTTATGGAAATTTAAATTAAGAATGTTAGAATTCAAAGTTAAAAATGGAACTAATGAAGATTCTTTCTGTAGTTTTCCATTTACTCTAAATAAATAAAAATCTGGGGAGCTTACTATTTACTTCCTTTTGACTGTCTGTACCTATATATTCCAAGATTGTTACAAGGGTTAAGTAAGAAAATGTATGTTAAGTGCCCAACAGAGTGTAACACATAGGCTCAGTAAACTGCAGCCACAGTTGTAACCAAGGTTTCTGACTACAGATCTGGAAAAATAAAAATGGATGGATTTTAAAACTCTTTTGTTATTCTGTGTAAAACAGATATTTGCTTTTGAGCAGAATACCAGATGAGCAGATTTTAAAAGGTAAAAAAACAAAAATTAGAGAAATTTAATTGCTACTTGTTCTCAAAGATCTCATTGTGCCTTAACAGTATTTTTAGAATTTCATTTGAATTACCTTCTACTTGGAATGATTCTTTTTGTCCTGGACAGTCAGCATCCTCAAGAACTTGCCTTAGAAAGTACCAATAAAAAACAAAAAACTTAAAACAGTTATGCAATAAAAGAATTTAAGATTTTCTACAAAGTCTTTTTTCTTTTAGTAACATTTCATAATTCCATCCTATATCAGTATATCTGTTCTGTCTCAAAGGAAACCAAAAAACACTTATGATGATGACATGGAAGCATGTTTGTTGTGACTGATACTCAACTCCCCCGAGGAGGAACACATCGAATCGAACAGCTTCTCCTGAACACTTTCCCTAACTCGCCGTTTTATTTTACTGGAGAAACAGCCAATCAGAGTGATGCATAGACTAAACTGAAAGCAGCTTAGTTAGATGCCTCTTCTGGAGCCTACTGTATCATTAGCCAAGCTGTGATTTTCTTTGGCCCAACATTCTTTTGTGGTATTTACCTACTGGCTCCTCTGAATTCACACTGTTCACTTTCTTTAAAGAATTTTGTCCCTTTGGTTCATGGAATATGAAATTTCCATTTTTATGCTTTAATATGGCCATTTCATTCTAATTTTATTCTTTTTTTCTATACAGCATTTACCCCTCTAGACGTCAAAACTTAAGTACAAGTTGTGGAAACAGAGTAATAGCAACCAATCAATAACAATTCTAGAAATCTTATAAAAACTCAATTACCTCATCTTACTTTTTGGCCATCACATAAATACTGCATCAGATCTTAATATTCAACAGTTTAAAAACTACTCATGATTAAAATTAACATGGGGACAGAAATCAATCAGTGATTACTTCCACAAGGAGAGGGGCACAAAGGCACAGACTCAAAAGGGACATGAAGGGATGGTTTATGACAGGAGCTCTCACCTGGGGACACTTAACCTGCCCACTCTCCCCTGGGTCCTCAGAGTATCTGGCAATGTCTAGACACGTTTGGTTCTTACAACTATTAGAGGGGGTTGCTATTGGCATTTGGTGGGTAGAGGCCGAGGATGCTGCTAAATGCCACAGTGCTTAGGACCATGCCCACAACAAAGAATGATCCAGTCCAAACAGTCAGCAGTGCTCAGCTGAGAAATCCTGGCCAGAGCAATGGCAATGCTCTGCACTCTAATCCAGGCTTCAGTTCACAGGCATATGTATCAGTCCAGCTCACTGCACTCTGTGAGATCTGTGCATTTGACTAATCTAATTTTATTTCAGTAATTCATAAGCAAACAAATAAAGTACCCTAATTCAAGAGAAGGAGTATACGAGGTCTGATGGTATTTCAGAACAAACTGGATAAGCAAGTCAGTGTGACGATTTGTTAACTATGGTAGTTTCTTAGATTTCTTTTCTAAACCAGACTATTTGTGTTACTGGCAAAATAACCAACATTCGAATATCCAATTCTTAGAATAAAAACACGATACAAGAAAAATACAAATGAAGCTTCAAGAGAAGCTTCTTATCCCTAGACATCAAAAAGTAACTAAACAGAAGAAAGCTGTGGTGTGGCTACACAGGACAGAATTTCAACGCATCAAATTTTCTTAAATACATTCTTGAGAGAGTATCAGACTTCAAATACATGGGTCAGTATGATGCTAATTTCCTTTCACAAATGGATCACAGTTAAACATTTACTGGTATTAATAATAATGAGTTTGATACTCACGGCAAATGCTTCACAAATAAATCTCTGGAGTTGCTGTCATTATTGGAGTCCATTCCACTTTTGGAGTCCATTCCAGAGGGACATAATTCTAGGTTCTGTTAATGTATTAAAACAAAGAAAACACTGGTACAACCAACATATTCACAACAAAGCATTCATTTATTCAACAACAGATGCGTACTGACAGCCTGCCATGGTCCCGGGGACTGTTCCAGGAACTGAATCCATAACTAGAAAACAGAGTGAGTACGACCCTCTTACAGCTTACAGGCCAGCATAGCGAGAGAAAACGTAGAAAAGCTAGTGGTCCTAAGTGCAGTGGAGGAAATGTTTACTCAGGGTGAAATGGCAGAGTGGCTGATGTCTGGAGGGCTTTTAGATGGGACGACTTTCATCTGAAATCTGAAGAAATGCAAAGAGCCAGGCACCTGAAGGAGCAGCACTGGGGATAGAAAGTACAAGTCATGATGCCGGAAACCCCTGCTGTGTTTAGGGAAGGCGGCCAGTGGGGCTGGAACAGTCACAGGAAAGACCAGGAGGAGTTGGGCACACAGGGGCCAGACGACGCAGGGCCTGAGGGCCCTGAGTTTGGCATTTAGTCTAAGTGTGATGAGAAGTCTTTTTCTTTTTTTTCCAGAAAAAGACCAGTCTCTGGGTGGGTGACACAGGTTGGGCGTGGACCCCAAGGCAGCTGCCCACCTAAAAGGAGGCCTGCTCTTCTGGCCCCAGCTGGTTGGCTCTGGCTGGGGCTCGGGGGTGCCCGTGACACACACCGAGAAGTCACTTAAATATTAAGCAGGGAAGTAAAATGATCTAAGTTTTAAAAAGATCAATCAGACCGCTATGTGAAACACGGACTGAAAGGAGCCAAAGGCATAGGCAGCTGAGAAGGCATCAGTCAGTCAAGCAAGACATGGCCACCTGGGCTGAATCCTGCAGTGTGACGCGTCAGCCCAGAAGGTTTTGGGGTAACAAAGTGTGCTCACACTGAACAGGGGTGGAGGTAGGGACAGTGAGCAAGAGGGAAGCTTCTTGCAGTTCTGACTTGAGCAAGCAGCTGGGCTGCCTTACTGAGCTGAGCGAGACTTACAGAGGGCGGCAGAAGTCCACAGTATCTTTGGGAGGGGGAAAAAGCAGAGTTTATACTTTGTACAAAGTATGTTTGAGATTCTTTAGAATACCTAAGTGAATGTATCAAGTAATAACTGTGTGTAGATCTCCAGCTACAGACTTGGAAGTCGCCAGCAGGCAGACAGCACTTAAAGCTATGGGACGGGATACAGTGGGTCTAGGACAGCTGATGTTTAGGAGTCAAGCAGCCGCCAGCAAGAGAGACACACATGGAACAGTCAGAAAGGTAAACAAGATATGATGGTAAGAAAGCTGACGTCAGAGTGCTTCCAGCAGAGTCACCCCTGTACCACAGTAGCACTTCAAGGCCCACAAGAAAGCAGAGTGGCCACAGTTACTGACTTTGGCAACAGAGGTTTTGGTGGCCCAGATATACAGCGACCGCAGAATGGTGGGGTGAAAGTCTGACACAGAGTTCAAAGGTGAACGGAAGGGGAGGAAAGGAAGACAAAAAGGGCTCTGTTCTCTTTGGAAAAGTTCTCCTGTAAATGGAAGCAGAGAAATGAGAGAGCAGAATGAGATCAGGAGAGGTTCCATTTATTTTCTTTTCCTCTTAAGGTGAGAGAGATACTAAAGCACATTTGTACATAACTGGAACAACTGGGTAGAGGGGGATAAACGCTGGATGAGAGTGCAAACTTTCAGGAGCAAAGTCCTAGTGGAGGAGAAAAGAAGAGAATCGGATCACACAGGGAGGGACTGGCCTTGGATAGGAGCAGACACTTCGCCCAACGGCACCAGAAGGAAAAGGCGAGACAGTGTAGACCCAGGCAGATGTGTATAAATAGACGTGTGTCAGGGAAACAAGAGGCCCAGTCTGATTCCTTAAAAGTCATTCCAATGCAGTGCAGTTGTTCTATGAAATTTGTTGGACAGACAATATACAGACATTATAATGAATAGGTTGAAACTGTTCATCAGAAATAAAACTGGAAATTTAATCCTGTTAATAAAAGTTTTGAGTGATTAGCAATACAGCTAATGTTCTAAAGCTAGCATTACTGAAAGTAAATAAAGGAGGATATTTACAGATATAAAATTTTACAAGATCCATAATAAAACCTAAGAAACGCTATTGGTACTTTCTGATTAATCCTTAAAAGGCAAGATAATTATTGGCAGTCAAGAAATAAAAAATTCTTACTAAAGCACTTTAAGCTTCTCTGTCACTACAAACTGACTTGATAAACAAGCACGCACAAGTAGGCGATGGCCGAGAGCGAGCGGCACATCAAAGGTGGCAGAAAACAAACTGATGCTTTAAATGCTAAGAACGCTCTCACCGAGCAACCAGCGCTTTCTATTACTAAAAAACCATGGATCAATGTGAAAAGGTCTATAATAAAAGAACTTTTCACCAGTTTTTGTGATTATCTTATTGAATATTCACTTCACACTATTCTGTGTGATTTCAGCAAAAATCTGGAAAGGGAAGAGGAAGATTCAAATGTCTCTGGAGAAATGTTTTTCCTCACTAGTTAACCAAACAAGAAAAAATATTAGGAAAGATTACATTTTGAGGGAAAAAAAATTTTTTTTAATAATCTAACCCTTACACAAAGGCTAAAAAGAAAAAAAATCTAACCTTTACAGGTGACTCTCTACCGCACTACAATGCACACATCGCGTGCGTGTGTGTGTGCATTCTATGCATTATGCACAGAAGAGACACGGAGTCACCTTAGCTGCAGGGAAGCAGGACCCCTTTCACTGACCCCTCCTCTAGGTGGAGAGAGGACTTAACTCCTCTCTTGAGCCCACCCCCCCCCAAGCACTAGGCTCCGGCTTCTGCTGCCCTAGGTGCCAGCACAGCTGTCTTCACTGGTGTGGCAAACAGACGGACACCTAAGTGTTTCCACGTGGCTTCTTCTCTGCCCCATGGAGTGTCCCTGGCAGTGGCCTTTAGGAAAATGAGAGGAGAGACTGACCCACAGAAGATCCGAAACCAAACCTCCTCCGTGTGTTGTTTTAGCTGGCCTTTCTAAACATCCCTGGACACAAACAGAATCAGATTAAAAGCTGACAGCAAAATGTTCAAGATATTTCTTGTTCGGCAGTTAATGTATAGTTGTCCTGAAGGAACTCAGTCCTGAATATTCACTGGAGGGACTGACGCTGAAGCTGAAACTCCCATACTCTGGCCATCTGATGTGAAGAATTGACTCACTGGAAAAGACCCTGATGCTGGGAAAGATTGAAGGCGGGAGAAGGGGATGACAGAGGATAAGATGGTTGGATGGCATCACTGACTCGATGGACATGGGTTTGGGTAGACTCCGGCAGTTGGTGATGGACAGGGAGGCCTGGCGTGTTGCGGTTCATGGTGTTGCAGAGTCGGACACGACTGAGCGACTGAACTGATCTGTCCTAAGTTAGCCAACTAGTAGGTAAAAACGATTCTCCATAAAGTACTTACCTACTTCTCATCTCCCCAGTTAAGGCAGTCCTTAAATAACCCCGCTGGTGTAGCGAAGCCACATAGGAAAGCTAAGACTGACAGCACTGACTAACACTTCTGCGCCACGAGGCTTCCACCACCACTCCCAGACCTTCAGCTCACTTGCCCTCCCTCTGACTCACTTTGCTGACCGTTCGAAGGGCCTGGCCATGCAAGAGGCTAAACTGTTTCTTTTATGCCTTGTCTTGCTGCACCCTTTCGGAAGCAAGTCATAGGAGTATCACCAGTATGCTTGAAGCATTCTTAACTGGCCACACACAGCTACGGGGCTAGGGCACTGAGAAAAGACGTTCTGACCAACTCACAAATAACAGAGCTATCAGTACAATTAATGTAAAAAATACGATTGCTCTAAATTGCTAATTTAAGGCTTTAACATTTTCTTCCTAAGAAATCCAGCCTTCCCGATGAAAATACCTGAGCAGGTTCTTCTGTCTGTTGTGACATAAGTTTATTTTTCAGTGTGTACAGCTGATAGCTGAGGAAGTAACATTCTCTCCTCAGCTTTAAGATGACATCGTGGGCTTCTTTCAATTTGGACTTTTCATTTTCCAAAGCTAAGGCTAACATTCTGTTGTTGTCTTCATAGCTTAGCACTTTGGAAGTGTTGGCTAAAAGAAAACAAAAATTTTTTTATTGGTAATTAAATCTAATCTTAAAAAGTGATGTACAGGAAGCATGAAAGTCTCTTACTGATTGTTTGGCATGGCGCAATGATCAAAGACTTTCGTTTAATCTCTGTCAAATTTTTACTCCTTTTCTCTTTTATTTGTTTCTTTATGTCTTCAAGACTATCTTGAAAAGACTTTTTGAGGCATCTCTCCTTGGCCATCTTCTGCTCTAGGACTTTAAAAATAACAAATAATTTAATTTTTGAAGGTGTGGTATCAAATATAAAACAAAATTGAAAACACAGGCTGTCCATAAAAAATGATTAGAGCCTTTGTAACTGCAGAATCAGCCCAAAATAGATAGCTAATCTGGTAATAACCTACATTTTGCAGCTTTTAAATTACATTAATATCTGCGGCACAATTTTATCCTCCTCAGGTACTCTATAGGAAAGGTTTAATCAATAAGATTTCCAACCTAAAGACTCTGTAACATGCCACTTATTAATTCTGTAACAAATACTGGGAGCTTACTATATACTAGGCACTATGATGGCATCAGTATTTTGCTACTAAATACAGACTACTTTGCATGAACACCTTTTGCCCTACATTGTACTTTGCAGATCTTAAAATTACAAAAAAAAATTTCTAGTTTCCTATGGCAATCTATATACATAAGTTTTCACTACAAAGCACATCTTCATCTCCTCTGAGTTTGTCAAATGTTTTCCTGAACCTTACATTTTCTTGAGTATTTTCTCCAGGCGTTCCTTATTTTCCTCTGGGCTCTTAAATACGGATACTGTAGATTTCATTTAACTATTTTTTCTGCCAATACAGATATATATACTGGGATGTTTCCAGGACAGCCAAGACAACTACTATTTTTAAAGCGCTGACATTAAGTAGGATGTATAAAACACCCTACCTACCACAAGGAAGTTTCTTTAGTTCAAACCTGGAGATGTTTGCGAGCCAGACAAATTAGGCAACTAAGCAAGTTGGCTTAGTTATTTTAAAAGCACAGTCTATCTTAAAAATTTTCGTTCGTACATTAAGTCAACTTAAAACTAAAAAGGAGATGAGCCCCGTCAGAAGTTTCCTTCCCGCCTGGGCCGACGGTCTTAAGAGGGGGTGTGGCGGCCAGCAGGGCTGGAGAAGTCAGGATAGGGCCGCCCTGGACTGGGGTTTAGGGGTCTGGATTCCAGAGAAGCAGGGCGGGAGCTCTCCACCCGTCGCCCCTGCCGCTGGGCGGCCGGGAAGACCGGCCAGTGCGGCTTCTCCCGAGGGAGAAGCGGCCAAAGCGAAGGACGCCACTAGCTCAGGCTGCCGGCCTGCGGGCCCTTCCGCTCGAGCCTGGGCTTCAAATCCCGCGAACGCTTCACCTCCCGATCTCCGCGGGGCGGGAGGTTCAGGCTCCACTGAGCAGAGGAGGAACTCGGAGAGGGGCGCCGGCCGGGCCGGCCCCAGGCCCGAGCTTCTGGCCGCCGACCGAGAAGGACCGGGAGACCCCGCGGCGGGGGGCGCGGCTCGACGACCGTGGGGCCGGAAAGCCGCGGCCCCCTCCCCGGAGAAGGCAGCCGGGGCTGGCGGGCGTGAGGCCCGCAGACCCGCCTCTCGCGGGACGCCGGGAACGGTACCTGGGCCACGGCTTCCGCCGCAGCTGTCGCTCTGCTCACACCACGCTCCGCGGGAAGGCCGAGCCGCGCGCGCCGGGACCCCCGGGACCCCAGCCTCAGACCTCGGGTCGCGCCGCCGTCCGCGTTCAAACTCTCCGCGGCGCGCGCCCATTGGCCAGCGGTCCCGTGACGCGGCAGCCCGCCCCGGCGTAGGCGAAGCCCCGCCCCCCGGGCGGTGTCGCCTGACGCGATCTCGCGGGGACTGCGCCTTCGCGCGGCCGCGGCCGTTTCCCGCGGGGCGGAGTCTGCGGTCGGGCGCTTTTCGGCCCCCCGCTGTGGGGTTTAGGGGCGGAGCCACCATGACACCTTGAGGGGCGGGGACTTTAGGGAGTG
Organism: Ovis aries; assembly: GCF_016772045.2. Taxonomy (NCBI): domain Eukaryota; kingdom Metazoa; phylum Chordata; class Mammalia; order Artiodactyla; family Bovidae; genus Ovis; species Ovis aries. Next base: position 278,421,838 of record NC_056054.1, read on the forward strand.
AAAAGCTTCCGGTTTACTGGGCCCACCGCCCATCTTCGAGGTCGAGCGCAAGGGCTCCCTCTGGCGAGAAGAGTCTTCTTCGTGGTTTGCCGGCTGAAGCAGTCAGGCCACTGCATGGAGGCCGTTGAAGGGGTGGGTGGGGTTCTGCAGGCCAGAGTACTGGAGTGGGTAGGTCGTTCCCTTCTCCAGGGGTCTTCCCGACCCAAGGATCGGACCCAGGGCTACCGCATTGCAGGCGGATTCCTTACCTCTGACTGAGCCACCAGGGAAGCTTCAGTTAAAGGGATATGCAAGCCGAAACAGGAGCTTTTGGAGTAGCCGGATTTTGTTAGGGAGGTTGCAGACATCTGAAATATTCAGGTCCAGGTTCTTTCTCTTTGCCTCTCAGAAAATGAGAGTAGCATCTATTGAGTTACCTGCCCAGAAGCCTGGGAAAATCTTCCTGATTTTTCATCATCCCTTAGCTTTCCGTGTCCTATTGGTTACCCAGTCCTGTCAATTCTACTTTCTAAGTATTTCTCAGGTCCACAGTTAGAGCAAAACCAGAAATGAGTGAAGGGACTCTGGCACATACCAGCCAAGAGTTAAACAATGTTGCTTGTTTCTTCAGCGGTTACTGCTAACAAACATTTGTAGCTGGACCCGTCCTTGACAAAGTGGGTTACTCTTTGACTCTGTAGATTATACTCTGCACCTGGCCTTCTTCTCCCCTGTACTCTCTTGTCAGTGCAGTTCACCCGCTCAGTAGTGTCCGACTCTCTTGCTGCTGTTGCTGCTAAGTCGCTTCAGTCGTGTCTGACTCTGTGCGACCCCATAGGCGGCAGCCCACCAGGCTCTGCTGTCCCTGGGATTCTCCAGGCAAGAACACTGGAGTGGGTTGCCATTTCCTTCTCCAGTGCATGAAAGTGAAAAGTGAAAGGGAAGTCGCTCAGTCCTGTCCGACTCTTAGCGACCCCATGGACTGCAGCCCACCAGGCTCCTCCGTCTATGGGATTTTCCAGGCGAGAGTACTGGAGTGGGTTGACTCTCTTGTAGCATTCTGTATTTCAGAAAGAAGGTAATGGGCCTGTAACTTTAGGGACACCAGTCGCAGTTGCTGAGTTGCCTGATGCTAACTGTGGCGTTTTGAAACTTTGCAAAAAAAAAGGCAGGGCCTCCATGAGAATATCAAAACCTCGCCCCATTCTTGAGAGGGGGCGCAATTCTTGAGGCGCTAGCCTTCTGCGTTTCCCTGTTGCCTGGGAAAAACACTGAAGCCACTCTTTCCTGTTTCCTTGAAGCTCTGTCTTTCTGTATTGTATTTCTGTTTGGCTTCGGGGGACAGGGAGCCAGGGTTTTAGCAACCAAACCCTATTTTCCATCCCCTAATCCAAGCAACTGCCTAATTTCTTTCTACGAACTGCTCTGACTGCAAACTCCATTCTGTTGTCAAGGTGTTTTCTCCAAAAGGCGGGCTCTGACCTTTAACAGATTTAAGCTTTCTTCATGTTAGTGTGACCTTACTACTCACATGGTAATGTCAGTGACTGCTTTGTAGCCAATCAGCTACAAACAAGTAAGTTTAATAATTCTACTACTCCAGAAAAGTGGAAATGTTAGTAACTAATCACACAAAAATGAACTCATTCATTCGTGCTTTATGAACTGAGCTGAGTACTGAAAGCTAAGTTTCTAACTACTTCTAGTTTGAAGACTCGTAATTCACCAGAAGAATTGATGCTTTTGGACTGTGGTGTTGGAGAAGACTCTTGAGAGTCCCTTGGACTGCAAGAAAATCCAACTAGTCCATCCTAAAGGAGATCAGTCCTGGGTGTTCATTGGAAGGACTGATGTTGAAGCTGAAGCTCCAGTACTTTGGCCACCTGATGTGAAGAACTGACTCATTTGAAGAGACCCTGATGCTGGGAAAGATTGAGGGCAGGAGGAGAAGGGGATGACGGAGGATGAGATGGTTGGATGGCATCACCCACTCAATGGATGTGGGGTTGAGTAGACTCTGGCAGTTGGTGATAGACAGGGAGGCCTGGTGTGCGGCAGTTCACGGGGTCGCAAAGAGTTGGACATGACTGAGCAACTGAACTGAAGTGAATTCCCAGTTAGTTTCTTAATGAAATATTCATATCAAGTAATGCTGTCTGAATTTTCCTTCGAGAACACTTCTGTGTGCAGGTTCTATATCAGTACCTCTGTGCCTGGGGCCCCAGGGGTACTTACAGTGCTGAGAGGCCTTTCTGGTTCCTTTGGGACAGAGCTTGCTGTGGACGTAGAAGAGCAATGGTGGTCTGTAAAATACGAATAACTGAGGAGCCTTACTGTTTTCTCACTGTTTTCTCGCCACTCTAAAAATGATGTCCTAGATGGAAAATGAAAGACAGGACAATTCCTAATTTTCTTTCAGCCCCTCTCTATTCATTAGCGAGCTGAAGGCAAGAAACTGTGGGTTAGAATGTGCACATGTAAAGAAATGTAAACAGTTGGTCAGTCTCGTGCGGCGTCTCTACTCTTCTGGTAAGAGTGGAATGCATATGCATGTAAGAGCTGTGCAGTATGAATTGTGTGATTTTGGTGACTCTGCAGATGCAAGTTAGATGCTCTTATCTCTGCATTTGAAACCAGCATTGTACAGTACAACGATGAATGGTAACATTCGTGCTGATGCTTGAAATTTTAAATTTTCCTTTACTTAAAATGATATTACATGTCAAATGAAAATACGCATTGACAAATCGGGGCAGATACTGTGGAAGAAAGGGAGACTCTTTATATACATGGGCTTCCCTGGTGGCACAGAGGTTAAAGCGTCTGCCTCCAATGCGGGAGACTGGGGTTTGATCCCTGGGTCGGGATCCCTTCTCCAGATCTCCTGGAGAAGGAAATGGTAACCCACTCCAGTATTCTTGCCTGGAGAATCCCATGGACGGAGAAGCCTGGTAGGCTACAGTCCACGGGGTTGCAAAGAGTCAGACATGACTGTACACACACACACACACACACACACACACACACTGAACATAGGGGTTTATATATCTTTTTAAATTAGTGGTCTTTTCCTCAAGAAAGTACCAGAAGTGGAATTGCATGATCATATGGTAGTTCTAGTTTTAATTTTTTAAGCAATCTCCATACTGTTTTCCATAGTGTCTGCGCCAATTTACTTTCCCACCAACGGTGTAGGAGGGGTTCCACTTCCTCCACATTCTCGCTCGCACTTGTTATTTGTTCTCTTTCTGATGAGAGCCGTTCTGACAGGTGCAAGGTGCCATCTCACTGTGGTTTTGATCTATTATTTCCCTGATAATTAGTAGTGTTGATCATCTTGTAATACGTCTGTTGGACATCTGTATGTCTTCTTTGGGAAAGTGTCTATTCAGGTCTTCTGCCCATTTTTTAATTGGGTTATTATTTTTTTTAATATTGAGTTGTCTGGGCTCTTTGTGTGTTTTGGATATTTACTCCTAATCAGATAAATCCTTTGCAGATATCTTCTCCCATTCATTTGTTGTTCAGTCACTACGTTGTGTCTGACTCTTTGCTACCTCATGGACTGCAGCACTCCAGGATTCCCCGTCCTCCAGTGTCTCCTGGAGCTTGCTCACACTCACGTCCATTGAGTTGACGATGCCATCCAACCATCTCATCCTCTGTCGCCCCCTTCTCCTGCCTTCACTCTTTCCCCAGCATCAGGGTCTTTTCCAATGAGTCAGCTCTTCACAGCAGGTGGCCAAAGTATTGGAGCTTCAGCACCAGTCCTCCCATTCAGTAGAGTGCATTTTCATTTAGTTTCCTTTGCTGTGCAGAGGTTTTCAGTTTAGTTTTTAGTTTTCAGTTTAGGTTTTCAGATGCAGTCATATTTATTCATTTTTGCTTTTCTTTTTCTTGCCTGAAGGAGATACATTAAAGAAACCTTACCGAGACTGATGTCGAACAGGGTGCTGCCTATGTTTTCTTCTAGGAGTGTCAAATCTTACATTTTAAGTCTCCAATCCAGTTTCCATTTATTTTTGTATATGGTATTAAAAAGTCCTCTTTGTCTCTTTTTGCAATTTTTGCTTAAAGTTTATTTTGTCTGATGTAAGTATAGCTATCCTAACCTTCATGTGGCTTTCATTTGCATGGAATATCTTTTTCCACCCCTTTAATTTGTCATGTATTCAAATTTCACCTTCTTAAAATATGTTTAATGGAATTATGATTGGCTAGACTTATCTAGAGCTTCCTGGTTCTTTACACTAATGCTGATACACTTTCCTTTAGGTTAACATGTCTATGAAATGCTAATTAAGAAAATTTATTGAAGTATAGTTGATTTCTAACGCATTCATTTCTCCTATTCAGCAAAGCAGCGCAGTTATACACGTACGTATCTTCTTCTCCACATTCTTCTCCATCACGGTCTGTCGCAAGGCATCCAGTCCAGCTCCCTGTGCTGCACAGCAGGGCCTTGTTCATCCATTCTATAAATAATGGTTTGTATCTGCTAAGCCCAGACTCCCAATCCGTCCTGCCCACTTGGCAACCACAAGTCTGTTCTCCACACCTGTGAGTTTGTTTTTGTTTTGTAGATAGGTTGATTTGTATCCTATTTTAGATTCCATATATAAGCAATATCATGATATTTGTTTTTTCTCTGTCTGATTTACTTCACTTAGTTTTATAACCTCTAGGTCCATCCATGTGGTTGCAAATAGCATTATTCCGTTCTTTTTGATGGCTGAGTAATATTCCATTTTATATATGTACCTCATTTTCTTTATCCATTCATCTCTTGATGGATATTTAGGTTGTTTCCATGTCTTGGCATGGAAGTACTATTGTAAATAGTACTGCTATGAACATAGGGACACCTATGTCTTTTCATATTAGAATTTTATCTGAGTATATGCCCAGGAGTGGGATTGCTGGATCATATGGCAACTCTATTTTTAGTTTTTTGAGGAAACTCCATTCTGCTTTCCATAGTGACTGCATCAATTTACATTCCCACCAACAGTGTAAGAAAGCTCCCTTTTCTCCACACCCTCTCCAGTTCTGATACTTTAAAAAATCCATAGTAGGAACATACACAAAACAATTTGAGTTCTGCAGTAATTAATCATAATAGAAAGTGGTTATTCCCCTTATCTCTTTTGTAAAGTATGTTATTCCTTCAAATATCAGGAATTACTTATTGCTATGGTTTGAATGTTTGTGTTCTCCCCAATTCATAGCTGAAATCCTAATGCTTGATGTGATGGTATTGGGAAACGGGGGTCTCTGGGACAAGACAGAGCCCTTATGAGTAGGATTAATGTGCTCACAAAAGAGACCCCCAGGGCTCCCTGGTCCTTGCCACCATGTGAGGACATAGCAAGAAGCCTGTCTATGAGCCTGGAAGCTCTCATTAAATGTAGTCTCTGCCATGAGCCTGGATTCCCAGCCTCCAGAACTATGAAAAATAAGCTTCTGTTGTGTATAAGCCCCCCAAGAATGTACTGTTTCATTATAGCAGTTTGATTGGACTAACACATTTAAGTGAAATAATTTATAGTACACTGATAGTATTCTACAAATAAAGATGAAAAGGTATACATAGGGCTGTAGACAATTAGGTAACAGTTATTTCATAACTAAGAAATCTAACAAATTTATATTCTATGGAAATGAATATTGCCAAGTGAGAATTAGAAAATGAATGTTACTAGTCGAGGAAACTAGTAAACACGAGGAAACTGTTAAACACAAAGGCAGAGCGTGCTCTTGCCCACCTGATACTCCTTCTCTCTTAATGACTGAACCCTGGTGCTGTGCTATACTTAGTAGCTCAGTTGTGTCAGACTCTGCGACCCCGTGGACTGTAGCCTGCTAGGCTCCTCTGTCCATGGGGATTTTCGAGGCAAGAATAGTGGAGTGGGTTGCCATGCGCTGCTCCCAACCCAAGGATCGAACCCAGGTCTCTTGCATTGCAGACGGATTCTTTGCCATCTGAACCACCAGGGAAGCTCGACTGAACTTTTCCATTGTTGAAATAACAATGTGCTCAGCTATAAGGAGCATTTAAAATCTCCCTGTCACAGAAATACCTAATGTGAGTGGAAGTCCTTATATGGGAAACTATGTAAATTCTGTAACCTATTTGCTTAAACTTCTATCTTCAGTTCAGTCGCTCAGTCGTGGCCGACTCTTTGAGACCCCATGAATCACAGCACGGCAGGCCTCCCTGTCCATCACCAACTCCCGGAGTTCACCCAAACTCATATCCATTGAATCAGTGATGCCATCCAGCCATCTCCTCTGTCGTCCCCTTCTCCTCCTGCCCCCAATCCCTCCCAGCATCAGAGTCTTTTCCAATGAGTCAACTCTTCTCATGAGGTGGCCAAAGTACTGGAGTTTCAGCTTTAGCATCATTCCTTCCAAAGGAATCCCAGGGCGGATCTCCTTCAGAATGGACTGGTTGGATCCCCTTGCAGTCCAAGGGACTCTCAAGAGTCTTCTCCAACACCACAGTTCAAAAGCATCAATTCTTTGGCACCCAGCTTTCTTCACAGTCCAACTTTCACATCTATATATGACTGCTGGAAAAACCATAGCCTTGACTAGATGGATCTTTGTTGGCATAGTAATGCCTCTGCTTTTCAATATGCTATCTAGGTTGGTCATAACTTTCCTGCCAAGGAGTAAGCGTCTTTTAATTTCATGGCTGCAGTCACCATCTGCAGTGATTTTGGAGCTCCCCAAAGATAAAATTTGACACTGTTTCCCCATCTATTTCCCATGAAGTGATGGGACCAGATGCCATGATCTTCATTTTCTGAATGTTGAGCTTTAAGCCAACTTTTTCACCCTCCTCTTTCACTCTCATCAAGAGGCTTTTTAGTTCCTCTTCACTTTCTGCCACGAGGGTGGTGTCATCTGCATATCTGAAGTTATTGATATTTCTCCCGGCAGTCTTGATTCCAGCTTGTGCTTCTTCCAGCCCAGCATTTTTCATGATGTACTCTGTATACAAGTTACATAAGCAGGGTGACAATATCCGGCCTTGACGTACTCCTTTTCCTATTTGGAACCAGTCTGTTGTTCCATGTCCAGTTCTAACTGTTGCTTCCTGACCTGCATATAGGTTTCTCAAGAGGCAGGTCAGGTGGTCTGCTATTCCCATCTCTTTCAGAATTTTCCACAGTTTATTGTGATCCACACAGTCAAAGGCTTTGGCGTAGTCAATAAAGCAGAAACAGATGTTTTTCTGGAACTCTCTTGCTTTTTCCATGATCCAGTGGATGTTGGCAGTTTGATCTCTGGTTCCTCTGCCTTTTCTAAATCCAGCCGCAATGGTGCAGGAATGGCCAAACTTCTGTCTTAAGAGGGTCTAAATTTTAAACCAGGTAGAGAAAAAAGGGTTTCATCTCTCATGCCGCGTTTCATCCTGCTGTAATTACTTGCACCAATGTCTGCCTTTTCTAAAATGTGTACACTCTCTGAGGCCAGGGGCTGACTATGTCTTGTTTCACAGTGGAACTCAGAAGAGGCAGAGGACAAATATTTGTTGCATGAATAAATGAATGAACAAATTAATGAACAGACGAATGGATGAAGCGATGACTCTGAATTTCGTGTTGAGAAGGATTCTGAGCTATTCTTTCACTTAGGGGAAATAATGTCGTCACCCATTTGTCAGGACTGTCAGAGGCATGTGTCAAGTTCATTAGGGGTTTATGTCGTGAGCACAAGTCACTAACATTATGCTATTTTATTGCAAGGCTTGATTTTGTGTTATGTGTTAATGTAATAACCATTAAAGGAATAATAAAAACATGAAAGTTGGAATAAAACTAGTTTGTTTCGTTCAATCTCATTCAAATAGTAGATCTGGGAAATTAAGTGCTTTATTGAAAGTCTCACAGCTGCTTGAAGTGATTGTATTTTTTTCTCCAACATGTTGCTGCCTCATCTTATTAATCCCATCACCTCCCTAATTTAACTACCAGTTAGAGTCATATGGCAGTTATTCCAGCACAAGGGAGAGAGAGAAAACAATGTCAGAGATTATTTTGAAATTACATGCGAAGTCCTGAAACTCTGAAACTGAAGTTTCAGTTCCTCTCCTTTTCCAACACCCACTCACTCCAATTTCTGTAAAGCGAAACTAATAGTAAGTGCACAACTCACTATTGATAAGTTTTCCTTTTCACTTTTTAAACTTTCGGAATCACATACACTCAATTCTATCCATTTTTTATGAGAAGCATGGTCATTCAACTTTTGTTTCTGTTACACAAAATATTATAGAGTGTTTACATTTTGGCTTATCCTTAGAAATTTTAATTTCATTTAACGTTGCTACTTTATAATTTCTTTTGGAAACGTTTCATCCAATAAATATGGTCTTTCTTGCCCTACACACCGCTAAAAGACTGTAGAAATGCGGGCTGAGAAAAGGTCAGTTTGTTCTTTCCTTAAATTGCAGTAAGTGTAGTTGATTGACAATGTGTTCGTTTCAGGTGTCCAGCAAACTGATTCAGTTATACATATATATATTCAAAAATTCTTTTCCATTGTAGGTTATCACAAAGTAGTAGGTTCTGTTGGTTATATTATATGTATAGTAGTGAGTGTATGTTAACCCCAAGCTGCTAATTTATCCCTCCATTCCCACCCCAAGGAAAGGTCAGTTTTGACTAAGATGGTACCATGTGTCAGAACCTCAGATATGCAGATGACACCACCCTTATGGCAGAAAGTGAAGAGGAACTAAAAGCCTCTTGATGAAAGTGAAAGAGAAGAGTGAAAAGTTGGCTTAAAGCTCAACATTCAGAAAACGAAGATCATGGCATCCGGTCCCATCACTTCATGGGAAATAGATGGGAAATAGTGTCAGACTTTATTTTTTTGGGCTCCAAAATCACTGCAGATGGTGACTGCAGCCATGAAATTAAAAGATGCTTACTCCTTGGAAGAAAAGTTATGACCAACCTAGATAGCACATTCAAAAGCAGAGACATCACTTTGCCGACTAAGGTCCGTCTAGTCAAGGCTATGGTTTTTCCAGTGGTCATGTATGGATGTGAGAGTTGGACTGTGAAAAAGGCTGAGTGCCAAAGAATTGATACTTTTGAACTGTGGTGTTGGAGAAGACTCTTGAGAGTCCCTTGGACTGCAAGGGGATCCAACCAGTCCATTCTGAAGGAGATCAGCCCTGGGATTCCTTTGGAAGGAATGATGCTAAAGCTGAAACTCCAGTACTTTGGCCACCTCATGAGAAGAGTTGACTCATTGGAAAAGACTGTGATGCTGGGAGGGATTGAGGGCAGGAGGAGAAGGGGACGACTGAGGATGAGATGGCTGGATGGCATCACCGACTCGATGGACATGAGTCTGAGTGAACTCCAGGAGTTGGTGATGGACAGGGAGGCCTGGCGTGCTGTGATTCATGGGGTCGCAAAGAGTTGGACACGACTGAGTGACTGAACTGAACTGAACTGACAATGAGAAAGAGGCAAACAGCAAAGCAGGTATGACAACCAGAACATGGTGTTTAGAATCGGCAAGCAATACCCACACACTGGTGAAACCCCACACAGTTTTTTTTATTATCTATGGGAGTGCTATTGTATGAGCATGGCTAGCTATACCATAAAGTATACTGGCCTCATGTGCAATGTGAAATAACAGGAAAAAATGCTAACATTATTTTCCAGCATTGTGTTTTAAATATTGTTTTGCTCAAAGAGAAATGCAGTGTTTCTTAATAATTTCAGACTTTGGTCATGATTTAGTATAAAGTTATAAAATAAAAATAAAATACAGTTGTCTCAGGACACTTGTAGATTATCCTATTAAATTGCCTCAGTGGCAGGACATTAAATAGTATATTATTCCTTTTAAGGTGCTCACATGCTTACTTGTTCAGTCGTATCCAACTATTTGCAACCCTATGGACTGTAGCCCGCCAGACTTTCTGTCCATGGGGTTTCCCAGGCAAACATACTGCAGTGGGTTGCCATTTCCTTTTCAAGGGGATCTTCTAGGTCCAGAGATAGAACCCATGTTTCCTGCACTGCAGGCAGATTCTTTACCGCTGAGCCGTTGGGGAAGCGTGGTGGCATCTTAGGGCATACTAAATCGAATTCCAGCCATAAAGGGTCACAGAACTGGAACTGTGAACTGGAAGGGTTGTTAGGTAGTACCTGGTCCACAACCTTCACCTGAGGAACTCTGAAGTAGGCAAGTAAGTGCGTCCCCAAATCTAAGAAATTGATTCGAGGGCTAAATATTTAACAGCAATTCTCGTTTTGAACTCTCAAGTTTTTCTTACAATGCCATTTGAGTTATGTAACAACTGTTACCTGTAAAAACCATTTTTTTCTTCCCTCTAGAGATTTAGGAATTCAGTTCTTCGCCGAGGTGTATTACAGCCTTCTTTTAAATTCTAAAGTTGACTCTCAAGGCCCTAGGTGTTAATCCCTCATGCTCACACCTTGCCCTTTCACAAGCGTAATCTGTTAACCACCGCCAAAGTTTGAGGATAGTAATGTTCTAGAAACTCGGGTTTGAACGTGGGTTGGGAAAAGCCCCCTGAGAAGGGAATGGCCCACTGCAGTATTCTTGCCCAGAGAATTCCAGGGACAGAGGAGCCGGCGGGTTGCAGAGTGGGACAGACTGAGCGACCAACACTTTCACTTTTCACAGTAATTAGAGGCCCTGAAATTGGCTCCATCTCCTCTAAGCGCTTCTTATGCACCCTCCCCCAGCCTCTGGCTCTTCCTCACACCCCAACCCTCCCAGCAAGTCCGTTTGTCGGAATCCTAGGAAGAGTGTGAAGGTGGATGAGGACGCTGAGGTTATGACGCCAAGACAACTGCCTTTGCACGGACCCCTGGGTCTGGGAGATTTGTTCATCTCTTCAGCTCACCGAAAACAGCCTTCTTCTCCGGCAACCTCTGCAGGCCCTTCCGGTTCCGCTCTGTGATAGTCACGTGACCCCGAGAGCAGCCCCATAAAGAGCGGAAGTCGGCCTCAGGGCAGGACGCCGTCCTCCAGCCCTATAATCATAACTGCGCGTGTGTGCCTTTTGACAGTGGTTGGAAAACCCTGTCAGATTGGAAGAATGGACCTGTGCCCAGAGGGAAGGTAAATTTTGTCTAACCTAGGATGTTGACTGAGACTGTCGGATACTGAAACTCTTTCACCGGGGAACTTGGTAGAAACAGGCACGGACCTTACTGTGCCCCCACGACTCGCCTTCTTTCTCGTGTTTATTAGTTCTCTGGGTAGTTCTGATATTCATCAGATTCTTTGTTGTTTAGTGGCTAAGTTGAGTCCAGCTCTTTGTGACCCTGTGGAGTGACCTGCCAGGTTCCTCTGTCCGTGAGATTGCCCAGGCAAGAATATTGGAGAGGGTTGCCATGTCTTTCAGGGGATCTTCCCCACCCAGGGATGGAATTCTGCAGGCGTCTTGAATTGCAGGCGAATTCTTTTATGGCTGAGCCACCAGGGAAGCAAGTGCACGTAAATCACCCACGGGTCTTGTTGAAACGCAGCTTCTGGCTCAGTATATTTGAGATGAGGCCCCAGATTCTGTATTTTTAACAAGTTCTCAGGTGTTGCTTATTTGTCGCTGATCTACACAGAGCACACTTTGAGAAGCAAAAGTCTAAGACACTGATCGGCAAACACTGCATCGGGATCACCTGGGGAGGGTGAAAATTACCTTCTAGGGCCATCCTCGCATATCTTGATTAGGTGAGTAGAGAGACGCAGTGATGCTGAGACACTAGGGATTTTTAAAAGCTTCCAAGTGATTCAGCGAAATCTGAGAACCACTGAGATAAGCCACCGATTCTAGGGCACCTGGTGTCTTTGGCTGCTCACCTTCTTGACCACTTGGGTTCTAAACCCTTTTTGGAGAGTGACCTACCTTTCCACCTCCACCTGGAAACAGGTTTACTCCATTTGAAAGTAGATTAGAGGCATGGTTCTCCTACCACTTAAATTCCACTCCTGGGCATATACCCAGACAAAACTATAATTAGAAAAGATACCTCATGTACCTCAATGTTCATAGCAACCCTATTTACAATAGCCAAGACATGGAAGAGACTAAAGTGTCCATCAACAGAGGATTGGCTAAACAAGATGTGGTACATACATACAATGGAATATTCAGTTCAGTCGCTCAGTCGTGTCTGATTCTTTGCGACCCCATGAATTGCAGCACGCCAGGCCTCCCTGTCCATCACCAACTCCTGGAGTTCACTCAGACTCACATCCATTGAGTCAGTGATGCCATCCAGCCATCTCATCCTCTGTCATCCCCTTCTCCTCCTGCCTCCAATCCCTCCCAGCATCAGAGTCTTTTCCAATGAGTCAACTCTTCATATGAGGTGGCCAAAGTACTGGAATTTCAGCTTTAGCATCATTCCTTCCATAGAAATCCCAGGGCTGATCTCCTTCAGAATGGACTGGTTGGATCTTCTTGCAGTCCAAGGGACTCTCAAGAGTCTTCTCCAACACCACAGTTCAAAAGCATCAATTCTTTGGCACCCAGCTTTCTTCACAGTCCAACTCTCACATCCATACATGACTGCTGGAAAAACCATAGCCTTGACTAGATGGACCTTAGTCAGCAAAGTAATGGAATATTACTCAGTCATAAAAAGAATGAAAATTTTTGCAGCAATATGGATGAACCTAGAGATGATCGTACTAAGTCAGGCAGAGAAAGGCAAACACCATAGGATATCCCTTATATGTGGAATCTAAAATACAAATACAGGTGTCTGAGAGCTTATTGGTTAAAAATGCCAGAGTAGAAAGGCGCGTGCTCATCTCTTCCTGAGAAAGCACCCAAATTGCAACTAGCTGTTGAACAACCATGGACAGGAGGACGCTGGGATGCCGCCCGTCCAGAGGCGAAGGAGAGGCTGCCTCCAGGCGGTAGGAGGGGCACAGTCATCATAAGGCCAACCCCTGTCCCGACAAGTGGCAGTCCACAAGCCGAAGAACAACGACCGCAAAGACGTCTGTCCACTGCTGTGAAGGTTCTGGACCCACGTCAGGTTTTCCAGCCTGGGCATACAGGCAAAGGGCCTAGGAGCCCCCAAGAAATCTGACGTTGAAGGCCAGTGGGGTTGGATTACAGGACTGGAGGAAATGAGACTCCACCCTTGGAGGGTACACACAAAAGCTTGGGCTCTCCAGGACCCAAGGGGAAAGGAGCAGTAACCCCACAGGAGACTGAACCCGACATACCTGCTGGTGTTGGAGAGTCTCCTGAAGAGGCGTGGGTTGGCGGTGGCTTGCCACACGAGTGTAGGTGCTGGCAGCTGCAGACCTGGGAGCTGCCCACTCGTGGGAACTCCACGGGCGGATGCCGTCAGCCCTCCCGTGGAGCCTGTAGGCTCAGGTCAGGGTCGCCTCAGGTCAGACCAGCAAGATAGGGTGCAAAGGAGTTTATTCACAAAGCAGACGCAGGCCCACAGAGGAGGAGAACAGACTTGTGCTTTCGAAGGGGAAGGGGTGGTGGGGAAGGGTTGGAGTGGGAGTTTGGGGTTAGCAGATGCAAACCATTATATGTGTGCTGTGCTGAATCACTCTGTCATGTCTGACTCTTTGCAGCCCTATGGACTGTAGCTGCCAGGCTCCTCTGGCCATGGGATTCTCCAGGCAAGAGTACTGGAGTGGGTTGCCTTGCCCTCATCCAGGGGATCTTCCAAACCCAGGTAACAAACTCATGTGTCTTATGTCCCTGCATTGGCAAGAAGGTTCTTTACCATTAGCACCATCTGCTGCTGCTGCTGCTGCTAAGTCACTTCAGTCATGTCTGACTCTGTGCGACCCCATAGACGGCAGCCCACCAGGCTCCCCTGTCTCTAGGGTTCTCTAGGCAAGAACACTGGAGTGGGCCTAACACCATCTGAGAAGCCCTCAACTATTTTATATAGAAAATGGATCAACAACAAGGTCCTACTGTATAGCACAGGAAACTATGTTCAGTATCCTGTGATAAATCTTAAAAAGGATGTGTATATATATAATGTATAGCTGAGTCACTTTGCTGTACAGCAGAAATTAACACAACATTGTAAATTGAAAGTGAAAGTTGGTCAGTCGTGTCCAACTCTTTGCAAACCCATGAACTGTAGCCCACCTGACTCCTCTGTGCATGGTGTTCTCCAGACAAGAATAGTGGAGTGGGTTGCCATTCTCTTCTCCACAGGATCTTCCCAACCCAGGGATCGAGCACAGGTCTCCCACATTGCAGGCAGATTCTTTACCATCTGAGCCACCAGGTAGAGCAGAAATTAACACAACATTGGAAAACAGTTGTACTTCAACAAAATTTTTTAAAAACCTTATGTATTTTCTAGGAAAAAAATGACCTCTTACATGCTTTAGCACAATGATCAAAATCAGAAAATTTTACACTGATACAATACTGTTACCTAATCTATAACCTGTATGCAAATTTCATCAATTATTGCATTAACATTTTTTTATAGATATAGATTTTCTCCAGTTCATAATCCATCTAGAAGTACTGTTAGTTTGTTCCTCAAGATTCAGTTTGATTTTAATCCCTTTGCTATTTTAAAGCCAGAGCAAGATGGCTGTCATCACTTCCCAAAGTGACAAAAGACAAAGTTAATAGGGTTTTTTGCCTTTTAAAATATAGCTTTATCTGTGTTATTTTGCCCACTTGCTATCAAGGCCTTCACACATTAAAGAGGCCACAAATAAATTTTCTTTCACTTCTGTTCCAGCCAACATTTCCTCCTGTAATGACTGAGTTTGCATACAGGACTCTTCAGTTGGTGCCAAAATGGGTGGGTCTCTCCTATTTGCTTCTCAAATAGCACATGCGCTGGATGCCTAAAGCGTGATCCATAAATGGAGATACTGATAAACTGTACTGCATCAAAATAGAAAACTCTGGCCCTGTGAAAGATCCTGCTAAAAGGATTTTTAAAAGCTACTGACTGGGAGAAATATGTTTACAAACCACTCATGATTGACTGAATAATGGCTACTTAAAAATATCAAGTCCTGATGCCTGGAACTTGTAAATGTTATTTTATTTGGGAAAAGGGTCTTTGTTGATGTAATTAAACTAAGGCTTTTGAGATGAGATTATTTAGGTTATCCAGGTGGGCCCTAAATGCTAACACAATTTTCCTTGTCAGAAAAAGTCTGAGGGAAATTTGACAGATGCTTACAGAGAAGAGACGCCGGCATGAAGATGGAGGCAGAGGCTGCAGTGGTGCAGCCACCGGGGAAACACCCAGAGGAGAAGAGCAGGGGAGGGCCAGGCAGAGAGAGCAGGGGCCACAACCGCGGGCGGGCCCACAGCCGCCAGCAGCGGGAGGAGGCGGGAGACGGCCTTTCTCCAGCGGGTGAGCAGCCCTGCTGACGGCTTCCCCTTTGAGCGTCACGTCTCCAGAGCTGCCAGGGAGTACATTTCCATTGTTTTAAGACACACTTTGGCTGGTGATTTGCTCCAGCAGCCTTGGGGAGCTGATACAACATCTATCCGACAAAGGACTAGTGTTTTATCTTTTAATTCTTAAATTTTTCATTGGCTTCTAGTTGATTAACAATGCTGTGTTTCAGGTGTATAACAAAGTGAATCAGTTATACGTATATCCCCTCTTTTTCACGTTATTTTCCCATATAGGTCATTGCAGAATATTGAGTAGAGTTCTTGTGTTGTACAGGAGAAGGACTAGTATTTTAAACAACGAAAGAGCATCACAAACGCAACAGTAAAATGTAGTCTGATAAGAATGAGCAAAAACATATACAGACATTTCACTGACAAGGATAAACAGATGGCAGAGAAGCACAGAAAAGGGTGTTTAGCAAGACTATCCATCAAGGAAATGCAAATTGAAGCAAAAAATGGTACAAATGTATTTACGAAATAGAGTTACAGATAAAGGCAACAAATGTGCAGTTACTAGGAGGAAAGGGGGAGGGACGCACTGGGAGTCTGGGACTGGCGGAAGCCCGCTGCCGTCTGTAGCCCTGCACATGCTACACGTACTGCTGACACAGGAAACCGCTTGGATGGATCACCAAGAAAGTATGGTGCGCGAAAAGAGTTAGTCCCGAAAGGTCACCTCGTGTATGACCTTAACTTTCAGTTCAGTTCAGTTCACTCGTTCAGTCGTGTCCAACTCTTTGCGACCCCATGAATCGCAGCACGCCAGGCCTCCCTGTCCATCACCAGCTCCCGGAGTTCACTCAGACTCACGTCCATCGAGTCCGTGATGCCATCCAGCCATCTCATCCTCGGTCGTCCACTTTTCCTCCTGCCCCCAAACCCTCCCAGCATCAGAGTCTTTTCCAATGAGTCAGGTCTTCGCATAAGGTGGCCAAAGTACTGGAGTTTCAGCTTTAGCGTCATTTTTAACTTAGGAAACATTGTTTAAATAGCAGAATTTTGAAACAGAAGGCAAACTAGCAATCGCCACTAAATGGAAAAGAGGATTGGGAGGGGCGGGAAGAAGGCAGGTGTGATTATAAAAGCACAACATGAAGGGTCCTCTGATTTGCCTTTTTTTTTTCTTAAAAAATTAATAACTTTATGAAGTTATAATTCACATACCATAAATTCACCCATTTACAATGTATACAGATCAGTGTTTTTTAAGATATTCACAAATATTTGCAATGATTCTCACAATCAATTTTAGAACATTTTTGTCATTCTGAAAAATAAACCCTGATAACTACTAAAAGTCATTCCCTACTTTCCAGCCACCCTGCCCACGGTCATAGGCAAACACTAATAGATTTTCTGTCTCTCTATATTAGGAAACTATGGTCCCACAGGTGCAGGGCAGCTAAACCTGTGCGCTCTGGAGCCTGGGCTGCAACTACTCAGCCTGTGTGCCACACTAGAGAATCTGTGTGCAACAGTGGAAGATTACACGTGATGCAGCCAAGACCTTGTGTGCCACAGCTAAGACCCAGCACGACAAAATAAAGAAAAACAAGCCGTCAGCGTGCAAGGCAGCAGGAACACACAGGAGAGCTGCACAAAAAGAGCTGCACGACCCAGGTGACCACGACCGTGTGCTCACTCGCCTGGAGCCAGACATCCTGGAAGGCGGAGTCGGGGGGCCTTAAGAAGCTTCTCTACCAACAAAGCTAGTGGAGGTGGTATGCTGGGGTCCAGCCCCGGTGGATCCAGGGTGATTCGAAGGTGGGGACGGAGTCAGCGTCCTTGGAAATACCTTATTTAATTACAGATAGAGAGGGATTAGAAAATTAGCAGAGAAAAAGAGGCTGAATGACTTGGTTTACATGAAATACCAATCACCACCTACGTAGGCCGCAGGTGTCTTCCTGTTCTCCTGAAGGAGAGGAGGCACTGAGGCACCCCCCGCCCCCGGTCCGATCTTAGAAGGCCAGGCAAAGTTAGCAGGCTTGGTGGGCACCCATGCACCAGATCGGAATTCGGCCAGAAAATAGTAGGAGAGAAAAAGAGGCTGAATAACTTGGTTTATGTGGGATGCCAATAAAATTCCAAGACAAGGAATTTGCACCATCTACTTTGGGCCACCGGTGCCACTTGAATATCGGAAGGTGCCCCTCCTTGGGCTCCTTCTCGCGTGGGCTTGAAAACCGGGGCAAGTCAGTAGACGTGGTGAGCACCCACACTCCAGATGGGAATTCAGCCAGAAAAACGGGGAGCAAGAAGGAACAACATGGGGGAATCAGTCTTTCCGGAAACTGATCTGATTTCTTTATTTTTCAGTTTGCTTATATACCTTTTGTAACACATAGGGATGAATACAGAGTCACACAGGGGTCAGCAGTCCTGACCTTTATCAAAATCAGGTGCCTTACATAAAAAAAGATCTTAGGGGCTTTACATCATCTTCTGGCCATGAGGCCTGCTGACATTTTACGACCCTTTCTGATAATCAAAAAACTTATTTTTTCCAAGGGTGTTTTTTCTTAAACCAGGCACCGCCCTCCAAATAAAGTTGCATTCCTATAGGGTGAGGGTGTAGTGAGTTACAATCAAGAAAGGAATTTATTTAACCCAAGGTTAACATGATTAATCTTAAAGGTTAATACTTATTTCTCCTATATGCTAGTTATATTCATTATAAGGGCAGGAACATGGAGATTTACCAGCAAACATCAGCCCAACAAATGAAAAACCTTTCACCAATGTTCCCCTTAAGATCTATTTAGTCTTAAGATAGTTACATTTTTACATAGCAAAGACAGTGATTTATAACAAAGTACAGTGATCTATTACAAAAGAGAAAATTCATTAACTCAAAAAGTCTAGTATTGCTAACCTTAAAAACTACTCTATTTCCTTTTCTATATTCCAAATACATTGATTAATATATTCCCAGGTGCCTAAGGAAATGGAGGCCTGGTGGCAATCATTGACTCAACAATGAGAAAAGCCCTATGCTAATTAAGACTCTCAAAATTCTCTGTGCTGTTTATGGTTGAGAGGTAGTAGACAATCATGTGCGTAGTGGCAGGAATATGGATAATCCTGTCACACAAGCTAGTCTGCCAGCAGAGAGGTTTGACCTGAGACACCCTTGTCACACTCAGGGCAGGGAATTAGCAGCAATTATTGGCACAACAAATGAAAAAACCCTTCACCAATATAATTTCTAACCAACCCACTATACTAATAATCTCTAACTTCCCAGAAGAATTTGCCTTTAGTAAGTCTAAAACATCTCGTGCCTCTCAGGTTGGGAGGCTGTAAACAATCACATGTGGTCGGATGAACCTATACAGGTGGGCTAGATAACCTTCAAAGGAGTCCGTAAGCTGAAACACTCTTGTCATGCCCAGGAATTTTTATTGCCTTGGAGCTGCACGTTAACTCCTTCTCTGAGAGAACCGGTGGGGAACAGCCCCCCATAAAGTCAGAGGTGTAGGCAAGAGCACGGAACAGTACAGTAGATAGACTCTGGTTTGGGGGTAGATGCTCAGGAACAGGGGGTTTTCCGAGGCTTGATCATGCCTTTGCGTATGCCAAGCCTCCTTCCTCATGACCGTTGCCATGGGCGGAGTTCCTCACACTGGCCCCCGGCAGTGGTAGGATTCCAGCTGAGCTGTTTCAAATCGTAAAAGTTAATGCTGTGAAAGTGCTGCGTTCAATATACCAACAAATTTGGAAAACTCAGCAGTGGCCACAGGACTCAAAAAGGTCAGTTTTCATTCCAATTTCACAAAGAAGGGCAATGCCAAAGAATGCTCAAACTACCACACAATTGCACTCATCTCACATGCTAGCATAGTAATACTCAAAATTCTCCAAGCCAGGGTTCAACAGTACATGAACCATGAACTTCCAGATGTTCAAGCTGGATTGAGAAAAGGCAGAAGAACCAGAGATCAAATTGCCAACATCTGCTCAATCATTAAAAAGCTACAGAATTCCAGAAGAGTATCTACTTCTGCTTTATTGAGTATGCCAAAGCCTTTGTGTAGATCACAACAAACTGGGAAATTCTTCAAGAGGTGGGAATGCCAGACCATCTTACCTGCCTCCTGAGAAATGTGCATGCAGGTCAAGAAGCAACAGTTAGAACCAGACATGGAACAACAGACTGGTTCCAAATTGGGAAAGGAATATATTAAGACTGTATATTGTCACCTTGCTTATTTAGCTTATATGCAGAGTACATCATGCGAAACGCTGGGCTGGATGAAGCACAAGCTAGAATCAAGATTGCCGGGAGAAATATCAATAACCTCAGATACGAAGATGACACCACCCTTATGGCAGAAAGTGAAGAGGACCTAAATCCTGTTGATGAAAGTGAAAGAGGAGAGTGAAAAACCTGGCTTAAAACTCAACATTCAGAAAATGAAGATCATGGCCTCCGGTCCCATCACTTCATGGGAAATAGATGGGAAACAGTGGAAACAGTGTCAGACTTTATTTTCTTGGGCTCCAAATGCACTGCAGATGGTGACTGCAGCCATGAAATTAAAAGATGCTTGCTCCTTGGAAGAAAAGCTATGACCAACCTAGATAGCATATTAAAAAGCAGAGACATTACTTTGCCAACAAAGGTCCATCTAGGCAAAGTGATGGTTTTTCCTATGGTCATGTGTGGATGTGAGTGTTGGACTACAAAGAAAGCTCTGCACCGAAGGATTGATGCTTTTGAACTGTGGTGTTGGAGAAGACTCTTGAGAGTCCTTTGGACTGCAAGGTGATTCAACTGATCCATTCTAAAGGAACTCAGTCCTGAATATTCATTGGAAGGACTGATGCTAAAACTCCAATACTTTGGCCACCTGATGGGAAGAACAGATTCACTGGAAAAGACCCTGATGGTGGGAAAGATTGAAGGCAGGAGGAGAAGGGGATGACAGAGAATGAGATGGTTGGATGGCATCACTGACTCAATAGACACGAGTTTGAGCACGTTGGTGATGGACAGGGAAGCCTTGTGTGCTGCAGTCCACGGGGTCACAAAGATTCAGACGTGACTGAGTGACTGAGCCGAAGCGTGCCAGAGTTTTAGTGTAATTTTACGTATTTTCCTTATTTCAACTTGTAGTATTGACTTTTATTTCCACTAAATACGCAATCGTAATGGCAAGAAATTTGGAAAGTAGAAATAATGTTAGGGGCAGTACTTTAAAAAATGCATCTACATGTTTGAATACAGTCTATTTAATATAGTAAGTAAGAGCATAGGTTATCTAACTGCTTGACATTTTAAAGTCAGATCTTGTCTAAAAATTTTATTTTTGCTAAAGACAGCTATTCTTAATAAGCAGCAACTGCTCTCTTAAGTATAATGAGAAACCGTCACAAACTATCAATGCAAATTATTATAATAAGCATGAGGGAAAAGGGCTTGCGATCATTCGGCTTTATTCTTCTTTGGAAGAGGTTAGGAGAATACTGGCTCGAATTCTGTCATCTACGTACTTTACTGTGTTCTTAACACTATTCATAAAACTTCTTAGGTGACAAGTTGAGCATCTTAAGGTGTTTAAAAAATGAATTGGAATTTACCATGGAATATAAGGATTCTTTGGGCTTCAGTGGTGCTTCAGTGGTAAAGAAGACACGGGTTCTATCCCTGGGCCAGGAAGATTCCCTGGAGAAGGAAATGGTAACCCACTCCAGTATTCTTGCCTGGGAAATCCCATGGACAGAGGAGCCTGGTGGGCTACAGTCCCTGGGGTCCCAAAAGAGTCAGACACAACTTAGCAACTAAACAGCAATAACAACAAAGAAGGCTTCTTTGTTTTTCAAGAGACTTATCTTGAAAGTTTTCTTTAATACTAGTCTCTGACATTATAAAATTTTTGGGTTTTGTGCTTTGACAATTTCTAAATACAAACTGAGTTAAAAGATTGTTACAAAAATCTGCTGCTTCATCAGAAGGCATTGGAACGTTTCTTACAGCAGAAAAGAACCCTAGTAGTCTTTTAGTTGCTAACGTATGAACCATAACAGGTAAGAAGAGACCGGGTGGAAAATGACTAACATACTGGAAATATTTGCATGTACAAAAATACCACTACTTTATTTTCTCTGTATCTGAGCAGCCCCGGGAGGACCCCTGTGCTCCTCATCCTCAGCAGGTGTGTGGTGTGCTCTGTACATTGGCATCAGTGATCCGGCTGTTATGCTCGGCCATCTGCTTAAGGATATGGGGGATTATGCTGTCCATGGAAGCATTGCTCATGTGACCAGCAGTAAAAAGCATTCTTTGGTTATGTTAGCGTTCATCAGCCTGAGTGCCTGCAGGTGGTTTGAGGATCTGGGCCAGTCAGTAGGTGTCTTCTAAGTAGGTTTTCTGAACACAATCCTCCAACTCCATCTACGCCTTTCTTCTAATCTTAAAATCTGGCTTGTGCTGGCCAAATCTGGATTAGTTCAGTCACTCAGTTGTATCTGACTCTTTGCAGCCTCTTGGACTGCAGCACACCAGGCCTCCCTGTCCATCACCAACTCCCGGAGCCAACTCAAACTCATGTCCATCGGGTCAGTGATGCCATCCAACCATCTCATCCTCTGTTGTCCCCTTCTCCTCCCATCTTCAGTCTTTCCCAGCATCAGGGTCTTTTCCAGTGAGTCAGTTCTTTGCATCAGGTGGCCAAAGTATTGAGGCTTCAGCGTCAGTTCTTTCAATGAATATTCAGGACTGATTTCCTTCAGGACTGACTGGTTTGATCTCCTTGCAGTCCAAGGGACTCAAAAGAGTTTTCTCCAACACCACAGTTTGAAAGCATCAACTCTTCAGTGTTCAGCTTTAATTATAGTCAGACTCTCACATCCATACATGACTACTGGGAAAACCATAGCTTTGACTAGACGGACCTTTGTTGATAAAGCAATGTCTCTGATTTTTAATATGCTGTCTGGTTTGGTTATAGCTTTTCTTCCAAGGAGCAAGCGTCTTTTAATTTCATGGCTGAAGTCACCATCTGCAGTGTGTTTGGAGCCCAAGAAAATAAAGTCTCTCTCTCTTTCCATTGTTTCCCCATCTGTTTGCCATGAAGTGATGGGACCGGATGCCGTGATCTTCGTTTTTGAATGCTGGATTCAAAAGCCTGGATGCTGGGGACTAAAGATAGCTATAGCTTTAGGATGCTCATACTCATAGCTGTCTATACCCAGCTTTGCTCTTCTGTTACACGACTCCTGAAACTTCCAGGTGTGCTCCATGACTGACTTTATCCACTTGCCAGAAGGTTTATCTTCCTGGATATTGTTCTGCAGCTGATTGACTATGGCCACAGGGTAGTGGGAGACTTATGTTCTAGGCCAGGCCAAGGCTGGAGAGCTCATTTGAGCAGGCTTGCACCCGGCTGGTTCAGCAATCCTGCCCAAGTGCCTGAAGGGCTAGGCTTAACCTGGCTCAGTGCATGGAGAGGAAACATGGGCATAAGTAGCCCTGAGAGGCAGTGCGTGTCGAGGCACTCTGGAATTGGGCTGGCCACAGGATGTGAATGCTGAAAAGAAGGAGGGCTTGGGACCCAGGGATGAGTGTGGACTGGTCTCTAATGATGACATAGATGTTCCCTCCTCTGCTGGTATCTGTCTCACCTGCCAGGCTTGGAGGTGAGGAGCTGTCTGAGGTTTTCAGTGTTTTAGCTAAAGTATCACATGCCAGAGTAATCTCACTTGCCTATTGATGCTCCTGGGGTATTTCTGAAGCATCACCACTGATAAGGGATTCACTTCAGTTGACAAAGGAGGTTACTTCATTTGCCAGTGTGCTCAGATCTGGCTTGTTTCAGCCTTGGAATCCATGGTTAGGAGAAGGGCACCATCCTCATGTATGAAGAGTTGCAGCCAGTTCACAAGCATCCTGGATCAAGACCTGTTTGTCTTGCTCCCCTTCATCTGCCTTGGGTGTGGGAGCGGCTATCAGGTTTCTCAGACCCTTCTGGGTAAAGGTTTTCTCAGTTGCAGCAGCACAATTGCTTGGTTTCTCCCTTTGCACCTCGAAGTGCTTCTGCTCACCAGTCCCAGACTCTTGACTTATCCCTCCCCCTTTGGTCTCCATAAGTCTGTCTGTGAGTCTGGGGACTTTGATCTTGCACATCTGCAGAGCAGCATTCACGGGTGATGCTTGTGCTTCATTCCCTGTATGTGGGCAAAGTGTAATTTCCTGCACATGGCTTTCTTCTTCTTCAGATTCTAAGTGCAGAACAGATTACTCAGCAAGGTCTTGTACACAGTAGATCTGTGACAGAGTTTAGGGGCAGTTTGACTGTTGATAGATATTTCATTAAATGGCTGTCAGTGTCTGAGGGCTGTTGCTGTGGGGAGACATGCCACAGTGCTATTCAAGAACCTTATTTCAGGGACTTCCCTGGTTGCCCAGTGGTTAGGAACCTGCCTGCCAGTGCGGGGGGCATGGGCTCAGTCCCTGGTCTGGGAAGATCCCACATGCCCCAGAACAGCCAAGCCCATGTGCCACGGCTGTTGCTCCTGTGCTTCAGAGCCTGGGAGCCGCAACTGCTGAGCCCTCGCGCTGCACCTCATGAAGCCTCAGCTCCACCTTCTGAAGCCTGGGCACCACACCAAGAGTGGCCCCCGCTCGCTGCACCATAACTAGAGAAAGGCCGTGCGCAGCCTTGTTAATTTTATTTGTTAAGTAAGCTCACACGCTAGTAAAGTAATGCTCAAAATTCTCCAAGCCAGGCTTCAGCAATACGTGAACCATGAACTTTCAGATGTTCAAGCTGGTTTTAGAAAAGGCGGAGGAACCAGAGATCAAATTGCCAACATCTGCTGGATCATTGAAAAAGCAAAAGAGTTTCAGAAAAACATCTATTTCTGCTTTATTGACTATGCCAAAGCCTTTGACTATGTGGATCAGAATCAACTGTGGAAAATTCTGAAAGAGATGGGAATACCAGCCCACCTGACCTGCCTCTTGAGAAACCTGTATGCAGGTCAGGAAGCAACAGTTAGAACTGGACATGGAACAACAGACTGGTTCCAAATAGGAAAAGGAGTACGTCAAGGCTGTATATCGTCACCCTGCTTATTTAACTTATGTGCAGAGTACATCATGAGAAACGCTGGGTTGAAAGAAGCACAAGCTGGAATCAAGATTGCCGGGAGAAATATCAATAACCTCAGATATGCAGATGACACCACCCTCATGACACAAAGTGAAGAGGAACTAAAAGCCTCTTGATGAGAGTGAAAGAGGAGGGTGAAAAAGTTGGCTTAAAAGCTCAACATTCAGAAAATGAAGGTCATGGCATCTGGTCCCATCACTTCATAGGAAACAGATGGGGAAACAGTGGAAATAGTATCAGACTTTCTTTTGGGGGGCTGCAAAATCACTGCAGATGGTGACTGCAGCCATGAAATTAAAAGACGCTTACTCCTTAGAAGAAAAGTTATGACCAACCTAGATAGCATACTGAAAAGCAGAGACATTACTTTGCCAACAAAGGTCCGTCTAGTCAAGGCTATGGTTTTTCCTGTGGTCATGTATGGATGTGAGAGTTGGACTGTGAAGAAAGCTGAGCACCGAAGAATTGATGCTTTTGACCTGTGGTGTTGGAGAAGACTCTTGAGAGTCCCTTGGACTGCAAGGAGATCCAACCAGTCCATTCTGAAGGAGATCAGCCCTGGGTGTTCTTTGGAAGGAACGATGCTAAAACTGAAACTCCAGTACTTTGGCCACCTCATGCAAAGAGTTGACTCATTGGAAAAGACTCTGATGCTGGGAGGGATTGGGGGCAGGAGGAGAAGGGGACGACCGAGGATGAGATGGCTGGATGGCATCACGGACTCGATGGACATGAGTCTGAGTGAACTCCGGGAGATGGTGATGGACAGGGAGTCCTGGTGTGCTGCGATTCATGGGGTCGCAAAGAGTCGGACACGACTGAGCGACTGAACTGTCCACCAACTGTTACTATAGCCGAAGTCAACACATTTGGATCACTTAATTTCTTTGGAAGAGAAAAGTGAAGACTTCATTTTTCAGTCAGTCTGTTCTTTCAGGCGCTTTTCCACAGTCTCTCCTGCAGTCCTCTCCTGCAGTGGTTACCTCTGTGGACGCTGGCACACGTCTCCCAGTCCTTTGCGCCATGTTGGTGGCTGGCAGGCCATTCTAGGTACAGCACTCAGTGGAAGAAGGACACCTCACCCAAGGTGCATCCCCTCCCGGGGGCAGCTCTCCGTCAACGACTGGACTAAAGGCGGGCTGACTTGCTGAGAGCTGAGACCACACCGAGTGGCCACCGCAGGCCCTGAGCTGTGCAGGGCGTTGGTCAGGGACCTTGTGGGAACTGCGCCTCAATCAGTCGCTCCTCTTGCCTCTGTCACGTCCCTGCAGTCGACCTTAAGGGCGCTCCCCAGTAGCATTTCTATATGTGACTGTTCCTGTCGGAATCTGCTTCCCAGGGAACCTGGTCTAAGAAAGTTACCCTCTGGAAAGAGTGCAGAGTCCCCTGTGCTTCAGAATGTCTTGTTTCTATAAATCTGACACCACCTGCAGCATCCGTTGCTGTCTTTTGGATTCGTTGTCTTCGCTACCAATAGCTTGCCTGCGGATGACGGAGGGAATACATTCCATGTGGGGTATCAATACTTCATTTGTACCTTTGCTTGGGAATTTCTAAAATTCAGTTGAAGTAGTTTTCTGAACTTTTCTATATATTATAGGTTTTCTAAAAGATGTTATCTTTAGTTGAGGGAAAATATTATTTGGTTCTCTTTTTGTGTGGTTCATAAAAAATAGTTCCTCATGTACTTTGTTATTGGAAACAGAATCCAGAAAATACCATAAGCTGAAAAGTGTTAGAAACATCAGTGCTTCATCCAAATATATAGCAAACGGTCAACACTATGTAATTTGTTCCAACATTTGTTTCTTTACTCTTCTATAATGCTTTCCACATATCATGCAACAATATTTGACTAACAAAGATACACATTTTGGGTTTCACCATATGCTTTTTTTGGTATTATTTCAGCCACTTCAACTGTGACAGAACAAGTGTTTCCTCAATGGATGTGGCTGTGCTTTTGTAAAATACCTTTGATGTAAAATGAGAAACCTCAAAAGAAGCTTCTAAACATATATGCACATATATACACATATATATACACATATATACACATATATATACACATATATACGTATATCACCACATTTCCTGACGCTGTAGAATTCTATGTGTAGTGTCGCATCACTGTAGAAATCCCTGAAAAACTGTAAGGGTTTTTCTTCAAGTCTGAGATGCTTCGTTTTAATCTATCCCATTCATCTTTGTGGCATCATGCTACCATTTGCTATGTGTGTTTCTGGCAATATGGTAAACTAGATTACCCAGAAAGCTTCCTGTTATAAAATGCTCTCACATATTAGTGAAAATATAAAAAAGTATCATTTAAAAATGTGTAACTGAGGCAGAAAGCATGTAAGAACATTTCCAGTGGACTAAAAATGTATGAACTGAAAACCAGAGCCAAAACCACACTGGAAGGTGCTTTGACAGCCTGGGGTGTGGGATCAGAAGAGCACTACAGGAAGTCTTTGTCTCAGTTGCACAGAGGTTTAGACCTCAGGACCTACACGAGAATAGGGGATAATGCCTTGGGACTCCTATGAGTTTAAGGGCTGCATTTGAGACTCCCACAGAAACCTGGGGCCTTTGAAGATTCACACTAGAAAACTTACCCACTGGTGCAGAATAGTGTCTGAAGGACATTTGTATGTCTTTATTTAGATTTTAGATAGAAAAAAAAATTCCTGGAAATCCATAACTATGTCAGTATCTTCACCCAGAGTTGGGATTGAAATCTTTCCGTCAGTATGGTTCTAGAAAACTCCAAGGTAATAAACTAACAGAGATCCAAGCCTCTGAAAATCCTGGGCTTCTGGCGAAGTAAATGTAAGCCTCTCAGGAGGAGTGCCCTCCTAGAGTTCTGCGAGTGCTGGAGAGCTGGCAGTACAGAGTTAGAAAGCACGTGAGGAAAGACAACACCTGTTGAGTCAGTGTCCTCAGTGAGCTGCAGTTATCCACCCAAGAACTTCAGATTAGAGAACTACTGAGGAGTAAAAATTAAATATGGATGTCAAAATCAGTGTGACTCAAGGGTGACTCCTAGAGCTTTCGGAAGGGTGGTGCTGAAACTTACTGAGAAGGGAAAGACTAAAGCAGAAAAATAACATTTGGTGGGGGGGGGGGGGGGGGGGGGGCAGAAAGCAGGAGTTTGGATTTTTACATCATAATTTTGAAGTATCTACCAGCTATTTAAGAAATGAGACCTTTACAGGCAGCTGGGTCTATCTATGTATCCATCCATCCATCCATCCATCTGCCCGATTACCTATCAGCTATCTCTCTTTCCTGTGTCTCTCTGTATACACATCTAGACTTCTGAGCATGGACATTTGGCCTGTGGTGGGCCTCTGCTGACTTCTCCCATTACAGTTCCCTCCAGCTCCGCGCAGGCACGAGGCCCCTTCCGGCCCTTTGGATGCCAAGGACTCTCGACTACTGTTGCCTCTGGAACTGATGCCTGGGTGCCTGGGTTGCATCCTGTTATATCAGCCTGTTTGGGGGTGGAGCCAGGCATCAGTACCTTGAACATTTTTTTCTCCAGTTTTATTGAGAAATAATTGACACACAACGCTGTATGAGTTTAAGGCCTAGAACATGATAGTTTGATTTACAGCTCTTGTAAAGTGCTCATCACAGCACACTCAGCTAACGTCCATCGTCGCACACAGATACAGTGTGAAAAGAAAGGAGAGAAAGGAAAGTGATTTTCTCCCTGAGGGGAGAACACTTAGGAGGTGCTCTCTTCCCGACTTTCCTATCATAGAGCAATGTTTGCCGTGGACATCACGTTGTACGTCACGCTCCAGTACTTGCTTAGCATATAGCTAGAAATATGTGAAGTGAAGTGAGGTGAAGTCGCTCAGTCGTGTCCGACTCTGCGACCCCGTGGACTGTAGCCTACCAGGCTCCTCCATCCATGGACTTTTCTAGGTAAGAGTACTGGAGTGGGTTGCCATTTCCTTATCCGGGGGATCTTCCTGCCAGAGGGATTGAACCCCGGGTCTCCGGCATTGCAGGCAGACACTTTACCCTCTGAGCCACCGGGCCGGGGAATGTGCATATTGGTTTATTTCCACGGCTGCTCCTGGGTCTTTGTTGCTGGGCATGGGCTTCCTCTAGCTGCGACAAGCGGGTGGGGCCTCGTCTTCCCCGGGGCTTCTGCGGCTGCAGAGCGCGGGCTCCAGTGCCCCGGCTGCAGCGGCGGTGACGCGCGGGCTCCGCGTGCCCAGGACTGGCGGCGGCGGCGGGGCGGGGGCTCTGGAGTGCAGAGCACCGCCGGCCGCGCTCGGCACGTGGGGCCTTCCTGGACTGGGGATCGAACTCATCCCCTGCATTGGCAGGCAGGTTCTTAACTACTGGACCACCAGGAAGTCCCTAGAAATTTGTAATTTGTCCCTTTCGGCCACCTTCTTGCAACTCTCTCTTGTTTTGCCCTCTCCCTCAGGTAACCACATGCCTGATCTTTTTTTCTGTGAGTTTTTTTGGTTTGTTGTGTATTTTCAGAGTCTGCATGTGAGATTATACAGTGTTTGTCTTTCTCTGTCTGACTTATTTCCCTTTATGCAATGCATTCAAGTTTCATCCATGTTGTCACAAATAGTAGGATTTCCTTATTTTTAACGGCTGAACAATACTCCATTTCATATGCATCTTTGCATATAGATATGTGCATGCACATACATACACACGCAACTTCTTTATCCATTCATCTACTGACGGGCACAAAGCTTGCTCCCACGCTTTGCCTGTTTTAAAGAATGCTGCTATGCTATGAGCATGGAGTTGCAGAGAACTTGTTGAGTTAGTGTTCTCATTTTCTTTGGCTTTATTCCTGGAAATGGAATTACAAGATCTGTTGCAGTTCTACTTTATGTTTTTGAGGAACCTCGTGGGCTCCTCCACACTGTTTTCCATAGTTGCTGTACCAGTTCGCATTGCCACCAACACTGCACAAGTGTTCCATGCTCTCCACGTCTATACTAGCATTTGTTATTTCCTCTCTTATTGGTGATGGCTATTCTAATAGAAGTGAGGTGATATCTCACTGTGGTCTTAATTTGCATTTCCCAAATGACTAGTGATGTAGAACATCTCTTTTATGTACCTATTGGCCTTTTATATACATTCTTTGGAAGATTGTTTATTTAGGTCCTTTGCCCACTTTTAATTGGGTTATTTGCTTTTTTATTAGTGAGCTGTATGTCTTCTTTATATATTTTGGATATCAACCCCTCATCAGATGTATATCTGATACATACCACATAAATAATAGAGTTTGCAAATATTTTTTCCCATTCTGTAGGTTGTCTGGTCCCTTCAGGCTTCAGTACTTTTTAAATCTCCATGTGACTCCAATGTGCAGCCGCATCTGGGAACAGACTGCTGAAGCGCCTGGCTGCTCTAAGCGCAGCTCTCATCCGGCAAGCGTGGTCCTTCCAGCGGCAGCATTGGCGTCACCTGAGAGCTTGTTGGAGAGGGGAATCTCGGCGGCCACCTTGCCCTCTTGAATCAGATCCCACGTTTTAACCAGCTCTTCCAGGGATTCATGCTCACAGTAACATCCGGGCAGCACCATGTCTGTCTCTGCCGAAGCTGTCTTCTCCATCATGCCTGCACCCCCCCACCCCATCCTGCTGGCTCATTCCCACCTCCTTGATTGACCTCAGGTATCCCTCTCCTGGAAACCTTCCTCATCCTTCCCCCTACATACTCAGGCTGGTCTTCAAGGGATGCCCTTACTGTGATTTTTGGCTCAGCCCCCAGTCTTCTTGATTTTGGACCCACAGTGGGAGGGGCAACATTGCTGACAGTCGTTGCTCAGTGCCTGTTGAGTTGAGTGGCTAAGGTGGATGTCAGCCAGGTGGGACTCATAGGTGTACATGGCGAGGGCCCAGGTCTGTGAGATCAGACTCCTGAGGGTTCTGGCTCTAACAGCAGCAGCCCCTGATGTGATGAGCTCTGACCACAGGCTGCATGAGGCTATTGATTTTCTTTTATCTTCGCTGTGGCGAAGGAGACTGTGGCTCACAAGGTGTGTGCTCAAAGCTAGAGGAGGAATCTGAATTCTGGAGGCGTCTCCCTCGTGGGCTTCCCTGGTAACATGGCAGAGAATGAGGAGTGAGGATAGCTTGGGTTTCTTCTATGATCTCATTAAAATTATTTCCATGATAAGTTTATTTTCCTAACTGTAAAGCCAGGACACCAAGAAGCACACTTGGAGGAAGGGGGTCAAAAAGCACACACTTCCGGTCACAAGCAGGTGAGCGCTGGGGAGTCCCGTGCAGCATGACGACTGTGCTTGACGGTGCCGCGTGATGCATGGCTGACCCTTTGAATAATGCAGGGCTAGGGGCGCCTACCTACCCTCCTCACATGGAGAATCAAGTGTAACCTTTGACTCCTTACAAATTTTACTAGTAGCCTACTGTTCACCGGAAGCTGAACCAATAACATAAACAGTTGATAAGCACGTATTTTGTATGTTGTGCTTACTATATCCTGTATTCTTACAATAAGGAAAGCTAGAGAAAAGAAAACGTTAGTAAGAAGATCATCAGTTCAGTTCCGTCACTCAGTCACAGCCGACTCTTTGCGACCCCATGGACTGCAGCACACCAGGCCTCCCTGTCCATCACCAATTCCCAGAGCTTGCTCAAACTCATGTCCATTGAGTCGGTGATGCCATCCAACTATCTCATCCTCTGCTGTCCCCTTCTCCTCCTGCCTTCAGTCTTTCCCACCACCAGGATCTCTTCTAATGAGTAAGTTCTTTGCATCAGGTGGCCAAAGTATTGGAATTTCAGCTTCAGCATCAGTCCTTCCAATGAATATTCAGGACTGATTTCCTTTAGGATTTATTGATTATATCTCCTTGTTGTCCAAAGGACTCTCAAGAGTCTTCTCCAACACCACAGTTCAAAAGCATCAGTTCTTCAGTGCTCAGCTTTCTTTATGGTCCAACTCTCACATCCCTACATGACTACTGGAAAAACCATAGCTTTGACTAGATAGACCTTTGTCAGCAAAGTAATGTCTCTGTTTTTTAATATGCTGTTTAGGTTGGTCATAGCTTTTCTTCCAAGGGGCAACCATCTTTTAATTTCAAGGCTGCAGTCACCATCTGTAGAGATTTTGGAGCCCAAGAAAATAAAGTCTGCCACTGTTTCCATTGTTTCTCCATCTACTTGCTATGAAGTGATGGGACCGGATGCCATGATCTTAGTTTCTTGAATGTTGAGCTTTTAAGCCAGCTTTTTCACTCTCCTCTTTCACTCTCATCAAGAGGCTTTGGTTCTTCTTTGCTTTCCGCCATGAGGGTGGTGTCATCTGCACATCTTTTTATGGCGGCCTCACCTGCACACTAGTGAAAGAGTCATTATACAACTTTTATGGCACACAGTTCTACAGTCATATCCATAATATAATATTGAAACATCGTTACATTTGAAAAAAGCCCACAAAAACCACTTACCTGTTATGATGGGCTGATAATACAGTGTCTCCAATTACAAGAGAGAGGCATACTGTATGTTAATGTAATTCTTTGAAAATGAAGTTATAAAACAGTAAGAAAACGGATACATTGTTTATAGTAAATGTCACTCACCTTGTCCCTATGTGGCTGTTCAGTCGCTAAGTCGTGTCTGACTCTTTGAGACTCCATGGACTGCGGCATTCCAGGATTTTCTGTCCTTCACTATCTCCTGGCGTTTGCTCAGATTCATGCCCATTGAGTTGGTGATGCTTTCTAACCATTGCCTCCTCTGATACCTACCCGTGTGTGTGGTGTGTATATATACATATATATAAATGTATATATATGCTAGTAATATCATATGAAAAAATGGTGGTGGAGAGGCTGAGGGAATAAAAATTCAAGTTGTATACTGAAATGACATTCTTGTAGGCAGAAGCCATATATGACTTAACTCTTTCTCCCCGTCCCTGTGGAGACTCCTCTCTAGCTCTGGTTGGGGTCGCTGCCCTCAGAGTGGCCCTGGAGGCGTCCCTGTCACCCGCTGAGCCTTCTGCACAGAATCGGCAGCTCCCCTGCTGCCTCTGCCCCTGGCTCCACGGGTGGAGGGCCTCTGGTGACAGGCACATGACTGCAGACTGGGACGCACCCTCTGGTCTTCGGCATCATTTTCGGATTTGGGGGGAAATTGTGTGTCACAGGAAAGAAGGAAGCAAAGACTCCTGTGATCAGTGGAAGGAGCTCCTGTTGCTTCTGGTGCCTCCCTTTGTTCCTTGCTGGGGCTTCTCCCTTCTCCATTGTTACGCTGCTGACTGTTGTGATTGTGTGACAACCTATGGCCTTTTCATCTGTTTTTCAGCGTGGTTCACACACCCCAAATGCCAGCAGAGACATAAGAAACTGTAACTCAGACTGGGGAAATGGCTAGCCTTTCATATTGTCCTTTGGTATTTGCATTGTTTTTAATCACTCTTTCTTATTATAACGGTGACATTGTCGGAAGCCTCCAAAGCTCACCATGGGGCCTTCTTATTGATGATAGCAATAGGATGCTCTCAAGGGGAGGGGGAAGGGTTGAGCGAGTAGCTGGCTGAGTTTCTTTCGCAAGCCGGTTGTGTGGGGTTAGAAATGAATGTGTGAAATATTCACTGGGGAGAGAACGGTTTGGGGATTATCTTCCCTGATTTTCTCGTCGGCTCACTCCACCTTCTGAGGGCAAGAGAGATTTCTGAAGTGTCATAGCAGTGGTGCATGATGGGAACTTATCTGCAAGGCTGATTTTATTCTAATGAGGGCAGAATGAGCAAAAAGTTATATTCAGACATTGCAGACTCCTGCCTTTCTCCATTTTTCTTTCTCTGCCTCTAGGACACTTAGGAGAAGGCAATGGCACCCCGCTCCAGGACTCTTGCCTGGAAAATCCCACGGATGGAGGAGCCTGGTAGGCTGCAGCCCACGGGGTCGCTAAGAGTCGGACACGGCTGAGCGACTTCATTTTCATGCACTGGAGAAGGAAATGGCAACCCACTCCAGTGTTCTTGCCTGGAGAATCCCAGGGACGGGGGAGCCTGGTGGGCTGCTGTCTATGGGGTCGCACAGAGTCAGACACGACTGACGCGACTTAGCAGCCGCAGCAGGACACTTAACCCCAAAACGTGTGGCTTCCTGTCAGTCTGGAGGTCCCCGCTTTTCTTTGCCCAAGGACCCCCGCTGTTGGTAGATGTGTGGCTTCCTGCCATGTGACCCTTGTCCCCTTCTCTGCTCAAATCCTGCTGTAACATCCCCCTCATAAGTAGGGAGTCAGGTGGTGAGCTCCTCTCTTGCACAAGGGAGGCCAGGCTCATGGAATTCTCCTGGCTGGATCCACCAAAGATGTTCCCAATGGAAGGTTCCCATCTCAAGGCAAAAAGTATTCTGAGACAGGAAGGTCAAGAAAGCAAAATGAGGATTTATTTACGAGTGCCTGATGAACTACGGAATGAGGCTTGTGACACTGTACAGGAGACAGGGATCAAGACCATCCCCATGGAAAAGAAATGCAAGGAAGCAAAATGGCTGTCTGGGGAGGCCTTACAAATATCTGTGAAAAGAAGAGAAGTGAAAAGCAAAGGAAAAAAGGAAAGATATAAGCATCTGAATGCAGAGTTCCAAAGAATAGCAACAAGAGATAAGAAAGCCTTCTTCAGCGATCAATGCAAAGAAATAGAGGAAAACAACAGAATGGGAAAGACTAGAGATATCTTCAAGAAAATTAGAGATACCAAGGGTACATTTCATGCAAAGATGGGCTCGATCAACGACAGAAATGGTATGGACCTAACAGAAGCAGAAGATATTAAGAAGAGGTGGCAAGAATACACAGAATAACTCATGACCCAGATAATCATGATGATGTGATCACTAATCTAGAGCCAGACATCCTGGAATGTGAAGTCAAGTGGGCCCTAGAAAGCATCACTACGAACAAAGCTAGTGGAGGTGATGGTATTCCAGTTGAGCTGTTTCAAATCCTGAAAGATGATGCTGTGAAAGTGCTGCACTCAATATGCCAGCAAATTTGGAAAACTCAGCAGTGGCCACAGGACTGGAAAAGGCAGTTTTCATTCCTGTCTCAAAGAAAGGCAATGCCAAAGAATGCTCAAACTACCGCACAATTGCACTCATCTCACATGCTAGTAAAGTAATGCTCAAAATTCTCCAAGCCAGACTTTAGCAATACGTGAACCGTAAACTTCCTGATGTTCAAGCTGGTTTTAGAAAAGGCAGAGGAACCAGAGATCAAATTGCCAACATCTGCTGGATCATGGAGAAAGCAAGAGAGTTCCAGAAAAACATCTATTTCTGCTTTATTGACTATGCCAAAGCCTTTGACTGTGTGGATCACAATCAACTGTGGAAAATTCTGAAAGAGATGGGAATACCAGAACACCTAACCTGCCTCTTGAGAAATCTGTATGCAGGTCAGGAAGCAACAGTTAGAACTGGCCATGGAGCAACAGACTGGTTCCAAATAGGAAAAGGAGTGCGTCAAGGCTGTATATTGTCACCCTGCTTATTTAACTTCTCTGCAGAGTACATCATGAGAAACTCTGGCCTGGAAGAAGCACAAGCTGGAATCAAGATTGCCGGGAGAAATATCAATAACCTCAGATATGCAGATGACACCACCCTTATGGCAGAAAGTGAAGAGGAACTACAAAGCCTCTTGATGAAAGTGAAAGAGGAGAGTGAAAAAGATGGCTTAAAGCTCAACATTCAGAAAACGAAGATCAAGGCATCTGGTCCCATTACTTCATGGGAAATAGATGGGAAACAGTGGAAATAGTGTCAGACTTTATTTTGGGGGCTCCAAAATCACTGTAGATGGTGATTGCAGCCGTGAAATTAAAAGATGCTTACTCCTTGGAAGAAAAGTTATGACCAACCTAGATAGCATACTGGAAAGCAGAGACATTACTTTGCCAACAAAGGTCCGTCTAGTCAAGGCTATGGTTTTTCCTGTGGTCATGTATGGATGTGAGAGTTGGACTGTGAAAAAGGCTGAGTGCCGAAGAATTGATGCATTTGAACTGTGGTGTTGAAGACTCTTGAGAGTCCCTTGGACTGCAAGGAGATCCAACCAGTCCATTCTGAAGGAGATCAATCGTGGGAT
Source organism: Ovis aries (assembly GCF_016772045.2). Lineage (NCBI taxonomy): Eukaryota > Metazoa > Chordata > Mammalia > Artiodactyla > Bovidae > Ovis > Ovis aries. Next base: position 278,457,501 of record NC_056054.1, read on the forward strand.
TTCTTTGGAAGAAATGATGCTAAAGCTGAAACTCCAGTACTTTGGCCACCTCATGAGAAGAGTTGACTCATTGGAAAAGACTCTGATGCTGGGAGGGATTGGGGGCAGGAGGAGAAGGGGATGACAGAGGATGAGATGGCTGGATGGCATCACGGACTCGATGGACGTGAGTCTGAGTGAACTCCGGGAGATGGTGATGGACAGGGAGTCCTGGTGTGCTGCGATTCATGGGGTCGCAGAGAGTCAGACACGACTGAGCGACTGAACTGAACTGAACTGAGAGCATAAAGAGCAGCAGGTACGTTTTCCTCAATCCAGGTTACTACATTGAGGATAAGTTTCTAGAAGCCTTGCATGCTGAATGAACTGCAGTTGAGAGGCCAGATGAAAGTGTAGCGAGGCTTTCTTACAGGTGTAAGTAACTGGAGAGGCGTCTGTTGTCCCTGTCACGCCCATTTTCCCCTTTATCTTTTCTATGCTGTGTATTTGTCATCATTCTTTGGAAACTGTATCACAGCTTTCAGCCTGCCTTAAATTTCTGAGAAGTTCTGTTTTAAGAAATACATATGAGGAGGAAAGAATAGAGACAAAGCCCAGGGAGGCAGGTAAATAGAGATCATGGATGGGATGCATGTGTGCTAACAGTGAGGGCTTCCCAGGTGGCGCTAGTGGTAGTTCACCCGCCAGTGCAGGAGACTCAAGAGACGTGGCTTCGATCCCAGGGTTGGGAAGATCCCCTGGAGTAGGAAATGGCCCCTCACTCCAGTACTCTTGTCTGGAAAATCCCATGGTCAGAGGAGCCTGGTGGGCTACAGTCATGGGGTCGCAAAGAGTCAGACACGGCTGACACACACATCTATATAAAGACAACTTGAACATGAAACAGACTGCGAGATTATCTTTTCTAGAGTTGGAAGATGAATTTGGTAAGTCTGAGATTTTTGCATTGAAAAGTATATAATACATTTGTGTGAAATGAGAGTAGATTATCAGTATTCTTTCCGAGTAGACCAGATAATTAGAAAAAGAAGTGGGCGGGGGGGAATCCAGTAGAAGTAAGATTTAATTTTATATGTAATCAGAAGAAATATTCTGAGTAATTCATCACTAATTCAAAGAGCCAAGAGAAATCTAGGGGAAGTCCCAGGAGACGTAATCAGCTGAAATGCAGAGGCTGGAACATTCGCAAAACGTCACAGTTACAAACTGTAGTGTTACAAACTGTAGCTTTAGACATAATCAGCTATGCAGAGGCTGGAACATTCGCAAAACGTCCCAGTTACAGATTGTAGCTTTAGACGTAATCAGCTATGCAGAGGCTGGAACATTCACAAAAGGTCACAGTTACAGATTGTAGCTTTAGACGTAATCAGCTATGCAGAGGTTGGAACGTTCGCAAAACGTCACAGTTACAGATTGTAGTTTTTCCCCTCATGAGACCTGAATAGTGTTTCATCAACAAATCTCAAAAGAATTTTCAGGAAGTTTCAACACGAAAGACTCGCACTTGATACAGGAATTTTCACCTAAACAGAGGAGTCTGGCTTTGGAAGGTTTGCTTCTTATTCTTCGGAAAGCTTTCCGGAAGTCTGCCCCTTAAACTTTCTGGGCTTCACTTCCTCTTTATGAAAAATGGGGGAACCATGCCTGTCACCAGTTCACCCCCAAGGGCGCTGCAGAGTGACTGGAGTCCATCTCCTCTCAGTCCTGCGCTGTGAGAGGGCTCAGTCAGCGTCAGGGGCCAATTGGTTCTGGGCTCCGTTCCGTGGCCTCAGCGTGAGGCCTCCTGCACAGGACCGGGGGCAGGACTCGGCAGGACTGACCCTGCTTCAGGGTGACCAGCCTTACAGATGCCCTCAGAGACGGGATGTGGGATGAGCCCCGGTGAAAGATGAGCGAATCCCCTGAGAGGAGGCTCTGTGGAGGGGCTGATGTGGGGCCTGCTGAGGGCGGGCTGTCATCCCGGGGGCGGCGGGCATGGACCCCCTCCGTGGCCAAGGCTGTCCCTCTGGGGGAGTCACTTGGCTTCTCGGGCCTTTGGCCCCCCAGTCTGCTGGTGGGGTGATGGCAGTGTGGACTGATGAGTCATTTGCTCAGAACAGGGCAGAAAGGGGTCTCGAGGAGAGTCCACGGAACACCATCGGGGGTGGGGGGGCTCACAGCCCCTGTTTTCCGCAGGTCTCAGTCCGAGATGCAGAGAGCAAACACGAGCAGACCTGCAGCAGCACCCTGGCCGGGCCTGGGTGGTGGCTCCTCCAGTTTCCTGAGTCTTGGAGGGAACAGGCTCCAGAGGATTGTGACTGGCTCACTCCAGGCCCGGCCCAGCACCCCGCTGAGTCCGGTGTCTGGCCCCTAGGAGGCAGACAGGACTGACCGCAGCAAGCGTGGTCCAGGCCGTCATTAGGGAGAAGTGGGGGTGGAAGGGGACACGGGGCAGCCTGTGTACATGGAATCCACACCAGGAACGCGTATCTCTGGGACTCGGGCACCAGCTGGGGCAGTGGTGGGCCTGTGTAAGCGAGGCAGGGCCTGGGGGTCCCGTGGAGAAGCGCGCCGAGCTTGGCCTGTGCCCCTGGCCTTGCGTCTCCTGGCCCCTGGGGAAGAGGCACGGAGCAGCGTGGGTGCAGTGACCACTGCTGTCCCCAGGCCCTGCCCGCAGTGGCTCTTCAGGCTCCGGGTTGGGGAGCCTGTGGGGTGTGGGTCCTGTCGTGCCCACCAGGGAGGCCTGGAGGACTTGGTGAGGAAGCACCCTCACCTGTGCAGACGCTTCCAAGCCAGGGTCTGGCGGAGCGCTTGCCCTGCATGTGGGTCTCAAGCCCACAGCAGACACGAGCTTCTAGCGGCTCTGTTTCCTACACGCCAAGCCCTGACACCCAGTCCACCTGCCGCCCGTGAGGAGGCCCGGCCGGCCGGGCTCCAGGTGCTGCTTCTGACCGTGTGCCCGGCGGCCGTATCACTGAGTCAGGCCGTCGGGTGGCGTTGGGGCGGGGACGGGAGCGCAGTCCAGGCCCGGGGGCGGGGGACTGCGCTGACCGCGCTGGTGCTGCGGCTGTAGGTGCGCCCTCCACCCGCCCCCCAGGCGGAGACCACCGCCCCCTACAGACTGTCTCCAGGTCAGTCCTGGGGACCCTGCTCGGGCCCTAGCCTGGCCGGACCTTTCTGCCTCAACAGGGAAGGTTTACTTCTTCCATTCGGGCTCAAGTAGGTGATTATGAAACCAAAGCTGAGCCCAACACAGCACAGGCTTTGTTCAGAGGCCAGAGAGAGGTGAAGTGGGAACAAAGCTCACAGCTCTGCTTCTCACCCACCTGGAGAGAGTGGCGTGATTTTAAAAGTAAAGACAAAGGGAGGAGGCCTGAGGCTCATGCTGGGGAGGCAGGTACGTTTAGGGGAAGGGCAGGGTTTTTCCAAGTTAGTGGGGTGCCACCTCCTTGATCTGTATTCAGGTCAAGAAGCAACAGTTAGAACTGGAGATGGAACAATAGACTGGTTCCAAACAGGAAAAGGGGTACGTCAAGGCTGGATATTGTCACCCTGCTTATTTAACTTATATGCAGAGCACATCATGAGAAACGCTGGCCTGGAAGACGCACAAGCTGGAATCAAGATTGCCAGGAGAAATATCAATAACCTCAGATATGCAGATGATACCACCCTTATGGCAGAAAGTGAAGAGGAACTAAAAGCCTCTTGATGAAAGTGAAAGAGGAGAGTGAAAAAGTTGGCTTCAAGCTCAACATACAGAAAACAAAGATCATGACATCTGGTCCCATCACTTCATGGCAAATAGACGGGGAAGCAGTGGAAACAGTGTCAGACTTTATTTTCTTGGGCTCCAAAATCACTGCAGATGTTGACTGCAGCCATGGAATTAAAAGATGCTTACTCCTTGGAAGAAAAGTAATGACCAACCTAGACAGCATATTAAAAAGCAGGGACATTACTTTGCCAACAAAGGTCCATCTAGTCAAGGCTATGGCTTTTCCAGTGGTCATGTATGGATGTGAGAGTTGAACTGTGAAGAAAGCTGAGTGCTGAAGAATTGATGCTTTTGAACTGTGCTGTTGGAGAAGACTCTGGAGAGTCCCTTGGACTGCAAGGAGATCCAACCAGTCCATCCTAAAAGAAATCAGTCCTGAATACTCACTGGAAGGCATAGTGCTGAAGCTGAAACTCCAATCCTTTGGCCACCTGATGCCAAGAACTGCCTCATTGGAAAAGACCCAGATGCTAGGAAAGATTGAAGGCGGCAGGAGAGGGGACAACAGGATGAGTTGGCTGGAAGGCATCACAGACTCGATGGACATGAGTTTGAGTTGGCTCCGGGAGTTGGTGATGGACAGGGAGGCCTGGCGTGCTGCAGTCCATGGGGATGCAAGGAGTCAGACATGACTGAGTGACTGAACTCCACCGAACTTCCTTTTTACCTTTTTTTGGTTCTTGTTGGGTCATGGCCACAGGCAGGCGTGTCACTTTTAATATAATGATTGTGTAAGCAGTGAGTGGTGGTGTGAAGTGAGATGTTAGTTCCCTGCCCAGGAGCTGAACCTGGGAGCCTGGATGAGAGCCAGGGATCCTAGCCACCAGACCAGCGAGGGCTAGAGGCTGGAAGCTGCTCTTCCCAGGGTCTTTGCCCCCAGTGAAAAGTGGTTTTCCATGGAGGCAGAAACTGTAAATGCAGGTGTGAGATCCATCATTAGAGACACAAGACAGCAACAGATGGGAGAGCACATGGAGAAATAGTGTGTCAAGACAGAAGCAAGGCAGGGAAAGGCTGTGGGCACTCCCCCCAGTGAGGGGGAGCACAGTGACGAGGCACAGTCACTTAGGGCAGTTCTTCTGGGTGTTTGTCTTCCTTCAGGCCAGTTACCTGGTTTCTTTTCCCACACCTGACCTACCCTGGGAGCCTCCCCTGGGTGCACACTTGCCCCTGAACAAGATGGGTCTCGAAGTGAAGGCTTCTGGGAGGAGCAAGACTCACATGGCCTGGCATTCTCCCTCGAGTTCTGACCCGAGAAGCCGGTCTTTTGCATGCGCAGTGCCTCCCTTGTCCCAAAAGTCTGGGGCGGAGATCCCGGAGCCCTTTACTCACACAGGCGCCTGCCTTCTCTTTGTCCTTGCTGTGACCATTAGCTTAGGTGTTGACAAGAGACGAGCACTGGCTATTTACTCTCTGTTGTTATTTCCATTTCAGAGGGCAAAGAGGAGGCTGACAGTAAATACCGAGACTGAAGCCCACCTCTCCCTTCTCTCAGAAACGCTAACAGTTGTAAGCATCCAGCCTGAAGCCCACTTTTTCATGCGCCATGAAATGCAAACAGGAGGCCAGTTATAAATGTCTAGCCTGGAGCCCATCTGTCTCCTACATCAATAATACACTAAAATGAACACACAGTGAGACTCGGTGTCTGCTGGAGGTCAGATTCATCTTGGTCCTAGTGAGGTAGAAAAATATTAGGTAGTCAGTGTAGTATAGGGTCAAAAGAAAAAAGCCTCAATTTCTTCTAAAAATCTATTTCCAATATCCACTTATGTTTCACATAAGCATTTCATTCCAGTAATCTATAACCATACTGGCTGTTCCAGTTTCTTGACATTCAAAGAGAATGCCTCCATGTCCCCTTGGTGTGAAGGCCATCAAACACCCAAACCCATGACAAGACAAGCGGAAACTGACCAAGGAGAAAACCACCAGGTGGTTCATTAAGTTCAGAACAAACATCTGGTCCTGAGATAATGGCCTGAGATCACAAGAGATTTAGATCAGGGGACACAGACTCAATATCATAAGAAAATTCAAGAACTGGGAAAACGGGCCGTAAAGTTGACAGACTGACATGATGAGTCTTAACCTGATTGGCCAAGGATTGCGTACATCAGGACCCTAAGCCAACCAAAAACGATTAGGTGGGTCAGTCTCAGTATTGGCAAAGATAGAAACTGTTTTGATTCTCACCATTTTAGGGAACTCTTTTCCCCTCCAGTGTCTGCTGGGCACCCTGTACTTCTATGAGATGAGATGCAACTCTGCCCCATGTGTCTCTGCATGTCCGTGGAAGGCCATTCGTTGACATCGCAGCCTGAACCCTGATTCTCGTTTCACTAATTGGTTCCATCTGGTTTTGTCTGTAGCTTCCTGTCTTCTCTCTGGACCCTGTAACTTAAAGACTTCTGTTCCAGTTCCAGTTCAGTCGCTCAGTCGTGTCCGACTCTTTGCGACCCCATGAATTGCAGCACACCAGGACTCCCTGTCCATCACCAACTCCTGGAGTTCACTCAGACTCATGTCCATCGAGTCCGTGATGCCATCCAGCCATCTCCTCCTCTGTCTTCTCCTTCTGCTCCTGCCCCCAATCCCTCCCAGCATCAGACTCTTTTCCAATGAGTCAGCTCTTTGCATGAGGTGGCCAAAGTACTGGAGCTTCAGCTTTAGCATCATTCCTTCCAAAGCAATCCCAGGGTTGATCTCCTTCAGAATGGACTGGTTGGATCTCCTTGCAGTCCAAGGGACTCTCAGGAGTCTTCTCCAACACCACAGTTCAAATGCATCAATTCTTCGGTGCTCAGCCTTTTTCACAGTCCAACTCTCACATCCATACATGACCACTGGAAAAGCCATAACCTTGACTAGATGGACCTTAGTCAGCAAAGTAATGTCTCTGCTTTTGAATATGCTACCTAGGTTGGTCATAACTTTTCTTCCAAGGAGTAAGCGTCTTTTAATTTCATGGCTGCAGTCACCATCTGCAGTGATTTTGGAGCCCCCAAAAATAAAGTCTGACACTGTTTCCACTGTTTCCCCATCTATTTCCCATGAAGTGATGGGACCAGATGCCATGATCTTAGTTGTCTGAATGTTGAGCTTGAAGCCAACTTTTTCGCTCTCCTCTTTCACTTTCATCAAGAGGCTTTTAGTTCCTCTTCACTTTGTGTCATGAGGGTGGTGTCATCTGCATATCTGAGGTTATTGATATTTCTCCCGGCAATCTTGATTCCAGCTTGTGTTTCTTCCAGTCCAGCGTCTCTCATGATGTACTCTGCACATAAGTTAAATAAGCAGGGTGACAATATCCAGCCTTGATGTACTCCTTTTCCTGTTTGGAACCAGTCTGTTGTTCCATGTCCAGTTCTAACTGTTGCTTCCTGACCTGCATACAGATTCCTCAAGAGGCAGGTCAGGTGGTCTGGTATTCCCATCTCTTGAAGAATTTTCCACAGTTGATTGTGATCCACAGAGTCAAAGGCTTTGGCATAGTCAATAAAGCAGAAATAGATGTTTTTCTGGAACTCTCTCGCTTTTGCCATGATCCAGCGGATGTTGGCAGTTTGATCTCTGGTAACTCCTGCTGCAGGTGGGGATTGGAGAGTTGTGAACAAGGACATCCCTACTGAAGGAGGTTTCAGATATTGCTACAGGTGCTCTGATCGCGTCCTGAGAATGCGGGGGCGGGGGCGGGGGCGTTACTCAGGCAGCAGGGCCCGTAGCTCTGTGTGCGGAGAGGAGCACAGCGACAGAGCTCCGCCTGCGGCCTCCAGCCCACTCCCAGGCCGGCTCCGGAACTGCCTACCAGCCCTGGAGGAAGGGGCGGGGCCTCAGGGCTCCTGGAGTGACAGGCGGAAGGGGTGACCCCCTAGTAGGCCTGGAGGAAGGGCCCACCTCGGGACCTGCTGGGAGGCTCCTGGGCTCCCACAGGCTGGGTGCTCACTGCCGAGACGTGCCTCAGGGCGCAGTGGGGCTGCCCGGGTGGGCGGGGCCCTGAGCCGGTCACTCACCACCTTCCTGCCCCTCCTCCCTCGAGGGTGTCTGGGGTGTCTCTTCCCCCAGCAACCAAGGGCAGAGCCCTTACCCGTCCCCCCACGGAGCGCACTAGAGACTTGGCACCTGGCTGGGGGGTGGTCACGTGGTGCTGTCTGCCCGCACCCTCCAAAATGCCTGTGCCGAGCAGGAGAGCCAGCGCTCAGCATGAACCTCATGGTTGGTGCAGACGGCATAGGTGCAGGGGGCTGCCCATAATGGGCGGGAGGCTTTAGATCAGGGCAGGGAGCTGCCCACCAGCTGCATGAGCTTCCTGGGCAGCAGCGACAAACGACCACACGGACGCTCCGAACAACAGAAGCCTGTCCTCTCTCAGTCTTGGAGACCAGACATCTGAGGTCAGGGTGTCCCAGCACCGAGCTCTCTCCAGAGGCTCCAGCCAAGGGTCTTTCCTGCGTCTTCCAGTTTTTTTGGCTCCAGGCATCCCAGGAGCCAACACTGTTTCAATGTGTCCAAAGTGGTTTGTGAAGTTTTATGCTGGGGATTTCTCGCTGTAAGATGCTCTTCATTCAGGGAGACCTGTCAAAGTTGACCATGATCAAATAGAGACGTTAACAGAGAACAATCAGCTTTATACCGCATAGGAGACAGATGACATACTTAAAATACCCAACTCAAGTGCTGAAAATCATTAACTTGGTTAGATTAATCACTTTGATGTTTGGGCCTGCAGCTCTCCACCCTCAGGCCTCTGCTCCAAGAGTGTACCTTTCACAGGAGAGATTGATTTCCTGCTTCCAAGAAGACAGACGGGAGATGGAACCCTTAACCTCACCCTTGAATTGTGCCCTTTAACATGCTGCTGGGGACAGGAGAAGGACTGGCCCATCTCCAGGAGCTGCAGTGGTCCGTTTTCTCCTTTACACTCTCACTGGCTTCGCCTGTTTACTAGGATGCGGGTTGGAGTTGTTCTTTGTGTGCTCACAATTTACTCCCTTCGGAAGCCACGTGGAGCCATCAGAGAAACTGAACTTCAGAAGATATCGCTGATCAGAAACCCAGTGTTCATTATTCAGAATTGTTTATGGTTTTCCTGGAGCAAATAGTTACTGGAACCACAAAGTAAGTAATAAAACTTATTCCCTCTACACTGTAACATTTACCATGGATTCATCTGAGCTTTATTTATTTACACCCCAAGGTGAGCATCTGAACGGCCCCTAGGTGTGGGCAGCAAACCCTTTCAGTGAGCTCCCCGAGTTAAGTGAGAAATAGGAGTATTTTCTCTGCATTTAACACACAGCAGGCTGGGTATTAGGAATTCACAGATTTTGTGACTTTTGATTCTGAGTAATATGTGTTACCGAAGCAGGTTTGCGTTCCCCATAGCGCGTGTGTGCTCACGTTAGCCTCTCTGTGACCCCCATGGACTGTGGTCCGACAGGCTGCTCTGTCAGTGGGATTTCCAGGCAAGAATGCTGGGGTGGGTTGCCATTTCCTTTTCCAGGGGATCTTCCCAACTCAGGGAACAGGACTTAGGACGTGTTCTGTGGATCAAGGGTAAGGGGGAAGAAGTAATGAAATACAAACCTTTGGGCGTTTGGTGTTTCTCCTGGCCCAGTTCAGTTCAGTTGCTCAGTCGTGTCCGATTCTTTGCGACCCCATGGATTGCAGCACGCCAGGCCTCCCTGTTCATCACCAACTCCCGGAGTCCACCCAGATCCATGTCCATCGAGTCGCTGATGCCATCCAACCATTTCATCCTCTGTCGTCCCCTTCTCCTCCCATCTTCAGTCTTTTCCAGCATCAGGGTTTTTCCAGTGAGTCAGCTCTTCACTTCAGGTGGCCAAATGTTCAGCTCTAACTGACAGTCGGCACAGGGTTCTGCCTGAGGCTCTGCTTGTCCAAGGAACCAGAGTTGCGCATTAGGGGCTGCTGCCACCGTGTGGCTACATCCAGTAAAACCACTTTGAAGCCAGGTCTCAAGGAGTCTCTCTACTCGGAAGCCTGCGGTGGTTCTGCAGCTCAGTCCTGTCAGGCTCGCTGTGACCCCGTGGACTGTAGCCCGCCAGGCTCCTCTGTCCCTGGGATTCTCCAGGCAAGAGTCCTAGAGGGGGTTGTCATCTCCTTCCCCAGGGGATCTTCCCGACCCAGGGGTAGAACCCAGGTCTCCTGCACTGCAGACGGAATCTTTACTGACGAAGCCACCAGGGAAGGCTGACTTTGATCCAAAGGCCTGAGAGGCTGTAAATGGCACCTGCCCTCCCAAGTAGCGTCCCTGGGAAAACCATCAAAGAAGAAGTCAAAGCAGGGCCCAGTTTCTAGAGGTACATTGTGCCCACATGACTGCCTCCTAAAACAAGGCCAATCAAACCCACCATGAGGGATCGCCTCATACTACTCAGAAACACCAGTATCAAAAAGATCTACTGAATCCAAGTCCCATAGAGAGCTTAGAGAAAAAGGGAATCCTCCTTCCCTCTTTGCTGGGATGTAATTGGGTACAGGGAATATGCAAAGCAGCAAAGGAATTTCTTTAAAAACAAACAAAAAACCTAAGCATAGGAGAACCTCCTGTGAAATGAAAATACCTCTGGCCATATTAATAAAGAAGAAATGTCACAGCCATCAGCAATTTCCAGCCTTCAACTGTGAATGAGGGCTCCCCAAACTGCTGCACCCCTCAGGGTGATTGCTGAGGAGCTGGGGAATGCAAGAAGCAAGGTGAGCAAGGAAACAGGATTCACCCCAGACAGCTGAGGTGCATATGCAGTAGGTGAGCCCAGAGGCTGGCATCTCCCATCCACAGGATGCCGAGCTCCTTAGCTTGATGCCTGATCTTTGATATCCGGACTGCCTGCTGCCTTCGTTGCGGGTTTGCAAGTAGCCTGACTTTCCCTCCTGCCCCCTTGCAGCGGTTTTCTCAGAGGTCCTGATGCCGCCTCCTGGGCTTGGAGTCCGAAACATTCCCACCAGATAAAACAATCTCTCCTTCCAGGTCGTGACTGTGAATTCTAGTCGACACTTCTGATCAGGCTATCCTGCTCTCCCACTCTTGGGCTTAGATCCAGAGAAAGTCGGAATTTGAGATGACAGGCAACTCCTGTTTTGTTTTCAGGGCAGCATGACTTACCAGAGCCAAGCCATCGGAATCAAACCAATTGTCTACAAACAGAAACTGAAGTCTAAGAGGCACCCCTCTCCACCAGTCACAAAGCTGCACAGAACGGTGCCAGCGGCCGCAGCACGGATGGACCCAGAGACTGGAATACTAAGGGGAGCGTGTCAGAGAGAAAAAAAGCATAAGCCATCAGGTTTATGCTAAAATAAGATGACCCTGACCGGTGGAATCTAAAAAATCATACGAACAAATTCATGTACACAAGAGGAACAGTCTCACAAACTTATGAAACCAACTTACGATTCTCAAAAAGAAAACGCTGGGGCAGAGGAAGCAATTAAGAGGTTGGAACGAACCTCTTCACTTTAATAGATATCAAATGGAGAAGCCAAAAGGACCTACTGAATGCTGCAGGAAAGGCTGGAGAGCACACTGTGACCGCCTCACAGGAGAAGAGGACCCAAAAGAGACCAGGTGAGCGCGTAGGTGGAACCGAGTCCAAAACGCAGCAGCAGCGACGCTGCGGCAGAAGAGCATCGGCGTGAGGCCTGGGGACGCGCGGGCGCCTTCTGGCTTCCTGCCCTGGAACCGCTTGCACAGGTGCGAGATGTGCGCGCCCCGTTCACAAGGCTGGCAGGACAGCCCTGGGAAACGCCTCCCTCACAGCGCGGCCCGGGGCTGGTCAGCGGGAAGCAAGGCAACGTGGGCAGACCTCCAAGAGGCCAGTTTCAACAGGCAAGTTTCGATCACGCCGTTCTAAACAAGTCCCATGAAAAGCTGTCAGCATCACTAAGTGTCCGAGAAATGGAAATCCAAGGCACCACGAGGTATCACCTCACACCAGCCAGAAAGGCCATTGTCAAAACCCGCACAGACAGGGAATTGTGGAGGAGGTGTGGACAAAAGGGAGCCGGCCCCACCGAGGCTGAGGATGGAACTTGGGAAGAGCCAGGACGGACGACAGTGCGGAGGTTCCTCCTGCGTGGAAACTGGGATGAGACGCGAGACTTGCTAACAGCATTCACCGAAAGAGACTCCAAGGAATATACAGTTCCTAGACGGAGGAGCCTGGAGGGCTGCATCCATGGGAGGAGCCTGGAGGGCTGCAGTCCATGGGAGGAGCCTGGAGGGCTGCAGTCCATGGGAGGAGCCTGGAGGGCTGCAGTCCATGGGGTTGCTGAGGGTCAGATACAACTGAGCGACTTCACTTTCACTTTTCACTTTCAGGCATTGGAGAAGGAAATGGCAGCCCACTCCAGTACTCTTGCCTGGAGAATCCCAGGGACAGGGGAGCCTGGTGGGCTGTTGTCTATGGGGTCGCACAGAGTTGGACACGACTGAAGCGACTTAGCAGCAGCAGTGTAAGCACAGATCCTAGGAAATTATGAGGAATATTTCAGATGGACTCACTTTGCCATCAATGGCATCAAGTACTTTTTGCAAGCACTTCTTAGAATAATAGAAAATAAACCAGAAATGAGAAAACAGGACCTAATTCATCTCAACAGCATTTTCACAGCAAAGGAAACCCTAAAGGAAAAACAAAGACAATCCTCAGAATAAGAATATTGGCAGAGATACCCACAATGAATTGGTCTGCAATACACACAAACAGCTCCTGGCTCCATCAAAAATAGAAACAACCTCCCCATGGTGGGGGTGAGGGGGGCGGTGGGTGCAGGAAGGTGAAGAGCTATTGTTCTGCTGAAAGTTTTCACCTTTGTTTTAGGTTCAAAGAATTTGTTAACTAAGTAAGCCACCTGTTCTATACAAATAAACAATACCAATATTTATTAGATAATTATCTAGCTGACTTTCAATAAACCAACACTAAAAGAAAAGAGAAATAAAAACAGCAGAGGACACATCACCAAACTGGATTTTGACCAACATCCAGACTCACACAGTGCAGAGGAGCCCCAGGTCACAGCGCACCTGGAGTCCCAGCTGGGAGAAGATCTCAGGCAGGAGGGCCACTCTCTGGTTGGGAGTTCAAAGGCCAAAGTTCAGGGTTCCTGCTATTAATCCTGGGATACAAACTGGGACATCTTCATCAATCTGTGAGCAAATTTCAGCTCTGGCTTCATGCTAATGCTGTTTGTTTTGTCTTGTAAAACTTGGAATGTTGTTAAGCCTGGGGCTTAGTCAGCCAGCCCTCCTCCAAGGACTCAACAATCTCAAGATTTGTTCCCTATTTTATCTATTTTAAAAGATGCTTGCTCCTTGGAAGAAAAGCTATGATCAACCTAGATAGTATATTAAAAAGCAGAGACATTACTTTGCTGACAAAGGTCCATCTAGTCAAAGCTATGGTTTTTTCCAGTAGTCATGTATGGATGTGAGAGTTGGACTATAAAGAAAGCTGAGTGCAGAAGAATTGATGCTTTTGAACTGTGGTGTTTTAGAAGAGTCTTAAGAGTCCCTTGGACTGCAAGATCAAACCAGTCAAACCTCAAGGAAATCAGTCCTGAATGTTCATTGAAAGGACTGGTGCTGTAGCTGAAACACCAATCCTTTGGCCACCTGATGCGAAGAACTGACTCATTGGAAAAGACCCTGTTGCTGGGAAAGATTGAGGGCAGGAAGAGAAAGGGGTGACAGAGGCTGAGAGGGTTGGATGGCATCACCGACTCAGTGGCCATGAGTTTGAGTAAGCTCCGGGAGTTGGTGATGGACAGGGAGGCCTGGCGTGCTGCAGTCCGTGGGGTTGCAAAGAGTCGAACACAACTGAGGGACTGAACTGAACTGAACTGATCTGTGGTGCTGCACAGCAGGTGATCAGGGCACACACAGTCAGGGCAGAGTCCTGGCAGTTGGAAGTAAGGCCAGAGGCCTGCTCTGCTTTGTCTCTGAAGCCTAAGCAGGGCTATTTCTTTAATTTCCCTCACAAGGACAGTGTGGAGCTTCCTTAAATGATGAAAATGACTATGAAATTAGAATAATCCCTAACTCCATACACAAAAATAAACTCCAGTTTAAACATGTGAACTAAAGGACAGATACTATAAAATTCCTAAGGCTGAACATGCTTTGACATAAATCGTAGCAAGGTGTTTTTCATCCACCATTTACAGTAATGAAAAAAGAAATGAAATTAGACCTAATTAACCTTAACAGCATTTGCACAGCAAAGGAAAACCTAAATAAAAGAAAAAGGCAACCCCCAGAATGCGAAAAATTATTTGCAAATGAAGATACTGTTGCAGAAGTTGGACTGTCGAGAAATCAAGCACCACACTTGGAGGGATGGAGAGCTCAGGGTTAGTAAGCTGGCTGTCCCAGATGAGCTAACACTCCGAAGTTCTGGGGCCCGAGCTCAGGGTGAGCTTCACTCTCATAGGGTCAGTGGACACAGTTACTCTCCACACAGATTGAGTGTTTACCCGGTTACTGTGGGCTGCGGGCAGTCGCAGAGCATGGGAGCTGCTATGGCTCACATGCAGGGGGGTTCTAAACAGAAACTTATAGAAGCAGAAAGAGAACATTCCAGACTTCTCAGAACAGTTTACAGTTCTAACTGATCGCCATGTCAGCTTGTTCCTTTCTCGGCACAGCAAGCATATCTCACAGAAGCAGAATGAGTATGAAGCTACCCCTAGCTATCCGTTTTAAGTATTCCTCTTCAATACAAGGATCTTCATTTGGAGATCAAGATTTCATCTCCAAAACATACAAAGAGCTCGAATAGCTCAATATCAAAATAATAAAACAACACAAACAACTCAATTAAAAAAATGAACCAAAGACCTAGATGGACATTTTTCTAAATAAGGCATACACGTGGCCGTTAAGGTTAATTCCCAGGTGGCTCAGTTGTTAAAGAGTCTGCCTGCCAATGCAGGAGATGCAAGGGACACAGGTTCAATCCCTGGGTTGGGAAGATCTCCTGGAGTAGGGAATGGCAAGCCACTCCAGTATTCTTGCCTGGAGAATTCCAAGGACAGAGGAAACTGGTAGGCTAAAGTCCACAGGGTCGCAAAGAGTCGGATATGACTGAGCACATACAACAACAAGAAAGGCCGTTAAACGTGAGAAGAGGCTCAACACCACCAGTTATTAGAGAAAGACAAGCAAAACCGCCAACAAAATGTCGCCTCACACCAGTCGGAGGGCCATTCAAAAAGTCTCCAGTGGTGAATGCTGGAGCAGCTGTGCAGAGAAGGGGACTCTCCTCCATTGCTGCTGGGAACTGCATGAAGGTCCCTTACAGAACTAAGCAAACTAGCACCATGCTGCTGCTCAGCTGCTCAGCGTCCTGCTCTCTGCCGCCCCGTGGACCGCAGCACACCAGGCTTTGCTGATCTTCACCGTCTCCCAGAGTTTGCACAAACTCATGTCCATTGAGTTGATTCTGTCCAACCATCTCATCCTCTGTCATCCCCTTCTCCTGCCTTCAATCTTTCCCAGCATCAGGGTCTTTTCCAATGAGTCAATTCTTCATATCAGGTGGCCAAAGTATTGGAGTTTCAGCTTCAGATTCAGTGCTTCTGATGAATATTCAGGGTTGATTTCCTTTAGGATTGATTGGTTTGATCTCCTTGCAGTCCAAGGGACTCTCAAAATCTTCCCCAACACCACAGTCCACAAGCACAAGAACCATGGAACCCTGCAATCTCATGCCTGGGTGTAGATCTGAAGAATACCAACATTTTAAAAGACACGTGCACCCCTACAGCCACAGCCACACTAGACACAATAGCGAAGACACGGAAGCAGCCTAAATGTAGGAGGGCGGACGAATGGGTGGAGGCAAGGGGTTCACAGGCACAGTGAGACATTGCTCAGCCGTCGAGAAGGACGGGACGACGCCGTTGGCAGCCACAGAGAGCACAGCAGAGGTGATCGTGCTGAGTGAAGAAGAAGGACAAGGAAAGACTGAGGTCACATGACATCACCTCTAGGAAGGACCTGAAAATGGATACAGACCAACTTCTTTTCCAGGGAGAAACAGCCTCACAGATTTAGGGGAAAAACGTATGGTTACCAAGAAAAGAAGCTGGGGAGCAGGGAGAAATTAGCTGGCTCAGGTTAGCATGCATACCTCACCATTTATAAAACAACCCACAAGGACCTGCTGTGTGGTACGAGACACCTTACTCAACACTCTGTGTAACCTATACAGGAAAAGAACCCCCAAAACATAAACGTCAATGTATAAGTGAGTATAATTGCTGTATATCTAGCTGGCCAAGTCGCTTCAACTGTTTCTGACTGACTATGACCCCACGGACTATAGCCCACTAGGCTCCTCTGTCCATGGGATTCTCTAGGCAAGAATGCTGGAGGGGGTTGCCATGCCCTTTTCCAGGGGATCTTCCCAACCCAGGGATCGAACCTGCATCTCTTATGTTTCCTGCATTGGCAGGTGGGTTCTTTACCACTATCACAGCCTGGGAAACCCCATAGTTGCTGTATAGCAGGGGAAAACCCCCACAACATGTGGTGGTGGTTTACTCACTAAGCAATGTCTGACTCTGTGACCCCATGGAATGTAGCCCACCAGGTTCCTCTGTCCATGGGATTTCCCAGGCAAGAATACTGGAGTGGGTGCCCATTTCCTTCTTTATGGGGTCTTCCTATCTTGGGTTCAAACCCACACCTCCTGGCTTTGCAAACAGATTCTTTACCACTGAGCCACCAGGGTGGCCCTCAAATCATATAGATATTACAATTCACATTATATCTTTAAATAATGAGGAGATGCAAAAGCTGTGTACAGAAACTAGAAGACATCAATGAAAGAAATCAAAGACAACATAAACAGATGGAGAGATATTCCATGTTCCAGGATTGGAAGAATCAATATTGTGAAAATGAGTATACTATCAAATGCAATCTAGAGATTCAAGACAATCTCTATCAAATTACCAAAGGCATTTTTCACAGAACTAGAACAAAAATTTTCACAATTTGTATGGAAACCCAAAAAACCCCAAATGGCCAAAGCAGTCTTAAGAAAGAAGAATGGAACTGGAGGAATCAACTCTCCTGATTTCAGAATATACTACAAAGCCACAGTCATCAATATAGTATGGTACTGGCACAAAAATAGAAATAGAGACCAATGGGACAAGCTTGAAAGCCCAGAGATTAACCCACACACCCGTGGGCACCTTATTCTTGACAAAGGAGGCAAGAGTATACAATGGGGCAAAGATAGTCTCTTCAACAAGTGCGGATGGGAAAACTGGACAGCTATGTGTAAGGAATGAAATTAGAACACTTCATAACACCATACACAAAGATAAACTCAAAATGGGTTAAAGACTTCAGTGTAAGACCGGAAACTATGAAACTCTTAGAGAAAAACATAGGCAGAACACTCTATGGCATAAATTACAAGATCCTCTACTGTCCACCTCCTAGAGTAACGAAAATAAAATAAACAAGTGGGACCCAATTAACCTTAAAAGCTTTTGCACAGCAAAGGAAACTATAAACAAGGCAAAAAGACAGCCTCAGGATGGGAGAAAAGAATAGCAAATGAAACAACTGGCAAAGGAGCAAATGTCGTTTGACCTGACGGCTGCAGTCACCATCTGCCCTGCGTCTGAAGTACACCTCTTTCTCAGGAAGTGATGGGACTGGATGCCATGATCTTAGTTCTCTGAATGCTGGATTCAGAAACCTGAATGTTGGGGACCAAAGGGAGTTAAAGCATCAGTGAATAGTGAGAAGTGTCTGAGCATAGAGAGAGGTAAGGCGTAAGGGCTGAGTGAGAGGCATTGTCAGGGCATAGAGAAGGAATGACATCTTGATGCAGTGAGTGGCAGTGTCCGAACATAAAGGAAAGGCATCAGGGAACATTAGAGGCAGTCTTAGGGCACAGCAAGGACTGGCATCAGGGCCACAGTGAGGACCAGCATTAGGGCCCATCGAGGACTGGGGTCAGGGCACAGTGAGGACCGGGGTCAGGGCACAGTGAGGACCGAGGTCAGGGCACAGTGAGGACCAGAGTCGGCACAGTGAGAACCAGAGTCAGGGCCCATTGAGCACTGGGGTCAGGGCACAGTGAGGACCAGAGTTGGCACAGTGAGGACCAGAGTCAGGGCCCATTGAGGACCAGAGTCAGACACAGTGAGGACCAGCATCAGGGCCCAGTGAGGACCACCGTCAGACACAGTAAGGACCAGTGTCAGACACAGTGAGGACCGGCATCAGGGTACAGTGAGGACCAGCATCAGACACAGTGAGGACCAGTGTCAGACACATTGAGGACCAGAATCAGGGCACTGTGAGGACCAGAGTAGGGCTCAGTGAGGACCAGTGTCAGAAACAGTGAGGACCAGATTCAAGGCCCAGTGAGGACCGGAGTCAGGGCACAGTGAGGACAAGAGTCAGGGTCGAGTGAGGACCAGAGTCAGACACAGTGAGGACCAGCGTCAGGTCAAGGGGAGGACCAGAGTGAGGGCACAGTGAGGACCAGCCTCAGACACAGTGAGGACCATAGTTAAGTCACAGTGAGGACCAGAGTCAGGGCCCAGTGAGGACCAGTGTCAGACACAGTGAGGACCAGTGTCAGACACGGGGGGACCAGAGTCAGGGCCCAGTGAGGACCAGAGTCAGACACAGTGAGGACAAGTGTCAGGGCACAGTGAGGACCAGAGTCAGACACAGTGAGGACCAGCGTCAGGGCACATTCAGGACCAGCGTCAACACAGCGAGGACCAGAGTCAGGGCCCAGTGAGGACCAGAGTCAGGGCACAGTGAGGACCAGTGTCAGACACAGAGGACCAGCATCAGGGCCCAGTGAGGACCACTGTCAGACACAGTGAGGACCAGAGTCAGACAGTGAGGACCAGTGTCAGACACAGTGAGGACCAGTGTCAGGGCACAGTGAGGACCAGTGTCAGGGCACAGTGAGGACCAGCGTCAGGGCACAGTGTGGACCAGAGTCAGCCATAGAAAGAATTAGAATCAGGACCCAGTTAGGACCAGGCTTGAGACCCAGTGAGGGCCAGAGTCAGGGCCCAGTGAGGCAAAGAGTCAAGCCGTAGTGAGGCAAAGAGTTAAGCAGTAGTGGGTCCAGAGTCACGTCATAGAGAGGACCATGGTCAGGTCATAGAGAGGACTAGAGTCAGGACACAGTGAGGACCGGAATCGGGACCCAGTGAGGCAGTCAGGCCCAGTGACGAGCAGAGTCGCTAGGAGGCGACCGCTGTTGCCGTAGAGAGAGCCCGTGTGAGAGCTCAGTGCAGACCAGACTCAGGGCCCAGGGAAGACCAGACAGTGCGCAGTGAGAAGCCCCTGAGAGCACATCGAGAAGCAGGGTCAGGAAACAGACAGCAAAAGAGTGAGGCTGTAGTGAGCACAGAGTGATCCACAGTGAGCACAGAGTGATCCACAGTGAGCACAGAGTGATCCACAGTGAGAACAATGTGATCCAAATTGAGCACACAGTGATCCATAGTGAGCACAGAGTGATCCACAGTGAGGACAGAGTGATCCATAGTGAGCACAGAGTGATCTGTAGTGTGCACAGGGTGATCCGTAGTGAGCACAGAGTGATCCATAGTGAGCACAAGGGTCAGGTGCTTGTGAGGAGTCGTAACATAGTGAGGACCAAAGTCAGGCCTTTGGGGACCAGAATCAGGGCCCTGTGAGGATCTCTATCAGTCCCCAGTGAAGAAAGAGTCAGGACCCAGTGAGGTAAATAGTCAGACCAAAGTGAGGCAAAGATTCAGGCAATTGTGAGGCAAAGAGTCAGGCCATTGATCAGAAAAGGCCAGTTCAAAGAGCAGACCAAAGTTAGACCATAGAGAGGACGAGGGCCGGGCTGTAGTGAGTGCCAGGGACAGGCTTACTGAGAACCAGGGTGAGACTGTAGTGAGAATCAGTGAGGCCACAGAGAGGACCGGAGTCAGTCTGCAGTGATGAGAGTCTGGACCTAGTGAGGATGAGGGTCTGGCCCCAGTGAGGACCAGAGCCAGGGCCCAGTGAGGAGAGGGCTCAAGGCACAGACAGGACCAGAGTCAGCATCTAGAGAAGACGAGTGTCAGGATGTAGAGAAGATGAGTGTTTGGCCCTAGTGAGGATGAGAATCAGGCCTTAGTGAGGAGAGGAGTGTCAGGACATAGGAAGACAACAGTCAGGCTGTAGTGAGGACCTATATCAGGGCCCAGTGAGGACTAGAGGAGTTAGACCCTAGTGAGGAAAAATAACAGCTGTGCATGTGTCTGGTGTGGGAGTAGAATCCAGTGCTGTAAAGAACAGTGTTGCACAGGAACCTGGAATGATACGTCCCTGAATCAAAGTAAGTTGGAAGTGCTTAAACAGGAGATGGCAAGAGTGAACACTGACATTTTAGGAATCAGTGAACTAAGACAGACTGGAATGAGTGAATTTAACTCAGATGACCATTATATCTACTACTGTGGGCAAGACTCCCTTAGGAAAAATGGAGTAACCCTCAGTCAACAAGAGTCTGAAATGCAGTACTTGGGTCAGTCTCAAAAACAACACAATGATCTCTGTTCGTTTCCGGGGCAAACTGTTCAACAAGACTATTACTGCTGATGAATGATTTAGGAACACCTTCATGTGAGATAAAAATGAGGAAAATATGGAGGTATATGTGTTCGCTAGCTCACGGTGATCAGAAGCTCCAGTTTCCTCCATGGTTCCAAATGATCACTGCAAATCCAAGTCTAACCTCTGCAGGGGTCATTTTGAATAGTTTTGACTCCCTCCTGCACTCTGGGGTCTCCAGCGGTATCACTCTCTGATCTCTTTTAGCTTGTTTTTTTTTTTTTTTGGTAGATTCTCTTAGCAACCAAATGTCACCAGAATCTATTACATATAATTATTTCAATGACTTATTCAATGTTCAGTGACTTAAGTGGGAACAACAGCACCCACCTGCAAATTTACCTCTTAAAATCCACTGCGTCAGAGATTTCCCTGGTTATCCAGCGGTTAAGAACCCGCCTGCCAATGCAGGGAACATGGGTTTGATCCCTGGTCCGGGAACTAAGATCCCACATACCTCGGGGCAACTAAGTCCATGAGCCAGCAGCAACAAGAGAAGCCACCACACCGAGAAGCCTGTGCAGCAGAACAAGAGAGCAGCCCCCGCCTGCCGCAGCTAGAGAGAGCCCTTCAGCAGCAACAAAGACCCAGCTCAGCGAAATAGAAAAGAAAAAATCCCCTGCACAAAAATGTAACGTGGGTGTGAGTGAGGATGCTACAACCATGAGTTGTTTAGTCCCTAAGTCATATCTGACTCTTTGCGACCCCATGGACTGCAGCACACCAGGCCTCCCTCTCCTTCACCAACTCCTGGAGTTTGCTCAAATTCATGTCCATTGAGTCAGTGATGCCATCCAACCATCTCATCCTCTGTCACCCCCTTCTCCTCTTGCTCTCAATTTTTCCCAGCATCAGGGTTTTCTCCAATGAATCAGCTCTTCACAACCATAGGAGATAAAGTTAAAGACAAATAAAAGTAGAAAATGACGAAAGTTCAAATTGTAAGTACTTGCTTTGGTAGGAAAACGTAAGTTGGTAAGGCTTGTAAAGAGGAACCAGAGTGAAGCTGGCTGACTTCCAGGAAACTATCTTCCCTTGGGCTCACCTGGCGGCTCAGACAGTAAAGCGTCTGCCTGCAATGTGGGAGACCCGGATTCGATTCCTGGGTCGGGAAGATCCCCTGGAGAAGGAAACGGCAATCCACTCCAGCACTCTTGCCTGGAAAATCCCATGGACAGAGGAACCTGATAGGCTACAGTCCATGGGGTTGCAAAGAGTCGGACACAACTGAGCGACTTCACTTTCACTTTCAAACACAGCTAAAGTGCCTGGACACGCCCTGATTACACAGATAATAAACCTGCTCAGGACTGTTCTTCACTGGAACACTTTGTTCAACTGGATTGGATTTATAAGAGGAAAGGGTTAAGTGTCTCAAAATGATGGAGAACAAACAGATAAAACCATTTAGAAGGCTCATTTGAGAAAAACATTCTTCATGGATTCACTCATACTTTGATTTTATTTTAGTTCAGTTGTATAAATTGTAACTTTTCATAAAACTGTGACCTAAATGCCACCAACTTTAAAGTTGGATGGGGGGAGAAGAGTCTGATTTCATTTAGGAAGAGTAACCATTATCTTTCCCTGTTGTTCAACAGATGCCATACAACACGTAGAGCTGCTGAAACAGGGTGCGCAGCAAGAGAACAAGGCTAAGACATCATTACACCTCTCAGCACTTGGTCAGGGTTTACCTGCCCTTTCTCCCTATCTTTCTGAAACGCTAGAAACTGTTCCCGGACATCTGCAACATTCCAGGGACTTTTAATAAACCTTTGTGCTATCTGGGCACAGTACAAAACATGGAAATCAGTAAACATGATGGGTCCCTTGCAATCACACCAGGGGTCCGGGCTCAAGAGCGTCCTGGAACAAAGGCTTCGCGGCCTCCGCGGGCCCCCGGCAGAGCGGGCAGGTGAGGGACCGGCCCAGCCACTCGTTGATGCAGTCCAGGTGATAGACGTGCTTGCAGGGCAGAGGCCGGATGGGGTCCCCGGGCACCAAGTCCGTCAGACAGACCGCGCACTCGGCGGCCTCCGTTTCGCACCCTTCGCTTCTGTACACGTCTCGAGGCAGGCTCTGGATGAGGAGGATCCTCCGACTGAAGGTCAGCGGCGCTCCCGGCCGGGCCGCCCCCGCCCGGCGCCGCTCCGGACCCCGCGGTCCCCGCGCCCCCGGGCCGTCTCCGCCTCTCCGCTCGCGGAAGAGGGCCGGAAACCGAGGGTTAGGGCGGTCGTCCCGGGCGCTGGAGGTGATGCAGTTCCCCATCTTTCAGGCCTGGCGGTGAGGTCCCTGTCCGCTGCTGACAGCCGGCTCTGCAGGACACCTCCTGGTTCCCAGGTCTGGAGAAGAAGGACTCAAGTTACTTCGGTTTCTCCTACCGCTGCCTCTAAGCTGACAGGGAGAGAACTGCCGTCTGGACTCTAGCTGGACTGACGAGCTATCAGCTCCATTCTGTTGCTGTTTTAGTGGCTGTCTTCCGACTCCTTGCAACCCCATGAACTTTAACCCCCAGGCTCCTCTGTCCTTGGAATTCTCCCGGCAAGGATACTGGAGTGGGCTGCCATGCCCTCTTCCAGGGGATCTTTCCCACCCAGGGATCAAACCAGGTTTCCCGCATTGCGGGCAGATTCTTTACCATCTGAGCCACCAGGAAAGCCCGCGAATACTGGAGCGGGTAGCCTGTCCCTCCTCCAGGGGATCTTCCCACCCAGGGATCAAACCAGGTTTCCCGCATTGCAGGCGGATTCTTTACCGTCTGAGCCACCAGGGAGTCTTGAATGCTCACCAGGATCCAAATCTATAGAGAAGACGACAAAGCCAGTTCTCTGCTGGGGGTCACGGTCACCACGGAGTATCTCTCTAGAAACTAAGCCCCTTTCACATGGTGAGCTCTCCTTATATGCAGTTTAACCCCATCATTGATATAACCTCATCAGGTATGGAACCTGTTGGGTCACATAATCTCATCACGCAGGTAATCCAGGGCAGCCACCTGAGTACCCACCTGGATATCAGTCAGAACAAATCTAATCGACCCCACCTCTTTAATAACGTATTTCCCCCAGGCACGGAACATGGCAATGATACAATTACGAGAAACTGGCGTTTCCTGGAATTCTGCTCCTTCAGCCTGCCAGACAGAGTGGCCTAGCTGCTTTGTGAGGTTGTGTTGTCCTGAGGCAGCTAGAGACTGTTACTAGTTCTTAGCAGCAGAACCGTCCGACTCCTCATTCCCAAGACAACAGCTAAGCTACCAGCATCCTCTGGCTCTGGAGCCCCCCCATGTCGTACTCTGAGTCTGAGAAAACCATCCGGGGTGGGTCTCTTCAGGACACACTTAGCTGCTGTCCCTAAGGACCAGAATATTTTCCAAGCTTCAAAACGCTGCAGAATCTGGGAATAAATTATCTAGTTGTATAACTGATCTTCCTGTAATGTCATTTTTCAACTCATTTACTTTCCAATAATATTAAAAAATTTGGCAATCATAGGACACAGGTTAAATAATAAATCAAATTACCTTTGAAGAAAAATTAAGCTAGATCTTTTCATGTTCTGTTCAGTTCAGTTGCTCAGTCGTGTCCGACCTCACTCTTTGCGACCCCATGAACCGAAGCACGCCAGGTTTCCCTGTCCATCACCAACTCCCGGAGTCCACCCAAACCCATGTCCATTGAGTCGGTGATGCCATCCAACCATCTCATCCTCTGTCGTCCCCTTCTTCTGCTGCCCTCAATCTTTCCCAGCATCAGGGTCTTTTCCAATGAGTCAGCTCTTTGCATCATGTGGCCAAAGTATTGGAGTTTCAGCTTCAACATCTGTCCTTCCAATTGGATCTCCTTGCAGTCCAAGGGACTCTCAAGAGTCTTCTCCAACACCACAGTTCAAAAGCATCAATTCTTCGGTGCTCAGTCTTCTTCACAGTCCAGCTCTCACATCCATACATGACCATAGCCTTAACTAGATGGACCTTTGTTGGCAAAGTAATGTGTCTGCTTTTTAACATGCTGTCTAGTTTGGTCATAACTTTCTTTCCAAGGAGTAAGCGTCTTTTAATTTCATGGCTGCAGTCACCATCTGCAGCCCAGAAAAATAAAGGCTGACACTATTTCCACTGTTTCCCCATCTATTTCCCATGAAGTGATGGGACCAGATGCCATGATCTTCGTTTTCTGAATGTTGAGCTTTAAGCCAACTTTTTCACTCTCCTCTTTCACTTTCATCAAAAGGCTCTTTAGGTCCTCTTCACTTTCTGCCATAAGGGTGGTGTCATCTGCATATCTGAAGTTATTGATATTTCTCCCGGTAATCTTGATTCCAGCTTGTGCTTCTTCCAGCCCAGTGTTTCTCATGATGTACTCTGCATAGAAGTTAAATAAGCAGGGTGACAATATACAGCCTTGACATACTCCTTTTCCTATTTGGGACCAGTCTGTTGTTCCATATCCAATTCTAACTGTTTCTTCCTGAGGTTTCTCAAGAGGCAGGTCAGGTGGTCTGGTATTCCCATCTCTTTCAGAATTTTCCACAAATTATTGTGATCCACATAGTCAAAGGCTTTGGCATAGTCAATAAAGCAGAAATAGATGTTTTCTCTGGAATTCTCCCGCTTTTTTGATGATCCAGCAGATGTTGGCAATTTGATCTCTGGTTCTTCTGCCTTTTCTAAAACCAGCGTGAACATCTGGAAGTTCATGGTTCACATATTGCTGAAGCCTGGCTTGGAGAATTTGAAGCATTAATTTACTAGCTTGAGTGCAGCACTTTCATAGCATCATCTTTCAGAATTTGAAATAGCTCAACTGGAATGCCATCACCTCCACTAGTGTTGTTCATAGTGATGCTTCCTAAGACCCACTTGACTTCACATTCCAGGATGTCTGGCTCTAGGTGAGTGATCACACCATCATGATTATCTGGGTCATGAAGCTCTTTTATTGTATAGTTCTTCTGTGTATTCTTGCCACCTCTTCTTAATATCTTTTGCTTCTGTTGGGTTCATACCATTTCTGTCCTTGATTGAGCCCATCTTTGCATGAAATGTTCCCTTGGTATCTCTAATTTTCTTGAAGAGATCTCTAGTCTTTCCCATTCTGTTGTTTTCCTCTATTTCTTTGCATTGATCGCTGAAGAAGTCTTTCTTTTATCTCTCCTTGCTATTCTTTGGAACTCTGCATTCAGATGCTTATATCTTTCCTTTTCTCCTTTGCTTTTCGCTTCCCTTCTTTTCACAGCTATTTGTAAGGCCTCCTCAGACAGCCATTTTGCTTTTTTGCATTTCTTTTCCATGGGGATGGTCTTGACCCCTGCCTCCTCTACAATGTCATGAACCTCTGTCCATAGTTCATCAGGCACTCTATCTATCAGATCTCGGCCCTTAAATCTATTCTCACTTCCACTGTATAGTCGTAAGGGATTTGATTTAGGTCATACCTGAATGGGCTAGTGGTTTTCCCTACTTTATTCAATTTAAGTCTGAATTTGGCAATAAGGAGTTCATGATCTGTGCCAGTCAGCTCCTGGTCTTGTTTTTGCTGACTAGAGCTTCTCCAACTTTGGCTGCAAAGAATATAATCAATCTAATTTCGGTGTTGACCATCTGGTGACGTCCATGTGTAGAGTCTTCTCTTGTGTTGTTGGAAGAGGCTGTTTGCTATGACCAATGTGTTCTCTTTCTCTTGCCCTGCTTTATTCTGTACTCCAAGGCCAAATTTGCCTGTTACTCCAGGTGTTTCTTGACTTCCTACTTTTGCATTCCAGTCCCCTATAATGAAAAGGACATCTTTTTGGGGTGTTAGTTCTAGAAGGTCTTGTAGGTCTTCATAGATCTGTTCAACTTCAGGTTCTTCAGCATTACTGGTTGGGGCATAGACTTGGATTACTGTGATATTGAATGGTTTGCCTTGGAAATGAAGAGAGATCATTTTGTGGTTTTTGCGGTTGCATCCAGGTACTGCATTTCGGACTCTCTTATTGACCATGATGGCTTACTCCATTTCTTCTGAGGGATTCCTGCCCGCAGTAGTAGATATAATGATCATCTGAGTTAAATTCACCCGTTCCAGTCCATTTTAGTTCACTGATCCCTAGAATGTCAACATTCACCCTTGCCATCTCTTGTTTGACCACTTCCAATTTGCCTTGATTCATGGACCTGACATTCCAGGTTCCTATGCAATATTGCTCTTTACAGCATGGAACCTTGCTTCTATCACCAGTCACATCCTCCACAACTGGGTATTGTTTTTGTTTTGTCTCCATCCCTTCATTCTTTCTGGAGTTATTTCTCCACTGATCTCCAGTAGCATATTGGGCACCTACTGACCTGGGGAGTTCATCTTTCAGTGTCCTATCTTTTTGCCTTTTCCTACTGTTCATGGGTTTCTCAAGGCAAGAATACTGAAGTGGTTTGCCATTCCGTTCTCCAGTGGACCACATTCTGTCAGACCTTTCCACCAAGACCTGTCCATCTTGGGTGGCCCTACATGGCATGGCTTAGCTTCATTGAGTTAGACAAGGCTGTGGTCCATGTGATCAGATTGGCTAGTTGTCTGTGATTGTGGTTTCAGTGTGTCTGCCCTCTGATGCCCTCGTGCAACACCTAACATCTTACTTGGATTTCTCTTACCTTGGATGTGGGGTATCTCTTCACGGCTGCTCCAGCAAAGTGCAGCCGCTGCTCCTTACCTTGGACGTGGGGTACCTCTTCTCAGCCATGCTTGTGTGCTGTCACGGGCGCCCGCGTTTGCTAGCTTGCTAGCGCTTTTCATTTTAGATACAGATATTTGATTCCAGGCAGATCATTTTATAAAACCCTGTAGGGTGTATTGTATTCATAGCAACCATTTCATGTCATCTGTGGTCAACAAACATGGTTTGCTTTTACGTTCCTGTGTCTTTACAGCTTGACTTAAGCTGTAGCATTCATGAGGCAAATGATGTTTTTTTCCAGAAATTAATATATAAGCCAGAAGACTCTGAACAAGGCCCGTGCCATTTAAGGAGAATTAGCCTGAAATATAGGAAGGACAGATTTTCAATTACTTTGTAGTTTAAAGGCTAGTTTAAAAGAGAAAATTTAAGGAAACAAAGATACCCTCTAGACATGATTCTGAAGGAAAACATTTGTGGAGCTGGGGAAATAACGTAATAAACACACAGTAGTAAAATTAGTAGAATTTTATTTCAGCAGTTGGAAATAGGACTAAAGTTTTACAGTGCCCCGCCCTCCATGGTGTCAGAACTTGGGTAAAGTGGCAGCGGTGAACAGAACCGCTGTGCCTGGGAGCTGAGGGCAGGCTGGGGGCGGGAATGCGGGGCAGAGGTGGGGGTGCTGGCCTAGGGAGGGCAGCAGGACCGGATTCTGGGCCCCAGAGTCACGACGGGTCCAAAGGGTCTCTGTCAAAGGCACGTGGAAACCACTGGGTGAATTAATGATATAACTGCATTTGGTTTTGTGAATGAGATTGTCCCTTTGGAATGGAGTGAATAATTTCAGTTCAGTTCAGTTCAGTCACTCAGTCGTGTCCGACTCTTTGCAACCTCATGGACTGCAGCACACCAGGCTTCCCTTTCCATCACCAACTCCCTGAGCTTGCTCAAACTCATATCCATTGAGTCGGTGATGCCAGCCAACCATCTCATCCTCTGTCGCCCCCTTCTCCCCCGCCTTCAATCTTTCCCAGCATCAGGGTCTTTTCAAATGAGTCAGCTCTTCACAGCAGGTGGCCAAATACTGGAGTTTCAGCTTCAGCATCGGTTCTCCCAATGAATATTCAGGACTGATTTCCTTTGGGATTGATCTCCTTGCAGTCCAAGGGACTCTCAAGAGTTTTTTTCCAACACCACAGTTCAAAAACATCAATTCTTTGGTGCTCAGCTTTCTTTATAGTCCAAATCTCACATCCATACATGACCACTGGAAAAACCATAGCTTTGACTATATAACCTTTGTTGGAAGAGTAATGTCTCTGCTTTTTACTATGCTGTCTAGGTTGGTCATAGCTTTTCTTCAAAGGAGTAAGCGTCTTTTAATTTCATGGCTGCAGTCACCATCTGCAGTGATTTTGGAGCCCAGAAAAATAAACTCAGCCACTGTTTCCCCATCTATTTGCCATGAAGTGATGGGACCAGATGCCATGATCTTCATTTTCTGAATGTTGAGTTTTAAGCCAGCTTTTTCACTCCCTTTCATTTTCATCAAGAGGCTCTTCAGTTCTTCACTTTCTTCCATAAGGGTGGTGTCATCTGCATATCTGAGATTATTGATATTTCTCCCAGCAATCTTGATTCCAGCTTGTGCTTCATCCAGCCCAGCATTTTGCATGATGTACTCTGCATATAAGTTAAGTAAGCAGGGGGACAATATACAACCTTGATGTACTCCTTTCCCAATTTGGAACCAGTCTGTTGTTACATGTCCAGTTCTAACTGTTGCTTCCTGACCTGCATACAGGTTTCTCAGGAGGCAGCTCAGGTGGCCTGGTATTCCCGTCTCTTGAAGAACTTTCCACAGTTTGTTGTGATCCATACAGCCTTTGATTACACCAAAGGCTTTGGTGTAGTCAATAAAGCAGAAGTAGATGTTTTTTCTGGAACTCTCTTGCTCTTTTGATGATCCAACAGATGTGGGCAATTTGACGTTTGGTTCCTCTGCTTTTTCTAAATCCAGCTTCAATTCTAAATCCAGCTAAATCTGGACTTTCTTTGTTCACGTATTGTTGAAGCCTCGCTTGGAGAATTTTGAGCATTACTTTGCTGGTTTGTGAGATGAGTGTAATTAATTGTGAATTAATTCAACAGAGTAGTGTTGTATTTTAAGAAACATATGACAGACAATGTTAGGGAGGCAATGGATGGATGAGAAAGAGGAAAGTAGAACCGACAAAGTGATTTTTTTTCCCTGATGTTACCGACCATGAATGAGACAGTGCTAAGCATTCTGTGGGTGCTGGGTATAAAGTGGTGGAAAAGTTGTAGTTTTTAACTTTTGATGTATTTAAAATCTAAATAAGCTGCTATTAAACTACAAATTACATTAGTGTGTTAGCCTACAGTATATTTTCAAAGAGAACTAAATTCTTCGCCTGGTTAGGCTTCAGGCCAGCGTAGCGAAGCCTGTCTGGGGATGTGTTACCTGAAGCGCGTCAGTGTCTGGTCAGAGCAGTGCTGTGTGGCGGGGGCGACCCGGAGGGGTGGGAGTGGGGGAGCCTCCCTCTGTACCAGGGCTGCTGCCCTGACCCTGGTGACTGCTGAGGCCACTGGGTGGAGGACCAGGGGGTCGGGTCCTCTTGCTGATCTCGTGGCCTGTGTCCACTCGGGCGATCAATCACACACAGGGCCCATCAAGTTCCCACCCTCACTGCGGCCCTCAGTCTCCTCCCCCATCTCCCTCCTCCCCCACCCCCAGACGCAGTCCTCCCCACTCCCGCCAATCCTTCTAGAAGCTGTTCCATCTGCCTTTAGCTCTCTAGGGTTTGGGGGTCGGGGACTGCTTAGAGTTCAAGCATCCCCACACCCGCTGTCTTCCTCGGTCTTCCCTGCCCCTCAGAGAAGTGGCCAGAGGGCCTTGTACTGACCCCAAGAGGAGGATGGGGAGGGGCTTGCAGCCTGGTTGTGTCCCATCCCCAGGAAACACAGTGTAAACAGAACCAGGGTGCCTGCTCTTTAACAGTGTCAGGACCACCCCCTTCACCTCGCCAGCCACAGGAACGCATACAGCCCCTTCTCCACTGCATCCGTTCACTCTTCAGTTAACAGCCTCCTCTGGCTGTAGGGCCCCCTGCTGTCCAAGGAAACCGCTTGGCAGGGGTTGAAGGCCAAGGCCCTTTCTCTCCCACCCAGCACCTCAGAATGTGTGGAGCTGGGACACCCCCAGGTGCCCGTCTCTGTGTGATGAGAGGAGATAGAGCACAGTACCTGAGCACAAAGAGGTGGCCAGAAGCCACTTCCAGGCTTGGAGCCTGGATCAGACCTCTGAGCCCACCCAACCCCCCGGGTCACCCCCGCCACAGAGCACTGCTCTGACCAGGCACTGACGCGCTCCAGGTAACACATCCCCAGACAGGTTCCGCTACGCTGGCCCGAAGCCTAATCAGGCGAAGAATTTAGTTCTCTTTGAACTAAATCAGTAGCCCTGTTTCCCAGTCCAAGCTCGCTCTGACCCACAGCTCAGCGATGTGGGGGAGCAAGTTTGAAGAGATGAAAGCGGAAAGGGAAATCATAGTTTAATTATGGGGCAACAATAGGAGCCCAGTAAGTCAGGGAGACAGCTAATGAGGAGCTGGGAGGTCGGTGTGCCCGAGCAGAGTGGGGCCAGGACAGTCAGAGTGAGAGTGGGCAGAGCATCCATGGCAGGAGCTCACTCCCAGCGGAGGCTTGGTGACACCACCACTGCAGAGGTGAAGGCAGAGCTTGGCCTGTCCAGAAGGGAAGGTCTTTATTTACGAAACAAACAATTGCCTGCACAGTAACTCTAATTCCCCACGACAACCTCCTGTGAAGTACCAATGTTTCTCTGTCCTGCAAATGTGACCTCAGAGGAAGAGTCCAAATTAGCAAAATTTCACTCTGTGAGAGAGATGCCCAGGGTGTGGATCTGGGTTCTGAACCCGGGGTCTGGGTTCTCCCTTATCCTCCTCCTCACTTGTGAACGAGCACCCTCACTTACAGCGTGCCTGCAAAGGGAGACACCGTTTGGTTATTAAAGGGTGCTGCTTGAGGATGAATTGCTTTTATCTAGAATATGCCTCAGCTGCTTCAAGGCACGTGCTCAGTGTGGGTGTCATCTGGACCTAGACTTTTAAAACTAAGCATAGAACAAAACTACCTTTCCCATTTGGAGGGGCCGCATGGCTATGTGAACTGGGCTTGGAGAATGAAAAGAACACTGTAGAGCGTTAAGGAGCTAGGACTGGGTGGGAGAATTAGGGCAAATGAAAATTTTTGACCATCCTTTCCTGGATATGCTGTTCATCAGGGACTAGAAGCATCTTCAGTGTCTCACTTCATGGGTAGGTCAGTTCCTCCCTTATACCCACTGCTCCCAAGCAACATGTGGGTTTCATTAGCAAAGGAAAACTCTGAAGGACAGAAAAACCAATCTATGGGTTCCATGCTTAGAGACCTTGAGTTCCCAGTGTTTTACTGGACAGCAGGTGACCATCACATCCACATGGCGAATTTGTCCTTATGTATACGGTTGTGTCACAGGAAGGAGGTATGTTGAAAGATGTATTTTCAATTCCCAAAAGTGACCAGTTAAGACTGATCTTGCCTTAGAGAGCTCAGATGAGAAAAGCAGGAGTAAGGAGGGCTTCTCAGGAAGCATCTTCTCTTTTGGTTGGTGTGTTCTCTCCCTAAAGTGTCCTTTTTCCCCAAGGCCTGCTGGTCTCTCTCCTGTATCTTGCCTCACATCTCTGCTCAGTCACTCATGGCCTCCCCTGAGCCCTCTTCCATCTCAAGGTACACTCTTTTCATAAGGAATTCTTAGTGGCCATTAACGAGCAGAATGATTTATCTGCAGATGTCCAAGTTTTCCTCTGCTTTGGGCAAGCTGGAGTTCATTTGCTGATTCAAACTAGGGTGTATTCATATTTTGATACAGTTTGGCAAGCTTTGTTGTTAGTTGCCAAGTTGTGTCAAGACTCTGGGATCCCATGGACTGCAGCATGCCAGGTTTCCCTGTTCCCTCACCATCTCCTGGAGTTGGCCCAAGTTCACGTCCATTGAATCGGTTAGCTACCCCCTGCCTAAAGCTATTCTCATCCACAACCAGGAGGTGGGCTTTTCACTCAGCTTTAAACAGGACTTTACATTCCCTTTTATGCATGTGAAAAGATGAATATGGTTTTCCTGTTTCCATGTCACTGCTGACTGAATAAAAGTTATTAATGCATTTTATTTGACATGTAAACTAACTTTCCTACTTGACCAATTTTCATGTAACTTCACATACTGTTTTATATTCTGTAGTTTTATTGTGTACACACATACATACATGAACATATGTACTCTGATTCATCTTATATTTTTTATACAATAAAATAAAATAAAATCTTTCCTTCATCCTATCTCCCTTTATTTTGGAATGCTTCCTCTATTTGATCATTATAAGGCATTTCCTGCACTTTAGTCTGGGTGTTATATTGTATGACATATTTACAAATGTTACATATCCTCTTGATGAACTCAGTTTTGAATTAGTCCCTGTCTGATGTAAACATGGCTACCTCTGTTCTTATGATTTCCATTTATGTGGAGTATGTTTTCCATCCCTTCGAGTCCATATCTGTGTCCCAGAAAAAATGGGATAAATTAATTACAAACATCTGTGTTGTTTTGCCACCTGTGAAACACAGGTACTAGACATGTTCAAATGGGCACCAAGGCCCAGGTCTTCTTGTTACCCTGGCAGAAGGAAGCTCCACCTTCCCCTCTCTGAGCCTTTTGTGTATGGGAGGGGCTGGGACTCCTGGGTCCCACTCCCAGCTGGGGCTCTGTGGATTCATGGCTGTTGACAGGGCAGTATGGGCAAGATCGGGGATCACGGCTGCTTCTGCTCTCCCTGCTTTCTGGGTGTTTCATGCATCACTAGGAGGGCAGCCCTTTGTCACCACATGAATTAGTGTGTGTCAGGCATTCCAGAAGGGGACACTCCAAATGCCTTCCATCTTTTTCATGTCCTAGTTTGTTTCCACTAGCAGTTACCTGACACTGAATCTTCAGATGCGTGCCAAGAGTGGCGCTACGGGAAACAAGTGCACAGTGGTTACAGGTCTAGTTTCTCTCCTCTGTGGTTTACTTATTTGAAGGATAACTTATAACCGAAGGTATTTCTACACTAATTACAGGTATACTATTGGAATTTCTCTGAAATGTGATTCATCTGTTTCACAGTCACAGCTGAGGATGAAGCTCCCTCCACATTCATTCCATTCACAGTTTGTTCTCCCATGAGTCCACTGCTAAAGGCTTTGTTACACAGGTGACATGCACATGGATTCTGTCTACT
This sequence comes from Ovis aries, assembly GCF_016772045.2. Lineage (NCBI taxonomy): Eukaryota > Metazoa > Chordata > Mammalia > Artiodactyla > Bovidae > Ovis > Ovis aries. The sequence goes on from NC_056054.1 coordinate 278,490,924, forward strand.
GTGAATTAACTTTAGTTAATTAATAAGGATGCATAATGACTCTTATACATTGAAAATAAACACAGTATTTCTTCATTGTGTGAGTCCTCAAGAGTGTTTATACTTTGAAGGTATGGGTGGTGAATCTTCATTTATTACCTTTACAGCATGAGTTCTCTCGTGTTGTCTGAGGTTAAAATATTTACTGAAGGCTTTTCCACATAGGTAACATTTATATGGTTTCTCTCCAGTGTGAATTCTCTTATGCAGTCTAAAGTTATAACTCCTATTGAAGGCTTTACCACATATATTGCATGCATACGGTTTCTCCCCCGTGTGAGTTCTTTCATGTCGTCTAAGGACAGAGGAGTGATTGAAGGTTTTCCCACATAGGTGACATTCATACGGTTTCTCTCCAGTGTGAGTTCTTTCATGCCGCTTAAGGACAGAAGAATCAGTGAAGGCTTTCCAACACAGGTGACATTCATACGGCTTCTCTCCAGTGTGAGTCCTCTCATGTCGTCTAAGGACAGAAGACTCAGTGAAGGCTTTTCCACACAGATGGCACTCATACGGCTTCTCTCCAGTGTGAGTCCTCTCATGTTTTCTAAGGTGAGAACAGTGAGTGAAGGCCTTCCCACACAGGTGACACCCATATGGCTTCTCTCCGTTGTGAGTCCTCTCATGTTGTCTAAGGTAAGAAGCTTTACTGAAAGTCTTCCCACACAGGTGGCATCCATATGGTTTCTCCCCAAAGTGAGTTCTCTCGTGTTGTCTAAGGTCAGAACAATGAACAAAGGCTTTCCCACACAGATCACATTCATTTGGTTTCTCTCTGGTGTGAATCACCTCATGTCGCCTAAGATTATAACTTTTACTGAAGGCTTTGCCACACAGATGACATCCATATAATTTCTCTCCAGTGTGAATCCTTTCATGTTTTCTAAGGTCAGAACAATGAGTGAAGGATTTTCCACAAAGATGACATCTATGTGGTTTCACTCCAGTGTGAATCATCTCATGTCGTCTAAGGTTAGAACTTTTACCAAAGGCTTTCCTACATACATGACATTCAAATGTTTTCTCTCCAGTCTGAGTATTATTGTGTTGTCTATGGGCAGAACCTTGAATAAAGGTAATCCGTCTTTGATGACATTCATATGATTTACTTCTAGAACGAATCTGCTTCTGTATATTAAAGGATGGCAAGTAACTGGTGGCTTTTCCAACATCTTGGCTAATAAAGGGTTTCTTTCCCACTTGAGGTATTACATACTGAGTCAATGGTAAGATTTCAGTAAATTTTTCTCGGAAATTGTTGCATTCCAAAGGATCCTCTTGAGTGTGAGACCTCTGCTTTTTGAAATGAAATGAGAGATTGTTACAAGTTTGCCAAAGTTATTCATTCCTTCCTTTCTCTACATATAAATTCTAGGGTAATCATTCAGTGATGGACTCCAGTTAAAATTCCTTCTATATTTTTAATATTTAATAAACATGAGGTATTACTCTCTTGCAAGCATAGATTTACCTTTTGTAATATCCCAACTGCAGAGATACCTATTTAATTTTAAAGACATTATTATGTTTCAGTGTTTAGGAATATAACCCATAATTACATAACTATCTGTTTATAAGACTATAAACTGTTTATAGTTCTGACTATCGGTTAATCTTTTCTTCCTTAAAACCAGACTAACTAAAACTTTCTCCTATGGAAGTCCATGATCCCAACTTTAGTTAAATCAGGTATGTATGCCAAATTTCCAACTTATTCAAGTCCCAGGTCTTCATCTGGAGGAACATGTTTATGCTTGTGAAGCTTACCACTGCACAACGTAGAGGGGCGCCCTTCTTGCAGGTATGCTGCATAGATAACATTTTCTGTTTTTTCAGATCATCTTCTCTATCTGAAATGACTAGAAAAAAATAAATTACTATAATGGTAATAATGGTATCAGTGGAAGTAAAATGTTGAAGTGACTCAATGCTCATTTGTGTCTGTTTCAAATACTGACACACAGACGGGAAAGAATGTCAAATTAGGGAATACTCTAAACAGAGAAGAAACAGATAACAACTGTCATTCTCAGGACTGAATTATGAGGAAGATAAAATGAATACGGCAAGTTGGGGAAGAAAAGAGAAGATCCTATTCATAGAACAGGACCATGAAAAGGGATGTTTTGTGAATGTTTATTAATTCCAGTGGGTACACAAATTTCACCTGGTGTAAAGCCAAGGACAATGGCAGAAAGCCTTGTGAATAGAGAATTGATGCCTTCAACATATGATAACATCTGAAAAATGTTTCCCCATGACACTGTCTAAATTTTAAAAACAGCCTACAATGCAGGAGACCCCAGTTCGATCCCTGGGTCAGAAAGAGCCCCTGAAGAAGGGATAGGCTACCCAACAGTTTTCTTGGGCTTCCATGGTGGCTCAGACAGTAAAGAATTCACCTGCAATGTGGAAGACTTGGGTTCGATCCCTGGGTTGGGAAGATTCCCTGGAGAAGGGATCGGCTACCTACTTCAGTATTCTTGCCTGGAGAATTCCATGGACAGAGGAGCTTGGCAGGCTACAATCCATGGGGCCACCCAGAGTCAGACATGACTGAGCAACTTTCACTTGATTCCTTAGGGCCTATTCACTCACTGACCAGGCTCCTCCTCCTATTGCAGTACAGGTTCTTGGAGCTCACCTGGACTCCGACTTTGTAGGAAGCCTAACTCTTCTTTTGAAAGTTGCTCTCCTTGCTCCAAATGGGAAATCACATCTGATTTGTAAAGCTGATTACCTGTTGGTAGGAGAAAGATATGCGGATTTTGAGTTCCATGCTCATAACAGTGCATGATCACAGAGCAGACTAGTGAGGAAGAACACAATAACCTCTAAAGGTCAGAACAGAGTAGATTATGTTGAAAACAACATGTACAGGCTTTGACTAGCAAAATGATGACTCTTCAACTTGTTCCCAAAGACATTAAGGACCTATCACTGCTAACGCCCATGCCCAAGTTCAAAGACAGATTATGGAATCTTCAATATTTTCATTTCACAGTGCTTTAATACTATATCCCCAAAGAATCCAATACATACAACTTCCACCAGAAAAATCTAAGTTCTATGTGGAAAACAATATATCTATTATTTTTAACACTGTGATCTGATCAAACCACAGTCCTTGCTGTAAAATAAATTTTAAGAAATCAACACATTTGTTTACCCATACAAAAATAGTGAGTTCCCACCACTGCCTGAGCATCAGACTGAGTAGCAACAAAGACCCAAAGTTGTGTAAGGAAGGTTACAGTGTAGTGGGATCGACAAACTATATCTAAGTAGTGACATGAGTGAAAGTCACTCAGTCATGCGGAGAAGGCACTGGCACCCCACGCCAGTACTCTTGCCTGGAAAATCCCATGGATGGAGAAGCTTAGTAGGCTGCAGTTCATGGGTTTGCTAAGAGTCGGACATGACTGAGCGACTTCACTTTTTCACTTTCATGCATTGGAAAAGGAAATGGCAACCCACTCCAGTGTTCTTGCATGGAGAATCCCAGGGATGGGAGAGCCTGGTGGGCTGCAGTCTATGGGGTTGCATAGAGTCAGACACGACTGAAGCGACTTAGCAGCAGCAGCAGCACTCAGTCATGTCTGACTCTTTGTGACCCCATGGACTATACAGTCCATGGAATTCTCCAGGCTGATACTGGAGTTGGTAGCCTTTCCCTTCTCCAGAGATCTTCCCAACTCAGGGATCAAACCCAGGTCTCCTGCATTGCAGGTGGATTCTTTACCAGGGGAGCCACCGGGGAAGCCCCCCAAAACATAAGAACTAAAGAAAATCTTGATAAGGTAGTTGTGAGAGTTATGATGAAGAGTCAAAGCAGAATCTGGAGTGAGAAATGGGAAAGTTTTCCTCCATCCTTGTTGAATGAGCACATATATACATCATTAAAGAGTAACTGACTAACCAACTGAGGCCAGATGACTGATGTTCTCCAGCATCACATCTCTGAACAGCTTTCTCTGGGAGGTGTCCAGGAGGGCCCACTCTTCCTGGGTGAAGTCCACAGCTACATCTTCGAAGGTCACTGATTCCTAAAACATCACAGACATCGTTTTAGACACGGCCATCTCTGCCAGGGGAGGACAGTACAGGTATAAGGCACTAAGGAAATGGCAGCTGAGTGTACAGAATCTCAAACAGTATTTTGGGTCCAATCAAATCATTCTCATTGTTGACATGAACCTCTGACTTTCAGACAAACCTACGAAGACCACACACTCTGAATACAGAAAACTTCATAAAAAGACAATGCAAGGTATGGTGTAACAAACTGTGGAGATTTCCCAATAGATTTGTAATTACAACTTCCAAATCATGATTATAAAATTTCCACTTGAAAACTGAACAGTCTTCAATTCAATTTCAAGTAAATCTAAGACTCATCACAAGGGATAACATATCCATGATATGCCCCTTTTAAAACACGACCGTGGTTAGATTATTCCTCTACATGGCCTCAGTTTCTTCATCAGTGAAATGGTTTTTAATAACCTGTCATCAGTTCTGAAAGATCTAATGACTTAATGTGTGAAGTGCTAACTATCTAGCAGCCAATTCTTAAATATAACTTTTAGGTTTATTATTCAGGAAATGGCAGAGAATACTGAAGCAACATCCAGAATTCTGCCTAACTGACTAGCATTCATACAGGTCTTGGAATCAGCAGGTACAACCTTTCATCTTACAAAGCTGAGGTGTTTGCTATTAAGGGTAAATGAGTCAGCAGCTCACATCACAGGTCTGAGACTTCTGCACAGAAGGACAGTCTTATCCTGACCCCTCCTATATCTGAGGTCTCCCTTTCTCAATTATCCAGGGACCTCCAAATATCAGTCATTATCGTCCCTTTTGTTTCTTTGTCTTGTCTTTCTACTCAAGTACATCCGAAGCCACCTGATTGCTCTGGCCTCATCCATTCATGGAAAACTTCCTCAGGGTTTAAAGTAGTACTCTACTTCCTATATTCTTTCTTCTGAATCACAGCTCAAATTAAGAAAACACTACTCCTTATATACTGTTTCCAGTTATGAAATGTGAAAAAGCAGAAATTACGAAGAGGGAAAAATTTATGACTTGGGACATTGGTAATAATGAAAATTTAGTTTTCTTTTTTAGAAGATTTTGAAAAGCACAAATATATTTTATCAAAATTTTAAGACGTTTAAATTTGAAAAAAATGTAAGTTAATGACTCCTCATTGCCTTCTCCTGCATAATCCTTTGTTTTCTCTCAGCACTGGCCAGCACTCCCTTAGTGCCTGTAACACTGGACTTACCAATGCCATCTGTGGAAACATCTGCCTCTCCAGTGGGTGTGTTGCAATGTTTTCCTCCTTACTCATCTCCACTGCCTGTATCCACCTCAATCCTAAGCCCATCACAGTTAATAAAATGGTTATAATAACAATCTTTTTTTTTTGCCAAGTGGGCCGGGAGATGGTGATGGACAGGGAGGCCTGGCGTGCTGCGTTTCATGGGGTCGCAAAGAGTCGGACACGACTGAGCGACTGAACTGAACTGAACTGGGCCATGGGCTGCATAAAGAAAAGAAAACCTCTCATCTCTTCTTGAATACATGGCATTAATAAAGACTGGAATATCTTACTATAATGTTGGGAAGGAATGACCATTTGATGAGTCCTTGACCCAACATGACCATTCCAGAATTCTGGGGAACTTAACGAAGCTCAGATCCTCGAACAACCTCTCAAGTGCACTTAGAACATGTGTGCCGGTAGAAGAATTATGTCCATACACTGGCAATAGGGCTTCCCAGAAGGCCCAGTGGTGAAGAATCCATTTGCTAATGTGGGAGACTCGGGTTGGACCCGAGTCAGGAGGATCCCCTGGAGAAGGAAATGGCAACCCACTCCAGAATTCTTGCCTGGGAAATCCCATGGACAGAGGAGCTTGGTGGGCTACAGCCCATGGGGTTCCAAAGAGCTGGACAAAACTGAGCATATACCCCACTACCAGCACTGGCAATAGAGATTAGAAAGCAATTTCTACTGCTAATTTCAGCAGAAAGAGTAATTTCCTACCCACCTGAGATTCCATTGTAACTAGTTCAGCTGCCAACTGTCTTCTGGGTTTTCACTTACACACAGTCCAAGCAACAGGAAGCAGAGCTGAGGAAGAAGAAAAAAGTCATGAGACTCTTAGCTGCCTGCAATCTCCATATTCACTTGTCATGAAGCCCCAACCCTTCACCTGGAAGTAGCTCCCAGGACAACCAAAAGAAACATGCAGTGTGCTCCACGAGAAATATGGGTAGAGCTCTCCTAGGATCAAAAGTAAGAAGGCATGGCTATTGTTCTTAGTAAAGAAGGCATAAAAGTGAATGTCACTCAGTCGTGTCTGACTCTTTGCAACTCCATGGACTATACAGTCCACGGAATTCTCTAGGCTAGAATACTGGAGTGGGTACCCTAGCCCTTCTCCAGCAGATCTCCCTGACCCAGGAATCAAACCAGGGTCTCCTGCATACCAGGTGGATTCTTTACCAATTGAACTATCAGGGAAGCCCAAAGAAGGTACAAACACCTTCAGTTTAGAGTAGAATGTGGACACCACTGAGTTTGGTGTGCTAATTCACTCACGAAGTGTGTGAAGTGTCCAGTTCCCTCCTAATTCCAAATCACAGGGATCAATGACTCATGCCACGTGTGTCTCCACCTTGAGTAACAACCATGAACTTCTCAGGTTTAATTATTCTTACTTTGTGCACTAGCAGTTTCTCCAGCTCCATTCCAGCCCTCTAGTACCTTGAAACATCCCTGCTTTTCTCAGCCCCTCATGCACTCATCTGGAATCACTCTGTCTCTTCCAGGAATTTCCAGCAACACTAAGTTTTAGATTTCTTCTGCACTTAGTTGTGAACTAAGAGAATTAAGAATATATTTTGACAGGGTTAATTATTTTAGGTACTTATTTCATTCGGAGGAATCAATGGCACCTACTTGCAATGTGTGTGCACGCTCAGTCACGTCCAGCTCTTTGTGACTCCGTGATCTGAAGCCTGCCAGGCTCCTCTGTCCATGGGATTCTCCAGGCAAGAATATTGGAGTGGGTTACCACTTCCTTATCCAGGGGACCTCCCTGACCCAGGGATTGAACCCAACTCTGTTGTGTCTTCTGCCTTGGCAGGCGGTTCTTTACTGCTGCGCCACATGGGAAGTCAAGCTCTTTTGGGGAACATACTTTCCCTAACTTTCTCTAACATCTTAGTCTACAGTCTTCAAAGTAATCTTGTCACTCTAACTCCATATCACTTACCAAGGACTTCTCAAACGATACTGCTGAAGATCTCAAGACTCCACCTTACCTCTTTCCCCTTTTTCTATTTATGTGCATTGCCAGTGTATGCCCACGTATTTACACAGTTGCTTTGATTTCTTCCATTACTTTTTCTAAATTGAAAGTGACAAAACTCATGTTTGAATTCCATTTCTGAGCTTGCCTCTTTTTTTTCCCCCCAAACTAACATATACTAGAAATGAAACACATCTCAGCACATCATCTCCCACTCTCCCCAAATATTACTCTTTACCGAGTCTCTAACCTTTTCAGTGTCTCCACCAGACATCCACGGGCTGACATTCTAGATGCTCTCCCAGAACATCTCAAATACAGTTCAGCATTGCTATGACTTCTACACTGTTCACTAGCACCCTTCATTTCCACTCAAATACATAAACACAACTTGCTACCCCATACTTATTTCCTTCAATCTGTTTGAGTGTCAGGTCCTCAGAGATCCCGTCATTGAATTCCTACCAAAATGAATACTTCACTTTTGGAGAACATGGTCTCCAGTACTCACCAGAACCAAACAGACGGGAAACCCAGCAAAGCCAAATACTCACTGAGGACACTGCCACAACATTCCAGAGTTCAGAGCATCTTTCTCTTTCCATAAAATGCATCATTTTGATGACTTTTCTTTTAATGCTGTTGATAATCTTATCAGTGTTTTAATCCAAAGGACAGTATCTGACTAAGTGGGTCCCAATCAAGATAAAATCAGGAAATTAGGCAGACCCTGTAGATGAAATTAAGGACAACAAATTGTATTCTTTAGTTCTTTCGTCCTCTAAAAGTCTCAAAAGCAAACTTCATGCCTTTTCTCAGACTTCAGTGTTTTATGATTTTGGTTGTTCTGGGCAGCACTGAGAATCTGCAGCAAATGAATCCTTCCTCCTCTTTAGTTTTATTTGTAAGAGGATCTGTAATTTAACAACAATATTCACAGACTGTGGACAGAAGAGTGGTGACTCTACATAAGTGTAAATATTTATGCTGAGTAAATATCTATCCAAAGAGAATATCTTTTGTTTTCACTACCAAGCAAGAAAAAGCTCATTCAGTGTACATCTCTTTAAGTCAGATCTAGTTGTTATCCTAATAACTGAAAAACTCTGCAATCCACAAAATTTAAGGATTTCCAGAATAAATGACTAGTTTCAGGCCTGATTTTTATTGTACACAGAATTTGTTTAACTTTTTAAATTGTAAAATAAAACACACATGTAACATTTATCATCTTAGCCATCTTTAAGTGTATGGTTCAGTGGTGTGAAATACACTCACAGTGTTGTGCAACCATCGTCAATACTCTTCATCTTGTAAAATGGAAACTCTGCACCCGCTAAACAACCGCTCCCCATTCCCTTCCCCTCCCAATGCCTGGAAACCACCATTCTACTTTCCGTCTCTAAACAGGACTTTGTTTTTTTTGGCTGTGCCAAAATAGAAGAAGTATCCTAGAAATCAGTGCAGGTGCTTGAGTCAGAACCCAGAAAAGAGAGAAAAAAAGATGAAATTCAAAAATGGTATCAAAGAGCTGAAATTGTAATGATTTTTGGAAGATATGATTTTGAACAAAAAAATATATATATAAGAATCCATTTTAACTATCATACCTAATAATACTTTTTAAAGTAGACAAATCCAACCTTAATGTACTGAAATCTATGTTTCCTATTTAGGAACATAGTTTAAAATCTAAGTAAACACATGAAAGCCAGTCTCTATGTATAACAGCAAAATATTATGACTCTAACTTCAGATAAATTTGCAAACCCATGCAAAGAAATTTTAAAACTTTTTAAGGACATAAATGTGACATGAACAAAGTCTGCCAAACCAAATTCTTAGACTAGAGGACATGGTGACAAAAAAGTCTGTGACTGCAGAAATGTGGTGCAACTCAAATTGAAAAGTCATTGCAGAATCTGGAAAATGACGTGAGTGTGTGTGTACAGCTGCACCAACTTGCTATACATCCAAAGCAACACTGTAAACCAAGTGCACCCCCAAAAATCATATGCAATATTTCATATAAAAATGAGGAATATCCAAACAGTTGATTTTTGTCTCAGTTTTGATTTGGGATGAGGATATAGCCAAAATAACTGTGAAAAGAAAAAAAAGAAACCCTGGAGATCAGTCAAATTACACCTGAACCTATATTATTTGAAACTTTAAAATAGCTCAAATTAAATACTTGAACAATATTAAACAATATATTAGGACTAAATGAACATAATATTTTATACTATGAAACAGGTGACACCTTACAAAGGGAAAAAAAGCAAAGGCCATGATTTGGTTTCACTGCATCAACATTATCAAAGTGTCTGTGTGTAAGTAACTAAACCATAAATTAGAAAAATAAGTAGGAAAATTCATTCTATATATACAAGTGTATAAAGAATAACATTTACTCAGTCCCTTAAATAATTAGTAAAATGGAAGTTAGGAAAAAAGAGTTGTCATTTTATCCAAATCTACAATTATATACACATATTTAAAACGAATCCTGGTTAAGGTATGAGGGGACAAACAGATGAGGATTTCTTGGCAACTGTGTACTGTGTGTAGGGAGCATGGTGACAAAACCTGTTACGAAATGAAATGTAATGAGCCAACCATCTCTTGGCTCAGCAATGCAACTCCAGCTTACCCAAAGAGGAGAAACACTCGGTATCTGCAGACAAGCAAATTCTTTACAAATCCATGAGCACCAACATCTCCCTGGGACAGGTGGGCTGTGAACAATATTAAAATCCTCTTACTATCAGACATTTTGGGCTGGTTCTGTTTTTAAACAATTACAGAATAAAACATACTGCGTGACGTGGATGGAATGCCACCTGGATTTGTCATGGCTAAGTCTCTAATTACAGGCCAAATAAAAAGATTTATGTTGTTAAGCTTCAGCTACATTGTACAACCAGGCAGAACACTTTCCCCCTCTCCGCAATTTTCTTTCGTCTCGGTCTACATCGCCTCCGGTGCCTATGCAGTCCCCATTGGTGATCTTATTGACCGCATGGTGTCCAGGTCCTGTCTCTAGTCAATGTCTGGGCGTGCAGCATCGCTCATGACGACCCCCAAATGGAACCATGTCCCAAGTCCCATGTCACTGGCTGACAGTGAGATGGAATTGGTCTGGGGATAGGAGAGGCCATAGATGAGTGAGGCAGGTCTTAGGCAGGACATCTGAGACTCAGATTTTAGCATGTCCTAAGAACAGCATTACAGGAACGAGAGGGCAGATCAGTCAACAGATAATATGAGCTCTCCCAGATAAAGACTTACTCCTGACTCCTCATCTTTTCCCTACTCTGAGTGTCTTGCTCAGGCCAGAAGTCACTCCTTAGTGTTGGGAATGTGCCATTCATGTCTTCAAATAACTTCTCCCCTTTCTGGCCACAACCACACATGTAGGGGAGAAATTCAATATTTGGAAAAAATGGTCCTCTACGTCTGCTGAACTATTAGGGAACAGGGCCAATAAACTCCTACATGGGCATCAACAGCTAAGTTTCTCTGCCCCTCTATACTGTAAAGCCCACACATCACACAGCAGATATGGGAAGGCAAGTTGGTACAACCCTCTTTTTCACGCCAATCCTTGTGTCTTCCAGCACCTGCTGAGCACAGCATCCCCAGGTAAGGATGGGAAGAGGTCTCCTCCTCTCCTGTTGCTGAGCTTCCTAGGCTCTTTTTCACTCTCTAACATCCAAAGTACATCATCTTTTCTCCTCCAAGTTCCCTTTCCTGAACCAAGTGCCACCTCCTCCTTGGAGAAATACCTCTGTTCTGTGCTTAATTTAAAAAATCTTGATCTTTCCCTACCAGTTGCCTTTTGACTATGCAAGAATGTGTCCTGGGGCACGTGGAAAGACACATGAACAGGAAAGAGGAACCATTACTGGCCTCACAGGCATGGGGTGGTCCAGGATCATTCTCACTCCTGCCCCTAAAGATTCCAGATCTCACTTCATTTTCCTGAGCAAGTGCAAGTTGTCTTTCATGGTTGTAATCATCTTGATTAAAACCATTTAATTTCTATTTTCCACAATAGATATCAAAATATACAATTCTATGAATATATAAAAAGTATAACATTAAGAACACTTTTAAATAATGGCATTGGGAAACACAAACATTCAGGTATGGAAATAGCTCTGAGTAAAGTACTCATCATGAACAAATGAGATCTGTGAGAACAAGTTCTAGAATCATCCAGCCTATTGTTCAGTATTTGCAAAACAAACAAAAAAATAAAGGAAATTTGAAGGGAGCATATACTTAGTTGAAAACTGTAGCTCACAGACCAATACATTAAAAACTCACATACAGAAGAAAGAATGCTGTTGAACACTGGAATACTTTTAGTACACAATAATGACAAGAAAAGGACCGAGGTCTCATGATCTGAATCTGACACAATACACTTAATTTGGAAAATTTTAGAGGATGAGATGGTTGGATGGCATCACCGATTCAATGGACATGAGTCTGTGTAAACTCGGGGAGTTGGTGATGGACAGGGAGGCCTGGCGTGCTGCGATTCATGGGGTTGCAAAGAGTCGGAGACAACTTACCAACTGAACTGAACTGAACTGAATGAATTTGGAATCTATCCTTCTCTCCCCAAACAGCTACTGCTGGTGAAAGTCCCCTCCTCCATTCTGTCCTTGGCCATCTCCATATTAATCTCCTTTTTGTCTGTTTTCATGTACCATAATGCCTCTTACGGCTTCCCTGGTGGCTTAGCTGGTAAAGAATCTGCTTGCAATGCGGGAGACCTGGGTTTGATCCCTGTGTTGGGAAGATCCCCTGGAGAAGGGAAAGGTTACCCACTCCAGTACTCTGGCCTGGAGAATCCCAGGGATTGTAGTCCATGGGGTCGCAAAGAGTCGGACACGACTGAGCGACTTTCACACCTCACACACAATGCTTCTTATTCAGTCACTTCCCTTTTTTTTACCGGTATTTTGTCTCTCCAGTCCCACTGCACCCACCTCCCTCCCTCCTCTATCTCACTTTTCAAGTCCTCACTCTCCTTTACTCCTTCCGTCTCCCGGTTCAGTCTCGGCCTGCCCGCCTCACTCGACACCCACGGAACGGAGCAAAGGTGCTCTGCCCAGGAGGACACTGTCCCATGAGGGAGCGGTACCCGCGCCGGCAGAGGATAGGGCTTGGGACAGAAGGTCACGGGGCGTCACTGGACAGGGCCGATGCCCTCGCCCAGGGGGTCAGGGGCCTTACTGAGGCGGTGACCGCGGAGGGGAGCCAGCGGCGGGGCCGGGCCGCTTCTGGAGGAGACGCGGGTCTGCGGATTCCCGGAGCCGCGGGAGGGCGCGGAGTCCCGGGCGGCTCCGAGAGGCACCGAGGGCGAGAGCGCACGTTGCGAGTGGGGCCCTGACACAGCGTGGGTCGGGGCGGGACCCCGTGAAGAGACCGAAGGCCGGAAGGTCGGATCGGGATGGCCTCGGATCCGGAAACGGATGCGACTCGAACCCGGCAGCGGAGCTCCGGGCATCGCGAGTCTCAGGGCGCCCCGGGCCAGCGGCGCGAGAGCGGGTCTGTGACGTCGGCAGGGACTCGGGCCCCGGCGTGAAGGAAGGGGTAGGGCGGGGCCGAGGCGCGCGAGACGTGCCCAGGACCGCACTCACCCGGGGGGCCGGGCCCTCCCGACACCCGCTTCCGGGTCCGCGGGCACTTACGTACGGGGAGCGGGGCCGTAGGGGGAGGTGGGGCCGGGGTGGGGCGGAGCCTCGGAAGGCCTCGCCCAGGGTGGGCGTGTCCTGAGCGCAGAGGGCGGCTGGAGCGGCTGGAGCGGCTGGAGCGGCTGGAGCGGCGTGGGGCGTGTCCTCCCGGTGGACATTGTGGGCGCGGCCGGAGCACCCCCCTGCCCTCCGCCGATTCCCGCTCGGCCGGTTCCGGGTCACACATCTCAGTCTCAGCCTTTGGCTGTGTGGGCGCTGGAGCTGCTTCCTCCTAGTTTCGGGATAAGAGTTCCGAGCAACTCCAGGTCGGAGCTGACAGTTGTGAGGCCTTTCCTAGTGAATTCTGGAATGTTTCCCTGTTCAGTTCAGTTCAGTTCAGTCGCTCAGTCGTGTCTGACTCTTTGCGACCCCATGAATCGCAGCGCACCAGGCCTCCCTGTCCATCACCAACTCCCAGAGTTCACTCAGACTCGCGTCCATCGAGTCCGTGATGCCATCCAGCTATCTCATCCTGGATCGTCCCCTTCTCCTGCCCCCAATCCCTCCCAGCATCAAAGTCTTTTCCAATGAGTCAACTCTTCACATGAGGTGGCCAAAGTACTGGAGCTTCAGCTTTAGTATCATTCCTTCCAAAGAAATCCCAGGGTTGATCTCCTTCAGAATGGACTGGTTGGATCTCCTTGCAGTCCAAAGGACTCTCAAGAGTCTTCTCCAACACCACAGTTCAAAAGCATCAATTCTTCAGCGCTCTGCCTTCTTCACAGTCCAACTCTCACATCCATACATGACCACAGGAAAAACCATAGCCTTGACTAGACGGACCTTAGTCGGCAAAGTAATGTCTCTGCTCTTGAATATACTATCTAGGTTGGTCATAACTTTTCCAAGGAGTAAGTGTCTTTTATTTCATGGCTGCAGTCACCATCTGCAGTGATTTTGGAGCCCCCAAAAATAAAGTCTGACACTGTTTCTACTGTTTCCCCATCTATTTCCCATGAAGTGATGGGACCGGATGCCATGATCTTAGTTGTCTGAATGTTGAGCTTTAAGCCAACTTTTTCACTCTCCTCTTTCACTTCCATCAAGAGGCTTTTTAGCTCCTCTTCAATTTCTGCCATAAGGGTGGTGTCATCTGCATATCTGAGGTGATTGATATTTCTCCCGGCAATCTTGATTCCAGCTTGTGTTTCTTCCAGTCCAGCGTTTCTCATGATGTACTCTGCATAGAAGTTAAATAAGCAGGGTGACAATATCCAGCCTTGACGCACTCCTTTTCCTATTTGGAACCAGTCTGTTGTTCCATGTCCAGTTTAAGTGTTGCTTCGTGACCTGCATACAGATTTCTCAAGAGGCAGGTGAGGTGGTCTGATATTCCCTTCTCTTTCAGAATTTCCCACAGTTTCTTGTGATCCACACAGTCAAAGGCTTTGGCATCGTCAATAAAGCAGAAATAGATGTTTTTCTGGAACTCTCATGCTTTTTCCATGATCCAGCAGATGTTGGCAATTTGATCTCTGGTTCTTCAGCCTTTTCTAAAACCAGCCTGAACATCAGGGAGTTCACGGTTCATGTATTGCTGAAGGCTGGCTTGGAGAATTTTGAGCATTACTTTCCTAGCATGTGAGATGAGTGCAATTGTGCGGTAGTTTGAGCATTCTTTGGCATTGCCTTTCTTTGGAATTGGAATGAAAACTGACCTTTTCCAGTCCTGTGGCCACTGCTGAATTTTCCAAATTTGCTGGCATACTGAGTGCAGCACTTTCACAGCATCATCTTTCAAGATTTGAAACAGCTCCACTGGAATGCCATCACCTCCACTAGCATTGTTCGTAGTGATGCTTCTTAAGACCCACTTGACTTCACATTCCAGGATGTCTGGCTCTAGATGAGTGTTCACACCATCGTGATTATCTTGGTTGTGAAGATCTTTTTGTACAGTTCTTCTGTGTATTCTTGCCAGCTATTCTTAATATCTTCTGCTTCTGTTAAGTCCATATCATTTCTGTCCTTTGTCGAGCCCATCTTTGCATGAAATGTTCCCCTGGTATCTCTACTTTTCTTGAAGAGATCTCTAGTCTTTCCCATTCTGTTGTTTTCCTCTATTTCTTTGCATTGATTGCTGAAGAAAGCTTTCTTATCTCTGTTTCCCTGTTACCATGTGGAAAACAGGTTAAGCTGAAATCACCTTTCGCTCCTGGAGACTCCTGTCAGAATTCAGCCTCTGGCGGGGACCTGGCTGGGCCCAGCTGGGCCCTGCGGTTCCTGCCCTCCCTGTGCTGGAAATGGTCTGCACTGGTGATGGAAACCAAAAAGAAGAGGGTTTCCCTTTCTGTCCCCATTCACCAGGGAGGCAGCTCGAGCCCTGAGCTCACTGCTGGGGACTTCATGTCATGTCCATGACAGTGTGGACAGTCTCCTAATTCAAGTCATTGATTTATAGATATATTTTCACATTGACCTTATCTATATTCCCACGGCTATCTGAAATAATGTTCAGTTCAGTCGCTCAGTTGTGTCTGACTCTTTGTGACCCCATGGACTGCAGCACGCCAGGCTTCCCTGTCCATCACCAACTCCGGGAGATTTCTCAAACTGTTGTCCATTGAGTCGGTGATGCCATCCAACCATCTCATCCTCTGTCCTCCCCTTCTCCTCCTGCCTTCAATCTTTCCCAGCATCAGGGTCTTTTCCAATGAGTCAGTTCTTGCATCAGGTGACCAAAGTATTGGAGCGTCAGCTTCAACATCAGTCCTTGCAATGAATATTCAGGACTGATTTCCTTTAGGATTGGTTGGATCTCCTTGCTGTCCAAGGGACTTTCAAGAGTCTTCTCCAACACCACAGTTCAAAAATATCAATTCTTTGGCACTCAGCTTTCTTTATGGTCCAACTCTCACATCCGTACATGACTACTGGATTAAACCATAGCTTTGACTAGATGGACCTTTGTTGGAAACATCGGAAAATAATCTTGTCAGAAAATGTTGTCAGGAAATAATGTTAGTGTTAAAGAAGAAACATCAGTGACATTTGTTAAAGCTGATAAAATAAAATTTGTAAACATAAAATTATCTGTGTTTGTTTGGGCCTTCTCCCTCCATAATGTGCCTGTGAATTTGCGTGCACATTAGCCAGAGCTCCTCAAAGATGGGACTGCCTGCTCAACCACAATATTGCTTTTTTTCCTTTTCTTCTGAAGCTAGCAATTGCTGTTATTAAGTCACTAAGTTGGAGTTTCCTGGTGGCTCAGACAGTAAAGGGTCTGCCTACAATGTGGGAGACCCAAGTTTGATCCCTGGGTCAGGAAGATCCCCTGAGAAGGAAATGGCAACCCACTCCAGTATTCTTGCCTGGAAAATCCCATGGATGGAGGAACCTGGTAGGCTACAGTCCTTGGGGTCGCAAAGAGCCGGACACGACTGAGTGACTCCACTTTCACTTTCAGTCACTAAGTTATGTCCAACTGTTTGTGACCCCATGGACTGCAGCACCCCAGACTTCCTTGTCTGCCGAGGTCCAGCCTCAGCAGAGTCCAGGGATATCCTCAGGATGGACGACGTCGGCGAATGAAGAAAGATAGAGAAAGATAAGGAAAGAATGACACTGGGTGACCAAGCTTCAGTGAGCGAGGCCCATTTTACTTTATTTTCCTGGGGGCTTTTATACCCTGAGTTGTACATACAGCAAGGTGAAAAATGCAGAGTCAGCTCAACATTCCATCAGTAATAACTTTTATCAATATCAGGTTCCTTCTTGTAAGAGTCTTATTTTTTGTACATCATCTTCTGTCCCAGAGGCCTGTTGATATTTCATGACTTCTTTTTGATAAATGTTGGCCAGCCAGAATAATAATCTTCCCTTAAAGTGTTTCTTCTTAAATTCTTAGCCTGCGTCACCCTTAAAGTACAGAGTTATATTTTTATGGGCAAAGATTCAGTGGGTTACAGCAAAGAAAGAACTTATTAACTCAACGTCTAATGTTGCTAATGCTAAAGCTACTGCTTGTTATTTGTATATCTTAACTATATGCACTCCCAGGAACACAATGGATAAGGGATGTGAGAACTTGGCAGCAAGCATAGGCTCAACAATGTTGCAAGAGTCTGGATAAACCTGCCAAGTAAGCTAGAATGCTAACAGAGGGTTTGAAACACTCCATTCATGCCCAGGAGATTTATTAACTTACCAGAGAAAGGTGGTTGGGGGACAGCTCCCTGCTAATGTCAGAAGAGCTGGTGAAAGACATAAAATAGTAAGACAGACAGATTCTGGTTTGGGGGTAGATGCTCGAGCAGGTCCAGGGGGTCCGTTGAGTCCTGAGGCCTTGCTTATCAGGACTTTTCTGCATGACCTTGTCCTGCATGACCTTGTCATGGGTGGGATCTCCCCTGCTTGCTCCCGGCACTTGTCCTTCACTATCTCCCTGAGTTTGCTCAAACTCATGTTCATTGAGTCAGTGGTGCCATCTGACCATCTAGTCCTGTGATGCTTGCTTCTCCTTCTGCCCTCAATGTTTCCCAGCATCAGGGTCATCTCCAAGGACTCAGCTCTTGGAATCAGATGGCCAAAGAATTGGAGCTTCAGCTCCAGCATCAGTCCTTCCAGCGAATATTTAGGGGTGATTTAACTTGTTAAAAGAATAGTGCTCTCTTCTGGCTCTGTAGGGGCCATGGTGACTTCCGCTTGCTATGTTTGAGTTCACCTGGCTATGCATTTTGGTGAACTTTCTGTAAAACATCAGTGTATCATTTTGAGGCGTGATCCTTTGTCTCAAAAATATATATGACCATGCCCTCAATTTCTAACAGGAAGAAACAGGCTCAGAGCTTTCTGAGAATCTGCTTCCCAGTTTATAATCTTCAGTATGACTCCAATAAAAATTCCCTCTTTTCTTCTTAATTCTTAATTGAATTTTCCTTAACAAAGCGCAGTAAAGAAGATTTTATTCTGGGGTGGGCTGTGTCAACACTGGTAAAGGAACCAGTAAAATGGGATTTCGTATTGGGTGAGAGAGATTGGGTAGAATAGAACAGGAAAGACTGGGAGCTGCCTGGGGCTCAGATCATGACTCCTTATTGCAAGATTCAGACTCAAATTGAAGAAAGTAGGGAAAACCACTAGACCATTCAGGTATGACCTAAATAAAATCCCTTACAATTATACAGTGGAAGTGACAAATAAATTCTAGGGATTAGATCTGATAGAGTAAGTGCCTGAAGAACTATGGATGGAGGTTTGTGACTTTGTACAGGAGGCAGGGATCAAGAACATCCCCAAGAAAAAGAAATGCAAAAAGGCGAAATGGTTATATGAGGAGGCCTTACAAATAGCTGTGAAAAGAAGAGAAGCAAAAGGCAAAGGAAAGATATACCCATTTAAATGCAGAGTTCCAAAGAATAGCAAGGAGAGATAAGAAAGCCTTCCTCAGTGATCAATGCAAAGAAATAGAGGAAAACAACAGAATGGGAAAGATTATAGATCTCTGCAAGAAAATTAGAGATACCAAGGAAACATTTCACGCAAAGGTAGGCACAATAAAGAACAGAAATGGTGTGGACCTAACAGAAGCAGAAAATATTAAGAAAAGGTGGCAAGAATATACAGAAGAACTGTACAAAAAAAGAGCTTCATGACCCAGATAATCATGACGGTGTGATCACTCATCTAGAGCCAGACATCCTGGATGTGAAGTCAAGTGGGCCTTAGGGAGCATCACTATGAATAAAGCTAGTGGAGGTGGTAGAATTCCAGTTGAGCTGTTTCGAATCCTGAAAGATGATGCTGTGAAAGTGCTGCACTCAATATGCCAGCAAATTTGGAAAACTCAGCAGTGGCCACAGGACTGGAAAATGTCAGTTTCCATTCCAATCCCAAAGAAAGGCAATGCCAAAGAATGCTCAAACTACTGCACAATTGCACTCATCTCACATGCTAGCAAAGTAATGCTCAAAATTCTCTAAGGCAGGCTTCAACAATACATGAACCATGAACTTCCAGATGTTCAAGCTGGTCTTAGAAAAGGCAGAAGAGCCAGAAAGCAAATTGCCAACATCCACTGGATCATCAAAAAAGCAAGAGAGTTCCAGAAAAACATCTATTTCTGCTTTATTGACTATGCCAAAGCCTTTGACTGTGTGGATCACAATCAACTGTGGAAAATTCTGAAAGAGATGAGAATACAGACCACCTGACCTGCCTCTTGAGAAATCTGTATGCAGGTCAGGAAGCAACAGTTAGAACTGGACATGGAACAACAGACTGGTTCCAAATAGGAAAAGGAGTGCGTCAAGGCTGTATCTTGTCACCCTGCTTATTTAACTTCTATGTAGAGTACATCATGAGAAACGCTGGACTGGAAGAAACACAAGCTGGAATCAAGATTGCTGGGAGAAATATCAATCACCTCAGATATGCAGATGACACCACCCTTATGGCAGAAAGTGAGGAAGAACTAAAGAACCTCTTGATGAAAGTGAAAGAGGAGAGTGAAAAAGTTGGCTTAAAGCTCAACATTCAGAAAACGAAGATCATGGCATCTGGTCCCAATACTTCATGGCACATAGATGGAGAAACAGTGGAAACAGTGGCAGACTTTATTTCTGCGGGTTCCAGAATCACAGCAGATGGTGACTGCAGCCATGAAATAAAAAGACACTTACTCCTTGGAAGATAGTTTATGACCAACCTAGACAGCATGTTAAAAAGAAGAGACATTACTTAGCCAACAAAGGTTCGTCTAGTCAAGGCTATGGTTTTTCCAGTGGTCATGTATGGATATGAGTGTTGAACTATAAAGAAAGCTGAGCGCCAAAGAATTGATGCTTTTGAATCGTGGTGTTGGTGAAGACTCTTGAGAGTCCCTTGGACTGCAAAGAGATCCAACCAATCCTAAAGGAAATCAGTCATGAAATATTCATTGGAAGGACTGATGCTGAAGCTGAAACTCCAGTGCTTTGGCCACCTGATGTGAAGAGCTGACTCATTTGAAAAGACTCCGATGCTGGAAAAGATTGAAGGTGGGAGGAGAAGGGGATGATAGAGGATGAGATGGTTGGATGGCATCACTGACTCAATGGACATGACTTTGAGCAAGCTCTGGGAGATGGTGATGGCCAGGAACGACTGGGGTGCTGCAGTCCATGGGGTCACAAAGAGTCAGACACGACTGATTAACTGAACTATTTCCATATATGAAAATCAAATTTTCTATGTTTCCTATATGAAAATATGGGTGTATATTTCCATTTAAGAAAATCAGATTTTTGTATTTTTTTTGTGTGAAATATGGGTGTGTATTTCCGTATGTGAAAATCTTATTTTCTATATTTCCTTTATGAAAATAGGAGTTCAGATTTTAGTTTAGCTCTCTTGATAGTTTTTTTTCTCTCCTGCAGATTCTGTCCCTGATAGAGGCTGTTACCAATGTACATTCCCACGGACAGTGTACGTGTGTTCCCTTTCCTCCAGGCTCTTTCCTGCCTTTATTGTTTGTGAACTTGTGAGGATACACATTCTGAATGGTGGGGTCTGATTTCTAGCTGTCATTTTGTTTGGCATTCCTGCAGCAATTAGGATGCTGACCATCACGTCCCATGAGGCTGTGTGGCATTTTACTTAAATTTCTTTTTAAAGAGTGTGAGAAAAATTACCAGGGTGTCACAGTCTTTGTAGACCAGGACCTAGAGACTGGAGTTGATGAGAAGAGGGACGCAGAGGACCCAAGTCTCGAGTGAAACAAGGGTGGCTTATTTGCAGAAATGCATGTTTATATATCTTCATACAAGACAGCTTTAGGCAGTAAAAAAAAAATTGAGCAAAAAGAAAACCAAGCAAATAACAATCTTCAAAGGGCCAGAAAGCATTCAATATCTTGAGCAAGAGGGGCATAACTGAATAGGTTACATTTAAGTAAGGTCAGTGAAGGGAGTCACCAAAGGGTCACTGAAGGGTCACTGAAGGGTCACTGAAAGGAATCCAAGCAGGCGCCCCTTCTCATGATCTCAGTCCTGAGACTGCGTGCAGCTCTGCTGGCTCCTGTTTTGCAGGAACTGATAAGGGATCGAGTGTCCTTGAGAAACAGCACACAAAAGAAGAACATATTGGATCCCTTAGAGTCGAATGTCCCTGACACCAGTGGCAAGTGACTTTTAGACAGTCAGGCATGTTTGGAATTTATTTCGGCAATCCCTGCCGCAGGATATTTGCTGAGAGCAGCGGTCACAGCTGTGCCCCAGGCCTTGGGAGTTAGAGGAGCCAGGAAGCACCAGTGGTCACGCTGCAGTCACAGGAAGTGTCCACAAAGAGCTGCACGTCTCCACACCCGCCTTTGGTTCCTGCAGCGAAAGGAGCCTGAGGAAAGCTGGCTTCCTGGACTGTGAAGCAGAGTGGAACGTACCTGGGCAAACGTGAAAGGCTTCTGTCCCAGCACTTCTTCCCTCTAAAGCTTCACACCCTTAACCCCCAGATTAAGCCTAGTGGGGACCACGGCTCCCAGCTGAGGGGGCTAAGGTGCCTAGGACATTACATTGTGAGTGAGGGGGCTTGAGCTGCGGATGCCAGCACCAGGAAAGATGGAAGCTTGGCGACCACTGCCTGCATGTCCTTGAGGACGTGATCCACCTCTGGACTCTGGTCCCAGAAGTACCAAGCAGACAGCAGAGGTTTCAAAAGGGCTCAATGAAGGGCACCCTGCCAGGCAGTCTGGACCCCACCCCAGGCCGGCAGTGGGCCCCAAGCCTGTTTGGGCTCCAGGGATGGGATCGCAGCCCCAGTCAGGGAGGCCAGAGGGAGTCAAGTCGGAGCTGCCTTCCAGTCCTCCCCTTCCGCGCCAGGCCGGGGCTGTGTTGGAGTACCGCTGCTCTTGTCCTCGCTGTGTGGCCACCCAGCTCAGGTGCCACATGTCCATGAGGCGTCTCTAGGCTTTTGTTTTTTGGGGGGAGGGGGGTGGTTTCCCGTAGAAGGTGGAGCCAGAGTGTTGTGCATCTGGCCCTCTTGGATTATCTAATCTCAGACACAGTTTTCTGTGTGTACCAGGAAGCGAGGAAGGAAGGGGGGGGGGGATAACCTTTGTGCTTAATTTCTTAGAGATACAGGTATCTGTGTATATGAGAAAGGCAGGCAAGCAGGGAGGCAGGAGGGACCCAAGTGTGTAATCCTTGTAAATGGCAACCTACTCCAGTATTCTTGCCTGAAGGATCCCACGGACAGAGGGGCCTGGCAGGTCCGTGGGGTCGCAAGAGTTGGACATGACTTATTGACGATAAACTGCAGATACAGGGTTTTCTGTCTATGTTAGTCCCAAACTCCTAATTTACTCCCAGCCGGTCACTGTGTTTAATTTTCTTTTCATGGATCCTTTTGTTTGACTTTGAACTCTGAGTCTCTTATTGATTGCACATTCAGTCTTTTGCATCTCTCTCTCTCTCTCTCTTTTTTAAAAATATTGCCTGGAAAGGCCCTGATATATCATTGCTCCCTCTGTCTGACTGAACCTCCTTAGTGCCTGATTGTTTGAAGTCCATCCCTGTGGCTCCCAGCGTCATAGGTTCTTAATTTTGGTGTCGGTTTTTCGTGGCTGTGTAACTCTCTGTCATGTATATGTCCCACAACCTGTTTTGCAATTCATCTGTCAGAATTTTTGCGGGTTCTCTGTCTTAGCTGTTGAGACTAGTGCTGCAGTACTCGTCTGGGTTCATGTACCTTTTATTGATAATGCTTTTGGGATATAAACTCAGCTGTGGGGATGTCTGTTTCTAGGCTTAGCCTCCCTTGAGAGATTTTTTCAAACATTTGGAGACTGTTGACTTCCTGATTGTTGATTTTTTGGAGCAATTTCCTCCCGTGCTGGCCACATGTCATTTTCTGAGGGCAGCTGGCATGAATGGAACCCCAGGCCACGTGAATTGAGGCGCCTGTTAGCAACGGTGCCCATGTTGTGATTGCAGAAATTGTCCACAGGCAGCAGCAGTTTTTCATGCCCACCTTAGGTCCCTGGGAGCAAGCGGAGCCTTAGGACAAGTTGGCTTCCTGGGCTATGAAATAGAGTGGAATGTGCCTAAATAGGCAGGAAAGGGCTTGAGTCTCACTACTTCTTCCCCCTAAAGCATCTCACCAACAGCCTGTCCAAACTAATCCCTTCAGGGTTGACGGTACACTGCTAAGGGTGCTTAGGTGCTCAGAGGCTGCACTCTCAGGAAGGAGGCTTGAGCTGGGATCCCCAGCTCCAGGAGAGGTTGAGGCTAGCTGAATTTTGACTTGAAATTCCTCAGGGCCTTGATGCTACGCAGGACACTTGTCCCAGCCAGAAGTAGCACACAGTAGGCCTTTAAATAGCGTTCAACGAGGGACACCCAGCTAGGCTGTCTCGACGCCACCCCAGTTCGACAGTGGGACCCAAGCCTGCTCAGTCTCTAGGGATGGGGCCGCACTCTGAGTCAGGGAGGTTGGACATAGAACAGTAGGCCCTGCTTTCCTTCCCTCTTGTTTAGCATCTCGCCAATACTCCCTGCAGCATAGTCCATTTGCCAGACTGATATTATTGTCACCAGACCACTGCCGAATCCAGGCATTAAGTCATCGGTGGGGCACCCTATGGTTTTGGCGTGGGTGCTTTTTGCCTTTGAAGGTGGAGCAGAGTGTTGAGCATCAGATCCTCATGCCTTTTCTACCTCAGACACACTTTTCTGTGCTAGAAAGCAGGATGAGAGGAGAAAATTTTTAAGGATCATTTCTTAGGACTACAGATTTCTGTGCATTTGTGGATGGAAGGAAGGAAGGAAGGAAGGAAGGAGGAGGATAGTTCATGTGGATTATTTATTAAAGGCACAGATTCATTGCTGCTTTAGGTACTTATGCACTAATTCATCCAGACCCTTCACTTGATTTATTTTTTTCCCGATACCATTTGTTTGGTTTTGAATTCTGAGAGTCTCTCTTGGGTGGTCGATTTGTTGACTTGTCTGTCTGCTCTCATTTGACCTAGGTGAGACCTCGTATACCGGGATCTTCCTCTGCCTGATGACTTCCCTGCGCCTGTGACCCCTCAGGGTCCATACTTGTGTCTCACAGTGTTATGATTCCCTAATTTCAGTGTCTGTTTTTTATGAGTAAAAAGACAGTCTGCCAGATACATGTACCACATCTTGTTTAAGCTTTAATCTCTCACCGGGGACTTTGCAGATGTGTGTCTCGGCTACTGGAAGGAAGCGGTGCTGGAGGTGTATGATGGGGTGCCCATGTCTTTTGGTCGGTAGTGTTCTCAGGATATAGGCAAGGTGAGGGGATGTCAGACCCTAGGCTTAGCCCGACGTGATGGCTTTTCCCAGGCATTCACAGACTGTCCATTCTCGTGCCTGCTACCGATGTATATTCTCACTGGCAGTCTAGGGGACTCTTTCCTCTAGACCTTCTCCTGCATTTATTGCCTGTAGACTTGTGACGCCGGCATTGTGAGTGTCGGGATTTGATTTCCTGTTCTCCGTTTCATTGGCATTCCAGCAGCAATTAGGGACGCCGAACATCTTGTTTGGTGGGGCAGCTTTGGTGTGATTATACCTTCTTTTTTTTCCCTTAAATGGTGGGAGGACAATTTACCTTTGGCAGTCGGCTTCCTGAAAATCGGCTGTGTTTGGAATTTATTTCTCTGGAATCAGCCCGCAGGACATTTCCTGAGGGCAGCTGTCATTAAGGGAACCCTAGACCTTGTGAATTGCCTGTTAGCAAGGGTGATCATGTTGTAGTTACAGAGAATGTCCTCAAGGCGGCAGCACTCTTCATGCACACTTTTGGTTCCTGGGGACAACCGTAGCCTTAGGGGCAGCTGGCTTCCTGAGCTTAAAAAGAGTGGGATATCCTGAGGGGACAGCCGAGGGCTCAATCTCGCTAGTTTTACCCACCATATAAGCGAAAGGGAAAGTCGCCCAGTCGTGTCCGACTCTTTGAGACCCCATGGACTTTTCGGTCCATGGAATTCTCCAGGCCAGAACACTGGAGTGGGTGGCCTTTCCCTTCTCCAGGTGATCTTCCCAACCCAGGGATCGAACCCAGGTCTCCCGCATTGCGGGCCGATTCTCTACCAGCTGAGCCACATCTCACAAACAGCCGGTCCAGACTAATCCCTTCAGGGTCCACAGTACACTGCGGAGGGCGCTAAGGTGCTTGGAGGCTGCGCTCTCAGGAAGGAGGCGTGTGCTGGGATTCCAAGTACCAGGAGAGGTTGAGGCTAGCTGAATTTTGCCTTGAAATTTCTCAGACCCTTGATGCCATGGGAAACTCTTGTCCCAGCCAGATGTAGCACTCACTAGACCTTTAAAAAGTGTTCAACATAGGTCACCCTGCCAGGCTGTGTCAACCCCACCCCCGTTCAACAGTGGGATCCCAGCCTGTTCACCCTCCAAGGATAGGATAACATCCCAAGTCAGGGAGGTCGGACCTAATGCAGTCGACCCTGCTTTTCTTTAGTATCTTGCCAATACTTCCTGCAGCACAGAATCCCATTTGCTATACTATGGTTATTGTATAACCATAGAACCATATAACCATAGAACAACCACCTGACTCAGGTATTAAGTCATCTATGGAGTATTTCATAGGTTTTTTGGGACTTTTTGCCTCAGGAGGTCGAGCAGAGTGGGGAGCATCAAGTCTTCGTGCAGTTTCTACCTCAGAAACACTTTTCTGTGAATAGAAAGCAGGAAGATAGGAGATAATTATTGTGGGCTATCTCTTAGAGCTACAGATTTCTAAGTCTATTTGGATGAAAGGAAGGAAAGAGGAAGACAATGCATGTGCATGGCTTTTTACAGGTACAGATTTGTTGTTGCTTTAGGTACTTCCCCCTTAATTTTTCCAGGCCTTTCACCTTATTTATTTATTCTGAAATGGTTTGACTTTGGATTCTCAGAGTCTCTGGGATGTGAATTTGTTGATTTTTACATCTGTGCTCATTTGACCTAGTGAAAAAAAAGTGAAAGTCACTCAGTCATGTCCAATTCTTTGCAAACCATGGACTACACAGTCCATGGAATTCTCCAGGCCAGAATACTGGAGTGGGTAGCCTTTCCCTTCTCCAGGGGATCTTCCCAACCCAGGAATTGAACCTAGGTCTCCTGCATTACAGGCAGATTCTTTACCAGCTGAGCCACAAGGGAAGTCCAAGAATAGTGGAGTGGGCAGCTTATCCCTTCTCCAGCAGATCTTCCTGACCCAGGAATTGAACTGGGGTCTCCTGCACTGCAGGCAGATTCTTTACCAACTGAGCTATGAGGGAGGCCCTCATGGATGAGACCTCATATATCAGGATTTTCCTCTGCCTGACTGACTTCACTTCACCTATCAGCCTTCAAGGTACATCCCAGGGTCTCCTAGTGTGGTAGCTCCCTAACTTCGGTGTTGTTGTGCTCCGAGCCCGTATCTCCAAACCGACCGAGAGAGCAAGTCCACCACAGTAATGCAAAAACAAGAAGGGAGTTTATCTCTAGCACGCTAGGGCTCAAGTCTCATCCCACACAAGGGAATCTGACAAGAGCCTCGAACAAAGAAGTATGGCGGCTTATATACAGGCAGTTCTTTGTCACAGTTACAGGAGTAGCTGGCGTTACATGATTGGCCAGGTAGGATGAGCGCATATCCTGTCTCTTTCTGGTAAACATGACTCAGGTCCTAGAGACCGTCGTTTGGTCCCTAACATTTCCCCCTGTCCTTAGATCATATAGAGGAATCTTCCTCTCGGTCCTGAGACACAGTTTGATATTGTTGTCGAAGCACAAACAGCTGTACGGTATTTATGCATTCCTTTACAAAGGCTACAAGTCTATTGATAATGCATGGGCCAAAGGTAAGCATTAGTAAAAGTACTAGCAGGGGTCCTAGCAAGGTGGAGATTAAGGTAGTCAGCCAAGGGGATTGTTGAAACCAAGATTCAAACCATCCCTGTTGAGCCTCACGTTCTCGTTTACGTTGGGCTAGTCCTTCTCTCACGTTGGCCATAGATTTTCTAACTATTCCTGTATGATCTGAATAGAAACAGCACTCTTCTCCTAGGGCAGCACAGAGTCCCCCTTGTTGCAGAAAGAGCAGATCTAATCCCCTCCTGTTTTGCAGAACTACTTCAGATAGAGAAGTTAGAGACGATTCTAAATGACTAATAGATTGCTCTATACGGGTAACGTCTTCATCTATGGCCGCTCTCAGGGAGTTAAATCCTTGGCCTTGCAGGGACAGAGCTGTTATTCCTGTCCCAGCCCCGGCTATTCCAAGACCGAACATAGTTGCTATGTTATGACAGTAAGAGGTTCCCTCTTAACTTTATAAGTTCTTTTTTGGAGGATTTAGAGTTAATTTCTGGGCCCAATAATCATATATTGCTTTTTCTGGTCGGTACAGAATCTTTGGCATGACAGCCACCATAACACAGAATTCTTCTCTGGGGTCAAAGATTGAGCTATGCAGGCATGGAGTTAGCCCCGTGTGTGAACAGACCCACCATCCCCCCATTTGAGGTATTAACCATTTAGCTACAGGCAAATCATCAGGCTCAACGACATGCACACAAAGTGGAGGCTTTGCTGGTAACACCGTGCCCATGCATAAGCCCTTTCCCCATACCTCTTCCATCGTCAGGCCCACCTTTCGGTCCCCCCAGTGACACTGAGGAGGATCGGTGCTGTTGGCCAAGTCATAAGAGGCATTGAGGCCTACTGCTTCGTAATAAGGGGGAATTAAGTCGTAACATAACCAACAAGATTTAGTTGCCTCAGGATGGGTCTGATTCAGGGTGGCATAAGCTGCCCTAATCAGCTTCCATAGGGGATCTATTTCAGTGAGCGCTTCTGCTTTGGGACTCACTGCCAAAGATGTTGGCATGGAAGTCGTTAGGCGGGGGGTTACAACCAGCTCTTCTACTTTGTTGGGCCCGATACTGTGTACAAGAATTGGCTCTAAGACCTGGCTCACTACTATAATCCCTTTCCCATCAACCCCAAACCCTCCTGATTTCCTCGTCTGTAGTCCCCAAGATAGGCCAGAGATCCAGGTCCCCTCTTTTTTGCTTTTTTTTGGATTGAACCTTATTCTGACTTGTGCATAATTGCAGCTTTTACAGTTAAAAGTTGGATCCCCGAGGACCCTAGGGAGGGGCTTGGCGAATGAAAAATTAAGTAAAGCTCGATTTCCTACTTCCCAGCGCCGAGGTCCATCATTAGAAGTAACACAATCCCAAGTTTTACAATAAGAGTCTTGTGCCCCCCCACAGGTCTTCCAGTCATGCCTGGGTGCACCTGGGCATGCCCAGAACCCTTGTTCTCGGAGATAACCCCTAGCCCAAGGCACATTTACCATCGGCTTGAGGTCAAAGTACAAGTCTGGCCACCATGTGTTTGGTGGATGTATTGAGGTAGTGGAGTTTAGCACCTCTCGTGTTAGTCCATTTTGCAGCTTCCAGGTGATTTTGACGGGTTGATGTGGGTTCATGCTGGCAACTCCGGAGCAGAGTAACTGGGTCATCCACAAGAGGGCCCAGCCGAGTTGTCCTGGTCCTGTTGGCGCCTTCGAAGCTTTAGCCTCAAGGGGTTGGACGGGTGCAGAGATGCTTCCCATTTTTTTTTTTTAGCGTCTTTTTGCTCTGCTGAAGCAGCTGGGCGAACGTGGTTGCAATGCACCCAAGGCCTGATACCGTCAACCTTTAGGGCAGTTGGGGTGGTAAGAAGAACAACATAAGGACCCTTCCATTTGGGTTCTAGTGCCTTGGTTTGGTGCCTTTTGACCCACACCCAATCTCCTGGGCCAATGTCATGTGAGGGAATAGTTCCCTTATTTTGACCCACATGTATTTCCCAGAGCAGTTTCCAGACACGAGAGTGCACCTTGCTTAAGGCCATCAAGGCCTCTTGGAGTTGCCCCAACGTGGGAGTTTCTTTCCTTTAAATATTGGACATACGGGGGGAGGTCTCTCATACAGAATCTCAAATGGGGTCAGATTAAGTTGATAAGGAGTATTACGCGCACGGAAGAGGGCGAAGGGAAGGAGGGTCACCCAGTCCCCGCCAGTCTCTATAGCCAATTTAGTTAAAGTTTTTTTTAGAGTCCGATTCATTCTTTCTACTTGCCCTGAGCTCTGTGGACTGTATTCACAATGTAACTTCCATTTAGTCCCCAGGGCTAGGGCAAGGCTCTGAACTATTTGGCTCACAAAGGCAGGTCCATTATCAGAGCCGATGGTCACCGGCAGGCCAAACCTGGGAACTATTTTGTTTTTTAATCTTTTTTTTGCCACTATCATCGCGGTTTCTCCCTTTGTAGGAAAAGCTTCTACCCACCCTGAGAAGGTATCCACCAACACTAACAAGTACCGGTAACCATACTTGCCTGGCCTTACCTCAGTGAAATCTATTTCCCAGTGTTGCCCTGGTCCTTCTCCCCGATACCTCAGTCCTGTATGTAGTCCTTTTCCTGGCCTCATCTGTTGACACGCCTTACAAGCATGCACTATGTTCTTTACAGTTGTCTGGTGCTGGGGAAATTGCAGGCGCGCAGTTTGAAAGAGCATCAGAGTCTTTTTTTTTCCCCCAGATGAGTAGACAAGTGCAAATGCTCACATAGTTGCCGTCCCAACTGAGCAGGGAGTATCAAGTAGCCGTCTGAGTCTCAGTACCATCCATCTTTATCTTTTTGAAGGTTGGTGTGTTTTTGGATCCAAGCAAAGTCTGTGGGTGAATACTCAGGGGTTGGGGGCAGAGTTCCCATACCTGGAGGTGGAAGTCCGATCGCCAACACAGGGGTGATGAAATCTTCATCAGCTACTTTTCGAGCTGCCAGGTCTGCGGCACGATTCCCTCGTGCCGTGGGGCTGTCACCCTTCTGATGTCCAGATACGTGTACTATTGACACAGCCCGAGGCATCTGTACAGCCTCTAAAAGTCTACGGATTTCAGGCAAGTTTTTAATTTCTTTTCCTTCAGCTGTCAAAAACCCCCGTTCCCAATATATCGGGCCCTGGATGTGTACCGTGCCAAAAGCATAGCGGCTGTCAGTGAAAATAGTTATTCTTTTTCCTTTGGCTCTCTCTAATGCTTGAATCAGGGCAATTAACTCTGCCTTTTGTGCTGAGGTATCCGGGGGAAGGGCCTCTGCCCATATCGTCCATCCAGAGTCATCTACTACTGCGGCTCCCGCCCGTCTCTGTCCATCTTTTACATAACTGCTGCCGTCTGTGAACCATCTTAGCTCACTGTTATCCAGTGGAGTATCGGTTAAGTCCTTTCGCATTGTTGTTACCCCGGCCAGTATCCCATCACAATCATGGAGGGGGCTATTTTCCTCTGGATTGGGCAAAAGAGTGGCCGGATTTAGAGTGCAGGGCGTTTGGAAATGAATCCGTGGGGTGTCAAGTAGCAAGGCCTGGTAGTGCGTCAAGCGGGCATTAGAAATCCATTTACCTGGGGGTTGCTTTAAAACTCTGTCTATGGCATGAGGAGTGTAGACCAAGAGTCTCTGTCCATAAGTCAGTTTATCAGCATCGTGGACTAAGAGCGCGGTGGCTGCGATGATACGGAGGCAAGGTGGCCATCCGGCTGCCACTGGGTCCAGTCTCTTGGAAAGGTAAGCTACAGGTCGCTTCTATGGCCCCCATCTCTGTGTTAGTACCCCTTTTCCTATCCCCCGCTTTTCATCTACAAATAATTGGAAAGGCTTAGATGGATCAGGGAGGGCAAGGGCAGGAGCCTCTAGCAAGGCTCGCCTGAGCTCTTGGAAGGCCTCTTTCATTGGCTCAGTCCATTTTCAGTCCTTGTTTTCTTTGGTCCCCTCATATAGGGGCCTGGCCTTTTCTGCAAACCCCAAGATCCATAACCGGCAATATCCCACCATTCCCAGAAATTCTCTCACTTGTCTAGGGTTAGCCGGCTCAGGGATCTGGAGGATGGTTTCTTTCATAGCCTGTGTTAGCCACCTCTGGCCCTGTTTTATCTTATAACCGAGGTATGTAACCTCTTGCTTGGCAATCTGGGCCTTTTTGGCACTAGCCCGGTAACCTAAAGTCCCCAAGGTTTGGAGAAGGTCACCTGTTGCCTCTTGGCACTCTTTCTCTGTAGCCGCCGCCAGCATAAGGTCATCAACATATTGTAATAAAACAATGGTAGGGTGTTCAACCCGATACTCACGGAGGTCTTCGTCCAGGGCCTCATTAAATAACGTGGGCGAGTTTTTGAAACCCTGTGGTAAGCGAGTCCATGTCAGCTGCACAGGGGTCTGACCACCGTCTTCCTGCCATTCGAAGGCAAAGATCTCTTGGCTTGCGGGGGCAGGAGGCAAACTGAAAAAGGCATCTTTTAAATCTAAAACAGTGTACCAAATGTAGTTTGGAGGCAAGTTGCTTAGCAATGTATAAGGGTTAGGAACCGTAGGATGAATATCACTCACCCATTTGTTGCCTTCTCGTAGATCTTGAACTGGTCTAAAATCAGTTCCCCCAGGCTTTTTCACAGGCCACAGGGGAGTGTTCCATGGGGACCGGCACTTTCTCAAGACCCCAGCGTCTATGAGGCGTTGTATGTGAGGAGTAATTCCTTGTTGAGCCTCTTGATTCATGGGATACTGCCGTACCCTCACCGGGGAAGCACTGGCTTTCAGTTCCACAATGATAGGGGGCCTCTGTTTGGCTAGTCCCATTCCTGCTGTATCAGCCCAGGCTTGAGGGTATCTTTGAACCCATGGTTGTACTTTGGGGCTTATTGT
Organism: Ovis aries; assembly: GCF_016772045.2. Lineage (NCBI taxonomy): Eukaryota > Metazoa > Chordata > Mammalia > Artiodactyla > Bovidae > Ovis > Ovis aries. Next base: position 278,522,728 of record NC_056054.1, read on the forward strand.
CGCTGGGGCCTCTGGCAAGTAGAGTCTGTATTCATCTTTTAATGCCAGAGACAAGACCTGAAGAGGATGCCCGGTCCCATCTAGAACCGACACTTGTCTGTGGTCGAAATGAATTTGGGCATTCACTTTAGACAGTAAATCCCTTCCCAACAAGGGCGCTGGACACTCAGGTATCACCAGAAAAGAATGGGTCACCTGGTGGGCCCCCAAGTTCACATGCCATTTTGTAGTCCATCCATATCATTTAGTCCCGGTTGCTCCCTGCACCCAGCTACTTTTCTTAGACATGGGTCCATCTTTTTGGTTTAAGACTGAGTATTGGGCTCCCATGTCCACCATGAAGCCAACCAGTTTCCCCTCCACATTTATAGTTACCCAGGACTTGGGGAGGGGCTTCAAGCCCTGACCCCCCTAGTCGCTATCCTCACCCTCGTAGAGGATGTGACTGTCTGGAGAGGGAGTCTCGTTCTTGGGGTTCTTGGGCCCCTCTTTTAGATTTTTCTTGGGGCATTTATCTTTCCAATGTCCAAACTCTTTACAAAACACACATTGGTTTTTCTCAAGCTTACGCCTTGTCGTTTTTTCTTCAGTTTTTGAGTCCAATTTTTTCCCTTTTTGGAACCTGTTTTTGTTTTCAACCCCAGCAAAAAATATCTGGGCCAGCTCTTTTTGTTTTTTACGGTTTTCTTCAGCTCTAAATTCACTTTCTTCTCTTCTAATGCGGTCCTCTCTCTCTTCTGGGGTCTCTCTATGATTAAAAACTCTCTCAGCTGCCCTCACTAGCTCTTGCAAGGATTGTTCATTTAACCTCTCTATCTTTTGTAACTTTTTTCTAATATCGGGGGCTGCTTGACTTACAAATGCTAACATAACTGCCGCTTGTGACTCATCTGCCTGTGGGTCCATAGGGGTATACTGTCTAAAAGCTTCCATTATCCTTTCAAGGAAGGCTGCTGGGCTCTCATTTGGTTCCTGCCTCACTGAATTTATTTTGGCCAAATTAGTTGGCTTCCTGGCGGCCGCTCTACGGCTGGCCATAAGAGTCTGAAGGTACACTCGGAGACGCTCCCTACCTTCAGCGCGTTTGAATTCCCAGTTGGGTTGCACCAAGGGGAATCCCTCCTCAATGAGGTTAGGGTGTATTGTGGGCCTCCCATCCACCCCTGGCACATTCTTCCGAGCTTCTGACAGGATCCGCTCGTGCTCCTCTGTAGTGAAAAGCACCTGTAACAGTTGCTGACAATCATCCCAAGTGGGATTGTGAGTAAAAAGGATAGACTCTAAAAGATCAATAAGACCCTGTGGTTTTTCAGAGAAGGAGGGAGTCTGGGTTTTCCAATTGTACAAATCACTAGTGGAGAAGGGCCAATACTGATATGTCCGCTCTCCACCCTCTCTGGCTGGTCCCGCCCGGACCGGAAACGTGTGAACGGTGGAGGAGGGGACTTCTGGGTCTTTCTCCGCTATGCTGGCCATTCCCCTTGTTCTTCCCCGAGTTCCCTGGGCGGGGCCCCCTTCTCTGGGAGGAGCTGAAGGCTCGGTTCTCCTCCTGGCTTCTCCCGATGAAACCTGTGAAACCTGTGGAAGCAAGGGCGGATGTGGATCCGCCTATGGGGGTGGGAACAATTCGGTCTCCAGATCTATCAGATTAGGATACAGAGAAGATTTCTGGAAGACCGGCTTTGGTCGATTCTCGTCCTTTTTTCCTTCTTTTTCTTCGGAAGCCTTCATGACTAGCACCTGTGGGCTTGGTGAGGTTGGAGTTGGGGAAGAGGGACGGAGAGGTTTAGGAGGAGCGAGAACAAATGGTTTAAGCCATTCCGGCGGGTTTCTCACTAGATCCTGCCAGACCAGAATGTAGGGAGTCTGATCTGGGTGCCCGGCAGGACTAGGAGTAAGCACCCTCTCTTTAACTGCCTGGATAATTTGGGGATTGAAGGTTCCCTCTTGTGGCCATCCGATGTCAAAGGTGGGCCACTCGGCGGAACAGAAAGTCACCAGTTTGCTCTTCTTCACCAGTAACGAAAGATTCTGAGCTCTAGACTTGAAATCAGAGAAGTGGTTAATCATAAGAGATAAAGGAGTAGAAGTTGTTTGTCCCATGATCACAGAAAAGTACACTGGGAGCCAACAGAGCACACAAAGAGCAACGCAGACACCACGAATAGACAAACAGATAAGAAACGCAAGGTGGCCACTGACAATGCAGTCAATCTTACCTGCAGGATGTTCACAGAGCCAGCTGCCTCCCTGGCACAATACCGGGACCCGGCCTTACGCTGGACTTGCCTCTGCACTTTACACCCAGATGCCTCCCCAGTATGATACTGGGCCCCCGACTTAATCTGGGCTTCTGCAACGTTAGCACCGGTGCTCAGAGCTCTTATCTCCTAACGAGGTTACTCCCTTCTACCAGGAGAGTTGTCCTCCCCAGCAGGACGGAGATCCTGGACGAACCCCCAAATGTTATGCACCGAGCCTGTATCTCCAAACCGACCGAGAGAGCAAGTCCACCACAGTAATGCAAAGGCAAGAAGGGAGTTTATTTCTAGCACGCTAGGGCCCAAGTCTCATCCGGCACAGCGGAATCTGACAAGAGCCCCAAACAAAGGAGTATGGCGGCTTATACACAGGCAGTTCTTTGTCACAGTTACAGGAGTAGCTGGCGTTACATGATTGGCCAGGCAGGATGAGCGCATGTCCTGTCTCTTTCTGGTAAACATGACTCAGGTCCTAGAGTCCCTCGTTTGGTCCCTAACATAGAGATGTAACTTTAATGCTTTAAGGAGATGCAGATTAAAGAAAAACACTTCAGGGGAAATGAAATTAACATTCATTAAGAAAGAGAGCCAAAAAAGTGTTAACAAGCCTCCTGGCCAGAAGATAATGTAAATCACCTGAGACCTTTTGTATACAAAAAATATGCAGAAAGAGTCTGAGCTACATAATTTTGTATTACCCATTGATCTCTATGTATAATCAAAAGTATAAAAGGCCTTAAAGGACAATAGAAGGAGAGCCAGTCGCTGGACTGGTTTCCCCGTGTCTCCTCTTTACTCTAATTTCAAGCTGATCCCTTGGAACGTGGAGGCTCTCTGTCTACTTACTTGTCCTGGCTTTTAAGATCTGTAAGAGAGAGGGCCCAAGGCGGGGCACTCTCCGATATTTAAACGGGTGCCACGGCCTAACGTAGATGGTGCAAGCTCCTTGTCTGGAACTTTATTGGTTTTCTGCATAATCCAAGCTATTCAGCCCTCTTCCTCCACTTAATTCTCCTACTACACTATTGTTTCTTAATCTAATCTTATATTAATAAATAAACAAGTCTTTCCACGCCAACGCTGTCCACCCTTCTAATTCCCTGGATCCACTGGGGCTGGACCCCAGCAAGGAGGCAAGTCCCAAGGAGGAGTAGGACTATTTCCACTACAGTTTTGAATTCTCCTAGATAAGAAGTAAGTATGTAAAGTCGCTCAGTTGTGTCTGACTCTTTGTGACCCCATGGACTGTAGCCTACCAGGCTCCTCCCTCCATGGGAATCTCCAGGCAAGAGTACTGGAGTGGGTTGCCATTTCCTTCTCCAGGGGATCTTCTCAACCCAGGGATCAAACCCGGGTCTCCCGCATTCCAGGCAGACGCTTTAACCTCTGAGCCACCAGGGAAACAAACCATCCCCCAAATAGCTCTCCGGGATTCCATCCCTTCCAAGTCTGGACTGGGACATGAGCTATGTTAGTCATCTTTCTGGTTATTTCTTCTATAACCTTGCCATTATCATCTATCTGTAGGCAATGGTTGCTAAGATTGAACTTTCCTCAGATGCCCCCTTCTGCAGCTAGTAAGTAATCCAGGGCCAGGCAATTTTGATAAATAGCATCACACATTCTGGTTTGTTGTTCTGCCAATAAATTAAGATCCCTGGCCATTTCATTAGTAATGATTTCAATCACTGCCCAGAGCTGGATAATTCTGTTGAGCATGTAAATTGGGGTTTGTTAGCCCCAAGACCTATCTTCTGCACATGTAGCTAGCCTGTAGTATTGGATTATGCATTCAGGAGACCACTCATCATCTTTCCAGCCTCCAGTCTGTAGAGACCTGCACTTTTTGGTAGGGCCTCTGTCTTTATAAACTGGGACTCCCAATGATTCACCTTAGGCTAGGGAGAGCAGGAAAAAGGAAGGACAGATAGTCTCCAATATGCATACTCCTGACCTGTTGGCTGGCAAAATTGAATATGCGTTAGTCCCACAAATCCAATATGATCCTTCTGGAGCAGGCCAATGGCCTTCAGTGGACACGTCATCCCATCATAAATGGAGGATGCTTGCTAGAGGGTGAGGATTAGGTTCTGTATAGTTTGAGCTTCCCCACCAACCAGAAGTATGAATATTATAATATTTTTGGCCAAGACAAGTGAGTTTTCCTACTGAAACATTGAATAATGGGCCCCACCATGCCAGACAGTTTTTGTAGATTAAAGAAGTCTCTAAATGCCAAATTCTGACCCTGGTCTTCTTGAATTCCCCTGAGTTGTTGAAGGGTCTCTAGTGATCTAATTCTTTAGCTTCCCAGGGCCATTGGTCTCCCGTGTTAGTTCCCCCACACACATAGCAAGAAGTAGCTATGGTCTCTGCCAGGGCGAAAGACAGTTTTAGTTTTGGCTGGAACAGGAGGAGGACCACTTCAGTCTTTCCCTAAAAAGAATGGAAGAGCCTGTGTGTGGAAACCCAGAGAGGAACAGAAATGCTCTGGAATATCAATACAGGACCCCTCCCATTAATACAGATGCTGATGTGGTGACTCTTTTCCCATCTTGAGTCCCCAGGGTTGAAAACAGTGAAATTGACTGGGTTACACATCCCCAGCCTACATTTGGGATCAACAGTTCCCTTTTGGAGGAGTGTTACTTTGTCCTTATTCTCCCAGGTCACCTCTATATTTTCCCAGGTTGCTCATCTGACACAGGCCCAGGTCAATCTGTGAAGAAAGGGGCCTTCATGACACCTGATATTATGGGGTACTGGGTCACACATGTATTGGTCATTGAACGTTTATTCCTGTTCCCATGACAAGCCTCCACAGTTCAGAGTACTGGGGTTACTGGGGTTTTCATGAGGAGCACTCTCATCAAAGTGCACCAGCACTGGGCTTTCTAAATCCATAATCTGTGTCGGGCTCACCCAGAGCCTCCGTCTGAGTGGTGAACCTCTAACCATGGGCTTTCTAAATTTGTAATTCGTGTCTGGTTCATCCAGAGCCCTCCTTCTAAGTGGTGAACCTCTAACCAGTCTTTACTGGGAGGGGAACTGGGGTCAAAACTGATGTACTGGCATTATTGTTGACAAATAGAATAGGTTGTTTTGTTATGTACACACGTTTCGACCTCTCCTTGGCAAGAGAAGTGAGTATGGTAAAGCAAGGTCCAAGCGACCCTCTGACCTGATCTAGCCATGCGAATGCATGAAATACATGTGGGGTCTGTTTTACTTTCTAATACACCTCAGCTCAGCAGGACATAAACCACTATTGCCCAAAACATCTGATTCTACTGAACAATCCCAGTGTGTTTAGGTAGGCTGTAGCCAGGATGCTCTTGTGTCTGACCCACAGAAAGCATCAAGGCCGGTTGAGTAATCAGTCCCCATTCAGCAGGGCGTGGCCATAACTTAACTCTCTGATGTCTCTAGTCAAAAAAAGGGGAGTGTCTGACTGGGGAGTGATTACAAGAGGTCCCTAATAAGGATGATGAGATAGCAGACAGCTGATAGCAGCTGCGGAGCCAAATTCCAGTCCTGGGGAGTGGCTGAAGATAGCCCTATAGCAAACAGCACGGCAGTAATGCTAATCAGGGAAAGGGGCCGGGGTGACAACGGAAGCCCATTTATGTGCCAATAACTGGATTCTCAAGCTTCCACCATGTGTCGACCAACCAGCTGCCGGGATGTGGCTGGAGCAGGGCTGAAGAATCCTCCAGCTTCTCCCATGCTTTGACTGGTCAGCCCCCAGAGTGACTAGAGCAGGCCTCGGTGTCCTTCGTGGGTGAGGGCTGTCACTTTTGGATCTGGACCTTGAGTGGGTTCTTAGGGTTTCGAACTGCTTTCCAGATGTCCTTGTCGAGGGGAGCCACTGCTATCTTGACTCTGGTGTGGTGAATCCAGGGGGTGACACCTGTAACTTTAACAGCGGTAGGGGTTGCAAGGACGACCGTATGGGGGCCTGTCCAAACTGGCTGAAGTGGCTCCTTTTTCCAATCTTTAACCCATACTTCATATCCTGGCTGATAGGGATGAACCCAGTTGCCCAAAGGAATGAGAGTCCTTTTGAAGATTTCTTGGGTTATACTTCTCCCAGGGCCTGGAGGCATTGGGGCATCTCCAGGTCAGCTAGTTGTTGGTGAAGCTTGGTCTCCCGTATAAGATCTCAAAGGGAGAATAGCCTGAGACCTCAGGGTGCATCAGACTTGGAGAAAGGCTAGGAGTAGCACGCCGGCCCCACGTCTCCTGACAGAGCTTAGCTAACGTAGTCTTGAGGATCCAATTCATGTGCTCAACTTGCCCAGAGCTTTGTGGCCTGTAAGCAGTGTGGAGCTTCCATTTGACTCCCAGTGTCTTGGACAAAGTCTGGATTATTTCTAACGCAAAGCCTGGCCCTTGTCAGACCCTATGGAGACAGGCAGCCCATATCTCAGGATCGTGTCTCTTAGCAGGGCCTTGGCCACCTCTCGTTCAGTGTGCGTGGGGCAGGCTTCAGCCCCTCCTGAGCAGGTGCAGACTACCACAAGGAAATGCTTATGGCCCCTGCAGGGCTTGGCTTCAGTGAAGTCCACTCCCAGACCTTCACAGGCAGTGTCCCAGCTGTCTGCACCTCTGGGCTGGGTCTTGCTCCTTGGCTGGCGTTGTTTTGTGCACGAGTCACTCACCTAGCACTGATCTGGGCGCAGGGTTGGGAGCTTAGGAACAAAATAGTAACGGCTCGGTAAGCTTTCCAGCGCAGTTTTCCCTAAGTGAGTTGTCTCATGGTGCTGTTCACCAGTTGGACTGCTGTGTTGCTGGGGACAAAGAGTCTTTGGTCTGGAAGCTTCCACCAGCCCTTTTTTCCTTTTGTTCCTCCCTCATCTAAAGCCCATTGATCTTCTTCCTTGGTACATCTCGGGGATGGAGGCAATTCTGATGCCAAGAGGACCTTAGAGATTGGCTCAGGGCCCACTGTGGGACTCAGTTGGGTTGCCACCCCCTTTGCTGCGTGGTTGGCAAACTGACTGCGTCTGCTGACTGGATCAGCTTCTCTTTGATGGCCTTTGCGATGGATGGCTGCCGTTTTGGTTGGCTTCTCTTTGATGGCCTTTGTGGTGGATGACTGCCATTTTGGAAGGCTTCCAGACTGGCACTAGCAGCTGAAGGATTTCTGCTTTGTTTTTGCTCTCCTTTCCCCCTGCTCTCAGTAGTCCCCTATCTTTATAAATGGCTCCGTGATCATGTAAAGTAGCAAAGGCGTACCTTGAGTCAGTGTAGATGTTAATTCACTTTCCTTTGGCGTCCCTTAGCGCCTGGTTGAGTGCCCACAGCTCAGCCTGTTGTGCTGACCACCCTTGTGTAACCATCTCGTCTGTTGCCGTTATTGCATAGCCTGCCTTGCATTGTACATCCTGGATGAAACTGCTCCAGTTCTGGGCTCTGGAAGGGAGTGTGCATCAGGTCTGGCCTGCTTGAATAACTTTCATTTATGACCTAGAATCTGGGCGTCGTTCATGGCTGGTGGCAGCAACCTTTCATCTTTGGAGCCTGTCCAGCATTTTTCAGGACAAGGTAAGGACACCTGGAGCTCTAGTTCTTTGCTCTCTTAGCAAACATGTTTCCTGCTGTGCTTCACTGACTCTACTATGTGCCTGTGCTTGTGGCTGATTCTAAGAGGTGCGCGTGTGAAACGAGAGCCGTGTCCTAATCTGCAGCTCCGTGGTGACCTCATAGGGCTTATGGGAGAAACCTACAGTGGGCGCTGATACTGACCCGCTAATGTCGAGAGGCACCCAGAGTCTCCTCTGGGGGAGTGGCCAGAGGTGGACGGAGCGTGCAGTCTGAACTCTCCTTTCTCTGTCAAAACTCTCTGGTCTCTTTGACCATTTCATAACTTCCTGGAAATTAGGACTACTAACCTAATCTGTCGGATCATAGACTTTCAAGAGACTTGTGTTCTATGCTGTTACTGTGTACTGTTACTTGGATCCCAAACTTGGATTGGTAGTCAGGAAGTGCCTAACCTTTCTAGGAGTCAAAAGTTACAACAGAAGCATATTCAGAAGCTAGGTGGAGCTCTAGTTTCAAGAGCATCTCTCAGGTTAAATGTTACTCAGATAGGAAGTACAGCTGGCTTCTTCCTTTGGTAATGCTAGGTCTTAATGGACCAGAGTAGGCTCCCCAGTGGCTTTTGTCCAAACTCCTTAGATATTCTTTCTGCGGAATCTGTGGGAATGAACTGGAAGAACTGGCCCTAATAACTCGAGGAAAAAGATAACTTTTTGCTCACTGGCCGGCCCTGCACCATCTCTTTTGCTATCACTTGTACTGGTGTGGTGATGCTTGGAAGGACCGTCTTGGTTTATGTTTGTCCCTTTATGAGTTACCAGTCTTACTGTGGTCAGGAATATACTCAGGGTTGTGCACAGGCACCCAGGAGACAGATGTTTCCCCTAGTGGTCTTAACTTGGGAGGCGCTCTGGAGGATTATTCTGATGGCACTTCAGGTGGCATCAGAGGCAGGCAGAGGTTTTCATGCTGAGGAACGGGACATCAGTCTGGGATGCCATTAGGTCTGCCCCTGATGCATCTCCACCACACGCTGATGGTAGGATGAAGAGGGGCGGAAGTGGGATGCCTGTGTATGTAAGAGGCAGGTTAACTCCTGCCAGGGAAGGAGGCTTAGGTAGAAGCTAGATGTCTCCACCCCTATCTAGAACAGGGAAGGATGCCCCAGTAGAAAAATGGCACTGGTTGCTGCTTTTCTCTCTTACAGATGGGAGCTAACAATTCCAGCCTCACTCCTTTGAACTGTATCCTGAAAAACTGGGATAGATCTGATCCCCAGAGCTGAAAGCAGACATGCCTGATCTTCCTATGTGGTCCTGCATGGCCACAGTATCCCATGGAGGACAGCAAGCAGTGCTGGTTAGAGGGTCACTTAAGTGTAATCTGTTTCACAATTAGACAGGTTCTGTAGAGAACAAGGGAAGAAGTAGCAAATTGCCTTTTCTTTTTCTCTGTGAGACATGACATAGGTTTCTAAGGGTGTAGATTTGGGTATGAAACCTTCCGCTGCCTCCTGTCCTCCTACTTTACCCCCATACCTGGGGCTCCAAACTAAACAAACTGAAAGTCAGGGAACCCCTCCAGAAAGGGTTACCTTGGTCTCAGTAGAAACTCAAACCAAACTTTAAGTTGTCTTGGTCTCAATAAAAATCCAAATTGAGATTCAAACTGCCCAAACGACCCCTGTCTCAATATGACCTCAGACTACTCTGGTTTCAATAGAAACTCAGACAATCGAAGTAAGAGACACTTAGACAGCTAAAACTAAGGGTGAAATACAGGATGAGACGGAGGACAGGAGACAAAGAGACAAAGGAAAACAGGCTTCTCCAATCTCTCCCTGGGGTCATATTCGAAGGGCATCCAGAGAGGCTGAGGAACAGCCACACAAGCTGTTGCCTCTTCATGAAGCGCCCACGGGGAGAAACGATCAATTTATGAGAGTTAGTGAGCCCTTTTCTTATCAAGAAATGCAAAGAATCAAGGAGGACCTGAGAGACTATTTGGAGGACCCAGAAAAATATATTAGAGCCTTTAAGGGTGTTTCTCTGCTTTATGACCTTACTTGGAAGAATGTGATGTATATCCTGGGGTAGACACTAACCCCTGAATCAAAACCTTGAGTTTCGGGGAAAACTGTTGTATATGGAGATGAATGGCTTGGTGATGAATCAGTAGGGAAGAGGGAGGAGGAGAGAGCAGCCCTCCCCACTGGGAATCAGGTGGTGCCAACTATAGAACCAGACTGGGACTATAACACAGCTAAAGGAAGATGGGATCAGAGTCATTTTGTCAGATGTGTTCTGGAAGGACCTGGGCGAGTGCCTGCTAAGACTTTAAACTATGCCAAACTGGCAAACATAGAACAGGAGGAGAAGGAAGCTCCTGGTAAATTCCTAGATAGACTGAGGGAAGCCCTTTGCAGATTCACTGAGATTGGTCCTACAACTGAAGATGGGAGAGTGATCTTAAAAGATCAATTTCTCACTCAGTTGGCTCCAGATAGCTACTGAAACAGGTGTATGGACCAAATCAGTCTTTAGATAATCTGTTGCAGCTGTCTCAGACAGTCTATTATAGCAGGGGATATGCGAAGAAAGAAAGGGAGAGGAAGACTGAGGAACAGGCAGAAGCCCTTGTGATGTCTGCCAGAACTGTTCTTAAACAGCCAGAGAAAAATGCCCAGAGGGACCCAGGGAAAAGGGGCGGGCTTGCCATTACTGTGGACAGGAGGGGCACCTCAAGCGAAATAGCCCTCAGGCATCTAGGCCTCCCGGCTCCATGTCCGGTCTGCATGGGACCACATGAGAGGAGAGACTGTCCCCAGAGGCGTAGGTCCCAGGGGTCTGACTCTCAAGACAATCAGGACTGAAGGTGCCCGGGGGTCCCCACACAAGCTCCTGTCCTAATTACACCTGAGGAACCTCGGGTATTAATAACTGTGGGGGGCCAACCCACCAATTTCCTTTTGGACACTGGGGCAACTTAATTTTTGCTTCCTGAAGCCCCTGGCCCACGCTCTCCCCAGTCCTCTTCCATGATGGGACTGTGTGGACAACCCAAACCACATTATTTCAGTTGCCCTCTAAGCTGCAACTGCGACTCTATGCTTTTTCACGCGAGTTTCTGGTCCTGTCAGAGTCTCCCTCACCCCTTCTGGGGAGGGATATGTTGAGAAAGGCCCTTGCCTCTCTTTTCATGAACACGGAGCCCTTCATCTCTCCCCCATTAATTTAACAAAATATAAATCCTAGCGTGTGGCCTGATGGAAAAACTGTGGGTTGAGCACAAAATGCTATTCCTGTAGTTATCAAGCTCAAAGACTCGCACCTATTTCCACATCAAAAGCAGTATCCACTGAAACTCGAGGTTGAGGAAAGGTTAAAATCCATCAATGAGAATTTAAAGGAGCAGGGGCTATTAATTCCCTGTAACAGTCCAGGCAACACTCCTATTTAGGTTGTAAAGAAGTCAAATGATAAATTAAGACTAGTTCAAGATTTATGAATAATAAATGAGGCTGTAATTCATTTACACCCAGTGGCGCCTAACTCTATTGTCTGAAATTCCTGAATAAGCCAAATATTTTTCAGTAATTGATTTAAAGGAAGTGAAAGTGAAAGTCACTCAGTGGTGTCCGAATCTTTGCAACCTATACAGTCCATGGACTTCTGCAGGCCAGAATACTGGAGTGGGTAGCCTTTCCCTTCTCCAGGGGATCTTCCCAACCCAGGGATAGAACCCAGGTCTCCCGCATTGAAGGGAGATTCTTTACCAGCTGAGCTACAAGAGAAGCCCAAGAATACAAGAGTGGGTAGCCTATCCCTTCTCCAGGGGATCTTCCTGACCCAGGAACTGAACTGAGAGCTCCTGCATTGCAGGTGGATTCTTTACCAACTGAGCTATGAAGGAAGACCAATTGATTTAAGAGATACCCTCTGGCTCAGAGGTTAAAGCATCTGCCTCCAATGTGGGAGACCTGGGTTTGATCCCTGGGTAGGGAAGATCCCCTGGAGAAGGAAATGGTAAATCACTCCAGTATTCTTGTCTGGAGAATCCTATGGACAGAGAAGCCTGGTGGGCTGTAGTCCACGGGGTCGCAAAGAGTCGGACACGACTGAGTGACTTCCCTTTCACTTTCTATTCTATACTGTTGGAGGAGGAAAGCCAATTTTTATTTGCCTTTGAAGACCCCACCCAGCCAGCTTTGCCCCAGGGATTTTGTAACAACCCCCACCTATTTGGGCAAAGTTTGTCATGGGATCTACAAAAATATCTGAGGTTATTGATATTTCTCCTGGCAATCTTGATTCCAGCTTGTGTTTCTTCCAGCCCAGCGTTTCTCATGATGTACTCTGCATAGAAGTTAAATAAGCAGGGTGACAAGATACAGCCTTGACGTACTCCTTTTCCTATTTGGAACCAGTCTGTTGTTCCATGTCCAGTTCAAACTGTTGCTTCCTGACCCGCATACAGATTTCTCAAGAGGCAGCTCAGGTGGTCTGGTATTCCCATCTCTTTCAGAATTTTCCAGTTGATTGTGATCCACACAGTCAAAGGCTTTGGCATAGTCAATAAAGCAGAAAGAGATGTTTTTCTGGAACTCTCTTGCTTTTTCCATGATCCAGCAGATGTTGGCAATTTGAGCTCTGGTTCCTCTGCCTTTTTTAAAACCAGCTTGAACATCAGGAAGTTCGTGGTTCAGGTATTGCTGAAGCCTGGCTTGGAGAATTTTGAGCATTACTTTACTAGCATGTGAGATGAGTGCAATTGTGTAGTAGTTTGAGCATTCTTTGGCATTGCCTTTCTTTGGGATTGGAGTGAAAACTGACCTTTTCCAGTCCTGTGGCCACTGCTGAGTTTTCCAAATTTGCTGGCATATTGAGTGCAGTACTTTCACAGCATCATCTTTCAGGATTTGAAACAGCTCCACTGGAATGCCATCACCTCCACTAGCTTTGTTCGTAGTGATGCTTTCCAAGGCCCACTTGAGTTCCCATTCCAGGATGTCTGGCTCTAGATGAGTGATCATACCATCATTATTATCTGGGTCGTGAAGATCTTTTTTGTACAGTTCTTGTGTGTATTCTCACCACCTCTTCTTAATATCTTCTGCTTCCGTTAGGTCCATATCATTTCTGTCCTTGATCGAGCCCATCTTTGCATAAAATGTTCCCTTGGTATCTCTAATTTTCTTGAAGAGATCTCTAGTCTTTCCCATTCTGTTTTCCTCTATTTCTTTGCATTGATCGCTGAAGAAGGCTTTCTTATCTCTTCTTGCTATTCTTTGGAACTCTGCATTCAGATGCTTATATCTTTCCTTTTCTCCTTTGCTTTTTGCCTCTCTTCTTTTCACAGCTATTTGTAAGGCCTCCCCAGACAGCCATTTTGCTTTTTTTCATTTCTTTTCCATGGGGATGGTCTTGATCCCTGTCTCTTGTAAAATGTCATGAACCTCATTCCATAGTTCATGAGGCACTCTATCTATCAGATCTAGGCCCTTAAATCTATTTCTCACCTCCACTGTATAATCATAAGGGATTTGATTTAGGTCATACCTGAATGAGGTTTTCCCTACTTTCTTCAATTTAAGTCTGAATTTGGCAATAAGGAGTTCATGATCTGAGCCACAGTCAGCTCCTGGTCTTGTTTTTGTTGACTGTATAGAGCTTCTCCATCTTTGGCTGCAAAGAATATAATCAATCTGATTTCAGTGTTGACCAAAGTGGATGGTATATGTTAGATGCAAAGATTATGACTCCACAAGCTCAGCAATGGAAAGTAATCAAGGGTTTATATGAGACTACCCACTATGGATGTGAAGCTCTTTGGAAATTACTATAAAGATTGCGGGTAAAGGAGTGGAAGTGGTGGTGGCCCAGATTACCAAATCATGTGCCACATGTTTACAAAATGATCCTAGAACAGTGCCATCCCCTCCTCCATGATTCAGACCCATTCAATGCTGAGGAAATGGCATGGAGAACTGGCCAATCGGTTTTACTCAGATGCCCAAGACTAGAGGATACAAATATTTATTGGTAAAGGAAGACACATTCACTGGATGGGTGAAGACTTTTCCCATTTGGAAAGGAAAGGTGTTAGGAGTAACAAATAACTTGATTAAAAAGATAACCCCACCTTTCAGTTTACCTCAGTATATACAAAATGATAATGAACCTCTTCCAGATTTAGGAATTATTTTGGGAAAATGGTTTGGGTTCCCAAGATCATGGCTGAAATTCTGGAACAGAAACTGAGGCCTCTGTGTGTGTGTGCTCGTATGTGTCTATATGTGTGTTATATATGTATGATATTGCCAAAAATAATTCATAAAGGAGCTCTATTTGACTTAAAGGAGATTAAATACTCATATAAATACTAAAAAATATAAAATAATTAGGCCAGAATGAATTTCAGCCTCATGTTAGCTGAAAAATATTCACAGCAAACTGGTATCTGGTATTAAAAGTGGTTTAAGCTTTTTGGTGTGATTAATACAGGCAAAGGGTAACACATGATTAGGCTGAGAGGAGCTACTCCATGTTCAAGGTCAGGAGGGGTGGCGGTGAGGAGATATCTTTCATCCAGGGTAAGGAGCAGTGGTTGCGCTTTGCTGGGGCAGTCATGAAGAGATACCCCACGTCCAAGGTAAGAGAAATCCAAGTGAGATGGTAGGTGTTGCGAGAGGGCATCAGAAGGCAGCCATACTGAAACCATAATCCCAGATAACTAGTAAATCTAATCACATGGACCATAGCCTTGTCTAACTCAGTGAAACTAAGCCATGCCCTGTGGGGCCACCCAAGATGGGTGGGTCATGGTAGAGAGGTCAGACAGAATGTGGTCCACTGGAGAAGAGAATGGCAAACCACTTCAGTATTCTTGCCTTGAGAACCCCATGAACAGTATGAAAAGGCAAAAAGACAGGACACTGAAAGAGAAACTCCCCAGGTCGGTAGGTGCCCAATATGCTTCTGGAGATCAATGGAGAAATAACTCCAGAAAGAATGAAGGGATGGAGCCAAAGCAAAAACAATACCCAGTCGTGGATGTGATTGGTGATAGAAGCAAGGTCCAATGCTGTAAAGAGCTATATTGCATAGGAACCTGGAATGTCAGGTCCATGAATCAAGGCAAATTGAAAGTGGTCAAACAGGAGATGGAAAGAGTGAAAGTCGACATTCTATGAATCAGCGAACTAAAATGGACTGGAATGGGTGAATTTAACTCAGATGACCATTATATCTACTACTGCGGGCAGAAATCCCTTAGGAGAAATGGAGTAGCCATCATGGTCAACAAAAGAGTCTGAAATGCAGTACTTGGATGCAATCTCAAAAATGACAGAATGATCTCTGTTCATCTCCAAGGCAAACCATTCAATATCACAGTAATCAAGTCTATACCTCAACCAGTAATGCTGTAGAAGCTGAAGTTGAACGATTTTATCAAGACCTACAAGACTTTATAGAACTAACACCCCCAAAAGATGTCCTTTTCATTATAGGGGACTGGAATGCTAAAGTAGGAAGTCAAGAAACACCTGGAGTAACAGGAAAATTTGGCCTTGGAATACGGAATGATGCAGGAGAAAGGCTAATAGAGTTTTGCCAAGAGAACGCACTGGTCATAGCAAACACCCTCTTCCAACAACACAAGAGAAGACTCTACACATGGATATCACCAGATGGTCAATGCCGAAATCAGACTGATTATATTCTTTGCAGCCAAAGATGGAGAAGCTCTATACAGTCAACAAAAACGAGACCTGGAGCTGACTGTGGCTCAGATCATGAACTCCTTATTACCAGATTCAGACTTAAACTGAAGAAAGTAGGGAAAACCACTAGACCATTCAGATACGACTTAAATAAAATCCTTTATGATTATACAGTGGAAGTGAGAAATAGATTTAAGGGCCTAGATCTGATAGATAGAGTGCCTGATGAACTATGGAATGAGGTTCGTGACATAGACCATCCCCATGGAAAAGAAATGCAAAAAAGAAAAATGGCTGTCTGGGGAGGCCTTACAAATAGCTGTGAAAAGAAGAGAGGCAAAAAGCAAAGGAGAAAAGGAAAGATATAAGCATCTGAATGCAGAGTTCCAAAGAATAGCAAGAAGAGATAAGAAAGCCTTCTTCAGCGATCAATGCAAAGAAATAGAGGAAAACAACAGAATGGGAAAGACTAGAGATCTCTTCAAGAAAATTAGAGATACCAAGGGAACATTTTATGCAAAGATGGGCTCAATCAAGGACAGAAATGGTAGGGACCTAACAGAAGCAGAAGATATTAAGAAGAGGTGGTGAGAATACACACAAGAACTGTGCAAAAAAGATCTTCACGACCCAGATAATCATGATGATGTGATCACTAATCTAGAGCCAGACATCCTGGAATGTGAAGTCAAGTGGACCTTGGAAAGCATCACTATGAACAAAGCTAGTGGAGGTGATGGCATTCCAGTGGAGCTGTTTCAAATCCTGAAAGATGATGCTGTGAAAGTGCTGCACTCAATATGCCAGCAAATTTGGAAAACTCAGCAGTGGCCACAAGACTGAAAAAGGTCAGTTTTCATTCCACTCTCAAAGAGAGGCAATGCCAAAGAATGCTCAAACTACTACACAATTGCACTCATCTCACATGCTAGTAAAGTAATGCTCAAAATTCTCCAAGCCAGGCTTCAGCAATACGTGAACCATGAACTCCCTGATCAAGCTGGTTTTAGAAAAAGCAGAGGAACCAGAGATTCAATTGCCAACATCTGCTGGATCATGGGAAAAGCAAGAGAGTTCCAGAAAAACATCTATTTCTGCTTTATTGACTATGCCAAAGCCTTTGACTATGTGGATCAGAATAAGCTATGGAAAATTCTTGAAGAGATGGGAATACCAGACCACCTAACCTGCCTCTTGAGAAATCTGTATGCAGGTCAGGAGGCAACAGTTTGAACTGGACATGGAACAACAGACTGGTTCCAAATAGGAAAAGGAGTACATCAAGGCTGTATATTGTCACCCTGCTTATTTAACTTCTATGCAGAGTACATCATGAGAAATGCTGGACTGGAAGAAACACAAGCTGGAATCAAGATTGCTGGGAGAAATATCAATAACCTCAGATATGCAGATGATACCACCCTTATGGCAGAAAGTGAAGAGGAACTAAAAGCCTCTTGATGAAAGTGAAAGAGGAGAGCGAAAAGTTGGTTTAAAGCTCAACATTCAGAAAACGAAGATCAGGGCATCTGGTCCCATCACTTCATGGGAAATAGATGGGGAAACCGTGGAAACAGTGTCAGACTATAATTTTTTTGGCTCCAAAATCACTGCGGATGGTGACTGCGGCCATGAAATTAAAAGACGCTTTCTCCTTGGAAGAAAAGTTATAACCAACCTAGATAGTATATTCAAAAGCAGAAACATAACTTTGCCGACTAAGGTCCGTCTAGTCAAGGCTATAGTTTTTCCTGTGGTCATGTATGGATGTGAGAGTTGGACTGTGAAGAAGGTTGAGTGCCGAAGAATTGATGCTTTTGAACTGTGGTGTTGGAGAAGACTCTTGAGAGTCCCTTGGACTGCAAGGAGATCCAACCAGTCCATTGTGAAGGAGATCAGCCCTGGGATTTCTTTGGAAGGAATGATGCTAAAGCTGAAACTCCAGTACTTTGGCCACCTCATGCGAAGAGTTGACTCATTGGAAAAGACTCTGATGCTGGGAGGGATTGGGGGCAGGAGGTGAAGGGGACGACAGAGCGTGAGATGGCTGGATGGCATCACGGACTCAAGGGACGCGAGTCTGAGTGAACTCCGGGAGGTGGTGATGGACAGGGAGGCCTGGTGTGCTGCAATTCATTGGTCGCAAAGAGTCGGACACGACTGAGCGACTCTACTGAACTGAACTGAACAATAAGGGAGACCTGGGTTCGATCCCTGGGTAGGGAAGATCCCCTGGAGAAAGAAATGGCTACCCACTCCAGTACTCTTGCTTTGAAAATCCCATGGACGGAGGAACCTGGTAGGCTTCAGTCCATGGGGTCTCAAAGAGTAGGAGCGTCTGAGCAACTTCACTTCACTTCAGTAAGCTGTGGTGGTCAAGTTGTAGTTACAGGAAACGTCCACAGGCGGCAGCACTTTTTCATGCCCACCTTTGGTTCCTTGGGTCAACCAGAGCCTTAGGGTAAGTTGAGCAAACAGGGAAGGCCTTGCGTTTCACTGTGGTTTTCCATACTTTCTTCATTTTTAGTCTGTCTTGCAATAAGGAGTTTGTGAGCTGAGCCACAGTCAGCTTCCTGTCATGTTTTTGCTTACTATATACAGCTTCTCCAATTTTGGCTGCAAAAATTACAATCAATCTGATTTTGGTCTTGACCATCTGGTGATGTCCATGTGTACAGGAGCAACCAGATCCATAGGGAAAGTCCTGTTCCTGGATTGTCAACTAGAGTGGAAAGTGCCAGAAGAAATGCCCAGGGTTTGTGTCCCATTCCTTACTCCTTCCTTACCCCTATGCCCTGGACAAATCTCAGTTCTTGCAAAAGCACTCTGCAGAGGCTGGTGTCATATGTAGGTGTGGTGACCCAAAGAAGGAGGCTGGAGGTGGGAACCCAGCACAGAGCACATGGAGACCAGGGGACTTTTCAAATCTCTTAGCTTGTCCTTTGGGTGCAATAGGCTTGCACTTTTTTTACTTCAGAAGGACCCACTTGCATCTGGAGGCTGTGGGTCCGTGCAGAGGGGAATGGGCATTTCAGGTCCCAAAGGAGGTTTTGTTGGCTAGTGCATCCTCCCCAGCTCCATCAGGCCAAGACAGTCCATCTGTGGGACCCAGGCTTGCCCAGGCTCCAGGTCACAATGGCCTGAGGGAAATAGAGTCAGGATTTCCTTTTTAAAAATTTTTTATTTTATATTGGTGTAGAGATGACTTGGATTTCCCTGGTAGCTCAGCTGGTAAAGAATCTGCCTGCAATGGAGGAGATATGGGTTCAATCCCTGGGTTGGGAACATTCCCTGGAGGAGGGCATGGCAGCCCACTCCAGTATTTTTGCCTGGAGAACCCCATGGACAGAGGGGCCTTGGGGCCTACAGTCCTTGGGTCACAAAGAGTTGGACACGACTGAGCAATTAAGCACAGCACAGCACAGAGGTGACTTACAGCGTGGTCTGGCACGTGTGTTTGTTTTTCTGTTTAAGAGTGTATAGCAACGTGATTCACTTATGCATAAACTTATGTTGTTCAGTCACCTGGTTGTGTCTGACTCTTTGCAACCCCAGTGACTGAAGCACGCCAGGCCTCCCTGTCCCTCACCATCTCCCAAAGTTTGCTCAAGTTCATGTCTATTGCACCAGTGTATGTGCTCTTTTCCAGGTTATCTTCCCATGTAATTTATTATACAGCATTGAGTCGGGGTCCTCATCCTACAGTGGGTTCTTGTTGGTTATTTCCTAAAGAGTAGTGTGTATATGTTCATATCCACCTGCTTATTTCTAAGATCCACCTACGATCTTTCCCTTTTAGTGACCGTAAAGTGCTTTTCCTGTGAAACCATTTCTGTTTGCTAAAGAAGTTTGCCTGTATCCTTTTTTAGAATTTACCTCTAAGTGATGTCCTATGATGTTTGTCTTTCCTTGCCTCACTTGACTTCACTCAGCATGATCACCTCTATTCCCTTCTTGTTGCTGGGCGTGGTGCGTGGCTTCCTCTGGCGGCTGAGTGATGCCCTCTGCGCGTATGTGCCCCGCCTTGGTTGCCCCTTCATCTGCCCTCGTCCACTTAGCCTGCTTCCATGCCCTGGCTACTGTGCAGCGTGTTGCCCTAAACATTGGGGTGCAGCTGTCTTTTATTATTATTTTTTAATTTATTTTTAATTGAAGTTTTAAAAATAAATAAAATTTACTGTTAACAGCAACAACAATAATTAAGCTGGTGAGCATCTTTTCATGTCCTTCCTGCCCATCTCTATGTCTTCTTTGGGGAAATGTTCCTTTAAATGTTTCAACCCTATTTGATTGGGTTGTTTGTTTGTTTCAAGGTGTATGGGCTGTTTGTATGTTTCAGAAATGAATTCCTCAGGGGTGTTTCTGTTCACAAATATTAGTTTCATTCTGGGGTTTCTCTTTTCGTTATTTTTATGGTTTCCTCTGCTGTGCCAATGCTTTTAAGTTGAGTTAGGTCCCACTTGTTTATTTTTATTTGTCCTTATTCTAAGAGGTGGATCCAAAAGGTCTTCCTATGATTCATGTCATAGCATGCCCTTCCTATATTTTATGCAAGCATTTCATAGTATGCACCCTTATATGTAGATATTTACATTATTTGGGCTGTAGGGAACTAGGTATAAGGAAAGTTGAGAAGTGCTTGCAAACGAGACTCTCAACCAGGGCTGAACATTCTTGCAAACGAGATGTTCAGCTAAGAATCCTATTTGTTCCCGTGGGAAAAGAACATATCTTGCACACAAGGATGTTTCTCTGATTCCTCAAAAGGAACAGGCCCAGGGACAAAACGGATTCTAAGTTGATAAGGAAGTTCCCCAAAACAAAGTCTTAGCTGCAGTAAATAAGCCAAGGTAAAGGTTATCTCGCCCTGCGCCTGCGCACTGTATAGTCTCTGAATCGTAGTGCTTGGCAGCTTGCCCTGTAGGGGGTTGTGCAAGGGATATAAAATAAAGCAGCTGTAAGAAGCAAGTGTTAAAATATAAAGATTTAAACCACTCTGCACTGTTGGTGTTTCATTCCGTCGCCGGCAGTGTATGGATGAAGTATTCCCTAGTTAAGAATTTCAAGGTCACAGCAGCATTGAGCAGAGCACGTGGGCACAGGTATGAGGCCCGTGCATAGAGAAGCTGTGGCGTGGGCTTCGAGGACCCTCCGTGTGGGGGTGGGATGGGGGCCGGACAAGGATTTCCTGCACACATGGCTCCAGGCTCTATTCTCGGCAGGGTGGACGACTGTCGACCCTGTCTGTCTGTGGAGGGGCTCTGGAGCTGCCCAGCTCAGCAGGAATGACAGTGGTGGGAAAGGAGGTCGCCCTCCCTTAGCACCCCTGACCTCACACCCCCTCATCAGGGCAGCCGAGTGCCTAAACGGCCCCTTCCCTGTCTAGCTCTGAAGACCTGGACGGTGTGGGGGCTGAAGGACACACAGGAAACAAAATTCTGTAAAGCAATTATCCTTCTATTAAAAAATAAAAAAAGATCAAAGAAAAAAACACAGAGACCAGCAAAGGCGGGGCTTGCATTCTCAGCCAGCCTCTGCCGAATTCTGCCTGTGCTTACGCGTCAGACCAAGATGCTGGTGCTCCCACCCTGTATCACAGATGAGAATCGAGACACAGACAGGTTGAGCATCTTGCCCCAGGTCACACAGCTGCTGAGTGCAGGGCTGAGAACTGGACCCCTGTGGTCGAATCTGGAGTCCAGATGCTGTGATGACCCTGAGGGAGCGGCAAAGACCAGATGGCCCACGCTGAGCCAGGCACGCACTCGCACACACACTCGTGTGCATGAGGCCTTCACTCTGAGGCGACGGACGTCAGAGGAAGTCAGAGGGCAGCCAGGGGAGGCCAGAGGAGAGTCGAGGTCTGTGAGGAGGAGAGGCCACACTTTCCAGGAGGCCGGGGATTCTCTTCCCTGGTGAGTCTGTCTCAAACCCTAGATTCCTCTCCCTGGACCCAGGAACAGACTGTCCAGTGACCTAACTGAGTTGGCTCCAGAATTATGCCTTCCCAGGGCTTCAGCTACCACTGGACCCCACTGCTGTCAGTAATAAGGGGGAAATGAGTACATAGTCTGGGCTTCAGATTTGTTTGGAGACAAAGTTTATTAGGAGTACAAATAACCACGAGGGCAGTTGGCAAGAATATCTCCAGAACACTTAAGAAGCCCTCTGCTGTTTTCCTACCTCCTCTCCTGTCATGAAAGTGGAAGGTCTATCTAATCAAGTAATTCTGTGCTGATAACACTCTTTCTTTAAAATATTTATTTATGTATTTATTTAGTCAGCTGCGCTGCGTCTTAGTTGCAGCATGTGGGAGCTAGTTCCCCAATCAGGTACTGAACATGGGTCTCTGCATTGGAGTCTTGGCCCCTGGACCACCTGGGAAGTCTCTCCTCATACTCTTGGGGACTGTAACGGGTCACAGGCCTCCTCTCAGGCCCCCTTAGAGCTGAGGCATGGGGTGGCTGCAGTAATCCTCCTGTGGCTAAAATGTGGTTTGTTGGTCATGATTCACTCACACTCCCTGCACACATAGGGCTTCTCCCGTGTGTGTCCTCTGGTGTGTGATAAGATTTGACTTAACACTGAAGCTTTGCCCACACTCCTTGCAAACATAGGGCTTCTCCCCTGTGTGTGTCCTCTGGTGTCTGATGAGGACTGACTTCCGACTGAAGCTTCGCCCACACTCCCTGCAAACATAGGGCTTCTCCCCTGTGTGTGTCCTCTGGTGTCTGATGAGATGGGACTTAACACTGAAGCTTCGCCCACACTCCCTGCAAACATAGGGCTTCTCCCCTGTGTGTGTCCTCTGGTGTCTGATGAGGACTGACTTCCGACTGAAGCTTCGCCCACACTCCCTGCAAACATAGGGCTTCTCCCCTGTGTGTGTCCTCTGGTGTCTGATGAGGACTGACTTATCACTGAAGCTTTGCCCACACTCCCTGCAAACATAGGGCTTCTCCCCTGTGTGTGTCCTCTGGTGTGTGATGAGGACTGACTTCCAACTGAAGCTTTGCCCACACTCCCTGCAAACATAGGGCTTCTCCCCTGTGTGTGTCCTCTGGTGTGTGATGAGGACTGACTTCCGACTGAAGCTTCGCCCACACTCCCTGCAAACATAGGGCTTCTCCCCTGTGTGTGTCCTCTGGTGTCTGATGAGATGGGACTTCTGACTGAAGCTTTGCCCACACTCCCTGCAAACATAGGGCTTCTCCCCTGTGTGTGTCCTCTGGTTTGTGATGAGACTTGACCTATCCTTGGATCCTTGCCCACACTCTCCGTACTTGACTTTTATAATCCCTGAGACCCCTGCCCCCATGAGTAATTTGCCCGTGTCCTCTGGATTCAGTTTCTGGCTTGTGCTGGGCTCTTCTGTGATTCTCTCATGCACCCGAGAAGCCCTCATTTGTCCTCTGGGTGAATAGGAGGAGGCCCTTGAAATCCTCTTCAGCCTTATGCTTTTCAGCAAAGGTTGGGGCCTGTCCTTGGCCTCGCGACCCTCAGGTTTGTCACTTGGGCTGTGTGGATCGGAATATCGCTGCTGCTGATTTTGATTGCCTGGGCAGGGATCCTCTGGTTGGAGGTGGTCTCTTGCAGATGGTCTCAGGAGGGTCTGAGAGGGGTGATTGCGTTGGACGTGTTGGCTGAGGAATTTCTGACTGGAGAAGGCCAGAGAGCAGGAGGCACATGGGTGGATCTCGGGCTTTGGTTCTGCTGAGAGAGGAAGCTTTTGGTCAGGTGGCTGGTTTGCCGTGGTGAGGCCCGCCCCACTAATCATCTTAGTGTGGGCAGTGCACGGTTTGTCTCCCATCAGGTGTGTCTCTACAGTCCACTTTCCATTCCATTCTTATTCTCTGCATCTACAGAAATCCAGGAGGCTTGTGTCAAGGGCCTTTTCTACCCAGACTAGGGACCTTCCTAGACGCAGCCGCAGAGGCAGCGTCTCTCCTGATAGAGGTGGCTCTGCAGGAGCCTTTCCCTGTGTGTAAGTGTCTGGAAGGTCATGTCACAGTGGCCACAGGAGTGTTACCCTACTGAGAGATAAGACTTGACGACTCAGGGGGAATCCTCCTGAGTGGCTCCCTGGGAGGGAAAGGGTCTATTAAGTCAGGGGCACCTGGCCCGGAGCTCTCTGCATGTGGGCGGCAGCACAGGGGGTGGTTAGAGCAGGCGCGAGTGAAGCTGACTCTGTGGCTCCTGGCTCACAGAGCGGGCTCCGTGCCGGTCTCTGCGGGAGGTGGGCGCAGGCTGGACGAGGCCAGGCGGCCCCGGGCCCACCGACTGCCGGCCTCTGGCTCCTGCTGCCCGGACTGGCTCACAGATTGCTCCTCTCTGTTTCCCATGAATCATAAATAGAGGCATGTCCTTTCTCAAGCCTCACCAGGATTCATGCCTCATTTATTTCACTCAGTCTTGGTGCGTTTAACATGCACTAGGAAGCCCTGTTTAAAAATACATCTCCAGCCAGACTCCTCACACCCTCACTCCCGAGCATCTTCAGCCAGCCCACTCTCCCCTCATGTCTGGCAGTGAACTGACCTCTGAGGGGACTCCCCACTGCTGTCTCTTCCCAAAAATGAACCAAAGCATCGTCTTACAACAGAGAACATGCCGCTTCCAGCTGAAAGCCGCACGGTTGTTCTGTGTCATCCAGGAAGACCCCTGGGGCCTGCACATGGACACGGGCCCTGAGGCGTCCCTGTCCCGTCCAGCCTCCTTCCTCTCCCTCTGTGCTTCCTCCTGTGACCACGGGCATGGCCTCTCTTCCCGGGCCTGGGACTGCGGCACTGGCTGCTCCCCTGCCTGGAATCCTTTCCCACAGGTGTTATCTCTGCAGAGACCCTGCCCACCACCCTGCGCCGCACCCCACCCTCTGCTCACGCTGATTGGAGGTGCTTTCCCTGCACTGGTTCTTCTCAGAGCACCAGCCCCCGTCTGGTGTGAAGCCCATGCTGCCCCGGGGCAGTGGGTCCGTCTGTTTCGGTGCATGGAGCCCTGCCTGGCACAGAGTGTGAACTCACATGACAACACACTGGAACAGTAACTGAATGCAGATCGCTGCACACGTGTCGCTTAGAAATGGGAGGAAATGAGGAAGAAACAGGTACGGGGAGAGAGCTGGTAGGCACTAGAAAACTTGCTGTTTGCTTCTAAGCCTTTCAGCAGAAGGTGATGTTACATGTTTTCTGCATGAAATATTAAAAATTAGAACTAACATTTTTAATATAAAAAACTTTTCCTAACAGTCATATGAAATGAATCAAAGTCTGAGGCATTTTAATTGCGACCTGACTGACTTTGGACTGGATTGTACTCTGCCTCGGAGTCGGACCAGGGAGGCTCCCCAGGATGGGGTGGGGTGCTGGAAGAGGGGTGGCGCTCACCTCTCCCGGCCGCGAGCTCGCTCTTCCCGCTGCTGTTCCGCTTGATGCCGAGGTCCTGGCCATACTCGTCCCCGTACCAGACCAGCAGCTCACAGCCCGGCCTGACCACCTGGCAGGTTCGGTAGAAGATCTGCCCTTGATACTGCAAGGCCACCAGGTTCTGCTCCTCGTCGTCCCGGGCACAGTTCACATACCTGGGGTTGAGGCCGGGAAAGGGAAAGAAACCTCAGGTGACGAGTGCCCTCCACTGTCGGGCCACGCCCAGCTCCTTGCCTTCAGGCCCTGAGGCCGCCATGGCTTCCACCGCCCCTCATGGGGACCTTCTGTTCACACCTTCGACCAGGCCATGTGAATTCCCATTTCCAGATCCTGTTTCCAGTCCTCTTCCTGGCTGGAATGCTTTTTTCTGCTTTCCTAATTAGCCACTTTATAGAGCCCAGTTCCAGACTCGTCTCCACCTGGACTGTCTGTGGGGCTGGTGACCTCCAGCTCCTCTAAACTCTGAATTAAGTTCTCTTTCATTCCACAGGACAGGGTGCTCCTCTGCTAGCATGCAGCCCTCAGCACTCACCCCAGCCTGCCTTCTCTCCTGAGGCTTCCCTCCAATCTCCCCACGTGTATCCAGGGTCATATTCACTTGCCCTCCCCCTCGCATGGAAACTTGGAGAGTGCTCTGACATAGCTTAAGACCCAGAAGAGTGATAGTTTATTCACTTTCTTCCTGCCCTGATGAAAGGCACGGCCCTCGTGCCGTGGCCCTGCTCACGGCCATCCTGCCCCCCATTCCTTCCAAGGCCTCAGGACCCACTTCTCACTGGAACCGAGCCTGGGGAGGTTGTTGCCCACATGGACTCAAGGTCTCCCGTGTTAGGTTATCCTGGCGCTGTGCAGTTTCTCAAAGATAGAGAAATTAAGGTTACTGTTCCTAAAATCAATTGGCTACTGTCTGTCTGCAGTTGTTCTCCAAAAGGACATGGGATGTGTGATCTGCTTCAGTAATGAAGTTCACTGTCTAAACTGGAACATAAAATGCTTGGCAAGTGTCAGTTAAGTGAGTTAGAGTGTCCCTGGTGAATCTAGACTCCTCAAGTTGTTTTCAAGTCCCCCAGTTTTGTTCAGCATCTAGACTTGTATTTTGAGGGCACTATATATGCTATATTTTTATTCCCTTCAAATGTCTTTTGAAATGAAAGACCATGATATGGAGGGAAAAGAGGAAAGAAGATGTGAAAGCTATTGAGGGAGACAGATTGAGAAGGAAAGGGGTGGGGGCTTGAGGGAAGAGCGGCATCTACAAACTGCAGACTCACTGTGCGCACCTCATCCAGTTGGCCAAGGACGTGTCCTTTCCATCCACATACTCGTAGCAGTTTCTCCCTTTGGTGATCTGAGTGTCAGAAAAGAGATACAAGCTTTCCTCTCTATTTTTTTTTGGTAGGAAGTAATAGAAGAACTATTTTCCTTTGCAGTCATTGGCGCTCTTCAGCCTGCATGGATTCAACTGCCAGTCGGACCAAATGGTAAGCTGCTTAATCATCATTCCAAGTCTGAGTCTCCTGGTTCACTGAAGGGAAGGGCTCCACAAAGGAGGAGTCACCTCTGTGTCTGTACCTGTCTCCCACCTCTCCTCTGAGCTTTAGAGAGAGGTCCTGCGTGCCTGGACCAGTGTCTTCCACCTCTCCTCTGACCTTTAGACAGAGGTCCTGTGTGTCTGTACACTGTGGTCCCACCTCTCCTCTGACCTTTAGAGAGAGGTCCTGCGTGCCTGGACCAGTGTCTCCCACCTCTCCTCTGAGCTTTAGAGAGAGGTCCTGTGTGCCTGGACCAGTGTCTCCCACCTCTCCTCTGACCTTTAGAGAGAGGTCCTGCGTGCCTGGACCAGTGTCTCCCACCTCTCCTCTGACCTTTAGAGAGAGGTCCTGCGTGCCTGGACCAGTGTCTCCCACCTCTCCTCTGACCTTTAGATGGAAGTCCTGTGTTCATGCCCAGTGCACACGGTACACAGGGCTGCCTGTGTCATTGCCGACCGTGTCATCACCATCTGCATCCTTGCATGTAGACATGAAGTACCCCCCACCACACACAAGCAATTCGAGGCCAGAGAACAGGGAAACAGGGGTGTTTCTCACCAGCCAGGAGTATCCACTGTTGGCGGCCTCTTCATCGTCTGTGATCTGGCCCTCATAGGGGCCAAAGTGCAGGCCCAGTGGCAGATCGGATGCCTCATTCCACACTCCAAGCCCAGCCTCAGGGATGCCCGACAGTCTGATACTTAACCCAGGGGGCAGAGTGAGGGCTGAGCGGTTGGCATGCCCCTTTTCCACTGCACAGTCCTTTACAAAGGTTGGGGGCCCGTGGGCAGCACAGCTGTCGATGAAGAAGTTCTGACACTCCTCACAATCTGGAGGCGAGAGCAACAGGGATGAGGGGAGGTATAGTGATGTTGCTGGTCGTAAAGACCTTCAGAAAGAACTGGGGCACTCACGGCATGTGGCCTCGATCCTGCACCCCAAGTCACAGAGGAAGGGGATGATTGGGGGACCAAATGGTGAGGTGAGGTTATTGGACAAAGGCCTCGTAGCCCCTTCTCCATGAGTGGGCCAGCGGGGGCACTCACAGAGGTACTCGTCATCCTGGGGCTCGCTGACCTCTTGGTACACATGGCCCTTTCTTTCTCGTAGACTGTACCTCTTCACTCCAGTCTCCGTTCTTTTGCGTTCTAAGATGGAGAACAGAAGCTAAACAAGGCTGGTGGGGTTTGGAGAGTTAGTAGTCCCTGTTTTATCGGAAAGTGTGAGATCTCCTACCTGTTCATTTATACACTTTGTTAAAAGTTGTTTACATGTATTTTTTAAACTTTTACTTTAGTAATTTTATGTTTTAATGTTACATATTTATGCATCTTAGTTCTCCGATCAGGAATGGAACCTGCACCCCCTGCAGTGGAAGCAGGAGTCTTAACCACTTAACCACTGGAAGTCCCTTTTCTATGCTTTGTTTCTTCCCCCTTTAACTCCTGGTTCAGGAGACTGAGGCTCCTCACTGACCACAGATGCCCAGTCCAGTGTTAGCTTCCCGCACTTCTCGTTAGCAGGTTTAACTTCCCACCTTCTTACTTAGGAAATAGTTCACTGACACATGTACTCAGAAAACATACGTTGAGGGCACATGACATGTAAGGCACTGAGCAGAGGTCTGGGCATAAACACTAACAAGGCATGGTCCCTGTCGTCACAGCTGGATTTACTGAACTACTTATAGCTCAAAACGGTGTCAGCACTTTTGCATTTAATGTAAAGCTTTCAAACACTGTATGAGTTATGTATCCTTATCTTCACTTTACAGATGAGCAATCAAGACCTCAGAAAATGTATAAGATTTTCCCAAGGCCCCATTGCTAACTTCATGTTTCAGATCAGTCCATCTTAAACCCAAGCCTACCCAAAATTCACACCACACACCTAGTCCATACTTACTAGCTTTTCTACAAGGATTAGGGGAACTAATTAGAGGAACTCCCCAAATTTTCTCTTACCGACTTTTTGCCTGGGGTGCTGTCCAGGGATCCTTGCTTTTCTGGGAGGGGGCACCGGTTTCTGAGCCTGCTTGGAGCCACTTGTCTTCAGCAATTTTGCTGCTCCCGGCAATTCCTTCAAACTAGATTCCATACTTAATGGTGCCCTGGACATTGCCTTCCACACGAGTAAAAGACAACATGCATTTCTTTAGTTCTTTAGGACTTTATGAAGTGTTTTCACATGCACGACTTTAGCTAATACTTTGACAATTGGAAACATCTGGTGGAGGAGGCGTCTGAACACTGGAGTGTAAAATAAGGACCTAAGTGGGTAGTGAATCAAAACTAGAATTCATATCTTAAGGTTCTTTCCCTTCAACTTTCTGCATAAAAGGGAGAGCAAGGCAAGAAGAATAGCTGGAGGTCAGGGAAAGAAGAGGGTAAGGGCTCATAGAAAAATCCGGGAGGTTTTCTATTAATTGGTGGCCCTTTGATGGACGAGGACGTATGGAAAATTACAGAGGGGACAAAACACATCTGGAAGATAAGGTGACAAAGCAGTGAGATCGAGAAGAGAAAAGATGATCGGAGAAACACATTTAGACAGCAAAGAAAGTGAGCTGAAAGTTGCAGGTTGCCATGTCCTCTTAGAGACAATGTTTAGAATTAAAGTAGCTGGCCTCATCAATTCTGCTTGAACAAGGCTGTATGACTAGCTGGTTCTCCTCAGTTTTCTGATCCATAAATTGGTATACATGCTCATTCTTAATGTTACAGTGGACATGAAATTTAATAACATTTCAACAAATCGTGGTGTGAGCTATTTAATACAGTATGAACGTGAGTATATATCCCTGCCATCAATTAATCCTTTCAACTGTCTCTATATTTGAAGTCTAGCTCACAGATACTGTTCAGCATTCTTTGACCTTCTTACTCCTAGATGAATGTTTAAATGTGGAGTCACTCATTCACAAAACATTCAGGGGGCACTCAGGGGCTTTAAGCTGGGCCTGGACTTCTGAGAATTAATGGGTATGGTCTAAGCTCTCAAAGCTCACAACACAGGGCAGGCTAAACAAATGAATCCAAACATGAGAGTTGCCTAATCAGAGCTCAGGGGAAGGACTTGTTACTTCCTCCTGCAAGAATGAGCATTTGAAATGATGCCCAGATGAGTTTCTACTCAAAAGTGGGTAATCTATGTGAAGTCCTTCAGTTATTTTCTCATTTGTTGCTTTTCAGTCATAAACCCGAGGCTTGTCAGGGTTGCGAGTTGCTTCCTCTTATTGGACTGGGAGGCTCTGAAGTAGGGATCCTGTCACCTTCATCATCCTGGACCGTCCACTCTACAAAGTGTCCAACATGTCCTTCAGCTTCTTCCTCTTTGACCGTCCACTCTACAAACTGCTCAGCATGTCCTTAAGCTTCCCTTAGTCAGATAACTTAGCATATCCCTCCCTAGCACAGCACAAAAGAACTGAGGTTGAAAACATCTCAGATGAATGATATAAAGATGTATGAATAAACTTCATGGAACTATGGGAATTTTAGTCATTTTGCAAGGAGTTTAGAAAAAGAGCTTTGGATTAGATTGCACTACCAGTGATACTGTGATCTCAGGTGTATAATTAATCATTTTTTTACCTCAGTTTTGTGATCTATAATGGTGATAGCTATATACCTACTGATAGGTACAGTAGGATTGTTTTAAGGTTTAAGTAAGTTTATTCACATAAAATGCTTAAAGTCTGAGATATTGTGAAAATAATGTAACAACAGAACAGCCTACTATTGTTGCTGTTCTTACTGAGTATAAAGATGGTGATGATATCAGACATTGTGCTAAAGATTCAGGACAGGAAGGCAGCAGTCTCCAGGACCTCTGTGTTTTCTCCTATTCTCACCTGTGACTGGATCCATGAGAAGGATATTTTGGCAACAGGATTTGGGAAATACTCACCTTTTGGTGTTTATTGTGCTCCACTCTGAAGGCCATCGAAGAAGGTTTACCTAAAAAATGATGGGAATCAGTGTTTTGGTTGGTAAATGTTTCCAAACTCTGGGCATTCCAATTAAAGACACATAATTCTGAGCCAGAGAGTGACTAGGACAAGGATTACCAAAGGAGGAATGGAAAATGATTTCTGTATCATCAACTCCTATGCTTCCACTGGGAGCATTACATAATTTTCTTAAAATTAAAAAAAAAATATGAAACTTCATCTGTGCCTCATCTGATGTCCATAAAGTATCTAATAAATTTACTAGCCTTTCATGGTAGAAATACTCAAAAAAGTAGAGTAGAAGGAAGTGACTGCAATATAATAAAGGTCATATATGAAAAGTCTACCTCTAACGTCATAGTCATCAGTGAAAAGCTGAAAACTTCTCTAAGATCTAGAAAAAAAGGCAAGGATACCCATTTTCAACATTTCTATTCACCATAATGTTAGAAGTCCTAGCCAGGGCATTAGGTTAGAAAAGGAAACATAAGGCTTCTATTTGGAAAGAAAGAAGTAAAATTATGTCTGTTCACAGAGGACATTATTTTATGTACAGAAAACTCTTTAAAATTACACACACACACACACCTACACAGAAAGTTGCATGGTACAAAATCAACATTCAAATATCTTTCCATGCATGAACGATGACCATTCCAAAAAGAAAAAAGAAAACA
The DNA here is from genome assembly GCF_016772045.2 of Ovis aries. Lineage (NCBI taxonomy): Eukaryota > Metazoa > Chordata > Mammalia > Artiodactyla > Bovidae > Ovis > Ovis aries. Next base: position 278,553,839 of record NC_056054.1, read on the forward strand.
ATCCTATTTTTCATTTTTAAAAACTATAGTCAAGATCTAAATTAAGTTAAAAAATATTTATTTTTATTTATTTATTTGTGCCAGGTCTTTGTTGCAGCATGTGGGATCTAGTTCCCTGACCAGGGACTGAACCCAAGTTGTCTGCATTGGGAGTGTGGAGGCTTAGCCTCTGGACCACCAGAGAAGTCCCAATAATGTTATTTGTAATAGCATCAAAAAGAACGAAATAATTGGGAGTAAACTTAAAGAGATGAAAGACTTATACATTGAAAACTACAAAGTATTGCTGAAAGGACTCTGATAAAAGTAAATAGAAAGGTGTCTTATGTTTATGGATCTGGAGACTTAATATTATTAAGCTGTTCATACTACCCAAAGTAATTTAAAGATTCAATGCAATTCCTATTAAAATCCCAATGGAATTTTTTTCTGATATAGAAAATCCATCCTACAGTTAATACCGAATCTCAGGGGACCCCAAATAGTCAAAACAATCTTAGAAAGAACAGCAAAGCTGGAGGCCTCTGATTTCAGAACATATTACAAAGCTACAGGAACCAAAAGAGTATAGTTTTGGCATAAAGTGTGTGCTTAGTTGCTCAGTCGCACCGACTCTTTGTGACCTTTTGGACTGTAGCCCACCAGGCTTCTCTGTCCAGGGGATTTCTCAGGCAAGAATACTGGATGGGGTTGCCATTTTCTTCTCCAGGGTTCTTCTTAACCCGTGGATTGAACCTGCATCTCCTGTGTCTCCTGCACTGAAGGCAGATTCTTCACTTGCTGAGCCACTGAGGAAGCCCGTTGGCATAAAGACAGACATGTCAATCAATGGAACAGACCAGACAACCAGAAATTAACAGAAATACATTCTTGGATACACGGTCTAATGATCTCCATCAAGGGTGTCAAGACAATGGGGAAAGTTTAATCCCTATAACGAATGGTGCTGGGGAAAGAAGATATCCATATGCAAAATAACGAAGATCTAACAACATGAAGAAAAACCAACTCAGAATGGATTCAAGACCTAAATGCAAGACTTGACAAGACTCTTAGAGGAAAACAAGGGTGAAGCTTCATGACACTGAATCAGCAATGATTTCTTAGATCTGGTACCAAGTGCACAAGTATTAGTAACAAAGTGAAAATACACAAATGAGATTACATTAATCTTAAAGTCTCTGTGCAGCAAAGGACACAGTGAATGGAGTGAAAAGGCCACCTATGGGACTGTAGAAAACATTTGTAAAATATGTATCCGATAAGGGGTTAATAAGCATACACCAATATGAAGCTTATGTATAAGCCAGGAAGAGAACCTGATTGACCACGATGGCACCCTGATATCAAACTTCCATGCTTCAGCATTGTAAGAAAACAAATTTCTGTGGTTTAAGGCATGCGCTCTGTTTTGTTACGGCAGTCTGAGCTGACTAACACAGCGGGAGAAGGAATTCAATAGACATTTCTCCAAAGACACACAAATGGCCAACAAATATATGAAAAGATGCTCAACATTACTAATCAATAAGGAAATACAAACTGAAACCTTCTGTGATGGGCAATATGAATAAGAAGACAATAGCAGGTTTGGTAAGGATACGGAGAAATTGGAACCCTTATACATGATTGTTGGAAATGTAAAATGTCGCAAACTTCATAGAAAACAGTATGGAGTTTCTTCAGAAAATTAGAACTGCTGTATGATCTAGCAATCCAACCCAAGAGTCTATTTCCATTAAAAACTGAAAGGAAGATCTTGAATAAATAGTGCGCACATCTATGGCCATTGCAGCATTATTCCCACTTGGCGAGATGTGGAAGCAATCTAAATGTTCATTGGTGGATAAACAGATAAAGATTATATATAAGAAATATCTTATATCTGTTATGTACACAGGCACACACTGGAATGTTTTTAAGCCTTAAAAAGAATTCTGTCATATGCTACACCAGGGATGGGCCTTGATGATATGCTGAGTGAAATGAACCAATCCAAAACAGACAAATATTGCCTGATTCCACTTCTATGAGTTATCTAAATTAATCAAACCCATGGAAGCAGAAAATATAATCGTGGTTGCCAAGGGCTATGAGGAGGAAGGATTGGAGAATCGTTCCTCAGTGGGTTAGGGCTTCAATCACGCAAGATGGAAAAGTTCTACAGATTTGTTATACAGCAATGTGTATATATATCCCCGGTGGCTCAGCAGTATAGATTCCGCCTGCAATGCAGGAGATGCAACAGACGCAGGTTCGATCCCTGGGTTGGGAAGATCACCTGAAGCAGGAAATGGCAACCCACTCCAGTATTCTTGCCTGGAGAATCCCCTGGACAGAGGAGCCTGGTGGGCTACAGTCCATGGGGTCGCCAAGAGTCAGACACGATGGAGCAATTAACACTATGGCCACTAATGTGTACATAGTTAGCAAGAGAGTTCCACACACTCAGAAATTCTTAAGGTAAGTAAAGATGTGCAGAGGCATGGTGGACTGTGGCAGATGTATTCCCTATGAAGAATCTCTCTTCTTGTCAAAACCTTTGCAGACAACCAAATGTTTGATTTTCATGCCCCTTTCACTAGTTTTAATAACCTAAGGGAACAGAGGGACTTCCCTGGTGGCACAGTGGATGAGAATCTGCCTGCTGATGCAGAGGACACAGGTTCGATCGCTGTTCCAGGAAGATCCCACTTTCTGTGGGGCCACTAAGCCTGTGTGTCACAAACTACTGAGCCTGCATGTGCTCTGCAATGAGAAGCCACTCACTGCAACCAGAGAAAGCCCATGTGTAGCCACGAAGACCCAGTGCAGCCAAAACTAAATAAATAATTTTAAAAAATCTCAGAGAACAAATAGATGGAGAATCATAGAACTATCTAAATTGTTTGCTCCAGTCTAGGAAGATTAACTGTTCTAAACTATCTGAGCAGCAGAAGAGGAAGTGAGCTGCTCACTTCTATTTTATAATGAGTGTACTTCATTTTATTCACCTGATGCTGTCTCTGGTCAGTGAAATGTGGGAAAGATCAGGGAGAATAAATAGTTCTCTCAAACCCTTTCCCAGAATTAAAACAAAGAATTAATTTCACCTTAGGGTAAGAAGATCATGTATTGTTGTTTTATATACCTACATAAATAATGTATCTTGACATAATATGTTAATCATTTCCTCTTCTAAGAGATTTAATCCAACAACCAATTATGAGATTAGTATTAAATCTCTTTGGTGAATTTATTTCTAAGGTTTCTTTAACTGCCTTTCATTAAGAATGTTTAGCAAAAATAATTCTTTTTAAAAAGAATGATAAATTTTAAACATAAAACTTTTGAGAATTACACTGGAAAACCTATACATTCATCTTCATTCAGGCTTATGTCAATATTCAGCCACAACCACTTTGGAATGCTGAAAATTATGTTTTATTTGCTAATGGCTGAGATATAATTGAGACCTAAGCCCAGACTGGTTTCAGGAAGACACCTCTAAATCCTGCTGGCCCCTCACCTTGCTGCCTTGGTGTCCATTCTTCATCAGAATCCTCAGTGTCATCTACCTGGAGTTTGATGACCTGCCTGCGGTGATGCATGAAAGCTGGTTGAGTGGCTCTGAAACCTGGAAAGAAGCTAAATATTTGTTCTAAGAAGGAGGAACAAAGCACAGAAGCAAAGGAAAGTGTCACAAAGTCAGGGAAATCAGTAGGATGGGCTGGGAGAATCTAAACAAGGCAAGAGGTGAGCTCTGCACTGCAGGGTCAACCTCCCTTTGGTACAAAACAATAAACATTTCCTCCAGGTTAGTCTCCACACAAAAGGGAACTGTAAGCAAATGAAGCCACCTGTGAGAGGGCTAAGTGAACACTGAGGGTGAAGACCTGTTTCATGTTTCCCAGGCTCACAGGCACCCAGCACTTCCTGTTACCTATAGCAATCAGCGCTTCGTAGTTCCTTTTCACATTCCTATATCGAATTTTTTCCCATTCTCCCATCTCTTCCCATTCTTCCTTGGAGAAGTATACAGAGATGTCTTTGAAAGCATCTTTTGCCTAAGGAAAATAATAGATTTCATCAGTGATTTACTAATATAAGTCAGACCTTAGAGCTGGGTCTTCTCCTCCACCTTTTGTGCAGGGAGTAGCCTGAAGCTACTGGATGGTCTCTGTGAGGCAGGGATGAAGACTTTCCTTCCCGACTGTGTCCTGCTTAACTAAACAAACACTGAGCATTTTCCTAACTCTCCCTGGACACAAAGCAGTTGACAATGCTAGTGTCCCGTTTTGTCCCACTCCACCCCACCATCTCAGACAGGACCAGGCATTCCCATCCTGTGTATGGTCACAGAGAAGTTCACTCAGCTAACCAGGCAAGTAGTCTGTGGTCCTTCGGGGACCAGCGCCATGTCCTTCCTATAGAGCTGGTTTAGAGCCCAGCTTTGCTGCCTCTGCCTCTCACCGTGGGCTTCCACTCTGTTCTCCCAGCATCTCCCTCAGTGCTCTCCTCTGGAGACCTGTTCGGCCTCGTGGCCATTGGAGCGCTCAAGGCCAAGGTACCTGTGGAAGAAGAAGGTACTGAGATAGCCCAGACCACTGGCCAGAGCCTGGTCTGTCTTCCTTGGGTGGAGTGTCCAGGGCAGGAAGGTGAGGGGAAAGTCGGGGTGAGGGTATTGGTGGGATGGACAGATCCAAACTAGCTATGACAGACAAGTTCACATTAGTGAACTAGATTTGGTTTCTTTGGTTCCCCTACAATTCAGCCCCCGTGAGGAAAGGCACTGGGAGGGACATGTCTGTGGGTGACGGAGCGATTCCTGAGGAGACCTGGAAGCCCCTAACTGCTGGACTGGGGTCAGGCTGAAATCAGGACTCTGTTCCAGTGCAGGAGAGGGAATATTTCTCCAAGAAGGATTTTGAAGATCTCTGCCTGGGGACTCAGAAAAATCTGGGCATAACATGGTTCTACGTCTAAAGGATAGGTCACTTGGCTTGAGGAGATCTGGGTCACACGGGCTGAAGGAACTGGGGTCTTCAGACAAAGGGGACTGGGGATCTTTTGGCTGATGTAGAATGCGCAGGGTGAGAGCCAAATTATACAGAGTAAAGTAAGCCAGAAAGAAAAACACCAATACAGTATACTAACACATATATATGGAATTTAGAAAGATGGCAATGACGACCCTGTATGCAAGACAGCAAAAAAGACACAGTTGTGTATAATGGACTTTTGGACTCAGAGGGAGAGGGAGAGGGTTGGATGATTTGGGAGAATGGCATTCTAACATGTATACTATCATGTAAGAATCGAATCGCCAGTCTATGTCTGACGCAGGACACAGCATGCTTGGGGCTGGTGCATGGGGATGACCCAGAGAGATGTTGTGGGGAGGGAGGTGGGTTCATGTTTGGGAACGCATGTAAGAATTAAAGATTTTGAAATTAAAAAAAAAATAAAGAAAAAATAAATAAATAAAAGTCCTGCACACAGGTACCGTTTAGCCAATCAGCTATGCTGTTACAGGAACAAAGAACTGTCTGTATAAAAGTAGATTCAGAGGTTGGAGCTCTTGTCAAAACTCCACTGCGCTGGATGAGACATGAGCCCTAGCTCGAGCTAGCAATAAAACCCCTTTGTGCTTTTTGCAAAAAAAAAAAAAAAGGGGATCTTTTGGCTGATGTAGAATGCGCAGGGTGAGAGAACTTGGGATCTTTGAGGCTCAGGAAATTAGGGGTTTCTTATTAAGGCGCTTTAGGTCTGAGACAGGCAGGACAGTTGGGGTCTTGAGGATGAAGAGTTTTAAGAGCTCCCAGGCTGAGGTATTCAGGGTCTCTGAGGTTAAGGAACTTGGTCTTTCTGCGGGTGCTATTTTTAGGGTGCCTCAGGCTGAGGGGAACTGGGGTTACTCTGGTATTTGAAAATCACAGCACTAGGGGATTCAGTGTTTCTGCGGGTGAAGGGACTTGTAGTCCCTGAAGCTGACGAGACGCAAGCTTCCTTCAGATTAGGACTCAGGTTCCTCAAAGCTGACGGGATTTCGGGCCTCCCACCTTGGAATTTGAAGCCGTCAGGCTAAGGGTTTATGAGGGTTGCGCAGGGTGCGTTCCCATCAGTCTCCCCGCTGTCCTGCGGTGCTGCCCAACCCGGCCTGGGGCCCGCTAGCACCACAGCGACGTCCAGTCCTCTTGTGCTGAGGTGAAGTGAAGGGCAAGCAGCCGGCCTGTACCCTGTCAGGCACGAGCGACCAATCGGCGTTGCGACCGAGGCAGTCTGGCCAATAGGTGCCGGGAGGGTGCAGAGCGTGATGGAGGCCCCGCCCTACTGCTCAGGGATTGGCTGCTCTGGGGGCGTGTCTGTCAGGAAGCCTCCAGCGCGCAGATGCATCTTGGCCGTTTTCTTTGCTTGTTTTCAGGAATGGCCTCTTAGGCCTGGATCCTCAAGTGGGCAGGTTGTCCTCAGGCTCGATGTTTCCTTCCAGTGCCCTCAACTGGAATCTCGGCTCCACCAGACTAGTCATGCTCCTGGACTTTCTCCTAGGCCCACCTGTGCCCTACCTTGTCAAATCCAGTTTTGGCAAGAACTCTATATGATGAGTACTGCATTATTCAGGGGAAAACGGTGTCATTAAATTCTGATGAGACACAGGATAAACAACATATGGTCAAAGATTTAAATGCAAGGCATGGACTAAGTATGTTAGAAAAAACTTGGACGACTTTAAACCTCAAAGTAGCAGTGGCACTGATGAGTCATCTGTATATCTAATGTAGGGATTAAAAGCCTTCAGAAATGAGGCATGAATGAAACCTCAAAGCCTTGCAAGTATTTTCTGTAAAATGAGGCATCGAACTGGAGGACAAAGGAGCCATAGAGCTGAGTTTACTTGACACCTACTGGCTTCACAAGATAAAACAGGGACACTGTTTCTGGCCCTTAGCTAGATGTGTTCACAGAAAAATAACGTGATTTCCATGTACTGGAAGCAAGACAACTGACTGCAGAATTAGTATCAAGTGGTGGCTGGGAGTCTGGGTGGAGAAATGGTACCAGGAAAGAGAGTTTACCTCTTGGTGGGTGTTGAGCCAGAAGATACAACCCAGCCAAAGCTCATGGGAAGAAAAAGCGTATTACTTGCAGAACTATGGAGAACACCATGGAGCTTTCCAGAGCAGTAGCTCTCTAAACCACAAAGTTGGGGAAGCTTTAATCTCTGGGTGCAGACATGTTCAGGCTCTCATGGAGGCTCAGATGGTAAACAATCTGCCCATAGCAGAAGACCTGGGTTCAATCCCTAAGTGAGGAAGATCCTCAGAGGAGGACATGGAAGCCCACTCCAGTTTTCTTGCCTGGAGAATCCCACGGACAGAGGAGCCTGGTGGTCCATGGGGTTGCAAAGAATCAGACATCAGACATGAGTGAGTGACTAACAGATTAACTTTACAGGCATGTTCATTAAGGGTCTTGGGCTGTGGCAGACTCCAAGCTTCCATTGATTGAAGTGTTTAGAGTCAGAACCAGTCACCATCAGCATCCCTTACATTCCAGCTGGTCACATTCTTTCCGCTCATCAGTTCAGTTCAGTCGCTCAGTCTTGTCTGACTCTGTGATCCCATGGACTGCAATATGCCAGCCTTCTCTGTCCATCACTAACTCCCAGAGCTTGCTCAACTTGTGTCCATTGAATCAGTGATGCCATCAACCATCTCATCTTCTGTCATCCCCTTCTTCTCCCGCCTTCAGTGTTTCCCAGCATCAGGGTCTTTTCAAATGAGTCAGTTCTTCACATCAGGTGGCCAAAGTATTGGAGCTTCAGCTTCAGCATCAGTCCTTCCAATGAATATTCAGGACTGATTTCCTCTAGGACTGACTGGTTGGATCTCCTTGCAGTCCAAGGGACTCTCAAGAGTCTTCTCCAACACCACAGTCCAAACGCATCAGTTCTTCAGTGCTCAGCTTCTTTCATGGCCCAACTCTCACAACCATGCATGACTACTGGAAAAACCACAGCTTTGACTAGATGGACCTTTGTTGGCAAAGTAACGTCTCTGCTTTTTAAATATGCTATCTAGGTTGGTCATAACTTTCCTTCCAAGGAGCAAACATCTTTGAATTTCATGGCTGCAGTCACCATCTGCAGTGATTTTGGAGCCCAAGAAAATAAAGTCTGTTACTGTTTCAATTGTTTCCCCATCCATGAAGTGAGGGAACCGAATGCCATGATTTTTGTTTTCTGAATGTTGAGCTTTAAGTCAGCTTTTTAACTCTCCTCTTTCATTTTCATCGAGAGTCTCTTAGGTCTGCTTCACTTTCTGCCATAAGGGTGGTGTCATCTGCATATCTGAGGTTATTGATATTTCTCCTGGCAATCTTGATTCCAGCTTGTGCTTCATTCAGCCTGGCATTTCCCATAATGTACTCTGCACATAAGTTATGTAAACATGGTGACAATATACAGCCTTGATGTACTCCTTTCTCAATTTAGAACCAGTCTGTTGTTCCATGTCTAGTTATAACTGTTGCTTCTTGACCTTCATACAGATTTCTCAGGAGGCAGGTTAGGTGGTCTGTTATTCCCATCTTTTGGGAATTTTCCAACAGTTTGTTGTGATTCACACAGCCAAAGGCTTTGGCGTGGTCAATAAAGCAGAAGTAGATGATTTTCTGGGCTTTCTTGCTTATTCTATGACCCAGTCAATGTTGGCAATTTGATCTCTGGTTCCTCTGCCTTTTCTAAATCCAGCTTGAACATCTGGAAGTTCTTGGTTCATGTATATTGAAACCTCACTTGGAGAATTTTGAACATTACTTTGCTAGCATGTGAGATGAGCACAATTGTGCAATAGTTTGAACATTCTTTGGCAGTGCTTTTCTTTGAGATTGAATGAAACTGACCTTTCCAGTCCTGTAGCCACTGCTGAGTTTTCCAAATTTGCTGGCATATTGAGTGCAGCATTTTAAGAGCATCATCTTTTAGGACTTGAAATAGCTCAGTTGGAATTCCATCACCTCCACTTGCTTTGTTCGTAGTAATGCTTCCTAAGGCCCATTTGATGTCACATTCCAGGACTCTAGGTGAGTGAAAACACCATCGTGGTTATCTGGGTCATTAAGATCTCTTTTGTATAGTTCGGTGTATTCTTGCCACCTCTTAATATCTCTTGCTTCTGAAATGGTCCATACCTTTCTGTCCTTTACTCTGCCCATCTTTGCATGAAATGTTCCATTGGTATCTCTAATTTTCTTAAAGAGATCTCTATTCTTTCTCATTCTTTTTTCCCTCTATTTTTTTCTCTCATTGTTCACTTCAGAGGTTTTTCTTATATCTCCTTGCTATTTTTTGGAACCTTGCATTCAGATGGGTGTATCTTTTTCCTTTTCTCATTTGCATTTAGCTTCTCTTCTTTCTCAGCTGTTTGTAAGGCCTCCTCAGACAACCCTTTGCCTTTCTGTATTTCATTTTGGTGGGTAGTTTTGATCATGGCCTCCTGTACAATGTTAGGAACCTCCATCCATAGTTCTTCAGGCACTTTGTGTATCAGATCTAATCCCTTGAATCTATTTGTCATTTCCACTGTATAATCATAAGGGATTTGATTTATGTCATACCTGAATGGCAGGTATGACATACTTTCTTCAACTGAAATCTGAATTTTGCAATAAGGACGTCGTGATATGAGCCACAGTCAGCTCCTGGTCTTGTTTCTGCTGGCTGTATACAGCTTCTCCATCTTTGGCTACGAAGAACATAATCATCTGATTTTGGTATTGACCTTCTTGTGATATCCATGTGTAGAGTTTTCTTTGGGTTGTTGGGAGATTGTGTTTGCTATGACTAGTGCATTTTCTTGCAAACTCTGTTAACCTTTGCCCTGCTTCATTTTGTACTCCAAGGCCAAACTTGCCAGTTACTCCAGGTATCTCTTGACTTCCTACTTAAAAAAAAAAATAATTTATTTTAACTGAAGGTGGATTACTTTACAATATTGTGGTGTTTTTTGCCATACTTTGACATGAGTCAGCCATGGGTATACATGTGTCCCCCTGTGCCAAAGCCCCCTCCCACTTCCCTCCCCATCCCATCCCTCTGGGTTATCCCAGTACATCAGCTTTGAGTGCCCTGTTTTATGCGTCTAACTTGGACTGCTCATCTGTTTCACATATGGTAATATACATGTTTCAATGCTATTCTGTCATGTCATCCCACCCTCGTCTTCTCCCACAGAGTCCAAAAGTCTGTTGTTTACATCTGTGTCTCTTTTGCTCTTGTCTATAGGGTCATCGTTACTATGTTTCTAAATTCCATATATATGTGTTAATGTGTATTGGTGTTTTTCTTTCTGACTTACTTCACTCTGAATGACAGGCTCCAGTTTCATCCACCTCATTGGAACTGACTCAAATGTGTTCTTTTTCATAGCTGAGTAATATTCCATTGTGTATATGTATTACAACTTTCTTATCCATTCATCTGCCTATGGACATCTAGGTTGCTTCCATGTCCTATGCATTGTAAACAGTGTTGTAATGAACATTGGGGTAAGGGTGTCTCTTTCAATTCTGGTTTCCTTGGTGTGTATGCCCAGCAATGAGATTGCTGGGTCATATGGCAGTTCTATTTCCAGTTTTTTAAGGAATTTCCACACTGTTCTCCACAGTGACTATACTAGTTTACATTCCCACCAACAGTATAAGTTCCCTTTACTCCACACCATCTCCAGCATTTATTGTTTGTAGACTTTTAGATGGCAGCCATTCTGACTGGCATGAGATGGTACATCATGGTGGTTTTGATTTGCATTTCTCTGATAATGAGTCATGTTGAGCATCTTTTCATGTGTTTGTTAGCTATCTGTATGTTTTCTTTGGGAAAATGTCTGTTTAGTTCTTTGGCCCATTTTTTGATTGGATCATTTATTTTTCTGGTATTGAGCTGCATGAGCTGCTTGTATATTTTAGAGATTGATTCTTTGTCAGTTGTTTCATTTGCTATTATTTTCTCCCATTCTGTCTTTTCACCTTGCTTATAGTTTCCTTCATTGTGCAAAAGCTTTTAAGTTTAATTAGGTCCTGTTTGTTTATTTTTGCTTTTATTTCCATTACTCTGGGAGGTGGGTCATAGAGGATCTTGCTGTGATTTATATCAGAGAGTGTTCTGCCTGTTTTCCTCTAGGAGTTTTATAATTTCTGGTCTTAAATTTAGATCTTTAATCCATTTTGAGTTTACTTTTGTGTATGGTCTTAGAAAGTGTTCTAGTTTCATTCTTTTACAGGTAGTTGACCAGTTTTCCCAGCACCACTTGTTAAAGAGATTGTCTTTTCTCCATTGTATATTTTTGCCTCCTTTGTCAAAAGATAAGGTGTCCATAGGTGCGTGGATTCATCTCTGGGCTTTTTACTTTGTTCTGTTGATCTATATTTGTCTTTGTGCCAGTACCATACTGTCCTGATGCCTGTAGCTTTGTAGTATAGTCTGATTGACTTCTGCTTTTGCATTCCAGTTCCCTATGATGAAAAGCACATCTTTTTTTTGGTATTAGTTCTAGAAGGTCTTGTATGTCCTCATAGAATCATTCAACTTCAGCTTCTTTGGGATTAGTGGTTGGGGCATAGACTTGGATTACTGTGATATTGAATGGTTTGCCTTGGAGACAAAGAGAGATCATTCTGTCATTTTTGACACTGCACCCAAATATTGCATTTTGGACTGTTGTTGACTATGAAGGCTACTCCATTTTTTCTAAGGGATTCTTGCCCATAGCAGTAGATGTAATGATCATCTGAATTAAATTCTCCCACTCCAGTCCATTTTAGTTCACTGATTCCTAAAATGTCAATGTTCACTCTTGCCATGTCCTATTGGACCACATCCAATATCCCTAACATTCCAGGTTCCTATGAAATATTGTTCTTTACTGCAACAGACTTTACTTCCATCACCAGTCACATCCACAACTGGGTACTATTTTCGCTTTTGCTCCGTCTCTTCATTCTTTCTGGAGTTATTTCTCCACTCTTCTCCAGTAGCATAATTGGTCACTGACTGACCTGGGGAGTTCATCTCTCAGTGTCATATCTTTTTGGCTTTTCATACTGTTCATGGGGTTCTCAAGGCAAGAATACTGAAGTGTTTTTCCAATACTGAAGTGGTCCCTTCTCCAGTGGACCATGTGTTGTCAGAATTCTCCACCATGAGCCGTTCATCTTAGGAGGCCCTACACAGCATGGCTCATTGTTTCATTGAGTTTAACAAGGCTGTAGTCCATGTGATCAGTTTGGTTAGTTTTCTGTGATTGTGGTTTTCGTTCTGTCTGCCCTCTTATGAATAAGGGTAAGAGAGTTATGGAAGCTTCCTGATGGGAGACAATGACTGTGGGGAAAACTGGGTCTTGTTCTGATGGGTGGGGCCATGCTCAGTAATCTTTAATTTTCTACTGATGGGGGAGGCTGTGTTCCCTCCCTGTTGTTTTGCCTGAGGCCAAAGTGTTGACCTACACTTCCACCAGAGACTCCTGGACTCTCACAGGGAAGTCTAACTCAGCCACTTGTGGGGAGACTGCTCCTTTTTCCTGGCTCCTGGTGCACACAGGTTTTGTGTTTGCACAAAAGCCAAGAGCCAACAGCCAAGAGCCTGTTTCTCAAGTCCTGTGGAAGTTTTGTAATGAAATACCACTGGCCTCCAACATCTAATTTCCTGGAGGTTCTCAGTCCCTTTGTCAGATCCCTAGGTTGGGGAATCTATTATGGGTGCTAGAACTTTCTTAACAGTGCGAGAATTTCTTTGGTATAATTGTTCTGCAGTTTGTGGGTCATCTGCTTGGTGTCTCTGTGATGGGTCTAATGGCAACTTCCTCCAAGAGGGCTTATGCCACATGCTATGTGACCCAGGTCTGCTGCAGCCAGAGCCCTTGTCCATGTGGCAGCCCACTGCTGACCCTTGCTTCCACAGGAGACACTCAAACACTCAAAGGCAGGTCTGGTCAGTCTCTGTGGGGCCTCTGTGTCCTGGTGCACACAAGGTTTGTTTGAGCCCTCCAAGGGTCTCTGGCGGGCATGGGGTTTGATTCTAAATGCAATTTTGCCCCTCCTGCCATCTTGTTGGGGCCTCTCCCTTGCCCCCTTGGACGTGGGGGTATCTTTTTGGTGGGGTCCCACACTCTCCTGTAGATGGTCGTTTCACAGAGAGCTGCAGTCTTGGAGTTCTTGCAGGAGAAGATGACCACATGTCCTTCTACTCAGCCGTCTTTCCCCTTATAAGTCATCACAGCATGCTGAGTGTAGGTGCCTGTGCTATACAGTGGGTCCGTGTTGATTATCTACTGTACCTTAATTTTTAAAAATGTTGATTTTCCCTGTTTATTTTATGTATCTGGTTTTGGCTGAACTGTCTTGCTGTGCGTGGGTTTCCTCTGGTTGCAGTGAGTGGGGCTACTCTTCCTTGTGCTGGGGGGGCTTCTCCTTGCAGTGTCTTCTCTTGTTGTGGAGCACAGGCCTCAGGGCGCATGGGCTTCTGTGGTTGCAGCACATGGGCTCAGCAGTGGTGGCTCCCAGGCTCTCAAGCACAGGCTCAGTAGTTGACCAACAAGCCCTCACACTGCAACCAGGAGAAGCCCACATTCTCCTCAACTAAAGGAAAGTCCACGCAGCAGCAAAGACCCAGTGCAGCCAAAAATAGACAGTAAATAAATAAATAAAATTATAAAATAACAACAGCAATACACCGCACAAAAATCAGAGCTGGTATCAGGTAGTGGGTAATTAGGTCTGTTCATCTCTGGTTCATTGCACTGCTGCTTTCTTTCTGAAATGCAAAAAGAAGGAAAACTGCAAGGGGTGGACTGTGGGAAAGGCAAGCACCAGGGTGTGAGTAGCATGGGGTTAGCAGAGAATGGGTGCAGGATGTAGCTCACACAGAGTTGGGGGCAGAAAAGCAGACTTAGTTACCGGGTAAAGATTAGGGGCAGTGAAGGAAAAGCTAGGAGGGAGCCGGCCTGCTTACTGTTCTCTTTATCTTCTTTGTTTTCAGGAAAGAAAAGAAAACCATTTCTCTCTTTTCTTTTTCACTGCAACACTGATAGAAGCAACTTAGATGAGAAGGGGTGGCCTTCAGGAGCCCAGCCTCATTCTCCAGTTCCTGTATAAAAGCAGTGAGTTTGAGACATCACCAGGAGAAAAGCAGACATTTAATAACTTGTATACCTCTTGCATGGAGAAGGCAATGTCACCCCACTCCAGCACTCTTGCCTGGAAAATCCCATGGGTGGAGGAGTCTGGTAGGCTGCAGTCCATGGGGTCGCACAGAGTCGGACACAACTGAGCAACTTCACTTTCACTTTTCACTTTCATGCATTGGAGAAGGAAATGGCAACCCACTCCAGTGTTCTTGCCTGGAGAATCCCAGGGACGGGGGAGACTAATGGGCTGCCGTCTATGGGGTCGTACAGAGTTGGACACGACTGAAGCAACTTAGCAGCAGCAGCAGCAGCAGCAGCAGCAGCAGCAGCAGCAGCATACCTCCTGTATATAGGGGTACTCCAGGAAACCTGAGTCACTCCCTGAAATGTCCAAAGCCATCACCTCAAGTACGATCTTTAGAGAAAAATAAAAGAAAGACCTTGGGGAAAGGGGGAAGCCTGTTGTGACAGGTTATCATGCAAACATAGTAAAGAAATGTATGATTGTTGCAGATTTAAGTCAGGACCTCTCCACTGATGAGAATTACTTGAGAATTACTCATCATCTACTTCTAGTGCAGAGAGGGATAGCCCTTAAATATGTAGAGTTCTCTGTTGTAAATGTTCTTCACAAAAAGGCAATTGCTACTTAGTTTTATGAGATTTCTGTTTTTTCTTTTTTAAAAGTTAGACTGAAATAATCCTTATACCAGAGAGGCATATTTTGGGGTGGCATATTCTACTCATCTTATCATGGGTGTACCCCACTTTGCTTATGCTTTCATGTATTGAAGGATATCCTGATTTTCTTTTCAATTTTTTAGCTATTATGAATAGTGCTGCTGTGCATAATTGCATCCTTGTTTGAATTTGGGATAAATTTTCAAAGCAGTTGACAACACTGAACACATGATTATTGGGTCCGGTGTTTTGGCTTTGGAAAACGCTGCCCGGCTGTGTTATAAAGTGGCCGTCCATACACCCCACCAGCAGTGAGGGAGATTTCTTGTTCCTCATCTCCCAGCAGTGGATATTGTCATGTATATGGAGTTTAGTAGTCCTAAGAAGTGTGGTGTGATACTTCATGATTTTCACTCAGTGTTCCCTAGTTCAGTTCAGTTCAGTTGCTCAGTCATGTCTGACTCTTTGTGACCCCATGCACTGCAGCAGGCCAGGCTTCCCTTTCCATCACCAACTCCCAGAGCATGCTCAACTCATGTCCATCGAGTCAGTGATGCCATCCAATCATCTCATCCTCTGTCGCCCCCTTCTCCCTCCCGCCTCTCAATCTTTCCCAACATCAGGGTCTTTCAAATGAGTCAGCTCTTCACATCAGGAGGCCAAAGATTTGGAGCTTCAGCTTCAGCATCAATCCTTCCAATGACTATTCAGGACTGATTTCCTTTAGGAATGACTGGTTGGATCTCCTTGCAGTCCAAGGGACTCTCAAGAGTCATCTCCAACACCACAGTTCAAAAGCATCAATTCTTGGGCAGTCAGCTTTCTTTATGGCCCAGCTCTCACATCCGTACATGACTACTGGAAAACTATAGCTTTGACTACATGGAGCTTTGTTGGCAAAGTAATGTCTCTGCTTTTAATATACTGTCTATGTTGGTCATAGCTTTCTCCCAAGGAACAAACGTCTTTTAATTTCATGGCTGCAGTCACCATCTGCAGTGATTTTCGAGCCCAAGAAAATAAAGTCTCTCACTGTTTCCATTGTTTCCCCATCTATTTGCCATGAAGTGATGGGACTGGATGCCATGATCTTAGTTTTTTGAATGTTGACTTTTAAGCCTACTTTTTCACTCTCCTTTTTCACTTTCATCAAGAGGCTCTTCAATTCCTCTTCACTTTCTGCTATAAGGGTGGTGTCATCTGCCTCTCTGTTTATTGATATTTCTCCCAGCAATCTTGATTCCAGCTTGTGCTTCATCCAGCCCAGCATTTCTTGCAATGTACTCTGAATGTAAGGTAGATAAGCAGGGTGGCACTAAACAGTCTTGATATACTTCTTTCCAAATTTGGAATCAGTCCAGTGATCCATGTCCGGTTCTAACTGTTGCTTCTTGAGCGGGATAAAGTTTTGCAGGAGGCAGATAAGATGGTCTCATATTCCCATCTGCTTAAGAATTTCCCACAGTTTGTTGTGATTCACACAGTCAAAGGCTTTAGCATAGTCAATGAAGCAGAAGTAGACGTTTTTCTGGAATTCTTTTGCTTTTTTATAATCCAGTGGATGTTGGCAATTTGATCTCTGGTACCTCTGCCTTTCTAAATCCAGCTTGAATATCTGGAAGTTCTTGGTTCATGGACTGTTGAAGCCTCGCTTGGAGAATTTAGAGCATTACTTTGCTAGCATGTGAAATCAGTGCAGCTGTGTGGTAGTTTGAACATCCTTTGGCATTGCCCTTGTTTGGGATTGGAATGAAACTGACCTTTCCAGTCCTGCGGCCACTGCTGAGTTTTCCAAATTTCCTGGAATATTGAGTGCAGCACTTTAACAGCATCATCTTTCAGGATTTCCAATAGCTCAACTGGAATTCCATCACCTTCACTAGCTTTGTTCATAGAGATGCTTCCTAAGGCCCAGTTGACTTCACACTCTAGGCTGTCTGGCTGTAGGCGAGTGATCAAATCATCATGGTTATCTGGGTCATTAAGATCTTTTTTATATAGTTCTGTGTATTCTTGCCACCTCTTCTTAATATCTTCTGCTTCCATTAGGTCCATACCATTTCTTTCCTTTATTGAGCCCATCTTTGCGTGAAATGTTAGAATGTATCTCTAATTCTTTACACATATTCGAGTATTTTAACTGGGATAGGTGGAGAATGTTCAGGAGCAGCTAGCCTAGGTATCAGGCAGCATTTACTTCAAGATGCCTCTGCGTGGTCCCCCAGC
The DNA here is from genome assembly GCF_016772045.2 of Ovis aries. NCBI lineage: Eukaryota > Metazoa > Chordata > Mammalia > Artiodactyla > Bovidae > Ovis > Ovis aries. The sequence goes on from NC_056054.1 coordinate 278,570,908, forward strand.
TTCCCACTGAGGACCCTCCTTGTGGGAGTGGGGGTGGGGGGTTAGGAGGGTAGAGGAGGGGGTTGGAAGTGTGGAGGAGGGGCCAGGAGTGTGGAGGAGGCGTGGGAAGTGGAAGGGCTGCTGTCTGCACTTAAGTCCCCACCCCCGACCATCTTCAGAATTGCTCATTGGTGTAGCAAGCATCCTAATTGGGTTTTCACCTGTGTAACTGGTGGGTTATTAATGAGCAATGTGAACAGTGACATTAAATGTCCTCAGTCAGGACTAGATACTTACTACACCACGTGAAAAGGTGTAAGAACCTGGGGAGGCATGTGTAGCCAGTACCCCTAGGGACAGGGTTCAGACTTGACCCCTCAACATTTAGGGGTCCAGCCACTGCTTTAGCATTTCTGAGGGCCCAGTGCTAACTCTAAGGGCTCTGTAATCCAGCCTCCAGCCTCCTTTAGTGAGACCCGCACTTCCAGGATCTTACAGAGCAGGGCCTGTGTGAGTTCTCTGGGGCTTCTCTAACAAACGACCACATGTTGGGTGATTTAAAACAACAGGAGTTCATCCTCCCCCAGTCCTGGAGACCAGACACCTAAGACCAAGGTGGCACAAGGCTGAGGTCCCTCCAGAGGTTCCAGGATGGGGTCCTTCCTGCCTTCTCCAGCCTTGGGGCTCCAGGGTCCCGGGGCTTGGGGCCCCTCCCTCCCACCTCTGCCTCCATCTTCATGGGGCTTCTCATCTGCATCCCCTTCCATCTCTTACAAGGATTCCAGCCTTGGGGCTCCAGGGGTCCTGGGGCTTGGGGCTCCCTCCCTCCCACCTCTGCCTCCATCTCCACAGGGCTTCTCATCCGCGTCCTCGTCCGTCTCCTATAAGGCTCTGTCAGTTGGACTGAAGGTCACCCCCACCCCGGATGCCCTGACCTTGAGACCCTAACTCCATCTGCAAAGACCCTTTTCCCAGAGGCGGCCCTGTTCCTGTGTTCTGGGCAGACACATCTTTGGGGGCCACCATTCACCACATTATCTGTATATAAAATAACTTTTATTTTAGGAGATCACCACAGGCCTATATGGACGGTCACAGACAGCGGCCACACACGTGGGGTCTGGAGAATGAGGATCCTGGAGTCACCTGGAACGGATCAGGTCTGGCTTCATCGGGTGAGGGTGCCGGGAGCCAGTGTGAGGAATCCCGCCCGTGACAAGGTCATGAGGAAGGAAGCTGACATACGCAAGGCGTGCTCAGACTTCAGGGACCCCTCTGGAAATTCCTAAGCATGTACCCCAACAAAAATCTGCTGGCTTTTGTGCTCTGCTTTTTCACTCTTCTGACATTTTCTGGAAAAAGTCAATTCAGGGCTTTAGTCTTCTGCATTTAAAAGAGTGTTTCAATCCAAATACCCCTCTGATGGCTTTCTAGCCTGCCTGCAGGACTCGTACAGCTGCACGTGTGATTGTTTGAGGCCTCCTGACCGCAGGAGGCACAGGAAGCTTAAAACATCCTAGGAATGTAGGAGCTTCCGAGGAGTCAAAATCTTTAGAATAGGACTGATTAAAGGTTTCATTTGTAGAGTCAATATTTGCTGCCAAATTTTCACATCCTTTAGTTGTAGATATAGTTAGAATAACAAGTAGTAGACCTTGTGTTAACAACATTAGATCTTTGAGTTAAGTACCTTCTTTGTTATATCCCACTGCACCTTTGTTCTATAGAGATGTAACTTTAATGCTAATGCTTTAAGGAGATGTAGATTAAAGAAAAACACTTCAGGGGAAACAAGATTAACATTCATTAAGGAAGAGAGCCAAAAAGTGTTAACAAGCCTCTTGGCCAGAAGATAATGTAAATCACCTGAGACCTTTTGTATACCAAATGATGTATAGAAAGAGCTTGAGCTGCGAACGCTACATAATCTTGTGTTACCCATTGATCTCTGTGTTTTATCAAAAGTATAAAAGGCCTTCTGAACAATAAAGGATGGGGCCAGCTCCAGGGGCCAGCTCCAGGGGCCAGCTTCTGGGACCAGCTTCTCTAACTAGTCTCCCGGCCTGGTTTCTTGGCACTCTGGCTCCCCCCGTGTCTCTCTCTCTCTTTCTTCTTCTCTCTTCTTTCCCTCTCTCTGCTCTTTACTTTAACTTCAGGCTGAATCTCCATCTGGGGCGCGGAGGCTCGCCAAGTCTACTTACTTGCCCCGGCTGTTAAGACCCGCGAGAAAGGGAGCTTAAGGCGAGGCACCCTTAGATATTCAAGCGGGCGCCGGTGGCCCAACGTAGATGGTGCAAATTCCTTGTCTGGAATTTTATTGACCTTCCGCGTAAACCAAGCTATTCAGCCCTCTTCCTCCACTTAATCTTCTTACTACACTATAGTTTCTTAATCTAATCTTACATTAATAAATAAACAAGTCTTTCCACGCCGACGCCGTCCACCCTTCGAATTCCCTGGATCCACCGGGGCTGGACCCCGGCATGAGGGGAATCACAGGGAGGAGCCGGGCGTGGTCAAAAAGACCATGTTGTGTGGGATGTGAGACACACTGTGAGGGCAGGGAGCTTTGATGGAGGGTTTAGGCTTGGGCCAGGGCCGTGGGTGTAGAGGGGAATGAGTGTGGGGGTTGGCCATATGCCCTGGAGAAGGAGCGGACAGTCCCTGGGGCACAAGGAGCTGGGAACCTGGGAGGCGTCTGTGTTACTGAACCAAGTCCACACGCCTGAGTGCAGTAAAGCCAGTCGCCTGACACCAGGTGCAGTAAAGGAAAGGGCAGCATTAATTGTAAAGGCACCAATACGTGGAGATAGGGAGCTCGTGCTCTACACCCTGAGATCCCTGAAGGGCTTCAGGAAAGCAGTTTTACGGGCCATATGAGGGAGGGAGGGTCACAGAGTATGTGATTCCCTGGTGCACGGTTCTCTGGCTGGTGAGGTAACAGGCGGCTAACCTCACAAATACTCAGGCACTGGGCACTCTGGGGGAGACGGGTTCATGCTCATCAAGTAGTTAACTTCTTCCACTCAGTGGGGCTTTCATCAGTGGCAAAACACCTCCCTGAGTGTGCCTCAGCTACTGTCATCTCCATACTTCAGAGAGGGGCTACGGCAGGGGATACGGGACGGGGTCTCTCCTGGGAGGCCCCTAGGCTCCTGCCCAGTTTCACCAGGTGTCTGGGCTCAGCAGCTGGAGAAGTCGGGGCTGCCTCCTGGGCGTGGGGGAACAGCAGGACCGCAGTCCTCCAGGGGCCTGTTAGTCCCCAGGATGAGATGGGAGGCCATGGATGGACAGATACACCTGGCCTGGGAGAGGGCTGCAGGCTGGAAATGTCACTGGAATCATCGCAGGGAGGAAGGGGAAAGACCAGAAGTGGGCAGGTGGGTTATAGCACCTACATGTAGGAGATGGTGGTCCTGTTGGACACAGCTCAGAGCCGTAAGGAGTGGTGGTCAGGGGCCCAGCTCCGTCCTCTTTTTCTCTGCTTATCTGTGACTTCCCACCCTGAAGCGAGGAGCTGGGCCCCCACCATCTGCATCTGTCAGCTCTTTCTACTCTACAGATTACGTGTACAGCGGTCTCAGAATTACTAGCTACTGTGCTCTGGAAAGATCTCTGTAAAATGAAGCCCAGTGTTTATGTGCAGGCCATTTGCCTTTTGTGTATCTATTCACTCATTTCCAAAGTCAACACATTTTGCCCCATCTCCTACAGTGAGATATCCTTTCAGTGCATTTCTAACGTGGTTAGGTTTTGTTGCATTGTGTATTCTGTCCTGCGGCTCTCCTACACTCTAAATAACTATACTTGAATAGATTGTTTGATCCCTTGGGCTGTACAAATCGATGAGTATAGACAAATGCCTAGTGACAGGTGTCCATCCTGAGGCATCACAGGGAACACTTCAACCCCCTTCAGCAGATGACCTGCTTATCATCTATGTAGCTTTGCTTTCCTAGAATGTCATAGATGAGGTCATACTCCAGACTGTATTCTTTCACTGAGTGATATGCACATGAGAGTCAACCGTGCTTTTCGAGGTTTGGTGGTTCATTCCTTACTACTGATGAGTAATACTCCATTGCATGTGTATGGGAGGAAAAACAATTTTCACTCTGCTCTTCCATAATAAGAGACAAATCACCAGGAGAAAAACAGAAGCATACATTCTTTATGCTTCCCTAGTGGCTTTGTGGTAAAGAATCTGCCTGTAATACAGGAGACTTGGGTTGGATCCCTGGGTTGGGAAGATCCCTGGAGAAGGAAATGGCAACCCACTCCAGTATTCTTGCCTGAGGAATCCCATGGACAGAGGAACCTGGCTGGCTACAGTCCATGGGATCACAAAGAGGCGAACATGACTTAGTGACTAAAACAACAAACAGCTTCTGTATACAGGGGAGCCACCAAAGAAACCTGAGTCACTCCCTGAAATGCCCAAAGTCATCACCTTAAATGCTGTCTTCAGCTAAAAGCAAGACCCTGAAGAATGGGAGAAGCCCATTATGGAAGGTAATTAAACAAAACAGGGTAAAGAAGGATATGATTGTTTATAGATTTAAGTCGGGACCTCTCCACTGACAAGTTACTTGAGTTTTTAATTATCCTTTATTTCTGGTGCAAACAGGGACAACCCTTAAATGCAGAGATTTCTCTGTTGTAAATGTCCATCACAAAATGGCAATTGCTACTTAGTTTACTGAGAGTCCTTTTTTTTTTTTTTTTCATGGAAGTGGACTTAAGCAATCCTCACAGCAGAGAGGCATATTTTGGGGGGACATGTTCTACTTGCTTTGACACGGATATACCCCAATTTGATTATGCATTCATCTATTGAGGGAAATGGCAACCCACTCCAGTGTTCTTGCCTGGAGAATCCCAGGGACGGGGGAGCCTGTTGGGCTGCCGTCTATGGGGTCGCACAGAGTCGGACATGACTGAAGCGACTTACCATTGAAGGATACCCTGATTACTTCAAGCTTTTAACTATTGTGGATAGTGCTGCTGTGCCTACATTCATCTTTGTTTGCCTTTGGGCATGGATTTTTCAAAGCAGTTTCCTAAATACTGGAAGTACGATTGTTGGATTCCAAGGTGGGGTGTGTTTAGCTTTGGAGAAAACTGCCCAACTGTGTTGCAAGGTGGCTGTGCGTGCGTCCCACGAGCAGTGAGGGAGCGTCCCTGCTATTCCTCAGCCTCCAGCAGTTGGTATTGTCATATATTTAGGGCTTAGCAGCCCTAATATGTGTAGTGTGGTAGCTTGTGACTTTAATGTGTAATTCCCTAATGGTGTATGATGTTGACTGTGTTTCTGTTTTGTATTATCTGTGTAACTTTTTTGGCTGGGTGTCTGTTCAGATCTTTACTTATTGTTTATAGGGTTGTTCAAGTGGTCTTTGTCTATTTTGTGTCCAAATCCTGTATCAAATATGAATTTTGCAAATATTTTCTCCCAGTTTGTGGCTTGTATTTTTATTTTCTGAATGAGGTCTTTCAGAATAGACATCTTTATTTCTATAAAGTCCACAGTATTTTTCTTTTGTGGACTGACAGATTGTATGTTAAAACTCAGAGCGCATGATATACAGGCCAAACCCAGGGTCATGTAGATTTCCTATGTTTACGTCCACAATTTTGATAGTTTCAAAATTTAAATGTCTGTTAATAAATTTGAGTGTATTGGGTGACTACATTTCATTCTATACAGTTTCAAGTTAATTATTCCTTAACTATTTTGGAGAAGTTTTGGATATTGGCAATATTTCAGTTTGAATTTCCATAGTTTAATAGACCTAGCAGAACTGCCCTGAGGGGCGGAGTCTCCACTGAGCTGTGCCTGCGCCAGTGAGGGAGGCTTGAGCTGCAGTTCCCATTGGCTGGCAGGGAGCGAGAGCCCGCCTCCCCGACCCACCCCCACCCCACGCGGAATTCCTGCTCCGCTGGAGCGCCTGGCTGCCTGTGGCTGCTGCCGGGAGTCTGGTCTCCTCAGGACCCTTTGGGGCTTCAGCTTTGGGACGTTGTGGGGTTCAGTTCAGGCTGAAGGGAGTCTGGTCTCCTCAGGACCCGTTGGGGCTTCAGCTTTGGGACGTTGTGGGACTCAGTTCAGGAAGACAGGGAGTCTGGTCTCCTCAGGACCTGCTCAGGTTTTGGCCTTGGGACGTTGTGGGGTTCACTTCAGGCTGACAGGAGATGGACCGCCTCAGGACCCATTGGTGTTTCGGCTTTGGGACATTGTGGGGTTACTTCAGGCTGAATGGGTGTCCTTCTAAAGCACCGGGAATAAACATGATGCCCCAGGAAGCTGTATCACAGGCACTCTGTTTTGCGTCCCAGTGCCTGGAACTGGGGCCATGCAGGCTCCAGTTAGAGACGCGTGTAGGCATGTGGTCCTTGGAGTTATTCAGAGCAACTAAACGGAAAAACGATCTAAGTGACTCCCGACATTGACAGTGCGGTCGTGAAGGGGAAAGGCTTGAGCGGCATTGCAGGACCGGAATACGGAAAGTGTGTGCTAGCTTCCTGCACTCGCGTTCCAGAACACTTCCAGAAGGACCGAGGGGATCTCCGAGGCCCTTACTAGGAGACCAGAGTCCGTGGCCGTCCCCGCGCAGCTGTCTCCTGACCGTCGCGCAGGGGGCCTTTCCACGGCCAGTTCCCCTGTTTACAACGGGCGGTGGAGCAGCCCCTCTGAGAGGCTGGACTTGGTGGAGCTGCTGAGCAGCTCAGGTCCTGGGAGGCTCCTGTGAGCCACACGTCCCAGGGGGAGGAGTCAGGAGACACAGCAGCCCGGAAGGACGAGGGCCAAGGAAAGGGCCTTAAAAAAGCTAAGTTCCAGCTTCCCAGGAACCAGGTGTTTCCACTTTAGGTGGTGAGTCTGTCTGTCAGATGTCTGTCCCGGCGCTTGCACATGGGCTCCTGGAAGCCCCGGGCGGCTGCATGTGGCCAGGGGCCTCGTGTGCCCGGCTGTCACCGCGCAGTGACGCTGCCCATGGGTCCACACCAGACCAGTCGGAGAGGACCCTCCTCCAGGCCCAGAGAGCGGGCTGGGAAGCAAGAGGACTGGAGCAGGGTGGGGGCCCTGCTGCGCCCTTTATCTTCCCTGCTCTGGCTTTCTTTGCGCTAAGATCCTCAGGACCTGCTGGTGCTTCAGCTCTCGTCAGCCTATGCCGTCCCTGCCACCAATAAGAGTGAGTTTTTTTTTTTCCATGCATTTCTAAGTCATTTAGACTCTGCCGCATTCTGTTTCATTCTGTAACACTCTCATGTCCTAAATAACTTCATTTGAATAGATTATGATTTACTAAGTGAGGTCTAAAGATTTGTGGGTTTATTCAAATGCACAGTGGTAGATATTCATCTGTAATGTCAGTTCAGTCGCTCAGTTGTGTCTGACTCTGTGTGACCCCATGGACTGCAGCCCGCCAAGCTTCCCTGTCCATCACCAACTCCCGGAGCTTACTCAAACTCACGTCCATCGAGTCGGTGATGCCATCCAACCATTTCATCTGTAATGTATCAGATGGAATATTGAACCTCCTACCTCATAATCTTTTCTCAAGTCTGTTTTGCCTTTTCAGAATGTCGTATAAATGGGGTCACTAGTGTGTAGACTGGATTCTTTCACTTAGCAATATACATGTAAGATTCATCCATGGTTTTTGCTTGGTTTGATGGTTCATTCTGTTATATTTCTGAATACCATTCCATTGCATGTGTATTGGAGGAAAAACAATGTTCTCTTTATATTTCTGTTTTCCTCATTGAGACTTTCCCCTGCAATGAAAAGGCAGATGAACTGGAGGAAAACAGAAGCTTATTACCATTCATACCCCCTATATGCTTGTAAGGTACCTAGGAAAACCTGAAATGGCCCAAGCCTGTAACTTATGTGCCATCTTTAGCCAAGAACAAAAGAAAGATATGGTGGGGGGGGCGGGGGGGTGGAATGATTTTGGAGGTTTGGAGGCAAAGCACAGTAAACAAGGGTCTGGATATTATGCAGAATTACATCCAGGCCATCTCCATGGACTAGCTTCTCTGAAGACTTAGTTATCCTTCCATTTCCTGGGTACACAGGTGGAGACAGCCTTACAAGTGGAGATTTCCCTAATAAATGTAAATTTAATTCCTAAAAGGGCACTTTCAAACATTCTTCTGGATCTGCTGTTTTTTAAATGTCAGTCCAGAATTATGCTGATGTCAAAAGACACAACTTGGGGTGGCATATTCTGCTCCCCTTGATGCATATGCGCCATAATTTGCTTATTAATTCATTTACAGAAGAACATTCTGATGTCTTTCAGTTTTTAACCAATTTTTAACCCAGAATAAAGCTACTGTGCATTATTTTATGCTAGTTTTTGTTTGAACACAGTTTTCAAAGCTGTTGTCTAAATACAAGAAGTGTAGTATTGCATCCTAGATGAGTCTGTTTAGCTTTGGAAAAACTGTCAGGTTGTCCTCCAAAGGTGGCCGTGCACGCATCCCACCAGGATCTTGAGTATATTTCTCATGGTTGTTTCCTCCTCAGTGCACCCCTCTGCGGCCAGGTGTCTGTTTCAGTCTTTACTAATTATTGACAGGTTTGTTTGCTCTAGAGTTCTTGGTATAATTTGAATACAAATTCTTTATCAGATATGCGTTGTTATAAAAATTATTAATGTTTGGCTGTGCTGGGTCTTCATTGTGTGGCTTTTGTCTAGTTGTTGTGAGCAGGGGCCACACTAGTTGTGGTGTGGGCTTCTCACTGGTGGCGCCTGTTGTTGTGGGTCCTTGTTGTGTGGCTTTTGTCTAGTTGTGTTGAGCAGGGGCTGCGCTAGTTGTGGTGCTTGGGCTTCTCACTGGTGGCGCCTGTTGTTGTGGGTCTTTGTTGTGTGGCTTTTGTCTAGTTGTGTTGAGCAAGGGCCACACTAGTTGTGGTGTGGGCTTCTCACTGGTGGCGCCTGTTGTGGGTCCTGTTGTGTCTAGTTGTGGGCTCTAGTTGTGGTGTGGGTCACGGGTGGCTCCTGTTGTGGGTCACAGGCTCTGGGGCTCATGGGCTCAGTAGTTGCAACTTCTGGGATCTAGAACACAGGCTCAGTAGTTGCAGTGTGTGGGCTTAGCTGCCCCACAGCATGGACAGGGATCCAACCTGCGTCTCCTGCATTGACATGAAGATTCTTTAATACTCAGCCACCAGGGAAGCCCTCAGCCATGTTTTAGATTCTAGTTTGCCATACCCCTCTCTGGTGAGAGAGGCCTGTATCAAGAGGTCTGGGAGCTGGGGGTGCTCAGCCACAGTTCTGGCTGTGCAGTTGAAAGCTTTGGGGCCTTTGGTGAGCACCTCAACTTTCCTGGGACTGTTTCCTCTCTTCAAAAATGCCCTGCTGTTGGACTGTAGCCCGCCAGGCTCCTCTGTCCATGTGATTGCCCAGACAAGAATACTGGAGTGGGTGCCATTTCCTTCTGCACAGATACACATTTGGAAGATATTTTCTCCTGGTTTGTGGTTTTGATGCAGGAAGGGGGGACCCCTTCCATGGCCTGAGAGCAGGCTCTTGTCTGACACTTGGAAATGAATTGTCCGAGGAGACGTGTGCTGTCAGAGCAAGAGATTTTTTTGGAAAGGGCTGCCTGGGTGGAGGGCGGGAGGGTGAGGGAAGCTGAGAGAACTGCTCTGCCACGTGGCTCACAGTCTCAGGTTTTATGGGCATTGGATTAGTTTCTGGTTTGTCTCTGGCCAGTCTTTCTGAATTGGGGTCCTTTCTGGTGGCATATGCATCACTCATTCAAGGTGTTTTCTGGCAAGGAGGATCCTGGGAGGTTGGTAAGACCTATGGATTGGAGTCTCCTATCTCCTTTGACTTTTCCTGAATTCTTCTGGTTGGTGGTAGCTTGTTAGTTCCTTGTTCCTTACCCAGGACCTCCTGTTGTAAGATGACTCCTGCAAGTGGTTTCTCTGGTGCCTGGCAAGGATGGGTGGGTGATTTTGGTTAATGGTTCCCCTAACACTTTGTCCTTTGGTTTTCTTGAGCAAGGGAGTGAATGTATAAATTTTTAAAAGTCCGTGTTTTAATTTAATTTAAAACATTTTGTATATTGGCTTTTTTGTTGTGTTTTAGAACTCATCACCAGACTCAAGGCCATGTAGATCTTTAGTTGTTTTCTAAAATGTTTATAGTTTTTAATTGAAATGTGGTGTCAGTTGCAAAGTTTGTGTTTATGTTCTTTTCATTCTTTCATATGGTTTTTAATCAATTGTTCCCTGGCCGTGTGTTGAGCAGTGTCATGGAGATTTTTGGCTCCGTTTCAGTTTGGGCTTCCAGTCTGAGCCCTCACAGCAGAGCTGCTTCTGGGTGAGCCCTCTGGGGTCTGTGAGCGCTGGGCTGCCTGCTCTTCTCTGGCGGCCCGCAGGGGGCGCCAACCCCACCTCTGACCTTTGCCTTCAGACTCCACTCGGTGAGCAGCTGGCGGGAGCTTTGTCTCCTCAGGGCCGTCAGCGCTCTGGCTCCCGGGGTAACGGGGCTGCGTCCAGGCTGAGAGGAGCGCGGTTGCCTCAGTGCCTGCCAGCAGGGAGCTGGGCAATGAGCATCACAACTTCCCTTGAACTTCGTCTGGGTAAGTCTTGGCCTCTATAAGAAAGTTTCAAGCCTGTCTGATCTGATTTTCTTTTGTGGTATTGACACAGTTGTTTTGAAAAATAATTTACTTTCAGCAACTTAAAATGTGCAGGAAACTCTTAATAATGGTTAGAAAATACTCACATTTGGCACATCACCTAAAAATACTCCATGAGTTTTATCCAAAATGGGTGCATTCTCCTGTGGAGCCAGCACATATTCTCCAAAAATCAGGAAATCATATGGTTTCTATATTATAATGTAATCCACAGCCCCACTCCACTTCTCAGCAATTGTCCAGTTGTATGAACATATCTTTTTCCCATCCTCATCCAATTTTTTTTTAGACCATTACTGAGATTTTCAGACATTTGGACAAACTTGGTGGATGTAAAGCAGACATGGTGAATATGGGATCTGGGTGGTCTTTTCTATATGTATTTTTTCACTAAAGATGTTTTTTATGTTTATTCATCTTGCAACATGTATCAATACTACATTGTTTTTTTCCTGCCGGGAGCCAGCGTGAGGAATTCCACATGTGACAAGGTCATGCGGCAGAGCTCTGATGGCAAGGCTAATCAGACCTCAGGTTTTCCCCCTGGAATTTCCTGAGCATCCACCCCCCCAAAAATAAGAATCTTCCTGCTTTTCCACTCTTCTAATATTCTCTGGAAAAAGTCAAATCAGGGCTTTAGGCTTCTGCATTTGAAAGGGATGTTTCAGTTAAAACCCCTCTGATAGCTCTCTAGTTTGCCCAACAGGTTCCCTGTGGGGCCCTAAATGGGAAACCTTGAAAAAGAAGGGCTAGCTTTCCAGTTTAGAGCTAAGATGGCGCCTGGCGGCAGAGATGAGGGCACGGCCTAAGTTGTTTGTTAAAACTTTTGATTGGCTCTCTTGATTTCCGTGCATGTGGACAGTGCGTGATCACCATAGACTCCTGTTACAATGAAGGCGCATGACGACTTGACCTTTAACGTGATTGGTGAAACTATGGCATATTACGATTTGACCTTTAATGTGATTGGTGCAACTATGGAAAGTCCCTCGAAAAACCCCCTTGCTTGCCTATATAAACCAAGAGTTTGTGGCAATAAAGCAGAACTGCTTAGATGGAACCCCTGTCTCATCTGATTGTCTCTCGCTTGCCGAGGGGCTGGGTTGGTGGACAGCAGGCTCACCTCTCCTCGGGACCCCTTGGCTTTGCTGAGGGAAGTTCCACTGCCTCTCTCTTTCTGCAGAGCGCCCCCCGCAGTTCCCCTGGGCCTCTTACAGCTTGTGAATTGCTTACAGCCCCCAACCTCGAGAGGCACAGAGCTTAAAGCGTCTTAAGATACAGAGCCTTTTCTAAGAGCTAAAAATCATGTTGGTGATAGGTTTTCACTGTTGACTCAACGATTGCTGCCAGGCCTCCATATCCTGTATCTTTTAGGCACCTGGGAGGATGTTAATCAATGTAAATGGGATATGGAAAAAGATATATAATAGTTTTGATGTTAGCAATACTAGACTTTTGAGTTAATTACTTCTCTTTGCACTCCTCTTGTGTCCTTGCTATGTAAGAATGTAACTTTATTTAGTGCTTACTGAGAGGGGCACCAGACCTTGGGAAGATCAACACAAATAAGTCTTCTGGTTGACAAACCCTTATCAGAAAAAAAGGCTGTAAAATGTAAATTGGCCCTTTTTGGCCAGAAGATGATGTAAATCACTTAAGACTTGTGTATACAATTAGGTATGCAGAGAGAAAAGCCTGGTTTTGATAAGAGTCTGGACTGCTAACACTGCATAATTTTGTATTACCCATTGATCTCTATGTATTTTAAAAAAAGGTATAAAAGGCCTTTCTAGACAATAGGGGCCGGAGCCAGTCGCTGGACTGTTTTCCCCCGTGTCTCTCTCTCTTTTTCTCCCTCTCCCTCCTTTTCCTCTTTACTTTAATTTCAGGCTGAATTCCCATCTGGGGCGTGGAGGCTCGCCAAGTCTACTTACTTGCCCTGGCTGTTAAGACCCGCGCGAAAGGGAGCCTAAGGCGAGGCACCCTTAGATATTCAAGCGAGCACCGGTGGCCCAACGTAGGTGGTGCAAGTTCCTTGTCTGGAACTTTATTGGTCTTCCACATAATCCAAGTTATTCAGCCTTCTTTCTCCACTTAATTTTCCTACTACACTATTGTTTCTTAATCTAATCTTATGTTAATAAACAAATAAGTCTTTCCTCGCTAATGCCATCCACACTTCGAATTCCCTGGATCCACCAGGGCTGGACCCTGGCATTTCCCCATAGTAATTAAAAATAAATAACATGCCATTTACCATTTACATATTTGTAAGCATACAGTGTTGGAGTATGAACTACCTTTACTTGTTTTGCAAAGCAGTTTAAAAATGTGCACCTTGTGCGTGCTTTGGAGAAACTTGGGAAACAGAGTCAGTGACTGAAATGGCCCAAGATATCACATTAGATACCGTCAGGGGCTTCCTGGTGGTCCAGTGGCTAAGACTGGACACTCCTTAAGAAGGAGGCCCAGGTTCCATCCCTGATCAGATAACTTGATCTCCCATGCCACAACGAAGAGTTTGCATGCTGTAGCTAAATATCTGGCTTGCCTCAATGAAGGTCAACCTGGTGCAGCCAAATAAAAAAACAAATAAATATTAAAAAACAAAACTAAAGGAAAGGAAGGGTATGGTGGTTGTACAGATTTATGTCTTAGCTTTCCCTATTGATAAAAAAAAAGAGTTTCACAAGACTGTCATCCTTCTATCTGATACATACAGAGAATTCCTTTGAAATGAGATTTCTCTTGTAAATGTGACTCAGAAGAGCCATCTTGAACTTAGGTTTCAGAGATGATCCTGTGTCCTCTTAAAAAAAAAGTTAATTAAGTCCAACTAATTCTCATGCTGAAGGGGTATATTTTGGGGTAGCATTTGCTCCCCTTCACTTTGGATGTATCCCAATTTGCTTACACAGTCATCTCGCCAAAGACATCCTGATAGCTGAAAGTTTTTAGCCATTACAAGTAGAGCTCTTGTGTATAATTGTGTGATAATTTTGTCTGGACACTTTTCAAAGCTGTTTACTAAGTACTAGACATGTAGTGTTCAGGTCACAGGTAAGCCTTGTTTAGCTGTGGAAAAATCCAGCTACGTTTCTCTGTGGCATGTGGGATCTTCCTGGGTAAGGGATTGAAGTACAGTGTCTTGCATTGTCAGGCAGATCCTTCACCGCTGAGCCACCAGAGAAGCCCCGCCCAGCCACCAGAGAAGCCCCGCCCAGCCACCAGAGAAGCCCCGCCCCCGCCCCCTTTCTGAGTTTACTGGATCTGACAGGTGTGCAGTGCTGCTTCACTGTTGCTTTAGTTTGTAACTCCCTAATGTATGTGATTTTGAGTATTTTTGATATGCTGATTTACTATCTTTATATTTTCTTTGGCCAGATGTTCAGATTTATACATTTTTAATGAGGTTGTCTGTTCCAGGTTTTTTGGTATAGTTGAAGTACAATCCAGAAGTAGGTTTTTTTGGAACACCTTGCTTTCTTCATGATTCAGTGAATGTTGTCAACTTGATCTCTACACTTACAGTAATAAAAGAACCATTGCTATTTAGAATGTGAGGGGTTTAGGGAAGTCATTAGGTCATGAAGGCTTTGCTTTGCTCTCATGAACTGAGTGCCTGCTCATGCTTAGTTGTGTCCGACTCTATGACCCCATGGACTGTAACCCACCAGGTTCCTCGGTCCATGTAGTTCTCCAGGCAAGAATACTGGAGTGGGTTGCCATTTCCTGATCCAGGGAACATTCCCTACACAAGGATCAAACTCAGGACTCCTGCATTGCAGGAATATTCTTTACTTCTGAGCTACTAGGGAAGCCCATGAACTGGATTAATGCCATCATAAAAGAGCTCAGGGCACTCCCTTGCCCCATGTGATGTGTGGGCACAGCAAAAAGAAAGCCATCTACAAGCCGGGAAGAATGCTTTCATCAGAACCCAATCCAATCTTAGACTCTCGAGCTTCAGAACAGTGATAAATGCTTATGTTATAATTACTATAGCAGTCCAGACAAGCCAAAACAATCATCAACATAATGTTCAGATATCAAGAGTTTCTCACCAGAAGACTATACATGAAATAATGTGTTCTATTTGATTCCACTTGTGTAAGATTCAGGAAAAGACACAAACTATGTAGAGTGCTAAAAATAAAGGTTCATCTAACTTGAGGAATACGGACTCAGAAGGAAGATGAGAAGTTTGTCTGAGGTGGTGTTGGTCTTCTACTTGGTTTAGAAGTTTGGTCATAAAGGCATTTTTACTTAGAAAAATTCAATAAATTGTAAACTTATGTTTTGTGCACATTTTGAATGTATACTATAAACATTTGAAATATATTAAAATGATACTACTCTTCAAAGAAGCAAAACCTCCTTTGAATATGAAAGCAGTCTCTTTGTCTACTGAAGGCAGAACATATTAGTTTGTGAGGGCTGCTATAACTAAGTACCACAAACTGGGGTGGCTTAAACAAAAGAGACCAATTTCCTCCAGTTTGGAGGATACTAATTCAGGATCAGAATGTTAGTAGGGCTGGTTCTGTTCTGAAGCTCTGTCTGGCTTATAGACAGCCATCACCTCCTGTGTCTCACAGTCTTCCTGTGTGTATTTTTGTGTTCTAATCTCCTTCTTAAAAAAAGATACCAGTCATCTTGGGTTAGGATGCACTATTTGAACCAATTAAAATTTAATTTCCTCTTTAAAAACTATATTTACAAATTCAGCCTTATTCAGAAGTACTGGGAGTCAAGATTTTGATATATGGATATTAAACTTTCAAACCCACAACCCAAAAGTGAGATGGTAATAGGTTGTGCACAAAGTTATGATAATTGTGTGGACGAATTGTGCTAAATTGGATTAGACAAATATTACAGGTAACAGAATATGGCATGAGTATCGATGGCAGACATCCATATTATGATGTAGACTTTGCAATGTATGAAGGAAAATATTGACACTGAATCTCAAAAAGAAAAGCACTAGAAACCAGTTGGGCCCCATGGCAAAGCTGCACTGCACCCAACTGCTATTTCCTCCAGAGAACCCATTTAGTGCAAAATACTATCTAACAAAAGCAATTACTTAATATTCACCTATATGTATAATCTCTTAGGAAATGGCATCAATCTACAAATAATATAAATCCTGCCTGCATTATTCAGCAGAAGAGCCGTGACACTGATGCTCTTCCTAAAATGGCTCTTCCTTCAAAGGCATGTAGACCTCTGCATTATACATTTATTTACAACCATCAAAACTCTGCTTTCTTATTTTGGCAATCTTGTGCCAAAACTAGATTTATGATTCATAAATGACGAGAAAGAAGAAGGAAATACCAATGACCAGAAAAGTGTGGATATTTACTATTTTAGGTACTATTACTTACATAATCCATTGAGTCATTTAGGTGGATGATAAGGAATATATAGAATGCCACTCTCTATGATTCTTTATTTAATGACTAATAGCTACCATTTATTGATGACTACCCAGTCCATTGGAGAAGGCAATGGCACCCGACTCCAGTACACTTGCCTGGAAAATCCCATGGATGGAGGAGCCTGGTGGGCTGCTGTCTATGGGGTCGCACAGAGTCAGACACGACTGAAGTGACTTAGCAGCACCCAGTCCATGGATGTACAAAGTATCAGAAATGACTGAGCATGCACACAAACACACAGACATGTATGGAGAACAGTATGTTCCATAGTGCATACTTCTGCTGTATAATCCTCAAAATAAACCTACCCATATAAGGAATCCATCTTGACCAAAGGAAAAAAAAAAAAGATGAAGCCCAGAAATATTAAGAAACATTGTCCAGAGTGCATGGATCAAAATTGTTAAAGCCAGAATGGGAATTCAACAAGTTGACTCCATAGCCCATGTTTTTACCAGTAAATTCTACTCAGTTCAGTTCAGTCACTCAGTTGTGGCCAACACTTTGCAACCCATGGACTGCAGCACGTCAGGCCTCTGTGTTCATCACCAATTCCTGGAGTTTACTCAAACTCATGTCCACTGAGCTGGTGATGCCATCCAACCATTTCATCCTCTGTCATCCCCTTCTCTTCCCACCTTCAATCTTCCCAGCATCAGGGTCTTTCAAATGAGTCTGTTCTTCGCATTAGGTGGCCAAAGTATTGGAGTTTCAGCCCAACATTAGCCCTTCCAATAAATATTCAGGATTGATTTCCTTTAGGATGGACTGGTTGGATCTCCTTTCTGTCCAAGGGACTCTCAAGAGTCTTCTCCAATACCACAGTTGAAAAGCAACAATTCTTCAGTGCTCAGCTTTCTTTATAGTCCAACTCTCACATCCATACATAACTACTGGAAAAACGATAGCCTTGACTAGATGGACCTTTGCTGGAAAAGTAATGTCTCTGCTTTTTAACATGCTGTCTAGGCTGGTAATAACTTTCCTTCCAAAGGGTACTTGCCGGAGTCCAACTCCAGCAGCCAGGGATTCAACCTGAAGAGGTGAACGGTGTTGGCGAATGCCACAAGCCGTCTGTTTCTATGGATTGCCTGTTTATTCCAAGTTTAAGATTCTCTTTATACTCTACAAAAACATTAGGCCAGAGGTTTGACATTTCAGTTCCCCCCTCCCAGATTTATTATCTCCATAAATCATTGCTGCTCTTCAGAGTTCCTGCTTCAATGATTCTCTCGGAATCAGCCTTCAGTTCAGTTCAGTTCAGCTGCTCAGTCGTGTCTGACTCTTTACGACCCCATGAATCACAGCACGCCAGGACTCCCTGTCCATCACCAACTCCCAGAGTTCACTCAGACTTACATCCATCGAGTCTGTGATGCCATCCAGCCATCTCATCCTGGGTCGTCCCCTTCTCCTGCCCCCAATCCCTCCCCAGCATCAGAGTCTTTCCAATGAGTCAACTCTTCGCATGAGGTGGCCAAAGTACTGGAGCTTCAGCTTTAGCATCATTCCTTCCAAAGAAATCCCAGGGCTGATCTCCTTCAGAATGGATTGGTTGGATCTCCTTGCAGTCCAAGGGACTCTCAAGAGTCTTCTCCAACACCACAGTTCAAAAGCATCAATTCTTCAGCACTCAGCCTTCTTCACAGTCCAACTCTCACATCCGTACATGACCGCAGGAAAAACCATAGCCTTGACTAGACAGACCTTAGTCGGCAAAGTAACGTCTCTGCTTTTGAATATACTATCCATCCCACGTTGAAGGTCAGGAACGGTGGTGGTAAGGAGATATCCCTCATCCAAGGTAAGGAGCAGCAGCTGTGCTTTGCAGGAGCAGCCGTGAAGAGATACCCCACGCCCAAGGTAAGAGAAACCCAAGTAAGATGGTAGGTGTTGCAAGAGGGCATCAGAGGGCAGACACACTGAAACTATACTCACAGAAAACTAGTCAATGTAATCACGCTAGGACCACAGCCTTGTCTAACTCAATGAAACCAAGCCATGCCTGAGGGGCAACCCAAGACGGGCAGGTCATTGTGGAGAGGTCTGACAGAACGTGGTCCACTGGAGAAGGGAATGGCAAACCACTTCAGTATTCTTGCCTTGAGAACCCCATGAACAGTATGAAAAGGCAAAATGATAGGATATCAAAAGAGGAACTCCCCAGGTCATTAGGTGCCCAATATGCTACTGGAGATCAGTGGAGAAATAACTCCAGAAAGAACGAAGGGATGGAGCCAAAACAAAACCAATACCCAGTTGTGGATGTGACTGGTGATAGAAGCAAGATCTGATGCTGTAAAGAGCAATATTGCATAGGAACCTGGAATGTCAGGCCCATGAATCAAGGCACATTGGAAGTGGTCAAACAAGAGATGGCAAGGGTGAAGGTCGAGATTCTAAGAATCAGCAAACTAAAATGGACTGGAATGGGTGAATTTAACTCAGATGACCATTATATCTACTACTGTGGGCAGGAATCCCTCAGAAGAAGTGGAGTAGCCATCATGGTCAACAAAAGAGTCCAAATGCAGTACTTGGATGCAATCTCAAAAGTGACAGAATGATCTCTGTTCGTCTCCAAGGCAAACCATTCAATATCACGGTTATCCAAGTCTATGCCCCAACCAGTAATGCTGAAGAAGCTGAAGTTGAACAGTTCTATGAAGACCTACAAGATCTTTTAGAACTAACACCCAAAAAAGATGTCCTTTTCATTATAGGGGACTGGAATGCTAAAGTAGGAAGTCAAGAAACACCTGGAGTAACAGGAAAATTTGGCCTTGGAATGCGAAATGAAGCAGGGCAAAGACTAATAGAGTTTTGCCAAGAAAATGCACTGGTCATAGCAAACAGCCTCTTCCAACAACACAGGAGAAGACTCTACACATGGACATCACCAGATGGTCAACACCAAAATCAGATTGATTATATTCTTTGCAGCCAAAGATGGAGAAGCTCTATACAGTCAACAAAAACAAGATCAGGAGCTGACTGTGGCTCAGATCATGAACTCCTTATTGCCAAATTCAGACTTAAATTGAAGAAAGTAGGCAAAACCGCTAGACCATTCAGGTATGACCTAAATCAAATCCCTTATCATTATACAGTGGAAGTGAGAAATAGATTTAAGGGCCTAGATCTGATAGAGTGCCTGATGAACTATGGAATGAGGTTCATGACATTGTACAGGAGACAGGGATCAAGACCATCCCCATGGAAAAGAAATGCAAAAAAGCAAAATGGCTGTCTGGGGAGACCTTACAAATAGCTGTGAAAAGAAGAGAAGTGAAAAGCAAAGGAGAAAAGGAAAGATATAAGCATCTGAATGCAGAGTTCCAAAGAATAGCAAGAAGAGACAAGAAAGCCTTCTTCAGCAATCAATGCAAAGAAATAGAGGAAAACAACAGATTGGGAAAGACTAGAGATCTCTTCAAGAAAATTAGAGATACCAAGGGAACATTTCATGCAAAGATGGGCTCGATCAAGGACAGAAATGGTATGGACCTAACAGAAGCAGAAGGTATTAAGAAGAGGTGGCGAGAATACACGGAAGAACTGTACAAAAAAGATCTTCACGACCCAGATAATCATGATGATGTGATCACTAATCTAGAGCCAGACATCTTGGAAAATTAAGTCAAGTGGGCCTTGGAAAGCATCACTACGAACAAAGCTAGTGGAGGTGATGGCATTCCAGTGGGGCTGTTTCAAATCCTGAAAGATGATGCTGTGAAAGTGCTGCACTCAATATGCCAGCAAATTTGGAAAACTCAGCAATGGCCACAGGACTGGAAAAGGTCAGTTTCATTCCAATCCCAAAAGAAAGGCAAATGCCAAAGAATGTTCAAACTACCACACAACTGCACCCATCCCACATGCCAGTAAAAGTAATGCCCAAAATTCTCCAAGCCAGACTTTAGCAATACCTGAACCGTGAACTTCCAGATGTTCAAGCTGGTTTTAGAAAAGGCAGAGGAACCAGAGCTCAAATTGCCAACATCTGCTGGATCATGGAAAAAGCAAGAGAGTTCCAGAAAAACATCTCTTTCTGCTTTATTGACTATGCCAAAGCCTTTGACTGTGTGGATCACAATAAACCGTGGAAAATTCTGAAAGAGATGGGAATACAGACCACCTGACCTGCCTCTTGAGAAATCTGTATGCAGGTCAGGAAGCAACAGTTAGAACTGGGTGTGGAACAACAGACTGGTTCCAAATAGGAAAAGGAGTACATCAAGGCTGTATATTGTCACCCTGCTTATTTAACTTATATGCAGAGTACATCATGAGAGATGCTGGACTAGAAGAAGCACAAGCTGGAATCAAGATTGCCGGAGAAACATCAATAACCTCAGATATGCAGATGACATCACCCTTATGGCAGAAATTGAAGAGGAGCCAAAAAGCCTCTTGATGAAAAGTGAAAGAGGAGAGTGAAAAAGTTGGCTTCAAGCTCAACATTCAGAAAACAAAAATCATGGCATCCGGTCCCATCACTTCATGGGAAATAGATGGAGAAACAGTGGAAACAGTGTCAGGCTTTATTTTTGGGGGCTCAAAAATCACTGCAGATGGTGACTGCAGCCATGAAATTAAAAAGACGCTTTCTCCTTGGAAGAAAAATTATGACCGACCTAGATAGCATATTCAAAAGCAGAGACATTACTTTGCCAAGGTCCATCTAGTCAAGGCTATGGTTTTTCCTGTGGTCATGTATGGATGTGAGAGTTGGACTGTGAAGAAGGCTGAGTGCTGAAGAATTGATGCGTTTGAACTGTGGTGTTGGAGAAGACTCTTGAGAGTCCCTTGGACTGCAAGGAGATCCAACCAGTCCATTCTGAAGGAGATCAACCCTGGGATTTCTTTGGAGGAATGATGCTAAAGCTGAAAGTCCAGTACTTTGGCCACCTCATGGGAAGAGTTGACTCATTGGAAAAGACTCTGATGCTGGGAGGGATTGGGGGCAGGAGGAGAAGGGACGACCCAGGATGAGATGGCTGGATGGCATCACAGACTCGATGGACATGAGTCTGAGTGAACTCCGGGAGTTGGTGATGGACAGGGAGGCCTGGCCTGCTGCGATTCATGTGATGGCAAAGAGTCGGACATGACTGACAGATTGAACTGAACTGAACTGATCTAGTTGGTCATCGCTTTTCTTCCAAGAAGTAAGCATCTTTTAATTTCATGGCTGCAATCACCATCTGTAGTGATTTTCGAGCCCCCCAAAATAAAGTCTGACACTGTTTCTACTGTTTCCCCATCTATTTCCCATGAAGTGATGGGACTGGATGCCATGATCTTTGTTTCTGAATGCTGAGCTTTAAGCCAACTTTTCGCTCTCCTCTTTCACTTTTTTTCTCTGTCTTTTCTAAAACCAGCTTGAACATCATTTTCATTGTACCTCGGGTTAATATAAGTTAAATGTTATATCTGTTACAAGTTTGTCAACAGGAAATCACCGCAAATAAAGAAACTTCTAAAAAATATAAGTGAGATATGAGCTTTTTTTAAACTCTTAAGAATAATTATTCTTTAGAAATATCTGTCTCCAGATTGGCATAACTTAAATTTCTAAGGGTTGTGCTAAGTGTGCTAAGTTTTGGAAGTCTATTCCAACTAAAATAAGTCTTATTCTAAATAAAATAAGATTTTGAAACATTTACTACTAAACACTAATTTCCTTTTACAAAGAAACTAAAGAGATTTGGGACCATAAATGAATAATGTTTGGTGCCATCCTAAAATGTTCTAAGAAGGCAAGGGTTTTAGAAATTATCACTGGTATTTATGCTCACCAACCTATAAAATGCTAATATAAAAGTTAGTTCTTGGTTGCTAAAGGAAAGTAAGAAGTGTGTTTCAGTCTAAAAAAAAGGTATGAAAAATACTAGAAAGACTTATGCATGATCAGGATTTCTAAAACTGGATTATGGTTAGTTAGATAAATGGATTTTGCTAGGAATGACTCAGCCATAAGAAAACTGGGTTAAAACCAACTAGGTCCAAGATGGCGGAGCTGACTTCACTAGACCCTTGAGCCTTGATGAAGTGAAGTCGCTCAGTCGTGTCCGACTGTTTGTGACCCCATGGACTATAGCCTACCAGGCTCCTCTGTCTGTGGGATTCTCCAGACAAGAGTACTGGAGTGGGCTGCCATTTCCTCTCCAGGAGATCTTCCCAACCCAGGATCGAAGCTGGGTCTCCCGCATTGCAGGCAAAATGCTTTACCATCTGAGCCACCAGGGAGCCTTAGCATTTACGCCCACTGTGACATACTCAACAAGCCAAATGATACACCCATCACCACTGACCAAATCTGACCAAATGTTCTAAACGCTTTAATTGACCTTTTGATAAAAACTCCCAAATCAAATTCCTTTGAAGTTCCTTTGACCTCTAGCTAACTCTCGGGGTGCTTCAGAGGGCCCCTGAAACATCCCAAAGAGAGATATTAAACTGGGCTAATTTGGCTGGTTAAAGTACATGAAAAAGATTATCCAATGAATAATAAATCCACTCATGCTATAAATGCATGGCAAAATTACCAATACAGATATAAAATTATATGGATTTCTTAACATTCCGATATGTCCTGGCATTCTAACGGAAAACCTGATGACTTCACAAAAGTTAGCAGAGGACTGAATGAACCAGCGAATATGCTTATAACTTTTATGGTTTCCTATCCGAAAAATTATGAGTTTGAATCTTATGTTTCAGGAGTAGGAAACCTACCCCCAGACTAATTATGACAATACTTTGCAAAACCAAATGCTATAAACAAAACAATTATATTTTCTTCTCCTGACTTCATGATCTTTGTCTCCTGAATGCTGAGCCTTGGTTAACTTGGTAAATTTCTCACTACCAGACTCCCAACTGGCTGGCCCTGAGAAAATTTTACTTAAAAAAATTATAGTCATATTCAGGTCACTGTGATATTACTAGATAGGATCCCTCTCACCGGGCCAATTAATAATGCCTTCTCCGACTTTGGCCATAAATTTGAGCTTCTTTTCTGCCATCCAAGCCCAATCAGAACAAGAAAGGTTTCCACAAAGAAGGGAAAAATCTCCCACAATTATGGGATAGATTTATGCAGATAACAACAGGCTATAGTAATTTATGTTTAAAGTCTCCCCTGTGCTGGAAACAATTAAATCATACTAAGGATAATCAGTCCAGTAACACTAGAAAACTGGGCTATGTGCCTTATAGATGCGGCCAATATATAATTTCCCTGGAAGATAAAAGATTCTACAGAGCAGACTAAGTCAGATGACCTGAGATATGCTGGGCCACATCCAATGGAAGCTCTTAAGTCTTACTCTGTGACTTTACTAATACCGCTGGCTATGTTTTTGTATTTCACCTCCTTTACAAAATTGCTGTTTCTTACACCGTCAAATGTGTGTCTGATGCCCTAATAGAACAATATACAGTCCCACATGAGATCGATGATGGTAATAGTGCAACTCTAGATATGGGAAGAAACAACAAGA
Source organism: Ovis aries (assembly GCF_016772045.2). Lineage (NCBI taxonomy): Eukaryota > Metazoa > Chordata > Mammalia > Artiodactyla > Bovidae > Ovis > Ovis aries. Next base: position 278,594,498 of record NC_056054.1, read on the forward strand.
GGGAATATTTCCCGGACCAAGAGGCCAGTAAGACAGGTGGTCCAGAGAATTTTGGATACTGTTTTGCGGCCCAGTCCAGCAACAGCATATTGAGTGGCCTGTCAACAAAATCTTTGCCAAACTTGAGAATGGACATTCTCAGCACCATGGGATAAAATGGTCATGAGATGCCCCCCTCAAAAATCATGGTCAAGTTTATGCCAATCATGGCGTCTGCAACCGCTGACTCTCAAAGCTCTTGAAAGGAGTTCAGGGTGAAAATCAGGAATGAGGCACTCTGCCTTGGGAAAAACTGGCAGAACAGGCCTTCAGATAGTTAGATCTTTCAGGAAAATATTTTATGAGCCCCAATTCTTGCATCTTCCTCACACCTAGAGAAACACTGACGTCATTAACAGTGAAATCTGCCTTGTCTATTAAGGAAAAGTTTACAATTAAAAGTCAAAATAGAGTAGCCATGGTCCAGATACCCCGGGAAATAACTAGGTGATGCTATGGGTGTACTTTCAGATTAGACCTTGCATTACTAAACACTTGAGTTTTCTGAGTCGTTTCAGGCTTGGATGCCACCATTCTCAAAAACAATGTCTGCTGGAAGCTAGTAACCTTACTTTTATAAAACTGGGCAACTGGCTACTTGGCTACAAGTGTCCCTGAAGTGCCATGTCCAGACTGGGTTTCAGCCCATTCTTCCAAAAAAGAAATGAGATGTATTTTGTCTACTAAATCCCAGCTATCACCCTCCAACTACTCTAACTGGGTCTATTACACCAAAATGACAGACCAAGGGATTGAGATTTTAATCATATAAGACTCAGATCTAGAACATGGAAATACTCCGATCCAGTGTCTATACCCAAGCTGGGGGCAGTCCTATGCCCATCTTGACAAGAAGTTATCACAGTCATAGCTGCCCAGTTCCCCAAATTAAAACTGAGCGGGACTCTGTGGGCCCTGTAGTACACATCTGTTCTGTGTCTCCATTCTTATCTGTAGGATATAGGCTTCATTCAGTCTCACTGACCCTCCCTGAGTCCCAAAGGGTGGATCCAAACAGCTGCCAATCAGGGAAGGAAGGGATACAGAAACAGGAGAAACAGTCAAATCTCCTCCAGAGACAGTCCCGGTTCCTGTCCAAAGAAATATGCATAACAATGTCTCTGAGACCCCACCCAGGTGGAGGAAGGTAACTCAGACTGAACACAAGATTCCTGGAGTGCAGCTCTGCTGCCCCATCACCAACCAATCAAAAACGGTCATAAACCCTGCAACCCTCACCCCAAATGCTGCCTCTGTCTCCAGGACCAGAGATGACCATCCTGTTAAGTCTCCTGTTTGGCCCCTGTCTGTTTCATTTCCTGAGAGGGCCAACACTTCAAAAATAAAATTGATGTTATTACAAGGGTGAATGATGGTTTCAAAGCAAAAAACAAACAAACAAAAAACAAACAAACAAAAAAACCAAAACAACAACCAAAACTTGACTTAGAACTGGTGGAGAGACACTCTGCTCTGCTAAGCAGGCCTAGCCCATGCACAGGAGGAAGAAGTGACAGAAGAAAGAGACCTCCGCCCCAATCCCCAAGAAGCATCTTGAGCATCTGGACAGAATGTGTCCACTGGAGAAGTGAATGGCAAAATGAAGGGAATGACTTCAGTCTTGTCTTGAGAACCCCGTGAAGAGTATGAAAAGGCAAAATGATAGGATACTGAAAGAGGAACTCCCAGGTCAGTAGGTGCCCAATATGCCACTTGAGATCAGTGGAGAAATAACCCAGAAAGAGTGAAGGGATGGAGCCAACGCAAAAACAATACCCAGCTGTGGATGTGACTGGTGATAGAAGCAAGGTCTGATGCTGTAAAGAGCAATATTGCATAGGAACCTGGAATGTCAGGTCCATGAATCAAGGCACATTGGAAGTGGTCAAACAAGAGATGGCAAGAGTGAACATTGAAATTCTGGGGAACCAACGAACCAAAGTGGACTGGAGAGGTGAATTTAACCCAGATGACCTTTATATCTACTACTGCGGGCAGGAATCCCTCAGAAGAAATGGAGCAGCCATCATGGTCAACAAAAGAGTCTGAAATGCAGTACTTGGATGTAATCTGAAAATGACAGAATGATCTCTCTCGTCTCCAAGGCAAACCATTCAATATCACAGTTATCCAAGTCTATGCCCCAACCAGTAACACTAAAGAAGCTGAAGTTGAACAGTTTTATGAAGATCTACAAGATCTTGCAGAACCAATACCCAAAAAAGATGTCCCTTCATCCATTATACAGGACTGTAATGGAAAAGTAGGAAGTCCAGAAACACCTGGAGTAACAGGCAAATTTGGCCTTGAAATGCAGAATGAAGCAGGCCAAAGACCAAAAGAGTACTGCAAGAAAACGCACGGGTCACAGCAAACACTCTCCTCCAACAAAAACAAGAGAAGACTCTACAATGGGACAACATCAGGGTCAGGGTCAGGGTCAGGGTCAGGTCAGGGTCAAGAATTAGGTGACGGTCATGGTCAGGGTCAAGATGAGGGTCAGGGTCGGGGTCAGGATGAGGTCAGGGCTGGGGTGAGGCCACGGCAGGGTGAGGGTCAGGTCAGGGTCGGGGTGAGGGTGAGGGTGAGGGCTGGGGGAAGGTGAGGCTGAGGTGAGGTCGGGGTGAGGGTGAGGGTTAGGTTAAGGTTAGGTTAGGGGTTAGGGAAGGGAGGGGCAGGGTGAGGTGAGGGTGAGGGTGAGGGTGAGGTTAGGGTGAGGGTTAGGGTGAGGTTAGGTGAGGGTGAGGTAGGGTGAGGGTGAGGGTTAGGGTGAGGGTGAGGTTTAGGGTTAGGCCAGGGTTAGGCCAGGCCAGGCCAGGGCCAGGCCAGGCCAGGCCAGGCCAGGCCAGGCCAGGCCAGGGGCCAGGCCAGGCCAGGCCAGGCCAGGCCAGGCCAGGCCAGGCCAGGCCAGGCCAGGCCAGGCCAGGCCAGGCCAGGCCAGGCCAGGCCAGGCCAGGCCAGGCCAGGGCCAGGCCAGGCCAGGCCAGGCCAGGGCCAGGCCAGGCCAGGCCAGGGCCAGGCCAGGCCAGGCCAGGCCAGGCCAGGCCAGGGCCAGGCCAGGCCAGGCCAGGCCAGGCCAGGCCAGGCCAGGCCAGGCCAGGCCAGGCCAGGCCAGGCCAGGCCAGGCCAGGCCAGGCCAGGCCAGGCCAGGCCAGGCCAGGCCAGGCCAGGCCAGGGCCAGGCCAGGCCAGAAGGCCAGGCCAGGCCAGGCCAGGCCAGGCCAGGCCAGGCCAGGCCAGGCCAGGCCAGGCCAGGCCAGGCCAGGGCCAGGCCAGGGCCAGGCCAGGCCAGGCCAGGCCAGGCCAGGCCAAGAAGAAGCCAGAAGCCAGGGCCAGGCCAGGCCAGGCCAGGCCAGGCCAGGCCAGGCCAGGCCAGGCCAGGCCAGGCCAGGGCCAAGGAAGGCCAGGCCAGGCCAGGCCAGGCCAGGCCAGGCCAGGCCAGGGCCAGGCCAGGCCAGGCCAGGCCAGGCCAGGCCAGGCCAGGCCAGGCCAGGCCAGGCCAGGCCAGGCCAGGCCAGGCCAGGCCAGGCCAGGCCAGGCCAGGCCAGGCCAGGCCAGGCCAGGCCAGGCCAGGCCAGCCAGGCCAGGCCAGGCCAGGCCAGGCCAGGCCAGGCCAGGCCAGGCCAGGCCAGGCCAGGCCAGGCCAGGCCAGGCCAGGCCAGGCCAGGCCAGGCCAGGCCAGGCCAGGCCAGGCCAGGCCAGGCCAGGCCAGGGCCAGGCCAGGCCAGGGCCAGGCCAGGCCAGGCCAGGCCAGGCCAGGCCAGGCCAGGCCAGGCCAGGCCAGGCCAGGCCAGGCCAGGCCAGGCCAGGCCAGGCCAGGCCAGGCCAGGCCAGGCCAGGGCCAGGCCAGGCCAGGCCAGGCCAGGCCAGGCCAGGCCAGGCCAGGCCAGGCCAGGCCAGGCCAGGCCAGGCCAGGCCAGGCCAGGCCAGGCCAGGCCAGGCCAGGCCAGGCCAGGCCAGGCCAGGCCAGGCCAGGCCAGGCCAGGCCAGGCCAGGCCAGCCAGGCCAGGCCAGGCCAGGCCAGGCCAGGCCAGGCCAGGCCAGGCCAGGCCAGGCCAGGCCAGGCCAGGCCAGGCCCAGGCCAGGCCAGGCCAGGCCAGGCCAGGCCAGGCCAGGCCAGGCCAGGCCAGGCCAGGCCAGGCCAGGCCAGGCCAGGCCAGGCCAGGCCAGGCCAGGGCCAGCCAGCCAGGCCAGGCCAGGCCAGGCCAGGCCAGGCCAGGCCAGGCCAGGCCAGGCCAGGCCAGGCCAGGCCAGGCCAGGCCAGGCCAGGCCAGGCCAGGCCAGGCCAGGCCAGGGCCAGGCCAGGCCAGGCCAGGCCAGGCCAGGCCAGGCCAGGCCAGGCCAGGCCAGGCCAGGCCAGGCCAGGCCAGGCCAGGCCAGGCCAGGCCAGGCCAGGCCAGGCCAGGCCAGGCCAGGCCAGGCCCAGGCCAGGCCAGGCCAGGCCAGGCCAGGCCAGGCCAGGCCAGGCCAGGCCAGGCCAGGCCAGGGCCAGGCCAGGCCAGGCCAGGCCAGGCCAGGCCAGGCCAGGCCAGGCCAGGCCAGGCCAGGCCAGGCCAGGCCAGGCCAGGGCCAGGCCAGGCCAGGCCAGGCCAGGCCAGGCCAGGCCAGGCCAGGCCAGGCCAGGCCAGGCCAGGCCAGGCCAGGCCAGGCCAGGCCAGGCCAGGCCAGGCCAGGCCAGGCCAGGCCAGGCCAGGCCAGGCCAGGCCAGGCCAGGCCAGGGCCAGGCCAGGCCAGGCCAGGCCAGGCCAGGGCCAGGGCCAGGCCAGGCCAGGCCAGGGCCAGGCCAGGCCAGGCCAGGCCAGGCCAGGGCCAGGCCAGGCCAGGCCAGGCCAGGCCAGGCCAGGCCAGGCCAGGGCCAGGCCAGGCCAGGCCAGGCCAGGCCAGGCCAGGCCAGGCCAGGCCAGGCCAGGCCAGGCCAGGGCCAGGCCAGGCCAGGCCAGGCCAGGCCAGGCCAGGCCAGGCCAGGCCAGGCCAGGGCCAGGCCAGGCCAGGCCAGGGCCAGGCCAGGCCAGGCCAGGCCAGGCCAGGCCAGGCCAGGCCAGGCCAGGCCAGGCCAGGCCAGGCCAGGCCAGGCCAGGCCAGGCCAGGCCAGGCCAGGCCAGGCCAGGCCAGGCCAGGCCAGGCCAGGCCAGGCCAGGCCAGGCCAGGCCAGGCCAGGCCAGGCCAGGCCAGGCCAGGCCAGGCCAGGCCAGGCCAGGCCAGGCCAGGCCAGGCCAGGCCAGGCCAGGCCAGGCCAGGCCAGGCCAGGCCAGGCCAGGCCAGGCCAGGCCAGGCCAGGCCAGGCCAGGCCAGGCCAGGCCAGGCCAGGCCAGGCCAGGCCAGGCCAGGCCAGGCCAGGCCAGGCCAGGCCAGGCCAGGCCAGGCCAGGCCAGGCCAGGCCAGGCCAGGCCAGGCCAGGCCAGGCCAGGGCCAGGCCAGGCCAGGCCAGGCCAGGCCAGGGCCAGGCCAGGCCAGGCCAGGCCAGGCCAGGCCAGGCCAGGCCAGGCCAGGCCAGGCCAGGCCAGGCCAGGCCAGGCCAGGCCAGGCCAGGCCAGGCCAGGCCAGGCCAGGCCAGGCCAGGCCAGGCCAGGCCAGGCCAGGCCAGGCCAGGCCAGGCCAGGCCAGGCCAGGCCAGGGCCAGGCCAGGCCAGGCCAGGCCAGGCCAGGCCAGGGCCAGGCCAGGCCAGGCCAGGCCAGGCCAGGCCAGGGCCAGGCCAGGCCAGGCCAGGCCAGGCCAGGCCAGGCCAGGCCAGGCCAGGCCAGGCCAGGCCAGGCCAGGCCAGGCCAGGCCAGGCCAGGCCAGGCCAGGCCAGGCCAGGCCAGGCCAGGCCAGGCCAGGCCAGGCCAGGCCAGGCCAGGCCAGGCCAGGCCAGGCCAGGCCAGGCCAGGCCAGGCCAGGCCAGGCCAGGCCAGGCCAGGCCAGGCCAGGCCAGGCCAGGCCAGGCCAGGCCAGGCCAGGCCAGGGCCAGGCCAGGCCAGGCCAGGCCAGGCCAGGCCAGGCCAGGCCAGGCCAGGCCAGGCCAGGCCAGGCCAGGCCAGGCCAGGCCAGGCCAGGCCAGGCCAGGCCAGGCCAGGCCAGGCCAGGCCAGGCCAGGCCAGGCCAGGCCAGGCCAGGCCAGGCCAGGCCAGGCCAGGCCAGGCCAGGCCAGGCCAGGCCAGGCCAGGCCAGGCCAGGCCAGGCCAGGCCAGGCCAGGCCAGGCCAGGCCAGGCCAGGCCAGGCCAGGCCAGGCCAGGCCAGGCCAGGCCAGGCCAGGCCAGGCCAGGCCAGGCCAGGCCAGGCCAGGCCAGGCCAGGCCAGGCCAGGCCAGGCCAGGCCAGGCCAGGCCAGGCCAGGCCAGGCCAGGCCAGGCCAGGCCAGGCCAGGCCAGGCCAGGCCAGGCCAGGCCAGGCCAGGCCAGGCCAGGCCAGGCCAGGCCAGGCCAGGCCAGGCCAGGCCAGGCCAGGCCAGGCCAGGCCAGGCCAGGCCAGGCCAGGCCAGGCCAGGCCAGGCCAGGCCAGGCCAGGCCAGGCCAGGCCAGGCCAGGCCAGGCCAGGCCAGGCCAGGCCAGGCCAGGCCAGGCCAGGCCAGGCCAGGCCAGGCCAGGCCAGGCCAGGCCAGGCCAGGCCAGGCCAGGCCAGGCCAGGCCAGGCCAGGCCAGGCCAGGCCAGGCCAGGCCAGGCCAGGCCAGGCCAGGCCAGGCCAGGCCAGGCCAGGCCAGGCCAGGCCAGGCCAGGCCAGGCCAGGCCAGGCCAGGCCAGGCCAGGCCAGGCCAGGCCAGGCCAGGCCAGGCCAGGCCAGGCCAGGCCAGGCCAGGCCAGGCCAGGCCAGGCCAGGCCAGGCCAGGCCAGGCCAGGCCAGGCCAGGCCAGGCCAGGCCAGGCCAGGCCAGGCCAGGCCAGGCCAGGCCAGGCCAGGCCAGGCCAGGCCAGGCCAGGCCAGGCCAGGCCAGGCCAGGCCAGGCCAGGCCAGGCCAGGCCAGGCCAGGCCAGGCCAGGCCAGGCCAGGCCAGGCCAGGCCAGGCCAGGCCAGGCCAGGCCAGGCCAGGCCAGGCCAGGCCAGGCCAGGCCAGGCCAGGCCAGGCCAGGCCAGGCCAGGCCAGGCCAGGCCAGGCCAGGCCAGGCCAGGCCAGGGCCAGGCCAGGCCAGGCCAGGCCAGGCCAGGGCCAGGCCAGGCCAGGCCAGGCCAGGCCAGGCCAGGCCAGGCCAGGCCAGGCCAGGCCAGGCCAGGCCAGGCCAGGCCAGGCCAGGCCAGGCCAGGCCAGGCCAGGCCAGGCCAGGCCAGGCCAGGCCAGGCCAGGCCAGGCCAGGCCAGGCCAGGCCAGGCCAGGCCAGGCCAGGCCAGGCCAGGCCAGGCCAGGCCAGGCCAGGCCAGGCCAGGCCAGGCCAGGCCAGGCCAGGCCAGGGCCAGGCCAGGCCAGGCCAGGCCAGGCCAGGCCAGGCCAGGCCAGGCCAAGAAGGCCAGGCCAGGGCCAGGCCAGGCCAGAAGCCAGGCCAGGCCAGGCCAGGCCAGGCCAGGCCAGGCCAGGCCAGGCCAGGCCAGGCCAGGCCAGGCCAGGCCAGGCCAGGCCAGGCCAGGCCAGGCCAGGCCAGGCCAGGCCAGGCCAGGCCAGGCCAGGCCAGGCCAGGCCAGGCCAGGCCAGGCCAGGCCAGGCCAGGCCAGGCCAGGCCAGGCCAGGCCAGGCCAGGCCAGGCCAGGCCAGGCCAGGCCAGGCCAGGCCAGGCCAGGCCAGGCCAGGCCAGGCCAGGCCAGGCCAGGCCAGGCCAGGCCAGGCCAGGCCAGGCCAGGCCAGGCCAGGCCAGGCCAGGCCAGGCCAGGCCAGGCCAGGCCAGGCCAGGCCAGGCCAGGCCAGGCCAGGCCAGGCCAGGCCAGGCCAGGCCAGGCCAGGCCAGGCCAGGCCAGGCCAGGCCAGGCCAGGCCAGGCCAGGCCAGGCCAGGCCAGGCCAGGCCAGGCCAGGCCAGGCCAGGCCAGGCCAGGCCAGGCCAGGCCAGGCCAGGCCAGGCCAGGCCAGGCCAGGCCAGGCCAGGCCAGGCCAGGCCAGGCCAGGCCAGGCCAGGCCAGGCCAGGCCAGGCCAGGCCAGGCCAGGCCAGGCCAGGCCAGGCCAGGCCAGGCCAGGCCAGGCCAGGCCAGGCCAGGGCCAGGCCAGGCCAGGCCAGGCCAGGCCAGGCCAGGCCAGGCCAGGCCAGGCCAGGCCAGGCCAGGCCAGGCCAGGCCAGGCCAGGCCAGGCCAGGCCAGGCCAGGCCAGGCCAGGCCAGGCCAGGCCAGGCCAGGCCAGGCCAGGCCAGGCCAGGCCAGGCCAGGCCAGGCCAGGCCAGGCCAGGCCAGGCCAGGCCAGGCCAGGCCAGGCCAGGCCAGGCCAGGCCAGGCCAGGCCAGGCCAGGCCAGGCCAGGCCAGGCCAGGCCAGGCCAGGCCAGGCCAGGCCAGGCCAGGCCAGGCCAGGCCAGGCCAGGCCAGGCCAGGCCAGGCCAGGCCAGGCCAGGCCAGGCCAGGCCAGGCCAGGCCAGGCCAGGCCAGGCCAGGCCAGGCCAGGCCAGGCCAGGCCAGGCCAGGCCAGGCCAGGCCAGGCCAGGCCAGGCCAGGCCAGGCCAGGCCAGGCCAGGCCAGGCCAGGCCAGGCCAGGCCAGGCCAGGCCAGGCCAGGCCAGGCCAGGCCAGGCCAGGCCAGGCCAGGCCAGGCCAGGCCAGGCCAGGCCAGGCCAGGCCAGGCCAGGGCCAGGCCAGGCCAGGGCCAGGCCAGGCCAGGCCAGGCCAGGCCAGGCCAGGCCAGGCCAGGCCAGGCCAGGCCAGGCCAGGCCAGGCCAGGCCAGGCCAGGCCAGGGCCAGGCCAGGCCAGGCCAGGCCAGGCCAGGCCAGGCCAGGCCAGGCCAGGCCAGGCCAGGCCAGGCCAGGCCAGGCCAGGCCAGGCCAGGCCAGGCCAGGCCAGGCCAGGCCAGGCCAGGCCAGGCCAGGCCAGGCCAGGCCAGGCCAGGCCAGGCCAGGCCAGGCCAGGCCAGGCCAGGCCAGGCCAGGCCAGGCCAGGCCAGGCCAGGCCAGGCCAGGCCAGGCCAGGCCAGGCCAGGCCAGGCCAGGCCAGGCCAGGCCAGGCCAGGCCAGGCCAGGCCAGGCCAGGCCAGGCCAGGCCAGGCCAGGCCAGGCCAGGCCAGGCCAGGCCAGGCCAGGCCAGGCCAGGCCAGGCCAGGCCAGGCCAGGCCAGGCCAGGCCAGGCCAGGCCAGGCCAGGCCAGGCCAGGCCAGGCCAGGCCAGGCCAGGCCAGGCCAGGCCAGGCCAGGCCAGGCCAGGCCAGGCCAGGCCAGGCCAGGCCAGGCCAGGCCAGGCCAGGCCAGGCCAGGCCAGGCCAGGCCAGGCCAGGCCAGGCCAGGCCAGGCCAGGCCAGGCCAGGCCAGGCCAGGCCAGGCCAGGCCAGGCCAGGCCAGGCCAGGCCAGGCCAGGCCAGGCCAGGCCAGGCCAGGCCAGGCCAGGCCAGGCCAGGCCAGGCCAGGCCAGGCCAGGCCAGGCCAGGCCAGGCCAGGCCAGGCCAGGCCAGGCCAGGCCAGGCCAGGCCAGGCCAGGCCAGGCCAGGCCAGGCCAGGCCAGGCCAGGCCAGGCCAGGCCAGGCCAGGCCAGGCCAGGCCAGGCCAGGCCAGGCCAGGCCAGGCCAGGCCAGGCCAGGCCAGGCCAGGCCAGGCCAGGCCAGGCCAGGCCAGGCCAGGCCAGGCCAGGCCAGGCCAGGCCAGGCCAGGCCAGGCCAGGCCAGGCCAGGCCAGGCCAGGCCAGGCCAGGCCAGGCCAGGCCAGGCCAGGCCAGGCCAGGCCAGGCCAGGCCAGGCCAGGCCAGGCCAGGCCAGGCCAGGCCAGGCCAGGCCAGGCCAGGCCAGGCCAGGCCAGGCCAGGCCAGGCCAGGCCAGGCCAGGCCAGGCCAGGCCAGGCCAGGCCAGGCCAGGCCAGGCCAGGCCAGGCCAGGCCAGGCCAGGCCAGGCCAGGCCAGGCCAGGCCAGGCCAGGCCAGGCCAGGCCAGGCCAGGCCAGGCCAGGCCAGGCCAGGCCAGGCCAGGCCAGGCCAGGCCAGGCCAGGCCAGGCCAGGCCAGGCCAGGCCAGGCCAGGCCAGGCCAGGCCAGGCCAGGCCAGGCCAGGCCAGGCCAGGCCAGGCCAGGCCAGGCCAGGCCAGGCCAGGCCAGGCCAGGCCAGGCCAGGCCAGGCCAGGCCAGGCCAGGCCAGGCCAGGCCAGGCCAGGCCAGGCCAGGCCAGGCCAGGCCAGGCCAGGCCAGGCCAGGCCAGGCCAGGCCAGGCCAGGCCAGGCCAGGCCAGGCCAGGCCAGGCCAGGCCAGGCCAGGCCAGGCCAGGCCAGGCCAGGCCAGGCCAGGCCAGGCCAGGCCAGGCCAGGGCCAGGCCAGGCCAGGCCAGGCCAGGCCAGGCCAGGCCAGGCCAGGCCAGGCCAGGCCAGGCCAGGCCAGGCCAGGCCAGGCCAGGCCAGGCCAGGCCAGGCCAGGCCAGGCCAGGCCAGGCCAGGCCAGGCCAGGCCAGGCCAGGCCAGGCCAGGGCCAGGCCAGGCCAGGCCAGGCCAGGCCAGGCCAGGCCAGGCCAGGCCAGGCCAGGCCAGGCCAGGCCAGGCCAGGCCAGGCCAGGCCAGGCCAGGCCAGGCCAGGCCAGGCCAGGCCAGGCCAGGCCAGGCCAGGCCAGGCCAGGCCAGGCCAGGCCAGGCCAGGCCAGGCCAGGCCAGGCCAGGCCAGGCCAGGCCAGGCCAGGCCAGGCCAGGCCAGGCCAGGCCAGGCCAGGCCAGGCCAGGCCAGGCCAGGCCAGGCCAGGCCAGGCCAGGCCAGGCCAGGCCAGGCCAGGCCAGGCCAGGCCAGGCCAGGCCAGGCCAGGCCAGGCCAGGCCAGGCCAGGCCAGGCCAGGCCAGGCCAGGCCAGGCCAGGCCAGGCCAGGCCAGGCCAGGCCAGGCCAGGCCAGGCCAGGCCAGGCCAGGCCAGGCCAGGCCAGGCCAGGCCAGGCCAGGCCAGGCCAGGCCAGGCCAGGCCAGGCCAGGCCAGGCCAGGCCAGGCCAGGCCAGGCCAGGCCAGGCCAGGCCAGGCCAGGCCAGGCCAGGCCAGGCCAGGCCAGGCCAGGCCAGGCCAGGCCAGGCCAGGCCAGGCCAGGCCAGGCCAGGCCAGGCCAGGCCAGGCCAGGCCAGGCCAGGCCAGGCCAGGCCAGGCCAGGCCAGGCCAGGCCAGGCCAGGCCAGGCCAGGCCAGGCCAGGCCAGGCCAGGCCAGGCCAGGCCAGGCCAGGCCAGGCCAGGCCAGGCCAGGCCAGGCCAGGCCAGGCCAGGCCAGGCCAGGCCAGGCCAGGCCAGGCCAGGCCAGGCCAGGCCAGGCCAGGCCAGGCCAGGCCAGGCCAGGCCAGGCCAGGCCAGGCCAGGCCAGGCCAGGCCAGGCCAGGCCAGGCCAGGCCAGGCCAGGCCAGGCCAGGCCAGGCCAGGCCAGGCCAGGCCAGGCCAGGCCAGGCCAGGCCAGGCCAGGCCAGGCCAGGCCAGGGCCAGGCCAGGCCAGGCCAGGCCAGGCCAGGCCAGGCCAGGCCAGGCCAGGCCAGGCCAGGCCAGGCCAGGCCAGGCCAGGCCAGGCCAGGCCAGGCCAGGCCAGGCCAGGCCAGGCCAGGCCAGGCCAGGCCAGGCCAGGCCAGGCCAGGGCCAGGCCAGGCCAGGCCAGGCCAGGCCAGGCCAGGCCAGGCCAGGCCAGGCCAGGCCAGGCCAGGCCAGGCCAGGCCAGGCCAGGCCAGGCCAGGCCAGGCCAGGCCAGGCCAGGCCAGGCCAGGCCAGGCCAGGCCAGGCCAGGCCAGGCCAGGCCAGGCCAGGCCAGGCCAGGCCAGGCCAGGCCAGGCCAGGCCAGGCCAGGCCAGGCCAGGCCAGGCCAGGCCAGGCCAGGCCAGGCCAGGCCAGGCCAGGCCAGGCCAGGCCAGGCCAGGCCAGGCCAGGCCAGGCCAGGCCAGGCCAGGCCAGGCCAGGCCAGGCCAGGCCAGGCCAGGCCAGGCCAGGCCAGGCCAGGCCAGGCCAGGCCAGGCCAGGCCAGGCCAGGCCAGGCCAGGCCAGGCCAGGCCAGGCCAGGCCAGGCCAGGCCAGGCCAGGCCAGGCCAGGCCAGGCCAGGCCAGGCCAGGCCAGGCCAGGCCAGGCCAGGCCAGGCCAGGCCAGGCCAGGCCAGGCCAGGCCAGGCCAGGCCAGGCCAGGCCAGGCCAGGCCAGGCCAGGCCAGGCCAGGCCAGGCCAGGCCAGGCCAGGCCAGGCCAGGCCAGGCCAGGCCAGGCCAGGCCAGGCCAGGCCAGGCCAGGCCAGGCCAGGCCAGGCCAGGCCAGGCCAGGCCAGGCCAGGCCAGGCCAGGCCAGGCCAGGCCAGGCCAGGCCAGGCCAGGCCAGGCCAGGCCAGGCCAGGCCAGGCCAGGCCAGGCCAGGCCAGGCCAGGCCAGGCCAGGCCAGGCCAGGCCAGGCCAGGCCAGGCCAGGCCAGGCCAGGCCAGGCCAGGCCAGGCCAGGCCAGGCCAGGCCAGGCCAGGCCAGGCCAGGCCAGGCCAGGCCAGGCCAGGCCAGGCCAGGCCAGGCCAGGCCAGGCCAGGCCAGGCCAGGCCAGGCCAGGCCAGGCCAGGCCAGGCCAGGCCAGGCCAGGCCAGGCCAGGCCAGGCCAGGCCAGGCCAGGCCAGGCCAGGCCAGGCCAGGCCAGGCCAGGCCAGGCCAGAAGCCAGGCCAGGCCAGGCCAGGCCAGGCCAGGCCAGGCCAGGCCAGGCCAGGCCAGGCCAGGCCAGGCCAGGCCAGGCCAGGCCAGGCCAGGCCAGGCCAGGCCAGGCCAGGCCAGGCCAGGCCAGGCCAGGCCAGGCCAGGCCAGGCCAGGCCAGGCCAGGCCAGGCCAGGCCAGGCCAGGCCAGGCCAGGCCAGGCCAGGCCAGGCCAGGCCAGGCCAGGCCAGGCCAGGCCAGGCCAGGCCAGGCCAGGCCAGGCCAGGCCAGGCCAGGCCAGGCCAGGCCAGGCCAGGCCAGGCCAGGCCAGGCCAGGCCAGGCCAGGCCAGGCCAGGCCAGGCCAGGCCAGGCCAGGCCAGGCCAGGCCAGGCCAGGCCAGGCCAGGCCAGGCCAGGCCAGGCCAGGCCAGGCCAGGCCAGGCCAGGCCAGGCCAGGCCAGGCCAGGCCAGGCCAGGCCAGGCCAGGCCAGGCCAGGCCAGGCCAGGCCAGGCCAGGCCAGGCCAGGCCAGGCCAGGCCAGGCCAGGCCAGGCCAGGCCAGGCCAGGCCAGGCCAGGGCCAGGCCAGGCCAGGCCAGGCCAGGCCAGGCCAGGCCAGGCCAGGCCAGGCCAGGCCAGGCCAGGCCAGGCCAGGCCAGGCCAGGCCAGGCCAGGCCAGGCCAGGCCAGGCCAGGCCAGGCCAGGCCAGGCCAGGCCAGGCCAGGCCAGGCCAGGCCAGGCCAGGCCAGGCCAGGCCAGGCCAGGCCAGGCCAGGCCAGGCCAGGCCAGGCCAGGCCAGGCCAGGCCAGGCCAGGCCAGGCCAGGCCAGGCCAGGCCAGGCCAGGCCAGGCCAGGCCAGGCCAGGCCAGGCCAGGCCAGGCCAGGCCAGGCCAGGCCAGGCCAGGCCAGGCCAGGCCAGGCCAGGCCAGGCCAGGCCAGGCCAGGCCAGGGCCAGGCCAGGCCAGGCCAGGCCAGGCCAGGCCAGGCCAGGCCAGGCCAGGCCAGGCCAGGCCAGGCCAGGCCAGGCCAGGCCAGGCCAGGCCAGGCCAGGCCAGGCCAGGCCAGGCCAGGCCAGGCCAGGCCAGGCCAGGCCAGGCCAGGCCAGGCCAGGCCAGGCCAGGCCAGGCCAGGCCAGGCCAGGCCAGGCCAGGCCAGGCCAGGCCAGGCCAGGCCAGGCCAGGCCAGGCCAGGCCAGGCCAGGCCAGGCCAGGCCAGGCCAGGCCAGGCCAGGCCAGGCCAGGCCAGGCCAGGCCAGGCCAGGCCAGGCCAGGCCAGGCCAGGCCAGGCCAGGCCAGGCCAGGCCAGGCCAGGCCAGGCCAGGCCAGGCCAGGCCAGGCCAGGCCAGGCCAGGCCAGGCCAGGCCAGGCCAGGCCAGGCCAGGCCAGGCCAGGCCAGGCCAGGCCAGGCCAGGCCAGGCCAGGCCAGGCCAGGCCAGGCCAGGCCAGGCCAGGCCAGGCCAGGCCAGGCCAGGCCAGGCCAGGCCAGGCCAGGCCAGGCCAGGCCAGGCCAGGCCAGGCCAGGCCAGGCCAGGCCAGGCCAGGCCAGGCCAGGCCAGGCCAGGCCAGGCCAGGCCAGGCCAGGCCAGGCCAGGCCAGGCCAGGCCAGGCCAGGCCAGGCCAGGCCAGGCCAGGCCAGGCCAGGCCAGGCCAGGCCAGGCCAGGCCAGGCCAGGCCAGGCCAGGCCAGGCCAGGCCAGGCCAGGCCAGGCCAGGCCAGGGCCAGGCCAGGCCAGGCCAGGCCAGGCCAGGCCAGGCCAGGCCAGGCCAGGCCAGGCCAGGCCAGGCCAGGCCAGGCCAGGCCAGGCCAGGCCAGGCCAGGCCAGGCCAGGCCAGGCCAGGCCAGGCCAGGCCAGGCCAGGCCAGGCCAGGCCAGGCCAGGCCAGGCCAGGCCAGGCCAGGCCAGGCCAGGCCAGGCCAGGCCAGGCCAGGCCAGGCCAGGCCAGGCCAGGCCAGGCCAGGCCAGGCCAGGCCAGGCCAGGCCAGGCCAGGCCAGGCCAGGCCAGGCCAGGCCAGGCCAGGCCAGGCCAGGCCAGGCCAGGCCAGGCCAGGCCAGGCCAGGCCAGGCCAGGCCAGGCCAGGCCAGGCCAGGCCAGGCCAGGCCAGGCCAGGCCAGGCCAGGCCAGGCCAGGCCAGGCCAGGCCAGGGCCAGGCCAGGCCAGGCCAGGCCAGGCCAGGCCAGGCCAGGCCAGGCCAGGCCAGGCCAGGCCAGGCCAGGCCAGGCCAGGCCAGGCCAGGCCAGGCCAGGCCAGGCCAGGCCAGGCCAGGCCAGGCCAGGCCAGGCCAGGCCAGGCCAGGCCAGGCCAGGCCAGGCCAGGCCAGGCCAGGCCAGGCCAGGCCAGGCCAGGCCAGGCCAGGCCAGGCCAGGCCAGGCCAGGCCAGGCCAGGCCAGGCCAGGCCAGGCCAGGGCCAGGCCAGGCCAGGCCAGGCCAGGCCAGGCCAGGCCAGGCCAGGCCAGGCCAGGCCAGGCCAGGCCAGGCCAGGCCAGGCCAGGCCAGGCCAGGCCAGGCCAGGCCAGGCCAGGCCAGGCCAGGCCAGGCCAGGCCAGGCCAGGCCAGGCCAGGCCAGGCCAGGCCAGGCCAGGCCAGGCCAGGCCAGGCCAGGCCAGGCCAGGCCAGGCCAGGCCAGGCCAGGCCAGGCCAGGCCAGGCCAGGCCAGGCCAGGCCAGGCCAGGCCAGGCCAGGCCAGGCCAGGCCAGGCCAGGCCAGGCCAGGCCAGGCCAGGCCAGGCCAGGCCAGGCCAGGCCAGGCCAGGCCAGGCCAGGCCAGGCCAGGCCAGGCCAGGGCCAGGCCAGGCCAGGCCAGGCCAGGCCAGGCCAGGCCAGGCCAGGCCAGGCCAGGCCAGGCCAGGCCAGGCCAGGCCAGGCCAGGCCAGGCCAGGCCAGGCCAGGCCAGGCCAGGCCAGGCCAGGCCAGGCCAGGCCAGGCCAGGCCAGGCCAGGCCAGGCCAGGCCAGGCCAGGCCAGGCCAGGCCAGGCCAGGCCAGGCCAGGCCAGGCCAGGCCAGGCCAGGCCAGGCCAGGCCAGGGCCAGGCCAGGCCAGGCCAGGCCAGGCCAGGCCAGGCCAGGCCAGGCCAGGCCAGGCCAGGCCAGGCCAGGCCAGGCCAGGCCAGGCCAGGCCAGGCCAGGCCAGGCCAGGCCAGGCCAGGGCCAGGCCAGGCCAGGCCAGGCCAGGCCAGGCCAGGCCAGGCCAGGCCAGGCCAGGCCAGGCCAGGCCAGGCCAGGCCAGGCCAGGCCAGGCCAGGCCAGGCCAGGCCAGGCCAGGCCAGGCCAGGCCAGGCCAGGCCAGGCCAGGCCAGGCCAGGCCAGGCCAGGCCAGGCCAGGCCAGGCCAGGCCAGGCCAGGCCAGGCCAGGGCCAGGCCAGGCCAGGCCAGGCCAGGCCAGGCCAGGCCAGGCCAGGCCAGGCCAGGCCAGGCCAGGCCAGGCCAGGCCAGGCCAGGCCAGGCCAGGCCAGGCCAGGCCAGGCCAGGCCAGGGCCAGGCCAGGCCAGGCCAGG
Source organism: Ovis aries (assembly GCF_016772045.2). Classification (NCBI taxonomy): domain Eukaryota; kingdom Metazoa; phylum Chordata; class Mammalia; order Artiodactyla; family Bovidae; genus Ovis; species Ovis aries. The sequence goes on from NC_056054.1 coordinate 278,610,630, forward strand.
CCAGGCCAGGCCAGGCCAGGCCAGGCCAGGCCAGGCCAGGCCAGGCCAGGCCAGGCCAGGCCAGGCCAGGCCAGGCCAGGCCAGGCCAGGCCAGGCCAGGCCAGGCCAGGCCAGGCCAGGCCAGGCCAGGCCAGGCCAGGCCAGGCCAGGGCCAGGCCAGGCCAGGCCAGGCCAGGCCAGGCCAGGCCAGGCCAGGCCAGGCCAGGCCAGGCCAGGCCAGGCCAGGCCAGGCCAGGCCAGGCCAGGCCAGGCCAGGCCAGGCCAGGCCAGGCCAGGCCAGGCCAGGCCAGGCCAGGCCAGGGCCAGGCCAGGCCAGGCCAGGCCAGGCCAGGCCAGGCCAGGCCAGGCCAGGCCAGGCCAGGCCAGGCCAGGCCAGGCCAGGCCAGGCCAGGCCAGGCCAGGCCAGGCCAGGCCAGGCCAGGCCAGGCCAGGCCAGGCCAGGCCAGGCCAGGCCAGGCCAGGCCAGGCCAGGCCAGGCCAGGCCAGGCCAGGGCCAGGCCAGGCCAGGCCAGGCCAGGCCAGGCCAGGCCAGGCCAGGCCAGGCCAGGCCAGGCCAGGCCAGGCCAGGCCAGGCCAGGCCAGGCCAGGCCAGGCCAGGCCAGGCCAGGCCAGGCCAGGCCAGGCCAGGCCAGGCCAGGCCAGGCCAGGCCAGGCCAGGCCAGGCCAGGCCAGGCCAGGCCAGGCCAGGCCAGGCCAGGCCAGGCCAGGCCAGGCCAGGCCAGGCCAGGCCAGGCCAGGCCAGGCCAGGCCAGGCCAGGCCAGGCCAGGCCAGGCCAGGCCAGGCCAGGCCAGGCCAGGCCAGGCCAGGCCAGGCCAGGCCAGGCCAGGCCAGGCCAGGCCAGGCCAGGCCAGGCCAGGCCAGGCCAGGCCAGGCCAGGCCAGGCCAGGCCAGGCCAGGCCAGGCCAGGCCAGGCCAGGCCAGGCCAGGCCAGGCCAGGCCAGGCCAGGCCAGGCCAGGCCAGGCCAGGCCAGGCCAGGCCAGGCCAGGCCAGGCCAGGCCAGGCCAGGCCAGGCCAGGCCAGGCCAGGCCAGGCCAGGCCAGGCCAGGCCAGGCCAGGCCAGGCCAGGCCAGGCCAGGCCAGGCCAGGCCAGGCCAGGCCAGGCCAGGCCAGGCCAGGCCAGGCCAGGCCAGGCCAGGCCAGGCCAGGGCCAGGCCAGGCCAGGCCAGGCCAGGCCAGGCCAGGCCAGGCCAGGCCAGGGCCAGGCCAGGCCAGGCCAGGCCAGGCCAGGCCAGGCCAGGCCAGGCCAGGCCAGGCCAGGCCAGGCCAGGGCCAGGCCAGGCCAGGCCAGGCCAGGCCAGGCCAGGCCAGGCCAGGCCAGGCCAGGCCAGGCCAGGCCAGGCCAGGCCAGGCCAGGCCAGGCCAGGCCAGGCCAGGCCAGGCCAGGCCAGGCCAGGCCAGGCCAGGCCAGGCCAGGCCAGGCCAGGCCAGGCCAGGCCAGGCCAGGCCAGGCCAGGCCAGGCCAGGCCAGGCCAGGCCAGGCCAGGCCAGGCCAGGCCAGGCCAGGCCAGGCCAGGGCCAGGCCAGGCCAGGCCAGGCCAGGCCAGGCCAGGCCAGGCCAGGCCAGGCCAGGCCAGGCCAGGCCAGGCCAGGCCAGGCCAGGCCAGGCCAGGCCAGGCCAGGCCAGGCCAGGCCAGGCCAGGCCAGGCCAGGCCAGGCCAGGCCAGGCCAGGCCAGGCCAGGCCAGGCCAGGCCAGGCCAGGCCAGGCCAGGCCAGGCCAGGCCAGGCCAGGCCAGGCCAGGCCAGGGCCAGGCCAGGCCAGGCCAGGCCAGGGCCAGGCCAGGCCAGGCCAGGCCAGGCCAGGCCAGGCCAGGCCAGGCCAGGCCAGGCCAGGCCAGGCCAGGCCAGGCCAGGCCAGGCCAGGCCAGGGCCAGGCCAGGCCAGGCCAGGCCAGGCCAGGCCAGGCCAGGCCAGGCCAGGCCAGGCCAGGCCAGGCCAGGCCAGGCCAGGCCAGGCCAGGCCAGGCCAGGCCAGGGCCAGGCCAGGCCAGGCCAGGGCCAGGCCAGGCCAGGCCAGGCCAGGCCAGGCCAGGCCAGGCCAGGCCAGGCCAGGCCAGGCCAGGCCAGGCCAGGCCAGGCCAGGCCAGGCCAGGCCAGGCCAGGCCAGGGCCAGGCCAGAAGAAGAAGAAATAGGCCAGGCCAGGCCAGGCCAGGCCAGGCCAGGCCAGGCCAGGCCAGGCCAGGCCAGGCCAGGCCAGGCCAGGCCAGGCCAGGCCAGGGCCAGGCCAGGCCAGGCCAGGCCAGGCCCAGGCCAGGCCAGGCCAGGCCAGGCCAGGCCAGGCCAGGCCAGGCCAGGCCAGGCCAGGCCAGGCCAGGGCCAGGCCAGGCCAGGCCAGGCCAGGCCAGGCCAGGCCAGGCCAGGCCAGGCCAGGCCAGGCCAGGCCAGGCCAGGCCAGGCCAGGCCAGGCCAGGCCAGGCCAGGCCAGGCCAGGCCAGGCCAGGCCAGGCCAGGCCAGGCCAGGCCAGGCCAGGCCAGGCCAGGCCAGGGCCAGGCCAGGCCAGGCCAGGCCAGGCCAGGCCAGGCCAGGCCAGGCCAGGCCAGGCCAGGCCAGGCCAGGCCAGGCCAGGCCAGGCCAGGCCAGGCCAGGCCAGGCCAGGCCAGGCCAGGCCAGGCCAGGCCAGGGCCAGGCCAGGCCAGGCCAGGCCAGGCCAGGCCAGGCCAGGCCAGGCCAGGCCAGGCCAGGCCAGGCCAGGCCAGGCCAGGCCAGGCCAGGCCAGGCCAGGCCAGGCCAGGCCAGGCCAGGCCAGGCCAGGCCAGGCCAGGCCAGGCCAGGCCAGGCCAGGCCAGGCCAGGCCAGGCCAGGCCAGGCCAGGCCAGGCCAGGCCAGGCCAGGCCAGGCCAGGCCAGGCCAGGCCAGGCCAGGCCAGGCCAGGCCAGGCCAGGCCAGGCCAGGCCAGGCCAGGCCAGGCCAGGCCAGGCCAGGCCAGGGCCAGGCCAGGCCAGGCCAGGCCAGGCCAGGCCAGGCCAGGCCAGGCCAGGCCAGGGCCAGGCCAGGCCAGGCCAGGCCAGGCCAGGCCAGGCCAGGCCAGGCCAGGCCAGGCCAGGCCAGGCCAGGCCAGGCCAGGCCAGGCCAGGCCAGGCCAGGGCCAGGCCAGGCCAGGCCAGGCCAGGCCAGGCCAGGCCAGGCCAGGCCAGGGCCAGGCCAGGCCAGGCCAGGCCAGGCCAGGCCAGGCCAGGCCAGGCCAGGCCAGGCCAGGCCAGGGCCAGGCCAGGGCCAGGCCAGGCCAGGCCAGGCCAGGCCAGGCCAGGCCAGGCCAGGCCAGGCCAGGCCAGGCCAGGCCAGGGCCAGGCCAGGCCAGGCCAGGCCAGGCCAGGCCAGGCCAGGCCAGGCCAGGCCAGGCCAGGCCAGGCCAGGCCAGGCCAGGCCAGGCCAGGCCAGGCCAGGCCAGGCCAGGCCAGGCCAGGGCCAGGCCAGGGCCAGGCCAGGCCAGGCCAGGCCAGGCCAGGCCAGGCCAGGCCAGGCCAGGCCAGGCCAGGCCAGGCCAGGCCAGGCCAGGCCAGGCCAGGCCAGGCCAGGCCAGGCCAGGCCAGGCCAGGCCAGGGCCAGGCCAGGCCAGGCCAGGCCAGGGCCAGGCCAGGCCAGGCCAGGCCAGGGCCAGGCCAGGCCAGGCCAGGCCAGGCCAGGCCAGGCCAGGCCAGGCCAGGCCAGGCCAGGCCAGGCCAGGCCAGGCCAGGGCCAGGCCAGGCCAGGCCAGGCCAGGCCAGGCCAGGCCAGGCCAGGCCAGGGCCAGGCCAGGCCAGGCCAGGCCAGGCCAGGGCCAGGGCCAGGCCAGGCCAGGCCAGGCCAGGCCAGGGCCAGGCCAGGCCAGGCCAGGCCAGGCCAGGCCAGGCCAGGGCCAGGCCAGGCCAGGGCCAGGCCAGGCCAGGGCCAGGGCCAGGCCAGGCCAGGCCAGGCCAGGCCAGGCCAGGCCAGGCCAGGCCAGGCCAGGCCAGGCCAGGCCAGGCCAGGCCAGGCCAGGCCAGGCCAGGCCAGGCCAGGCCAGGCCAGGCCAGGCCAGGCCAGGGCCAGGCCAGGCCAGGCCAGGCCAGGCCAGGCCAGGCCAGGCCAGGCCAGGCCAGGGCCAGGCCAGGCCAGGCCAGGCCAGGCCAGGCCAGGCCAGGCCAGGCCAGGCCAGGCCAGGCCAGGCCAGGCCAGGCCAGGCCAGGCCAGGCCAGGGCCAGGGCCAGCCAGCCAGGCCAGGCCAGGCCAGGCCAGGGCCAGGCCAGGCCAGGCCAGGCCAGAAGAAACCAGGCCAGGCCAGGCCAGGCCAGGCCAGGCCAGGCCAGGCCAGGCCAGGCCAGGCCAGGCCAGGCCAGGCCAGGCCAGGCCAGGCCAGGCCAGGCCAGGCCAGGCCAGGCCAGGCCAGGCCAGGCCAGGCCAGGCCAGGGCCAGGCCAGGCCAGGCCAGGCCAGGCCAGGGCCAGGCCAGGGCCAGGCCAGGCCAGGCCAGGCCAGGCCAGGCCAGGGCCAGGGCCAGGCCAGGCCAGGCCAGGCCAGGCCAGGCCAGGGCCAGGCCAGGCCAGGCCAGGCCAGGCCAGGCCAGGCCAGGCCAGGCCAGGCCAGGCCAGGCCAGGCCAGGCCAGGGCCAGGCCAGGCCAGGCCAGGCCAGGGCCAGGCCAGGCCAGGCCAGGCCAGGCCAGGCCAGGCCAGGCCAGGCCAGGGCCAGGCCAGGCCAGGCCAGGCCAGGCCAGGCCAGGCCAGGGCCAGGCCAGGCCAGGCCAGGCCAGGCCAGGCCACAGGCCAGGCCAGGCCAGGCCAGGCCAGGCCAGGCCAGGCCAGGCCAGGCCAGGCCAGGCCAGGCCAGGCCAGGCCAGGCCAGGCCAGGCCAGGCCAGGCCAGGCCAGGCCAGGCCAGGCCAGGCCAGGCCAGGCCAGGCCAGGCCAGGCCAGGCCAGCCAGGAGGCCAGGCCAGGCCAGGCCAGGCCAGGCCAGGCCAGGCCAGGCCAGGCCAGGCCAGGCCAGGCCAGGCCAGGCCAGGGAAGGCCAGGCCAGGCCAGGCCAGGCCAGGCCAGGCCAGGCCAGGCCAGGCCAGGGCCAGGCCAGGCCAGGCCAGGCCAGGCCAGGCCAGGGCCAGGCCAGGCCAGGCCAGGCCAGGCCAGGCCAGGGCCAGGCCAGGCCAGGCCAGGCCAGGCCAGGCCAGGCCAGGCCAGGGCCAGGCAGGGCCAGGCCAGGCCAGGCCAGGCCAGGCCAGGCCAGGCCAGGGCCAGGCCAGGCCAGGCCAGGCCAGGCCAGGCCAGGCCAGGCCAGGCCAGGCCAGGGCCAGGGCCAGGCCAGGCCAGGCCAGGCCAGGCCAGGCCAGGCCAGGGCCAGGCCAGGCCAGGCCAGGCCAGGCCAGGCCAGGCCAGGCCAGGCCAGGCCAGGCCAGGCCAGGCCAGGCCAGGCCAGGCCAGGCCAGGCCAGGCCAGGCCAGGCCAGGCCAGGCCAGGCCAGGCCAGGCCAGGCCAGGCCAGGCCAGGCCAGGCCAGGCCAGGCCAGGCCAGGGCCAGGCCAGGCCAGGCCAGCCAGGGCCAGGCCAGGCCAGGCCAGGCCAGGCCAGGCCAGGCCAGGCCAGGCCAGGCCAGGCCAGGGCCAGGCCAGGCCAGGGCCAGGCCAGGCCAGGCCAGGGCCAGGCCAGGCCAGGCCAGGCCAGGCCAGGCCAGGCCAGGCCAGGCCAGGCCAGGCCAGGGCCAGGCCAGGCCAGGCCAGGCCAGGCCAGGCCAGGCCAGGCCAGGCCAGGGCCAGGCCAGGCCAGGCCAGGGCCAGGCCAGGCCAGGCCAGGCCAGGCCAGGCCAGGCCAGGCCAGGCCAGGCCAGGCCAGGGCCAGGCCAGGCCAGGCCAGGCCAGGGCCAGGGCCAGGCCAGGCCAGGCCAGGCCAGGCCAGGCCAGGCCAGGCCAGGCCAGGCCAGGCCAGGCCAGGCCAGGCCAGGCCAGGGCCAGGCCAGGCCAGGCCAGGCCAGGCCAGGCCAGGCCAGGCCAGGCCAGGCCAGGCCAGGCCAGGCCAGGCCAGGCCAGGGCCAGGCCAGGCCAGGCCAGGCCAGGCCAGGCCAGGCCAGGCCAGGCCAGGCCAGGCCAGGCCAGGCCAGGGCCAGGCCAGGCCAGGGCCAGGCCAGGCCAGGCCAGGCCAGGGCCAGGCCAGGCCAGGCCAGGCCAGGCCAGGCCAGGCCAGGCCAGGCCAGGCCAGGCCAGGCCAGGCCAGGCCAGGCCAGGCCAGGCCAGGCCAGGCCAGGGCCAGGCCAGGCCAGGCCAGGCCAGGGCCAGGCCAGGCCAGGCCAGGCCAGGCCAGGCCAGGCCAGGCCAGGCCAGGCCAGGCCAGGCCAGGCCAGGGCCAGGCCAGGCCAGGCCAGGCCAGGCCAGGCCAGGCCAGGCCAGGCCAGGCCAGGCCAGGCCAGGCCAGGCCAGGCCAGGCCAGGCCAGGCCAGGCCAGGCCAGGGGCCAGGCCAGGCCAGGCCAGGCCAGGCCAGGCCAGGCCAGGCCAGGCCAGGCCAGGCCAGGCCAGGCCAGGCCAGGCCAGGCCAGGGCCAGGCCAGGCCAGGCAGCCAGAAGAGGCCAGGGCCAGGGCCAGGCCAGGCCAGGCCAGGGCCAGGCCAGGCCAGGCCAGGCCAGGGCCAGGCTAGGT